>NC_090835.1:28667500-29917500 GCF_028021215.1 Eschrichtius robustus | reverse complement strand
CACTGAACACAAATACATCTGATAAATAATTGAAGCTCGGTAGAGAAAACTCCTCCACTGTGCTCACATCGCATGAGCTAAAGAACAGGGAGGGGAAGGCAAAGCGGTCAAGTTTCCCATGTGAATTTCCACTTGTCATCCCACTTATCAATTAGATCATCACTCTGCCTCATGGAAGTATCAGCTCATTGTCTTAGGGAATCCAGGCTCTGGCATCATAAATTTAGCCAATCTAGTTTCCTTCTCTTCCATGCCACAGTGCCCTTTCCGTGACACAGTGCAGGGCATAATCCATAATCCTCACAACAATCTTGTGATTCTTACAGATAAAGAAACTAATGCCTGGGGACAGAGGACTGTGTATCACAGGGCACAAAGCTAGTAAGTTGTAGGGTGAGGATGTGAACCCAGGTCCAGGAAACTCTAGAGCCTGTATTATTGCCACACCAGGCCCCCTCCCTAAATAACATTTATATCAAGTGATCAAGGGAGCAGCCAGATTGCTCAGAAGCCTTTGGTATTAATACGAAGAAAACTAAGAAGCTCGTGTGGCTAGGTCTCTTATCCAATGGCACTTCCCTGGAAGGGGCAAATGGTCTCTGCTGGAATCCTTCCACTGACAGGGAGCTCTGTACCTCATACAACTTGGTTACTCAGAAGACTTAAATTTGCTCTTCCATAACTTATATCCAGTGATCTCAGTCGTGGCCTCTCAAGCCACTTGATCCAGTACTGACTGAGCTCAGTACTTGGATCCATAACAACGACTGCAAGGGTAGAGAATATCTTCACCTGCCAGAGCCCTTGTGAGGACTCAGTGAGTGTTAAAATGGGGCCTGGTATATAGTAAGCATCCGTCCAATGTTAGTTATGAAAATTCTCCTGATTTTATTTAGTAAGTTACTTCAAAGAATGCAATAAGCTCTCATGAATGTCACATATTAAAAAAACAAACAAAACAAAAAAACTATGCCCTTGACAACAACCTCTTTCTATGCATCCAGACCTCTCTCATTTCCTCTCCTGCAACCCCCACTCAAAGTAATCATCATCTAGTCCCAAGTTCATACTTCCTGTGTCTTATTTTTATATGGTTTTGCTGCACTGTCTTAGTCTGCTCAGGCTGTTATAAAAAATACCATATACTGGGTGGCTTAAACAACAGGCACTTATTTTCTCACAGTTCTGGAGGCTGGAAGTCCAAGATCAGGGTTCCAGTATAGCTGAGTTCTGGTGAGAACCCTCTTCCTGGCTTTCAGACTGCTGCCTTCTTGTTTTATGTTCACATGACCTTTCCTCAGTTCGTATCTGTGGAGAGAGCGAAATCTCTCTCCCTCTCTCTCTCTTCCTCTTCTTATGAGGGCACTAATCCCATCATGAGGGCACTACCCTCATGACCTCAACTAAACTTAATTGCCCCCAAAGGCCTCACCTCCAGATACCATCACACTGGGGATTAGGGCTTCAACATATGAATTTAGGACGATACAAACATTTATTCCAGAACACATATCTATAAGTGTTCCTAAAATGCTTTATAATATAAGCTGCTTTTAACTTTTATAAAAAAGGATAATATCCTTACACAATTTTATGTCTTCTTTGTGGGCCTATTTTCCCCCCCACTTAAAATTTAATCAGTAAGAAATTAAAAGACACCTGCAGGGCTTCCCTGGTGGCACAGTGGCTAAGAATCCACCTGCCAAAGCAGGGGACACGGGTTCGAGCCCTGGTCAGGGAAGATCCCACATGCCACGGAGCAACTAAGCCCTTGCGCCACAACTACTGAGCCTGCGCTCTAGAGCCCGCGAGCCACAACTACTGAGCCCACATGCCTAGAGCCCGTGCTCCGCGACAAGAGAAGCCACCGCAATAAGAAGCCCACACACCACAACGAAGAGTAGCCCCTGCTCGCCGCAAATAGAGAAAGCCCATGTGCAGCAACTAAGACCCAACACAGCCAAAAATAAAAATAAATAAATAAAATATGTTAAAAGTAAATAAATAAATAAGATACCTACAACTGAATAATGAAACACTGCATATCAAAATCTGAACTTATATTAGAAAATAGCCTCAAAATTAACAAGCTCAATGTCAATCTTAAATACATAAATGAACAAAATAAATCCATATATAACAAAAGAAAACACATAATAAATACAATAGAGCAGAATTAATGAAATAGAAAACAAATAAATTGATAGGGGAGATCCCAAAAGTCAAAAGTTGGTTCTTTGATAAAATTTAAAACTTTGGCAAGACTGATAAAAAGAAGGTAAAGAAAAAAACACAGCGTTTTGAATGAAAAGGTGGATACAAACACAGCTAAAATAAGATAACAAAGAACTAACATCAGGACTTCCCCGGTGGCGCAGTGGTTAAGAATCCGCCTGGCAACACAGGGGACACAGGTTGGAGCCCTGGTCCAGGAAGATTCACAACTACCGAAGCCTGCACGCTTAGAGCCCGTGCTCTGCAACAAGAGAAGCCCTCGCTTGCCGCAGCTACAGAAAAGCCTGTGTGCAGCAACAAAGACCCAATGCAGCCAAAAATAAATAAACAAATTTATTTTTAAAAAAAGAACTAATATCAACAACTACAAGTCACAATTTAAAAAATGGATGAATGGACAAATACCTAGTATATAACTTTCTAGAATGGGCACAAAAAATAACCAAAAGCTTATGCTGTCTTCTAACTATCAAAGAAATGGAAGTAGTGATTAAAAATATTCTGACAAAGAAAACACCCTGCCAGATAGTTGCAGAGGCAAGTTTTTCCAAACTCACAAGGAAGAGATCATTCCAATTTTATGCAAACTTTTCCAGATGATCGAAACAAAGAACTTATTCCCCACTGATTCTATAAGGTCAGTATAACCCTGTTACCAAGACCAGACAAAAACATTACAAGAGAAGAAAATTCCATTCTCATTTCACTCATAAACACAGAAGCACATCATTCTTCTTAGTAGGGTACTCAGTTGTAATCCATAAGAAACTTTATTTCCAATGCACAAATAGCAGCTTAGCACTAGAGAAAGATCACATTAACTTTGGAATGTACCATTTTCCTAGCTGTATGATGTAGGTATGTCATCTAAGCTCTCCAATACTTAGTCTCTTTCTCTGAAAAATGGTGTTTTCATAATATCTATCTAATTCTTTGAGGATTAATGCAGTAAATCATACAAAGCCTTTAGCTCAGTGTCCAGAAGTAACAATAAACAATAATGATGAGTCATAGCTACTATTTATCAAATGCTTAGTTACTTAGCTGAGCATTTTTTTTAAAAAACTCCTTTAATGCTCTATCTCCCAGAGAGATAGAGAGTATTATCCCCAGTTATGGAATGAAGTAACAGAGTCAAGAAGAATTTCAACAACTTTTCCAGAGTCACACAAATTGCAAAAAGCCAGGCTAATTTTAACAACCATGTGCGGTGAGAACACTGGTGCACAGGGGACACTTCCAATTGGAGGCAATAGCTGCTACTGAGGACCCAGCACTTCCTCTGAGAGGCACTGTAGTTCCTTCCATGAGCATGGGATGTATTCACCTTTTGGGGAAAGGTAGTTTTCAAGTTGGGGCTTGATTTGTGACATGTGCGATTAAATTGCAGCATTTCTAATGTAAAGGCTTCAGAGGGCAGGAGTGAGTGATGCACTGTCATTTATCCATCCCTGCATGGGGAACCTTGAACATTAATGAGATCAGACATGTCATGGTAGCTCCCTCTGCTTCCGCCACAAATTCTAGGTCAGAAGATTTTTCTTTTTTTCCAACCTTCTGGCCACTTCCCCATCCACCTGGAACTCTTTGCCAGGTTCCTGAGATATAAGATTTATGATAATTTCCCTTAGGTACGGCTTATGGCTTTATTCCATTAAGGTTACCAAGAATGTTGCCAATAATCCATTTCATATTTTCATAGGAAAAGATTATTTATACAAACAAGCAATCTAGGAAAATGAATGACAGTTCTCAATTGAAGGAAAAGATGAGTAGCAGGAAACTTATGAGGCCTGGGGACTCAACTGGCTTGAAAAATTAGTAGAGGAGATACAGTGTTCTACTCTATTCTTCCCCCAGAGAAGCTTGCCTATTGATTAGACACAGAGAACTAACAAAGATTCAAGAATCAATTTGCTCTGTGAGTGTGGAAAACACCACCCCTGTTAAAGATTACACAGTGACACCATTTATTACTATGCTGTGCAAGATGCTTTTTTTTTTTTTTTTTGTATCTTAAGAGGCTCTATGCTTGCCTTTGTAGTACTGGTACCTTGGAAAGGAAAACAACAAGAATGTATTTCTCACCATTTAATGTCCAAAGTGATAAAGGAAACTGTGAATGTTAACATATTTTCAAAGAGCTTTGATAGAGAAAACAAGACAGTGAAAGAGGATATTAACAAGCCTGGAGACAGAAAGATCTTGAGCTGAACCTCTGGGTACCACCTGCTGGTCCCCTGACACAACCACCCATACCATCCAGGTCTCCCGGTTTTCTCTAGGCTAAGAGCTTTATGCTTAGTTGGCTCAGTGAATATTATCAAATGAGTTCTGTCTTCAACTATGGTGAGACACAGCCTTGGAGAGAGGCAGGTAATGCTGAGAGAGTAAAGGGAAGGAAGTGCATGGAGAAGAAAGATTTGTTCATTCAACACAAATGCATATGCGTTGTGAAAAGCATTGGGGAGTTCCCCAAATCCATCCATCAGTGAAAAGGCATAAATGGTGATCTTCCCTTCCCTTTATTTCCCACCATGCCTTCCCTTGCTCTCCTGGAGAGAGATGATAGCATCTTAGGAGGTGGGTGGGAAGAGGGAGGAGCGTCTCGTGGAGGTGAGTGGTACTGGCAGCATGTGCTGTAGCTGAAGAGGTAGGGCAGTGGTGTGTGCAGTGTCTGAGGAAGTAGTATAGAGAGGATGAGAGTAGGGGGAAGGATGACAGAGCCTTTAGGAGAGTCCTTATACTGAACAAATGAGTACATATGTTAAGGAGAATGAGAGCCAGGTTTCTCACTTCTGAGAAGGTATTTGTAAACAAGGAAAGGGGAAAGGAGATTTGATTTGATATGAACTCATGACAGGAAGTACATGTACACATGCTTATTCATTCACATAGATAAATAATAATAAATGAATGGGTAGAAATACATGCATATATCTTCTAGCTTTGTGTGTTGAGAGTAAGGACATCCCAGGAGCAATGAGCACATTAAGCGCCCAGATCTTAGTCTCTAAAACCATCTTCCAATAAAAGGAACCAGGGCTTTTTGGAGAAATGACTGATTCCAAGGCTGGACAGGGAAAGTATAAGATGATCCAGGAACTTCTCATTTTGTACCAGAAAGTAGAGAAATGCTCAAAGAATAATGAGGAAACCTGGCAGACACCAACTAAACTAGGTGATCAAGTGAGAGGATGGGTCAGTGTAGTGTGTCTTCCGATGCCATACAGTGAGAAAAGCTCAGCACCATTTCTGCAGAATTCCTGCCAGGAATGCATGTAAGAATACATGACTTGAGTCTGATCACGAAGACATTTTGAAAGATCCAGATAGAGGGTCATCCTACAGGGAAATGTGAGACAGTGAAAGACTGAGAAATGGTTCCAGATCGAAGGAAACTGATGAACAACAATAACTCAATGCAACACATGTTCTTGGATGAGATCTTGGACCAGCAAAGAAAAGGAGTCATTGTTGGGACAGTTGGCAAAATCTGAATGGGGTCTGTGGATTGGATTGTAGGGCTGTATCAGTGTTGATTTCCCAACCAGGAGGGTTTTTATAGTAGAAATGAGAAGACAGTCCTTGTTTGGGGAAGGTAAACACTGATAATTAGGGGTAATGGGGCATAATGTCAGAAAAAAAAAAATCTATTATCTATGTGAAAAAGAGAAAGAAAATAAATGAATTAACATGTCAAAAGTTGAATCATCTGGGTGAAAGGGATGTGATAGTTCTTGCAATTCTTCTACAGGTTTGAAACAGTTTCAAAATAAAAAGAACTAGTAGAAGTGTTGAGTTCTGAAAAGAAGAAGACAGCATATGTTTCAGGGGGGAATTTTATATGGTTAGAATCCCTTCTGTGCTTTCTAAGAAGTACAGGTCCTAAAGAAGACCCTTTGTTAGGAATAACTGATAAGCAACCTGCAAAGGTGAGCCAGATGACTTAAGAAAAGGAAAGGAAGATTCACTATAAGGAAGGGAGAGGAGAGTGGTAGGGTGTGTGTGTAAGAAAAAAATTGACAGTTAGATATTGACAGAAAGAGACACGCAAAACACTGCCATAGGGAATGGAACTTCTAGGAAAAGAAGACTGTTACAGAAAAGTTGAATGAATTGGGGTGTGTAATATAATCCTTCCATTATTCCAAGACACCACCAATAACAACCACATGATTCATCAATACCATTTGGACTGATCTATATTTGTGACCTTGTTTGTTAGTTTGGTTTGATGACTAGGAGGAGGTTGATTGGAGGGCAGGTGTTGAGGGCGCACAGGGCAGCCCAGAGTGTACAGATACACTTGGGTTTCATGTGAAGAGGGAGATAAAACATAGACATAAATGCCCTAGAACAAGGTTAAAAAAGAATAAGACCAAGCTGCCAGAGAGTGTCAGAGACAGTGCGAGAGGACTTCGGAGGATGTAATAATAGGGAACATTGCAATTTCTTGAGATCCCTCTCTGAACCAGGCCTTTTATATCTGCTGTCACATTTATTCCTCACAATGTTCTCAGGGGGTGGGAATTAGATACAGAAACTGTAAGACATGGAGTTTCAATAACAGACCAAGTTCCCCCAGCTAGTAAATGGCAGAGTCATGATATGACCCCGAGTCCACAGGACCACAAAGATCATTTTTTATTTATTCCATCCTAGTAGGCTGCCTTCTGCCTGGGCTTGGAGAGGAGGGGTACAGGGAGGGAAGGCTTCGTGGAGGAAGAGGCACTGAACAGAAACGCGAAGAAGGCTTTGGCTGGCAGGATGAAGAGAATGGACTCCCGGCAGAAGATGAAGTAAGCACAAGCACATGGAGATAAGGAGGCCTGGGTGGGGGCAGGGGGCGGTGAAATCTATTTCACAGATGGCAAGAATACAAGATGATCCCTCCCGGGGCAGACACAGATGCCAAGAACAAACACAAAGGTGATGGAGGTGAAGCGTACTGAGCCACCAGTGATGCCGACTGGGGGGCCGTAGAACAGACGGCGCTGGCGACACTTCCGTGCACTCCCCTGCCACACCCTGAAGCCTCAGGTCAAAACCACGTGTGCACTGACTCACAGAGAAACAGTAATTTTCAGACATCATTTAAGGAAAGCAATGCCTGAAAGACTGAAAGTGCAAATTTTCAAGGTGCTATGTTTGAAACTGCAGAAACTTCCAGTTTGGATACATTTTCTGAAAATTTCCCCCATCATTATTAGCACTTCTGTGGAATAATCACATCCCTAAAAATATTCCCTCCTTGATAATGCAGGAATGAGGGCTCTTCGCTGAGGGGGGAGCCAGGAGAGGAAGGTGATGAATTGCAAATCAATCATAATTTACGCAGATATTCTACTGAAAATTACATTCATCACCTTTTCCAAACAGCACTACATGAATTTCCTTGAAGTACAAGAAGTCTATTTTCATAAAGTGGACCCTAATTTATTTCTCTAATCAATGTATTTTTATACCCCAAAGTCAAACAGTAAACAATGTAGTTAGGGAAGGAATTATGAACTGGAAGGACATGAAACATGATACTCAGAAGGAAAGAAACGGAACAGCCAAATACATTTTCTATGGCCTTAGTTCTGCTTTAAAATGCTTTTCTCCAAAGGACTTTGTGATGTAATTGGCCTTAGTTGTGCTGAATATGAACACAAAAATGCCAAATTACCCAGATGCACTTGGGGAAAAAAAAACCAAACTGCAATTGGTGCTACCATGTACTCTGCCAGCTGCAGATACAGTGACTAAATGAACAGAGCTGTACTTTTAAAAGTGCCATCACAATAGTGACCAGCATCTGAGGATCAGTGGTCACTTAGCAGGACTCACTTGCTATTTCTCTGTTAAATGTCACTTTTTTTTTCTTTTTTTCCCCTTAGCATCCCATTTGAAGAGGAGCAGACAGAGAAAAGTTCAAAGGCCTTGACTCTGGGGATTACTGATTACGTGTTTACATACGCTTGTCTAGGCTGAGTTCCTCTAAAGCAAATCCTGAGGCAAGACTGAGGGCCAGAAGTTGAGTTAGAAGGTGATTCCAGAAAACACCAGTAGGGGAGAGGGAAAGTGAGACTGGAGGGAATACATCCTCCAAGTGTGTGTTATCAAGTAGGTTATTGCTTTGGCCAAGAGGGACTCAATTCCCTTGGGAGGCAGTGTAGACAGGTTTCAGTTATTCCACCAAGAAAGCAAGGGAACCCAAGTGTTTATTCACCAATTTCCACTAGTCATTGGTGATGGCTGCTACCAAGGGGAGATGGGGTGGTGGGGAATTAAATTTCCAGCACTTTCAGTCCATTTTGTACTGCACACAGGCAAAGCAGACACCAGTGGCTACAGAAAGCCCTCAACAAGAACGTCATGGTTAGAGACGGAAGCCAGTGTCAATGTGTAGTGGAATGTCAATGTCCAAGGGCTGTGGGCAACACAAGGACAGCATCTGCTACAGGGTCCTTTTAAGGGGAAATGCCAAGACGCCTGAGTCAACATTTGACTCTAAGCCAATGCAGTGTCTGCCTGTCTCCCCCCTTCCCCGCCCCTCCTTCTTTTTCTCTCCAGGATAAAGTCTTAATGAGCACCAAACAGACTATCAGATGGCCATTTCAAGACCTGCTTCGAGATGCACATTGCTGCTTAGACTGTTCTGGTGCTCATCAATGTGTCAAAGACCAAGTAATCTCAACTGTCTGTGCCTTTGTCTGATTATCTGCTTAAAGGCAAAACTGTTAGTTGACCTTGAAAGGGAAAGTCAAGATGCTGCATAAGAAGGAAGAATGCTTGCACATATAACGTATTTACTGCCGTATGACCCCATAGCACCCTACCCATCTCCTTCCTTTAGCCTTCATCACAGTTGTAATTATTTCTTTCTCATTATCTGTCTTATCTGAGAAGCCATAAACTCAGTGGGGCCAGAGACCATGTCTGATTATCCACAGCTCTATTCCCTGTGTCTAACACATAGTCAGGACTCCATCATCACTTTTGAATGTAAGAATAAACAAATGACTGAAGATTACTACCATCATCCATCAGGCAAAATGGATTATATATCTGAGGTGCTGGACTGCTGTTACCCATGAGGCAACTTCCTATAAATTAGACAAAGGTGTTCCTTACTCAAAGCAGATAAAGCCCTAAGCCAGGGCTCACTGCTTATCAAAAGGAATGCAGACTAGAATTCAGCCCCTGTACACCCATCAGCAAGGTGCCTGTGGTAGTCATAAAAGCTATACACTGATATCTCTGGTTTTCCTCCTTCTTATGAATGAAAGGATCGCCCCTCCCTGTTCCCGTGAAATTAGGTATGGCCACGTGGCTTGCTGTGGCCAATGAATGAAAGCAGAAGTGAGCCACTTACAGGCAGAGGCCTTCGAGAGTTATCATAGTCCTTTCCCTTTGCCACAGTAACCAGCAATTTCCCAGATAGGAGAGCCTTGATCAGCCTACATTCCTAAAGTGAAAGAGACATATTACAGAATGCCCAGCTAATCCACAAAGGATTTGTGGCATACAGTAGAAATATCCTTTTATTCTTTAGATTTTGAGGCTGTTTGCTACTATGGCATCCCTAGCCCATTCTGACTGATACAGTGGACAACCTACAGCCCTACACTCAGTGGCCCTGGGTAGATTGATATGACTTGTACATTCTCTGCTCTCATGAACTGCCATGTACACTCTACCCTCCTGCATTCATTAATCTTTTCCTTGCAAACACCAAAACCTCTAACAGGCATTGCTTTTCTAGGTGGGGAAGAAGACAGACTGGGTACGTGGGCTTAACTACTTCCACTCAAAGAGGCACTTCTAAAATCAGGTGACCGAGAAAAAAATTCTACATGCTGTTCATGTGGAAGGGAGTCCTAATTCTTCCATCCTCATGTAATCTCCAGAGCAATTCCCGTACCATCAAGGCTGCCACTCCCCAAGGGGTCAGGGCTTCAGGCTCATAATTAGTTGTACTAGTACTACTATCACTGCTAATTAATGGTCGATGTTCAGCTTCAATCGAAAACTGCCCATTTCTGACTCCTACATTCTAAGTCAAATAGACAGTTCCCCATTTCCAAACTGTGCACTTTATCTTAAGAGTGTAATTTCCTTTAAAAAAAAATTTAAAAAGTAAGTCAAGGAAGAAATGACATTCTCCAAACTAGTTAGTTGGGTTATCAAAATTAAAAGCATTAAAAAAATTAATAATACGGGATTAGCACTGGTACAGAAATGCATTCAATCTTATATTAAAATACAATTCTTCTAAACCACGGCTTTCACAGTTAAAATGCTAATAGTATTTAAACATAAATCCTTCTCCCCATGAAGCAAGAATCATTGTGCAGGCACGTTAGCTACTCTATTCACTTTACAGATGCTGTCTGGTGGAAAATTTTAGCGTAAGCCTTGTCAGTGTTAATCCTGATGCTGAGATGTGTGTTATATTACTTTATGTAACTGAAGAATGGGAAGCCTTTATGTTGGATTACAGGCTGAAATAATGACCTCCTCTTGCAAGTGGGGCCTGGGACATAATGAGGTGCCAAATGGGATTCTAGGTCAGAGCCTCTGCAGGACTTGAAAGAAGCCAGGTCTCTTGTTAAGACACTCACTCACTAACAGAATGCTTTTACCCCATGCCACCTACTTACAGCTCATCTACAAAGAACAAGCAAGTGAGACAGACCTGATTCATGGCGGGAATGGCCAGCTAAGCTTTGGACCTGGGTGGACAATAATGCAAACGTATTAAGCCACCCCTTCCCCGCCATGACCAGTAGTCTAGTGCTATGGTGTTCAAATTCTGTTCATGAGTCCAAAGCGGTGTTCGGGTGGGAGAGGCCACGTGGGTTCAGTGCCTTCTCCTCCACTTACTGCATCCACAGTGGTTCCTCTTACATCTGTTTTAGACACCAGTGTTCTGTGAATGATGGCATACACAATTTGCTTCTACTCTTGAGGTAATTCATTAGTTCAATAAATATCTCCTAGGCACAGACAGCAAACCCCTAAATAAATGAGAAAATTTCAGATAGTGATAGATGGTACAGTGACAAGAAAGCGTGATGATGGGACAGGGAGAACCTGGGATAAGGGCCACTTTCATATATGGTGGCAGAGAAAGCCTGGCTGAAGGGGTAGAATTTGAGTGGACACATGAATAAGTAGAAATCATCTGCCATGTGAGATCCAGGAGAGAAACACTCCAGGCAGAGGAAACAGCCAGTACAAAGACCCCCAGGGAGGAAAAGGCTCAGTGTCTCCGGGAACAGGAAGAGGGTCATGTGACGGTAGTTCAGTGAATAAAGGGAGGTGTGAAAAGGTGAGGAGGACAGATCATGTAGGGCCCTGCATACTCAAACAAGGACTTCAGGTGTCACTGCGAGGTGAACAGAAAGCAATGGAAGGTTGAAAGAAACGGGCATGGCAACATCTAAGTTTTAGACTTCTACCACATGCAGAATAGACTCTTGGAAGCAGGGAGACTCTTGGTTGCCAGAGGAAGACGGTAAACATTCCGTGTTTAAAAGTAAATCTGAGAGGACGTGATGACCATTTGAAACTACTGACCACAATTTCAGAAGGAGAGGGTGTAGGTTGTGTGTGGGAACGGAGGAGGTGGCGGATAATGCTCAGAAAGAATAGAAAAATCGCCATTTCTACAGATAACTCCTTGCTAAATGATTTGCTAACGATCAACACAGTGTCTCTGAGCTGAGACCAGAATGTTTTGCCTTTGTCTCTTTTCACCTATTTCACTCTTGCTTCCCGATCTGGCCAAGAACTTCAGAAGGTTTCATAGCACCACGGCTTGAACTTTTTTTGTGTTTAGATTACCTCTTTTCTTCCTTCACTTGAACGTGGCCACAAACAAAATACTCTATTTTTGCTTCCTATGACAAATGAGGGGTTTGTGAACTTCGTTTATGTGGGGACTCCATTTTTTTCCCCCCGTTTACAACCATCCCATATAAATAGCATCTAATTAGTTAAAAGACTCTACAAATTATACCGTCAGAGCCATGTATGGCAAAATCTGATGGCTCTAATTATCTTAATAATCACCAGAACCATTCTCAACCTAATAAGAGAATGAGTCATAAATGGCAGTTTATGAGGATTACCCACCTTTTCTTTGTTTGCTATGGAGTGTGCCCTTCCCATGTTAAAATCTGGATGCACTTTCTATTTGCATCTAAAAGTGATTTATAAGAAGTTACTGAAGTAATACAAGATCAAAACATAAATAATAACCACATTCATTCTCAATTAACATTACCGCAAAAGGAATTTATTGTAGAACACATAATTAAGTTATAAATGAAATCTCAAGACAGAAACTGCCCCCCCCTTTTCAGATTTCTCATTGTCCATACACTGAGAAACAGGAAGAAGGATATTCTCGTTCTGATCCTCTATCTACCACTGAAATGGCGACTTCACTTGCTTTCCTGCCAGTTGTTTTTTTTTTTGTTTGTTTGTTGATTACCTTATCTTACACCCCTCCTGTTTCTTGTTTGTGATTGCTTTAATCCTTTTATCTAGAACTAGAGGAAAATCTATTAAATTCACCTTTTTTTGTGTGCTTCAGCTAAAGAAAAACTACTGTGTAATTCAAAATTAGTCCAAAATTCAGGACCAAATATCATGCATTACACACTTCCTAAACCTTTGAGAGTTTCACTCTAAATCCATGAACAAAATTCTCCTCAGACCTCCACCCTAGGGTGCGTCCACATCATCCCAAGTCATAAGATAAATCTATTCGTGGTCGAAATGCAAAGTGTGCCTACTTCAGTAATCTGTTAGAGTGACAAAACTGAGTCCAAGGAAGAAGTAAGGACCAAGGTCCTACAAAAGGCTGGTAATAGTCCTGAGACTAAAACCCAACATTTTTTACTCTTAGTTAATGCTATTTTAGTCTCAGTGAATGAACTGCTATGGAAATATTTTGAAAATAACTTTTGTCTCTTTTCATTGTGTTTTACCACTGTAAAGAACATGGCCCTACCAGAAAAGCTAATTTCAATATTTAAAAAAATAATCTTCTCAAAGAATCAATACATCCAAAAGGCGACCCCTTTTCTCTCTACACTGCTGTATACCAAAACACTATTCTCTACAAACACGCTTTCTGGGTTCGAAAGCAGGGAGATTAATGTTCTTCCATTTCCTAGTCACAGTATAGCACAAAGGAATAAGATTAGTGTTGTGTCACTTCTGCACAAAAAAATTATTTTCTTCATGTGACTGTCGGTGTATGTGTTTCAAAATGATAACAGAGAATGTTTAATACAAGGAATTGCTCCTTATTGATAGATTGTGAAAAGAAAATTGGCTCACATATCCCTTGACAGAGAAAGCACATACGAAGACCTGAATTATGCCATACTGCTATCGATACTGTTTTACTACAAGTTAGCTTATGCCCCCCAGTACCACGTGGTTCACCATCCATTTCTCTGACAGCAACTCAGAACCCCAAACATATGTCACACTTGCCTCCAAACCAACCAACATTAGGTGCAAGCTCAAGTCCTGAACTCCATGGCGTTTGGTAAATCAAAAAAATGCCCCTCAGACTCTCTGTCTCTTCTATCTGATGTCCTATGGGTGCTTGGGCTAACTTCTTGCTCCTCTTGGGGTGAGGGAGCCTGGAGGAGGAAGTGGATGGTTTTAGCCACTTCTAGGTTGAAATTATACCAGCACGGTGAGTGCAGATTGAAGGAGAAAGAGAAGAAAAATTCTCTTTCTTACGGTTCATATATAAAATTCCAGGAAAAGAATCTGACTGGTTGTGTTTGAATCATATGCTCATTCCTTAGACAAATCATTGTGGCCAAGAGATGGAATATGTATGTCTGGTCACATGCTCATCCTATGGCTTGGGAAGAGGGATACTATGACTAGTAGACCATCCAAAACCATATGAAATGTGGGAAAAATGGTTATCCAGTAAAATGCGGTAGTATTACCAGAAAGGGTTGAAAGTTATGCCTGTCACACAGAAATAACAGGTGTCCACTGTCATTTCAAATAAGTTTCTTATGAAAGGGAAAATCTGGGTCCTCTTCTGTAGTGGACTTCAATTCCAAAATTAGAAGTAAAAGGTTGTTCATAAACTAACAAGCTCAAGTAGTTCAATTCCTTCTAGTAGATGAGTCAAGAAGAATAAGCAATGTATAAGGGTCTCTCAGGTTAGTTTTTTTTTTTTCTGCCCAAATTCTATAACTATAATCACAATGTATTCAGTAGTTGATAAATTTCCTAACTTACATAATACCACATTAAAGAAAAAAAAAATACCCTTCATCAAGTTGAGTTCAATGCTGAACGCCTGCATTTTCATGTACTATTCATTGTCCCACCCGTCCTTAAAGTGCATTCTTTTTTTGACCCTTTCATCTAAAGTTACCAGATGAAAGCAAAGGTGGTACACAGTTTCCAAAGTTTAGAGTTATCTCAGATGAAGCCCTCCTGTTTTATTAGTCAATTACAGAAACAGTGCTTAGCAGGAAGGAGCCATTTAAGCCATCATTTACATACTTTCCCCATGGCAGTCTCCCAAGGGCTCAGCAGAGGAGAGGAAAAAATGGCAATGAAGAAGAAGGTTAGGAAGCTTGGCTTCATTTTGGGATCCAAAATACTCAAACACAACCTCATAATTAGCAGGTAAAATGTAACCTGGGCTCAGACAGTGAGAGGAAGAAACAAATTACCTTAAAGAAGAAGAAGCAACACATGGAGGCTTATGAGGAGAGTAGGGAAACAGATGAGGGGATTGGCTTTTACACCTGGTGACTCAATGTCAAAGCCAGTATTACTTAAAAAAAATGCCAGGCACCCATGTGTACTTGAGAATGAGAAAAAGCGAAGGTGAAAATTCACTGCCTAAATGTAACTTTGACATTCCAGAGGAGTAGTCCTTTTGGGAAAGAAGAATGTCTTTTATTAACAGAAGAATTGCAGGGCTGAAAACAACGTTTTCCACTAGGTCACACAGCAAGAGTCATATCTAGAATAGATAAATGGCAAAAATAAATAAATAAATAAAACCCCACAAAAACCCTGCAGAATTCCAGATGTTTTCAAGAAGACAACAAATTCTGGGCTCAGCAGATCATCCCATATCCTCTAGCTGTTGTGAGGATGATGTGATAACCTTCAGAGCCTTAGCTCAGAGGTAGAAGTGAATTCTGCAGGAGGCTTCCACTGGCCTGTGGTTCCTAGGCTTCAGATCCACATTCCCAGCTGCCTGTTGGGTGACTCTACCTTACCTAGCAGGCACATTGAACTCAGCAGGTACAGTTAAACATGTCAGTTTTCCCACCAAAGGAGATCTTATTTTCATATTACCAGCCCCTTTCTTAGACTCAAAATCTAGAAGTTGTCCTGAACACTTTCATGCCCTAGTATGAGTCAAGTGTTGAATCCTACAGCTGGTTTAGACATGCATTTTTGATGAAGTCTCCCCTCTCTCCTTTCCATCCTCTGAACATGTCCTTGTTTAAGCACTCATTGCCTCTCTCAGACCCCTCACTTGTTTCCTCATCTCCATTAACTACCCCCATTCCAATCCATCCTTTAAACTGGTACCCAATTCACTTCTGTTTAAGCCCACCCTCCCATTCAACAGTCAGCACTTTGCCTGGCACATGGTGGGCACTCAGCTAACATTCGTTGGACTGATGGATAGATAAATAGATAGCATATTCACTGATCCTTTACTATAGGCCTGACATCAGGCTGGGTAGTGGAGGTGAAGCAGGGAATAAAGCATCTTCTAACAAAACGCCGCCTCCCTGCTCGCTAGTCTTCAGTGGCCAATCACTATCAGTAGCTCATCCTAGCATTCAACGGCATAGCCCCAGTCTGACTGTTTCACGCTGGTCACCTAACTCTCCTATCCAGCCTGTGCCCAAAGGTTTCCAACCTTGGCACTATTGACATTTTGGGCCAGATAATTGTGGGCGGCTGTCTTGCGCATTGCAGGATATTTAGCAGCAACTCTAGGCTCTACCTACTAGATGCCAGTAGCACTCTCTCCCAGAAGTGACAATCAAAATGTTTTCAGACATTGCAAATGTCCCTTGGGGGCAAAGTCATCCCACTGAGAACCATTGCTCTAGTGCAAATTGAGTTCCTTCTCATTCTGGACATACCATCAAAATAACTGTTTCTGTACCTTTAATTATATTTTATTTCACATTGCTACCGTTTTTTTGGAATTTCCCAGCTTCCTGCTCCCCAGCCCTGCCAGCTTCCTTACCTCACCAAAATTCTTTCTGTCCTTCAAGGTAATCTAAAAATCCACTCCTGATGGACAACATAGCAATGAAAAGCCTTTTCTGAGCCGCAAAGACCATGCCATTCCTTACGGTTTTCCACTCACTTTGCACCTGATTTGAATCTGTCAACTCATCTAACTGAACCTTATTTTACCATTGGGGTCCTGGACTAACTTTTTCCCAAGCTGATCGTAGGCTTTGCCAGGGAGCATAATCCTCCCTGTGACTCAGTGATATTCAGCACAATGTCTCTCCTGTTAAACGGGAAATAAGAATTTACTGGAATGCTTTATAACAAAGTGAATCTAACATACCACTGTAAAGCAATTATACTCCAATAAAGATGTTTAAAAAAAAAGAATTTATTAGAATGAAGTGGAAAGAGATTTTCTTTTTTTGCATTTAGGACATTCTGTGGGTTTCTGGACTCCCGTTAACAGAACTTTCACTAGCTTTCAGCAGCCAGGCATATCTGCAGTAGTGTTGGCAAGTCTTCCCATTTGGGGGAAGGAGAAAGAGTGCTCCTTCTCTGTGTTTATAACATATGATTCAAGCTCCCACAAAACTTCAGAACATTCTCCTTCAGCCTCTGCTTCATACCAGGAGCCGTGGCTCTAGAGGCAGGGACTAGTTTACACTGAGAGCACTTCTCTCTGCCAACCTCAAAGCACATCAGACTTGGGTTAAGGCTGGGAGTAGGGGAGAAAGATCTACTAGAGAGCTCAGGTTCTCCTGCCCTGCGAGGATCAAGTCCCTGGTGATAACCCAGAGCTGGCTTGCAACTTTTGCTTTCAACTTATCTTCAACCCAATAAATATTAATAAATTTCAGCTCATTTTCATCTTAGACAGCATTAACATAGAATAAAAGTAAAATAGAGGACGATGAAAGAAGGTTTCAAATCCACCATGGGTATTGGAATCATCCTTAACATAATTATAAAACATTGTTTAAAACTACAGAATGTTTCTTAAACTAAGTAAGCATTATTTTTAACTGTATAGTTGTTTCTTCAGGAAAACTGAAACTATAATGTGAGGATCCTAGCAAACAAAAAGACATACTTCCTGATGAAACAGGTTTATTCCATCACTTCCACCTCTGTCCATATTAGATGATCCTGTTGAATTTACA
The DNA here is from genome assembly GCF_028021215.1 of Eschrichtius robustus. Taxonomy (NCBI): domain Eukaryota; kingdom Metazoa; phylum Chordata; class Mammalia; order Artiodactyla; family Eschrichtiidae; genus Eschrichtius; species Eschrichtius robustus. The sequence goes on along the minus strand of NC_090835.1, from coordinate 29,899,843 downwards.
CGGAAGGAAGCCTACTACCGTTCTGTAGACATCATCAAGCAAAATGCTCATCATGAATCAGGACTGTAAGCAAAACACTTGTTCAAAGTATGTTTTAAAAAGCCATTGTTATCCCCCACAATCCTAGGACATGAGGGAGTTAAACAGAACAAAGCAGAATCATTTTCAGGGGACAAGAAGAACGAAATGAAGAAAAGTTGCTTCTGCAGGAATTAGCATGAGGTATGAATTTCTGCCCTCTGGGGGTGGGGGTGGGGCAGAGTGGGAAGGTGGTGAATTGATGATGATAAAACGAGTCTGAGAGAGATGGAATACAGATTAAAACACAGCAAGACCAGTCGATTTAAACTACCTAAGGATGCCTTGGTGTTAAAGAATTGCATCGTCAATAACACAGTTACAAGGCTGGCTCAACCCTAGGCAGGGCTCTGGGTAGCGCTTTTTTGCGGGGGGCGGTCCTCTTCATGGTAAAATGTTGAGCAGCAGCCCTAGCCCCCACCCACTGAGGCTGGCAGCATACCTCCCCAGCCCAGCTGTGGCAACCACAGATGCCTTCACACAATGTCAAAAGTCCCTGGGGAGCTGGGAGTGGCAAATAGGAGTGTAGGGGGTGGGGGGTTGGAGACACAAAATCACCCAGTTGAGAACCACTGGTCTAGGGTGAGGCCCAGTTTACACCTGTTGTCCCAGGGAAATTATTACTAGCCCCCTCCTTCACTTTGAAAACTGTCCCAGCTGTGAAGACATTATATTATCTCCCTACTTCTGTCTCCTGAAGCTTTCTTCATCCTTCATATATGCGGGTCTGGGAGGTAAATGTGCCACAACTTTTCTGCAGGAAAATGGGAAGATTGTAGACCATCCCTGCCTTTCACCACAGAGTCACATAAATGTTTACAGCTTTTCTCAAAAAGTTGCATATCCCATAGAAATGCCTCAGAAAGTTGAAAGCACTCAAATCCACTGACATAACTTCTAGCCAAGAAACAATTTCATTTCACACATTAATGCAAAGGGCTCATTCTCTATGACAGAGGCCAACACACCTGGTTAAAAAGTTCAAAAAGTTTAAAAAGGGTCAGTAATTTAGATTAGCACAGTGGTTCTCAAGCTTTACTGTGTATCAGAATCACCTGGAGGGCTTGTTAACCCAGAGATTGCCGAGCCCCAGTCTCAGACTTCAGGAGGTCGGGGCGGGTCCGACAATCTGCATTTCTAACAAGTTCCCAGGTGATGCTGGTGCTGCTGGTCCAGTGACTTAAAGATGCAAACTGCTTCCTGCTTATTTCCGCGCAGATTGAAGGGGTCTGGGTGGGGTGGGTTCGCGGAAGAGAGGAGGGAGGCCAGGAGTTTGAATCAGATTGCTTGCTCAGGTATTTGCTTTTCAGTTAATCAGGAGAAAGTTATTCCATCCATGCCTGTGCCGGGCACCCTGCAAGGCCCTGGGGATGCAGGGAGAACAGGCCAGACAGGGCCTCTTCTCCCTGCACTTACTCCTGCCCTGCTGGTTCCCCTGTTTAGAGATGGAAGCCCTGCTATGGGCTGCTATTCCGTGCTTTCTAGCACTCTGCTCTGTTTATCAGCTGCTAATTGGCACCTTCAATCATTCTCTAAATCCCCATAAGACAGGTCCCATTTTTCAAAATCAAAACCAAACAAGCCAGGATAACAAAGTGAAAAAGAGAACCAAGAGTTTCTAGAAGCATCTCCTATGTTAGCAAGCGCTTCTCTCTTTCTGTGACTCTGATCATTTCATGGAAAGCCCTTACTAGCATGGCCCATACCAGTCACATCCTCTGGAGACAGGAGGGGCATTAGTCTACCCCTTCTTATCTGTCTCAGGTCCTGAGGAGAGCAGTGCTTTGTTCCCATGCTGACAGCCAAGTCTGAAGCAACTCAGACTTGTTGCCAGGGAACAATAATTCAGACTATGATTTAGGACATTTCCTTTCCTCTGTCACTGTCACCAAGGCCTCTGGGAAAGCAATCTACGTTCTCCTTGACCTCTGAGGTGACTGCCAGAGGTGTCAACTGTTTCTCCTTAACTGCTCCTCACTGTTGACTTTTTAAGAGTTTCCATCTCCCAGAGAGGACATTGCTCTGGCTTACCTTTTCATCATCATTTGGGTAGGCAAGGGGAAGGCACTCTCACTGGAGTCATCAAGACACTTGTCTCATGCTGGGCTCTTTCTGGATCTGTTTTCTTTGTTCAGGGAATAGTGAAAATGTCCCACAATTTGTAATCCCTCCGGGGCAGTGAAGGAGAAGCCTTTAAAATAACTATATTTTTGCAATATTAGGAACATCCAGATGGTCTTGCTTACTCTCAGTTTTGGGGGAAGGAAAATGTGCCTTTCTGTACAACTAAAAATGTGATTTAGAGACAGTTATTTTGGGTTAACCTTGAATTACCAGAGACTTAACTATGCTTTGACAACACAAAGGGGACTAGTTTTGGAAGTACTCTGTTATGGAAAGATGGCCCATGACATGGATCATAAGGCATCCATGGGTCACAGTCATATAGATTTGAGTGGCATCCATATGTCAGCCAGGGGTCATATCATTTCATAAGATATCAGAGTTTTTCCCAAGCACATATGCCCTTTGCATCAGAAACAACTCCTCTGCTTTGTGAAAAATACTTTAGTTCAAGAATTCAAATTGCAGTTCTCTATTCTAGTGTAGAGAAACAGAAACAAGAGGATGGTCATTCAAACACACGCAGGTCTACCCGACGGGGATTCCCTGGTAGATAAAATTAGAGTTATCTCATATGCTTAATCTTCCCTCAGGTTATAAAGGAACCACTGAGTGATGTCTTTGGCTCTCCATGAAACATTAAGAACAAGCACAATTCTAAAAGGCTCCCTCATTCAGAAAGACCCACATTGCAAGCACGGAATGCGAGCACTGATACGGTATGCCATATGGGAAAGGAGAAGCTACCGAATTAGGACAAGACGAAAGATGCAGATACTCTGGGATCATTTTGAGGATCACCTCACTGACATTTATATGCATTAGGCCTGGGATCTCCTCTACAGTATTGACTGTTCTTTGTAGCTATTTCTTTAATCTGTGTGGGGTGTGAGCTATGTGAATTGTGGCTTTGGTGTTATGAGGACAAGTTGTTATTTTAACCATTCTAGAAATTGCTTCCTGGAGGTGAAGTCTGGATTGTAAAATTGGTGTGGCTGGAAAAAAAATATTTTGTTTTGAAGGCAGGAGGGGTCTTACACAATGTCTTTGTTTTAGAAAGGTATCTGGATTTGACATTGGGGCAGATGTATCCTTTCTCTGGAAGGGATCATTTTAGAAGACCACTTCTGGTCCTGTAAATAGAAGGCATATGCCTCCCTTTGGGAGAAAAATTGGGGAATTCCTCAGTCAGCCAAGTATTCTGAACACAGATGCTTCAAACTCTGATGTTAAGAACCTTATTTAAAATATAAATTGTACATGAAAAGATGCTCAACATCACTAATCATAAGAGAACTGCAAATCAAAACCATGATGAGCTATCACCTTATACCCATTAGGATCACTATTATCAAAAAAACACAAAATAATGTGTACACCCATGAGCATAGCAGTAGTATTTGTAAAAGCCAAGGGGTAAAAGTAACCCAGTGTCTATCAATAGATGATTGGATAAACAAAATGGATTATATACATGCAACGGAATATTATTCAGCCATAAGAGGTAGCAAATTCTGACACGTGATACAACATGGATAAACCTGAGAATATTATGCTAAATAAAATGTCTCAAAAACACGTATGCTGTATAATTCCACTCATATGAGGTATCAAGAGTAGCGCAACTCAAGAGACAAAAAGTTGCCAGGGGGCTGGGGGAGGTGATATGAGAGTTTCATGGGTAAAGAGTTTCAGTTTGGGAAGATGAAAAGAGTCCTGTGGACAGATGGTGGTGATGGCTGCATGACAGTGTGAATGTATTTAATGCCACTGTACTGTACACTTAAAATACTTAAGATGATACACTTTATGGTAGGTGTATTTCACCGCAACTCTAAAAGTAATAAAAAAAAAAACCCAAAATATATGCATTGGATATCTAAACAAAGAACTGTGATCTGGAAGAGATTTTATTTTTTTCCTAAATGGTAATGTGCATTGTACAGGCTTGAAATCATCTAGCATGGATTTTTTTGATGCCTAATAAGAGATGTTATTTAAAACTGAATAACTGAGAATTTGAGATAAGTAGTTGATTGCATGCTTTCACCACCAGGACAGAGTGGGAGTGGGGAAGCAGCAGCCCCTGCCCTACTATGGCCATTGGGATGGTGCTTCCCTCAAAGGAAACAAATGTTCTACTGTCAGTCACCCTGGAGCATAAAAACAGACTTCAAGAGTGAAGAGAGGTGGAGTGCATTCCTATCTTTGGGGGTAATGGGCCCTGAATCATGGTAACAAGCTAGAGGTGAAGGAGGAGATGACCAGTAGGGAGCCCCCATCCCATTAAGGGTTAAGAGCAGCAATATCTGAAATGCAGCTTTAAGGTTTACCTTCCTGCATTAGTAGCAGACACTACTGGCTGTCTTCCCACTCTCCATGCCCCCTATTTACCTTGCTAAGAGAATCTACCCTTTTCCACCTGCCCACCTTCTTCTTGGGAAGCTAAGCCCACCCTCAGCTGAATTGGTCTAAACCATTCGTGGAAATAGGCAGATGATATGATTCTGCCTAGTGACATACTCAGCCAGCAAGAGACACCTGTGAAAGAGCTCCTCGTCTATCGAAAGAGACACATAGGAAGAGAGGGGTACCACTCTTCTCCAGCTATTACCGGGTCTGGATGGGACGGCTACACCACTGCAGGTGTCCTGTGACCATGCAGGTCACAGCCTTGAGAAAGAAGCCGACACTGAGAGAACGCAGAGTAGAAAGAAGGGAAGAAATTATATTCCTGTTGATGATGCTTGTGCCAATGAGATAAAACCATGGAATATCCTACCTTTGAACTTACTGGTTGAATTTTTTGAATCAGGAATTCTATAACGTGTAGCCAAAAACATTTTGCCTAATTGATTCAGAATTGTAATTCCTTCATGTATTCCTTGAGTCATCAAAAAAAAAGTTTTGTTGGAAAGGACAGTCTAATGCTGTCTGTGCCTTTGGAGAATTAAGAGGAGGCTGATGAGTACAGAGGGGATGAAGTGGCCTTGGAAGAGCCTCCAGAACATGAAGACAAGCTTATAAACAGCAAGAAGTGATGACAAGGGAGGCCCAGAACAGTGACCCGTAGCCTGCAGTGACAAGTGACCTCCGAGATAGACTTGTATGACACGTAAACAAGCCCTGGGGAATTTCAGAAATAAAACAGGAGAGGAATTCACCTAAGATGCTGACCTCATTTAGACATGCAGAATAGGGGCTTGCGTTACAATCATAAGACAGTAAAGAGAAAGGTAAAGGCTGAAAGACAGAAAATTTAGAGGAATCCAGATAATACTGGCTATAAGGAATCTCACAGGATCTCCTTTCGAGAAAATGAGAGATTCCTATCTGATTTCCTACATCTCTCTGTATATTTTCGATAAGAATACTAGTCATCAGAATGACAAATTCAAATTGGTACATTCAGGCAAGTGGAACGGAAGTCCCCACCCCACCCCGTGAGTTTGGTAACCACGCAGATGAGACCAAAATGTAAACACCCTCAGGCAGACCTAGCCCAAGTGTGAAAAGATAAAACTGGATGGTCAAAAACATGGCTGTCACCTTAATGGCTTACTTTCAACTCTTCATTGGAACGTGTGCATACAGGCAAAACTATTAAGGAATAAGAAGCTATATTTTAGGTTAATGGTTGTACCATGATTGGAACGCCTGGATCACATGTTATATAAATGCAGCTATGAGCATTTTCTACCTTTTAAAAAATATTATAATGAAAATAATGATTGATTGCACTTGGCATATTTTCCTCTCTGTGGTTGCATTCTACTGCAATTGTAAAAACATAATATAATTTTTCCATAGGCCATGGCTACCTGACAGAAACATTTGAAAACCAACTCTCCTTTAGACTTCCAGGCACACGTGTGTGTGTGTGTGTGTGTGTGTGTGTGTGTGTGTGTGTGTGTGTTTTCTGACAGTTCAGAGGAGAAACTCATTTGACAACCAGAGCCCCATCTCCCTGCTTCAAGGGGCTTCCCAGGTCTACTTACGCTATTCTGACCCGAGTTTCAATAAAGCCTGTTTGTCAGAGATTCTTACTAGCTCTAACTGACAGCTGTCCATTGTACCCAGAACTGCCGTCTTCATAGGAAAGTCAGAAGCCCGTTTCTGACTCTCAAGCAGTGTAAAAAATGCTGCCTCCAAAAGTGAAATTCTTTCTCAAACATGTTCACCCTCTAAGCACCAGACAGACTGCAGAGCTTTCAAAAGTGCTACGAATTTAAAGATTTCACAGCTTCAGGAGCACAGCCTGGGAGAACATAGGAGAAAAACAATACAAAGCAACATCAACTGTGTGATCACACACAAGTGAGGCATCAGGATGGCTGACCGCATGGTTTCTGACGGGAGTTTGGAGAGGAACATACATGATGTGATATCGATGCTAATGAGAGAGGGTTTTGGAGCAAGTTTCAAGTGCAGAAGGAGGGAGAACTCAAACCCCATGCCCATGGCTGCCAATGCTCTATATCTGAGAACCCTGCATGCAGTTATTTTTACCCACCTTGTTCACATCTTACGCTGTGATTAAACCAAACCATTCTGACTGTAAGCCCTTTTGTTCTGTCTCAATATTTCACAGAGGCTTGGTGTGTTAATCAAACTGTCAGCAAAGGGGAAAAAGAGAGAGAGAGCAGGTTTGCTTCAAATGAAGAAAAATTCGAGCTTTCTACAACAAACACATTTTCCAGTGGATGAGCTTTTCAGAGTAATTATTTCACTTCTCCCAAAGATTACTGATTACATCACACAGAAAAACTATCTTCCCCATCTATCTATGGTTCTTGTGCAAACTTACACTTGTTACCATGAAAAATGACAAATTTGCCATCTGATCAAAATGTTAACAAGGTAACTGTCAGTGAGATGGATCTCTGACTGTCACTGCAAGCCAGAACATAAGGATACATTGATATTCCTCAATACAGCCACTGCTTCCCTACTGTTCACTAACAACATTTCTACCGTGAGAGCAATAAATCACCTGGAAATAACAAGCTATATAAGATCTCTGGGATATCATAGATTCATCCTAACAGCAGTATCTGCAAGGTAGAAAACAATTGATAATGATCTAAAGAAAGCCCTAATCAACTGCCATTGCCATAATGGGGTAGATGAAGCAAAGATATGAAATCTTAACTGTGTGATGCATGCTATGACGCAATCGAACTGCCTGGAAAAAAACACATGACAACAGACAAAACACAAATGAGTTAATATTCTATAGGGTCAAATAAAGTTAATAACAAAGACCAGATACAATCATTATATTAGACAGTGGAAGGAATGGGATAATCATAGCAATTGCTAGGTTCATAAATACCCAACTCGTGGAAGGTTCCTCGTATGACACTAATAATGACTCTGGCTCAGTTCTTGGTTTAATGGAACTTCCTCCAGTACTTTTATGTTCTTTAAGACTCTTTGGGCCACATTATTTCTGAGTCTTTAATATAATGGTTTAATGAAATCATTTTCATCCCTCTAACATTATGGCCAAGTGCCCCACCAAAGACATCAACAGAGAAGAGAAGGAGATGTCCACGGGGAAACAAGAGGAAATGGGAAATTAACCACAAGAAAGGAAAGTTCTACCAGAAGATCATGACACCAGGTCACATAGACAAAGAAATATAGCTTCAAACTGCCAAAGAGCTGCCTCATAGCTACATCCTTTTAGGTTTTAAGAGTGAGACACTCTCACATGGACACAGTTAGTCTGACTCTTTCCCCTTTGTTCATTACACTTTGGCCACTCTGGCTTCTGTTGTTTCTAGAAATACTCCAAGTTCTTTCCCTCCCAGGGCCTTTGCGTTTGCTCTTCTCTCTGTAGGGATCTGTCTCTTCCCTGGCTCCTCCCCTTCCTTCAGTTTAAATCCCCTCCGAGGGTTCTTCCGTGTCCATTTGTTTCAAAGCAATCTCGACTCCCAGCCCCTTTGGTTTCTCTCACAGCCTCTCCTTCCATGGCAGCAGGAACCATGTCTGTCTGGACTACTGACATTTCTAAGCTTCTAGCACATTGGCTGCCATACAGAGGGATTAGACACAGCCCGTATCTTGAGCTCTGGGAGATGAGACTGCCTGATTTTGAATCTTGGTGCCAGAGCTTAGTAGATGTGTAACCCTGTGCAAGTCCTCAATTTCTGCTTGGCTCAGGCTCCTTGTCAGATGGGGAGAAGAGTGATGCCTACTAATGATAGTGTTGTAAAGACTAAATGAGATCACCCATGTAAAGATCTTCAGATCATAACAGGCACATAGGAAGATACCAAAGATCATTAGCTGTTGTTCTTATAACTGCAAGAACAGAGGTAATTCTGACATATTTAAGTGAATTAATTCATGATTAGATCAATGAGCTGTCTTCTTCATTACTGGTCTTTATTTTTACCACTAGCCAATACAATGTTGTGTTCTTTCTGTTTCTATATTCTGAGACCAAATGGAGAAAATGGGTACCGGTTTTTAAATCCCTTTAAGGAGTGCCAATAAATGCAATCAATCACTTCCAATTTGAGAGCACCTGGAATAGCAATGCCATTGTTCATGTGTACATCTCAACAGCACTTAAAGGTGAAAGAAAAAAAAATGGATCCATGAGTCTGTTCTCTAAATGCAACACACGTTTGATGCACAAATGTTTGTCACAGGCAGTGACGCTCTACCTTTGGCTCCCACTACTCAACAGTTTATCTCTCCATCCACTCCATAATCATGCAACTGGATGCTTCTGATGGGCCAAGTAGCAGGGATAAAATGATAGTAAGACACCTGGCTACAGAGATACCTGCTTCTAAAGAAACCAGGTTCCAACCCACTGCAAGCTGTTGCCCATACCTATTATTTCTGCTACATTGGCCCAATTTGGGGAATTTTTTTTTTCACATATTTGGTTATTTATCCTTTCATTGATTTGAACTTGGGGCAAAAAATATTTTTTTAAGAGACATAAATGAATGAGATGTAGATAATAGCTCATTAATAAAAATCATTTCAGAGAGGTAGGGGGCATGGGAAGAATGTGGGTCCCACTATCCCTATATGGCAGTAGTTCTTAACCTTTCAATCACCTAAGCCTGCTGCCAGATTCTGATTAAAACGATGGACCCCTGAGGCAAATGCACCTACATATACATGTTCGTGTGTAACTTCCAGAGGTTGATGAACCTCCCAAAGTCAAACTATGAACCACTCACTCCAGGGTGAAAATCCAGTTCTTTAAATATTGCATATCACCCTCTCTTCCTTTCCAGATAGCCATTTCTTCTTCAAATTAAAACAAGTAAAATAAAATTAAGTTTAAAAAAATTCAGCTAAAACATAAGGACAGTGTGTTAGAGTTTAAAAGATATTTACTTGGTTACATTCTAAAGCTAAGGATATTTGCCTTAACATATAATAATGCAATTTTTATTAATTAAATGCAAATTGAAATATGACAAACCTGTTGCCGTATAATTTCTGAATAGATAATAATGTATCCGTTCTTTCCCCCAACACATTAGATGAGGCAAATTTTCAGTTACTAAACTATAGCAATATGGGATACAGGAAAGAATTTAACATTAGGTGCTCTGAAATTATTGGCATTAAGAACTTTTATTTCCTACTTTCATTTTAACTAAAACAATATATATTTTTAAATTTTCAACCAGTCTCAAATGTGAGGTATTTATCCTGCCTAATGTTCAAATTAAACATTGAACACTTTCAAGCACAGACATGATCAAAGTAGGAGTCCTTTAAAATGCCTTCATTCAATAAAGAATATTCAGGTATGGAAGACAAAACATTTAAAACACGTAAACTTTAATGTGTTTGGAATTATACAGTTAACATACTTCATGAAGTATTTTTGGAGAATCACCTGTTGAAAAGTCTTCACTTATATCTTCAGTTGGGTAGATAAAGAAAAAGAAGTATTACTATTCAAGGGCAGAAAGCAAATTATTAGGAGGAGGGATTATTATAGCACATTATTTTTACTAACAAGCAGAGCAGCCAGTAACTGAGTTTTTAGAAATCTCTCAGCTGGTACCTAGTGGAGAACTCCAGACTTGGCAATGGGGTCTAGTCTCCCCTTGGTGATGTTATGCCAATCAAGGAGAGAGAGAATTTTCACCTGCCCACAAAGCAGACTGTTTCTGCAGAACACTGTGAAGGAGAGAGGGTGGAAGTGCAGAGAGGTTAGGAGCTTCGAACAACTTCAGATTATAGGGAAGAATGTCTAGAAAACTGAAACGCACTGTGAAGAGGGAGGCAGATGCTGTCACAAACAGTGGCTTTATAGAAATGCCTGACACCTTGGCTCTTTGGTCCTCCTTTCCTATATTAGTCCTGGTTGTGCGACGTCACTAAACTGATTTATTGCTCTGTTGGTTACCTAGCCTTGAGGAAGTGATAGATAAAATGTTAATAGTGCAGATTAAACTAAAAGCATGTTGTGTCTCTGGCTGTGACGTTGTGAATAGCACAAACTGAGAAAATATTCTTCCAGTATCCTAAATCTATCTCATTCAGCAAAAAGTCACTCCTGTTATTAATGTATGAGTAAGGTTGCAGCATCTATCTTCATTGTTCGACTTTTGTCTTAGGTGTTAATGTAAACTAAATATCACCTAATATTCATGTCCAAAGCACACTTGTTTGTCAATGACATTAGCAACTTGGCTGAATTGGATAGTAACCCAGCATCAGTCCTCATCGGAATGTCTCAAAACATGGCTGAATTGCAACCAGAGGTTGACTACAAATACAAGAGTTCAGCCAACATCAACAAAAGCAGCCTGGGAGAATCAAATTGTGTGCTGCACATATTTTATATCAGTAAAATCTGTGATAAAGTTATACGTACGGATGGAGATTTGGATATAGACATTCACATACATATTTACTTTCCCTGAAGAGATGGCTGTTAAACATTTACCAGCATGCCACTGGATACAAATACAATAAATATACTTAGCAAAAGATGATCATTCAACTTTCCTAGGGACTTTATTAAGGTTAGAAACTACAGGCTAGCAGGTTTATTGGGTCATTATTAAAGTTCAGTGAAGTCCTTTTACATCTCTAAAGTTACCTAATATGGTAATATGGCCATAATATCAACTATATCAGCTACTTCCCCAAACAGATGGTGACAGACCTAAAATCTCTTTCTCTTATTTTGGGGGTTGACAGGGGGGTCTGGTTGGGGGATGGTAGGTAAATTCACCATTAGTGGGCAGGGAAGAACGGGAGAGGTCAACACCTTGCAGCTCCAGCAGACTGTGGAGAAGCAGCTACTGGACATGATGGGAAATACTGAACTGAAAGGCCATGAAGGTGAGATCTTCGGGACAATATGTACTTTGTATGTGTTGAAATATTATTAAAAGATTCTGTTCAGCATTTGACTGCATTCAAAGTAGTTTAGAACTGTAATTCATTTAATTTCAAGGAGAGGAGAAATCCTAAGTCAACTATTGCCTATGGTTTTATATTCAGAAAACAGTAAAAAAAAAAAAAAAAAAAAAATTAACCAAAAACAAAAATAAAGCAACAAAAACGGGATGCTAAAATAGAATTGCTAATTTTTTTTTAATGTTTCCAAGTAAAGATTTTTTTTAAACCCTTCTTTCTCTTATCATCCTCATGTTCCCTAAGAAAACATACCAATTAGAGTCATTTAGAAGGACCACAAGTGCATTTACTGTCAAAGTTGAGAAGAAGAAACAGGACGAGCTTTGGGCTCAGCTGCTGAAAGCCAGAGCTTCATCGTGGCCAAGGCTCAGCTTCAACTACATAAATATCGCCTAAGAAACAGAAGGCGCCCACTGGCACAGGGAGCCTGCCGCACGTCTCCTCTACCCAACAGGGGCTGAAGGATGTGGCGACGTCATGAAGAAAAATGCCCTCAGGAACAGAGACCCAAAGTGCTTCTAGAAAAGAACAAGGTGCTGTATTTTTTTTCCTTTTAAACTATTGGCCTCTCTGATTTGATTTGCTCCACTCCAAGCTCTTTCCAGCGTCTGTAATAGAAGGAGAACACCAACAGCTGCAGCCTATTGGATTTGCTTCAGTGCACTTCCCACGATCCAGTTTCACATCCTAAGTGCATCTTCCTGAAAAGCTTAGCTATTTGAATGCTGCTTTTTTCCAGTCCCTGAAGTATAAAAACATATGCCTGTGTTACCAACAGGTGAGTTTTTCTTTGACTTTCCTCCATGGAAGCCTTAAGGCACGTAAGAAGGACCTGAGCTCTGCTTTCATTTTCTGAAAGGAATCAGCTGTCTACTGGGAATTACAAGCATGTGCCAGGTCCCCTGTGGTGGCTTTTAAGAACTCACACACATTCAGGATGGGTAAAACCAGCAGAGGCACGTCTCAGCCAAGAGGACATTGGCTAGTTTTCCTTGACATTTTCAGAACTCGGACCCTAAGAGAAGGCAGTGTCAGGCGTTCTTACTGGCAAGGACAGGAGGGTTGTGGGATGAAAGCAAAGAGATACATTTGAGGGGGAACTTTCTACTGGGCAAACTCTAATATGGAGGTTCTAAGGCAGCTTCCTCTACCTCTGAATGCCAGCATCCTATAGCTCTATGGTTACATGTAACATTTCCTACTACAGGAAGACAGCAACTGAAGCAAAGCACTCCACACTTCCGTTATATATGATAGTGTGGAAATCCTCTCTTCCCCAAAGTGGTCATTTAGCAAAAAAAACAAAAAAAGGCACCTCCCCCCCCATTCTCACCTCCCTTTAGCTTCTACTCATTCATTCTCATAAGCCTAGAGCCACTTTCACCTGAACATCTCAGCTCACAGGGCTCAGAGGAAAGAAGGAACCTCACGCACATGAATTAAGGACCAACTATTTACCAGGCTCTTTGCAAACATTATGTCATTAACCAATTCTCCCACAGCCTTGTAGAGGTGGCATTTGGATCCTTGGTTTACAGATCAGGAAAGTAAGGCTCGTTCACCAAGTAAATGTACATTCACAGAGCATCAACTATCAATACCTGCAAGAAACCTTGCTGCAGGGTTTCCAGAGAAGCGAAAGATGGGGCCCCTGACCTTATGGAATTCACATCTCAGGGGAGCACAGAAAAGCAGATCACTGACAAACTTCTGGCTGGATGGATGATTAAGGGAGACTGAGTCAGGAAAAGGAGGAGCGGGACAGCACAGGAACGGAAAAAAAAGAGAGAAAACAAAGGAAAGAAGAGAAAACTGTCCAAGAACGCCCTGGTACGTAGCTGAAGATGCCCAATTTTATATTCCAGACTATTCACTTTCCACATGGCCTTGGAGACGCCCCTCCCTGCTGATCTCCAAGCAAAACAAAGAATGAGAGAAAGAACAGTAGCCAAGGGACCTTTCCCACAGCCTGACTACACGCACTGGAGTCTGAGTGTCATCTTTGGGACAAGGGCTTTCTTTCATGGCTGTGAGAAGAAGAGCTGAATTCCAGGGTTAAAGTGAGGACTAAAAAGTTTCAGAACACAGCCTGCCCTTTTAAATTCATCTTTATTAATAGTCTTCAAGCACATAGGCGCAATGAGAAAGTACAAAATACAGCCCCCTCTGGCTGCGGCAGCCAGGAAGCCAAAAAAAAGAAGACTGAATGTCATGCCATCCTATTATAATAACAGATTAAAAGGGCACAAACAGGGTACTAATTAGTGCTCATAAAATCTTGAAGCTCCAGATTGCTCACCTTCATATCTGGGCACTAAAAGTGCCCCATGTGCAGATAACATGGAAGTCAAATAGCAGAGAGCCATCGCTGAGGGCTCAGCCAGCACGAGGCAGAGAAGGCAGCCAGATCCAGCCACAGAACCAGTACGCTCCCAAGAATCCAAACACAGTCAGGTGACTGCCCAAGAGTTAACAGTCAGCCAGCCCAGACAGAGAGAGGCAGGTGCCTCCTAGCTCAGCAAGGGACGCTACGGGACCTTGCCAACTTCTGATTGATTGTCTTCGAGACCCTCTCCCCAAGATGTATTCCTGTCCGTGGGCTCTCCCGGATTATACGCAGACGGCTACTTCTGAGAAATGAGATGGTTTTATCAGCATGCAGGGGCCAAAGTTTAGCCTGAAGGAGAGATACCTTCATCAATAAAATCTTTTTTTTTAATTAAATTCAGTCTTTCTTTGGGTCTGCTCAAAGCTTAGGAAATAAGCCAGGTATGCTTTCGAACTTTTGTCCCCACTTTGTTCCCTAAGGATTTCAAGGATTCTGCTGCCATTAGGGCAATCAGTAAGAAGGAAGAAAGGAGTCTGTTTTCTTTAACAAGTTGCTTCTCAATAAATTTAGACCCAGAAACGCAGATTTGGAAATCCACTACACTCAGATATCTACCTTAGCCAAGTGACTGTGTATTCCAGGCTAACCAATTAATTTATAATTTTCAAATGACCATACACAGCACATACGGAAAGCCACCTTTTTAAAAAGAATGTTATTATTTTTTTTTTTATTAAGGAGAAAAATACGTCTATACTGCCTGTGAAACTGAAGCTTAGAAAATTCCCTCTAGGAATCACACAACAGTTAAAAGGGCCAAATTGAAGGCAAAGAAATGAGGCAAGTGAACTATACAACAACCATTATCATATTCATTTCACTTTCAACATTATAATAAGGGATATATATTATTTAATGGTATATACTCCACTCACTGTGCAGTGAAAAATCTGGGGGAAAAGATCAAGACTCTTTTTTTAAAAAAACATCAGCTCCACAATAGAAAAAAAATAGTGTCCAGATTTATTTATTTTCCTCAAGAAATCTGGGTGAATATCACTGGGATGGAACTGAGTCCTATAGTCTGTACGATCAGTGATTTGGCCTGCTGAGTATGAGCCTTTAGAGGACTCAGAGTTTGTGTTTCTCATCCTACTCCCATGAATACCCTTGTCTTCATTTGTCCCTACTGTTTGGGATGATATTCAAAAATGTTCAGCAGTGCATGAGCGCTGGCCAGTCAGAATGGGACCAGATGCCAGGAATCAACAGCCAGTGCAGCCTTCCCACTGCACATGTCCTATATATCCATCCAACCCCAGCTGTTTCAAAGGTTCTGATGATAATACAGGCCCCTTCCCAAGGATCTGCCTTCTTAACTAGATGGCTAAAAAGACAATTCATGAATGTCTAGTGGTGATAATTCTGGTACATGTGCCACAGGGCCACAGAAGAACTGTTCTGACTCAAGGAAGCCTCTCCACAACCTCAAATTACACCATGGGAGTGAAGCCCTTACCATGGTCCCTGACACACTGGGCAATCACGGCCAAGCTATTTACATTCTCTAGAAAAACCCCATTCTCCTACATAAAAAACTGCAGCGTTGGCCCTGCTTTCCCTCAAAGCAATAAAAGGTCAGGTAAGAGAAGACACTGAAATGTGCTTTGAATGCTTCCTAATCCCAAGATGTAATTGCTAATAAATGGTTTCTGAGGGTTTTACATAAGGGTTAAAGGATTATTAATGCATATATTCTTTGGTGCTCGTTAAGAAGACACTAATTCTTCATGGGTTCATAAGCGCATATATAGCTGAGAATAATTTGCAGCAACGGTGCAGTAATGAATGTAAAATCCTAATGAGAGAATGCACATTGGCTGGGAATGTGTGTTGTTCTTTTTTGCCTTCCTTTCTTTTGTCAGAGATATTGTACTGAATTTTCTTCAGAGGGTTTATTAGTGCCTGTTTAATATTATCCCCCTCTTTCATGTGAAAACTTTCATTAGAATCTTAGGCAAAGTTTTAGGCTTTCAATGAAGAGGTTATTAAAAAATAATTAATATCTAAATGGTGCTCAAAATACCACATTACAGCTAATCGACAGCACTGTCACAAGGCACAGAGATGGAGACGATATTAAATACCAGAGAGCTCACCCTGATCCAACAATAATTTCACTATTTCCAAGTACAAAATTAACTTTTTTTTTTTTAAGTTATAGGGACGGGAGATGGGTCAGCAGGGGTGAGAGGAGGGTGTTTAAATTTATTTATTTATTTATTTTTGTTTGTGTTGGGTCTTCGTTTCTGTGCGAGGGCTTTCTCTAGTTGTGGCAAGTGGGGCCACTCTTCATCACGGTGGGCGGGCCTCTCACTATCGCGGCCTCTCTTGTTGCGGAGCACAGGCTCCAGACGCGCAAGCTCAGTAGTTGTGGCTCATGGGCCTAGTTGCTCCGCAGCATGTGGGATCTTCCCAGACCAGGGCTCGAACCCGTGTCCCCTGCATTGGCAGGCGGATTCTTAACCACTGCACCACCAGGGAAGCCCCCCAAAATTAACTTCTTTGAGACGGTTAAGGCTATACAGCTTCTGGAGGCTTCATTTGGTCTGAGCAGATGATTTCCTTGTGGGGACCACAGTGGGAATTACACCTGAGTTTTTAGTGGTTTCCATAGCTGGTTCTCCACTTTTCATATTACTCATGCTAGGAATGTCATAAGTAGAGTCCTGGGAATCACCCTGCGACTCTTTCAGACTGTATAGAAAGTCAACCATTGGATTAGAAAGGGCTGCCCATGAGCTTCCTACTTCACTGGAGGGATTCAAGGGGAGGCTAGCCTGAGGGTCCCTGAACAACTATGCTGCCTCACTTCATTTCCTGTTCCAAAGTTCATTTGTTAGTTTCCCAAGGCAAAATGGTTACTTTAATTTATATACAAAATGAGAACCAATTCAATCATTCTCCTTACTACTGTGAAATCAGCCAAAGCAGTTAATGAATCCTAGCAGTCTAAATCAGCATTTCCCAAGTATGATCTTTGAAACACTATGACCACAGAACTGCGAAGGAAGGAAGGGAGGGAGGGAGGAAGGAAAAAAAAGAAAAGAAAGAGAAAGAGAAAAAGTAAAAGAAACATCATGGTTCAAAGTACTTTGGGAAATGCTGCTTATTTTATCTCTTCTTGAAGTTTCATGAAGAATGTTACGGTCTGAGAATTTCTTCAATTAAGAATCATATTTAATTTCATTTAGCTGAGCATTTTCCAAGGTTATTTACCATAGAACTTTCTTCATTTTTCCCCCTCTGTTTCATTGCAGAAAATATCGCTTTGGGAAGTGACGGTCTAAGTTAACTCGCACCTGCACCCTGCATTAGGTGGCTGCCATCGATTTTGATATAATTACACAAACATACACTCAGCATTTCTCCAACATAAGGTCAGAATAAAGGCAATGCACTCCTCAAGGGTAAGTTCCCAAATTGGTGGGGCATGTGCCTCTAGCCCCTCCAAGGACTTACACACTTTCTAGAAACCTCAACATCTATGAGCTAAAGACTATTAACCCAACCTTCCAGCTGTCCAGTAGAGGTCAAGGGCCAAATCTGTGGTAGTGAAAACGTCAGGAACCAGGGAGATGAATATCAATATGGCGTGACCTCCGCCCTCAGGAAGTCCACGGTGACAGAGTCACATACAACTCACCGTAAGCCGTAAGATGTATGATACAGAAGAAGAGGAGGTACATTCTGCATTAGGGGCAGAGGAAAGTTGGTAAAGATAGTGACTGTCTAGTGAACTAGACTCCAACAGAAGGATTTTTCCAGATAGAAGAGGACAAATGAGTAAGCGTCATGGTGAGAAGTACTGAAGCTGCAGATGTGAAGTGGATGGTCTTTCTAAGATGGTCAGCGCCACTCCGACATCACAGAGGAGCCAAAAGGTCTTACAGGATCTAGAGCTTAAGAATCCCATGATGGGGTGAACAAATGCTAGCTAATTCCTTCAGACCAGGGAACCACGGTGCCCACACTCTTCATCTTGCTAGACAGCAGGTATGGAGCAAGCCTCTGTGTTTTCCTCACCTTGATCAACCAGGCCTCTCTGTGTCTCCCAGCCACAAGCTTTCCATCCGAGTCACCTCTCTGATAGCCACCAGCACAGGGATAGGCATTTGTGCCCTTGCCTTATAAAACAAAAAGGCCCTTAAAAATTGGATGTCTTATAAGTAAAATCATTTTACACATCCATGAAGAATGACCCATTAGAAGACTTCTTGCAGTGAATTATCTGGGAAGCAAGGAATCACATCCACTATGATTTTCCTGAATAGAACATATTTCTTTTAGAGGACTACTGAATTTAGAGAAACGCTGATAAGCAGACATATGAAAACTCCACTGTTTCCAAACTAAAGAGAAAAAGATAAAAGTAAACTTAGAAGCTAAATGTGTCATTTGACAATGATCTGATGTGAAATCATAGTCCCATCCGTAAATTGAGTTAGCCAGGTCTGTATCTTCTGGGACTCTTGAATTACCTGCAGGCAGTTCTAAATAATGACCCTATAATTTGCAAGTTGAAGAACAGTGAGAGAGTGGAACAGATTTTTACATCATCAGGAGGGAGACGGCCAAACAGGCAGTGGGTTTGAGCACAACAGAGTAAGTTTCCAACCTCCTAAGCAAACTGACAAATTGCCCTCTGGAGTCCCATTTCCAGCTCAGCACCACTTTGCCATGATGGCTTGTCTCTTGCCTCTCCTGCCTAATGGCTCTCCATGCCAAGAAGGGCTGCCCGTGCAATTAAAATAACCATCAATAAAACCGTCCAGTAATTAGCCGTCTTCTTTGTTAAATATAATTCTGGTCAGCAAGATTGATAGGTTCTTTGGTCATTAACAATCTATTTAGCAACTGTAAACTTGAAGTCATCACTTTGAGTCCTAGTGTTAAAGAGGTTAGGGAGCAGATTATACTCAGGCAGAGAAAAGAGCTGGAAAATTAAGCCAGATGTGAAAACCAAGACTTACAAAGCATTATTTCTCAGAGAGTACTGTGGGCCTGTATGCAATAAGGCATTATTAATGCCAGGAAACTTGTTCAATTACTTTCGTAAAGGGAAAAATATCTTAATCAATGCCCTATGTCACAGCAATATAACTTAGGTGGGAGTGAGAAATCCTTAAAGATCACACCCAGCCAAAATCAAGATTTTTTTTTAAAAAAATGAACCACTGATCCATGAATCATAAAAATATTGCCTAACATCAAAGAGACAGAACATGTTCTTTTGTCATGTCTGAACATCCTAAAAGTACTGATCCCTGAAAAGTGTTTTCGTATTTCGCATAAAAATAGATATAGAAACTTTAAAAACTAGTCTTCAGATTGTATTTTAAAAGGTGAATCACTCATAGACGCGTCATTATAACACACTACATTTTAAAACTGTATCTATAAAATTCACAACTATATAGGCAGTTGTGTTGTTCAGTTAGTGACATTATTATCTTCATGCCACCACATTTAATTTTATTTTTTAATTAATTAATTAATTAATTAATTTACTTTTGGCTGCATTGGGTCTTCGTTGCTATGCACAGGCTTTCCTCTAGTTGCGCCGAGCGAGGGCTACTCTTCATTGCAGTGCGCAGGCTTCTCATTGCAGTGGCTTCCCTTGTTGTGGAGCACGGGCTCTAGGTGCGTGGGCTTCAGCAGTTGTGGCTTTCAGGCTCTAGGGCACAGGCTCAGTAGTTGTGGTGCATGGGCTTAGCTGTTCCACGGCATGTGGGATCTTCCTGGACCAGGGCTTGAACCCATGTCCCCTGCATTGGCAGGTGAATTCTTAACCACTATGCCACCAGGGAAGTCCGCATGCCACTACATTTTAATCTAACGTCTACCTAACCAGTGCTTGCTGTTGGTCCATTTGTTTTATTTGATATTCATGGGTCATCCACAGGGAAAGAGAACTAACTCTTCCACTGGTGTATTTACTAGTTGCACAGAGAATCAATCTCAGGCTCAAAGTGCCAACTGATGACAAAGCCCAGTCTCACTCTACCAGGGAGTGGTCTAATAAAGGGCAAAATGGCAAGAGTAGGAAGGAAAGCCAACTCCCCACAGCCTTCAGGATTCAGATTGTTGTACACAGCTCTTTCTAACCCAAGAAGAATATAAGATCAACTAAATTAGTGCAGGAAGCTAAGCTGGATTTTGTATACTCTAATCTAGAACAGACATCACTGGAATTGATCCCCATAGGTATCCCCCAACAATGGAGACACTTGGGGGCATCTCCAGGGGTCAAAGACTGGGACCATCAATGGGGCGCTGAATGCCACCTTGGTAGAAGGGGTGTTCTATCTGCCTTTTTAAAATGAAAAAGGGAAATAAAATGAGAGAGCAGAAAAATACTAGTTCTATTGATTAAAGTTCAGAGGAACCTAAAATGTTACTTATGAGATATATTTCAACCATTTTTCCCCTTCCTTAAAAGTTCACTGGACATTACCTCACATGTGTCTATAAGCATCCCCACATTCTGTCTCAGAAGAATTCACAGCCTAGTACTTGAGGGGAGAGAATTAAGGTACTGATGGGCAAGTAGGTTTATTCTCAAATACCAGGTTTGATCCAGTGGTAGTAGCCTGTGTTGAAAATGATTCTAAGGCCATATCTGGACTCAGTGGAAAATAATAACATGATCAATTAACAGTGCCTCAAGAGGCAGTTTTACATAGAGGTTAAGAGCATGGATTCTGAGGACACACTGATGTTTGAATCCCAGCCCTAAAACTTACCAGCAGGGCAAGACATGTAACCTCAATTTACCGCATACAAACTGGTAAAAATAGCAAAAATGATCTCATAGGGTTATTACAAACATTGAATAAATATTATACTTTAAACAACTTTTACAGTGTCTAGCACACAATTGTCACTTAATAAACATTAGCATCATCACCAGCAGGACTAGTCACCACTGTTGTAACTGACATCTCAGAGCAGAGTGGTGGCTTGTCTTTTGCCCCAAGCGCTGACTGTGTTCTAGAATCTGCTCCTCAACTCAAGAGTAGAACTGGTGAGTACCATCCTCTGAAGTCACGGTGGCAGTGGAGGAGTGGAATAAATCAAATCTATATAGTCCCTTGTATGACTAAATATATTTATTTGGTAGAACTAATCTCCAAAATGCAACATGTTATAAGCGTGGTGTTATACCATCTTTAGACTGTGAAAGTTCAAAATGCCTTTCAATGACTCATATTTTCAGGGCACTGCAAAGCACTCAGAATTGATGCATCTTGATTTAAATAATCACTTGATCTTCTCCAGACTTCCTAGGTTACTGATAACATGCAATCCCACACCGCGTATGTTCAACCAACTGAATAAAGGATCGAAAGGAGATGGGTTCCATTTCATGTGTTATAAGCTGCCTTCATATATTGAAAGTTTGCTTCTACTAATAGGCAAGGAAACACTCTCACACCTGGCAGGTGATGAGAATAAGCTTCTGAACTTGACTATATTAGGTCTTCTGCTAGTTTCTGCCATCAGGCAACATGAGTTGGAATTAAGGCATGAGTTCTCAATTGGGGACAACTTTGCCACACTGGGAATATTTAACAATGTCTGAAGATATTTTTGGTTGGCACAACTGGGAAGGAGGTGCTACTGGCATCTAGTGGGTAGAAACTAGGGATGGTTCTAAACATCCTACTATGCACAGCCCCACCTCTATAACTAAGAATTTTTTGGTTCAGCCCAGGAATAAACCCATGCACTTATGGTCAATTAATCTACAACAAAGGAGGCAAGAATATACAATGGAGAAAACACAGTGTCTTCAATAATTGGAGCTAGAAAAGCTGGACAGCTACATGTAAAAGAATGAAATTATAACATTTTCTCACCCCATATAAAAAATAAACTCAAAATGAATTAGACACCTAAATGTAACATTTGAAACCACAGAACTCCTAGAAGAAAACATAGGCCGAACACTCTTTGATATAAATTGTAGCAAGTTTTTTGGATCTGTCTCCTAAGGCGAAGGAAATGAAAGCAAAAGTAAACAAATTGGAATGTAATTAAACTTAAAAGTTTTTGCACAGTAAAGGAAACCACTGATAAAACAAAAAGACAACATACTGAATGGGAAAAAATATTTGCAAATGATATGACTGATAAGGGGTTAATATCTCAAATATATTAACAGCTCAGACAACTCAATATCAAAAACAAAAAACAAAAAAACCACCACCTGCCTAAAAAATGGGCAGAAGACGTGAATAGACATTTTTCCAAAGAAGATAGACAGATGGCCAGAAGGCACAGGAAAAGATGCTCAACATCACTAATCATTAGAGAAATGCAAATCGAAATCACGACGAGATATTATCTCACACCTGTCAGAATGGCTGCCATCAAAAAATCTACAAATAACAAATGTTGGCCAGGATGTGCAGAAATGGGAACCCTACACTGTTGGTGGGAATGTAAATTGGTGCAGCCACTGTGGAAGAAAGTATGGAGGTTCCTCAAAAAACTAAAAACAGATCCACCCTATGATGCAGCAATTCCACGCCTGGGTATATATCTGACGAAAATGAAAACTAATTAGGAAGTATACATGAACCCCAATGTTCACAGTAGAACTATTTATTATAGCCAAGATATGGAATCAACCTAAGTGTCCATCAACATATGAATGGATAAAGATGTGTAAATGTATACGTGTGTGTATGTGTGTGTGTGTGTGTGTGTGTGTGTAAGATTACTCAGCCATAAAAAGAATGAAATTCTGCCATTTGCAAAAGCATGGATGTACATAGAGGACATTATACTTAGTGAAATAAGTCAGAGAAAGACAAATACTGTATGCGATCACTTATATGTGGAATCTAAAAATAAAACAAATGGATGAATATAACAAAACAGAAACAGACTCACAGAGAACAAACCAGTGGTTACCAATGGGGAAAGAGATGGGGAGAGGGGCAAGATAGGGGTAGGGGAGTAAGAGGTACAAAGTATCAATACTATGTATAAAATAAATAAGCTACAAGGATATATTATACAGCACAGGGAAATATAGCCATTATTTTATATTAACTTTAAACAGAATATAATCTATAAAAATACTGAATCACTATGTTGTGCACCTGAAACTAATATACTATTGTAAATTATCTACACTTCAATAATAAATAATAAAAAAATAAAATCAGTTGACTTTAAAAAAAAGAATTATCTCATTCCAAACATCAATATGTAGTGTGGAGGTAAAACCCAGCACTGGTATGGAACACAGACCAGTGTGGACTCCTTTGCTAACTATTTCCCTTACTAGACTGGAAGCCCTACGTGGGCAGGAACTATTGCATCCTCAGGCCTTGGCATAGTGCCTCGTACTTGTTAGGGACTCTATTAGTTCTTGCGGAATCAATGAACGATAACAGTGGAAAACGGTGCAGGTCACCATTTTTCTCCACAGCAGGACAGGTATTTCTTCCATAGCAGAGTCACATAAAGTCAGGAGAAAAGAGAAGCTACAGGCAAACACACTTTTGCTTATCTGAGCACCTAGCATATTAGACACCTTTAATGAATCTGTCCCTTTCTCTGGCACGCCCATCTTCCCTACAGCAGTAACTGGTACCACATCCAGAACCCATCACTAAGTTGTGTCAAATATGTCTAGGATCCACTCACTTCTCTCCACTGTTACTGCTACCAGGCAAGCCCAAGCCACCATCATCAACATGTCTAACAGGTCACCCTGCTTTGGGTCTTGACCGCTAACTTCCATTCTGTACACAGTAACATCCATTTAAAGGCACCAGTCAGGCCCACCACCCCTGTGTTCAAGACCTGCTAAAGTCCTTACCGGAACTTACAAGGCCTTCTGTGGTCTGGCACCTCTTCACACTCCAAGCAAAGTAGTCATCTTCCTACTTAAGCAACGCACCCAGTTCCTTCTCCCTTCAGAGCCTCTGCCAAGGCCTGGAGTGCTCTTCCTCCAGATCCTTCTGTGGCTGGCACTCCCACATCATTCAGGACACAGTTTAAAGTCGACTCATCTGAGAGAAATTTTCTGACTACACAGAATGAAGAACTGCCTTCTCCCTGCCTTTATCAGACAGATCACTTTCTTTTATTGTCTTCAGATTATGAGGCACAAGCTGCGAGTTTATTCTTTATATTTGTTCAGTTATACTTGTGTAGTGGCCATGCCTCTCCCACTAGAATGTCAGCAGGAAATCTGACTGTCTTGCTCTCTGCTGTAACTCAAGCCCGGTGCCTGGCACAATGTAAGGCTATTTGCTGAATGAATAGATTTCTGAAGAATGAATGGATGGATATGTAAATGGTTATGTAAATGGATACATAAACTAAGAGAAAAAAGACATCTTCTGGAAGGAAATATGTGTGAACTGTCACTTGCAAAAGATCTTCCTAGCATTTCCAAACTAAACCCCAAATCTCATCCTTTGTTTAACTGAGAGCAATCCAACGTAAGACTAATATCAAAATAATAAAGAAAAGTGGTTCATCAATCACCAAATATAACTCAGAAATAAAATTAACAATTTGTTAGTATAAATCTCTCTCAGTCTCTTCATGAGCACTAAATTAAAGTTCATCCTGTAGTTTTAAATCTCTTACAAGCAAAGAGACAATGAAATAATGAAAGTACAATGAAATAACTTTAATAATGCTCACTAAAAAAAAAAAAAAAAAAAAAAATAATGCTCACTATATAACCACAGCGATGACTTTATAAGTTTCCAAATATGATTCAGCAATGAGCACCAGCATAGAATGAAAAAAATTTAAGTCTGTTTTCCTTTTTTTAATTTTTGTTACTATGAAAAAAATCATTAAAATATTTAATATTCACAGGCAGTATCTGGGGCAAGAATGAGAGTGTGTCACCCCTTGCAGAAACCTGGAGCGTATACAAGTGTAATGTTGCTTTTTTAGGACCATGTGATATATTTGAATGCGTATCAGCTGTAAGAAAAAAAGCCACCAGTATGTTGGCAATGGTTGGGAGGGTGGGTAGATGGTGGCATACTGAATCAAGCAGAGTCAAGGTTGAAAAGAACAATGCTGAATTGCCACACACACACATCCTCTCGCTCTGCCTCCTGCCCACCTTTCCAACTCCAGTTATTGTCACTCCAGTTACACCCCAAAACTTACAGTGTTCTGAACTTGTTAGTGTCTTGGGGTAACTGTATCTTATACTGACACCATAATTCAGTACAGTAAAACAGAATTTTCTGCACTGTCTTATGTGGTAGCCCCTAATCATATGTGTCCACTGAGCACCTGATATGTGGTTTATGCTTATGCAACACAGGAACTGAATGTTTCATTTTATTTAATTTTACTTAATTTAAATCTAAATAGCCACATGTGGCAAAGGCCTACTGTGTTGCACAACACAGGCCTACATGGCTTCCTTTTCTCCCTCCCTTACTGGTCCAGCAAACTCCTACTCATCCTTCAAGACTCAACTCAAATGCCCCTTCCTCCAGAATGCCCTTCCTTTTCCCCCTGTGGCAGGTGCACAGACTTTGAGAATATCCATGTACCACACTCTATTACAATTATTTTATGACATGTTGATTCTCCCACTAGATGAGAATCTCCTGAGGGCAGGGAATCTGTCTGGCTCATCTCTAAATCCTTAGTTGAGTGCTTGCAACGTGAGAATTATTTGACAAATATTTGCTGGATGTTCGAGTGAGATAGTGAAACCATCTTTAGATGTGAACAAATATAAGCAGAGCTTCCCAGGAAAGATCTTCCCACGGAAGGTTTTACTGCCTTCATACAAGAAGTTGCAAACCAGATATGACCTTCAGAGTTGGTAGTATTTTGTCATGTGTATTTTTTGTTTTAATGGAAACTGTTTTTCAATGTTAAAAACTAAAGTTTCCAGCATTTCCAGGAACAATTATTAGATTTGGCAGTTTTAGTCCCACACTCCTGCTTGGCAACAATGAAACAGAATGGAACTTGCAGCTGCATCTTTTAGATAAAAAATACAATCTACAGATTCTGTTTTCTTACTCCTAGCCAACTTTAATCACTAATGGTCTCTGTCTTTCTTCTGTGGGCATTTGACTTTTTAACTCCAGACACTGAATGAAGAGCCACAAAGGTCAAGTTCAGACATTGACCTCTCAGTTACAAAAATAAAATACTACTACTAATAAGCGCAACAACGGCAACAACACAGCAACAACAATAATGGTTGCTAACATTTAGTGAGCATCACAAGCCAGGTATTCTACCTGGCAATGAAGGAGCACCGTCAGATGGAATCTTCCAAACCACCCAGGACCTAGGAAATATTCTTAGCCTCACTTTATGAATGAGGAGACCAAGATTCCAAGGGCTGACACTGGGAATCAGCAGAAAGTTCTGTCCCCAGGTCTGACTATCACCAGAGTCCTTGTTGCCATTTCTCCCTGATAAAGCCACAATCATCCACGTTTTTCCTGACCTGGATTTAGACCCCGGCCGGGATTCAAAGCGGGAGCTTGGGCAAGTGACATAACCCTTCTGTGTTTTGCTCCTCCACTAGCCATGAACTTTAGAAACAAGAGCTGACATTTCCTCCAGGGACACATGCGGGCACATGATATGATGCAGGTAAAACGGTAAACTTCTCAGACATTTTTGCAAATGGAAAATGATCTCATCTGAGTAGGTATATAATGGCTGGCGGAAGGCTGACAGCCCTGGAGTAGGGAAGCAGGAGAGATTTTAACCATTTAAAGAGAACAAAGGCATTGTGGCTTCTGCTGGCCCCCAGCCTCGGGCATCAGGAACCCTCACTAGGGAGAGAATGTCTCAGTGGAACTAACAAAAGTGTGACTCCCCAAAGGGTGCCTGTAGCTTTGAGGCAGTTAACTGAAAGGATGCAAATCCATGGAGGGTTTAAGAATCAGTTGTTGTGGGCCCAGCACTCTGCCAGGCCAGGGAACAGCAAGCTTTTTCTGTAAAGATCCAGAAAGTAAATAACTTAGGCTTTGCAGGCCATTTGTAAACAAATGAGCATGGCGGTGTTCCAATAAAACTTTATTTACAAAGCCAGGCCAAGGGCCCACCTGCCATTGTTTGCCAGCCCATGAGCTAGGCAACAGGAAGGCAGAGCAGAGGCTCAGCCGGAGACGTTGCACCTGCTCTTCACCATCATCGAGCACAGTAACAGGGACAATACAAGATGGTGCCTATTGGATTCATCTCTCTGTGTAGCCCCAACCCTCTGAGGTAGACGCCTAAACAGTGAAAGTGACTTAAACTACAGGCCCTCCGTGGCTCCAGTCCCAGACTAGCCCCAGATTGCTGAGGACCGTGAGTCTCTGCCTCTCTCCCAGTAAATGGTTCCTCCCAGCAACTATGCAGGCTGGAGAGCAGAACAGGTGAGGTGACATGGTCTTTCAACCACGTGATATATGAGTAGTACCCTGGAAGTTGCCGCACAAGGATGCTTAGATTTATACACGTAGACAAAACGGAATGACTTTCCTCTCCTTGAGTCAAAGAAGTTGACTCCTTCCAGGTGCCACCCTGGCACCACCTCGCACTAAGCCACCCTCTTGTGCTTGAACTGCTCATTCTTTATGTACCAGGCAAACACAAAGACGAGGGGTGGCTTCTGCCTTAAGCCAAATTGTTTGGAGCCCGCGCAATCCTTCCTTGATATGATAATCTTAAGGTCAGTTGTTTTTCTTCCCGCTATGTGACCAACATCATTCAAAGAAGCAAAATTTTACTTCCTGTTTTGTCTGGTAACCTAATCCCTCACTGTCCTTATGCTTTTGGTTTTGTTCTCATTTAACCCTGTTTTCCTTTATAGTATTAAGTCTGCTCATTTCTACACTATCTTTTGGACTTTACTATACTAACGTATGTTTTATTGTCATTTTTATTCTTCATTGTTTTACTTTTCAAGGGAAATGGTGACGAATATAAGAGTGGGTACACTATAAGGAAATGGCCTTGGCCCAGAGTCAGAAAGCCAGAGCTTCAGTCCTAGTCCTTTCTTGCAATCTATGGAACCCTGGGCCATTGAGTGAACATCTTCAGTTACTTTACCTACAAAATAAAGGATGCCAATCCCAGAGAGACTTTTCAAGGGTTAAATGAGTTAAATATGAAGATTCTTCTTACAACTCAATAATAAAAAGACATATAACCTGATTTTTAAAATGGGCACTTGATCTGAATAGACATTTCACCAAAGAAGTTACACAAATGGCCAATAAGCATGTGCAAAGATACTCAACATCATTAGCCATCCAGGATGGCTAATCCAATCAAACCACAATGAGATCTCGCTTCATACCCACTAGGATGACTATAATCAAAAAGTTAGAAAATAACAAGTGCTGATGAGGATGCAGAGAAATTAGAACCTTCATACACTACTGGTAAGAATGTAAAATGGTATAGATGCTTTGGAAAATAGTCTGACAGTACTTCGAAAACATAGAGTTACCATATGACCCAGCAATTCCACTCCTAGGTATATACCCAAGAGAAATTAAAACATATGTCCACACAAACACTTGTATATGAATAGCAGCATTTATAGCAGCATTATTCATAAGCAGTATTTACAAACAATATTATTCATAAAGAAGTAAAAACAATACGAGTGGCCACCAACCGATGAATGTATAAACAAAAGGTGGTACAGTCATACAACAGTATATTACTTGACAACAAAAAGAAATGAAGTACTGATTCGTGCTACATGATATATGAACCTTGAAAATGTGTGATTTGGAGTTGCAGCAACATCTCCCACCCCAACCTTCACAAACAGATTAGGGAAGAAAAATATAAGGTGAGATTTCTCTCTAATTTCACCCAAAATCAAGAGAGAAGTAGCCTGAAAACATGATTTGGGAGACTTGGGAAAGCCCCAGAAAAACCCTGGAGAGTAGAATCCCAGGACTTCTGCCCAGCCAAGAGTAGGAAGCACTATGACAGGTGCTTGGCAGGAAAGATTGATAGAACTTGGTGAACAACAAGGTCTATCAATTCAAGGATGAAATTCAAGAATGAGCTGGAGATGCATCAAGTTTTCTGACCTGGATTGTTCAGAATGGGGGTGCCAAGAGTAAGGATGGGCAGAAGAGGGGCCATTTTATGGGAAAAGGGGATGCATTCTATTTTCAGATGCTTGAAATTTGAGCAACCTACCCCTTGAATTTAAATGTCTGAATTAAACTAACCCAGAACCTCCCAAGTGGTAAGCCTTTTAGCAGTGAGGTGACTGTATATAAAATGTTAATTGAATATGAAAAACTGATGGCACCTGTAAATTCAGATTTTTTTAAAAAATCACTTTTTTCCCCCCAACCACTCTGAGATCAACCAGCTCCATAACTCTTTAAAATTTGCAAATTTCAAAATTACATATTGTAGAGCCACAGTCTGAGCCATCTTGCACTTAAAAAATAACCATGACAAGTATATCAGAGAATTAAAAAAACTGAATGTGTAACTTCACCGATAGAAAGGGCAAAAATCCAATTCTTACAACTTATTTAAAGACTAACTCTTCAAGAAGATTTATGATAGGTAAGTTTCAAGACAATTGTTTTCTGTATCTAGATGATATTATATAATCCTCAGACATCAGAAATCAAGTCAATTCACAAATAAACTTAAAAGTGCGAATACCAGTGCTTTGTGGAACTGTATGACAAGCTTTCTGGAAGCTACTGTGTGACTCTGGAACTGAACTTTTAATTAAAGGGAAGGTGGGAGATTCAACCATCAGATGGGTTCAACTATGGGCTCCCTAATGAAACTCACTGCCCCAAGTGTAGGGAATATTTCCTTTTCAAAAGACCCCATTCTCTCTTTGCATATTCTTACACTGTGTCTCTGACACTTGCTCTAAGAGAGAATAACTAAACAGTCGAATGCTCTCAGATGGAGAGAAGTGGGTCTTGAGTGGACACAGTGAGCCTCAAGGATGTGAACACAATCCCGTGACTGTGTCTCTGTGTGTGTGTATATATACATGTGTGTATATGTGTGTGTGTGTACACAACTTGCACAAAATTGGTTTTACTAATTTCCTAGACTTTGAGAACATTCTTCTCTCTACCTCAAGTTGGGTATTATTAACCTGGGACTTAAAAAAACCCTCAATAATCCCAATATTAAATGCAAATCTTTAAGGTATCTATGTAAATATTTTAAATTTTTTCTTAGCTAAGAACCTCCCAGGCTTCAGCAGCATTCTCAAAGGGGTCTCTTATCCAACTGGATCAAGAACCACAGCATGTGGGACCCCTAAAAATTAAAGACATTGAAAGTGTATTTAGTGAATCTGCATTAGATGAAGAGCCAGATTCACAGTGCTTTTTCGGATTGGTTCCTGGAAGTCCCAGTCACTCAGTGGTGGGGTCACAGCTATGTCTCCATTGCCTGCATGGTTTCCCCTCCCTATTATTCTCATATCCAACTAATTATTCTCCTATTATTTCCAACCATAAAATAAAATTCCAAGAGTTTTAGAATCAGACTTAGTCTCTCCTTCTTTCGACAAAGACTATTGTTGTCACTTTGAAAACTGTGAATAGCATTCAAGATGACATTCAATTTTAAGTTTGTGCCAACATTTAGTGGAAATGTCTAAGTTTTGAAATAGTAGGGAGCTCACATTCCATCTGCTGTGTTTTCATTTCATCTCCCCTTCTCAGTGAACTTTAAAAGTCAACTGCAGTATCAATATCCTTTCTGCTATGCTAATGTGGCCTCCATGTAGAAATCAAAGGGAAGGAGTCCTCAGGGCAAGTGGTTCTTTCTCAGTTGAACTAGTTAGTGTCATGGAATCACAAAGTATCAGAGCTGAAAGTATGCTTGGAGGTGACCTAGATGAGATGAATGCGTCTCAGTTTGAGGATAGGGAAACTGAGCCCCAGACAAAGGGAACTGACCAGGGTCTCATTAGCCATGGAGCCAGGACATGAGCCTCTACAGGAGGGAAGGAAGGTGGTCATTTCCTTCCCTGAACTTGGCTGGCTCTCTATAACAGCACACTGCCTGGGGTACTTAGGGGTTCCTACTCTCTCCATAGTTAGTGTTGCTCATTTCTTATCCATATGAGGCAAGTTAATATTTCAAAGTGATCAATGATGTGTCTTTTCCCTCTTGACCCTCTCCTGGCTGAGTGGAAGTGTCTCTACTGGGTAGCAGGAGTCTCCTGCCCTCACCAACTTGGCTTCTAAGTGCTGAAGGCACTGCCCCAGTGTGAGAGAGAAATAATTCATGCAGGAATAAGGAGGCAGGATAGCTCTACCTGCCCATCCCCAGACTTGAAAAAAAGAGTTTCAGACTGGAGAAGGAACAGAGTTAAGAGAGATAAAGCCAGAAAGACAGAGAGCCAGCACACTAGGGCAATACACTCCAACCCCTTTTCTTCCCCCAAAGCCCAGGCTGAATCCTGAGGTTTGCTGATACGTTAGTTTTAGATTTGCTTCTGTAACAAATTTCCACAAACTTGGTGGCTTAAAACAACACAAATTTATTATCTAATAGTTCTGGAGGCCAGAAGTCTGAAATGAGTCTCAACCAGCTAAAATTAAGGTGTCAGCAGGTCTGTGTTCCTTTCTGGAGACTCCAGGGGAAAATCTGTTTTCTTGCCTTTTTCAGCTTCTAGAGGCTGCCTGCATTCCTTGGTTCATGGCCCACTTCGATCTTCAAGGCCAACAATAACCAGTAGATTCTTTCTAATGCTGTATCACTCTTGATACCAACTTTTTTCCTTCCCTCTTCCATATTTAAGCACCCTGTGATTATACTAGGCCCACTGGATAACCTGGGAAGATCTTCCTATCTTCAAGTCAGCTGATGAGGGCCTATTTTTAAGGTATCCTTTCCCCTGCCTCTCAGAGCAGGAAGTCAGGCAAAATGTTATCCTGAAGAATAATTTTTCCTAAGAAGTCAGAGAGTGGAAGCCCCAAAAAGGCCATTTCTCTGGGTATTTCAAATTAACTGGTAGGTCAAACGTGACTATCTCCCACGAGGTCCTTTCCAAAACTAAAGTCAATGTCTCTCTGTTCACCACTGGTCTCTGCCAATGAGTAAAAAGCAACAGAGAACACCTGCTTTTAAAAAAATGACTCCATGTTTTCTTTACATTACAGAATTATTGTCCATTCATTATATAAAGTTTGGGAAATGCCAAAGAGTATGAAGACAGAAACATGAGTGATCTATGATTCCATTATCCAGACACAATCCCTTTTAATTACTAGGTACATATGCTTCCATCCTGCTCTTGGTTTATATGCCACTCTTTTCCTCAATATTATATTCCAATCTTTTATGTCATTAAAAATATTTAAAAACACTCATTCATATATATGCATATATACCATTAAAATATACTCTTCTATTATTTGGCATATTAATTACTTCCCAGGTAAAGACTTTTCAAATTAAATAGATAAGTTACTCAAGTTTTATAGGCCCATGCTCTAAGATAATACAGACAACGACTATGATACAGATGACAACATTTTGAGCCCAGAAGGGGAGAAAATAGAAATAGCCATTAGTCTCTTGGTAGGGTGTTGACACATTTCCAAAATATGAAGATGCATGTGTACTGTTCCATCTTGGATTGGTCTATCTTAGAGAGCTGATGGGGCCCTCACGGGCCATTTAGAAAACTAATTTCAAGTAGACTCCAGAGATGGGTACAAGGTCTAGAGCCAGCCTTTGTGATTTGATTCTAGACTTACCAGCAAAGTCTCACTATATCTCTAGACTAAGGCCTGATACTTCAGCTTTAAAATCCCACTCTTTTCCCATCAGGCTTTGCTAGTTTGAAAAATACTTTGTCATCTCAGGAAATGTAACAATGTGAACTACTGTTCTTAGAACGAAGGTACAGGCTCTTCTTGTGCTTTGTTTTTCCTCAGTTCTAGTGAGCAATGATTGACATACATCATTGTAGAGAGGAGGTTTAGACAGGAAGGAAGGTAGGACCCAAAAAAAGGAGGGGGTGTCCAACTGATAAAGGAAAGCCATGGAGCTGAAGAATGCGAAAGTGGGGCTCTGAATTCAGAGGGCTGGGGCTTCAGCAGAACGAATATCTCTTGAGCACGTACTCCATTTGACAGTGGGATTTATTGGGTATGAGGGGGTAGGAAGGACAAAGGTAAACACCTCTGGGAGTTCACAGAGGCAGCAGAATGAAAGAGAACTCAGACTCTGGAAGCAGAAAGCCTGAATATGAATCCCAGGTCTGTTTCTTACTCTTTCCGTGACCTCAGGAAAGTTCCTAGGTCTTCATGCGCCTCAGTTTTTTTATTATCTGTTGGAGGTAAACATAACTCCCTGCTCCCTCTTGTATTTCACTGGATGCATTAATTCACCAGCGTGTAATGTCATAATCACACCACATTCTCCCTCTCCACTGGATGGTATAACCAACTGATGACATCTAACCTCCTTTAAAAAGTACCAATAGATGAAACCCCTTCCAGCTCCCCACGCTCTTGATTTTGAGATGAGTTCTGAAAGAAGAAACTGTTCTAGTGCCCCAAGTAAGGAAGGTAAATGGCAGACACACCATGTGGATGGAAAATGGTTTAAGAAGACAAGTCAGATTGCTTATTTCACGTCATTTCAGGTTGCTAAAAAATATTCAGCCTCCGTTCGTTTTCGCATCAACTTGTTAGGGAACTGTGGACTGAAATCACCCACCTTGGCCAGGCCCGCTTGCCTGAGTTGTCTCAAAACAGGAGGTCCCGATAAGGAACACAGTGCTGCCTCCGAAAAGGAGAATGCGGGAGGGGCCGAAAGAGGGAGGAGATGACCAATCTCCCAGAGTCTTTCGCATTGGAATCCACCTTGGCTGAGAGAGGCGCAAGCCACCAGGAAGGACCCTGAGTCAGACTATGGTCCAAGCAAGATGATTGGCCAGACACACCCGGAAACTAATCCCGTTACCAGAAAACCTGAGGCTGTAAGCCATGTAGCAGAACAGTTCTCCTGGGTTCCCTTACCCTGCTGCTCTCCATCCGGGCGCCCCTTACCAATAAAGTCCCTTGCTTTGTCAGCACATGTGTCTCCTCAGACAATTCATTTCCGAATGTTAGAGAAGAGCCCACTCTCGGGCCCTAGAAGGGGTCCCCCTCCCTGCAACAAACTGACATGGCCAAGATTATTGGAGAAGCCAGCTGGAAGGTCACACATGGATTTGACCCAAATGTGCAAATTCCTCTTCAATAACTGAAGAGTTTTCTAAGAACCAAAATTCTTTCAAAGGAAAAAGAAGATGCTGAAACAAGGCTTCACTGCAGTGCAAAGGGAATATTCTATGAGTTCCTTAGTTACTGCTAATGTAAGAAGGATTTCCAACAGGTACTGGTGCAGCTGGCCTAGAAGATATTTATGGTCCATTGAGAGTTGTAAGCAAGGACTGTTTCTTTTTGAGGGGGGGAAAGAAAAAGGCAGCAAATTCCTTTTAAATATTTCAGTGTGCTATCATGACATGAATACACTACAAGGCATGCAAAAGTATTTAAACGGTTCCAGTGCACAAAACCAGCTCAGAAAGGATGACCTTGGGAGTTGTAGAAGCTTGGTTAGAGTGTGTTGATGACTTCCTTGTATTAAAAAACAAAAAAACAAAAAACAAAAACACAAAACTATAAAAAGGAGTTATAATAAAGTACCCAGCTGGGGGCTGAGGGGTTAGATCCTAAAAGCAGAGAAAACATCTAACTCTGGAAGATGCCAATTTCCTACATTTTAAGTCTTACATACTTGATTAGCAGTCGTGTGTCCAGGATTAGTGGAAATCTAGGATGTGAGGGGGGTGTGTGTGTGCATGTGTGTGTGTAGTGTGTGTGTGTAAATGTCTCTAAGGTTGAACAGAACTCTGGAAACTGTTCAAAGTTTAGCAGTGGAAGGCAGAGTCTCTAAGAAAATCACTTATCTCATTATCCTTGAGTTTTCCATAAAAGGTAAGATAATGTTTTCCTCAGACCAAAGGCTTTGTAGTCAAACAGACTTTAGTATAAACAAGCTTTGCCACAAGCTGCTTAAAAGGTTAGGCAAACACTCACCCTCTGTGAGGTTTAGCTTCAAGATAATGGTCTTAATGATACTTATCCAGTAAGGTTTATGAAGAATAAAGTAATGTATGCATAGCACCCAGCATAGAGTCCAGCCCATTGTGGACTCTCATTAAATAACAGTAATGATTTTATTCTATTTTTCATTAGTCCTCTCCCTAGGAACAAAGATTAAGAACCAGAATTGTTTATTATTGTTAATCTGTTGTCTGTTACTGTTAGCCTAATGCTATTAGATTTTTTTCTCCCCATTTAAATATGGAAAACATGAAAGACATTGAGATTTCAATAGCAAATTCAACATTAAAGAACTTGTAATAAATTACTGTATTGACCCAATGCATACAATTGAGAGCTATACAGGTATAGGAGCCTTTTCTAGATTTCTTTTTTATTAGAAAGAAAATCAGGCATCTCTCAACTTGCTCCTCTAAATCAGGAGGTCATAAAACTCTCTAAAAAGAACTGCTTGCCATGAAGCTAAAGCAGTTTGAAAGACTTAGAATAAGATCCTAAGTCAGAATTTCTTCTTCCTGGAAGAGATTTCCTCATTGTGTTTGAATGTCTGGACAGTGTGGGTTGCATACTTGGGGTAGCTTAAAAGTTTAATGTGCTCACGAATTATTGAGCTGCTATGTCTGTGAAGGCTTCTCACTCACAGGCATGCATGATAACAGTCACAAGCGATGACACTGAACCTGTATGATCTCCCCTTAATGTGTTCTTTGGATTTGGAAAATCTCTTGAGTCTCCAGAGAAGGTGGTCTCTGGCCAGTCGGACTCCTCACCCACTCCCACCAACTCCTTAGGATGCTTCTGACACACCCTCAGGATGATGATGATGATAACGTTAATAATTACACAGATTATAAAAGCTAGTATTTACTGAGCATTAACTGTCCACCAGGAATTGTTTTAGGGCTGTACACGTAATAACACTTAATTATCACAGCGGCCCCATCACAATCCCCATCTTACAGATGAGGGAATTGAGATACAGAAAAAGTTCGGCAACTTGTACAAAAACACAGAGCTGAGAACGAACACCAAGTCTGGAGTCAGAGCCCCAAACTCAACCCCTATACGATACTGAGTCAAAAGGACATTTAATGTGTATCTTTTCAAAAGTGGAACAAGAAAGTTCAGCCACCTGAGTAATGCGTGATTGAGCCACCCACAGAAAAGTTATAATCTTCAGAAACAGTGATTAACATGGTGGCTTATCTGTCCTCCAAAATTCATGGATTATTTTAGGAGCATCCCTGGTGAAATTAGTAGCAAAAAAGATAAAAAAAAAAAAGGTAAACTCTGTGTAGAGGGATCTATCTGGTCATCTTTGAGGTCATTTCATCTTTAAAACTTCAACAAAGTCTTGAACAGGGATGATGGAACCTGACCTAATTGTTTAATGACATAATTCCTATGTTATGATTTTCAGGGCCAGGAAAAATAAATTATTGTCCTTTGGATTTAGAGGGCAAGGGTGAAAAAATTGAGAGGTTTTACGTCAAATTACACTTTCTGAAAACTAATGAAGCTAATCGGATTGAATAAATTCTGGAACTGCACCACCCAATTTGGTAGACACTAACCACATGTAGCTAGTCTGAGTTGAGATTTGCTGGAAAAGTAAAATACACATTGGATTTCAAGAACTTATACAAAAAGAGGATATAAATATCTCACTAATAATGGCTTATATTAGTTACGTGTTGAAATGAGAATATTTGGGTTATACTAGGTTAAAAATTATATCATTAAAGTTAATTTCACCTATTTCTTTTCACTCGTTTTAACGTGGCTAATAAAACATTTTTAATTACGTATGTAACTCACATTCTATTTCTATTGGGCAGTGCTGCTTTAGAACACAACATGCAAAGTACAGACTGAGGACATTGATCATAGCTAGATGTAACCTGATGGTGACAAAAGAACACCCACATTGTGGGCACCCAAGCTGGGACTCCAAATGCCAGGTTCTGTTTCCAGGGCTCTATGTGCGTTCTCTGAAGCAGGCAACTTAGAGGCCTATTGTTCATCTCTGCTGGAATACGACACATGATAGTTTCAAAGAACGAGCCCTGCTCCAAGCTAAGGGGTAACAGGATTTATTTATAAAGGTTATTTGAAATAAGTTTGTCTTTCTTTGTCTAATGAATGACAGATGATAATCGAAAAGCAAAAGCATTTTCAAATGCTTTGGGGCTTTAAAACTGTATTAATTTTTATCTTCACTTCCCCCCTAATTCTTGCTTATTTTGTTTTTCTTCTTTAAAAGAGAGATCAAGTCAAACGTTTGGGGGCTTTTCTCTTTGAGGCTATTATAATTTATTGATATAAATGTGTCAATGCTTAATCCATATCTTTTTTATTCTTGCTGTATTGATCCATTTCTGCTCATAACATATTCCTCTGTAACTTTTTTTCTATCCTTATTCCCCACACTCTCAATTCTCTAAGTAAAATTGATTTGGAAACATTTGTTATACAAAATCTTGATAGTTTGCTTTAGTGGGTCATAGGCTAAACAGTTATCAAAACATTTTGGACGCTCTTCGTAAGTGACTCTTCGTTGATAGCTATGCCAAGAACCGTGATTATAAACCAAACTAAGACTTTAAAAAATACACAAATGGCACAGTCTTCAAGTCTTGATATTAACTGAGGTTTGACACAATTAATAGTGTCTGAGAACAGAACTGTGAGAAACAGGCAGAAAGACAGAAAGATACCCCAGCAACAAGGATTTCTTGGAGCAGGTATTGTCCACCTTAACTAGCAAGCATCTTATAGATTTCTGCTGGAATATGTCTGTTTGGTGAGACAATTCACTGATGAGGGCACACAACAATGCCTTATTTAGAAAATAACGAGGGAGGACCACATAGAACAGTTTGATGGAGTGGTTTTACTTGGTACCATGGATAGACTGATATGTAGTTAATTTTTTCTTGCTTATTTCCCACTAATATGTAGTTGAGCATTTTCAGATGAGAGAGAAGAGCAGCTGTGGGAAAACACCCAGGGTGGCAGTTCTCTGGAAGGTGATTCCAGGAAAAACCATAGAGGTGGCATCTTTTGCCTTGAGGCCCAGTCTGTAGATACCTGTCCTCTCATCATCAGCTACTCTTCTGCCTTCTTTCATTCTTTATTTCCTCTTAAGTGTCCACTGACTTCATGATATTCTCTGCAGGCCCCCAGCCCACCATCACCACCATAATAGCTTTCCATGTTCCTCAACATTCCACTGTGTAGATTCCATCAAATGTGACTAATCTGAATTACATCCTCCCTGAATTCTTGTCTCTACTAGGAAAAATGGGTGGGAATATCTTTTAACCAGATAAATGCTATTTTGCTAATTTTATGTTTCCCTTTTCCAAAGGACACAGACATTTAACTGAGTAATAATCTGACATAAGTAAGGGTAAATCAGATGTCTACCAAGTTCTTTTATCATTAAAATAGGTATCAAAAGAGCACTCGGAGATCCACTCAGAGAG
The DNA here is from genome assembly GCF_028021215.1 of Eschrichtius robustus. Taxonomy (NCBI): domain Eukaryota; kingdom Metazoa; phylum Chordata; class Mammalia; order Artiodactyla; family Eschrichtiidae; genus Eschrichtius; species Eschrichtius robustus. The sequence goes on along the minus strand of NC_090835.1, from coordinate 29,861,246 downwards.
AATTTGAGGTCACAGATCATTAAATTATCACACTATATATTTATTTGTTGGTTATATCACATCCAGCTTCTTTGAGTTAAAAGTTCTCACGAGTTGAAGAAGAACCAAAGGCGTCTTTAACTTTGTTCTTAACCAGAGGTAACAAAGTTTACAATCCGAAAATTCTCAAACACTGTAAAACTCATCCCTCAGTATGAGGACATCATTGAACCCAGAGGAAAAAAAGCTAATTAACTGTCTCAGTGAAACATTCCTTCCCTTTTGGAGAGTCAACTGGGGACCCATGGACTTTGAGCCCATTGTCAAATGGTGTGTGAAAGAGATCCAAGTTCAACAATAAATATCAGCAATATAATAGTTTTCTCCAGCCCTCAGGGCCAAATGACCTGCATTTTAGCGAATTGATCTTGTTCATGCATTGTATTTAGCCAAGCAATTGTTTCCCATGATATGCTTGAACCCACAGTTGCTCTAAGAAATTCATGGTTGAGTTTTTCCAATTGCTGATTGCTAGTCCCACTGGCCTTAATAATAGTCGCTTCCTTCGTCCGTCATGGGTTTTATATACAGTGCACAATCACAACCATTCAATGTCACCCATAAACATTTAATGAGTTGTCCAATACAGTTATGAGAGTTGTTTATTTGGGACACAGCTAGGGTAAGCCTTACTGAGTTAATGAGATGATATACCACGACATTAGGCAAGGGGTGTTTCCATCCCCTGCATTAGCTGTACACGCTCTCTTATCTAAGGACCCATTTATGTTATTACCATAATCTTCATCAACTTGTCAAGATAATGAAGGGTCCACTGAGTTCAGACAAGGCCTCATGTAATTCATGGAAATTTAAATAACATAGATATAGAAAGGGTTTAGGAGCACCATATAAATAAGATCTGCATGGAGAACCATAAGGCAAGGGCTTTACAAGAGATTCTGCCTTGGAAAGGATGGAGTTTGAACTCAGTTTTGAGGGAGAGAAGAGAGACTAATCCTCTGAAATGAGGAAGATAAATTATCCAACAAAATGCATAAAGACATTCAGGACAGAGAGCTGGAGGAAGAGCAGATGAAGACGAACTCAGAAGTGATAAAGTTGGAAAGAAAGGAAGGGAAACCCTTGTGCCTGTTTTCAGCAAATCCCACATCTGTATTTGTTACAGACACGCAAGTTTGGGTTTCAGGGGAGGCAAGTTTCTTATCTGCTTTGACATATGCCTACCAGACTTGCTTAGCAGTCAGACAATGTTTATAATTACTTCACCAAGCCCTTCTGATGTGCCACAATTTGCAGCCATCTGTACACTGATTTCTGACCAACAGACTTCATTCCATCAATGCTCCATTAAATTAACCTCAGATGGCTGATATCACCATGTCAGAATCTCACCCAGTGTAGCTATGAGTTAATAAATTGACCTTCTGAAAAGCAAGATGTTCTCTCCTTTTAAATTTTGTAAGGACTAATAGGGAATTTCAAGTTCCTCTATTTCAACACCCTGTTCTTTCAGGTATTCATTCACTTAACAACTATTTATTTACCTGTTCTATACCAGATTAGGTCCCTGTTCTCATGGCTTTACAGTGTAGTTGGGGATGCAGGCACTGAATAATACACTAAGAAGTTATTTCAAGTGTGGTAAATGTGATGAAGGAAATAAACATGGAAATACGATAGCCTTATCCTGGAGGGGATAGGGGATTAGCTGTCTTAGATGAGGTGGGGGGGGGGGGATCAGTAAAAAGGACTCTTTGAGGAGGTAATATTTGGACTGAGATTTGGAAGAAGATCTGAAGCCACATGAAGGGGAAGAGAAGATGGAAGAAGTTACAGTCAAAGAAAACAACACGTGCAAAGTCCCTGAGGTGGGAACGAGAATTTGACAAAAGCAAGTGGTGAGAAAGAATGAGGCTGAGGGGAGCTGGGGAGGTGGGCAGACCCACTACTGAGGTGAAAGAACTCACCCAGGGCCACAGCGTTGTAAATGAGGAAGCAAGGAGGTGAAATGGATGTTACAGATGAGTGGCATACAGACTGGACAGAGGATACTGGGGACTAGTGATATCTGAGTGGTAGAGGGAAGAGGAGTAACCCATGAAATAGGCAAGGACCTCAAACTCAAATGCCTTCAAAGGCCAGGCTGGTATCATAAACAAGTGAGGCAAGCCGGGTAAGAGACAGGGAGCGGTAGTGACCTCGAGAATGAGTGACATGCCTAATAGCATCCAGACTCATTAAAAAAAGATGTTGCAGGCAAAATAAAGCATGCCATTAAAAAATCCTTCACAAGCAAAATAAAACACATATGAGGAGGCAAACAAAGCCCATGGAACATCAGTAGGCAACGCCGAGCTGGAGGAAAAGCAGGAAGGAGGCTGGGAATGAGAAAACTCATTAGAGTGATCTCATATAAGTCAAGGAAGAGTTATATCTTATATTTCCATGAACTGAACAGGAAAGAATATATTTTATTAGGCAGTAACCCAAATGCTGTAACACTAACAACAACAACAAGAACCCTACACTATTTGTTACAGAACTTTCGTAACCTAAAGATGGAGGTAACCGTCAAATGGTCAGATATGTAAAGACAGGAATCACAGAGCCATGTGGCCCATCCAAGAACTGGATGGAGAAGTCCTCCCGAAGAATCATGGTCATTCATTCTGTGCTTGCATAGGTCCGGGGATGGGAAGCCCCCTCCCTCACAAGGCACTCTAGGTATTCAAAAGTTTCTAACAATTTGACCTGTTGTTATGTGGAACTGATACCTGACTCCTTGATGCCTAACAGTTCCAGATCTGCTCTCTGGAGCCGCATAGAACAGCTTTAATACCTTTTCTACCTGCCAGCCCTTCAGATACTTAGAAAGAGTGACCCTGTCACAGCCTTCCCTTCTTCAGACAACACATCTTCACCTTCAATGACTCCCCAAGGTAACTGTTTCCAGGCTCTGTCATCCTAATCACCTTTCTGTGAACCTTCTCCGATTTGTCACCATCCCTCTTAAAACAGTGCCCAGGGAGAATACAACATTCCTAGCCAATTTATAATCTAGAGCTTCTCCAGGCATCATTTTCTATTTCTGCAGCAGCAGGAATACAATTACATTTTACGGAGCTCAGTCTCCTGCTGTCCCTGCTCCCACTGCCCCCCCTCCCAGGCAGTGTGTTTGTTGTATTTCATGGAGAGATGCATAATCTGGGGTGAGTACTCCCATCAGTATAAAGAATGCCGCCCCTCATCACTCCATCATTTCTGATTAAGGTCACTCAGTCTGACGTCCATTACATCTTGTACCAATAACGCCTGTGCAATGCCTCATGTTTCTCGGGCTGCTTTCTAGGCATTATCTTATTATGAGCTCAAACTGGAGACGTATTTTTGCACAAAGAGTAAGATGAATCTCAGAGCGAGCAGTTTAAGACAGAGGGAAAATTGGAAATCTGACCCTTGAAAAGAGCGCTGGATGGGCGCATCCAATGACCTGGCTTCAAATCCAGGTTTTCCATTTACTCACCGTTGCTGGTTTTTTAAAAACAAAACTAATAATGGTAATAAGAACAGAAACAGTTAATTATTAATAAGTGCTTAGTATGTACCAATCCCTGTAATAAGCTTTTCATGTACAGTATGTCATATATTACATGCAACCACCTTTTGAAGTGTATGTATTATATATTGTCTACATTTTAAAGAAAAGGGGATTAAAACACAGGGTTTAAGTGACTTGTCCAACATCACACAATCCCAGTAGGTGGCACTGGGATTTGAACCTAATTCTGCCTGTCTCCGACGTTCAACATCTTCAAGTCTCGTACCACAATCTCCCTTAGTGGGTACTTACGATTTAGCAATTAATGGGGAAAAAGAAAACTCTTTTAGCAATTACTTCTCCTGAGAAGCTTCTCCTAATGGGTAGGAGATAGGGACATGTGTTGCTTCACCTGTGAGGCTGGGGACACTGGGAGAGTGTACACGAGAGAGCAAAAGAGTGTGGAGGAGAGAAAGGCCACACACCAGCCTCAGCCTTGGACATCAGGTCTCAAACTGGGCTGAAATGTAGAGCCCTGCAGCTTCTGTCACAAGCACATTTGGAATATAAACAAGATTTCAAGGGGACAGTTCAGCCTAAGAAAACAGTGTTTTCACCTTTCCAACCAAGCACTCCAGAGCCCCACTGCCATCAGATCAGCTCTTACACGTGGGGAACATAGGTGCCCTCTCCCTGCTGAAAGAAATATTTAAACTGAACTTATCTTCTGATATTTTACACCAGCATATCCATTAGAGGGTCTACACTCCGCATAGCACAGACAGACATCTGAAGGTTCTCATGTAGATGAGGTCCTAGGAGCAGATCACCTGGTTTCTGCTGCTCATCTTTAGAGTGGTTTCACATTTATATCCTTGAATGGAAGTAGTAAGTTAACTGCTAAATGCTTATGACACAGGGGTTACACTCATCATTCAAACCAACCTAGTTTCTGCTGACCATAATTCAAAGTTCCACTCTGAATAAATGCTATTAGGAGAGACAAGCTGAGTTCCAAAGTGGTTTTAAAATTAAATGTAGTATTCAACTAAAAAAAGAAAAAATCACGTATCAATCTGCTTGATTTCCATTGGTGGCACTCTAGATTATCTCCTACGGAACCTCTGGGCTGTACCTCCATGAAAATGTTTAGTACCTTGGTAAACGACAGGACAGAAATCACAAAGACACTTGGTTTCTGCCAGATTACATTTGAAAAAGAGAATCAGTATAATTCATTTGTCTTCAGTTTCTGCAATGGCCATTCTTGGCTCCTTGGCCTCTACTGCCACTTCCCAAGTCTTATATTGGGTAGAATCCCATTTAAGACCATATATCTAGGGTACCTGGTTCATTAGGTTGATTTCATCACACTGCCAGCCCCGATGATCAAACGATAAGATCAGAGAGCGCAGACCTACCTCATCATAGATGCTGTCATTCCTGTGAAAGTCTCCAGCCTTCCTTGGGAGAACGTGGATGTGAACATGCTGAAAAAGTACAAGGAAGAAAGAATAAAATGTGATTATCTCCCCATATATTTCTAGACTTGATAGTGATGTTCTCATGAAGTCCAATTACTCCACATTGGCTCCTGCGGGATTATTTTTCAGAGGAAGATGGTGATCCCCTTTAGTAACTATATCTGAAATCGGCAGAGAATAGAGGCTCAAAACAAGAGGACAACGTGGTGGCATATATGAGAGTGTGAGTGAAATGCCAGTGTTTTCGGGGCTCTGTGCAATTATTCACAGTTGTCAGTCTTGGCTGTATTTAGCCAGTGCTTTGAAATGACAGCATGTCTTAAAAGGTGACCATAGGGACTCTGAAACTGACAGGAAATAAGAATTGGCTAACAGAGAACTGCATAAGTACAGAGCAGAGGAGCGAAAGTAGAAAGGAGTACGGAGCAAGCTACAGAACCAGGGCTTCAAATGATAATCAGATAATAGTAACATCAATAGTTCTCACGTATTAAGTGTTGAGTTACTATGATAAGAAAGCTCTGGGTTTGTCTTTTATCTCATTTAATGATCTGAATCATCCCCTGAGGCAAGTTCTACTAGATCTCCATTTTACAGATGAGGAAATCTACGCTCAGAGAGGTCAAAGCCCCAGAGGAAGTGGTAAGAGTCAGCACAGGAAGCCAGCCCATCTGGCTCTTACCACCACATTCTTTGTCAGCACATAACACTGATTCTGTGAAGTTAATCTTTTAAACAGTCCATTTCTCCAGTCTACTAAAGCACCCAGGTAATATACATAGCAATGCTATTATGCAGAGATCATGAATCAAGGCACACAGCATATCTAATTCAATATCCTTCAAGGCTAAACTGCCATTGAAAAGTTTTATTTCCAAAGAGCCTCTATTGTACCTCAGCCTAAGTTAAACCTCACTCCTGCCCTTGAGCTATGTTCACAAACCAGGGGGAGGAATGTGAAAAGGAAAAGCCTAAATGTGGACAGGCAGACAAAGAATCAAACCTAGTCTCCCATCACACCCACCCCTTCTTGATTACAGGGATCAAGCTCCAAGTCTCCAAGCCTCCAAAGGGCCTCCGGGGAATGTGAGATTAAGTGTCCCTGTGGCTTTGCTGCATGAGGAGGGGAAAATGATATGCTATTAAAGCAGAGGCAGGGAACAAGGCGGCCCAAGGTGAATAAAGCAGAGAGGAGCTTCACATCAGCCCCTGAGCACATGGTCCCCAAAGAGTGACATGTTCTTCCCAGAATATTCGCCAGTTAATGATGAAGCCAGTCATGGATTCCTCAACAACTGGGACGAGCGCATGCCTAAGTCACAAAGACTATGCGAGCAGCGGGAGACAGGGAGAAAAAACAGACAGGGAAAAATACACCACAAACTACCCATGGAAACAAATTCTTAGAAGGAAGCAGTGCGGGATAAACCCAGGCTGAAAGTGATTGATGCACGTGGGCTAGTTGACTTAATAGCAAGACGGCAAAACTGCCACGGTACATGGAAATAGCCCACCCTTTAAAGAAGGCGTACTCAATCTTTACTTCCCAAACCTGCAGCTACCCTTTCCCCCTCTTTCTTCCCTTCCTCCCTCCCTCCTTTCCTTCCTTTCTTCCTTATATCCATCCATCCATCCATCCATCTACCCACCCACCCACCATCTCCCTTGGACCTTTCAATAATCAGGTATTCCAGACCAGTGTTCTGCAGCCAAACTGCCTAATGCAAATCCTGGACCTACCACTTACTAGCTCTTTGGTCTTGCCTCATAAGGCCTATATCTCAGTATCCTCATCTATAAGGGGGGTTGCAAACGTTTCGACCTCACAGAGTTGCTAAGAGGATCAAATCTGCTAACCATGTCCCTAGCATGCTGCTTAGTACATACTTAATACATACAACTGCAGCAGTATTACTCTTACTTTTTATTTATGTTTATTTATTTTTTAATCAGCAGATAGAGATCACATTCAGGGGTTGGTTCCCACACCAGCAGGGAAGATATTTAAGAAGCTCCTTGAATGGGACATGGTTAAAGTTACTCTGTTGCTAAAGCTTATTTCTGTTGCTTTGACTAGTGGTTCTCAAATCTGAGCACGCACCTGGGGCTTGGTGAAACACAGATCGCCAGGCCCCTAGAATTCGCATTTCTTACAAACTCCCAGTGATATCAATGTTGCTGGTCCAGGGCCATACTTAGACAACCACAACCATGGCTTACAGGATCCATCTGGTTCCTGACCTCCTCTCCTGAAAATGTGCTAATGTAAGCACCAAGGTCACTCACTGTTTTGCCTGCCCTGTTGCATTATGGGAGACCTATTACTCAATGCTTCCTCGACTTGCCGCTCTCTGGTCACCCTCTGTGCCTTGTCCTTATGAATATGTCTGTTCTTGTCCTCTAATGACATACAGGTGGCTGTGAACTTACATTAGGGAAACCTCCTGGGTCCAGGCCCATCCCACACCTCTTTTTCTTTACCTTGCTCTCCTGGGTTAGTGTTCAGGGCTATTTCTACAGGCTCTGTTACCACCCTGTCCTGGAATTGCCACCCTTGATCACTGGTAACCACTTTAAATTCACTGTGACACTGATGACAGTAAACAGCTCACTGTATAGGTGATGTTCCCCAAGGGCATAGCTCTCAACACAGCCTGAGAGCTTGACTTAAATTCTTAAGTGACAGACTGATCACAAGATCCTGACAAACCACTCAACTTCTCAGAAAAGGGAAATCACCATAGAGCCTGCTCAAAACCTCGCTGTTGTGAAGGAATACCATTGCCATGGCCTTCCAATAGAATGGCATTCTGATAAAACCCCCATGAACAGCACATACTGAGATAATTCGACATAATTCGTTCTTCATATTGAACTTTGGTGATCACAATTGACTTTTTTAAGTGCTAACAAAACCTCTAATTAAATTTTACAGTATAGCTGCTTGAGTGGGAAGAGAATTTTTAAAAATCCATGATGCACTGCATACCAAAAAAGTTTTCATGGTCAACTAAAATTCCACAATGCTCACTAGCATAGTGTCAGAGAAGACCCACTCAAAAGACACATGGTTAAATTTGTTTAATTAGCAATCCAGAAACTTATTTAATTATGGAGATCGCCACTCTTTATTCATATAAGATCTGTTTACATTTTTCTAACATTTATAATTATTCATGCAAAAATATTTAGAACCAAGTTCTAGTCTAGAAACCAGGGATATAGTAACGAACAAGACAAAGTCCCTGCCTCCATAGAGCTACAATGCAAAGGGTGATACAGAAAATAAGCAAGAAAATAAATATACAATTTAGTTTCAGGTGGATATAAGTGTCCAGCAAAAAAACCTAGTGGGCAGAGCTAAAAATTCAGAACTGGGACACGTCAACATTTGAAGTTTGGGAAGAGAAGAAGTAGGACTCACATTAAGGATACAGCACAGAAGGAGGCAAATCAAGAGAGGGTAAGTTCTCAAACTGATGGAAGAAGGAATTTCAAGGAGTGTATCATCAACAGTCAGCACTGTTGAAAGCTTGAGTTAGTTTCCATGAAACTGGGAGAATAAAACTTAACTAAAAAGCACATGACAAGATGCTCAACATCATCAATCATTAGTAAAATGAAAATAAAGACCACATTGAGATATCACTTAGCAGTCAATAGAATGGCAATATTAAAAAAAGAAAATAACAAGTGTGGATGAGAATGTGGAGAATGAGAGCATTCACAGGCTGTTGGTGAAAATGTAAAATGATGCCACTGTTTTGGAAAATAGTTCGGCACTTCCTCAAAAAGTTAAACATAGAGTTACCATATGATTCAGGACTCTACTCCTAAGCACGTACCCAAAAGATCTGAAAACAGGTCCACACAAAAACTTGTATATGAATATTTATAGCAGTATTATACATAATAGCCAAACACGGAAAACAACCCATATGCCCATCAAGTAGTGAATGTATAAACAAAATGTGGTATAGCCAGACAATGGAATATGATTTGGCCATAAAAAGGAATGAAGTACTGCTAAGTGAAAGAATTATGCTAAGTGAAAGAAGCCAGACACAAAAGGCCAGATATATCATTCTGTTTATATGAAATGCCCAGTATAGGCAAATTCATAGAGATAGAAAGTAAATTAGCAGTTGCCAGGGGGAATGGGGAGTGACTGCTAAGGGACATGACGTTTCTTTTGGGGATGATGAATTTATTCTAAAATTAGATAATCATGATGGTTGCACAACTCTGTGTATATACTAGAAAAACATGAAACTGTATACTTTAAAGAGAGTGAATTTTATGGTATGTGAATTATATTTCCATAAAACTGTTATTAATAAAAAAAACTGAAGCGGATTTTTTTTTTTTTTCTGAAGAGGATTTAAGATAGAGTGGAAGATGAAGAAAAGGAGATAAATAAGCACAGATAACTTTTCCAAGGAAAAGGAGTTTCACAAAGAAATCCATGGCAGTAGTTGCGGAGGAGGGAGAAAATCACTTGTGAGGAAATACGGGTTTAAGTTTCCTGAGTCTACTAGTTTCTACAATTACTATTATTATCCTTAGTAGTAGTAATTGTTGTTAATATTTAATGAAAGATCACTACATACCAGTCCCTGGGTTGATTTACATCATTATTTCAATTAACCCTTACAATGCTGCCTAGAGGTTGTTAATAAATGCATCACCATTTCCAAGAGACAAAATAGACCGAAGAGGTTAAACAACGTGGCCAAGCTCCTGAAGGCAGTGACCAGGAGGTGAAATCTGAACCTGAGTCTGTCATCAGACACTGGAGCATTTGCTCTTCACCACCAAGTGACACCATCTCTCAGGAGGCCACCCTGCCTCTCCGGATTCCAAATACAAGGACACCTCTTCGCCATGGCCTCTTGATGCCTCTGCCAGCTCCATGATTTCTCAGTAATGTCTTTGATCACATCTGCAAGTTCTTTCAGACCTGCATCCCTCAGGGGATGGAAACTGCCTTTGCCCAGAGATCTCAATTCACTTAAAGCAAGGATGTTATCTCCTAAGTCCCATTTCCACCTTCCGTCTTCCCAGTTCAAAGTCATGTCAGATATATAGATTAACCAAGTTGTTCAATGAAAAGTCTTTTTTTCCCCCTAATTTATTAATTGTATGTAGTTTGCACCAAGCAGTAGATCCACCCTTTCCTGGCTCATCTGCCTGAGGACATTTTAGCTTTTAAAGCCCTTTCCGTTATCTTTTTCTCCAAATGTAGGGTCTCTGTCAGTGTTAATACCTTAACAACATTTTTATAGGTCCCGCCTCTTTTGCACGATCTGTGTGTCTCCTTCCATCCTTTTGAACACATCTACTTTACCCCATACTCACCTGAGAATGGTCAGTATAGTCACACTGATGTGTCTTGTCCTTGTCAGAATATATTCTAATTTGTCTATAAGGGATAAAATCATGGTGGGGAAAGGGCAGGGAAGACTAGAGAGAGAGAGCTACCCTGTTCCATAACTAGGGTCCAGCAACCTCCACCAGTTGCCCCAGTATGAATCCCTCTCCCTCAGATTAATGAGTAATCACAGAAGGCAAGTCTGATTCTGAAGAAAAACAAAAACACTGCTTTGGGAGGCCGACAGTGGACCCTCCAGTATGTCCATATCCTAATCCCAGGGCTGGTGAATATGTTAGTTTGTATGGCAACGAAGAATTACAGTTGCAGAAGGATTAGCATTGTTACCAGCTGACCTTCATACTCTCCCTGTCAGCTGATAAAAGCATTGTTACCAGCTGACAGGGAGAGTATGAATGACCCTGAATTATCCACCTGCACCCAATGTAATCACAAGGGTCCTTAAAAGTGGAAGAAGGTGACATCGCCAAAATTTAAACTTTGTGCTTCAAAGGATACAGTCAAGAAAGTGAAAAGGTAACCCATGGAATGGGAGAAAAATTATTTTGCAAATCATCCATCTGATAAGGGACTTGTATCTAAGACATATAAAGAACTACTACAACTCAGTAATAAAAAGACAAAAAACCCAACTAAGGAAATGGGCAGGGGATGAATAGGCATTTCTCCAAAGAAGATGTGTAAATGGCCAATAAGCAGAGGAACGGAGTTAGAAGGCCATCCCTTCAAAACAACTTCATGAGAGTCTGCCTCCCTCCCTCCCTCCCTCCCTCCCCTCTTTGTTTTCCCCCCTTATAGGCAGATAAGAATAAAACCAGCAGAAATCAGATTTCCCAGCATGAAACACATTACTAGTGAGGGGCCATATAATTTATTGTCCAAAGGGGAATTTGGGGAGTGAAAGGAGGCATTGTTCATCACTACACTGGCCTGTTTATAACTATAGATGGGCCCCGACTGACGATGGTTCTACTTAAAATTTTCTAACTTTACGATGGTGCAAATGTAATAAGTAGAAACCATACTTTGAATTTTGATCTTTTCCCAGGCTCGCGGCGATACGTGGGTCCGTACTCTCTAGTGATGCTGGTCAGTGGCAGCTGCCACAGCTCCCGGTCAGCCACTGGATCACAAGGGTAAACAACAAATACACTGACAACCATCTGTACCTAGACAACCATTCTGTTTTTCACCTTCTGTATAGTATTCAATAAGGTCCATGAGCTATTCAACACTTTAGTATAAAATAGGCTTTGTGTTAGATTTTTCTTGCCACCTGTAGATGAATGTAAGTGTTCCCAGCACATTTAAGGCAGGTTGCTAAGCTATGATGTTCTATAGGTTACGTATATTAAATGTATTTTCACCTTAATGATATTTTCAACTTACGATGGGTTTATTGGGATGTCACCCTGTTGTAAGTCGACGAAGATACGTATACGTCTAAACCCAGACTGTTTCAAATAAACCAGGGCATACACTCACCCAAATATTAGTTATTTAATTGGGAAGGATGATAGCCTAACTAAATTGGGATTTGACATCCCCTCAACCTGGCTTAGAATCCCAGATCTGCCACTTTGACCAGTTTGGGTGACCTTGGACAATTTACTTACTCTCTGTAAGCCTCCGTTTCCTCATCTGCTGCAATGGACACAGTAACAGTTCCTATGTCTCAGTGTTTTGGTGAGAATGTGACAATGCATATAGAGCCTTATGCACAGTTAGTGGTACATAATGCTCTCACGTAAATGGTAGCAAATGTTATCATTGATAATGACTTAAAAATGGGGAGATGAATGGTGTGAAAGTACTATAAATGTGTAAGTAAAGTTTTTTTTTACCTTATGAGAAAGAAATGACTGAATGGTGTGTCCGTGTTTTCTCTACAGAAAAGAAGAGGACTAAATTTGGGGGATTCTTCAAATAACAGATGAAACAGCCCCCATCTCTTTAGATGCTAGGACTGCATCACTCCTGTTGTTCAAATGACAACAGCCTCAGAGTAGTGGGTGATGCGTTTATTTCCACATCTTTGTTACTGTCAGGGAGGAAGAAAACTTTCCTCTACCCTTCTAGGTTCTTCTGGCTGCTCTAAGAATTAAACTGAGATAAGACAGATTAACAGGAGAAAATCAAACTTAATATTGTACATACGGGAACCGAATATGTATGAGAGGTACAGAGACAGAAAACGAAAATGAGGTACATATGCTGTCCTGAGCTAAGGAATGGGATAGGGGACTGGGGCTTCCAAGGACGGGAGGGTCATTCACAGGACGATGAGAAGAAGAGCAAAGTTTGGTAATTAGATGTCTGCCCTGCCATATAGACGGGGACATTTAGATAAAATTTATCTTTGGTAATAACTCTTTTTCTGGGAAAAATCCCCAATTGAAATTCTTCTAGGTAGTTAAGGGAGGGGAAGTAGTTTCTCTTGAGCCCACAGGGTCTCCATTGCCTTTAGCTCAACAGAATCCACGTGCCAAAGCGCACATCTTGGGGAGGCCTGCTCTGAACGCTTACATTACCTAGATTATATACTTAAGCCTCTAGTACAGAAGAAAAGAAGCCTGGGACTTCTTTTTGAGACAGTAAATGGTTCTATTTGATGAAAAGAGGATGTTCTGCCCTTTGGAAGTCAGGGAGAGGTAGGAGGTAGACACCAAAAATCTACAGTAATTTGAGAGTTACAATCTACTGGAGGAAGCCAAAGAAGTGAAAAACTAGAGGCAAGATAATGGGAAGGGAGGCTGTGTTAATGCCTCATGCCCAGATGTTTCTCTCCACATGGCAGTAACTCTACCACCATTCTTCCCTTTAATTCACTCACTAAAGGAAAATGGAAGAAGCCACTTGAAATGTAATTGTCTCTTGATGTTCCCATTTGAGTCTACTGCACAAACAGCAGGGAGATTTCTCATTTTGTTCTGTTTACTGTAGTAGGGTTAAAAAAAAAAAAGGAGGAGGAGGAGCAGTTCTCCCAGCACCCGCTTTCTTAATTGGTAGTGATTTCCTTGCCCCCAAAAGCGAGTGGTTTTTAAATGAAGTGGGTGCATTCTCATAAGCAACATCGCCGTCTTACAAACGTATCGTTAAAACAGGAGAGGTGATGGAACTATGACAATAGCTCCCATTTCCTTCTCAGGGTGAGTGGCCTATATGCTATTCATCTTTTATTTTTCTTCTCATTTGCAATCAGTGCTTCCTTTACTTTACCAAGACAAATGATAGAAAAGGTGAGTTTTCTTCCCCTATGTCCTGTTTTGAATTTGTGAGCAATGGGTGAGGAAGTTAATCTACTTTTTATCTGTTCTTCTTGTTCTAAATTTTAGTGGGAGAACACCTCAAAACAAAGAAAACAAATCTCTCCTGGGTTTACCCACTACCTATTACAGCATCTCGTGATCCAGTACTTTACAGTGAAGATGAGCTATTCACGTGTGCAGCGTGGAGGACGGGGGAAACTGATGGGCAAAACAGATGCACTGACACTCGCTCATGTTTGTTCAGTTCTCTGGGCTTCTCTTCTTGTGGAGGGGGAATTGAAGAAGAGCCTGCCAATTATTTCCACCTTGTGAGCTTAAAGCCCAAAGGAAAAGACACATACCCAGGCTTTCAGAGTTCAGTGACACTCTATACAGCATCAGATTCCATCAGCTTGCTTGTATTTGACTTGAAAAGACCTTAATTTTTTAAAAATTTGAAATTTAAAGCTGCTTGGTCACTAAAAGCTCCTTTAAACTCTCATTGTGGTTTGGAGCCATACGTCATGAAAGCTGTGGCGCTCAGACGATGTACTGCACTCATACATCATTGGCGCACCATCCCTCTCATGATATATTATTACAACTCACAATTGGAACAGCACCAGTGATGTTCGGCTTAAAAACACAACCGTTAAGCCACGAAACTCCACAGGGTCTCAGCGAAGTCGGAGATTTTCTTGAAACTGAATTGGTTCTTTACCTTTTACATTTTTTAAAAGTTTCTCAGTTTGACTGGGACAATTGGGGCACCTGGAAAATTGTGTTTCCTCTGTTTCATGAAAGGCACACCAGCTGCAATAGGCTACAAGAAGGAACCTGCTAACACGGGGGCCAGAAACCATCACTGTGCCTGTGCCTTTTGACAGACAACTAATTTTATTCCTGAGTCAAACATGTCAGGGTGTCCTCAAGGCCCTTGAGCAGAAGTACTTCCAGTGACATTTATTTTGGAACTTAGTAGCTGGTAGTGTTTTCACACTGACCCTAAACTTTGCAGCAGAAGGTGAGGCCTCCCCAAACCAAGTGAGGAAGAATCCAGCCTGGAAGAAAACATGAGCTTTGGAAATAGGTGATGGTCTGGAGTGGAATCTATTTCGCAAGGCTCGCTGTAGAACCGAGCCCTCTGGTTTATAGCAGAAGCGGGTTGTCAAAAATATTTTCAAAACTACTATTGTGTAACATAGTAATAATAAAATTTACTGACTATTTGGAATATGCCAGCATTGGTCTAAGCACTTTATCTACTTGTTTCATAAAATCCACACAATAATTTTATGTGTTAGAATATTGGTTTTCTCTCCACTTGAAAGATGGAGAGATAAAGAAATGGAGGCCTTGGGAGGCGGAGTGAGTAGGTTTTCTCAACTCCAAAGCCCAGGTACGACACTTCCTACCGGCACCTGCGGTGTAGTGAAACACAGGCCAGCAGGAGCCATCATCCCTCTGGCCCGTATGCCACTCACCCTCAGGATACTGAGCACTTGTGCAAGAGAGGCCCGTGAGAGAACAGATGTCTCACAAATTTGAGATAGATCTTGTAAAATATTCTATATTATCATCTTTTGGCTCATGATTGATGTTCAAAGTGACAATAACAGCTTCAAGTTCTTAAAACTGTTCAGCAAGAAGACAGTAGAGTTTGTAATCATTGCCCTTAAAAAAGCTGACCAACTCAAGCAAGATCTGCAAAACCATGATAATCCTCAAATATGGTCATTCCTGCAACCTTAGGTTATGCTCCTGCAACAAGGCAAGTGGAAGCCCAGGCAGACCCTTCCAGGGTAGCCACACAGGCAGGAGGTCAGAGGTTCTTTGTGAAACTGGTTCTGTTTGCTGCCTTGCAGGGAAAGCGCCTTAGTGCTACTTCCAGTAAAACAACTTTCAAGAGATACAAGAATGTTTCAGGATCTGTCACCCTTGTATTTTATGAGCTACCATTGTAGTTGTTGTGTTTATATATTCTTGGTAGAACAAATTAAAAAGGAACTCCCTCCATGTGGAGTTCCTTTCCCTCCTTCTCTCCATCTTCCTCTCAGTTTTTAAGAGCCAGTTCAGATGTCACCTCTTCTGTGTGGCCTTCAGACTCTCCAGGGTTCCTCTGATTCTTTGTATGTATCTCAATGACTGCTTTTATCACAAAATATCAAGAATTACAGTTCTCTCTCTTTCATTAGTCTGGAACTCTAGCTTAGTCCTTACCATATTTTCTTCCTGATTATTTCTTTGCCCCTCCTCCCAGATTCCTAGCTTAGAGAACACATTGTGTAATTGTTGGAAGGATGGATACGTAGATGAATAGATGGATGGACAAATGAATGGATGGATAGATGGGTGGGTGGGGAGATGACTGTAATCTTAATTTGTTAGCTTGCTTAAAAAAAAAAAGAAAAAGAAAAAGGTAACCTCATACACATAGATCTTCTTCACCACTCTTGTCTTTTCCCTCTGCTTAGGAGTTCCTGCACATGCAAGAATGTGGTCTAGGTGGAGCCATTCTGACTGCATGGCACATGCCTTTCTTCTCCACTGAAAAGTATCGTTTTATCAAAATGTGAGTTTGAAGGTCTTATCTTTCTAGCTTCGTGTATGTCCTTTTAAAAAACTTCTCAAATATGCTTGAGTGTCTGGAGCAAATAGCTTATCCTGAAAACAATCAGTATCCAGGCGACTGCCAAGGGGAGGGAGTCTTTGTTCAGCGTTAACTTTAATAAGAGTCACTGTGATTCTCTCTCAGGAGAGAAGAAGAACCCTTTCTTTGGATAGCTTCTGACCTTCACAAATTAATTCCAGGATGCATTCTTCACTAGGAAGAATATCTAGCATATGTATTTTTTATTTACACACCATATCAGAACATTAATCTGCAGAGTTATTCCCTCTGGGTGTCTTTCTGTTGGATATACAATAAAGGATTTGGATGCAAATGAAACAGTGGTGGCATTTTTCCTTGTCTTACTCATATCGTGACAAATGTACATTGCTTTACTGTTTGCCATACACGTAATTACACTTCTTTAATTTATGTTTCAATAAAACATAAAATAATAAACATTTACTGCTCCATGAATTAACATTCAAATGAAGCCTCTAATGGAGGTTACATGTTTTGAAGCAGCTCTGTGGCTTTCCAGAATCTCGCCCTCTACTTAATGAGCATCATTTCCATAATCTGTGCATTATTGCTTAAGCCTCCCTTTAGGAATATTTCACAAAGCAAAAATTTTGTGAAATATTATCGGTCCAAAGGGGTAAAAAATGTTAAGGGGATTAGCAACTTGTCCTGTTACAGGGACAGGACAAGCTTTCATGTCCCTCCAGACACAGTGATGCGGTAATTATGGAGACGGTGTTTCCTAATTATCTCCCTAGCCAAGTGCATCACTAGTATAGTTTTTGCCTTTAATATCTGGTTTAAATAAGAGTAATGAGAAACCCAGAAAAGTCAGCCATAAAGGGCAAGCTTGTGCTAATTCCCTTTCTAGTGCTAGGAAAGGGACCAGGAAGGTCAGGATACCACAGACTGGACCTTTCTGAACGTGGTTAAACAGACACATGACTTGAGTATCAAGTGGTCACCCTGAAGTAACTGAATCCAGACAAGATCCTCGGTTGAGCTTCAAGTTGATGGTGTCACATATTGCTATCAGTGCAAGTTACTATTTAGGAAAATTACTTAATATAGTTTTAGGGCATTATCATTTCAAACAATTAAAAATTCAAATAATTTTTTGCAAATGGTGTTCCAAAAAGCAGGTGCTTTTAGAAAAAATCACTAAATCTTAACGATATATTTATTTATTTTCTCCTTGTCCAACAGCTAAGACTGGATTGTTTAACTAGAGGGGGAAAAAAGATGCCAGGAGAAATCAAGAAACAAAGATCCTCTGCAGTGTGATAAGATCCAGAAACCCAGCCTCCGCTGAGAGGTGATGAGAAGCATTAAAGTGACAGCTGTCACTTCAGGACACGTCGGCCTGCTTTAGTGGTGGGTCGGGACAATTTATTTAACCTTTCTCAGGGGGCACTCATTTACACAGAGCTGCGTTTCTTTAGTATGAATAAATAACTCTGGACCTGCACGCAACATTGTGAGACTGTGTTGTTATTTGCAGCAGGAACTACAGCAAGTAGCTAAGAGTTCCTAAAGGGACCTGTACCCTCTCCTAACATTTTATGATTTGCTATGAGCTCCTTTGCTATATGCTCCTTACTTTCACTGTGACTGCAAAATCTTTCCAACACACATTACCCTTCCTTCACACGGGTTGAATACAAGATTTCCACCATTTCAATATGGCTATTTTCACATAAGACTTCAACAAAATAAAACATGCAGCATAAATAGAATTTAGCATGATCCAAATTTTATCATACTTCTCCTTGGTTTGTTTTTTTTTTTTCACATCCTGCTTTTCTCTCGATCCATATGCTTTCTTGTCTTCTAATGTTCCTGAATTAGAAAGAATTAGGCAGAACCATGTTTTAGAGCATTACATTTTCCTCCTAACTCAAGAGAGCAGGTATTTATTTTGGAGACGTGCTTTAGAAATGACATCCTCTTTTAGGATGGAGTAAATCTCAGCCTACAGAGCTGCTAAGCGGAGCTGCTACTTCCTGAAAGGGTTCTACCCAGATATGCTACAGAGAGCATTAACTTCACAAATGAGATTCTCTTCAAAGTAGTCATTGTAAAATATACGAGAAAAACCACCCTCATCCAACTCCCTGCAACCCATGAGCACTGATTTGATAGCTCAAGACAGGATAAATGACTCCGATTAGGCCAAAGATCGCTGGTCTTATAGGGACCTCCTAAATCATATCTCAGTTTGGGTCTAGAGTGATGATACTGGGCGCATCCGGAGGGCTGCATATCTTAGCCTGGCTCCCACACAGGGGGCCAGGGAGATTTGTGGAACCCTGTCTGGTGGCTTTGAGGCACAAACGATGAATACTACTAAGGCAATAATAATAAAAAAAGGAACTAGGCAATGGGGAAAGCCCTGGACCCATCCCTCATTTTTCTCATAGTATACTTCATCATTCAATGAGACGGAGTGATTCCATAGACAGTGCCCAGAAATTAGATAATGTGAGAAATCGATAGCGTTTCTTTTTCTGGATGATTTCACTGACTGAGGCCTGGGCTTTCTGTTGACTAAACTCCTTTAATTCTTTAATCCAGAATGGAACACTTGCTCACTTCAGTCTCCATGGTTCACCATTCATGGAAGATGCACTGCATCATGCGTTTAGCCTGAACCCTCCTTTACAGAAGGAACTGCAGTAGAATTCTAATGACATCTTAAATTTGCCAGAATTCTAATGACATCTTAAATTTACCAGGAATCTGGCCACAGACCCAGGATTTACAGTGGTGGAGACCTTCTTAGGAACGTTTAGCACGAATGTTCCCTCACTGCACCGGTCAGGACTGGCTGTGCAGGAGGCGAGGTCGGATGAACAGTTTATGATGACTTTCCTATGCCTCTTAACATTGGGAATTAATTTTTGGTCAAGAGGATCATCCAATGGCTGACTGTGTGTTGTTGCAGGGAAAGAAACAAATGGTTCTTCGTGTTGGTTCAGGACGCTGCCTGGCCCTGATTACTGCCAGCACTGGCTTAATTCATGAATGTGATTAACCAACAATTCATCTTTTAAAATGCGTTACACAAGCAGGCCATGCCGGGCTCATGGATATGAAAGTTGGGAATCATATTCTGCTCCCAAGAAACATCATACCTACACCAGCAAAAAGTCTAGACAGAGAGCGTCACAGGTAACGCTGAATGAATGACGAGTCCCACACCCAGGGCAAGCTGTACAAGTGCTCACTACAGACACGCAGCCACCAAATCTAGGTTTCAGAGCAAGCATAGCGTTCACTTTAAGCCCAGTGACAGAGAAGCTGCAGGTCCCCAACCCTGTGTCACAGGATAACGATGTACAGATTCTGCAGCTGAGCTCATTGCCTGATCCCGCTTATTACCAGCTGTGGACAGTCACCCGTCTCAGAGCTTCAGAATCCGCTTTCATAAAATGAACCTACCCCACGTGAGGACTCGATGGGTTAGTACCACAAGCACTTAGACTCGTGCTTGGAGCTTAATCAGCATCAGGGTCAGTGTTTGCAGCCACCATGGCTGTTGCCGCCTCTGCTGCTACCACCCTCACCTCTACTACTGCTACCTGACCACCAAAAACTTTCATTTTTAAATTAAATTTTTAAATAAATACTCATGGAACAAGTCACCTTCCAACTCTCTTCTAAGGAGTTCAGTCTATTCTTTAAAAATTTATTCAGTTGAATCCTAATGTATAAAACAAACAGAAGTAGAACCATTCTCCCACAAGCCGATGCAAGACCCCCACACACATATCCCGGCTCCCAGAAGCCCTGGGGTTTCCGCACGGCACAGCGTGAAAACCTTTGCTTTCAACCCACTGGGGAAGGAGACTGAAAGCAGAGACCTGGGGGCCTCTCCCTTAGGGATACAAAGCTTCAGGCAGTGGAGCTTGATGGCTAAGTCTGTCAAGTTCTAAGGTCATATGACCAAAGATGACATTCCCATTCCAACTGTCATTTTTTGAGTGACCCTGGGAAACAGTTTTACACCTGTGAGCCTTGGGTTCCACGGGTATAAAAATGCAGATAATAATGTACCTTCTTCGAATGACTGCAGAGAGGATGAAATGAGATAACGCACGAAGAGCCCTCAGCACGGCTCCTGTCACCATAAGGAAATGCACAACCAATTTGAGCAGCTCTTCTAGTTATTATCATTTCCGTCTCTCTGTTCAAGTGTTACCTCCTGCTATAAACTGAATGCGTGTGTGCCCCTAAAATTCATATGCTGAAATCCTAACCCCCAATGCTACGGTATTAGGAGATGCAGTCTTTGAGAGGTAATTAGGTCATGAGAGTGGAGCCCTCGTGGATAGGATTAGGGATCTTATAAAAGACACAAGTGAGTTTGCTTCCCTCTCTCTGCTCCCCGCCATGTGAGGATAGAAGAAGGGAGCCATCTGCAAACCAGGAAGCCGGGCCTCACCAGATACCGGCTCTGCAGATGCCTTTATTGTAGACCTCCGAGCCTGCAGAACTGTGGAAAGTGTTGTTGTTTAATGAACCCAGACTGCGGTGTCCTGTTGTAGTAGCCTGAAGTAAGACACCTCCCTAGTGAGGACTCCCCCCATTCCTTAATATAAAAGGACCCCCACCATAACACCGTCTCCATAACACAATCCCCTTTCCCCACCCGTAATTACAATCTCTGTTTACTTTTTAAAATTTTTTGACATAATCACAGTGGTGACCTCAGCACCTGGAATGATGCTTAGCACACAGAAGACACTCCATAGATATGCACAGAATGGACCAATTAAGTGAAATAGGAGAAGGAGGAGGAAAGAGGAGGCATTCCTGCTCGACATTCAAGAGATTGCAGGAATGGATCTCTTGATCCTGAATCTCTACTGGACTTGAAACCAGGAGATACAATTAATTCTTTAGAGAAATAGCAGAAATAAATGGGATGGCACGTACTTTTGTGTATTGGGTTGGCCAAAAAGTGCCTTCGGTTTTTAAGGAGAAATAAAAGACATGTTTTTCAATTTCAACAAGAACTTTATTGAACAACGTAGTCACCCTTTTGTCCCACTGCCTTCTGCCATTTTTCAGACAACTTTATAATTCCGTCTTCCCAAAACTGTTTATGTTTTGGAGCAAAGAACTATTCCAGGTGCCTTTTATAGTCTTCCAGGGAATTGAAATTTTTTCCATTAAAAGAATTTTGTAAAGACCAAAATAAACGGAAATCCGAAGGCGCAATGTCTGGTGAATACAGCAGATGAATCAGAACTTCCCAGCCAAGTTGTATCAGTTTTTGCCTGGTCATCAAAGAAACATGCGGTCTTGCTTCATCCTGATGGAAGATTATGCATTTTCTGTTGACTAATTCTAGATGCTTTTCATCGAGCACTGCTTTCAGTTGGTCTAGTTGGGAGCAGTACCTGTTAGAATTAATCGTTTGGTTTTCCGGAAGGAGCTCATAATAGAGGATTCCCTTCCAATCCCACCATCTACACAACATCACCTTCTTTGGATGAAGACCGGCCTTTGGTGTGGTTGGTGGTGGTTCACTTCACTTGCCCCACGATCTCTTCCGTTCCACATTACTGTACAGTATCCACTTGTCATCACCTGTTACAATTTGTTTTAAAAATGGAACGTTTTCATTACGTTTAAGAAGAGAATTGCACGCAGAAATACGGTCAAGAAGGTTTTTCTTCGCCTAACTTATGTGGAATCCAAACATCAAAGCGATTAACATAACCAAGCTGGTACAAATGATTTTCAACGCTTGATTTGGATATTTTGAGTGGATTGGCTATCTCCCGTGTGGTATAATGTTGATCGTTCTCAATTAATGTCTCGATTTGATTGCTGTCAACTTCAACTGGTCTACCCGACCGTGGGGCAGCGTCCAGCGAGAAATCTCCAGCACGAAACTTTGCAAACCAATTTTGACACGTTTGATCAGCCACAGCACCTGCTCCATACACTGCACAAATCTTTTTTTGCGTTTTTACCTTCCTTAAAATAATAAAGCATAATATGCCAGAAATGTTGCTTTTTTCTTCCATCTTCAATATTAAAATGGCTATAGAAAAATTCACCAATTTTGATAAGTTTTTTCGTTTTAATGCACGCTGATATGGCAGCTGTCACATACAATCTAACAAGATTGTTTCGGATGAAGTTAAAGACAACTAAGTGCTACTAGAGCCATTGTACGGAAAAAAACGAACGAACCTTTTGGCCAGCCCAATATATAGTAGTGTAAGATGCTGTGCTCAAACTGTCGACTACCCTTAACATTGCTCTCTTCTGTGAAGGCACAGTGCAGGGAGCGGGGGAATCAAATTAACTCTGAGTTTTGCCAAAATGAAAGTCCAGCCAAAATAGCAAAGACACAAAACACCAATCTCCTCACCAGGCTCTCACTCTTTTCTGCTGAAAATTGCTCTACATTATGACCTCTCTCTGTCTCTCTCTCTCTCCCTCTGCCCCTCTCTCTGTCTCTGTCTCTGCCTCTCTCTCTGTCTCTGTCTCTCCCACACTTGGCTTTATTTTGTCCATGCAAAAGGCCTCTTATCGTATCACACATTCTCTTTTATCCTAAAACATTCTATAGCCTCCCATTGTGGGTACTGTGTACACAATTAAAGTTGGGACTCTTGGCTGGCTTTATGTGGACTTTGAGGACCTGTGTTGTATTTGGATTCAAAACGTGCTAGCAGACATTGGAAAGAGCACGTGAGACTCAGGGCCGTACTGCAGTCACCAGGCTATCATGAGGACCATGAGAGATGGGGACTTCTGCAGGGGCCGGAAGAGACCCAGGAGATGAAGGCACACAGCACCGTCAGATTCCGTGAGCACAGACGCCCCCGGTCTTTCCTTCCTGACAACAATCCCAAACACACGATGTGTGACATGGTTTGTTAAGGTGAGAAGGGCTGCTATGCAGTGGGGGCAGCTGACCTGGGAAGGGTTGGGAACCGGAAGTCTGGTGATGGGTGGAAAGCTATGTCACCTTTGAGGGGTGCTTACTCTTGTAAACTGCTCTCTTCCCCCAACTGCCTGGCCCCATACCAAGGCCAATAACATCTCCTAAGGCCCTGGGACCTGGATTCTTCTCATGATCTCAAAGTAGCCTCAGCAACTAGGGAAGGATCGCGCTGAACGATTCACATCACCACCATCTGGGAGGTGGCAGGCCCCTGACAGAGGGCCTCCAGATGCCCGGTTCTAAGGCTCTTTCCGAGGGTAGGCTTGCTCACTCCATCCCAACCTTTCTGAACTCTTACTTCACCTTGTTCTCCGCCTTGCAGCCCTGCCGCTGGGCATCCATATTTAGCTTCTCAGCCTTAATCTCTATATGTGGCCCTTCCTCCAGGCAGCCTCTTTGGTTCTCAGGCAATCACCAGCCTTGGACTCCACCTTTCCAGAGATCTTTGGAATCCATGCCCTCTGCCTCTTGCAGGAACCACCTTCTTCCCGACACTCCCGTGCCCCAGGTTGACTCCCCAAACCCAGCTTGAGCCCACATCTCATTTCCACCTCCTAACACGTCTAGGGATGAGTTTTATCAGGTTGTTGGCTTAATATTCAACCACGAGTGGGTGTGGTTGAGGAAGTCACATTTACAAGACAGAAACAAAGGCTTTTCCTTGAACAGAACAGAACAGCAATTCACCTTTTACCAAGAGGCCTCAGGTGGACGTTCCTCCAGGCGGTGCCCCCAAGACCCCAGCTGATCCAGTCCCTCTCTCCCCCTCAGCAACTCACTTCTCTACTAGGTCTTTATCTAGGTAGTTCAGCCCGAGAGATTATGACAGTTGAGCAGGTTTCAACCAGAATGCTAAGCCCACTACTCTGAGCACAGACCAGCCCTCCTATTACACTAGTAAGAAGAAAAACCGAGGCATCACAATAAATCTGTGGGTGAGTCCTGGAGATCATGCAGCTTTGCTCAGATTTTACTCCTGGTATCGCAAGCACTTACACGAGGCGGGTAGCAAAGCAGAACATGGGAGGGAGACCAGGGCACCAGGCTTACAGAAGGAGAAGGCTGGCAAGCACCAAGCATTTTCAGGTTGACAGAAGTCGAAGATGTTTTTAAGCCTGGGATGAGAAGGAGATTAGGCAGCTCGCTAGGCAGCAGCAGGCAAAGAAATATTTTCAAGCTCAAGTAAATCAGCATGGAAATTGGAAGAGGATTTATATCTCAGGGATGGAAGAGGAAGAAGAACACTCACACCTGTTTTACTGGCAATGCCCCCTTCCTCCCAGCCCTTCTCTGCATAGAGTACGAGAAGCGGGGCCCTTGGGAACCTTCACTTCAATTAGAACCATTGACTGCAAATGGGAATGAGAACACCACCACGCTCCTCAGCTGATCACAGAGGCCTCTTTCCCGCCACCTGCATAAACGCAGAGCAGCCTGCCTGGAGCCAGGCATAGTCAACAATGGCTTTTTAGAGACTCTGCAACTCTCTCTCAAGTACCAAGGCCGGCCCAGGACTGGAAGAAAGAACATACCTGGCTCTACCATGAGAATTTTTCTATACCCCGATACCATTCCTTTGTCACATACATGTCCTAAGTCAGTGGAACTTACACACCTCTAAGAGCCACAGGCAGCTTAGAGAAGAGGGTAGTGCTGGAAAATGCAGCTCTGGAGCTGGACGGCCTGTGTTTGAATCCTTATCCCAGCACTACTCTCTGGAACTCAGAGCAAGTTACCTGACTTCTCCAGGCCCCAGTCTCCTCACCTGTAAGACAGGTGTAACACTTTATACATCTCCTAGCATTTTCTCCCTGAGAATTAGGAATAAATTATGTAAAATAAATGCTAGCAAAGGCCTAGCCCACAGTAGGCAGTCTCTAAATGTTAACTATGGTTATCATTTTTATTTTATTGGTAACGTTCTACAAACACTTTAATTATTTTGAGATAATTATAGATTCAAAGAAAGGTGTAAAAATAGTACAGAGAGATCCTGAGTAGCGTACCCTTCACCTAGCTCTTCCAGCCACTGGACAATGTAGTAGGTACAGTAACACTCAACCACAGTACAATATGAAACCCAGGGAACTGACATTGGTAGAATGTGTGTACAGTTCTAAGTCACTTTATTACATGTACAGATGTACAACCACCACTGTAACCAAGATACAAAACAAATCCATTACCACAAACATCTCCTTGGCGTCCCCTTACATCCATACTTGCACCCCTCCCCCTACTGTCCCTAACCCCTGGCAACCAATAATCTGTTCTCCAACAGTATAATTTTGTCATTTTGAGAATGCTCTATTGGAATCATACTTTAGCTGACCTTGTGAGATTGGCTTTTTTCACTCAGCATAATGTCTTTGAGATCCATCCAAACCGTTGCCAGTACCAACACCTCATGCCTTTTCACTGTTGAGTAGTGGTCCACAGTAGGGATATACCACATTTTGTTAAACCATTCACCTACTGAAGGACCGTTTGGTTGTGTCCAGTTTGGAACTACTGCAAATAAGCTACTGTGAACACTCAGGCACATGTTTTTGCCTGCATTTAAATTTTCATTCTCTGGGATGAATACCCAAAAGTGTAACAGCTGGGTCCTGTGGTTAGTGTGTGTTTGGTTTTTAAGAAACTGCAAACCATCTTCCAGGGTGGCAGTAGCATTTTCTATCCCCACCAGAGAGACTCAGTTTCCCCACGACCTCGCCGGCTTTTGGTGTTGTCACTTTATTGTATCTGTTCTAATCTCTGTGTAGTGATATCCCAGGTAGTTTTAATTTGCATTTCCCTAAGACCTAGTGATGTGGAACATCTTTTCATGTGCTTATCTGCCATCATGTGTGCACTTCAGTGAAATGTCTCCTTAGGCCTTTTGTCCATTTTCTAATTGGATTTTTCATTTTTTTCTACTATACTTTTGAGAGTTCTTTTAATATTCTAGATATGAATTCTTTATCGGTAACTTTTTAAATTTCAGGAATCCTTCCTTGGTCTCTTCAGCTAACCTCTTCTTTCTCTAACTTCTTTATAGAAGTTTCACTTAGGATCTTCACTCCTCTCACCTTGACTCTTCCAAAGACAGCACTCCTAGCTGCCTCACTAACCTATAAGCAGAATCCGTGGCTGTCTTCCTCAGTGCCTTGCCAGGAGTTGGGTATCTATCTAGCTTTCCACTAATGTCCACCAACAGACTGAATCAAACATACCTGGCTTTCCATTCAGTTACTGTAAGACTTCAACCCAAATCAAAAACCAGGGTTACCATGGACACACGGCTTGGCAGCAACGTAAATCATTTAATACTTTGGAAAGGATAACTAATTACAAGAAGAAATACACAGACCCAGATGTGTTAATGATTAATTTCTTCTCGGCTACCACACTTCTAGCTAACACGGCGACACAGGGCCGTTTATTGAGGAGTATCTATTTATGCCAACCTGGAGCTCACATTTAGCTAATTAAGCACACACGCATTTCAGGATTTCTGATCTGCAGGCTGTGTTTACATATGAACATCATATTTGATACACGGGCAATTGTTTAGCACCTCTAACCTAGTTCAAGCTTTATATTTAATTATATTTATTATATCTAATGAGGGAGAGTTGCTGAGGGGAATGCAGGGCATGACTTTGAATTAAATAAACAGCTATCTTCCTTACAAATCACAACAATATGTAATTAAATAATGAGATACCTGAGCTTTGTAGAGTCTTTCTTCCAAAGGAATTAAAGCTCCAAAGAAGACCCGGTCACAGGGGGAGTTGGCGGAAGGAGTGTAGGTAAGAAAACATGGCGGCCAGATTCTCTCCCTGCTTTCTGGCCTCCCTGGGTCTCAGTACCATCACAGGTTATAAAATGAAGACACAAATAGAATACTCCCCCCCGCGGCACCCCACCGCCTCTGCCATGGGTGTTCTAAGGATCATGTGCTGTAACAGGCGCATATCTTTGTTAAAGGAAAAGCACAATATAAAATACAAGAATTATCACTGCAATTAGTTGAGTGGATTTCATTATTTTGGTTTTACACAGCAGACAAAAAAAACTGCCATTCAAGGAGGATCTCCATGATCTGCACTCCCACCCCCTCCCTCGACCCCACCGCCAACCTCAACTCCTATTCTTCCTCCCCTTGTTCATATACGCCAGCCACCTGGACCTTCGTCTATCCCCCATAACAGTAGGCACATTCTGGCCTTGGGGGTTCCACACCTGCAAATGCCCCTCCACAGAGAGCCTTCCCCTGATTTCACCCTCCAATCAAAACTATCATCCACTCCCCCCCATTTTACACTGCCTCTTTAAATGTCTTCACAGTGCTTACCACTATCTAAAAGCATTGTGTTTCTTTGCTTACTTGCTTTCTTTTCAGCTCCCCGACCTCCACCTTCCACCAGAATGAGGAACAGCAAACTCGATGGCTTGGCGTTACTTCAATGTAAGACCTCAGATGAATTCACTGTAGTCCCCAGGAGGGGAACACATACCCTTTCCTCCAGGACAGACCTAACAGGCACTGGGAAAAAAATCTTCCTTTTACTCTACATAACTTTGGAAAATACCTTTGATTATAACATTGATAGGCCATTGTCTTCATGATGAGTTCTCAACAGGCACAAGAATTCTGCAGCCCATAAATGAGACAACTTCATATGAGTAAACAGTAGCGCTCACAGTAATAGTATTGTGTTGAACCACATGAAATGGATGAGATTCACTGTTTTGACCCAAATAGATCCATGTGGTTCCACAGTAACAAAAACAGCAGCAGGAGCCCTTGAATGTGCCAGGCTTTGTATTAAGTGTTTGACACCACTGTTGACTGAAAAGAAAAGCACAACCTAAAAGTTCAGAATTCTGTTTTATTCAGCTGACTTGCTGAGGACTTAAGCCCAGGAGAGAGCCTCTCAGATAACTCTGAAGGACTGTTCCAAAGAGGTAAGGGAGGATCCAGGATATATAGGAGTTTTGCAGAAACAAACCAGGTAGTTGAATATCAAAAGATTTCTGCTAACTAAAGAAAAATTAGACAGCTCAAATTAATGAATTTAGCAATTTTCTATGTATGGAAAGATGCAAGAGTCTCACTGAAATCATTCCTTTGATATGCACCTTAACTGTCTAGGGCCAGTAGCCTATTTTTCTCCATTCTGAATTCCCCTCAGGATGCTCGGTCCCGGGGTGGCGGTGGGGGGAGAGCTACAGTGACTGATAGCTCGTTGGCCACAACAACCTCTGTTCACTGATATGGTAGGTGACATCCTCTGTCCACACCGTCTTAGCTTGTACACTTCTCACCAGAGTCCCATAATCTGAGTATTATAATTATTCATGTGTTATAGGTGAGAACACTAAGGCTCAGGAAGGTTAAGGGGGTGAAGGGATTTTCCCAGAAATGTAGTGTCATCAGGCTACAAACCCCACCCTATACAATCCCAGAGGAAATAATCTGTGTTCCCTTCCCACGGACTAGTGTGCATTTAACTGGGTTCACAGCACAGAATGAAGACAGAGCAATGGAGGTTGTTATCCTGTGCTCTGTTGCCTCGAGGACTCCATGGCCACTGACACTGAGTGGGAACTCCTAAACTACACTGACCCCCAAAATGAGATGAGTTGACAAATTTCATGACCACAGACACTGCTTCCAAAAGAAAAAGAAACTGTTGATCAAATGGGTATAAAAACATATGTTAGCACTTCCTGCTGTTTGTCTTTAACCCAGACAAGAATTCTGAAGAGGACCCTGATACCAGCTTGCAATGCCTCAGCCTCCTCTGCTGCTTTGGACACCTGAGACCCTTCAGCCACCTCTAGGCCCTCAGTCCAGGAGCGAGACCATTAGACCTAAGGCCTCTCACCTTGGGGAGGTGACTCTTCTTGTCCCATATCACATTTAAGTTCCCTCTAAAACTTTAGGGTTTCTGAGCCCTACACAGGCCTCCCCACATCACCAGTTGCTCCCATCAGCCTCCTAGCTCCCTGCCTCCCTCACTCCCTAGATCAACAACAACTCTCCCCCTGGAAAGCCCCTTCACCCAGCTATCCCCAGGGCCATCACCCCTGCCAGCCCAGTTCTTCCCCTGGCTCACCTTCCCAACCACAACATTTGCATCTCAAAGCTAAGAACTGAGACTGGTCTTCTCTTGCCCACCATGTCCGTAAGAACAATGATCTACAATCTTCACTCAACAATCACCTCCTCTAAACTTGCACTGTTGGGTATGGCAACCCCTTTCCAGTCTTGCTGACTGTGGCCTCCAGTTGCTTCCCCCAAATTCCTCTCACGGGGCCTCTCACAGTCTTCATCTCTGCCTGGTCCAGGATCTCATACAGGGCATCCACAGTGTTACTGAGAATGACCGATCCCTCAGCCTCACCTAGAAGTTCCTGGGTTCCTTGTACATGCAGTGAATTTCACTGCCCTCCACTGTAGCTACTATTCTCATGGTGTTTTAATATAGGTTTCACTATTATTTAAGTATGGTGAGACCAACAGATCAGGAGACGACTGCCATTGAAAAGACAGTTCATTATACTCTCAGGTTCCAAAGCGGGGGACATGCCACGTCATGGGGACCACATGGGGAAAAACTGGGGTTGGTCAGGAGGCAGAGGGGGAGGGGAAAACCATGAGTAAGAGCCTTTATGGGGTTTCCATTGAAAGGAATGGGCAAGGCAGGATAAGCAAGCTTAGGATTGGCTAGTCTGAATAATTTCAGCAGGCTGTAGGGCACAGGGACTGCCCCTAGCTGTCTGGTGCCTGGTCCTGGGGTGATTAGAGCAGGTGGATAGTGGCCTGGGGTGTGAGAGCACTGTGAGAGCCTCATAAAAAAGGTGGTTGGGTGTATGGGCTCTGGATTGGTTGGTGTGCACTGGGAAGGCTTACTCACAGGCTAGCCTTTTACTATCTCTAGAAACTGGCTAGCCCTGGATGGGCAGCCCCTCCAGGGTCATTAAGGTTCCAGATGTTAAAGCATCAGAAACACAATACATTCAAAAATAAAAGATATGGGAAATACCTATGCATTTTTCTCATCATCCAAACTATTCTACGTCTCAAATAAAATCTCCCTAATGGCCATTTCTGAAAAAACCTGCTGAGTATCCCTACAAGGACAGCCAGACTGCACATTAAGTTCACCAGGTATAACACTTAGGTTGTCATTTCATCACCAAAGCCAGTATTCCAGACATACCAGGTGAGAGACACTTGGGTCACACTGACCTCCCCCCCACCCCCTGCCAGTCATCCACCAGGCTCTGTGGAATCTCCTCCCTCTCATGGCCATTCCCCCAGCCACATCCACTGTGACAGGCCATCTCCAGGTGCTCATCTCCCTGACCAGATCTAGAGGCACGGCCTTTCGACGGTCTCCATTTCTGGTGTCACCCTGTAGAGTCTTTACGTCACAGTCCTGCTCACCACCTACGTGTGATCACTTCAAGCTGCTCTTCACTTGCAAGAGACTAGGTTCTGAGGGTAGCAGTAAGGTGAAAAAATCATGGATGGTTAGACTGCCCTGGAAAGATCCCTTAAATCAACTGTAAATTCCATGAATAGATTTCCCCTCACCAAGTCCAAAAATTCCCATTTTCCCTCATTGGAACCAAGCACAAGTTCTACAGCTGAGTACCCGATGGAGTCCAGGTTTGGGTTTAGGGGGAAAGAGGCAGCCAAAAAACATACTTAACCACAAGGATCACACTCCCACAGCAAGATGCTGAGCTGTGAGAGGCGTGCGGCACTTCAGCCAATGCAGGAGCGCGTGTACCGTGAGCAGACTGGTCCATGACCTACATCCAGAGGTTCACTTCCTTTCTCCCTGTGTGTTTGCCTCTATTTCCATGTCAGCTTCTGGCTCTTCGTCTCTGTTTCTGTCTTTCTACCCAAGTGTGTGTCTGGGTGTTTCTCTCTTGTCCTTCTCTGTCTGTCCTTCAGGGCCCCCTTCCTGATGTCTGTCATGTGTCTGTCTCTATGTGTGCACCTCTGGGTGTGTCTTGTTCTGCATCTTCTCTCCCTCTCTCTCTCTCTCTCTCTCTCTCTCTCTCTGTGTGTATATGTTTATAACCCTCCATGTGTGTGCACTGGTTGTGTGTGTGCACATCCCCTTCTCTGTGAATGTCTCCCTGTGCGTACATTTCTCAGGATGGAGGTCTCAAGCACTTTGAGTTGATTGACTTCAGATATACTAACCACACACAATTCAGAGCTACAGTCAGCCGTGTCCTCTCCTCACACCCCCAAGGGCTCCCCAGGCTGCAGGGCCAGGTCTACTTCTTTAGCATGACCTGCCAGGTCCTCTGCAACCTGTCCCCACCAGGTGTGCCAGCCCCACCTTCTGCATCACCACGTGGATGGCATAGTCTGGCCCAGGCACTGGCAAATATATTTTTAGCAAGGTACATTTTCCCTTTGTTCCGCAAAAACTCATTCTGAAGAAATCTTCACATATGAAAGGGAATGGCGTGGAAGCGCAGCGGGTAACTACCATGAGAGTGGGGGGCCCAGAGCCACGTTCAGCCTCTCCCTCAGCAGCCTGCAGACAGAGGCCGGACTGAATCCAAAAACCACCGCTGGAGCTTCTCCAGCCTCTGTAGCTCCTTTGCTATTCTCTACGTATCAGAAGCCCTGGCTTCTGGGTCAAGCTCACGTATCACCTTTTGCAAAGCCGTGAGTACCCAGGGTGTTGCCAACAAGCAGCACCCTGGTCTCTGAGTGTTCGCCTGTTTGCTGACGCACCTCCACGTCCAGAGGTCCCGGCACCCGTAGCAAGAGCCAAGGGAGTGTGTTAAAGGAGTGGCTCTGCTTCAGCTTTTAAGGCCAAACCGCAGAAGCGTTGTCTGTCCTTTTGCCTTCTTTGTGCCCAAGTGGGAGGTCTCTGAGAGGTTGTTGTATTCTGGTCTTAACGCTCAAGTCACGAAATGGCCTGAGCAAGAAAATAGCGCGTTAATTGAAGAGTGGAGAAGAGAGGAACAAGGAGAAAACCAAACACTAGAAGCAAATCAGAACCCAAGAAGCCTTCATGGGTACTCCAACAATTGGTGACAGCCTCAGTAATCAAGGGAGGGAAGCTAACATTTTTAGAGGGTTTTGTTGTTGTTGTTGTTGTTGTGTTCTGTTTTTCCAAATGTGTGTTTGTGCTTCTCTGTTAAAATACAGGTCTGATTCTTTCCAGTTCCTTCAGCTCACCTGCATAAATCCTCTGAAAGACCCAGGCCTTTCAGAACTCAAGACATGTTTCATAATTTGCAAACAATTCAATTCAACAAACAGCATTTGAGAAAAGCATTGTGCTCGGGCTTCTTGTAGACATACAAGGAAGGAAAAAATCACGCTCCCTTGCCTCTGACACGCGCACTCGTGCACACACACACACACACGACCCCTCATCTAAGGACAACTGTGATAAGTGCTGAAGGGGATTAAGGGTAAGACTCGTATCGTGGGAAGATCTGGGATCTGACACCCAAAGGGAGACAGGAGTAAAGGACACCTCAGGTGGAGGAAAAGCCTGAGCAAACAACCTAGAAAGGAGAGTGTTTGGCATATTCCAGGCACATACAATAAAAGCTGCACTAAATGAGTTTATGATGAACATGTCCATGTTGAATGTGAACTCAAGGCCAGAGTGGCACTGAGAAGCGGAGGTGTTTCATGACTTCCTTTTGAAAGTTTCTTATATTATATTAAATTATGTTAATATAATTTAAATTAAATGTAAAATATAAATTAAATTCAATTATATAAATTATATTAAAAATCTAGGAGGGACACTGGAGATAGTTCTTTTTTTTTTTTTTTTTCCCAATCCCATCCTTTTAAAAATGAGGAAGCCAGAGCTGCAAGGTACAGAATTTAGATGAGGACTCAAAACTGTTCTCAAATCACTTTGAATTTAAATATCTACGATTGTAATCTGGATTTAAGGGACTGAAATAAAATTGGCATTGCCATTTGCTACTTTTCTGCATCAATGCCATTAACAGAGAAAAATGGTGAAGAATTCAGACCCTTGAGTTGCCAGCTCCAGTTCTGAAAGCTTAGCCGCCACTCACAAAATATGTGACCATGGTTAGGTCCCCGCCACACTGAGTCTTGATCTTCTTGTCTCTGCTATAGGAATGATGATGGTATCGCTATTACAGAGTGGCTGTAAAGATCTGGTGAGACCATGTACCAAAATGGCTCTTACCAAGGTCATCAGTGATCTCTAAGCTACCAAATTCAATGGTCCCCATCTCACTAGAGCGCCGGACAGCAGTGTCTGACACAGCCGACAACTCTTTCCCATAGATACCCACCATCCCCACTCACTTGGTTCCTAGGATGACCTTCTTTCTTGGTGTTACTTCTCCCCCTCGGATACTTTTCAGTCTCCTTTGCTGACTCTCCTTCTACACAAATTCTAAATGTTGGAGAACCTCGGGGTTTGGTTCTATATCCCACCTTCTCTAGCAACACACTTTTCCTAGTTGATCCCATTCAATCCCACGGCTTTAAATACCATCCATATGCTTATGACAAATACATTCATAGCCTCTGCCCCTACTTCTCCTCTGCTTTCCAGGCTCAAAATGTCAAACTACCTGCTTGAGAGCTCCCTGTGAATGACATAGAAGGGTCTCAAGCCAACATGTCCACAACTAAAATTTCCATTGCCCCATCTCTAAACTTGATTCTTCCCCGCCTTGGTAAATGGTACCTCTATCCACCCATCGTTCAAGCCAGAATCTAAGAGAGTCATTCGTGACCCCTCCATTTCTCCCTCTCCCTCCATCCATCACCAAGTCCCAAGGATTCCACACCTCAAACTCAAGTTAAGTCTGGGTGCTTTTCTCCCACCCCCCACTGCTCTCTCCTGACGACTGGGGGGCCCTCTTCAGTGGCCTCCTGACTCCACAGTTGCCCCTCTACAGTCGTTTCTAAACACAGCAGCTAGCCTGACGTTCAACAAGTGGAATTCAGATCCCTGCGCTCTCCTGTGCCACGTCCTTCAATGGCCTCTTGTTCCTCTAAGAATAAAGGACAAAACCTGAAATATGTCTTCCAAGTCCTCCAGGATTGACTCACAAAACTCCTCTGGCACCATTCTCCTCTTTGATCATTTCGCTGCATCCCCACTTGCCTATTACCCATTCCTAGGATAAATCATACTTTCCTGAGACAGGGCCTTCACATGCACTGTTCTTTCCTTAGCCAGCAAACTCTTCTTCCTTAACCTAGTGGCAAAGAGCCCCAGGTCTGGAGTCAAACTGTCGTACTGGTTGTGTGACTAAGGACAGTCTCCGTGGTATCTCTGTGCCTTATTTTTCATCATCTGTAAAATGGGGACAATAGTGTCTACCTTATATCGTTGTGAATAGTAAATTAAACTAAATATGTAAAGCCCTAAAAAGAATACCTGGCATATATGAAACAATATACACTAGCTGTTATCTTCAAAAATCACCATTATCCTTCAGCTCGCAGCTTAAATGGTGCTTCTTACCGAGCCCTTCCTTATACTAACCTCCAGGTTAAATCCATTCTGTTTTCGTCAACTAACCTTAATTGGTCATCAAATATTTATTTTGAGGCTTACCGTCCCATTTCGGTCTCTCACACTACACTGCAAGCTCTACAGAACAAAGACCTTAACTTGACTGTATTTCCTGTGGCCCTTGGAGCTTGGCACAGGAACTGAGAAACACACAGTATACACTCACTGTCATGGGTGTGCCCCCAAAATTCACATGTTGAAGCCCTAACCCCCAGAATTTCTGAATGTGTCTGTATTTGGAGACAGGGACTTTACAGAAGCAATTAAGTTAAAATGAGGCCATGAGGTGGGCCCCAATCCAAGATGACTGACGTCCTTATAAGAAGAAATTTGGACATGCAAAGAGACACCAGGGATGCATACACACAGGAAAAAAACACCATGTGAGGACACAGCAAGTAGATGGCCTTCTGCAAACCAAGAAGAGAGGCTTTGGGAGAAGCTGAACAATCTGACACTTTGCCTTTGAACTTCTACCCTCAGAACTATGAGAAAATATATTTGTTGTTTAAGCCACCAAGTCTGTGGTATTTTATTATGTCTGCCCTATCAAACTAATAACTCTGTAAACACTGGGAAAACTGATGAGTGCACAGAAGAACACAACAGCCCAGCCGAGCTCCAAACGTGTAGTGAGTGTGCCAGAGCGGTTGACTCCTATCCTTGAAACAATACAATGAATGTAATCATGACTAGTAGCAAATCCACCCAATGCGCGTTGCCCAAGTGACAGAGAAAAAAATGTCTCAGTGACACTTAGTGCTTCTCAAGTGTGACACCAAAGCAGAATGTGATTAGTGATGAAGATCTGAGATTTTCCTTTGGGACCAACCAAATATTACTCTTAGGACCTCTCTCTGTATAATGTGCACACGTTGGAACTTGACCACTTTTATGATGGACTGTTGGATACATACAAGGAAGAGTAGGTATTTCATACCTGGTAAGCAAATATTTCTCAGAGATGAGAGCAAAACTAGAAATAATGACTAGAATATTGTACTTCTAATATTTGGGCCACATCATTTTCAAAAATATATCCTTGAACATGGATGCATGTGTGTGTGTGTGTCTGGGTATACACATGTGAGATGTATATGTATATATACATACATATGTATATAATTTTTCCACTGAACGTAACTACATCATATACCATCATAGGATCTTAAATTAGCCAGCAAAGGTAGCCATATGATCTACATCTATCAAACTACCTTCAAAATAAAGCCCTTCTATAGCTGAGGTGTCTATTTGTCACAGGCAAGTGCTGGAAAGGAGGAGGCATTTAAAATCATGACAAAATTTCGAGACTTGGCACATTTTTTGACAGTAGCACTATCTCTTGTACGGTAGTCCCTTGTACCAGAGCTTCATATGTGTGCATCCAATACAGCAAGTTATTGGCTCGTAATATGAAGCAGCATATATACTGATTCTTTTACTAGATCTTGAAATTAAAACACATGATCCCTTTAAAAGAACTGTAAAGAATCACCAAGTGGATCACTCCACAGTGAGAACTGAGGGACATAGGCTAGGCTGCGGGAGAAAAGGTAGGTGATTTCTCTTTTGAAGAAAGCTCTCCTCTTACAGACGGATTTTCTACTGAAGAAGAAAAAATATAATGAAGTAATATAATTAGGCATCTCATATAAATAAGGGGAGATGAACAAAATCAGGATTAACAAAGAGGTTTCAAACCAAACGTCAACTCCAAACAATGAGCCGGTGCTACCTAGAAGGTCATATCAAGAACTCTGAACTTGATAGGAAAAATCGCCTTTGAGGAATAAGGATGTCTGCCATGGGTGTGAAATGGAGAGGAGAAGATGCCTGCTTAATGTTTGCTATCCTGAACCAGATGTCTCTAAGGTCCCTTCCAGTGCTAACCGTCTATGACCCTCTCCTCTTTTCTCTTTCCTCACCCTTGCTCTCGCAGTTGGGACAACGAGCTAGAATCTGCTGAGAATCCCGACTTGCTCTGCTAGTGTGAAGTCATGTCAATCTCAGTTTTCAGCCTCAGGGCTCAACATAGCAACCTCTACCCGCCATCTAGTGTCATTTTAATTGTGTGTGGCTTTGGTATATGCATTCAAAATCAGTATCAGAGTGTTGACTGTCATTCAAGTAATCAAACTAAACTATAACAGACAAGGTAAGGTAACTGCCGGAAACCCAGATTCATGAATGACCTCAGGTCCTCTCCTCTGGCAGGAGACAGACAGATGAGGCACCAGCACTACAGTCCTACTTTCATGTGTAATTACAATGGCCAGACAGCAAAGCAGTGAGGATGGTTCCATGCTCTGCTCTATGTATGGAGTGGTGATGGAGATCATCACCACCACCAAAGCTGTGGAATTCCTTCTCCAGTTCTTTGACGCTTCTCAATAATTGTCATAGCTACCATTTAATGATGATGCCTTATTATAAATAAGCAGAACGCCAATAATTAAGTATAGACTATTTCATTTAATCCCTTCAACCACTGAACCTATACGACGGTACTGCCTCTGTCTTACAGAAAAATGAGGTTCGGGGAAGGAGGGTGAGTAACATATATGTAAAAGATTCTAACAAAATGCTCTGACTTGAAACACATATTCTTAATCATTTGGGATACCAGCTCTCACCTCAATGCATAAACTATGTGGCAACACTGAGGGAGGTGCAAAATCTCACAGGAAGTAATCTGAGTCATTCATTCATTCATTCATTCATCCATCCATCCATCCATCCATCCATCCATGCTTCTGTCCATCTCTCCATTCATTCTTGCTTCAAGAGATATTTACAATGCACCTTTTCAAGTACTTGATGCTGGGACACAGTGGCGAGCAAAGCAGACAAGACCCCTGACCTCACAGAGTCCAACTCTAGTGGAAGAGCAGACATTCACTGATGGTGTGAATGTGTAATGACAAATTAAGCTCTTTTTTGAGTGAAAGGAATACAGTTCAATGGGAGCCCATGATAAAGAAGGCTGACTTAGGCTGCGAGTCAGGTCTAAAGAAATGAGACTTAAGATGAGAAATAAAGGGTGAGTCAACATTAATGAGGTGGAAGAAAGGTGGTGGAATGAAAATAGAACACTGCAGAGGGAAGAACAGCACATGCAAAGGCCCAGGGAAGGAATGAACATGCAGTGTTCAAGGAGCTGGTGAACAGTGTAGCTGGAACAAGTCAGCGAGGGGAAGGGTGTAAAGAGAAAAGCTTGGTGAAATAAGTAGGGGTCAGACCCTATTAAGGTGCATGGGTTGCAGTGGGAAACAATGGGAAGACTTAAGAGAATGAGAGAGAGAGCGAGAAAGGAGAGAGAGGGGAGGGGGCAATGGTGCTTTTTCATAGTCAATCAGACTTCAGGGGGCATAAATAATATGGGAAGCATGGCAGGAACCATATTACAGCAACCAATAAATAGGTCACTCAATGGTTCAGATAAGAAATTTGGTAGCTTCGACTAAGTGGTGGCAGTGGTAATGAGGAGAAACGGATGGATTTGAGAAACACAAGGAGGTGAAATCTGAAGAATCTTCTGATGAATTGGATTTGGGAAGATAAGGAAGCAGGAGGAATCAATGGTCATCTCTAGGTTTCTTACTTGACCCATTAGGTTGCGGCATTCACTGATAAACTACAAAAGGTAGTCCCATTAACTGTGAGGTACCTTTTAGACTCCCAGGTAGAGAGGCCTAATAGGCAGTTAGGTGATGTAGGTTAGGAGGGAGCAAAGAAGTCTGGGATGGAGATATTAACTTGAGGGTTAACTGTATATATAGAAATGGTTGTTGAGGCTTCGGGGAATAGAGAAGGGGTACTAAGCAAAACAATATTCATGGAAAACTGTGCAAAACACGCTTCTCAACTAACTACATTCTTCTAATTACTTTTCCTTTTGTTATGAGTATTTGCATCTGTCTTTTACTCCCATGTTAATAGAACTTCTAATTTTCATCTACATTTCCCATTGGTTCTATTTTTTAAAGTTATTTTGCATATCCCTTTTATACTATAGATCCATATAGCTACTCCAGCTCTTGAGAAATGAGGAGAGGATCAATCACTCACCATCAGAATATCCAGATGAGACTCCAAGTAGTCAGACTATCCTGAGAGCTAACACAGCAAGCAATAGATTAAATTCACTCACTAACAGTGCATTCAAAGAACTTGTCTTTGAGACTCCAAGATGATTCTTGATGCCCTCCTATCATGAACACCAAAATGTTTGAAAGTGGTGGGCGTGGGAGACTGGACCCAGCATTTTATGCCTAAAGGATTCCCCAATGTTTGGTTTTAGGGTGGATTAAATTCACCATGACTAATTGGAAAATTCAAAGATGTTAGGACACACTAGCTATTAAAGCCATTTTTCTCATCTTCAAGCTTACCACTTGATTGATTTATAGCTCAAACTGATAGTTACAGAAATGGAAATGTAAAGATGAAGCAGTCCCCAGGGGCAAAAATTCCTAGAAACATGTGAATACAATACATATACCAAGTAATGAGTTTAATTACTTAATTATTAGATACCAAATACTCAAATTTAATCAACACCTGTTCCCTCAAGAAGAAAATCACTTCATTTCATTGTTCTCATAGCTCTCTGTTATGCCTTTCACACATTATCTTAAAGCTCACTTTTTCACATTTTTCTAATGCTAAGCTATGAGTCTCCCGAGAGACAGGACACAGTTTCATTTTTTTTTTTTTTTTTAGTCTCCCAGGCCTAGCACAGTTTCTGGCACACAACAAATGAATTAATGCAACCACTCGAGCAATACTTCTCAACACAGAGCAGAAACACTCCACAAAATAATTCATTAAAAAAACTGACACCATAGACATGTTCCATTAACAGACTTTTTGGACCAAAATGTTTAGTTCAGCAGCCCTGACCACATCTCAAACAAAAGGAACTCTATCATTCATATTTTCATCTTGAAAGCCAACCCATATGGCAAATTGTTTCTAAAAAATATGAAAATAAAGAACAAAGTCAGTCTTCTGTTTTTGAACAAAAATGCCACCGACTAGAGATGGGGCTCTTGGAAAATACTTGCTGTTGCCCATTCTCTCTCTTTTGTTTTTCTTCTTAAGACCTACTTTGCCCAAAGTTTAGTCAAAACCAAAAGAAAGCATAATCTATTTACAGTAAACCGATACTCTTCAGGATCACCTTAATGTATTTCAGCTAACTCTGTCAATCAAAAGTTCTGAAAAGTAGAAGGTCCTAGAATGGAAATACGATATTCATGTCATTGGAGTGAGGGGGTGTTAAGGTGTTAAATTATTATTGCCCTAAGCGAAAGGATGGCTAATGAGTTCCTAACTTACAGAGTTTAATTCCCAGGCTTATTGACTACAAGGTTATAGAGCTTTCTTCATTTCCATCGTTAAAGAGATATTTAAACGTGAATGTCTATTCTAACCTTGCAAGGAAACTGATAGAAAACAACGACTATTTTTTCAGTACAATTTCATTTTCCTTGAAATGTTTATTTAAATATTAAAATCCAACTTAGAGCAATTATTCACATATGTATTTGCTAGTTCAAAAGCACAAACATGACATGTGGGGATGAAGATCACAATAAAGAAAATGATAAAAGAACGGCTAGATGCATACATTTTTCTAATATACGTGAAACATGCATTCTGCATTATGCATAGAACTCAGCACTGCCAATATTTTATTTCTAACAAGACAAGTACACAGTAGGAAAAGCATCAAGTATTGCTAGTGTTAAAGGTTTCCTGGTTTTTGATTGTGTCAAAAAACT
This sequence comes from Eschrichtius robustus, assembly GCF_028021215.1. Lineage (NCBI taxonomy): Eukaryota > Metazoa > Chordata > Mammalia > Artiodactyla > Eschrichtiidae > Eschrichtius > Eschrichtius robustus. The sequence continues at coordinate 29,820,635 of NC_090835.1, read as the reverse complement.
TAAAACTCATGCACACTCATTCAAACTCCAAGTCTGAATTCTATGAGTTAAATCCTAGTACAATTAAAACTAACCTTTACTGAGTATCAGGTTTTAAGTGCCCAAGTACCATGTTACGAACTTTCTTTTTTTCTTTTTTCTTTTTTTCCCTTTTTTAATTGGGGTATAGTTGCTTTACAACGAAGTGAATCAGCTATATGTATATGTATATCCCCTCCCTCTTGGACCTCCCTCCCACCACCCCCCATCCCACCCATCTAGGTCACCACAGAGCACCGAGCTGAGCTGCCTGCGTGATACAGCAGGTTCCCACTAGCTGTTCTACACATGGTGGTGTATATTATGTCAATCCCAATCTCCCAATTCATCCCACACCCCCTTCCCCCCACCCCATGCCCACACACCCACTCTCTACATCTGTGTCTCTATTCCTGCCTTGCAAATAGGTTCATCCGTACCATTTTTCTAGATTCCACATATATGTGTTAATATCATTTTTATAACCTTATTTATTCCTAAAAATTAAGTAAGTGAGGTTTAGAAAAATAAAGAGATTTCCCAGAGATTATTCATGAAGAAGTGGTAGAACCCCAGTTTCAAGGACAGATCTGTTGGACTCCACGATGACTTCTCTTTCCATAAAGCTATACTACAAATTGGGGAAAATGGCTCATCTTAAAATATCTTGTGAGTAAATAAATGAATGAAGTTTTCATGGGAACACAGGCAAGCAAATTAAGAGAAGACAATTTAAAATGTTGGATGTGAATTGTTAAACAGATGCATGTCACTAAAAAGTCACATTTTTCATCATAATAGTTTGCTGTCTGTTGGCAAAGACCCCAGCAAAGCTGTTTTTATACAACAAAAGCACAGCTGGTTAAAAAGGGAATAAATCTGGTCAACCAACTAAGATTTTCAATTCATTTAATGCCAGGTATCCGTATGGAATCGTTTTTTAACTAAAGCAACCCATAAGTAAGATGACCCATAATAATTTGGGCTTTAGTTTTTTTGTACTTAATAACTTTAATTTTTTGGTCAAGCTCTTTAAAACAGCCTGTCTATTACTCATGGTAAAAGCTCAAATACATTACACTAAAATTGATTTTAGGCCCTGGAAACTTCCTTTGCACAGAGGTATGAAAAGGGAACATTTGAAATTAGCTTAAAGTTTGGGTGTATTTCAGATATGACATGCCATTCATGTTCACATGTTCTTCTATTCTCCATGAACAATGGGCTGTGTGGACCAATGCTGATCATCCATTAACCCATTACTTTATCAATTGACACGTATTATACAAAAGTACGTTCATATCCATTACCCCATGTGATGGGCGTTTAACTCATTTCCAGAGTGTAACATAAAACTGAAAGGGTTTATATTTCGCATACAGGGCTAGTTACCCAATTTTTCTTTAGCGTTTGGTTAATTAGAACAAAAGTCTCTCTCATGTGTATGTATCAATCATAAAATGCCCCCAACAAAGCCCATAAAATAAATTGTAACAGATAAAAAGCAGCACTCAAATACTGAACCTTTTTGTAAATAACAAGGGAAGACACACATCACTACCTATTCCCAATTAAAAATGTCATCGGGGCTTCCCTGGTGGCGCAGTGGTTGAGAATCTGCCTGCTAATGCAGGGGACACGGGTTCGAGCCCTGGTCTGGGAAGATCCCACATGCCATAGAGCAACTAGGCCTGTGAGCCACAACTGCTGAGCCTGCGCGCCTGAAGCCTGTGCTCCGCAACAGGAGAGGCCCGCGCACCGCGATGAAGAGTGGCCCCCGCTTGCCGCAACTAGAGAAAGCCCTCGCACAGAAACGAAGACCCAACACAGCCAAAAATAAATAAATTAATTTAAAAAAAAAATGTCATCAATTCAGAGTTCTGAATTTAGACATTTATAAGATGAATCACATGATGGTGAACATAAATCTTAATTCCAGTGTGCATAAGCAGGAGAAAGTATATTGTATATGTATAATTATTCAGTATTATTATTTTTAAAAGCCCTATATATCATACCAAAACGTATCAATATAATGCCGCCAATGTGAATATCATTAGGCTCAGCATCTGAAACTCGGCATGAAATCTACCAGACCATAAATTTGAAAGGAAGAAATTCAACATCAGTTCCAGAAATCAAAGTAACATCAGGATAAAATCTATTAGAACAAAAAGTCTTACTCAGGGGAAAATGATGTTCTTGAGGGTGGCGGGGAGAAGGTTTGTGACAGTCTGCTCTATTAACCTCAAATCTTAGGAAATATCTAATTATAGGAAGGTTTTAAGGCAAGTAGATCATAGAGTTAGCAAAACAATGCTTACATTATGACAGAAATCAACAGCATGCTTCTTTTATTAAACATTACTTCCTAAATTTGTAAGGCTTTAAATTGTCTAGCAGAACACAGCATGAAATACAACATATGGATGCAGGTAGCCATGACTATAGAAAATATAGACTCCATTAAGGAGCTATATCTGACATAAACATATGCATGTATATGTGAGAATATATTTAATTATATACTAAATCTCACAGAGCTACAGAAGCATCTCCCTGCTTGCTTTATACATTTACTGTAAGAGAATACTATTTAAGAGATGATAGTAATTTCTATTTAACTTATTTTGTCTCTTGCAGAATTGTGTCCTCTTAGAGGTAGAGAATAAAATTTTGGTAGCATAACATACTCTAAGATTTTGCATTAACACACCCATGAGTGACCAACTTTCTCCCACCCTCAACAAGAGAGAGGGACAGACCTCCCAAGTCTAGCCTAACACTGGGGTTTGTTTATTAGACAAAGCCATAGCTCTAAGGGATTCTTAAAGTGACTTTTTAAAGAGGATTAAGTAAATCCAACTTCCAGCCCACAAAATACAATACCCAAGACTATAACTAACTTTATATTAAAGTTGATATTCAAAACTATCTATAAATATTAATATCCTTTAGTCAATAAATACAACTAGCTCGTCAGAGAAGCAGTTGAATCAGCTTCTAATTTCCTCCTTTCTCTTCTGTCAAAAAGGATGATCACGCTAGAAAAAGCAAATCAAACTGGTCGCCCAGAGAACCAATGGCCAAGAGAGGCCGGGAAATGAGACCACAAGGGAACATGCCATTGTTTTAAAGGCCTTCCCAGACTGGATGAATGGAAAGAACGTGCAGATAAAACCGCTGAACTGATGTGAGGGTCTCTGAGAAAACGTCACCATATGCAAAGGTGTCCAAAAAAGGATAACCCTAGAACTGGCAGATAAAATTGCTGAACTGCTTTTGGGAACCTGTGAAGAATCACCATCATAAGCAGAGGTCTCCAGACAGGGACGGCTGTAGTACTCGACCTTCTACTGGGTTAATATGAAGATGGCACTCAAGGGAGAAAGCGCCCTTTCATGGTGGAAGCCTTGACTGGACTTCATCCTCATTTCCACTTTGGCCAGGAACTGTCATGCATGACATAACCTATGCAACCCACACACACTGACCTTGATCTAAAAGAACTATAGCCTACAAACCTAACAAAAGCTAGGTAAAATTCTAAAACACATTATGTTTAAATTGTTGGTAATAATTTAGCAAAGACGCTCACTAAGAATGAGCATGGTTCCCAGATGCACCTCAGTTTCTATATTTGCAGGATAAGCTTGGTAGATCTGAGGAATGCAACAAAATATCATGGAAGGTATTTGGAGTTACCATAATTCTTTATTAGGGAAGGACGGGGAAGAAAAGACTAAACAAAAAATAAGGAAAAGGAAAAGGAAGGGGTGGGGGGGTGGGGGTGGGGTGGAACCAAGAAAGAAAAATAAAAGAAACAGAATGGAAAAAACGAGATACTTTAGAAAACAAAAAAGGAAGGCGGAATAAAGAACAAAGAAACAATCAGGATATCACAAGACATAAGACTCAGTCTCTCACAATAGCATTGCAAAGAATCTCACTTCAATCCAACAAAGCAGAACATAAGCAACAGTACTATTATAAAGGATCAGGGGTAGGTGAGAAATTCTCCTTCTTCACCAATTTGGAGGGACACTGAAATAAGGAAAAATACCACCTCTCTTCCTAAGGAGGCATTTTTAATATAGAAGAAAGGCTGTGGAAGGCAAACTTGCTTTAGGTGGTACCCACTGCTAATCTCAACTGTGTACTTTCCTACAAAGGTCAGGTGTCCAGGACTCTCAGCTGCAGGTGATGAGATCATACCATTTCAATTTGATTTCACAATATAAACTGGGGGTTTTTGATAAAGTGAAGAACTGCCCAGAAAGAGGGCAGGAACCTATGTGAACCTAAAGCAGTTCAGGAAGCCCAGACTCATTTAAGATCTATTTAAAGACTCAGGGGAATGGGCTACAGGAAAACAAAAATAAAAACCAGAGACGCAGCATCAAGGTATCTCTTATAGGAAGGCTCCTCCACCAAGAAGTAATTCTTCATCTCCCGATTCCAAAGATCAGATACAGGCACCCTCACAATGCCTCCAGCTATAGCTCTGTAGTTTCCTATCAAAGTTCTCTGTCCTCCTAGAGACCCACAGAAACAGCATCTCAGCACTTTTAATCAATTATTCCCCATTAACTGCATCAGCTACACAAGACTTGAAGACACCATTGTTGGTTACCATTTGCCAAAGTGTGTTTCCACAGACACTTGTGCTGAATGATGTGAAAACACGCTCTGTGAACAGAAGGGATTACTTGTCAAACAAGATTGAGAGATGCTGGAATTTAACAAAGCTGAAGTTATTTATTTACTGCTAGATTTCTCAGTGCCTTTAAGATGCCAATGGAGCCTGTGAATGTCTAAGAGACTAAGAACACAACATTTCCCAAACATTCTTCACGGGGGTATCATCACCTTTTAATTTTGCTAAGCATCCTGACAGACAAGTGTTTTGTCAAACACATTTTGGGAAATCTGTAGACAAGGAATAGGTTAGCTAGATGGTAGGAGAAATCCAGGTTTCACATACTGCTCACACATTGAACTTTTTGCACAAGTGCATTACACTCAGTGTAATTATCCCTCACTTCTGTGAACAAAAAGCCCTCTGTATCTAAATCCACAGGGATATGACCCGTTCTATGCATATTTGTTGTGTTGCTTGAGAATGTCTAATATATTTTTATTCCAATTTTCATTCCATTATTCAAAAAAAAAGTTAATCACATTGCACCTGATTCTTTGATTTCCTTCACTTGTATGTGGTAGCAGGCTTTAAGTGAAATTCCTTACGAGTGTTTCTCAAAGAAAGCTTTTACCCATACCAAACAGCCTCCCAAACCTCTATATCTGGGGACTCTAATATGAGTTAAGTGAAAAAGTAAATGCTAATGTTTCATTAATCCTTGAATTTCACCCTGACTTCTGCTGTGCTCTGCTCTTTCTGAAGCCCTCAACTGCTCTTTAGTTCACCAAAAGCTCTGGTTAAATAAATGTTAAACTAATAGGAGCAGTAACTGCATTATGTATAATTTGGGGCCATTGCCAGTGACTTTAGATTTTATTTGTGTACTTGTGTGTATGAGATGCATTTTGTTACGTTTACCTGAGGACGTTTCCCTCAGCCGGGATAAACTCATAGTGCCTTTAAGGTGACTTACACGACTACAGCTGTATCATTTATACTAATATTTCCAGCAGTCCCTCAAAAGCAAGATATTTTCTCAAAAGGAAAATAACAAAATATACTGCCTGCCAGATACTGCAGGGGCCACTTAAATTGTCATAATAAACCCAGCAAAAGGATCACTGAAGTTAACCAGCCTTGAGAATTTCTGATATTACACCTCCCTTCGGTAAAGCCATTTCCAAAGATTGTCATTTCAAATGCACATCTCCCTCCAGAAAACTTTGAGTTTCCTTTTCACCCCGACCCAGGACGTGACTAAATATCACTTTGCTGGGCGCCCACCCTCCCTCTAACTCAGGTCTCATACATTTTCATTTAACCACACTCCTCAGCGAGTACCACTGCTCTCCCACGTTTACCTCTGGGAGGATTAAAGAAGATGGTCTTTATGAACAGATGGTCTTTTCAAGGAAAAGTAGCTACGTTTAAATACAGATAAATGTACTGTAAATAATGGCCTTAAAAGAATTTAGGTCTTTAGGGGGAAAAATATGGGAGCATAAGATACTATTCTTTAATTACATGAGATTTTTTTTCCTTCCCTTGAAGACAAAACCAATTCCTAATGAAGCATAATGAATCGTAAAGAGGCACGGATGCTCATTCCAACAGATGTTTATTGATTAGTGTTGACTGAACACAAACAGCCAAGTGCTGCTGCCACCGACAGTTAAGTGGTGGGAAGAGGCACCGGCTTCTCCCCAACCCCTCGTTACTTTACCTCCAAGGACAAGCTGACAATTTTTTTTTCTTTTTTCTTTTTTTGTCTCAAGCGGCTGAGCTCTTACTTTTAAAAGGCTGCCTTACAACTAGGAAAGCAAGCGGAGGGAACAGGCTTTCAGTGTCCAATCTGTCTGGCAAGGACAGAGTGTTTTAGGGTGCAGTGGAAAAAAACTTTAATGAAACTACATTTCAGACGAGCAGCATATGTTTGATTTTCCCTTCTGCTGCTCATCCTGCCATTTGTTAATTTTTGTTATTGTTGTTCTCCGGGACTCCTAAATTTTCATACAAGCTGTCTCATCTGAAACTAACACGGCTTGGGGTGAATTACGCTTGGGATGCAAAGGCCTCCACCTCCCACTCTAGCCTTTTTTTTTTCCTTCCCAGATTTTCCACATTTAACCAAGGTTCGCTAGTGAACCAGTGATTTCTAACTGAACGACCAGGGAAGAAAAACTAAATTCTCCCTCTACGTTAGTCATCAAAGCCTCAGAGCCTGAAAATGTGACTTCAGGATAAGTGCGGGCTTTTCAGCCACCTCAGATGCACAAAATCACGGGGGTCACAGCCCAGAACACAGGTCTTGAGAAATTCCGAAATTGGGAATTAGGGTGAAATTTTTTTCCCTTTAACACCGTAATGCTTCGTATTAATTTAAATGATTCTCTCAGAATGATTCTGTATCCCAGTTAAATAAAGTTCAAGGAAATGAATTTCAGTCCTCAGCAATCTAAGTCCCATTTGAAAGCAGTTTTAATCTTTTTTACAAGATTTTTTTTAAAAAACTACAGCAAATTAGGGAATCTTCGGATAGCAGGTGCTTTGATAGATGCAAGAATATTTTTCTTAAAAAATGTGAACACACCAGGGAGAGGGGCACCACTATTAATATCTTTGCTGGAAAGGCATTATAATGAGAATTATCTTCTGTTTGGAGACTAAAGACATGAACAGCTGTGTCTGAAGGGTCCTGATTCAAGGGGTGATTTCAGTGCAACATTCAGTGCAATGGAACCTGCGGTTGGATGAGTTTATAAACTCTGGGGCTAATATCCTTGGATGATCAGTTGAGGAACCTGGGGAGATTCATTCCTTTAAGTGGGTTCCCTTACAGGAAACAAGCCGAGACAGAGTTTACCAAGAGGCCAAGAGAATGCCTGACATTTTTCTACAACATCTGCACCAACCAATGGCAGAAAAGGATCTTGGAACCTACACAGGGTCCTTGGGCAGCTCTGGGCTCAGGCAAACTTCATGCCCAGGCGCCTCCAGTCACATGTTCTATGACTGTGGGCAAACTAAGTACACTCCTTAAGGTTCAGTTCCCTCATCTGTTATACGGGCAAGATTATGTCCATTTCAAGGGTCACTGGGCAGATGAAATGAGTTACCAAAGGGCCTAGCATGCAGTAAGGGCACATTAAATGGCAATAAAATATAATCATAAATATCACAAATGTCATTTTCTTACTCGGTTTCATTTCTCCCATTCAGTTCATCTCTGTAAGTCTGTATAAAGATTCAACCTCTTTTCGATAAGCCCTGAACAGACATGGCAAACTGTGTTGCTCACCAGCCTTCAGCGGATGATAACGCCCACCGCTTGGTCACTGATAAGGAGCTGCACATGTGAGGGGCCCCGTCATTACTCTGTATCCTGTGGACAGCATAGCAACACGGCGCTAGTGTCCTAGTAAGGATGGGTACTCAGAACCAAGATGTTATAGCCAGGTGTGCAGCTTGCTAAATTCAGCTGTGACGCATACAAGGAAAATACTCTGGAGTTTCAGACTGACTTGGTGGTGTGTTAAGAAGCTTGATAAACCCCAAATGGGGTCTTGTGAGATGTAGGGCCTCTTAACACTGGACAATAAGAATACCATTGTCACCAATTCAAGCATGTCTCCCACAAAGAACTGAGGAGACTTGAGAAGCTTGGTTTACCAACCATCCCATCTCATTTCCTGGCACGTTCGACTGGGAATGTACCTTTGGCACCCACAGTAGTAACCTGTCAATTTTAGTAAGTTTTGTGGGTCAGGGTGCCCATATTCTCCAAGCATCCACCTTACGCCTCAGAGGGCACCTGGCCTTTGTTCCTCTTGGGCCACCACTCCCACAGGTGGGCTAGTCAGCTTTTCTCTGCAGGTTCCACCTTGTCCCAGATTTTGAAACAATCAAACTCCCTGACCAGTGGAATCCAGGCCCCGTGAACCCATGTTCCAGGTCTCGGCAGCAGGTCAGCCCTGGGGCTCGGCCCGCCCTGCTCACACTGCTGCCTGGACCACAGCTTCCGCAGCTGAGCTCCCGCCTCCTCACTCAGCCCAGGCCTCAGGAACATGGCCAGGGCTCCTTTCTTTGGCGGTTAAGGTTCTTGTCCCTTCTAGGGTCTCCAGGCAGCGGAAGGAAAGCAGGATTTGCTGGCCCTGCCCGGTGCTTTCATCACACTCATCTACGTGTCTGTTGTTCTTTGGTCACCGCCTGGGTTCTCTCACTTTGATATTTTTGCTTGCCATTTCTCTCTCTCTCTCAATCCCATCCCTAACCCCTACTAGTTTACCAATAAAATCCCACCCAGTTGAATCCAACTCTTTTATGAACCCAGCCAAACAGGATGCATCGCTCTCCTCTAATTCTTAAACTACTTGATTCCTCACTTTCGGTGCTTCTTATTGCTTTCCATGATAGTAACTAAGGATACGCCCTATCATGTGGTCTAAACTCTGGACTGTCTTCCAAGTTCCTTTTTCCTTTCCACTTATATCCGCTCCAATCTATTTTCCACTCAAATGCTACAGTGACCTTATTGAAACACAAATCTGATTCCCTCTGCTTCTGGCCTCTCCGTGGTTTCCCACTATACTTGAGATAAAGAACAAGATCCTAAACACAATCCAGAAGACCTTAATTGGCCCTGCTCACCTTTAGCCTCATCTGATATCTTCAGCCTTCTCTAGTCTTATGTTCCCACCATATCAACCCCTCTCCCTTGCCACAGGGCATTTGCACATGCTCCCCGACCCCAGCTATTTCCCCATCTCTGACTCTACTTAGTTAACACCCCTCCATCCTTTACATCTCAATTCAATCATCAATTTCTAAACAGGATCTCTTATGGCCTTCCCAGCTAGGCAAGTTCTCTTTGGTTAAAATCTTCCAGCATTAATATGCCTTCTTTAAAGCACTCATCAGAAACATAATTTTATGTTTTTGTATGTTTTTTTAAATTAATTTCTGGCTATCCTATGAGACTATAAACCTTCTGAATGTAGGGACCATGCTAGCTTTTATTCAACATTTCATCCATAGGGTTCTGTTCAATATGTATTATAGTTGCTCAATTATTATTTGCTGACTGAAGTTATTTGGGCCAAAGACCAGCTTTCATTTTTCTTCTTATTCCACCAATTTCTGGCATATAGGAGGCTTTATACCTTACTTCCACTGATAAAAATATGGGTATAATGTCTGAAAGCTTCCTGTTTCTCCTAGTACTACTATTAAAGAGGACTACAGCAGAAGTACTTCACAGGGCACTGTGGAGGCTTCAAGCATAAAATTTTTTTGGAAAAAAAAAAAAAGCTAGTCAGTGCCATATAAAAGGAAGACTATGGTCGTCTTGGGCCACAATGGCATTTCTCAACAACTGATATGGATTGCCTCGTAGCTGCTACAGTCACAGCAATCTATTCTGGCCATAAAGGCAGGCCAAAGCAAACTGTTATGACCCCTGAGTGTTACCTTTGCCTGTTTTGCCAAGTTGTACCCCACCCCCAAGATGACAGATGATCTTCTACAAATTGTCCAAGTGACAAAAGACGAATAAAAGAAAAGTTGTGCATGGTTCAACCTCCGTTTGTGTAATAGGCGTGGAAACTCTTGTGTTAGAAGTCCTCCAAAAGGAAAAACAGTGAACTTGGCCTTTTAAGTCTTGCTCCTCAGTGTGATGGGTAGAGGCTTCACTTCCGCAATTAAACACCTGCCTAACGACTTCAGGTGTTTAGGCCATTCTGACCTAGTTCTTACTGACTGTTCCAGTGCACGTAAAACATGTTTACCCAGCATGAGAAACAGATACTGACTATTTCCTGCCTCATCTACCTTGCATTTCCTCATGCTTGATACTGTCACATATTAAGTGGCACTAACACGGTTAGCAAACGTCGTGAAGGATGGCTCTGTGAAAGGCAACCACGCTTGCAGGCAGACAGTATTGACTTTATACACAGCTAAACGGCCGCGCTGTGCGCAGCAGCCAAGCCCAATAAATGTTACATCACAAAACTCCCACTAAAAGCTGAACGTGACTTTAGCCGGGTGAATTCCAATGTCATGTTCCAAAGCTGTCTAATACTCAAAGGTTGACGGGGGGATGTGAAAACAGAGTCCAAAGTAGAGAGAAAAGTATTACACCAACTCCCAACCCGACCAGCGGTTGGTAGACTGATCTAATAAGAGCAGGTTTCATGCTATTCAGAAATAAGGATTCTAGTTAACACCTAATATTCTAATACCCCTGGCATGCGCTAGTCTCTGTTCTGACTTTATTTTTCTCCACTGCCCTCACCATCATCTAACACAAACAATTGTACTTATTTTCTCTTTCGTGTGCATGCCTCTGCCCCCTCAACTGGAAAAGTAAACTCTACTGTACACCTGAAACTAACACAACTTTGTAAATCAACAATTCTCCAAGATAGAATAAAAAGTTAAAAAAAAAAAAAAAGAAGCATTGTAAAGAGAGCTGTTAGCCGAGAAAGAAAAGGATTCATCGTGGAGACTGTGGTGAAGTCTGGACTGGTCCTGGGAGCACATGCGAGCCAGGTTGGGACAGACATGACGCACACCTTAGCAGGTGTGGAAGGAACTGGGGATACACTGGAGGCGAGGTGGGAATTCACAGGTTGCGCTAGGAATCCAGGCTACCAGACTTGCGACTTCGATCCCCTGGCTCCATTTCCTTTATGCTCAAAGAGAGTGGCAGCTCCAGCTCCTCCTCCAGCATTAGAATGTTCCAGGACAACCCAGGATATTAGTGAGAGTATAAGCTCTGTATTCAGATGGACTTGGGTGCAAGCACAACTTAATCACTTCAAAGCTGAGTGACCTTGGACAAGCTTCTTAATCCCCCTGAGCCTCAGGTTTCTTTCATTTGCAAAATGGGAATACTACTATAACTATAACTATATCTACTCCACAGGGTTGGCAGGAAACTGAAAAGAGACGGTTCCCGAAAAGTGTTCCGTGCAGTGTATGGGCAAAGAAAACTTTCAATAATCACACCAACAGAGGCAACATTTCATTTTATGGAGCAAACGCTTTTCATAAAATCAACGTGTTCTCTCTTCCTTGTCCTGACTCCCCCAAATAGAATAATATATGGTATATGCAAATCCAAAACCACCCCCAAAAGCACATTAACAATCAGCAAGTATCATTCTTAACATCTTGGGCAAATTAGCACAGTTTCCAAATACAAAAACTCTCAAAGAATTAGGTACTCTACAAATATAAGTTGGAAAGCTTTTAAGGAACTTTGTCCTAAGAACCAGACAAAAGCAAACACACTACTATGCCATGGAGGTGGTCATAAGGAAAGAGAATTGGGAAAGCAGAAACGGCGGGAGGTTCAAATCCTTGTATTCAATATCCCCACACACACGTTCCCTCCCCCAAACCAGCCCTGCAATGATCAACCAACAAATTTGATGCTTGAAATCTGCCTAAACTAAATCTAGATGTGCCTACGCACTTCCCAGATATCTTCATTTCTGGGCTGCTCCTAAAAACACTGACGAGGGAGAGCAAATTTCAGCTTAGATTCAAAGCCCAACCATTTCAAAATGTCAAGTGAATCAGCATCGCGGAGTCCTCCGCCGTGTTGATAAACTTAGGCACAGCAAAGAAATCCTGACCACAGAGGTCAACCATTCAAACAGGAGAACAAGTATGCAAGGTACTTCCCCCAGCACTGGGGGAAATATTTTGGAGCCAAATATAGCTCGAAGGTACCACTTACAGGGAGCTCTTAATTAAGGCCCTGCACACCACCAGGGGGTCTCTGAGTGGGGTGGGAAGCGGCAAGTGAGAACTGGTGAAATTGTCTGGGAATGTGTTTTTTTTGGTAGACACAGGGCATAGCTTTGATCAACTGATCAGAGGGGTTCTAAGAACCAAAAGAGGTTGAGAATTTAGAATGCATTTTTAGCTCTCATTCTGTAGATAGTACAACTTGAGCCTCAGATAAAACAGAAGTGCTTCTCTCAAGATCATATACCTGCCAATGGTCCTGGCTCTGCCACTAGGCAAGTACCACCCAGACTCCAGCCTGCTGTTTCTTCCATCTATCAAGGCCTCTCTGCAAGCTATTTGGAGGGCTTTCCTTGCTAAGACAACTACAATTTATGTTCCCTTCCCAACATTTTGACTTATTTTTAGTGAAAAAGTAGGAATCTCTGAAGCACTTATTTAAAATAAAGCCAGCCTGCCAAACCATCAGTGATGTGTAACCCTAGCAGAAGAATCCACCATCAGCTACAACAACAGCCAAGCAAAAGGGTCATAAAAAGAAGAAACACATCCACGCTTCCAAGCCTCAAACAGGTTATTAAGTATGATGGCAGGGTCTTCTCTTTGTGTCAAGGTTGAACAAACAAACTGGATTTAACTTTACATTTTCATAATAGCAGCCGAGGTAGAGTCTCTGTGTTACCTAACCATTAGAAGTGGGAATATGATTTGTGAACAAGTCAAAAGCAAAGAGAAGTCCTCATGCCAGATATGAATGAATTTATAAATATTTATCTATAGCCCCAGGACAAAAAGCTTACACATACACACACACAAATAAAGCCATATAAATCAAGGTTATTGATACTTTCTGGCCGAATTTCTAATACCTCTAGTTACTCTACTTATTAATTGATTGGGACGCAATGGCAAAAGAGAGAGAAAGAGGTAACTGAAATATTCAAATGTGGATGGTAATCGGCCATCCTCTGTTTTTCAGTGTCACTCTTTCAGAAGGATAGCCATGAAATTACAAGTTAAGAATACCATCAGGCAAGTATACGGTATTATTAAATATACCTAGTGAGCATTAAATATGTGCCAGACACTATGGTATGTATGTTTTTTTTCATGTACCATCTCAGTTAATCCTCACAATAACACTGGTACAATGGTTAATTTCACTTTACAGATGAGGAAACTGAGGCTCCAAAACAGGTTAAGCAACTTGCTTCAATCAAATGGCTAAATAAATCTGGGCTCAAACTTCAAAGCCTGTGTGCTTTCCCTTACTAGATCTCTGATCTTGGCCAACAAATTTGGGGAAGCCCCATCCTAAAGCTGTGTTTACAGGGCCACCTTGTGTGCCAATTAGGACTTTATTTAAAATTTAAACTATTTCATGTCCTCCCAAAAAAAGAAATAGAGTGTGAGACACATACAAAATAACTCTGCTGAAGTCAGAGCCGTAAAGTCACTCATGTATAATTAGGTTTATACCCATGATCTGAATATTTAAAATATCATTAAAAGCCCTACTATATATATTAGAGACTAGAATACTTAAAGAGCTGATTAACCAGCTGTGCACTTCTGTTCACCTCTTATCATTTCTACTTAGTGCTCTGAAACAACCCAAACCACTGTCTAAGCAGTAGCTTAGAACCAAGAGGTCCTTGTATGTCCTCTGGATGGTGGGGCAGAAGGGACTCCACACTCAGAAATTACTGAGAAACAATTAGAGAGACATATGTAAATTTTTCTCACAACAAGGTCCAAAGCTACTCTCAAAAGGGCCAGGACCTGGAGACTTTCAAGATGGTGGAAGAATAAGACGTGAAGATCACCTTCCTCCCCACAAATACATCAGAAATACATCTACATGTGGAACGACTCCTACAGAACACCCACTGAATGCTGGCAGAAGACCTCAGACTTCCCAAAAGGCAAGAAACTCCCCACGTACCTGGGTAGGGCAAAAGAAAAAGGAAAAAAACAGAGACAAAAGAATACGGACAGGACCTGCACCTCTGGGAGGGAGCTGTGAAGGAGGAAAACTTTCCACACACTAGGAAGCCCCTTCACTGGCGGAGATGGGGGTGGTGGCGGGGAAATCTTCGGAGCCACGGAGGAAAGCACAGCAACAGGGGTGCAGAGGGCAAAGCAGAGAGATTCCCACACAGAGATGGGTGCCGACCAGCACTCACCAGCCCAAGAGGCTTGTCTGCTCACCCGCCAGGGTGGGCGGGGGCTGGGAGCTGAGGCTCGGGCTTCGGAGGTCGGATCCCAGGGAGAAGACTGGGGTTGGCTGCGTGAACACAGCCTGAAGGGGCTAGTGTGCCACAGGTGGCCGGGAGGGAGTCCAGGAAAAGGTCTGGAACTGCCTAAGAGGCAAGAGACCATTGTCTCAGGGTGCACGAGGAGAGGGGATTAAGTGCACCGCCTAAACGAGCTCCAGAGACGGGTGTGAGCCACAGCTATCAGCGTGGACACCAGAGACGGGCATGAGACGCTAAGGCTGCTGCTGCAGCCACCAAGAGGCCTGTGTGCAAGCACAGGTGACTATCCACACCTCCCTTCCCGGGAGCCTGTGCAGCCTGCCACTGCCAGGGTCCCGTGATCCAGGGACAACTTCCCCGGGAGAACGCACGGCGCGCCTCAGGCTGCTGCAACGTCACGCCGGCCTCTGCCGCCACAGGCTCGCCCCGCCTCCTCCGTACTGCTCCCTCCCCACGGGCTGAGTGAGCCAGAGCCCCTGAAGCAGCTGCTCCTTTAACCCTGTCCTGTCTGAGCGAAGAACAGACGCCCTCCGGCGACCTACACGCAGAGGCGGGGCCAAACCCAAAGCTGAACCCTAGCAGCTGTGCGAACAAAGAAGAGAAAGGGAAATCTCTCCCAGCAGCTTCAGGAGCAGCGGATTAAATCTCCACAATCAACTGGATGTACCCTGCATCTGTGGAATACCAGAATAGACAACGGATTATCCCAAAATTGAGGCAGTGGACTTTGAGAGCAATGATATAATATTTTTTTCTTTTTTCTCTTTTTGTGAGTGTGTATGTGTACGCTTCTTTGTGTGATTTTGCCTGTATAGCTTTGCTTTTACCACTTGTCCTAGGGTTCTGTCTGCCCAGTTTTTTTGTTTGTTTGTTTGTTTTAGTGTAGTTTTTAGCGCTTGTTATCATTGGTGGATTTGTTACTTGGTTTGGTTGCTCTCTTCTTTCTTTTTTTCCTTTTTCTTTTATTACCTGTTAATTTTTTTATTTTTAATAATTATTTTTTATTTTAATAACTTTATTTTATTCCTTCTTTCTTTCTTTTTTTCTCCATTTTCTTCTGAGCTGTGTGGCTGACAGGGTCTTGGTGCTCCAGCCAGGTGTCAGGCCTGTGTCTCTGAGGTGAGAGAGCCGAGTTCAGGACATTGGTCCACCAGAGACCTCCTGGCTCCATTAATATCAAACGGCGAAAGCTCTCCCAGAGATCTCCATCTCAATGCTAAGACCCAGCTCCACTCAACGACCAACAAGTTACAGTGCTGGACACCCTATGCAAAACAACTAGCAAGACAGGAACACAACCCCACCCATTAGCAGAGAGGCTGTCTAAAATCGTAATAAGGTCACAGACACCCCAAAACACACAACTGGACGTGGTCCTGCCCACCAGAAAGACAAGATCCAGCCTCATCCACCAGAACACAGGCACTAGTCCCCTCTACCAGGAAGCCTACACAAACCACTGAACCAACCTTAGCCACTGGGGGCAGACATCAAAAACAATGGGAATTATGAACCTGCAGCCTATGAAAAGGAGACCCCAAACATACTAAGTTAAGCAAAATGAGAAGACAAAGAAACACACAGCAGATGAAGGAGCAAGGTAAAAACCCACCAGACCAAACAAATCAAGAGGAAGTAGGCAGTCTACCTGAAAAAGAATTCAGAGTAATGATAGTAAAGATGATCCAAAATCTTGGAAACAGAATGGAGAAAATACAAGAAACATTTAACAAGGACCTAGAAGAACTAAACAGCAAACAAACAATGATGAAAAACAAAATAAATGAAATTTAAAATTCTCCAGAAGGAATCAAGAGCAGAATAACTGAGGCAGAAGAACGGATAAGTGACCTGGAAGATAAAATAGTGGAAATAACTACTGCAGAGAAGAATAAAGAAAAAAGAATGAAAAGAATTGAGGACAGTCTCCGAGACCCCTGGGACAACATTAAATGCACCAATATTCGAATTATAGGCATCCGAGAAGAAGAGAAAAAGAAAGGGACTGAGAAAATATTTGAAGAGATTATAGTTGAAAACTTCCCTCACATGGGAAACGAAATACTTAATAAAGTCCAGGAAGTGCAGACAGTCCCATACAGGATAAATCCGAGGAGAAACATGCCAAGACACATATTAATCAAACTATCAAAAATTAAACACAAAGAAAATATATTAAAAGCAGCAAGGGAAAAACAACAAATAACATACAAGGGAATCCCCATAAGGTTAACAGCTGATCTTTCAGCAGAAACTCTGCAGGCCAGAAGGGAGTAGCGGGATATATTTAAAGTGATGAAAGGGAAAAACCTAAAAGCAAGATTACTCTACCCAGCAAGGATCTCAATCAGACTCGACAGAGAAATTAAAACCTTTACAGACAAGCAAAAGCTAAGAGAATTCAGCACCACCAAACCAGCTTTACAACAAATGCTAAAGGAACTTCTCTAGGAGGAAACACAAGAGAAGGAAAAGACCTACAATAACAAACTGAAAACAATTAAGAGAATGGTAATAGGAACATACATATCGATAACTACCTTAAATATAAATGGATTAAATGCTCCCACAAAAAGACATAGACTGGGTGAATGGATACAAAAACAAGACCCGTATATATGCTGCCTACAAGAGACCCACTTCAGACCTAGGGACACATACAGACTGAAAGTGAGGGGATGGAAAAAGATAATCCATGCAAATGGAAATCAAAAGAAAGCTGGAGTAGCAATTCTCGTATCATACAAAATAGACTTTAAAATAAAGGCTATTACAAGAGACAAAGAAGGACACTACATAATGATCAAGGGATCAATCCAAGAAGAAGATGTAACAATTGTAAATATTTATGCACCCAACATAGCAGCACCTCAATACATAAGGCAAATTCTAACAGCCATAAAAGGGGAAATCAACTGTAACACAATCATAGTAGGGGACTTTAACACCCCACTTTCACCAATGGACAGATCATCCAAAATGAAAATAAATAAGGAAACACAAGCTTTAAATGATACATTAAACAAGATGGACTTAATTCATATTTATGGGACATTCCATCCAAAAACAACAGAATACACATTCTTCTCAAGTGCTCATGGAACATTCTCCAGGATAGATCATATCTTGGGTCACAAATCAAGCCTTGGTAAATTTAAGAAAATTGAAATTGTATCAAGTATCTTTTCCGACCACAATGCCCTGAGATATAAATTACAAGAAAAAACTGTAAAAAATACAAACACATGGAGGCTAAACAATACACTACTAAATAACCAAGAGATCACTGAAGAAATCAAAGAGAAAATCAAAAATTACCTAGAAACAAATGACAATGAAAACACAATAACCCAAAACCTATGGCATGCAGCAAAACCAGTTCTAAGAGGGAAGTTTATAGAAATACAATCCTACCTCAAGAAACAAGAAACGTCTCAAATAAACAACTTAATCTTACACCTAAAGCAATTAGAGAAAGAAGAACAAAAAAACCCCAAAGTCAGCAGAAGGAAAGATCATAAACATCAGATCAGAAATAAATGAAAAACAAATGAAGGAGACAATAGCAAAGATCAAAAAAACTAAAAGCTGGTTCTTTGAGAAGATAAAACTGATAAACCATTAGCCAGACTCATAAAGAAAAAAAGGGGGAAGACTCAAATCAAAAGAATGCGAAATGAAAAAGGAGAAGTAACAACTGACACTGCAGAAATACAAAGGATCATGAGAGATTACTACAAGCAACCATATGCCAATAAAATGGACAACCGGGAAGAAATGGACAAATTCTTAGAAAAGCATAACCTCCCGAGACTGCAGCAGGAAGAAATAGAAAATATAAACAGACCAATCACAAGCACTGAAATTGAAACTGTGATTAAAAATCTTCCAATAAACAAAAGCCCAGGACCAGATGGCTTCACAGGAGAATTGTATCAAACATTTAGAGAAGAGCTAACACGTATCCTTCTCAAACTATTCCAAAATATAGCAGAGGGAGGAATGCTCCCAAACTCATTCTACAAGGCCGCCATCACCCTGATACCAAAACCAGACAAAGATGTCACAAAGAAACAAAACTACAGGCCACTATCACTGATGAACATAGATGCAAAAATCTTCAACAAGATACTAGCAAACAGAATCCAGCAGCACATTAAAAGGATCATACACCATGATCAAGTGGGGTTTATCCCAGGAATGCAAGGATTCTTCAGTATGTGCAAATCAATCAATGTGATACACCATATTAACAAGTTGAAGAAGAAAAACCATATGATCATCTTAATAGATGCAGAAAGGGCTTTCGACAAAATTCAACACCCATTTAAGATAAAAACCCTCCAGAAAGTAAGCACAGAGGGAACTTACCTCAACATAATAAAGGCCATACATGACGAACCCATAGCCAACATTGTTCTCAATGGTGAAATCAGAAACCACTTCCACTAAGATCAGGAACAAGACAAGGTTGCCCACTCTCACCACTATTATTTAACATTGTTTTGGAAGTTTTAGCCACAGCAATCAGACAAGAAAAAGAAATAAAAGGAATCCAAATCAGAAAAGAAGAAGTAAAGCTGTCACTGTTTGCAGATGACATGATACTATACATAGAGAATCCAAAAGACTCTACCAGAAAACTACTAGAGCTAATCAATGAATTTGGTAAAGTAGCAGGATACAAAATCAATGCACAGAAATCTCTTGCATTCCTATAGACTAATGATGAAAAATCTGAAATAGAAATTAAGGAAACACTCCCATTTACCATTGCAACAAAAAGAATAAAATACCTAGGAATAAACCTACCTAAGGAGACAAAAGGCCTGTATGAAGAAAACTATAAGACACTGATGAAAGAAATTAAAGATGATACCAACAGATGGAGAGATATACCATGTTCTTGGATTGGAAGAATCCACATTGTGAAAATAACTATACTACCCAAAGCAATCTACAGATTCAATGCAATCCCTGTCAAACTACCAATGGCATTTTTCACAGAACTACAACAAAAAATTTCACAATTTGTATGGAAACATAAAAGACCCTAGAGAGCCAAAGTAATCTTGAGAAAGAAAAACGGAGCTGGAGGAATCAGACTCCCTGACTTCAGACTATACTACAAAGCTACAGTAATCAAGACAGTATGGTACTGGCATAAAAACAGAAATATAGATCAATAGAACAGGGTAGAAAGCCCAGAGATAAACCCACGCACATATGGTCACCTTATTTTTGATAAAGGAGGCAAGAATATACAGTGGAGAAAAGACAAGCCTCTTCAATAAGTGGTGCTGGGAAAAATGGACAGCTACATGTAAAAGAATGAAATTAGAACACTCCTTAACACCATACACAAAAATAAACTCAAAATGGACTAAAGACCTAAATGTAAGGCCAGACACTATAAAACTCTTAGAGGAAAACATAGGCAGAACACTCTATGACATAAATCACAGCAAGATCCTTTTTGACCCACCTCCTAGAGAAATGGAAATGAAAACAAAAGTAAACAAATGGGACCCAATGAAACTTAAAAGCTTTTGCACAGCAAAGGAAACCATAAACAAGACGAAAAGACAACCCTCAGAATGGGAGAAAATATTTGCAAATGAAGCAACTGACAAAGGATTAATCTCTAAAATTTACAAGCAGCTCATGTAGCTCAATATCAAAAAAACAAACAACCCAATCCAAAAATGGGCAGAAGACCTAAATAGACATTTCTCCAAAGAAAATATACAGATTGCCAACAAACACATGAAAGGATGCTCAATATCACTAATTATTAGAGAAATGCAAATCAAAACTACAATGAGGAATCACCTCACACCAGTCAGAATGGCCATCATCAAAAAATCTACAAACAATAAATGCTGGAGAGGGTGTGGAGAAAAGGGCACCCACTTGCACTGTTGGTGGGAATGTAAATTGATACAGCCACTATGGAGAACAGTATGGAGGTTCCTTAAAAAACTAAAAGTAGAACTACCATATGATCCCGCAATCCCACTACTGGGCATATACCCTGAGAAAACCATAATTCAAAAAGAGTCATGTACCACAATGTTCATTGCTGATTTGTTTACAATAGCCAGGACATGGAAGCAACCTAAGTGTCCATCGACAGATGAATGGATAAAGAAGATGTGGCACATATATACAATGGAATATTACTCAGCCATAAAAAGAAACGAAATTTAGTTATTTGTAGTGAGGTGGATGGACCTAGAGTCTGTCATATAGAGTGAAGTAAGTCAGAAAGAGAAAAACAAATACCGTATGCTAACACATACATATGGAATCTAATAAAAAAGAAAAGGTTATTAAGAACCTAGGGGCAGGACAGGAATAGAGACACAGACGTGGAGTATGGACTTGAGGACACGGTGTGGGGGAAGGGTAAGCTGGGACGAAGTGAGAGAGTGGCATGGACTTATATATACTACCAAATGTAAAATAGATAGCTAGTCGGAAGCAGCCGCATAGCACAGGGAGATCAGTTCAGTGCTTTGTGACCACCTAGAGGGGTGGGATAGAGAGGGTGGGAGGGAGACATAAGAGGGAGGTGGTATGGGGATATATGTATATGTATAGCTGATTCACTTTGTTTTAAAGCAGAAACTAACACACCATTGTAAAGCAATAATACTCCAATAAACATGTCAAAAAAAAAAAAAAAAGGGCCAGGACCTAAAAAAAAAAAAAAAGCTAAAAACTCAACTCAGATGCCCAGATATTTGTAAGATTGCATTTCCCCCAGCACAGCAGCTTATTGCTTTCCCGGCTCTGTTCCCCCAAAAGAAATGGATCGGTTCAAAATTATGGGTAAAGAAGATGTGGTACATATATACAGTGGAATATTACTCAGCCATGAATAGAACAAAATAATGCCACTTCAGCAACATGGATGGACCTAGAGGTTGTCATACTGAGTGAAGTAAGTCAGACAGAGAGAGACAAAAATTATATGATATCACTTATAGGTGGAATCTAAAACAAAAGTACAAATGAACTTATTTACAAAACAGAAATAGAGTCACACATGTAGAAAACAAACTTATGGTTACCGGGGGAAAGGGCAGGGGGAGGGATAAATTGGGATATTGGGATTGACATACACAACCTACTATATAATATAAAATAGATAACTAATAAGAACCTACTGTACAGCACAGGAAACTCTACTCAATACTCTATAATGGCCTATATGGGAAAAGAGTCTAAAAAGGCATGGATATATGTATATGTATAACTGATTCACTTTGCTGTACACCTGAAACTAACACATTGTAAATCAACTATACTCCAATAAAAATTAATTTTAAAAAATTTTGGGAGAGGTAAAGGTAGTGAGATGCAAGCATAATGCTAATACTTGGACAACTCCCTGAATAGTTCCTTCTGCATTTGGAAAGTTAGAAACTCAGCAGACAGATGCATTCAAATCACTCTGTGGAGATGCTGGAGAACTGCTCTTACTTGACTTTTTTTGGTTTCCCATTAAACATCTGAAGATTGCTTTGACATATGTAGCTAAAAATGTCACACTGACACTGAGATACCTCAGAGCCATGACCCACCCAGACTTTTCCAATCATCTTGCCCAAGCACGAAGCAAGATACCGACACTGGTCTTGTGGATCTGAAGAACTATGGAAATGAGGCAGCATTGTCGACTCACCAATTGCTTGTGTGGTTAATGCATTAACACCTAACTCATCAGAGCCAGAGACACATTTTATAAGTTACTGCTTCCCTCAATGCATTTTTATCACGTATGTTGCACATTTCTATTTCCAAGATTCATGGAAAACAATATGTTTAGCAGAAAATGTTTACAGTAGGGACCTTATAAATTACCTGATAGTCTTGGGAGACAAATATATTTTGCAAAATACCAGCTACAAGGAATCAACTATTTTAGAGAATCCCTAGGGATCATTTTTCCTACGGATATAATAAAATCCTTCCTAAACAGAAATATCTCAAGGGGGGGTAAGAAACTGCTAATAAAGCCCACTTAGGCTTTGCATGCCTTCATAGAACATTCCAGGTCACTGGGGCACACTGAAACTCCACACCAAGATGTGACGGGGCTGCTCTGTGGTGCTTTACCGCACGGCCGAGGAATGGGTGGGTCACTTAGAATCCCAAGCCTCCCATAGGTAAGTGAGTCCAGTGACAGGAGTATATATTTTCAACTAGACAGAAACTGTGAAAATGAGTGCCACTGTCCTCCCACCTAAAGAACATCAGCAAATGCAACATGAATGCTTGTGGTACATACATACAATGGAATATTACTCAGTCATTAAAAAGAATGAAATAATGCCATTTGCAGCAACGTGGGTGGACTTAGAGATGATCATACTAAGTGAAGTAAGTCAGACAGAGAAAGACAAATATCATTTGATATTCTTTATATGTGGACTCTAAAAAAATGGTACAAATGAACGAATTTACAAAACAGAAATAGAGTCACAGATGTAGAAAACAAACTTACCGTTACCAGGGGGAAAAGCGGGGGTTGAGGGGGGAGGGATAAATTGGGAGATTGGAATTGACATATACACACTACTGTATATAAAACGGATAACTAATAAGCACCTACTGTATAGCACAGGGAACTCTTCTCAATACTCTGTAATGACCTATATGGGAAAAGAATCTAAGAAAAGACTAGATATATGTATATGTAAAAATGATTCACTTTGCTGTACAGCAGAAACTAACAACACTGTAAATAAACTATACTCCAATAAAAATTATAAATAAATAAATAAAACTGTGTATCTTTCAAAAAAAAAAAAATGAATGCAGCACCTTCTTAATGGAGGGTTCTAGTAACTCCGGGGGATGAAGCAGCAGCTCTTTGTCAGTCCTTTCCCAGCATATTAAGGTTAGCTGACAGCACTGCTCGACAAAGAAGACTTAATGTGTCTGACAGATGGCAAATACACCATATTGACTCTTCTTCCTAATTTAACAAATTTGAATCTTTTGTCAATTTTCTTTGCCCAGCGAAAAGATATTCTAAAGCACCACTTAAGCTTACACTGCTCTTTTCCCCCACCCTCCCTCTTACACATTATCTTTGACACTGTCTCAAGAAACTGAAACCAACTTACTAAATGAACTCATCTTCCCAGCTATCGATGATCATCACAAATTCTGAGCGTGTACTCCCCACTTCTGCCACTATTACGAAGCTTCATGTCAGGCTTCAGGTCTTTGAAGGAAAAAAAGGGTCCCCAGCTTTATCATATACCCGAAGGTGTGATGCTTCTGCTTTAGTGGGAGGTTATTACAGTTAACTGTAACACTGCAGTCTCTGCTGGGCTTTGGGATTCCAGAGGGTTCAGGTATGTCAGGTGGATGGGGTGAGGGCAGAGAAGGGCCTCAGGCTGTGGTGAAGCTCTCTGGAATGCCAAGCTGTCTAAGGAGCGTCACGTGACACTCAAGTTCAGTAAGGAGTCATGGCCAGGGGCTGCCTGCTGCCACAAGGAGGTGATGGGTCCCTTCCACCACTGTGGAGGTATTCAAATCACAGCCAAGGGTCACTGCACGGGTGTTGGAGAAGGGCTTCAAGTAGGCATGGGGGAAACTTGGATGGACTGTGGAATCAGGCTACGAGCCTAGATTTGGCAAATTCTTCATTCTGGCTTTCGGAAGCAGCAGGGGAATTCCACCCTACAGAGGTACCTCTAATTTCCATCCCTCCTGATCCTCCCCATCATGGTGGCATTTCTCTTCACTTCCTTACTTTGGTGTTTTTTTATGCTTACACCCACCACATGCTCTTATGCTGGGGTGGAAACAAAGTCCCTGCCCTCAGACAGCTTATACTCTGGGGTGTGAGTGTATGGAGTGGGGGGTAGAGATGGGTGAAACACTTTTTTTAAAAAGGAAATGTTCTGATAACAAGAGCTGCTCAGAAGAAAATAATAAAACAGGGGAACCAATTGGACAGCTATCCAGGTAGGGTAGAGGGGCTACTTCAGCTCAGGGACCAAGAGGAGGCTCTGAGAGGGGACACACGGAGAAGGAGCTAATAAAGGGGAACCCCGTGTAAAAATCTGGTGCAAGAAAAGTCCAGGCAGAGGGAACCCCCAAGTACAAAGGAGAAGGGAATGCACTTGTGTGCTTCAGGAAGAGAGAAAATGCCAGCGTGGGTTCAGCATAATAAAAGGGAGAGAGTGACACAAGCAGAGAGAGAAGCAGTGCTGGGCTGTGATTCAGAAAGCATGTCTTATTCTAACAAACACTGGAAGCAATCAGAGGGTTTTAAGAAAAGGAATGACATGAATTTATTCTGTCTCAAAAAGGGTAAATGATGGCTATTTTTTCACAATTTCCAATGTGTGCTAAAATTAAGTATAATCCTAACTATAAACCTAAAATTATGATGGACAACCCCTTTCTAATAATAACACTAAAGTCTCCCCAAAATCCTGGTAGTTATATTACCAAAGAATAACTAGAGACCAAGCATCTGCAGAATTTTGTTATTCTGTATAAACAAAAACAAATTAACAAACAAAAGGCCACCAAAACCCCCCAACATTTCCATGGTAAAATAAATCTGAAGAGCGTTTAGTCAAGTAAAATAGATTTCCTTACCGTAAGAAAATAAAAATTCTTAGAACATCTCATGGAACTGGACTTTAGCAAAACATTGTGCTTTATTCCTGAATCCAAATAAATTTTTTATTTCACCTAAAAGGATTAAAATGTTCATATATGGAACATCTCTATATTAAAGATAACTTGAGGTTGGCCTGTTCTGAATTTTCTTCTAAACTTCAGGATAATTCCAATAGTTCCACCTGATTACCTGGTTAGGACAACATAAGGCAACTAGAAAATGGTCCACAGCTACTGCGACAAACTCAATACCCAAATTCTACTGCTGTCCTTGAGCTGTGGTGTCTGATTTCCTGCTGCAAATAAGTAGGCCATCAATGGGGGATCTGAAAAATCTCTTCGTTATAGAAAGATTCCCACAGTGGCAGTGCCTGGCTGGCATTATCTAAACTATAGGTAACACCCCAGCAGTTGCCATTCTGCCTGCATTGCCTCAGTTTCATAGTAAGGAACACATCTAAATGCCCACATGTTAAGGCACAGTGATGCCCTCGATAATTAATAGGGTTTTTTGCACTAATTCTTCTATTTTAGTTTTCTTTTATTTATTTTATTGAAGTATAAGTGACTTACAATATTATATTAGTTTCAGGTGTACAACATAGTGATTCAATATTTTTATACATTACAAAATGATCACCACAGTTCTGATGGGGTCTCTAGAATGATAAATGGTTAAATAGAGAAGCTCAACAAACATAAAACATTTAATGTGAGACGACCTAAATATAACAAATTAGCCTTAAATGAACTTGAAAGACCTTGAGCTCTGGAATTAACATTAATCACTTTCTGGAACTCAAGGAAAAGCCTGATGTGGTTAATTTTAAATTGTATTTTGATAGAAAGCAATGCAATCCCACAGGATTCAAGGTATCTATTTGTTTACGTTCTTGCCAGGGTCAGCAAAAAAACCTACTATTGATCAGCTATTAAAAATCAGTTGACTTCACTTCTCTCTGAACAGATTCTCTCCAAGTGTTGAGCCCTGGCTCATCTTACCTCTGCCTAGTGACAACATGAAGAGATAAACAGACTATTCAAAGAGAGCTCTTCACATCACATTAGCTGAATAAATAGTGATGCATGGGTTTCTTCTCTCTAGTGCTACCTTAGTTTGCAGAGATGAGAGCCAGGAAGATGGGGCTTACAAATCCTATTAGAAAATTTAAACAAACACAAAATAACATCTCTGAAGATCATGGTTTAAAGAAAAAAAGAGAAGAACATCTTGTCTTTTAATTGTAGCTTTGGGGGGTGACAAAAAGGCCCACAATAAACCTTTGAGGTTCAGAAGTTACATGAAATCACAGGAGAAAAAAAGTAATTTGCTGTTTTATGAGCAGTATCCAGAGGAAACAGGATGAAGGCCCTGTAGCACTTCTACAGGCCATAGAATTAGCACAGAGCAATTCGGCTAAAGCGAAGTATACTATCAATAACAATTTTACTCTGAGAATATTTCAGGATGAGAGTTTGCCCTCTAGCATCTGTTCTTAAGGATTCTGTGCTCCATATCCAGAGCAGACCAGTTGTTACAGAGTGGGAGGAACCTATGAGTGACTGACTGAGCGTCAGTATATGAAAGCAATGTAATAAGTGCTCTGAACAGCATCATGTCCATTAGAAGCCATGGTACACACAGAAAGGGAAGCAGGTTCTCAACAATGACTGCAGCCACAGTCCCTCTGCTCTGAGAACTGTGAGTCCAGAACATTCCAGTGGCTTCTACGTATAACTGGCATAATCACCAAATCCTGAGTTTTCTGTTAGTAAATGAGAGATTGTCGCAAGGAAAAGAGAACAGATGAAGTCCTATGCATCATGTATCAGTCAGGATTCTTTTTGACCAAAAGCAGGGGACATATTAATTGACTCACATGAACATCCCCAGGAATGGCCAGGCAGAGCTGGCAGAGGCCTTTGCCTCTCCGGGTTTTGGCTTCATTGTCTCAGAATGAAGAAAATAACCTGATAGGGGAATGTGGCCTGAGGAAGCTCCCAACCTCGTCCACAGAGAAAAATGGGAGAATGTCCCCATCAGGACCAGAAAAGCCCCAAATAAGCAAAAGTGGGCCCTGGCTTGGGTCAAGTGTCCATTCCTTTATCACTGCTCTGGCCAAAGGGGGTTGAATTACCATAACTAATCTGGTGATAGAGAGGAAGAGTTGCTGGGCAGGCCAAAAACAATAGCCTCCATAGACTGGAAGAACAGGGCACAGAACACACATTTATGAATTCTGATTAATCAAGTACACAACATATGAGAATGCTTACAGGATCAATACATATGACTTCTGGGTGAATAATTTTTTTTGCCTCTTATTAAGTAGCATGCTACTCTTAACATACCAAGATGAAATCCTGAGTCACTGACAGCTGAGCAGGCTGTACTAAGTTGTTTCCCCAGTTGTAGCAGCACATATGCTGAACTTCTCATCTTGCTTTCTTCTTAGTGTCTTAGACTGCATTCCCCAGAGCAGATCCCGAGACAAGAATTTAAGTGCGAATGGATTATTTGAGATTATTATATGCTCTTAGGAAGTCCCATTAGGAGAGTGAAGGAAACAAGAAAGAGAAGCAAAGAAAGCTACTACAAGATATATTCAAAAGCAGTTTACTGCTTCAAGCAACTGGGGCTCAATCCACTGGAACTCTCCAGGACATCGCATGGAACACGCCTCAGAGTTTCCCATCACAGGGCAAGGTGGTTGGAAGATATATCCTTCAACTCTCACTTGTCATTGACTGAGGGCCACTCTTGGAGAGGCATTAGCTCTCCAGCACTTTAGGCCTGCTCCCTACACTGGTGAGAGAAAGCCCTGAAGCGGGGAGGAGAAGACACTTGTCATAGGAGGCCCTCAGCATGTACAAGAAAGGGTGAGTTTTGGGGGGATATGACCAAGGCACACAGCTTTGGCTACCACCAGTAACACACATGCATGAAAATACGCATTCATGGATTCAACAACCATTTACCAAGCTCCTATTATGTGCAGGTACTCTTCCAGGTGCTGGGAATACACTGAAGGGCAAAACTAAGATTACAGTCTTATTTAATACCTAGCACAACTGGGCTGGGCAGAAGCAGATTCTGTGGGCTATGTATCATGATCTTATTCACAACGTCGGCTTTATGAGTAGCAGCAGCGTTATCATTATTGAACTTCCCCATCACCAGTTCAGGTATGCTGAGGTCTATGATCTAGTTATGACCTTGAATCAAGAACTGGAGCAAGCAGATAGGTATTGGAAGGAAGTAGAGTTTTCCATTAAAGGACAGTGAGATATATTTTGCTTTCGAATTCTTTTGGGACAGCTTTCTTGTAGTGGCTTATTCCCAGAAGCATCGCAGAGTTGCCTGCTCTAACTCTGACAGCCGAGCAGGGTGTGTAGCTTCTGGACACAGAAAGGACTGATGTTAGTTTGACCACCTGGGGATTAAACTGGCATTGGCAACTTCAAATGTGCCCTGCAGAAACTAAGTGATTTCCATTTCAAACACAAAACACTATGCCTTCCAAACGGTATAGAATTCTATTTTATCTACATCGGCCAGGTAAAGCAGAGTATTTGGCAAAATTCTAGATATGGGTAGTTGTTTATAAAACCTTAGAATATCATCAAGTGTGGCTTTAAATAAACCATTACACTTACATAGAAAGCAATAAGCTGTGTGGTTTAGGTAAAAGACATGTTATGCCTATCCTGAAAAAAAGACGTATAAACAAATAAAGCAATTTTCTATTGTACCCTGAACACCTATGGACACAGAATATGCTAAAAGGCAATTTTACCTATTCTGATGATCTCGTCCATTTGGTGTTTCCCATCTCATGGAAATAAGTTCAACTTTACAGGTACTGCTTAGCTCTGAGGACTCTAGATAATGTGATTAAAGACTGCTAAAATAAATAGTCAGAAAATAAAGTATCAATGGTATTTCGTATGAGTCTAGTGTGCCCTACAGCAGGATGAGCAAATACATGTGGCACGTGCCTTTGACAGACATCATTAATTGATTACACCTCCTTCTCCCAATGAGCCTAGACTGAGCCTCGGAATCCTTCACAACACAGTCCTCCAGACAGACTTGATTGATCTTGCAGAGGTGGACCTCAAAATGAAACCTATTTGACATCCACGAGATACTTATAAAGCCTGGTCCCCTTGACATCACATCACAGAGAGAGGGAGAGAGGGAGAAAGGGGAAGGAGCGAATGAGGTGGGAAGGGGGAAGGGGGAAGGGAGGGGGGAGGGAGGAAATGGAAAGAAACTTTGAAAACAAATACCTCTTCCTTTCTTCCCCGCAAACACTGCCAATTAGGGGGTTCAGAGTGGAGGGGATAAGAACATGCTACACCAAAATATGCCACTTTGGTATATCAATTATTTTGACTGAAAGCAATTGAAAAAATAGCACTTGCAGGAAGGTCTCTCTGATTGCCTCCTTTTAAAGAGCATAAATTTCCTGCGAGAAAGGTACCCTCCCGGCACCAGGAAGGAGAAAACATTCTTATCACCAGGAGTTGATGCTGAATTGAATCCATTCAAACCAACCTACTAAAATCATGCTTATCTTCCACTGATTTCCCCCATATATTTCCTGGTCACCTTCTCACAGTTTATTGCCCCTAGTACAAACCCCATTTTCCTTTATCTTATCATGTCTCCACAATTTATTGCTTTTGTTAAAATGGTATATAAGCGCTCAGGCCTATCCACTTCTTTGGGTCTTCATTTTATACACATATAAAAACCTCTGTACATGTAAAAATATTACCATCAAATAAACTTTGAATGTTTTCTGCCTGTTCATCTGTCTTTTTTTCAGTGTAATTTTCAGGCCCAGACACAGAACTTAAGAGGGCAGAAGAAAAATCTTTCTCCCCCACCGCACTTTATGACTGCCCACCAAAAAACTGTATCAAGCTAAGTTTCCTGAGAAAACTCAGACAGAATCATTCTTTCCAGAAGCAAAGAAAGAAGAATGAAAAATGCCCATTCTTAACTGAGCAGTTCTCAGCATGAAGAAATTGTCCAAATCAAACTCAATGACATCAAAAAATGTTTAAAATTCCCAAGACCATCTTCTCCCCAACCCTCATTTTTTCTTCTACCATTGATACTTTCCAAAGAATCACTCCCTCTGCCTTATCACCCGGATGGCTGTGACTGGATCTCCCTCAGAGCCCAAGGGACTCTGGGTAGAAGTAGCATAATATATATTTTTTCTGAAACTCTGTAAAAGTTTTCCTCACACCAGCTACTTCTGGTGGTGACCCAGATGATCAGTCACCTGGTATAAATGAGCTTGGCTGTGAACAAGGTTAAGAATTAGAGCTGA
The DNA here is from genome assembly GCF_028021215.1 of Eschrichtius robustus. Lineage (NCBI taxonomy): Eukaryota > Metazoa > Chordata > Mammalia > Artiodactyla > Eschrichtiidae > Eschrichtius > Eschrichtius robustus. The sequence goes on along the minus strand of NC_090835.1, from coordinate 29,789,961 downwards.
GGATGATCTATTAGTTCATCTTGCTTGTTTCATGGAGTAAAAGCGGAATTGTTTCTCTGGAGAGTTTCCTTGGACGGTTTTCCAAGTCTAACTTGAAATCACATTCAAAATCTTGTGACTTTCCTCTTTCTTGCAGTCCACCAATAATTAGTTGTTTTAATACTTCAACGGCAATGACAGCCAACCTGAACACAAACTGTATTTACACACAGCGTCTCCTGGTTTCATACTGCAAGCTCACTTCCAAGCATTATTTGTTTTCATAAACTTGAGCTAGGATGACTCTTTCCTCACTGCCTTTAATTACTACGGAAAGCTTAATATGCACTCCCCCCGCCCCCATCAATCTGGCACTAAAAATGCTGAATTGCTTTTGTAGTAATTTGAAAGAAGAGTTTGGGGCTATTAGAAGAAATTCACATCAGGCATTTCTCTACATGGCCTACTTATATTCTTCAAAGTGAAAGAATGTTTCAAGTAGAATGAAAAACTTGGGGGACTGGGGATGTCTGCCCCATCTAAAGTCCTATTTTTCAATTTTCTACACAAAGACGCCTTATGGTGCATTTTAATAACGTAACTTGAAATATATTTTGAAAGAAGGAACAAGTTGTAATCTGACCCAAGACAGAACAATGCCTCATGCAGACTCTTGAACGAATATATGACTATAGGAGCCCTGCTCTTTTGTCTTCTGCGTAATTATTTCATACATTTGGGGGGTTTATAGGGAACATGTATGAGCTTTTCAAGTAAAAAGTGTAAGGCTCTGACTCTTCCTGGAAATCTGGAAGAAAACGAGAATATGAAACTAACAAGGTAGCCTCCAATACTGAACCAGAGACCCTGCAGGTCACCTTCAGTGCTGAATATTCCAAAGTTACCTTCGTTAAAAATGCAGAAACAGCTTGAGAACATATCTGACTTTACCTTTTAAAAGTAAAATTAAAAATTTAAGAAGCTTCATGAATTTCTCTCCCATCTCCCTATTCTTTGGTATTTTTTCTATCCCTTATGCTCTAATAGAATCTCTTTTTGGTTCATATATAACATGATCCAATAAAGTAAAGATGTGAAATTGTTCTTTCTTAAATAGATTCACTCTAATCAAAAAAACACTGTATCACAACAGCTCTCGTTCACTTGGGTGTTTCCTAAGCTCATTCTGTGTGCCATGCGGTCGACTAGGCAGTGGGGACACACATGGACCCATTCTCCTGAGCTTCCGGTCTACTGGAGAAGATGAGTTTTAATCAAATAATCACACATATGCCTTAGGATTTCAAACTGAGATAAGGACCATGAAACGAAGAAGCAAACACCTTGAGGAGGTGGTACTTAAGTGAAGATCTTCAACAAGAGTAGGGGTTTAGTTAGTAGGAATTAGACAAGTACTCCAGTATGGGGGAATAATGGTATGCATGTAGGCCCTAGAGTAGGAGGGAACAGGGGCAAAGTTCTAAAAGAAAAGAGGAGGTGGTGGTGTGTGCGGGCGTTACTTTATGACAGATTCCTTTACCTATCCTGGCAGCATGCACAGTTTCAAGTCAATGAATATGAATGAATGCACTAAGCATTCTCTAGATTGTTTTCACTGAGGGGCAGTTTGGGGTGGGGGTAATGGAGATGGTCTAGCCTCAGGCCTTTTCACACAGGCTTTAAGGAAGTCCTGGGTAGGTGAGTAGATCTGAAGTACCTAGGAATGTGAAAAAATAGAGGAATGGTGATTTTTCTCTGCCTTCCAGTGGCTTCCATTTAGGAAAGGCCAAGATTCTCATTTTCTGTAATTTCCCCTCAGCCCAGCAGATGGTGATATTACAGGAGGACATCATGAACTCTGATTCCCTGGAAACCTTTAAGAGCATTCGAGACAGCCTTCTTACCAGGCCAGGTTGGCTGCAGAGGGAAGAAATGGCTGACTTCTCCCACAAAGGACTCTGATTCTGGGCCTCCTCGCCAGCGCCTGGGAAATGAAGTAAGGCCCTCTCTTCGGTTCTCCTTAAAGCGAGGCACTGCTCTTTCATATCCGGGTTTACTTTTATTTCATCAAAAAAGAGCTTCACAGACTATGAGGAGACAACAGTCATTCCCAATCACTACCTCACCTGGAATTTGGGTCTCTGAGGGCTGGGCTTTTTTGGGCCCGAAATAACAAAATATGGTATAAAGGAGCTTCAGTTTTGCAAAAAATTATATCCCACAATCTACAGCTAGATAACAGGAAGAGAGGGAGACCTCACAGTGTGGATTCAACCAGAAGTACGTCTGCACTGAGTGTGGTATCTTCACAGGGAGTCGGCCTCTGGGAGCATGGAACTTCCTACCTGCCATCCTCACCTTCCTCCCTCTCTTAATTTTCACACAGCTTTATTTTTCACAAATTGTGTTCAATTTCCCGGATATCAAAATGACATGTTCTGCTACAAAAACAACAGAGAGAGAAAGACAAAGAGACAGAGAGACAACTGAGGGTTTCTTTCCATTGGCAGGGTCTTCCCTGGATAGAGAACTTTATCTCAAGAGGAAGGGTCAGAAAATGGATGGGCCAGACAACCTTAGCAAAGCTTTGTTTCTAAGCTGTTGTTGTTTTTAACCTTCAGTGGGAATAAGACATCCTCATATTTTACGAAGGCTTCGTGTTGTGGTAGTTTCAAAAAAAAAAAAAAATCAGCCAAAATACAAATTTCACCATGGATGATTTCAATTTCTTTCTTTGTATTTTTCTGTAATTTCCCGAATATCTACAGTGAACAAGTGATATCTTTGCAATCAGAAAAGAAACTATAAAAATCCTCAAATGAGATCTCTGTCTGCTTGCTTTCGGGGAGCTATTTGGCGTTACAAGACAGAGAGGGAAGGTACGGACACTCGCGGGGCCAAGTCGCCGGGTTGCTTCAGTCAAACTGATTTCTAATTCTATTTCCTGTGGATTTTCATCAGTTACTAGTTCATTTAAATCAGCTATTAAATGAATAAATGTGAAATCTTAAAATACATTTAGAGAAAGTATATTGTTCCATATTAAGCAAGCAGTCAGAGTTTCAAATTATATGCAAGCATATGAAGGGTATCAGCTCTCACTTACCAGATCTCAATCCACTTTAAAAACTGCTTACCCCTTAACTTTCCTCCCTAATTAGAGCATTTTATCTTTGTGAACATTTACCCTGACCACATCGTGATAACTCTTGGCTAATACTCTGTGAAGAAATCATTACTAATAATCCACGCCAGCCAGCCCGAAGCAGATAAAGCAACGGGGCAAAGAACTAGGTTGGTGTTAATTGGCTCAATGGCCACTCGGGGAAAAACAATTAAAGGGTTTTTATTGACCAACAGGGTTTAACAAATGACACTTCAGCGATCTATTGGCATATTAGAACAGCAGCAAGACTACTGGCTTACTAAGTCATTTTAAAAATAGTTGTTATAGAGGTTTTGCCATAAATCAAGAACAAAAGATTTCAGGAAATAATTTTTCATGAAAAAAATTTTAAACGTATAGTAGTGTCGAGAGAAGGAGTTTGGAGCTGAATAGGGTAATTGACTACATTTTCCAGATGTCTTTCCTAAAAATAATCCTTCTAAGAATCAGGATGAGTTATTTTAGATGAACGTTGGGGTTGAGAGACCTTGGCAGACTATCAGCTCCATGAGGTTAAGGACCACATCTGTCTTGTTTAGCAAAATGTGTGTACAAAATGCCAGGCTGTGTGTGACCCTGGGCGTTCCTCAGCAGGTGCTTGGTAAACACTCAATAAATGGATGAATGAGATTTCTTAGCACCGCCTGATTTTGCAAACAGAAAAATCACAGCCTTTCGGAATTTAAACTTACAGGGTAAAACCCAATACTAATATTATACAGATTGTTAATGGTATTTTGGTATTCAGAAAGAGGATTAAGATCTTCTGCAGGTAAAAATATGTATCACCCAGTATTTGCTGTTTGATCTGATTTGACCTACAATGTAAATGATCCTGATAGAAATCTACGTTCTATGGGGTTCTATCACAATTCTTTAGCTAATGCGATCTTGAATTGAACTCATATTTATCACTTCCTTATAAATTCACTTGCCTCACCCTGGCCCTATTATAATCTCAAGCAGATAGATACTTTAGTTTCCCAGACTTGAGGCTCATCCAACTCACTGCTATCAGTTATTCTCTACCAAGTATCTTTCTTCTCATCTCAGTCTCTTCCTCATTATTTCAGTGGGTCCTGAATGCGTTTTTGAATTAAATTCAGACAACACGCCCTGGCTCTTGGATATCTTTATGAATAGACTCCAAACCAGCTAATGAGGCACCCATCTCCTTGCTGCTCTTTACATGGAAATATGTCAGCCGGGACACTCAACTCACTACTGCCGTATCCATACCTAAGCTAATGCTTGTCCCTTGGCTTTACAACCAATACAGAGAAAGAGGAACACACAGAGAGGGAGAGGGAAACACTGGGTCCTGAGGGCACTGAGTCCCTGGATCAACCCACACCTGAAGTCAGAAACTTTACCTGGACCCTTTAATTATGACTCAATAAATCCTCCATTTTCTTTAGCCAGTTTGGGTATTCTGCCACGTGCACCTCAAAGAGTCCTAACACATGCAAGAAGGAAATGAGGGTAAGGGGGAAAATGATAAGGAAGAAAACGGAGGCAGAAGAAGGGAAATGAGAGATTTGCCCAAGGTCATAGGACTAGCCAGTATGGGATAAAAATACAGAGCATGAAGACCAGAGTTTACTCTCTTTTCCCTGCTACTCCTCTACAATAATAGTACTACTATTCATTTCTACACATAGTCACTTTGAAGCTAAACAAATGAGAACTGCCCTGCTATTAAGAACCCACAAATACAAGGCATACATCAGCCTTGAGTAACTTGTATTTTGTTTTCCTGGTGCTGTACACATAAGAATTGCTTTCATAATTAAGCTTCCCAAGGGGGATACGGATGCCAGTTTTAATTTAAAGAAATACTAATGCTAAAATCAATTTGTAGAATTTTTCAATTGGATGTCGTCTCCACTAAAACCAAATTATTTCCCTACTTAGGCTTCTTTGTAAGTATGTGCCAAGACCAATCAGGATTTTTAGGGAGCTGCTACAAAGGCATTATTTCCAGGGACTGGATCAAATAGCCAATGATCAAAACATAAGGTAAAATCTATTTCATCCTTGAATGCAGAGCACCTCTGTTTTATTAAACACTTATTAGAGTTCTTACATACAATATGATGCTGTGTACCTCCCTATACTCTTCATCTTCCACATGGTTTCACAATGCTCTGTGTGTAGCACAGCGAAGAAAGGCACCACAAACAGGTGTTATCTGTGCAACAGACATTGACAGCAGCTTAGTCATAGAACAGCGAGAACATGTGAAAATCACCACCACAACTTTGCAACTGTGTCAGCAGTAAGGACCAAGGCCCCAAACATGACAATGGGACTGAGTATGCTTCTGGATGCAATGATGATGAGTCTACCAGGCAATTACTAACTTTATTCAGGCTGATGTTATGCTTCTTTTTCTTTTTTTTTGCATTTCATTTATTTCTTTATTTATTTATTTTTGGCTGCGTTGGGTCTTCGTTGCTGCGCGCGGGCTTTCTCTAGCGGCAAGCGGGGCTACTCTTCGTTGTGGTGCGCAGGCTTCTCATTGCGGTGGCTTCGCTTGTTGCGGAGCACAGGCTCTAGGCACTCTGGCTTCAGTAGTTGTGGCACACGGGCTCAGTAGTTGTGGCTCGCGGGCTCTAGAGCACAGACTCAGTAGTTGTGGCACACGGGCTTAGTTGTTCCGCGGCATGTGGGATCTTCCCGGACCAGGGCTCGAACCCGTGTCTCCTGCATTGGCAGGCGGATCCTTAGTCACTGCGCCACCAGGGAAGTCCCTAGCTGATGGTATGTTTCTTTAAAGACTGGATTTAATGATTCAACTTCTAAAAGTCCAAGTTATTAATGAAATGACAGCTTGCTAAAAACTGAAAACAAACAAACATATTTAATCCTACTAGCGGCTGCTGTCTCTGATGCTTCACACAGGCAATTCATCATCCTCTCTTTTTCTTCTAGAACAGCTTCACTAAAGGAGAAAATTCTCTTATATCCCAAGAACTTCCCTAGCCACCTGAATCCACAGTCTTTACTTCTTACCTTGAACTTAATGCTTGGTCCTTAAGACATGCCTCCTTGCATTTTTGGCTATTTATGTACACTTCACATCCTTCCTACAGAATTGCACACCCCTGGAAGAGAGGTATGGAGTCTTACAGAGCTTCTAAATGTGAAGCTTAGAACAACACCCTACAAAGGATGTTACTGTTCAAAACAGGCTCTTTTAGGTTGGTAGCTGATCATTTTCTTTCTTTAAAGATAAAACTGGTTATGTGTGGGCTGTATTTCAAAAGTGGTATGAATATTCTAAAACAAAATCAATGTGAGCGTGGAATGCATTTTTAATTTAAGAGAGGCGTCTACTCAGCCTGTGAAGGGGGGAATTTATGACATCTCAAACACCAGTTTACAAAGGCTCCTCTACCTTCTGAGCTTAGAAAACGTTACCTGAGAGAGTCTTCTCTGTAAAGAAAACGTCCAGATTCCATTCTCCTCTGCCCCAGACAATGAAATGTTTTGGTTTAAAAGCTATTGCTGGGCTTCCCTGGTGGCGCAGTGGTTGAGAATCTGCCTGCCGATGCAGGGGACGCGGGTTCGAGCCCTGGTCTGGGAGGATCCCGCGTGCCGCGGAGCAACTCGGCCCGTGAGCCACAATTGCTGAGCCTGCGCGTCTGGAGCCTGTGCTCCGCAATGAGAGGCCGCGATGGTGAGAGGCCCGCGCACCGCGACGAAGAGTGGCCCCCTCTTGCCACAGCTAGGGAAAGCCCTTGCACAGAGACGAAGACCCAACACAGCCATACATACATACATACATACATAAAAAGAATGTAAGCAGACAAGAATCTCATTAAAATATTTAAAAAAAAAAAAAAAAAGCTATTGCTGGGAGCTGAGGTTATCAGCCACATTACGATGAGGTTGGGGCTACAGAAACCAGGCTGTGTGAGCGGATTCAGTCGGACTCTGCCAACATTTTGTCAGTAAATAAGATGTCATGGGTCCAGGTTTCTGTTCAGCTGTGCCTCTGATTGGATTCTAGCCCTTGAGCAAGTCACTTTTTTCCTCTGAGCCTCAGTCACCTCACCTTTTAAATAAAGATAAAATTCACACTTCACACAATGTTGGAAGAAACATAATAATAACATTGAGAGTGTTAATAGTTAAATGATAATAGCTAACATTTCCTGAGGCATACTATAGGCTAGCCACTGTGCTAGTCCTATATGACCGTTACCTCTTCTGATCCTCAGAACAACTTTACAAAGCCAGGCGTCCCATTATCTCCCTTTTACAGATGAAGTAACTGAAGATCAGAGATGTTAAACAACTTGCCCAAGGTCACACAGCTAGTAAGGAGTAGAACCAGGATCTGAACCGTGGCATTCTGGTTACAAAGCCTTACCCCCGTGCTGTTCTGCTCCACGCAAATAATTTAAAGTATGTGATGTGAAGCACTTTATAAACTGTAAATTAGTATATTAAAAAAAGTAAAGTATTATTATTATTAATACAAATAGATGCTCACTATGGTTTTTAAAAGATGAGGTAACCAACAATTCCTTTAATGAAAGCACACACACTTCTCTCAGTAATACTGACAAGCCACTGTCAGAGAAACAATTAGAATTGAATTAGCACATCATCACAAAAGAAGTTCCAATGACATCATTCCAACCAAAAAACTTGCTCTTTCCTGGAGTTTAGAAAGGAAAAAAAACCAAAAATCCATGGTTCATCTGACAAGAGTAACAAATTCTTGCAGCTCTGGCAATGCAAAGCCTCTGAAAGAACAGGTTAAGGAAGGTGCTTCCACTGCAAACCGTTAAGTCCAGCATGAATCCCACAGAGGGATTCACAGCACAATGCCAGTTTCCCAAGCATCCTTCCATAAAGCCTTGTCGTATCAAACTGGATCCCAAAAGGGATATAAAGGGCCAGCCACCGATGAGGTACAGCATTGCTGGTCCAGGCTCCAAGGGCCAAGGATGAAGCTCATTAACAGAACGGGCTATTTTCCAATCCTCCCTTCAACTTGTTTACTCACTAAGTTACTTTGACACCACACCTGTTTCTGTACTAGCCTGGAAGCCTCCACAGCACAGCAGATGGCAGAGTGTTTGCATAACAAATGTTCTCCAGGGTCACCTATGGAAGTGGCTGCGGGGATTGCTGCAGGTGGGACAGGAGGGGCGGCAGGGACCCTCTCCTGGGGCAGCAGCACAGCCATCAGTCCCTGACTTTGCTGGAGAAACATCTCACCCCGTAAAGGCTGAATAAGTCTGAGCTCTCAATGTTCCCAGCTCTGCTCTTCCTTCTGACAATCCTTTCCAGGATAACAAAGCTCAGTGGCTATACGAGCAAGCTACAAAGGAAATCTAGTGGGGACATCAAGAATATATATATTAAAAAAGAACAGGGCTTCCCTGGTGGTGCAGTGGTTGAGAATCTGCCTGCCAATGCAGGGGACATGGGTTCGAGCCCTGGTCTGGGAAGATCCCACATGCCGCGGAGCAACTAGGCCCGTGAGCCACAACTACTGAGCCTGTGCGTCTGGAGCCTGTGTTCCGCAACAAGAGAGGCCGCCATGGTGAGAGGCCCGCGCACCGCGATGAACTAGAGAAAGCCCTCGCACAGAAACGAAGACCCAACACAGCCAAAAATAAATAAATAAATAAATAAATAAAATTAAAAACAAAAAACTTAACTTCAAACACAATTCCAGCTCAACTTCCAACTTTGCTCTCTTAAATTTAACTGAGGTTTAACTCTCTTAAGTCTAAACTCTTTGTAACTCTCAAATCTCAATTCCTAACTCTCAAATTTCTTAATTCTAATTTCAAGTCAAGCTTAGTCTCTTGAAGAGGGAAGTCAAATTTAACAGCTGGTTGGAATGAGTTCCTGTGACTTGTGAGCCTGGTTTAAGGTCACACCTAGTCTTCAGAGGTTAAGAAAAGCCCTACTTCCTCTTACGCAAATTTGACATCAGAATAACGTCCTATCTTGGCTGCGCTGTGGAAGAAATAGTTGCTCAATCATGCAATTTGCCATTTTTTAAAGAATCCATGATGCAAGGAATATAACATAAAGCTCCTCAATGGAGCAAACGCCCATCTTAGGGGCCACAATTTGCAGACGACCTGCGTGTCAGTAGGGAATATCCACCTCACCCCCTTTCCCCAGTGACACCTGGTAGACTTCACTGTTTTCAACATGAAGAACTAGCTCTGCACACTCAGTTCCATGTGACTAGTGAGTCAAGCTTTGTTGCCTGGAAACCCATGAGCTCGCCATTAGTAAGAATTCGGGACCCATTAACAGGGTGACTTGAGGGGACTGAAAATAAACTGAAATCCGCTATAATTCCTCTCCCAGGGTTTCCTCTGATTCTCTGATCAGCCTTCCCTCACGCGGGGGTGATGGCAAAACTACAGGGGTGATGATGGCAAAGCAAGTGAGAAAAATGCTTTGAGGGCAGGGACCACATCTCCATGTTCTCTGCTGTCCTCACAGAAACTGGAAGAGAAGCTGGCCTGCAGCGGCTCTCAATAAGTAATTGGTCCATACCAATAGAGCGCACCAAGCGCTGTGTACAAAGTTTCCCATTCGTGGCCTCCTGTAAAACTCACAGAATCCTCTGCAGGAGGGAGTCGTATTCTGATTTCAATTTCACAGACAAAAAAACAAAGGGAGAGAGAGTCAAACCACTTGCCTAAAGCCACACAGCTAAGAGTGAAGGGAGCTGGACTCAGTCCTGAGAGCAAACAGTTCTTTTAAGTGAGGGAAATATTTTTCAAACTCAAGTCTGTCAGATGGGGAGGTTGTGGCTCTTTGTGACCTGCCTCAGATTCATCCCATCAATTTAGGTTAGTAATACTAACTACTCGTAAAGAAGAGTAGTATTGTTGTCTTCCACTTCCACTGAAGTGGAAGACAACAATTCAGGTAAATTCAGCTGAGCAGTCCTTGGACAGGAGTTAGGGGGCCAGGAGACCCCTGAATGAAATGCAACATTGTGTGTGTACCTGAATTTTTCCACAGAAAATGCTCATAGCTTTCAGACTTGAAAGATGCTACAACCCCTCCAAAGTTTAATGAATCAGCTTCTTTTCATTAAATTATGCTGCTAATTGTCACCCCCAAAGAGTCCAAAGGGCTCTAAGTGCATTTTGTATGCCTGCTAGAAGGGAAATGACTAGCGTGAAAGCTTGGTGGGTATTAGATATGAGAACAGTCAGTCTCTGCAAACACCCCAGATGTGGCAAGAGCCCTCAGAGATCATCACTTAATTAAGAATATTCAGAATTCACTGCCTTGTTAGCATTTGTTCTCAGTGACACCTAAGAGCAACTCTATTGATAACCAACTGATCTTGGGGATAGTTGACACCATAGGACCCCGTATCATGGATTAGATTCGGTGGTCTTCAAAATATGCAAAGGAGACAACAAATTCCACCTTAGAGCAGTGCCTGTCAACAGGGTCTTTCTAACTATTTCATTTTCTGTGATCTTCGTCTGCAGCAAGAATATCCAAACCTAACGCTCTGTACTTGGGGAGACCACCCTCATGCTCAACAGACATATATTGAGACTCTACTATGTTCCCAAAACTGCAATAAACCACTTGCTCCTATGTCATCTGGATAACTCCATGTGATTCAAGGCCACATGTTTAAAATAGAAGAGTCACCAAACAGAGAACATCTAGATGTGGGGAAGCAATCTGTCAAAGGAGTCGAAACCATGCTGCGTACACAGTTAAAGGCACTGATGATTCCTTACGGGGAGGACGGCACATTTCCTCCAACTCCTACAAGGTTTCTAGAAAGGAGAGGAAGTACACAATTATTCCAGAATGCCCAGACTCCAGAGAGAAAGGTGAAAGAATAATGCTGTTTCACAGAAAGAGAAAAAGAAGAAGAGGAGAAGAAGAAGGAGGAGGAGGAGAAGAAGAAAAAGGAGAAGCTGCCGCAGCAGCAAAAGCAAACTTTTCTAACTGTAGTATCCAAGATGGAATAAGACAGCTGTTAAAAAGTAAGCTAGCTGCCACTCGAGTCATTTAACATGGATTTATACATGAGCTAAACTTAAGACTATAAAACATAGAAGATGGGTAAATACAAGATGACTGTACTAAAATACAAAGAAACAAACACGTTTAGTCAGTGCGTGACCCTTTAAAGCTAGTATGTTGATTATGCTGTTTACAGGGAAGAATGTGATGTTCACAAATCAACTCATCACAAATTACACGCTTACCAGGTCTATTAACGTAATGACCTTGGGAGTTGGCTCAGAGTCTTCCTTAACCTAACACGCATGCTGAATATAATCAGTTAGGCTGGCATTTAAAATTACAATTTATCTAACCTATTTCCCCCACCCAGTTCCCGTCTCCTCCTAAGGCTCAAGAAACTGCTGGGTGATCAATAGGAGCCCTTACGCTATGGCGCTCTCTTGCGCGCACACGTGCTCTCTCTCTCTCTCTTTTAAGCATTTCTGTTACAGATAATTTATTACACCTTAAATTTCTTTCCTATTTGTAAGTTTCAGCAAAATTTAGTCAGGTTTCAACACAGAGTGTCAAGGGATAATTAGGACAGTTAGCAGTAATTTATCATTTCTCAGCTGGGTTTTCAAGCTTCCGCTGACTGCGTGTAGAAATCCGTTAGCCAGTTCTACACGGATCACTATGAAATCTCCTTTATCTTTGTGCAAACCGCTTTTGCATTTAACTGAAATGAGCTGAAAGATGAGCCAATCCATTCCTGAAAGTCTAGCCACCAGTATGTGTGTCATCCGAGTGCGGCTGAGGCCGGGGCTTCAGATGACCTACTGTAATGCCTAATGGGTGTTATGCTGCCACGGGCAGCTTTTTCCCCACCTGCTATGGCTTAGAAATGTAAACCAGGCAGTCTGACTTCAGGTTAGATCTTCAGAAAATGTGCACAGGACTCTATGGACAGGCCAACAGTACATTTTACAGAGCAAATATTGCCTCACACGTAGTCCACCAAAGATGAAAAGCCTGGAGAAGGCAGAGACAGCAGCTCTGCACCGCTTCTGTGCAGAAGGCTTTTATTATGCCTGAGCTGAAAAGGGAGGACCTTGTGTTCTTTCAAGAGACTCATTTACTAGATGGTGAAAAATGAATGGCCTGGGTAATTTCATTTCAAATTGATTTATTTTTAAATGGGGGAAAATTGACACTTGGTGAAGAAAGTAAAAAGCAAGTCTCTGGGAAGAGCCAACTAGTCTCAGGTATAACCCAATTATTTGAACACAGGAAATAAGAACACAGAAGGCAGGGTGCAAGGTCACCCAGGAAAGTCATTCCTTGCAATGAATACCTTCCTTTTCCCCTCCCAACAGACTCTCAGAAAAGTATAAACTGACACATATTTCCAGTTTATTTCTGACACCTAAAACCTAATCAAAGTTCACTGTTAAAAAAGCTAATAGTTATTCGCAGTTAGATTGCACAGCAAATTAAATCATAAATTTCTCTATCCTATCGCTGGTTGCCACATTCCTAAAATACAACTTTCTTCCCTCTGGCACTTTATCTAAATCTCTGAGGCCAAGCTTGAAAGCAAGTTATGGATTTAATAAGTTGTTAATGTGGCCACAGTAATTGTTCCGAGCCATATTTATGACTTTATTGGATCTTACAACAATCAATAATCCATCGATGTCCCTGACTCTGGGGTTTTCTCACAGCCCACAAATGGGGCAGTGGATTCATTTTTAATGTACTCACTTAGCACTGCCTCCCTGAGAGAGTCCTGCATATACTAATAAAGGCCAAGAAGTGAATGGCATTGGTGCACATACCTTACCTGAAGAAACAGCTGCAGGATAAGATTTAACATGAAAAAGAAGGGGAAGAATAGACTAACAGGGCCCATTTTGTACAGCACCACTATGGTTAAAGTTAATGGAATTACCCTGTGGTCATGCACCAAAGGGAGCCTTCTGGAAGTTAAGGTCTGCTAGGGCCATTGATTCACAGACTGTCGCTCAAAGATTCCCATTGGCATGTCATGAGTATTGCAGATACGCAGAAGCACTTTAGAAGCTGTTTACTCAAACTGCCAGTTAAGTATATTGAGGAGTAACAATAACTGAATATTTTAGAGTAGATGATCGAATTGAGGATGTTTTCCATCGGAAGTCCAGAAAATTCAACTCTTCCTGGATGAAACAATAGGAGAACTTTATTAAATCACCTAAACAAAAAGTCTAGATGTAGCGCAGTCTTCAGGACTGGTTAATTCAGCAACCCAACAATGTCACCAAGGATCCAACTTCTTTCAATCTCTGACATGCTGGCCTCAGCATCTGGTTCATTCTAAACCAGGTTGCCCTAGGAATCCTAAGATGGCTGCCAGCAGCCGTCAGGGTTACTGCTTCCCTATTTATAAGCAGTAGTAGACGGTAGAGAAAGCATCCCACCCCACAAGTCCTCCATGATGCTGGGAACAACTGTTCCTGAAGCCCAGAGAATCCTACACTCTAAGTGAGAGTTAGGTCAGAATTAAAGTCATCACTGTGGCAGAGAGTTGGCTTAGGCTAGGGATGGGCAGCCTCTGGGCCAAATGTGGCTTACCGTGTGCTTCTGCAAATAAAGTTTGATTGGAATACAGCTACACCCATTTGTACAAATTCATTTACATATTTTGTATAGCTGCTTTTGTGCTGCAAAGGCAGTTGTATAATTGTGACAGAGACCGTCTGGCCCTCAAAGCCTAAAGTGTTTACTATCTGGCCTTTTATGAAAAAATTTGCCAACCCCTGGATTAACCAAACAAGGTTAACACCTGGAACTAGAGATGGATTCAAATGCATCCTATCTCCTTGGCTGCTAAATAATGGAGTGCGGAGAGTATGCTGGGGAGACAACCAGAACCCAGAATAGACATAAGACCAAATTATTCAAGTTCCTAGAAACTTAAAAACCAAATCAATTTAGGGGACCCATCATATTGAGCACATGTGAAATATCCTCTGCCCTTAGAATATAATCCAAACAACAAATACATTTAAAATAGAGTTAAAACTCTTTACAGTGGGACTGTATTTATACTGGTAGAAATACTCTCCTGTCCACCTCTTCAAACTTATCTTCCACCACCTCTCTCTCCACCCCACAGTCCTGCCATGTGGTCTTCAACAATCTCCTAGATTGTGCCAAGCTCATCTCTGCTGCTGTTTCCTCTGCCCAGAAGCTCTTTCTTTCCCAGCTCTTTACTTGGCTGGAGGCCTGTCATTCCTCAGGTCTCAGTCTACAGGTCACCTCTTCAGTGGGCCTTTTCTGACCACCCTACCTAAAGCAGCCATACCGCCCCTATTCCGCTCCCTCCCCCCATACCATCCCCTTTCACAGCACCGTTTACAGCCTTTCTAACACTCCTCAAAATCTGCAATTATTTTATTTGCTCATTTTCATGCAGAGGAAGACAGACAATAACGTGAGAGTCATTCCTTGGCTGCCCTTCCTCCCACTGTACCCCAGTTCCCGGAAGTGCCTGACACATGGTAGGTACTCAGTAAACACTTAACTGGTAGGAGGAATTCGTATGAACTCTACAACTTCTACAACTTGCTCAGTCTTCCTCTCTTATAGCCCTTATTTCAACGACTGTCCTTAAAGACAGACAAGGACTACGCCTCATTCTTGTTCTCCCAGGGCCTGTGACAATACTTGGAACACGGTAGGCATTGGACGAATACATTAAAAGATGAATGCTAGATATAAAAGCATGAGCAGGCAGGATGCTCATTTCCTGAGAGACAGGAACAGGATACTTTTGGTAGTGAGGGAATTCTCATCCTTGACCACAGATCAGAGCTGTTCCAAACTGGAAGAAGCTACCTTACAGCACACTGGGTTCCCAGGTATAGAGGAAGATGAAAGACCAATTTAAAGGCTACAGAGGGGGAATCATTTGCAGAAGAGAAGATACTACATGACTTCCAAGATCACTTGCCTCTCTGCGATTCTCTGAGTCATCCCAGGCTCTGAGTTTCTTCCTGAAGAGTGAGTTTCATCCCTGGTCATGTGATGGCAGAGCTGAGCTTGGAATCACATTTATTCCTTCCAAGACTAAAGAGCTTCCTCAAAATTATACTGCTAGAACCTGATTACATCTGGGAGTTTATACCATTTATAACCAACAGATGAACTGAAACGCAAATAAAAGGCCCTGTTGGGTTGTTTTTCAGGGCAACAGTCTAGAAAGTATGACAAGAAAATATTTTTTTCAGGGAACAAGTGCTGATATACAGACCCTAGGGTGGGAGATTTGAATGTGAACATTAGGGTAAATGGATTTCACCACGAAGTAAAAAAATATTGGGTGAGTTCACTTTGTTCATTCACTGTTGTTTATTCTTCTAAACCACTTTGGCAAGGTCAACATCCTCAGCAACTTCAGGTTTATTTTTCATGTAACATCAGGAACAAGAAAAGCTTATTCGAAAGAATAAATACAGGGGAGAGAAATGTGGGTTTTCATTACCAGAATGCAATAATATTATCTTTATGTTGAATGAGCCCAGAAGGATTTCAAACCATGATTTTTGTCCTTTCCCCCTGAGGTTTGGGATTAATCTGATTCAGAAGGCTTCTAGCAATTTACGTCTCTATTTCCCTGACCTTGGTGGATGAGCAGCTTCTCCAGAGAGGGGATCTGCTATGAGACTACAGGTGTAGGATTGATGCCTCATGACACGTAAAGTTAAAACCTCAAAATTACCCTTTCCCAGTGCTAACATACTTCACAAAGAAATGGGGGGAGAATTTCTCACTGTGTTTGGCCCGAGGGCCATTACAGATTCTCACCAACCCAACGTTTTTCACTCAAATGTCGTTAGGGAGGTCATTATTCTAATTCTTCCATATCTGTGGCTCTGCAGGTTGCCATGACTATTATTCATTAACCTGCCTTCCATCTCACCCAGGCTTGGCCATCACACCCTTAGTTTTCCAGCTGCATTTTGAGTCTTGAGGATTACTCCAGTAATGGCTTTGGCATGGGCAAAGAGGAGCCCCTGAAAGGAACTGAATAATTCAAGATGAATTTGGGAGTTAGAATCAAGTCTAGGTCATCTCGACCAAGAACCAAAACGTATTCATACAAGTAAATAAAACAGCAGTTCATAAATCTGGGTTACCACCAGAATCAACTGCAAGTCTAGGTCATCTAGACCAAGAATCAGAATGTATTTATATAAATAAATAAAACAGTAGTCCATAAATATGGGTAACCATCAGAATCAACTGTGGACTTTTCAAAAACCATTTTTTATGGGCCCCAACGCCAGAGATCTGAACAAAGGAGGTGTGAGAACTAGTTATATGCTAAAGATAAAGATAGAAAAAAGAATGGATGATCAGTCATTTCCCAATGGAAAATTCTTCTGACGGGACCCCCGTGAAATAAAAATTATAGAGATTGTTTCCTATATTTTCTTTACAAAATATAAATAATATAATAGAAAACCAGGAACGTATTAGGTATGTAGTGAAAGGCCCCTGGGTATCCTTGACACCCCTCTGTGTGCTCCTTCTTCTTACTTCCTCTTTCTAGGGGCATCCCGACCCTATGTTGTCCATTTCTCTAAGCAATATATAGATCCATATTTTGTAGACTTAAATAGATAGGCTATAAGTAACCTCCTTTTATATTTTATTATTTCTGCTGTGAGTACTGAAACAAAAGTTTGCAAATTCATCTGGATCTGTTTTAGCTGAAGTGTCCAGTTTCAACCAAAGCGCACATTATTTTAGGGACTTTTCACTCCCCGTTCTGTATTTAAGGTGTATAATGCGGTCTGTAACAAATAGCTCATCTATGAAGACCGAACTGACCACTCATATTTAATTAAAACTATAGAATCCTTGTCCCACGATTCATTGGACTGAGTTTAGTTACTTATTTGTTTAAAAAAATGGACATTTTAGCCAAGGCAATTATTTACATGTCACAGGTTTAAAACTTTGAACTTGAAATGGTTACATGGAGTTAGAGAATTTTATACATAATGTCCTAGGCCTGAAACATACACAGCAAAATAGTGAGAGAGAGAAGTGTCTTCAGTGATTATTTACTGAAAACCTAGTATTTCACAGCAAAATGACAACAGTGAGTCACTGCCCTTACTACATCAACAGAGGTAAGAAGGTGATTCTGAATAATAATGCCTGTAGCATTTTAGGGTCTATAAAGCACTTTGCCTTTCACAGGATATTTGATTTGACAGTGATTAAATAAAACCCCCAAACTCTGAGCATCAGGTAGAAAAAAGTTCACTGAAACCTGTAAAACACTGACGTTAAGAATGTATCTGCAATATTTGCCACATTTTGTGTCATGGATCTCAAAATAAATTTAACAGCCAAATATCCACTTTGCTCTATGTCAGGGCCTCCAATTACTAAAGGGATTTGTTTGGTAGCACTAATGAAAGATTAAACATCTAAAACATATAATTCTGCTGTAAATTGACATACACCAATAAAGCAGCATTTAGGTTAGTTAACCTTCACCTGTACAATAAAATTAAAGAGGGAGTCCTCTGGGTATTTTTAGATGGAAGACATTATTCTAAGCAGAGAAAAATAATGCAGAATGAATGTGTGTTCAGGGAGACAAAATATTTACAAAACCTCTCCTTGTACATCTTTGGCTATGCTTACTGGGTGCAAGGTGTTTTTAGGAACATCTAGCCAGATGACATAATGGAAAGTTGGGCTTTCAGACAAGCCTGGGTTTGAATCCCACCCCTCCTGTTTGTAACTTGTGTTGTCATTGTTGTTGTTTTTGATAAGTGACTACCTCCATAAACCTTGGTTTTCCCAAGTGTAAAATATTAATGCCCAATTTTGAGAATTGCGAGGATTAAGTGAAAATTATAAAACTAATAGCAAGTATTTATTGAGACTTTCTTGTGTGTCAAGTGTTATATTAAAGCCCATTTACATGTATTTTAGTCCATCTGAGTGCCACAACACCCCGTAAGGGGCAGGATACTATTAAGGCCCCCATTTTATAAAGTTATAAGTAGATGCTGAGACTAGGAAAGGCTGACTTTTGCAAGAGTCATAGAAATGATAGGTGATGGTTCTGGGAATGAAACCAGGCCATCTGGCTCCAGAGTCTGCCCTCTTCATCAGGACTTTAGTTCTGATGACATTTCCCCTTCACCCTCACTCCATCTCCAGCATCCCCCATCCGGCCCACCCTAAGCTGCCTGTGAGTTTGAGAAAACAAGGAAAAAATAAGCAAATAGGAACGGGAGAATAACAGGGAGCTTAGTTAATTTTTCTTTCAGTGCTTTGATCCAAATGGCATCATGCAAATCAAAATTAACCAATTAGAAATGGAAAAACTCAATGATTTGATAGTTACTTAGAAGAAGGCTTGAGGGTTTAGTATGAGAGAGGAAGTTTCCCACAGGGGAACGACAGGCTTATCCTCCCTTCTCCTGCCTAGAGAGACAGGGACCAGGGGTTTTGCCCCCAAATCACCAGGAGGGGAAGAAGAGTCAGAGATACGTACCTGCCAGGGGGAAGAGTGGGCTTGGAGGCCCACTGTACACCCGAACCCATCCCCTGAGCACCAAAGTTGATTTTGGTTTACCAAACTCACGCAAATTGGATTCATTTTCAGAGCAGAGATGCAAATTATAAGGCAATTGCACAAGATAAAAGCTACTGCATCCTGAAGATACTAATTCTTCAGCAGTAAATACAAGCATTAGCTATAAACATAGGCAAGACACTTCTCTTCATGGCTTTAATCAAAGGATAAAAGTTCTCTGGCAAATTACAGGTCTCTTGAAATTTCTTTCCAGATGAAAATAATAAATACCAGTCAAGTAAAATCATTTTGATTTTTAAGATGTTGGTTTCTCCTTTCTCTGCACAACAAATATTAGGAATCCTTTTGGATTGAAAGCAAGCCGCTATGTGAAGATTCCTCCACATCTTGTCACTTCTTTGCTAAGTGGCTTTGCACTGGAGTGACATGTACGTGAACATCACTTGCAGTGTCTGTTAAAATGCAGAGTCCTGGGTCCCACATCAGACCTACTGAACCAGCATAGGGGGCAGATAGGTTTCTGTCCTACTGAAACCTATTTTGAGTAATTGTGAAATACATTGTTGGCTCAGGAGCACAACTTACTCGTTACCACTGAGGGGTACAGCAGATGTGAAAAGTATCAGGGCAGAGATTTCTCACCCCAGTTAATGAGGCAGATTTCTGAATGTTCAAGTGGTCAATTTTATAAAAGTTCAAACTAGTTATTCAAACTACACAAGTGATATGATCAGAAGAAAGTTTTTTTTTTTTTTTTTAAGAATTTAAGCTAAAAGGCAATAATTAATAGTGAGAGAATTTAGTGTATAATTAAGTGAACTAGGCAGGGCCACAAACAAACTCTATACCACAAACATTCTCCCTAAGTGACACCTTAGCCTGTCTTAGGGACGTGAAAACTGAGGGTAAGATTAAAATTAAGAAACATGCATAAGGTCCTAGGGAAAAGATGTGGTGGGTTGGGCGTTCTATTCACATCTTCATATCAGTTTCTTCTCACCGTCACTCAATACATTTGATAGGGTTTCCCCCATTTGAAAAATGAGGAAATGAATGTTCAGAGAGGTTAAGAGGCTGGCCCAAAAGTCACACAGCTAATAAATTAGCAGAGCTAATACTCCTATGGAGCCTCTGACTGATGTCAAAATGTATTAACTCCTGGTCTTTATTGAGAGCTAAAGTGTCCTCTAAGTTCATGAATTGAAAAGATTACCAAATCTCCTTGTGGAAGGGACCGAAGAAACTCCTCAGTGAATGCAAGACTTTATTTGTTTTTTAAATTTTTAAATCACAGTTCTTTAAAGAATTCCTTTCCTTGTTCTTCCCAAAGCAATCTGAAAAAGTAATTGCTAATGTATCAACAGTCCATAAGAGACACTTCCCACTACATTAACACTATAAAATTAAATATGTAAGTAGAGGATTCAAGCACCATAAACAGAAGAGTGTAAGCAAGCATATTTTATAAATAGCTCTTATAAAATTCTAGATTACCTGCCTGCCATAAATCTCTCTCTTTAGTATACCTAAAGCACTCTCCCACCCAAAGACACACGTAATAATTGTTCTAAAAGCTCACATTAAACTTATTCAGTAGCATCCCTTTTAAAGGACTGAACATTGCCTTAATGATTTGACTAGCTGGATTACATTTTGGAGTATGATTTGGGAACTTGATTAGTGGAAATTCTGGCCTTTGTCAGTGATGCCAAAATATGGGAGATTCCTGATAGAAATTCCAGAAAACCCACACCTCTGACTGCTCATTGAAATACAAGGACATATCATCTGCTTCTTCATGTTAACTAAAGTTAGAAGCTTAGAAGTATTTGTTCTATCATGCTAAGTACCATTATCATCTCCATTTTCCTCCCCACACTGCCCAAGAGAGCCACGGTAAACAATGGTAAGATGCAGGTTCTCACGAAGCTTACATTCTCCAGGGACTAAAGAAATAATATGAGTACAGGAAAAAAAAAAAAGTAACACACAAACAAATAAAAGACAGTGAAGAGGGCCTTGAAGGAAATCAAATAAGGCATGGACAAAAAATGTTGCCTGCCATTGTAGTGAACAAAGAATGCTGCCTGCCATCAAGCCATCAGCCAGGGCAGCGGCCCCTACAGGGCACCCTGAGGGCAACTCAAGTTGGAGAAAAACAGGATACTGGCCCTAGATAGTAAAGACGCATGTCAAAGGAATAATATCAATGAGCTGAACTCTTGCATCTTCCCATACATAGAAAAGCACTAAAAAACCATTAACTTGAGATGTCTGTTTTTTGTGATTATCAGTACTCTTTTGATGTTTGACTACATTTTTTTTTTTTTTTTCAGCAAAACTCCTATATATCCTGGTTCCTCCTTGACCTCTTGGGAACAGTCCCTCAGAGCTCTCTGAGAGGCTGTCTTCCCAGGCTAACGTCCTCAGTAAGGTCCCCGAATAAAACACAACTCGCAACTTTTAGGTTTTTGTTTTTGTTTTTAGTCGACAAAGGCAAACGGGATAGGAAGTAAGGGGTTTAGGAGGGCTACTCAGATGGGAGGGGCTGGTCAGGGAAGGCTGATGACCCAGCAACATATGGCGGTATAGGTACATGGTAATATGGATATGCATATGGTGATATATGGCTGAGACCAGAAAAAACGGATCATTTCTCAAGCCTGCAGGATATCAAAATTGCTGCAATAATCACCTGGTGGAGAGCAGTGCCCTCCTACTTTTAGACTCAAACGGGAGAGTTAATAAAAAATCGAGAAATAAGAGGTCACATTTTTAGTTTGATATTTCCCTTTCGTTACAAATGCCTTACTGAGTAAGCTAGGCCACCCTGGTTCTTTGCAAAGAAGAATTTAAAGCCCACAAAACAAAAAAACCCTAAAGGGGCACCACGTTCAAGAGGCTCGCTCAGTGGTGCACTTCCGCTAACAACAGCAAGGGAAGGGATCATTGCTGGGCTTATTGCTCTTACCACCCAACATGAAACAAAAATGGTTTAGGGCCCAGGCGTCAGGCAGCGTACCAAGAGTCAGACACAGAAGCAAAGAGGAAGAAAATAGTCACTGCGCTTTCCATGGCAGGCTGTCAGATAGTGCCTCATAATGTTCAACTGTGTGAATTTCAAAATCTGAAATGCTTAGTCATGATTTGTAGCTTTCAAAACCTGGCAGCTAAATATTGACCATGTGGCATTGAGGCAGGAGGTAGATGGGCCCCAGGCTAGACATTGACAACTGGCCTCCTGTTCACACTTCCTGGGGTGAGAAGAAGATGGGCTTCAGGCCGGACATTCATTACCAGCCCTTTGTTTACTTTTCCTGAGGCAAGAGACAAGCGGGCTCCGGACTACATATTTATGAGTGGACTCCTGTCTGTATTTCGAGATCTGCACTTTGATATGAGAAACAACAACAGGAACAGGGTAGATAATCGGACATTGGACACTTTTGTGGCAGGGACAGAGAGGGGCTAAACCCTGCTAAAAGATCAAGAGGTCATACATTTCCCATCCTTGAGGCAAGGGAAACATTGCACATGCGCAGAAAGGCTCCTTGGGGGTCAAAAGGAGGGGCACACCCCATAATACGTGATGCTAAGGCTGTCCCATAGACCTCAGGGCTGAAATCCATCTTGGAAAAACGTTGCGCACGCATGTTGGGTAGGGTCCTAGGGCAGGGCAGATGTGGAAGAAGAAACCAGGTAATTGGCCAAAGGTAAACAAAGACACGGAAGAACTGCCCTGTATAAATGACCTAACCACCTCTTCACTGCGTTCCTCCTCATTCAGGAGGACGCCCACACCCTTCCTCTCCCGGAGTGCATCTCTGCCTTGCTTCTGTCTTAACTAAACAAACGGTTTCTCTGTGTGCTCTCCCACCTGTTGTTATGCTATATCTCTAATAATAAACTTGTACCTGTTTTTACAGTTTTTGCTTCCGTGAGAAATGCATTTTTCACTGGGGGCAAGAGCCAGGGGGTGTGGTGGCCAGGATTCCTGGTTTTCATCCAGGCTACCCAGGTTCAATTCCTGGGCAGGGGATTAAGATCTCGCTTCACGCCACCACCCACTGCTGCCTCTCGGAGATTAGCTTTACTCCCTGGAGGGGCCGACTCCTGGCTTCCTTGGGTCAAGGTTATGTGGCCATCACCACCTACTACTTTATCACCATAAAACAGCAAGGCTGGTAAATATTTACATTCTGAGAAGAATCATGCGGTGTGCTTGTTAACAATGAAGATTCCCAAGCCCCAAACACAAAGATTCTAAATCAGGAAATTTAGAATAAAAACAGAATCAACCTTTTTATTAAAGTAACATCAAAATTAATTCTCAGGTAGGTAGTATAAGAATAGTTGGTAGGGAGTATAAGAATCACACTTAGAAAAAATAGATTAGATAACTTGTGATATGTAGACTTGGTCTAAAAGGACAGTTTTCAAAACTGTCATCCACTGAGGTTTTAGTTGTATGTACGGCTGACCCTTAATACTTGGGGGTTAGGAGTTCCGACCCTCCCTCGAAGTAGAAAATCCATGTATAATTCAGAGGCAGCCCTCCATACACGCAGTTCTGCACCTGCAGATTCAACCAACCACCCTCCTGTAGTACTGTAGTATTTACTACTGAAAAAAATTCCTGTATAAGTGAACCCTCACAGTTCAAAGTCCTGTTACTCGAGGGTCAAATGCATATGGATGTTTTCTTTTAGCCATTTAATATTACACAAACGATTTGAGATGGCCCTGCTAATTCATATGGGGGAAATTAGGGATCATACAGGAAACAACTGAAAGATGTCCAAAAGAACATAATCTGCCAATTAAAAAAAAGAACTGTAAAAAAAGAAATCAACTTAAGCTAAATTACAATGGCAGTGACGATAAGAACCACATTCAACAATTTATATATGAGTGCCATACTCCAAAAATTACTCCATCACCCCACCATCAAAGCTAACAAAACCATTAAAAATTTTGGCCAGATCATTGGGACATGAAAAAGTAGTCGGTACTAGAGTCAGAGAGTCTACAGCCATGGTGCTCAGCCCTGCTAGACTTGGTGCTTGCTGGGGTTTTTTATTGTGCTTTATTTTATTATCATTCTTAACTGAGATATATGTCAAATAACATAACATTTACCATTTAAAAATGTACGATTCAGTGGGTTTAAAAAATATCCATAATGTTGCACAACCATCACCACTAATTCCATATTTTTATCACCCTAAAAAGAAACTCTTTACCTGTTACTAGTCATTTCTCCTTCCCTTCTTCCTCCAGCCCCTGGCAACCACTAATCTACTTTTTGTCTCTATTCAGTGCCTGCTTGTCTAGGAAAATGCCCTGTTTAGATTAACGCCCCATTCAGATTCCCAAAATAAAATTTTGAGATCATATAACCTATATATTCATATAAATTTCAGATATGTTTATGTTGTGCAGACTATCAGTCTCTGCATGCCCCTTGACATGGTTTGAATTTCTCCCATGTTACTAGCTAGGCCTCTGCAGCGTTACTTTCAATGGCTGAAGGAATTTCATCAAATAGATACTGCACAAAGCACCTAACTAATCTGGTGGTGTTGTAATTTATATTTGAATATTGATTTTTAAAAAAATCTAGCGGGATTTCCCTGGTGGTCCAGCGGTTAAGACTCTGCCCTCCCAATGCAGGAGGCCCAGGTTCGTTCCCCAGTCAGGGAACTAGATCCCGCATGCCCCCGTGTGCCACGTAAGACCCGGTGCAGCCAAATAAATAAATAAGTGAATATTCTTTAAAAAGAAAAAGAAATCTAGCAACCAGGTTTAAACACTTAAATTTTGTACTTCCAAAAACAATTTCAAAACGAAGCTACCGTATTATACTGTATTTTTTTTAGCATTGGCATGTTTAGAAGCCTGGCACGGAGGTGGGGGAAAGCTGTGAAGCCCCTCTTGTCCTTATCACACTGTGTGTCTGGAGCAAGGCTAACTCTTTTTTATCATAAGGAATTTGGTGGCAATCTCTGTAGGACATTTGCTCCTCAAAAGTATTTCCCAGAGATTCTATTTTAAAAGTCCCGAGGTAGTTATGTTAAGCATTAAAACCATATGCAGACGAATATCAAAAGAGGATAATGTTTATTTGGCATTGTTTGGTACCAAGCATTACCTTACTCACTCACAGCCAGTCTCTAAGCCATAAAATCTTATTTTGCAAAATGTAACATAAGCACCCCAGTTAGACTTGCTTCAGATTTCTAACACACACACAAAAAAGAAAAAGAATAAAAAGGCCTTTTCTATGATTTAGGCGTAGGAACTAACTGCATAGGCATTTGCATTTGTATGAAGGGGGCTGAAACTCAGCTTCAGAATCAGCCAGGATTTTATTCTTTTATTTTACTTTATTAGGGAAGCAGAGACTATCCTAATAAATCCTCCTTCCGTCTTCTGGCGCACTTAAAAACTCATTTTTGAGCTTCACTGACTCCATTATGTTGAACTTTGGTATTAAGTACGAAGGGAGGAAAAGAGTAGGTGTGTGGGTGGAAAGGAGGAGAACAGAGGGAAGCAAAGGGCGAAGAGTGAAGGGACAACCGTGGGGCCACCATATCTGTGAGCCCTCCGCTCAACAATGGCAAAGCAACAATACACGGTGTGGAGAACCAGAAGGCTGCCACAGAGGCGCGGGCTTAACAGGAGACCCACCAATCCACATGCGGCATATGTGCTGTTTCCTAGACACTACCTCCCATGAACTCCTTTGACTTCGGTTTCTGTTTCAGGACTCCATGATTTAGTTTCTGTTTTAGCATTTGAACAATAATAATTTTACTACAAAAGGTAAATGTCTTGTAAACTAATGCGAAACATATTGCTTGGCAAAGTTTACAATGTCACGATTTATGGCTCCAACACCGAGGGTCTCTCTGACCTCGAAGATAACATAATGAAGCAGCAATGTGCTCCAAATGACTCAGTGTGATTTTTCATTAGTTCTCGTAATCGCCCCCTATTAATTTGTATGCACATAATAAGCACTCACCTTCACAGTTTGTCCGGCTTCGGGGCCATCCTAGAAATAGGGGGGAAAAAAAAAAAAAGACAGAGGTGAGAACAGATAGATGGTATCTCCTGCTTATTCAGAAATATTGCCTGTTAATAATTTAAATCCAATTTCATTGTGTGTTAATTTATAGTTTCCTCATGGGGACCATTCGCTTCAAAGGTACGGGGCCCAACGGTTCTCCATTTCCGCCTGAGAGTAAGAAGTTATGTCTAAAAATGATATGAATTATCCAGTGAGTCAACCCCTTTCCTACTTTTCATGCTCTTTGCTTTTGGCTACAGTTTTAATTGCATTAAAGGAAGACTGGAAATATTTGGGGAGGTGAAGTATCACACCTTTCGGTTATCTTTAAACCAGATGTAGCTTAATTAATGCCTGATTACTTTAAGTCTCTACTCAGGAAATTGCTATAAACATAATCCATTAAGCAAGAAGCAAGAATATGGGCTGTCTCATGCAGGAGGAGCGCCCAAGAGTGGGCCCTCTCTGGCTCTTCTGACCTTGGGAGAAAAGGTGCAAGTGTTTATTGTAGCTGAGCTCTTTTCCCATCCTGGGTCCTTCCCTCCGCTTTCTGCAGCCCAACAGAACTATTTGCTTAGCTAAAAAGAAGCAAACTCGTCTAGTCATCAGGCACAATACAAAGCAAAAGCAAGTAAGTGCTCAGCTGGTTTGGAATAGCAGAACATGCAATGTTTCTATAATCAGAAATTTCAAAATTGAATGACAACTCTGAAAATTTAGGTAAGTCTTTCTACTTCTAAGACCCAAACTACTTGGGGTGAGAATTCTTGCCCTGCTATGGCGAAGATTAAGCAGACCTGTGTAATCAGTGGTTTTCAAACTTGGAGTCTCAACCTATTAGTGGGTCATAAAGTCAACTTGATTGGTTGTGACCAGCAGTGAAGACAAAAGAAATCAGATAACAGAACAAAAACTATTAGACTGCACAGAATAGGTAAACACTGCTTTGTGAAGTTTCTGTTTCCTTTACCTACATGTCTGTAGGGGGAGAGGGGAATATATGATTGTGAAATAAATATATATCTTACTGTACGTTAAAGTTTTAAAAAGTTTGAAAACACCACATATATGAAAGTACTCTAAGTGCTTTATATAGCAACAGTTTCTATATTTTTTAACATCAGTTTCTATATTTTTGGAATTAAGTTTCTAGCAAATCATGTTAGATAACCAGCATTGGCCATTTCCTATGAATGAGAACTTTCTTCTAGTATTCCATTAAACACTGACAGATGTCTTCACCCAGTTGCCTTCATTTGGTCTCTCTGGAAACATGATTTGCAGCATCAGCTTAATAAACACCCTGAGCTTAACTACCTGCTTGAAGGTGACTCAAAGGGGTTAATACACAATGCACACAGACAGACAGACAGACACACACACACACCCCCACACACACACACAGTATTTTACAAGGAAGTTTAGATACTCTTGACACAGACATGGTGGCAAAAGGTTTTTTTTAAAGAATGCAGATGAGGGAATTCCCTGGTCGTCCAGTGGTTAGGACTCTGCGCTTCCACTGCAGGGGGCACAGGTTCGATCCCTGGTCGGGATACTAAGATCCCACAGGCCGCATGGTGCGGCCAATAAATAAATAAATAAAAATGCAGATGAGTATTTCTAGTCAGGGCCTTTCACGACCTGAAAACGGTGGCCTTCTCTATCTGTTCTCTTTTAAAGTCTACGGTGGAGAGCTCAGGAGGGCAGAGGAAGGATGATAAATATCCAGTTCACCTAAAGCACTGAGTACAAGGTCTTGCATTATGAAACCATCCACTTCTTTCCAAAGGGTTTTTGGAGAGTCATCAAATCTCAAGGCCACACAGGGCTTTAATTACGTATAGATACCTGCAGCTCTTTCCATGGGTGATAGGAAGGGGCTCATGGTATATTACGACCTGAAGATTCACTCAATTCCCACAGCTGATGACCCACCGCGGACCTCCTCCTCCCACACTGACAAGCGTTGGCTCAAACTCGGCCTAAAGATCTCTAGTGATTGGGGGTCTAGCTTCTTTACCAGGAAGTAGGCCACACTGAACACTCAGTCAATCCAGCTTCATACCATAATCGATCCATAATCGATCACGGAGGCTTGGATCAAAAAGGTCAGCCTTGTGAGGGCGAGGCCCTACCTAACCTGCGCATCTCTATTCCCCTAGAAATAGAGCAGGGCTCAAAACATATTTAATCCTGGCATCAAAATGACATGTCCAGCCCCAGTTCCAGTAAAAGATCTGGAATGTCTTCATGCTCACCACACACATCACACGTCCAGTACTCCCAGCTGCTTGGTCAACACCCCTGCATGCGTTGCCTCTGCTGATATTCTACCCTGTTCACCAAGCCCACGTCGGGGCCTTGTGGATAGCAGGGTGGCCCTGGATGAGCGAGCTATCTATACACTCACCTGCACGGAAAAGGTGAGAGAGGTGCCCTGGAAATGCTTCTCCACTGCCGTCCCGACTCTCTGTGCTGCCTGAAACAGGTCGGCCACTTCATTGGGACGCAGGTCTCGGAAGCGCTCCGCTGGCCGGAGGGGACACACGAGGACATCTGCAGTGAGCTCTGTTAAGGTACACTCTGCTTGCTTTAGGGACCATTTTTACCAAGAAGTTTATACCCACAGCCTTGAATCCCCTTGGCCCAGGGCCTGAACTCGCAAAGGCTAAGGAATAAAAGAACAAATATTTACCAACCACTGAACTCCAAGGAGTTCAAAGAGAGCTTACAAACATGGTTAATTATACTTTAAAGGAGAAGCTATGGCGCACTGAAGAAATTCTCTTAAGAGAAAAAGACATCAGTGTTCAGAGAGACTTAAGTGCTGGCTGAAATAATTATGCCACGAGGCAAGATCTATTCTGGACCGTTATCTCCTGACCCCTATTCTCAAGCAGCCAAAGGCCATGGGTTGGAAAAGCAACTGGAATATTCAGTTGGTTTTTCTATTAAGAGCATCGCAATCAAAACTTCAATTGCAATATCTCTGTAGAGAAATATGTAATCAAAAGACAACAGTATTTTATTTTTAAAAGGAGTATAGAGATTCTGAAAATGTACAGTGAACTTCATTTATAACAAGGAGATGTGCCACACGGTTAAGCAACTAATGACAAGCGTTCCTCAAACTGATTATTAAGAATTCAAGAAGGCAGTTGAAGGTAAATCATTAATTTAAAACAAGGGTTATCTGCTCATGCAAATGAAACCATCTTAATGTATTCTATTAGTCAGACAAATCAACATATTTACATTATTGGTCTGAACAAACAACAAATTCTAGAGAAAAAGGATGCAAGTTTGATCATTTGTTGGTAGCAAATAAACATTCAGTGTCACATCATCAACAACGTTTCAGTTTCTTTTTGTATTTGAACTCATAAATGTATGGGTATACACATATAGACATGTACACATACATATGTATACACACACAAGCTACCTTAATTTTTGTTCAGTTTTCAGGTACCAGCAGGAGAAAAAAAGCTAATGTTCTTTTCTGTTTCTTGTTTTAAAAGAGCATGCTTCGGCCTTGAGCCAAGCAGCTAAGGGGCATAATAAAACCACAAGTCTGCAGTTGCTAGTCTCACCAGAATATCAAGCATTTTAGCCCACCATACTATTGGTAGGACTGAGGACCCAAGGGGAAATGCACTGAGCTCAGCTGGGCGGGCCTGATTTCCATAAGACAGGGGGAAAAAGAGAGGGAAAACCGATTAATTTTGCTCATAATCAGGAAATGCATGTCAAAGGTAAACTAGGAAAACGAGTATTTGTTTAATCTGAGTTCATTTTTCAAGAGAGGAGAAGAGAGGCCTTCACCCACAGGGCATCTGATACTTAAAAAGATAATTATCCTTCTTTGGCAGGGCTGCTTTATTATCATGGGTCAATGAACCATTTAGAAATGGAGAATTTCCTTTCATTTCCTCTGAGCAGATTGCCAGCCTCCACTCCCACTGAGTTGCTTTTTTTGTTGTCAAAAGAGCCCTTTCCCCATCCTCCTCCTCTCTGCTTTAATTTACACCCTCCCTTAGGCTCTGACTTCACCAAACCACAGCAAGATGACAATTTTGCAAGCTTCCAACAATATTCATAATTACTGTGGTTGGCTATGTCTACACACAGCAACTAGGTGGGGAAGGGAATAACATTCTATTTAAAAAACTGCTTACTGTGAAAACTGGTGGAATGAATCTGGCAATCTTTGTGTCTAACGTTACTTTAGTAATATCGATGACATCTGAAAGGTTTTTTTCAATGCCATAAAAAACTGTATCTTATTACCTGTCCATTTTTTTACCCGATGCTGAGAATCAGCTTGACCCAAGTTTAATGAATCAAACTGTTTATGGAACGGAACCAAAACGGTGGAACGTGTGAGATGTTCTATCCTGTACATACCTAACCACAGGGTGATACATCACATACATTTTTTACTGTAACTGAATATTAATATAGAAATACAACATATCACAAGAGATTTCAACAGGCTAAGCACATTCTCATGTAGGTGAATATTTTTCAGCAGCCCATTTAGGCAACATTGTCCTGACATAATATTCCCTGCAACCCAACCTTTTGTTAAAAAGTCATCTTATCTGCATATCACACACAGACATTTTGATGCAAAAAATAAGACGAAATGGAGATTACTCTCAAGGGTGCTTACTTCTGCAGGTGGTCATGTGGGAGATCACTGTCTTTGTTCTGATGGGACCCAGAGGATGGCCAAACAGCCATCTCAACCTAGAAATGGCCACACAGGTGGGTTCCACATCACCCTACACGGAGGTAGCTGGGTCTGACATTACACACGGTGCGGCTCTGGAGCCTCTGGTTGCAGTGTGAGTAGCTGACCTGGCCAGGAGCAGATTCGCTATCCGTCACACTCCCTGGGGCCATTCTGGGCACTAATGGGGCATCAGAAGGTCAGCATCAACCGTCTTCCCTCAGTTCCTTTACAACCAGAGAAGACAAGAGCCTGGGCCTTAGCCTCACCATAGGCTGCATCCTGACTGATGGCTACCTACCTCCTGAGCCTCTTTTTCCTCACTCCTCTCTAGCATACTACACATCTGCCATATTTGCTTTCTTTCTGTTCTTCAAACACACTAAGCTCCTTCCTAGATTTGGGGGTTTTGTCCTGGTTATTTGTTCTGCCTAGATCAATTCCCCCTGATCTTCACATGGCCGCTTCTTTCTTATCATTCAGATCCTAATTCCAATGCCACTCTCTCAAAAGAACAATTAACTGCTAGGGACTTTAAACTGCTACTTGCTTACTCACTCTTATATCACCCTATTTTAATCTTTTCACAGCCCCCCTGCCACCAGCTGGCAGTTTTCTTGGCTGGTTACTATGTACCCAGATGAGAAAGGAAGCTCCACAAAAGTAAAGGCTTTGTCTTGTTTATTGCTCTTTCACGGCCACCTACAACACCAGAGACACTTAGTAAGTCTTGCTGGAATGAGAGAATAAATAATAAACCAGACCCTTGTATCAGCCACCTCTGAGTACTAAAACCCTGACTAAATGGAGATGACATTCATTTACTTTTCAATCATCTATACAAGATTGAGATAGTCTGCAATATATTTTTTTGAATTCAAAGAAGTTTATCCTTAAGATCTAGCATGGTTAGAACTAATGTTAGATGAAAGCTGGAGAAATGTAAACTCATTTTTAACATAAACTAATTTTCACATGAGCCGAAAGGAAATAAAATTATGAAGGTAAAAGCCTTTTTTAAAAACCCTTTTATAACTAGAAAGAAGTAGTTTCTAGAATACTCGAGAGTCTCAGATAAACTGTATCTATTAAAATGCTGCTTTACACTGTGACTGAGACGTGTAACTCATCTGTTCCTTCAATGAACACTGAGCATCACTTAAGTGTGGACACTGTACTTGGCTCTGGGAACAGCAAAGGAGAGTAAGAAGGTGTTCCTGGCCTTCCGGTCCGGGAGACAGGCACTGAAATACACAACCGCAGTACTATCGGGGCACAGATAGAAGCACAGAGGGCTGCCCAATGCAGTGGGCACCTGGGGCACCTGAGAAAGGCAAGGGTTCTAGAGGAACCATGGGGAACCTCTGAGTGGGATGAATTATCCCACGGCTACCTGAAAATATAAAGAGGTTCATAAAGAATTCAAAGCAGATCAGCAAACTTTTTCTGCAAAGGGCCAGATGGTAAATATTTTAGGTTTGGTGGGCCATATGCCTAAGGAGCCATAGATAATACAAACACAAATACGTGTGGCTATATCCCAGGAAACCTTTATATACAAAAAGAGGAGCCTGGCCAGATTTGGCCCATGGGCCTTGGAGTGTCAGCCCCTGATTTAGAGGAATCACATCAGAAAAAAATTAAGTAAAGGAAACTGAAAGTATGGGGGGGGGGAGGGTATTCCTCTTTTCCTAAATTGAGGACTACAATGTTATCTTAATAGCATATTGGACAAATATTATGTATCTTAAAAAAATTACCTTTCTAAGAAAAATATGTGAACACAGTAGAACATTTTCATGACTCTAATAATTCTGATGCCTTTAAAGACTAATCACAACCATAAAATGTATTGTGGTATTGACACCACATAGATAAATCACGAGTATTACTCCCCATCACAACTCAAGGAGTTTCTGCCACTACCAAATGGAAAAATGAAGCATGTGATCTGCAAACACGTGAGAGCACCAAAACAGTGTGTTACTCACAAATTCTTCTGAGAATACAATTATTTTCTCAAAATAAGTGCACAAGCCTTAGAAGAAAATACCATATTACCGGAAGACGGTGGGTACCATGTGCTCCATGGCATTCCTAGACAAGCTACTCAGGGCAAGCAAAGTAATTTTGAAGAACAGCAGACAGCTCTTGAAATTCTACTGCCACTGTTTACATGCCAGTTGTTTTAAGGTAATATCACAGGTGCAATATAATTTAATTTGGAGACTCTTAGGCCTTGTTAACGGGCAAATCCCATATTGTGCATGGGCTACAAGAACACACTTTCTCCTGGGTCCTCTTTGTGTAGCATTAACACCTCTGAAGAGACTTTTTAGCCAGCGTGCATGATAACCCTCAAAGAAGGTAATCTACTCAATTGAATTTAATATGTTTATCCAGTACTCACTATGTCTGAAAGCCTGTGAAAGAGATTATCAAATGGGATCTGGCCTCTCCCTATAATCTAAAGGAGACACATTCATTTAGTAATAATAGTTTTTTTTAAAGAAGAGAAGGTCAATAATTATGATTTAGTTCCTATGGTCGACAAAGGGATTTCTCATAGCAGAGGAAAATCAAAGAAGAGTTTTTAGTGCAGATGAGATTTAAAGTGGACTTTACAAACAGGAGAGTGAACCAACCGGAGGGTTGGCTGGCAACTCCCTCATCCATCCATCCCACAACTACAGCCTCCTTTCAGTCTGGGGTTTGTGTGAAAATTTAGGATGCCAAGATGAATGTGACAGAGTCACTGACCTTGAAGTGTTCACACTCTATTATCCCAAACTGTCATGTAGCACAAACAGATCATACGACGCAGAGAGATGAGTGCTATTGATAGAAATCAGTACAGAATGTTGTGGGAGCATAGAGAAGGCAGGATCTAACTCTGCCTAGGGGTGTTAGACAAACTTTTCAGTATGGTCCTGCACTCCCATTTTCTAAAATCAGAAACTATTTCTCCAAATTTGGACCAAAATCTATCCTTGAAAATGGCCTAGCAATTTATGCATCAAAGAAAGTTGTCGGGTATTCTTCCTTTGGCCAAAATCACCGTTTCATTTATATATGGACTCTCGTTGACTTCATCTTTCCAACAAACCAATGGAGGACTATTATAATTCCAATTTTGCAGATGAGGAAATTACAGCTCACAGAAAATAAGAAATCTGTGCAAGACAGCACACTCCGTAGGAGACTAAAACTAGAATTCAACCCAAATCTGTCTGATTCCGAAGTCCTCTCATTAAAAGTGCGCCCTCCATTCCCAGAGTCCTTCTGTTCATGGAAGAGAATCACACTTCATGAAATACAAACATACTGTGCAAAACTGCTAACTGCCTGAGAAAAACCCAGCCTCAAATGAAGAAAGCAGAGGGGACGTACAACCCCACGGTGGAAGGAGGCCTCAGTGCTGGGCAAAGGAAGCCCTGGGTATGCCCTTGTTCTAACAGGGAACTGTGAACAAGGGGATCAAGAATGAGAGAACCATCTTTATCAGCGGGAGGAAGTAAGAGGGATGCAGAGCCTGAATTTTTGCCCTTTTCCAGCTTTGAGCTTCAGTTTCTTCAAGGTAACTTGAGCTCCCCTGGGTTGACAGATAGGAGGGAGATTAGGTATTACAGTCTATGTCAATGAGTCAGGCTGTCGGACACAGTGAAAATCCCATTGCTTGTTGGACAGTCTAATTATTGGGAGCCATTGACTTTCTCATAGCATCATTTATATCACCAAGGACTACCAGAAACTGGGTAATGCCTTTTCTTTCCCTCTTCTTCTCCACTCTCACCACCAGCCCAGAAGTGACTGTCTCCGTCCTTTTGCATGAACATGTAGGGTGTTTTTGCCATGTTAAAGTGATGTGGCAACGTGCCAGACCCTGTGCTGAACTCTTGCTGACACACAGCCAGTTCAGAATACACACAATGCAAGAAAGAAATGAAATGGAATCTTTACACCAATGAAACACCTGAAGATATTGTGGTAGCTTATTCACCAATATTAGCACAAGAATCCCTCCCATCCTACATGCCCCTTTGCAAAGTGACTTTGCTGCTCCTCTCACCAAAAGTTGGAGTCTATTTCCCTTCCCACTGAGTTTGGACTGGCCTGTGGCTTGCTTTGACCAGTGGAATGTGATAAAAGTGTTGCTATGTGACTTTCCAAGGTCAGGCCTTAACAGACTTTGCAACTTCTGTTTTTTCTGTCTTTTTGGAACCCGGAGACCAACAAGCTGTGGAAAAAGTCCAGCTAGGCTACTGGAGACAGGAGCCAAGTGAAAGAGAACTAAGGTACCCCAGCTGATAGCCAACAACTGTCATGAACCACAAAAACAACTGCAAAGGTCTGGTGGAATCACGAACAAAATGAGATGCTGTAAAAGTGAGAACTGTCCCAACAATATCAAATGATCATTATGTTGCTACACTTTTATTCCAAAAAATCTGATAAGTTTGAAATTTGCTCATCAAGGATAATAACTGATGATTTTAAAAATAATTTTATGAGCATTTCCATGACAAATATGAAATATTTAAATATAGAGTCGTGACACAGAAATGGAAATGTACTGATTCAGATGATTAATTAAAGACAACAGCAGAATATTATTCTCAGAGTTGCTCAGACTTGCTCCCATCTATTTTTCCAAATCTGATCTACTCTAGGGATTCAGAATAGAAAAGTCACTAAAATAAATCAAACCATCAAAATATCACTGATCCCAATGAAGCTGATTAGCATGTGTATATATGAATATGGAGTAAGTCGACATCAAATAATATGATGAAGAATTAGTCATTCTTCTGAACTGTAAAAAAAAGAAGAGTCTGTATTCATCTCTACTGCAGATCAGTATGTAGTTTAATGACAAGCAAGGAACTTTCCAGTTTGCATTGCAGACTTCTGCAGACCCCGTGTAATGAATTATTTGCTCTAATAAATAATCCTAGTCCTTGCAAATGTTTAAAATAATTCTTTTTTTTTTTTTTTAATTAATAGCTACTTTATTTATTTATATATTTTTAGCTGTGTTGGGTCTTCGTTTCGTGCGAGGGCTTTCTCTAGTTGTGGCAAGTGGGGGCCACTCTTCATCGCGGTGCGCGGGCCTCTCACCATCGCGGCCCCTCCCGTCGCGGGGCACAGGCTCCAGACGCGCAGGCTCAGCAATTGTGGCTCAGGGGCCCAGTTGCTCCGCGGCATGTGGGATCCTCCCAGACCAGGGCTCGAACCCGTGTCCCCTGCATCGGCAGGCAGACTCTCAACCACTGCGCCACCAGGGAAGCCCTAAAATAATTCGTAATGTCACTTCAAAAAACACCACCAGGATGACTGTGAGGTATTTTTGAGAAAAGATTCAAGTTATTTGAGTTAAGTAGCACAGTTGCAGAGTTTTGAATCAAAGTAGGTGGCATCTCAAAAGTAATGTACTATTCACAATGTAGGTAATTCTGTGATTTTTTTTAAGCAGAAAGGTAGAAATATTGTCCAAAAAATGAACCAATACAATTCTAAAGAAGCATCTTGACAGTTTGGGCCACACCTTTCTTTATGGGATGTTAACAAACCCACTTCAGTAACTCAAAGAAGACTTCATAGAATATTCATCAACCATAAGCATAAATGGCATGAATGTAATTTTAAGCAAATTTAATTTCCAGAGTATGATAAATTCCAGCACAATGTAATTAAGATAATGATAGCATTCTGCTCATACCTGGATTTCAATGCAAGCATCTCACAAGTATCTTCTAGAATTCTCATGTTGTGTCCTGGAGAATGCTTTGGGCCAAAGATACAAGTCCTTAGTCATCTGCGGGAGAGGAATCAGGTATCTCTCCCCTGGCAGATCTGCCCTGAGCAATCCCCAAACTTCTGCACTGATCTGGATGCTTAGAGGGGAGAATCATATTCATACGGAGAAGTAAATGGGTGGCTTTCAAAGAAAGTAAAATGAAAGAAAAGCCCGCAGCCGGGATGCACTCTGGTGCAGATTCTCTGGTTTAAATTTCACATAGTCTGTGAATATTTCAAGGCAAAAGAATCCTATATTGATTATCCTAAGAGAATCAGAATTGGAAAAAAAGTTACATGCTTATATTACACTAAATATGTGGGGGAAAGTAAATGATATCGGTAAGGGAAGGAGAGAATATACAACATTTGTGCGCTACCTATTATGTCCTAGTGATAATCAGCAATGCATTGGAGGTAGATAATATCACCCCCATTTTTCCACGTTCAGAAGCAGAGGTCAAAAAAAGTGAAACTAGGGCTTCCCTGGTGGCGCAGTGGTTGAGAATCTGCCTGCTATTGCAGGGGACACGGGTTCGAGCCCTGGTCTGGGAAGATCCCACATGCCGCGGAGCAACTAGGCCCGTGAGCCACAACTACTGAGCCTGCGCATCTGGAGCCTATGCTCCGCAACAAGAGAGGCCGCGATAGTGAGAGGCCCGCGCACCGCGATGAAGAGTGGCCCCCGCTTGCCACAGCCAGAGAAAGCCCTCGCACAGAAACGAAGACCCAACACAGCCAAAAATAAAAATAAAATAAATTTAAAAAAATTTTTTTAAAAAGTGAAACTATATATCCAAGGTCACACAGTTATAAAGTGAGAATCCTGGGCCATGCAGTAAAATTGTCCATGCTGTTCCAATGCTTCCCAAGGTGATACAAGTCTCCAGGTACCTAGTGCACTATTTACTACAGTGGTTCCCTAGGACACTGCTTCCATGAGATGTTATTACACACGATACAAGAAAAAAAATATCGTGTAGTCAAAGAAGATTAAGAAACACTGAATGAAATGAGGTAAAACAGGTTTCTTTACAGCAGGACTCATCAGGATATATCATGTACTAATGTGTATTCTGACTTAAAAAAAAAAGAGAGGGCTTCCCTGGTGGTGCAGTGGTTGAGAATCTGCCTGCCAATGCAGGGGACACGGGTTCGAGCCCTGGTCTGGGAAGATCCCACATGCCACGAAGTAACTAGGCCCGTGAGCCACAATTACTGAGCCTGCGCGTCTGGAGCCTGTGCTCCGCAACAAGAGAGGCCGCGATAGTGAGAGACCCGCGCACCGCGATGAAGAGTGGCCCCCGCTTGCCGCAACTAGAGAAAGCCCTCGCACAGAAACGAAGACCCAACACAGCCATAAATTTAAAAATTAATTAATTAATTAATTTAAAAAAAAAAAGACAGGGTAAATGCTTAAACCTTTCCCTTTAAAAAAAAAAAAGAGAGAGAGAGATACTAAGCAGCATTTCTCATATCCTTTTTTTTTCTTTAAACAGTAAGACTAATTTTTTGTCCATTTTTTGTAGAACTCTGCATACGACAAGTGTTCCAGAGGATTTTGGGACTACTGAGCCTCCTTTACCTACACACAGAGATGCCTGAAGATCTCAGCTTTTTAACCAAAAAGTAGAGTAAATATCCTCCTAATCATATAAGCAAAGCAAGAGGACCTTCTGCTTAGCGAAATATGCTGAGAAGCTGAGCATTAAAATACATCGAATGGAACATGGCAGTCATTAGTGAAACTGGCTCACTATTTCCATTTTTGCCATTCCAGGCACATGACAGGATTATACTTCCTTTATCCTCGTGCTTGGGTGAAGCTCAAGGAATTCTGGCCAAGGAGTCGTGAGCAAAAGTGATTATGTCAATTACAAACTAGAGCATTTAACTGCCAGTGTGAGACCTCAAAGCTCTCTTTCCTTCTGCAAGGCAACCAGCAATGTCACTGTGCTTTCAGGAATAGGACCAGGACCAGCCCTACAGGTCAGTAGGGGGCTCTGCTTATCACCTGTTCTCCCAGGGACTACAGCAAGTTTGTTAAATGGGTTTCATCTCTTTTGCTCACTCCAAGTAATTTGTGTAGCTGCTTAGAACAGTATGGTGAAGAGGATTCTGAGGCCTTGATAGGGATAAGGAGGGAAGAATGGGGAGATTTATTAGTTTTAGCTGCCATGAGGGAAGGAAGACTATCAGCATATATACAAAGGATCTGCCATTCTTTAATTAGAAAGCAAAAGAAATACTTTTTCCAAGACTCCCTTTTCCCCTTCCTTAATGATACGGAATCATTTCTAGGTCTTACAATGTCTCTGAGTAACCATTACAAAAATTCAGTATTATTGGTATGGTCCTGCAAATATACAGAAGTATGAGAACTTTAAATCATTCTGGTTAGGAGAGTACTGAAAAAGAAATTTACTGCCACGCAGAAGTATCTGTCCCTAATGTGCCAACATAGGGGTGAGAACACACCACAATGACGACGTTGTAAAAACGCTCTTAGGTGTTAAGACTTGGAGAAGTATTTCAGTAGAAGAGGAATAAAGTATGCTCAGCAGCTGAAAGAAATATTTAAGGATCATTTCCAATGAGTGATATAAAAAATTTTTTTAAAAACTACACATACACTCTGCTGTGAGAATCACTTCAAAAACTCTGTGAAAAGCTTTTTCGTCTAGTATAGATCAGAAAGTAATGCTAAAGATCTGCAATTCATGGGAGAGCTGCTGGAAAACCACAAGCAAGATAAATAATTTAACAGCACTTTACCATGTACACATTTATATTCTACCCAGTTTGGGAATAAGGAGAGAGCACGTTGAGTTTCTACTTCCATGGGGTGGCCAGATCGAAACCCAAGCTCCCGTGTAGATAGCATCCTTCCAGGGCAAGTTCTATCAGGTCCTGAAAAGCATGGATTCCAACTTCAGGTTTGTTTATGCCCCTAAAGAGCCATTGAAAATTCCATCTCCCATCAGATCTTCAGCGCAGTTGGACAAGCCAATGAAGCAACCTAACATAACAGTTCAGATACCACATGAAAGCAAAGAGCTGCCAAACTATAAATATAGAACAGAGAGACTCCTTAATGGGAGAAAAGAAATAGAACATGGGAGATAGAAAGAAGGAAGAAGACCTTAAAAGGGAATATTTAGCAGGTAGCACATTCTTAGAAGATATGAAACATTCCCTAGCAGTCAGGTTCACCTGGCACCATACATAGCGTTTGATGCAGGGTTGGCCTCTAATGAATATTTGATGAAAGAGCAGATGGCATGTGTGCTTATTCATTGCTTAATCTAAGAAATCTTTCTCAGAGACCACTGAGCCAGACCAGACTCAACTTACTTACATGAAAATAATCGAGGGAAATGCACTTAAAAAAAAAAAAGCTAAGCCCTGAATTCCTAATCTAAAAGACACCCAGCTAAATGTAAATTGGTGCAACCACTGTGGAAAACAGTAAGGAGGTTTCTCAAAAAACTAAACATAGAACTACCATATGACATAGCAATTTCACTCCTGGGTATATATCTGAATAAAACAAAAACACTAATTCGAAAAGACACATGCACCCCAATGTTCATAGCAGCATTATTTACAATTGCCAAGGTACGGAAGCAACCTAAGTGTCCATCAACAGATGAATGGATTAAGAAGATGTGGTATATATATATATATATACAATGGAATACCATTCAGCCACAAAAAGCAGGAAATTCTGCCATTTGCCAAGCAACTTGGATAGACTTGGAGGGCATTATGCCAAGTGAAATAAGTCAGTCAGAGAAAGATAAATACTACATGATACTCCTTATATATGGAATCTAAAAAAATAAAACAAACTAGTGAATATAATAAAAAAGAAGCAGACTCACAGATATAGAGGATAAGCTAGTGGTTACCAGTGGGGAGGGGGAGAGAGGGGCAATATAGGGGCTGAGGAGTGGGAGGTACAAACTACTGGGTGTAAGACAGGCTCCAGGATGTACTGTACAACACAGGGAATGCAGCCAATATTTTTGATTAACTGTAAATGGAAAGTAATATTTAAAAATTTTATTAATAATTTTTTTAGTCTAAATAAAACAGTCCATCCTTTACCATGGAAAAAAATTTAAAAAATAAAAGACACCCAGTTAAAGGCATAGCAAACAATAAATATAAGATGCCTTTCCCTTCACATACCAAAGGCGGTGCTTACATTTTAAGTGGAAAACCTGTAGACCATTAACTCACTGGAGCTTGGAAAGATCTGAGAATAACAATGTTGTATGCTCTTTTAATGACAGTGATGAAATGTCTTCTGTGACAAATATAAATGTTGACAGAAGAATTATTTCTTTCAAAAAACAGAAAGAGAGCCTTAATTATACTTACCTGGCATTCTCACAGATTCTGAATTTAACCACCCACCCCCAAAAATGCCCATCCTCTGTGAGTTAGCAATCTGAGAGAAATGATGTGAGAATATTTCATAGTGGAAAGTATTCAACAAGTGTTTAACAAATGACCTTCTCAGTGAATTACTAAAGGAGGCCCATAGAGCCAAATTTTGGAGGAAAGGGTAAAGACAAAACACTTTTTAGGACTTCGTATGTTTTTCATTTATTCATTAAGTATGAACTAATTAAGATCATTCCACCTGGTAGGTAATGTGTAAGACACTGAGAATACAGCACACACCAGCCATATGCATCCCTTCCCCTCCAAAGGTGTACATTCTAGAGGGTGAACAAACAACAGGCAAGAAACAGATCAAAATGCAGTCTCTATTGTGGAAGAGACAAGGGTTGAGAGGAAAAAAACAGAGATGCACTGATGCAAAGGAAAGCACATTCCAAGCCAACACTGCTAAACCAGGAACAAGCTTGGCCTGCCTATCTGGAGTGCCAGGAAAGTGTGCAAGCTCTCTGCAGCCTTGGTTGGCAGTTTGGATTTATTCTATGTGCCTGGGGAAGCCTCTAAAACACTTCAGCCAGTGGGGAGTGGAGGTTTATGACAGAATCTGAGTTCTCTTTTAGAAAGATCATTCTAAATGCTGTGTAGGGAAAAAAATAAATAAAGATTCAATCAGAGCAAGGATGAAAGCTGAATGCCATTGGGGATGTCTTTACTGGAGACTAGATAAGAGATTCAAA
Source organism: Eschrichtius robustus (assembly GCF_028021215.1). Taxonomy (NCBI): domain Eukaryota; kingdom Metazoa; phylum Chordata; class Mammalia; order Artiodactyla; family Eschrichtiidae; genus Eschrichtius; species Eschrichtius robustus. The sequence continues at coordinate 29,748,483 of NC_090835.1, read as the reverse complement.
ACAGACCTGAACCATGGTGGTGGCAGTGGAGGTGCAGAGAATGTGACATACATTTCTGAGTCAGAAGCAACAGGACTTACTGATGTGGGTGGGAGGCAAAGGAAAGAGGGAGATCAAAGAAGATTCCAGGGTTTTGGCCTGAGTAGGTGTTGGGAAAGTGATATAATTTAGGAGATTGGGGAAGGGAGGCTATGTCTTATGGCTCACCATTTAGAGACCCTACCTTCCTGAATTTACATTTCCCAGAACCAACTAAACAGACTTTCCTAACCTGGGTGTGCAGATGGACTCCAGGACTTCTGTGAATCTCCTGAAATTGCTTGCAAAATGGTGTGTGTGTGTGTCTGTGTGTGTTGTTCTCCTATGGTCTTCATCATGCAAAAAATTCTTAGTCTCCTGACTCCAACAAAGATAAGAATCACTCATTTAAATTAGCAGAATTACCTGAAATTCGTCCCCAAGAGTGATTAAAAACAGGCTTACACTTTCATTCATTTTAGCTTAGAAGCTAATAGACCCGCTCCTGAAGAGTGAAAAAAAAGTTTACTCTGTGTCTGAGCAATGTGTTCATGAGAATGAACCCTCCACAAAAAACAAACTAAAGATTTTTTTAAATAGCCTAACTATAAAGTCATTTCAATCTGATTCAGCAGCGAACAATTTAAGACATGTCTCTTCCAACAAAAGACAGCGGGACACAAAAATGACTGTGTGATCCATTCAAAATTAAAGAATGGGCTAAATCATTAACAACAATACAAGTGCAGAAAATTCTAGGAGGGGGGAAAAAAAAAAGAGTGAAAACTCTAAGTAGCAAGTGATTTCCAAATGTTTCCAAAACAGGAAGCAGAAGACATTTTAATGTCACTCTGGTAACTTCCAAAATAGAATAAGTTAATCAGGCAGCCTCTAAAAACAAAAAGGCAATTCATTAAAAAAAAGAATTAAAAAAAAAAAAATTTCAGCAATGAACAACGTTGCCAGAGTGTCAAGAAAGCACGCTTTTTCATGATAGTGATTTGTATGCAAATATAGCTCAGCATTTATTTACTAAACCCCCAAAGCCTGCAAAGGGAAAAAAGTTTTGTTCTTTCCATCTGCTTAAACTCTTCTCCTAATAAAGTCAACTGCCAATGACAGAAGAGGCTCTGACTTCTCTAAAACAATAGTAATAGAAGAAATGTATTCAGAAATAGAGAGTTTCGACAAGAAACTCCTTCTGAGCCACTCTTTCTTCCTCAAATCTCTTAGCCTAGTGTCATTGTTAATGCTGGGTTAATGTTTATACCAACTTTACGAGGGTGTTATAAGGTTTGGGGGGTTTTGGAGTTTTGTTTGCTTTTAAAGAATAGCATATTTCAGACCATAAAGTAAAAGCTGAACAATGGTTGCTTAAAAACAAAGTCAACAGAAGTGAATTCCTTAAAAACCTCCCTCTGTTCAGCATACCCCTCTTTGCAACTTGCGTATGTGATTTAAATACCACTACTCGCCAACATCAGTGTTATCATTTAGAACCTAGAACCCCACTGATTCCACATTTAAAACTTCACCCTTGGGCTTCCCTGGTGGCGCAGTGGCTGGGAATCTGCCTGCCGATGCAGGGGACACGGGTTCGAGCCCTGGTCTGGGAGGATCCCACATGCCGCGGAGCAACTGGGCCCGTGAGCCACAATTGCTGAGCCTGCGCGTCTGGAGCCTGTGCTCCGCAGCAGGAGAGGCCGCGATAGTGAGAGGCCCGCCGCGCACCGCGATGAGGAGTGGCCCCCGCTTGCCGCAACTGGAGAAAGTCCTCGCACAGAAACGAAGACCCAACACAGCCATAAATAAAATTAAAAAAAAAAAAAAAAAAAAAAAAAAAACTTCACCCTTATTTTGCCACAGTCCATTCTCTCAAGTTATCTCTGTATTTCCCTTCCCCATTACAATTTAGCACACCACTGGAGTCAGGGTCTAGGAATTAGTTATTATTTCTTCTTCCTCTCTAGCTGTAACTGTCTGAATTTTTCAAAACATAATTTTTAACAGTAAAAAACCCTCAAAGCACAAAACAAGCCTGTAAAAATATCTAAAATATTTAAGTTCATTTAGAATTTGTAACTTTTTTCGGCCCATCATTTTCAAGGTCTGTGTTCAGACAGCACAGCAGATAATACCGTTTGCCTAATGTTTAAATTAGGAGACCGAATAATCTAAAAGGATCTACAAAAATACCAACTTAAACTCAAGATTTCTACATATTTGAATTTCATTTTGTATATAATCAGAAAAAATATTTAAGCATGCCTAAGGAAAGCAAAAATTGTGGAAACAGATGTTCTGGCAATTCCGTAAGAGTTTTACGTTTATATATTATCATTGCTCCTGCAGGATCCTAAAACTCACTCCCATTTTCTTTATATGCTCAGATATTAAACACATATCTTTGCCACCCAACAGTCTTCTGGCATGGGGAATCAGACACTGGCCTCAATCTCTCTCATTACCGACGTCACCATCATCACCGCCATCTTTGCCATCATCACTTAAAGTTAAAATTTCTGGAATCACAATCATTGCTAAAATGTGTCACACATTTCTTGTTGATGACTACAAGTTCCTCCAGAAGGCTACAATTTCAACTACTATGCCACAGAGCAGAGAGGTTCCATCATCATTAATGTCTGTACATGGAAAAAACACAAGCCTCTCTCTGAAAAGAAACTCTTAGTCAGAATCTCATCTGGTTCAGCTTAGTATAGGAAAAGGGGGAAGAAAAGGAAAATTCAAATTGAGAGGAATTAGTATGATAGATTTGCAACGTTATTCGCATCCCATGTCACTTTTTTCAAAGTCTGTCAGTGATCGTCACTGTGCGTCTGTCACTCAGTCACACACAGCCAGCAAAATATGCAGTTGTGTTGCCTACTGGTCTTCCACTGATTAAACCTTGGTGACTTTTTATAAAAATAGACAATCAGAAGAGGGAATTGGCCAACAAATATGAAAGTGCAACAAAGAACCAAAAAGTGATAATGCGGGAAGTGAAATGTGAATTGAATGTAAACGAAGTTACAGGAGAAACAGTAGACGATTGGAACCATGCTGCTGTTCACGAGATGTGCAGCCAGAGGAGCTTAGTGAAGGCAAACTTACTGACAAAAATGTACGAAGCTATTATGGTGAAAAGATGGAAGATGTACCAGAGGAAGTGATGCCACCAAAAAACTCAACATTGTAAAAAAAACTTTGTATTCTACCACATTGAGAGCACTTAGGATAAAAAGTTGGAAATTGAAAGGAGTATGACAATTTGCCAAGGCATAGAAAAGATGCTCAGTCTGTGTTGAAAGCCATACTACCAGAAAAAGAAGGCAAGTGGTATTCAAACTACTCTTGATAAGTGTTTTCCAAAGGAAAAAAAATACACTTTAATTTTCAATATTTCTAATGTTTGAAATTACACTGTACCAGCATTAGTATGCTGTATAAGTATTAGTGTTAATATTATTATTTTCCTATACACTTTTAACAGACAGTGGAATAGTTTGAAGTGTTTTGATGAAAATTTTAAAGGTCATGGAACCATCGTAATTTTCACCATTGATGATTAAGATTGCTTTCCACGGTTCCTGTTTGCATGGCCATTTTTCAATCCCACAGTGCTGTACCCAGGGAAGACTGTCTGTACTTTAAATTCATGAAGAACACTGGGTGGGGCAAATAAAAGTTATGGCTAATGGGCCACAAATTTAAAACCTGTGCCAGGAACTAGTGTCATATTCAACATGCATCTCAGTAATAGCAGGGGAGGGTGAGTTGAGGAAATTCAAGGACTATAAATGGCTTTAAAAAGATGTATTCGTCCAACATTCTGTCCAGGAAAGGTACACCTATTGTCATATGCTCCTGAATTCCCCCAACAGACTGTCTGGCAAAAATAAAGTTGACGATTTATTTTTTTCCCCGAATAGCTTAGCTGAGAACTGCATGTTATCAAACCTCCTGACCCCTGAATGCATCATTAATTCTGCCATTAAGCATAAAGTTTCCTCCACCAAATGTTCTCTTGTACACAACTATTAAGGCAGGGGATTACATAACAGTAAGGTCAATACCATGCATGTCCTCTATTTCATATGGATGAGGAACATGCAAAATTCCTGCCAAAATCCTTGGTTTGAGACAACAAAGAAGATGCAGACATAGCTATAGCCTTCCCCTCACAATGCTCTACGATAGGCCCTTTCCATAGGGCATCACCTGCCACCAGTCTAAAAGCTCTTTAAAAACAAAGGCCACATCTCATTCATCCCTCAATCCAAAGGCCCTGGCTAGGTCTCAGTTCACATGTCACCTCTTAGGGGACTTGTCCATTCCACTTAAAGCACCCTTCTTCCGTACCTCCTCATATGTTTGTATCTTTCAGGACCTATTTCAAACGCTGGAATTGTAGTATCCCCTTATGTTTACTTACTTCCTATCTAGAATATAAACTGGGCTGAGAGCAGGAGTCAATTTTTCATCTGTTTCCTAGTACCCAGCTGAGTTCCTGGGCAGAAAGCACTTGCTAAACACTGAATGAATGGGTGGGTGCGGGGGTGGATGGGTGGATGGTTTGATGAAATGTCTGAGTGAATGACTATTTGAATGAATGTCCGTTGAAATAAATGACCAATCAACAAATGAATTAAAGTGAAACTATTATCTTACTTTAATAAGTAAAAGGTAGATCGCTGTTATTCTCCTAGATGACGTTTCATACCCACGAACGGAAAATTCTCTGGGTTGTCTTCCTTTTCCTAAGTTTTGCCCTCAGACAAATCTAAACGTGAGAATTCTTCCAAGTGGGTGAGCTCCCCACATCCAGCCGACCATTTGCTAAACTACAAGATGGAAGAGTTTCACTTTACAGCAGCATATGTGAAAACAGCTTGGGAATTTTTGTTGAGAATAAGCTCAAGATGAGTCGACAGAGAAATGTTGTTTCCACAAAACACATTTTTATCTCAGACTGTGAATGCAAGTCTGGTATTGGGTTGAGGGATGCGATTTCTCACTCTGATCTTTGTTGGCAAGGCTACTCATGGAGTTTTCTGTCAACTTGGGAACCACCAGGGACAGTATATATAGCACATTCACAGAAGGAATAAGCATAGATATGGGAGAACAGAGAAAAAGGAAAGGAATATACAAGGGCCTATCTTCAAACTATAGCAGTGGAAAGGCCATCATTTAGGAAGGAGAGAAGATGCAGGTTAACTGCCAAGTAAACAATAGAACAGAAAGCAACTAGTAAGTGGTAGAAGAGGAGAGAACTTGAATCCAGCGTGTGTGATGTGGAGTGCCCCAGATCTGGATTCCTGTGCCATTTCTACCATGTTTTACCAATTTGACTTTGGGAATATAAACTCTTTGAGTCTCAGTGACCTCATCTGCAAAATGGGTATTCATTCTGTTTGAACTGTATATTTCAAGGTAACCAAACAGCTCCAGAGATGGAAAGTCATTTAAGGTTTTTCAGCTCTAAAAGTGAAAGGAGTAACAGATTTACACAAACCACCATTTTCAATCCCTAATGAGACAATTGAGTTACGTAAAATTATTAATGGATAATTTAGGGCTTAGGTCAGGGGTTCTTAACCTGTGGGGAGTGAGGGGTAGAGTTCCAGGGACACTTAAGGGAAGATACATGGAGAGAAGAAAGGGCATACCTAAATATGAAAGAGAAAAAAAAAAAGGTGCTTACTTGTTCTCACTAACTTCTAACTGAAATTTTACATTTCCTTAAATCACAAATGTAATCAACAAACCATTGTAACAGTAGTGCTTATGATTTTTTCATAATGTTTATCACACATATTTTTAAAAATATAAAGTGATAACTTTATGGTTATTGCAGATACCTTGAAATATTATTTACTCCACAATGATTCATCAGCTCTATGAGGATTACAAAATTCTAGCAGTCATTATACCTGCCACCGGTTCTGGTTATTTACTATGTACTTAAGTAGTGTATATTTCACTGTATCATAAATTTGCTCTTTAATATTACACGAACTTTATTCAGTAACATCAATTTCCTTTGTGTTTTTACAGACTTAATTTTCCTCATTTAAAAACTATTGGGAGAAGAGAGCTACAGGTTTTGCAAAGTGCCAAAAGGGACCCCTGACAAAAAAGGTTAAGAACTCCTGCTTCAGATAAAAGGTTAATGGGAACTTTATAATGGAGGAACCAGGGTGTCACTACCTAAATGTGCTGATCAATTTCAGGACCCTAAGAGCGGGACATCCAGACATTGTGCCTCCTTACAAGATGTGATATGAAGCACACGGCACTACTACAGATGCTTGGGTCTGAAAATAATCAATCCTTAGACCACACTGCTTAGCGGAACTTTCTGCGAGGATGGCTGTTCTACGCTTATGCTACCCAATATTTCAGCCACAAGCTACACTTGAAATGTGGCCAAAGCAAGGGAACAACTCAATATTTAATTTTTTTTTACTTAATTAATTAATATATTTCTGGCTGCGTTGGGTCTTCGTTGGTGCACGTGGGCTTTCTCTAGTTGCGGCGAGCGGGGGCTATTCTTCGTTGCCATGCGTGGGCTTCTCATTGTGGTGGCTTCTCTTGTTGCAGAGCACGGGCTCTAAGGTGCGCGGGCTCAGTAGTTGTGGCTCGCGGGCTCTAGAGCACAGGCTCAGTAGTTGTGGCACGTGGGCTTAGTTGCTCTGTGGCATGTGGCATGTGGGATCTTCCCGGACCAGGACTCAAACCCATGTCCCCTGCATTGACAGGCAGATTCTTAACCACTGCGCCACCAGGGAAGTCCCCTCAATATTTAATTTTTAAAAACTTTTATTTGACACTCATTTAAATAGTCAGATGTAGTTAGTAATTACGCTACTCCACAACCCTCCTTAGAGCTAACTTAGTTTTTACAAAACACAAAAGGTAGAGAAACAAGTTAAATAACACCAAGGGAAAGCAAACAGAAAAATTCAGATTACAGAATGGTCTACAGGAAAACTGACCCAGTTTAAAAGAAAAAAAAAAAGTCAATGTCACAAAAATACTGTATTAAAAGAGTACTAAAATAAATAAGCAAATATACTGTGAAGATCTTATTTGGATTCTGATCTAATCAACTGATGATAGAAAGACATTTTGAAACAATCACAGAAACTTGAATGTAACATTGTATCAAGAAATTACTATTAAGTTTGTTAAATATGATAATGGCATTCTAGTTATATTAGGATATTTCTATAATTTTTAAACGTGCATACCAATGTATGTAGAGTTAAGATCAAACTGTTTCTAAGAACTGCCTTAAAATATGTGAGCAAAATCGGAAGAGTATAGATGAAGCAAGTATGGCAAAATCAAGATAACCGTTGATTCTGATTGAAGGTAAATGGGCATCCTTTATACTATTCTTACTACTTTTGAGTATCCTGAAGTAATCTACAATGATTTTTAAATGTGACAATGCACTGGATACAGAGACTGACACATAGTAAGCGCTCAGTAAATGTTAATAAGCAGCTATTGGCATCATCATTATTATTCATGATCCCTAAAGCCAAAACTACAACCAACTAGTAAGTATAAAAGTTAGCTGTAGGCTCAGTATAGGAATAAGTGTTTTAACAGTGAGAGGTCTATGAAGATGGAAATACACTGTCTCCAGAGGTGGTGGCCCACAGAATACTCCTAATAGCAAAAACAGCAGCATTTACTGAACACTTAAAACGTGGCAGACATGGGTCTAAGCACTTTCCACATATTCCCTCATTAAATCTTCGCAACAACGGCATAAGAAAGGTACCCTTACTATTCCCAATGGAGCGATACCAGCAGAGATTGATCGCTTGGTGGGAATGCTGCAGAGGAGGGTCAAGGTGAATGGCTTTGCTAGTTGCCCTTTACCATCCCTGACAACCCTGAACTCTTCTGATTCAATGAACATGTCACTCAAATGAATTGTGCAGGCTAAGCCAGCTGGCTCGCACACAGCCAGGGAACAGAGAGCAATTCTTTGTTTCACTTGTTGAAAGGTCTTTAAACATCACCTTTCCCTTTCGAGCGGGAGACTAAACCCCTCAAGAATTTAATTATCTGTAAGCGAGGGGATAATATGATCAAGAAAATGCTACATTTCAACTACTTCATTTATCCATTTTCAAATTTCCCATAAATTAGAGGGAAACGTCTTCCCCAGGCTGCCATTTGACCAAGAAATGTCTATGGTATGTCTTTGCCAACATGTTTCAGAATGTAAATCCAGATTACAAAAACTAAAGTTGGTATAAAATCTGTCGTCATATATTATATTATTTGGAAAGAAATATTGGTGACCTTATCCAGTATGACTGTTATAATAGTAATAAAATTGAATCTTGGAAGATTACACTTCTGGTCAAAGTAGTAAAATGTGACCTTATTCTATTCAACACTGACATTTATTGTATTAATTCACATGTAAAAAACTGCATTAAAATGATATTAAATCCCTGGTTAGAAATGGGAATATTTAAGAACTTGAGAAATAAGATTTAACGTTACCAGTCATTCACAGCATTAAGCCTGTTTGATGCAAATCAAACTGAATTTCCTTCACCAATCTCTGGTTCAATTCTAACTTTATTATTACCACCATCTAATTCATAGAGAATTTTTTTTTTTCATGATGCCTCTTCAAACATTTTATAAACCTTAACTCATTTTCATCACCCTCTGGAGAAAAAGATAACATAGAGCAATGAATACACAAACCTGACACAGAGGATCAAGCCATCTCCTCATGGCAGAGAGATTCTCTTCACCCCAATAAAATTGCTTAATGCTGAGTTCCTATCAGTCACTGTACAAGGCCCCAGGAAGAGAACCAAGGTCCAGGGGTGAGGGAACACAGTCAGACAGCTACATGGACTTCACAGAATGGCCACCATGTGGAGAAAAGGCATCATTTTGGATATTACACCAGCAAAGTGGTTTGTTTCTTAAGATTGGTCAAGGTTTTACAGGAAGGTCCCTCCCTTAAATATAAGTTCTGCAAAACTTTCAGTTTGGGGGTAGAACATGGAATAACACAATGAATTAAAGGCAAGGCCCAGACACACTGCCAAGGTTTGCTTTCTCTTAATTAGCCCAAAGTCCCAGGCTTGCCATGGTAGCTCTCAGCTCTTTCCAATTTGTTTTTCCCCATTCTCACTAACGTTTCCAGGCTCCAACCAAAATCACCTTTTTGCTCTGTATAATGTTTCCTCATACCTTACTTAATATTGTTTTCTATTCTGAATATCTTTGTCCTTTATATGATCAGATTAAGCTAAGTGTTGCTGTGATAACAAGCAGCCCCCAAATTTCAGTGGCTGGTAAGAACAAACTTCCTGCCTGTTACTGGTCCACTGTGGGCCAGTAGATCAGCTCTGTCCACCTTTGTTACTCAGGCATCCAGGAGGACAGAGTAACCACGAGCTCAAACATCGCTAGGAGACATGCCAGGGCAAAAGAAAACTCTGCAGGGTCTTGCACCAGAAGTTAGATGCTCAGTCCCAAAGTGACACAGTGCACAGCCATGACTAGTCAGGAGCCACAAGTACAGTTCAACCACATGCCTGGGTGAAAGGAGAAGTGAACATATTTGGTCACCGCTACCACGGACTCCTTATCTCCACGTCTCCCAAATCTTACAATTCTTCCGCAGGGTGGCTTCTGCTTCCTCAGAAAGACAGCCCTGGTACCTTTTGATGAAAGGAAACTGTTCATACTCTTAATATACACAGCACGTTATTTTACCTCTTAAGGCCCTTATGACTCTGTGAGAACACTGTCTCCATTGGGATTCTGTGCTTCCCACAATGCCTTGCTAGAATGACTGAATGAGGCTGTCTGCATCATGACAGGTTTATCTCCAAAGACTTCAAATACCCTGGAGGCCAGTAACATCTGATATGTAATAAACCTTTAAAAATTTTTTTCTTCTTATTTATATTGAAAAGATACTTAAAACAACATTAAAAAGATCATAAAGATGAAATAAAATGAGGCCATAATCTTACCACCCTCAACAAACAACTGTTTTCATTTCTTTTCCCTCTAGCCTTGTTTAAAGAATATCCATGTTCTTTACATATCTGTACTCAAGGTGCACAGAGAGGTACGGAGAATTCTAAACAGAAGATAAGTGACTGCCCAGTCAACATGCTTTTTACCCTTTCCCTGGGCAAGACCACATCAGGTCATATCTTAAGACTGATTTGTATTTTCCATAACATGAGTGCCAGTGATTTAAAGATGCTAAGCTATTTAACAGTCACCGTCATTCAGAAATAACAGTAGGTATATCCTTCACCACCAGTTCCACTCCTTGACCCAGTTCTAGAAGAAATTACCTCTAGTGAGAGAAGCTTGGTTTCCATCATTAGAAGAAGGGAAAAAAGTAAGACTATATGCCAAATTTTGGACAATTGTAGAGAATAACAGTGGAAGGAAGAAGATTGCCCATGTTACAATGTTTTGGTTCATCATTAAGATACCATTAGCAAGAAACTAAGACAACATTGTAAAGCAATTATACTCCAATAAAGATGTTAAAAAAAAAATAGATACCATTAACAAGACCTAACAACATGATAACCACACTCTTGAATTTATCTTATTTTATTTTCCTTCTGTTTTACTTAACTCAGCCACTTCATTTATTTATTCTTTAATATGTTAATGGTTCTAATGGGAAAAGTAGACAACATGTAAGAACAGACTGGTAATGTAAGTAGAGGGGAGTTTTAAGGTGGTGAGTTATTTCATACGACACACTAATGGGGAATGCATAACACTGTGCTTCTGGGTTTTGTTGCTTTTTAATATATTTTAATTTTTAATAAATTTATACCCCTTCACCCATTCCTCCCATCCACCATCTTATCTCTGGCAACTGCAAATCTGATCTGTGTATCTATGAGCTTAATTTTTTGTTGTTCTTCTGCTTCTGGTTTCAGATTCCACATATAAGACAGATCATATGGCGTTTCTCTTTCTCTGTCTGACTTACTTCATATAGCATAATGCCATCTAGGTCCATCCATGTTGTCACAAACAGCTATATTTCATTCTTTCTTGTGGTTGAATAATATTCCACTTACACACACCACCCCCCCTCCCCCGACAACTTCACTCTCCATTCATCCATCTGTGTATACTTAGGTTTTTCCATGTCTTGCCTATTGTAAATAATGCTGCAATGAACATGGGTGTGCATGTATCTTTTTGAGCTAGTGTTTTCATTTTCTTTGGATAAATACCTAAAAGTGGAGGCACTGGCATGCTGGGGCCACAGTGGCGGCGGCATGGGCGTTCAGCCGTGGTAGTGTGGACGCATTCACGCTTGGGAACTACCGGATTAAATTTAAATTGAGTGAAATTACACAAAGAAGCACCACCTAGGAGGTGGCCCGGGGACCTGGAGACCCTGAAACTCGCCAGAGCCCCGTTCGCCCCTGGCCAACTCCGCCCCCGAGGATTCAGCCCCCTGGTGCGGCCACCGAGCAAACTCCAGAGCCCACGCTGCGTTTTGTTTCCCCTCGGCACAGGGCAGCACAGGAGCCCGCCCAACTGACCCAAATCAAAACAGCACAACGGTAATTTGGGAGTTTGTAAGACGCTATACAGTTAGTACAAAAAGAAGTTGATCCATTCACTGTAGATGAGCTTTCTTCTGAACGTGTGTTCTGATGTTAGGAAGAACTGTCTCGCCTTTTATACTTCACCTGCTCTGATGTGTGCATGTGGATCTATTAAAAAGACACATCAACAAATACAGTAGAGTGGACCTTCAAGATGGAGGAGGAGTAAGACGTGGAGATCACCTTCCTCCCCACAAATACATCAGAAATACATCTACATGTGGAACAACTCCTACAAAACACCCACTGAATGCTGGCAGAAGGCCTCAGACTTCCCAAAAGGCAAGAAACTCCCCACGTACCTGGGTAGGGCAAAAGAAAAAGGAAAAAACAGAGACAAAAGAATATGGACAGGACCTGCACCTCTGGGAGGGAGCTGTGAAGGAGGAAAACTTTCCACACACTAGGAAGCCCCTTCACTGGCGGAGACTGGGGTGGTGGCGAGGGAATCTTCGGAGCCACGGAGGAAAGCACAGCAACAGGGGTGCAGAGGGCAAAGCAGAGAGATTCCCGCACAGAGATGGGTGCCGACCAGCACTCACCAGCCGAGAGGCTTGTCTGCTCACCTGCCGGGGGGCGGGTTGGGGCTGGGAGCTGAGGCTCGGGCTTCGGAGGTCGGATCCCAGGGAGAGGACTGGGGTTGGCTGCGTGAACACAGCCTGATGGGGGCCAGTGCACCACAGCTAGCCAGGAGGGAGTGAGGGAAAAAGTCTGGATCTGCCTAAGAGGCAAGAGACCACTGTTTCGGGGTGCGCGAGGAGAGGGGATTCAGAGCACCACGTAAACAAGCTCCAGAGACAGGCGCAAGCCGTGGCTATCAACGTGGACAACAGAGATGGGCATGAAATGCTAAGGTTGCTGTTGCAGCCACCAAGAAGCCTGTGTGCAAGCACAGGTCACCATCCACACTCCCTCCTGGGAGCCTGTGCAGCCCCCCACTGCCAGGGTCCCGTGACCCAGGGACAACATCCCGGGAGAACGCACTGGCCTCCGCCGCCACAAGCTTGCCCCACATTCCAATTATAATTACAGTACCCCTACCTCCCCCCAGCCAGAATGAGCAAAAGCTGCTTTAATCCCGTCCTGCATGGGTGGGAACAGATGCCTGAGGGCAACCTACATGCAGACGTGGGGCCAAAACCGAAGCTGAACCCCAGGAGCTGTGCAAACAAAAGAGAAAGGGAAATTTCTCCATGCAGTCTCAGGAGGAGTGGATTAAATCCACACAATCAACTTGATGTACCCTGCATCTGTGGAATACCTGAATAGACAATGAATGGTCCCAAAATTGAGGCGGTGGGCTTTAGAAGCAAATGTAGACTTGGGGTTTGCTGTTTGCAACTGATTTGTTTCTGATTTTTATGTTTATCTTAGTTTAGTGTTTAGTGCATGTTTTCATTGGTGGGTTTGTTTACTGGTTCAGCTGCTCTCTTCTTTTTATTATTATTATTATTTTTTTAATTGAATATTTTTAAAATTTTATTTATTTATTATTACCATTTCTTTCTTTCTTTCTTTTTTTTTCCCTTTTCTTCTTGGCTATGTGGCTGACAGGGTGCTGGTGCTTTGGCCTGGTGTCAGGCCTGAGCCTCTGAGGTGGGACAGCCGAGTTCAGGACATTTGACAACCAGAGACCTTCCAGCCCCATGTAATATCAGTTGGCGAGAGCGCTCCCAGAGACCCCCGTCTCAACGCTAAGACCCAGCTCCACCCAATGGCCAGCAAACTCCAGTGCTGGACGCCCCATTCCAAACAACTAGAAAGACAGGAACACAAACACACCCATTAGCAGAGAGGTTGCCTAAAATCATACTAAGTTCACAGACACCCCAAAACACACCACCAGACAAGGCCCTACCCACCAGAGAGACAAGATCCAGCCCCACCCAACAGAACACAGGCCCAAGTCCCCTCCACCAGGAAGCCTACAAAACCCACTGAACCAATCTCACCCACTGGGAGCAGACACCAAAAACAACAGGAACTATGAACCTACAGCCTGCAAAAAAGGAGACCCCAAACACAGTAAGTTAAGCAAAATGAGAAGACAGAGATATACACAGCACATGAAGAAGCAAGGTAAAAACCCACCAGACCAAACAAATGAAGAGGAAATAGGCAGTCTACCTGAAAAAGAATTCGGAGTAATGATAGTAAAGCTGATCCAAAATCCTGGAAATAGAATGGAGAAAATAAAAGAAACGGTTAACTAGGACCTAGAAGAACTAAAGAGCAAACAAACAATGATGAACAACACAATAAATGAAATTAAAAATACTCTAGAAGGAATCAATAGCAGAATAACTGAGGAAGAAAAACGGATAAGTGACCTGGAAGATAAAATAGTGGAAATAACTACTGCAGAGCACAATAAAGAAAAAAGAATGAAAAGAATTGAGGACAGTCTCAGCGACCTCGGGAAAACATTAAATGCACCAACATTAGAATTGTAGGGGTCGCAGAAGAAGAAGAGAAAAAGAAAGGGACTGAGAAAATATTTGAAGAGATTATAGTTGAAAACTTCCCTAACATGAGAAAGGAAATAGTCAATCAAGTCCAGGAAGCGCAGAGACTCCCATACATCATAAATCCAAGGAGAAACACGCCAAGACACATATTAATCAGACTATCAAAAATTAAACACAAAGAAAATATATTAAAAGCAGCAAGGGAATAGCAACAAATAACATACAAAGGAATCCCCATAAGGTTAACAGTTGATCTTTCAGCGGAAACTCTGGAAGCCAGAAGGGAGTGGCAGGACATATTTAAAGTGATGAAAAGGAAAAATCTACAAGCAAGATTACTCTACCCAGCAAGGATCTCATTCAGATTTGATGGAGAAGTTAAAACCTTTACAGATAAGCAAAAGTTAAGAGAATTCAGCACCACCAAACCAGTTTTACAACAAATGTTAAAGGAACTTCCCTAGGCAGGAAACACAAGAGAAGGAAAAGATCTACAAAAACAAACCCAAAACAATTAAGGAAATGGTAATAGGAACATACATATCGATAATTACCTTAAATGTAAATGGATTAAATGCTCCAGCCAAAAGACACAGACTGGCTGAATGGATACAAAAACAAGACCCGTATATATGCTGTCTACAAGAGACCCACTTCAGACCTAAGGACACATACAGACTGAAAGGGTGGGTTTGAAAAAGATATTCCACGTAAATGGAAATCAAAAGAAGGCTGGAGTAGCAATTCTCGTATCAGACAAAATAGACTTCAGAACAAAGACTATTACAAGAGACAAAGAAGGACACTACATAATGATCAAGGGATCGATCCAAGAAGAAGATACAACAATTGTAAATATTTATGCACCCAACATAGCAGCACCTCAATACATAAGGCAACTGCTAACAGCTCTAAAAGAGGAAATCGACAGTAACACAATAATTGTGGGGGACTTTAACACCTCACTTACACCAATGGACAGATCATCCAAAATGAAAATAAACAAGGAAACAGAAGCTTTAAATGACACAATAGACCAGATAGATTTAATTGATATATATAGGACATTCCATCCAAAAACAACAAAATCCACCTTCTTCTCAAGTGCTCATGGAACATTCTCCAGGATAGATCATATCTTGGGTCACAAATCAAGCCTTGGTAAATTTAAGAAAATTGAAATCATATCAAGCATCTTTTCTGACCAAAACACTATGAGACTAGATAACAATTAAAGGAAAAAAACTGTAAAAAATACAAACACATGGAGGCTAAACAATACACTGCTAAATAACCAAGAGATCACTGAAGAAATCAAAGAGGAAATCAAAAAATACCTAGAAACAAATGACAATGAAAACACGACAATCCAAAACCTATGGGATGCAGCAAAACCAGTTCTAAGAGGGAAGTTTAGAGCAATACAATCCTACCTCAAGAAACAAGAAACACCTCAAATAAACGACCTAACCTTATACCTAAAGCAATGAGAGAAAGAAGAACAAAAAAAACCCCCCAAAGATCAGATCAGAAATAAATGAAAAAGAAATGAAGGAAACAATAGCAAAGATCAATAAAATTAAAGCTAGTTCTTTGAGAAGATAAACAAAATTGATAAACCATTAGCCAGACTCATCAAGAAAAAAACGGAGAAGACTCAAATCAACAGAATTAGAAATGAAAAAGGAGGAGTAACCACCGACACTGCAGAAATACAAAGGATCATGAGAGATTACTACAAGCAACTCTATGCCAATAAAATGGACAACCTGGAAGAAATGGACACATTCTTAGAAAAGCACAACCTTCCGAGGCTGAATCAGGAAGAAATAGAAAATATAAACAGACTAATCACAAGCACGGAAATTAAAACTGTGATTAAAAATCTTTCAACAAACAAAAGCCCAGGACTGGATGGCTTCACAGGCAAATTCTATCAAAGATTTAGAGAAGAGTTAACACCTATCCTTCTCAAACCCTTCCAGAATATAGCAGAGGGAGGAACACTCCCAAACTCATTCTGCAAGGCCACCATCACCCTGATAAGAGAAAGAAAACTACAGCTCAATATCACTGATGAACACAGATGCAAACATCCTCAACAAAATACTAGCAAACAGAATCCAACAGCACTTTAAAAGGATCATACACTATGATCAAGTGAGGTTTATCCCAGGAACGCAAGGATTTTTCAATATATGCCAATCAATCAATGTGATAATCCATATTAACAAACTGAAGAATAAAAACCACATGATCATCTCAATAGATGCACAAAAAGCTTTTGACAAAATTCAACACCCATTTATGATAAAAACTCTCCAGGAAGGAGGCATGGAGGGAACCTACCTCAACATAATAAAGGCCACATATGACCAAGCCACAGCCAACATCGTTCTCAATGCTGAAAAACTGAAACCATTTCCTCTAAGATCAGGAACAAGAGAAGGTTGCCCACTCTCACCACTATTATTCAACACGGTTTTGGAACTTTTAGCCACAGCATTCAGAGAAGAAAAAGGAAAGGAATCCAAATTGGAAAAGAAGTAAAACTGTCACTGTTTGCAGATGACATGATATGATACTATACATAGAGAATCCTAAACATGCTACCAGAAAACTACTAGAGCTAATCAATGAATTTGGTAGAGTAGCAGGATACAAAATAAACACACAGAAATCTCTTGCATTTCTATACACTAATGATGAAACATCTGAAAGAGAAATTAAGGAAACACTCCCATTTACCATTGCAACAAAAAGAATAAAATACCTACGAATAAACCTACCTAGGGAAACAAAAGACCTGTATGCAGAAAACTATAAGACACTGATGAAAGAAATTAAAGCTGATACCAACAGATGGAGAGATATACCATGTTCTTGGATTGGAAGAATCAACATTGTAAAAATGACTCTACTATCCAAAGCAATCTACAGATTCAGCGCAATCCCTATCAAACTACCAATGGCATTTTTCACAGAACGACAACAAAAAATTTCACAATTTGCATGGAAACATAAAAGACCCCGAATAGCCAAAGCAATCTTGAGAAAGAAAAACAGAGCTGGAGGAATCAGGCTTCCTGACTTTAGACTACACTACAAAGCTACAGAAATCAAGACAGTATGGCACTGGCACAAAAACAGAAATATAGATCAATGGAACAGGGTAGAAAGCCCAGAGATAAATCTATGCACATACGGTCACCTTATCTTTGATAAAGGAGGCAAGAATATACAGTGGAGGAAAGACAGCCTCTTCAATAAGTGATGCTGGGAAAAGTGGACAGCTACATGTAAAACAATGAAATTAGAACACTCCCTAACACCATACACAATAATAAACTCAAAATGGACTAAAGACCTAAATGTAAGGCCAGACACTATAAAACTCTTAGAGGAAAACATAGGCAGAACACTCGATGACATAAATCACAGCAAGATCCTTTTTGACCCACCTCCTAGAGAAATGAAAAGAAAAAGAAAAATAAACACATGGGACCTAATGAAACTTAAAAGCTTTTGCACAGCAAAGGAAATGGTTAACAAGATGAAAAGACAACCCTCAGAATGGGAGAACATTTTTGCAAACAACGCAACTGACAAAGGATTAATCTCCAAAATATACAAGCAGCTCATGCAGCTCAATATCAATAAAAAACAAACAACCCAATCCAAAAATGGGCAGAAGACCTAAATAGACATTTCTCCAGAGAAGATATACAGATGGCCAACAAACACATGAAAAGATGTTCAACATCACTAATCATTAGAGAAATGCAAATCAAAAGTACAATGAGGTATCACCTCACACCAGTCAGAATGGCCATCATCAAAAAATCTACAAACAATAAATGCTGGAGAGGGTGTGGAGAAAAGGGAACCCTCTTGCACTGTTGGTGGGAATGTAAATTGATACAGCCACTATGGAGAACAGTATGGAGGTTCTTTAAAAAACTAAAAATAGATCTACCATATGACCCAGCAATCCTACTGCTGGGCATATACACTGAGAAAACCGTAAGTCAAAAATACGCATGCACCACAATGTTCATTGTGGCACTATTTACAATAGCCAGGACATGGAAGCAACCTAAGTGTCCATCAACAGATGAATGGATAAAGAAGATGTGGCACATATATACAATGGAATAATACGCAGCCATAAAAAGAAACGAAATTGAGTTATTTGTAGTGAGGTGGATGGACCTAGAGTCTGTCTCACAGAGTGAAGTAAGGCAGAAAGAGAAAAACAAACAAATACCATATGCTAACACATATATATGGAATCTAAAATAAAAATGGTTCTGATGACCCTAGGGGCAGGACAGGAATAAAGACACAGATGTAGAGGATGGACTTGAGGACATGGGGAGGGCGAAGGGTAAGCTGGGACGAAGTGGGAGAGTAGCATTGATATATATACACTACCAAATGTAAAACAGATAGCTAGTGGGAAGCAGCTGCATAGCACAGGGAGATCAGCTCGGTGCTTTGTGACCACTTAGAGGGGTGGGATAGGGAGGGTGGGAGGGAGGGAGATGCAAAAGGGAAGAGATATGGGGATATATGTATATGTATAACTGATTCACTTTGTTATAAAGCAGAAACTAACACACCATTGTAAAGCAATCATACTCCAATAAAGATATTAAAAAAAAAAAAAAACTAAAAGTGGAATTGCTAGATCATTTGATAGTCCTGTTTTTAATTTTTTTAGGAACTGCCATACTTTTGTCCATAGTGGCTGCTATGGAATTTATATTCTCACCAAAAGTGCACAAAGTTGCTTTCTCTCCACATCCTTGCTGACACTTGTTATTTCTTGTGTTTAGCTATTTTACTGGGTGTGAGGTGTTCTCTCATTGTGGTTTTGATTTACATTCCCTGATGATTCATGATGTTGAGCATCTTTTAATGTATCTATTGACCATCTGTATGTCTTATTTGGAAAAATGTCTATTCAGATCTTCTGCCCATTTTTTAATTGCATTTTGTTTCTTGCTATTGAGTTATATGTGTACCTCATATATTTTAGGTGTTAACCCCTTATCAGATACATAACTTGCAAATATTTTCTCCCATTCAGTAAGTTTCCTTTTTATTTTGTTCATGGTTTCTTTTGCTGTGCAGAAATTTTTTAGTATGACGCATTCCCACTTGTTTATTTTTGCTGTTGTTGCTTTTGCGTCTGATGTCAGATTTTAAAAGTCATTGCCAAGACCTATGTCAAGGAGATTACCATTTAGGTTTTCTTTTAGGAGTTTTATGATTTCAGGGCTTACATTCAAGTCTTTGATCCATTTTGAGTGGATTTTTGTGAATGTTGTAAGACAGCAGTCCAGTTTCATTCTTTTGTATGTGGTTGTTCAGTTTTCCCAACACCATTTAGTGAAGAGCCCTTTCCCAATTGTATATTCTTGCCTCTTTGTTGCCTCCTTATTTGATCATATATGTGTGGGTTTATTTCTGGACTCTCTATTCTCTTCCATTGACCTATGTGCCTGTTTCTAGTTCAATACCATACTGTTTTAATTGCTATAGCTTTGTAACATAGTTTGAAATCAGGGCATGTGATGCCTCTGGTTTTGTTCTTTTTCAAGATTGCTTTGGCTGTTTGGGTTTTTTTTGTGTGTGTGTGGCTCTATAAAAATTTTAAGATTTTTAAATACTATTTCTTTGAAAAATGCCATTGGAATTTTCAAAGAGATTGTACTGATGGCTTTAGGGTTTTCTATATGTAATATGTCACCTGCAAATAGAGACAATTTTACTTCTTTCTTTCCAGTTTGGATATCTTTTATTTCTTTTTATTGCCTAACTGCTCTGGTAAGACTTCCAAGACTAGGTTGAATAAGAGTGGTGAGAATGGGCATCCTTGTCTTTTTCCTAATCAAAGGCTTTTCAGCTTTTCAGCACTGAGAATGATGTTAGCTATGGGCTTGTCATACATGGCCTTTATTGCCTTGAGGTAAATTCCCTATACACTCACTTTGTTGAGAATGTTTTTCATAAAATGAATGTTGAATTTTATTGTTTTTTTCTGCATCTATTGAGATGGCTGTATAATTTTTATCTTTCATTTTGCTAACATGGTGTATCACTTTGATTTGAGGATGTTGAAGTATCCTTGCATCCTTGAAACATCCCACTTGAACATGGTGTATGATCCTTTTAATGCATTGTTGAATTCAGTTGGCTAATATTTTGTTGAGGATTTTTTGCATGTATGTTCATCAGGGATATTGTCCTGTAATTCTCTTTTCTTGTGGCATCCTTGTCTGCTTTTGGTATCAGGGTAATTCTGGTCTCTTAAAACAAGTTTGGAAGAGTTCCCTCCTCTTCTAATTTTTGGATGAGTTTGAGAAGGACTGGCTATTAATTCTTTTTTGGAGGTTTGGTAGAATTCACCAGTGAAGCTGTCTGAAGTTTTGTTTGCCAGGAAGTTTTTGATTACAGATTCAAACTCCTTACTAGTAATTGGTCTGTTCAGATTTTCTATTTTATCACCATTCAGTCTTGGTAGGTTCTAGGTAGGTACGCTTCTAGGAATTTATACATTCCTTCTAGGTTGCTCAATTTGTTTGCATATAACTGTTCATCATAGTCTCTTATGGTCCTTTGCATTTCTGTGGTATCAGTTGAAATGTCTTCTCTTTCATTTCTGATTTTATTTATTTGAGTCTTCTCTCTTTTTTTCTTGGTGAGTCTAGCTAAAGTTTCTCAATTTTGTATATCTCTTCAAAGAACCAGCTCTTAGTTTTATTAATATTTTCTATTTTCTTGTTAGTCTCTATTTCATTTATTTCTGCCCTAATGTTCATTATTTCCTTCCCTCTACTAACGTGGGGATTTGTTTTTTTCTTCTTTTTCTAGTTCCTTGAGGTGTAGAGTTAGGTTGTTTGAGACTTTTCCTGTTGCCTGAGGTAGGCTTTTATCGCTATGAACTTCCCTCTTAGAACTGCTTTTGCTGCATCCCACAAATTTTGGGGTATTTCCATTTCTGTTTGTCTCAAGGTGTTTTCTGACTTCTCTTTTGATTTGTTCTTTGACCCATTGGTTGTTCAGTAGCATGTTGTTTAATCTCACATATTTGTGAATTTTCCAATCATCATGTAATTAATTTCTATTTTTTTAATTGTGTTCTCTTCCTATTTATGTAATATGAGTTGAACCCTTTCTTGAACAAGGTAGAATACCCATACACAGTACATTTTTCTATTACCCATACTACTAAACAGGCACTAAGAAGTCTCACCAGAGTTGATAAACAATCCAGCTGGTCATTTAATCCATTTAGCATACTTAAGAGCAAGTCTAAGTCTTCAATTGTACTTCACACTGCTTCTATACTAAGCAGGAAAAATCATCCAAACATCTTGAAATCTTATTAAATTTCAGAGTAGTGATTTCTTGCCTATTTTATATTCTAATAGCTGATAGATTATTAGGTTTTTAAGGTATAATAGTTTGTTTTTTTTAAGTAATTAACCTTGATTTATTATGGAAAAATAGAAACCTGTCTCTAATAATTTGAGAATACTCGTTTGTCTCAAGCACACACTGAACATTTCTAAAAAACTGACATGGGACATTTCTAAACGTTGACCACTTTTCAGACAATAAAGCAAGTCTCAACAAATTTCAAGCAATTGGTATCATATGGAATATTTTCCCTGACCAAAATGCAACTAAATTAGAAGTCACCAGCAAAAACTTCATCTATTTAAGGTATAATAGTTTTAAAATTTTATGTTCAGTTTTTCACCACAAGCACACATAATTTGTATTCTTACATTTTTGAAAGGGTTTGTTATGTACCGTAGTCATTGATCTGAATCAAACATTTCTCACCTGATTCAAAAGAATACAGTGGGAATAAAATGTGGCTATTTACAAGTATTTACCACTCGATAATTCATACAGAATCTGCCAAACCTACTCTATTATAAATAACATTGTATATATTTTCTGAGAGTCTGATAATACCTACTTCAAATATAAACATTCTGTGAAAATTCATCAAAATTAAAGTATTTTTTCACATATGACTATAGACAGTTGCTAGTACATTTCTCTTCCATTTTAATATTGTTTCAATATTCATGAGGTGTTCAACAGTTCAATAGCTGTTTTCATGAATTGTGCCTTCATTAAAGTGCAAAACATTAAATACCTGAAATGCCACTCAAACTATTCCTAAGGGGGAAATTTTGGTAGCAAATGAAAGGGATACATGTTTTAGCTGAAAAAAGTCACTCACTGCTGATAACGAATCTATAGCAGAATGTTCCGATAGAGTAGAAGAAAGCAATATGAAAAGAAAATTAATATTCATTGGTAAACAGGTACCACGACAGGAAACAAAGATCAAAAAGCCTAAACTTAACAGTAATCAAATATCTATACAAAACATTAAGCACACACAGTGCCTATAGTTTCAGTTACCTAACTCTGTATAATGAAATACCCCAAAACTCAGAGACTTAAATAACGGTTGTCATTTATTACTTCTCATGGTTTCTTCAGGTCAAGAGTTTTGGAGTATTGCCACCAACATGTCCTGTCCCTGGACCTCTCATGAGGTTGCGGTCAGACAATGGCTGGCACTGGGGTTATACTGAAGACTTCTTTGTACACGTGACTGGAACCTGAGCCGGGAAAACTCAAACGGTTATGGGCACCCCTCTAGCTTTATATGGCATCCCCATGTGGTCCCTCCAGCACAGTCGCTTCAGGGTGGTCAGATTTCTCACATGTTACCTTGGGGGTGCCAAGACGTATGTCCCAAGAGAGAGACTACACCAAGCAAAGACAAAGTTATTTAAGGATCTATCCTTAAAACTCACACAGCCTCACTTCTGCCACATTCTATTTGTCAAGGCATTTACAGAAGTCCACCCAGATTCAGGTGGAGGGAACATACAACTCTCCTCTTGGTAAGACTATCATTGTCATACTGCAGTAAAAGCATGTAGCATAGGACATGTTCTGATGTGCTCATATCTCTGGAAAATCCAACCTGCCATGCTTAGCCACAAAGGTGGCCTACACTAGGAAAATTGATTAACAACATAATCTGCAAGGAAAAGAATAATAGCCAAATTCCAATGTCTGCTTGAGGTTTACAAATTGAATTAGGAAGAATAAACATTTATTAACTTAAAATATCAGACTTGATCAGAGACTCAGTCCTCGAAAATATTAGCCTGGCTAGAACTAGTATGAAAAGGAAATTGTAAGATCTAAACAGCAATTATAATTCAAATATATTAATTTTCTTTGGCGTATCAGCGGCTTTAGCAGATTGTTCACTTTGAACAGTTAGCCCTGGTGATATGTGTGCAGAGAGGTGCTTATTTTTCTTTTCTGCGGGCATTAGCTTCCTTTCAAAATTTTGCTGGAACAAACCTTAAGTTGAAAATGACAAAGCTTGGAAGCTGAATCAATTCAGGACAGGGTGACCATTCATTCAGTAAGTATTTTCTAGGTATCTACTATGAGCCAAATACTATGCTAGGCACTGGAGATACAGCAACAAGCAAGTGAGACAAAAAACTCTGCCAGCATAAGTCATTTATTCTAATATGCCACTAGTTCTTCGGTGGTCGCAGAACAGCAAGTGCATTCTCTAGATCAGCCATGAGAAGAGAAGGCAACTGAAGATGCAGCCAGGAGGAACTCCAACATCCTGTTGGGTTGGTTTGAAGTGACGCAGCTGACAAGGAAAGTGAAAAGGAGTTTCCAGGGCAGAGGAAAACAGGAGGAATGGGAGGTGTCTGGAGAGTCAGGAGAAAAGCACATTTCTAGAAAAAGGGAGGGGTCAATGGTGTCAAGTACGCTGAAGACTGGAGACTGACAAATAGAGCTTGGCCAACTCTACTTTAGGGTAATATGAAATAACGTCTGCTGCCTTCAACAGCCTCTAATGTGGACAGAGACAGGGCTATTCACTCACCCTACAGGGAAGGGCTGTTATGTGAATGCTACAGAATTTTAAATCACATTTTTGTGGATAAGATGCTCTAGGACAGTGCTTCTTAACCATGGTTCCACACCACAACGAGTGACACAGTCAGGTATAAGGTGCATCTCAAGATGTCTAGAGAGAGAGGAGGAGGAGGAGAGATCCAGCTCATGTACCAAGACTAACATACCTTGGGCAATTCCGCCTGACCCCCAGAGCATCTTACATATGGAACTACATCAATATGTGTGTCAATGAGCAAAGAATTCTGGGAACCACCCTCCCACAGTACCTGGCAAGTATTAGGGGTGGGAAGATTACACTAAAACAACCATGCAAGCTATTTAAGTTAATGAGAGAGAATTCACAGTTTTACATGGAACATCAGGAGGTAGTGAGCGGGGAAGTAGAAATAGTGACTAAGAGCGCGCTTCTGGCCAACCCCTGCTTTCTGGCTGCGCGACTTTAAGTAAGTATGATTAACTACTTTTTGTCTCAGTCTCACTATCCAGAGAGTGGGGATAATAAGAGTACTTCTCTCTTTGAGTTGTTGCAAAGATTTACTGAGGAAGTGGGTGTAAAGCTCTTCGCACTGTGCCTGACACATCATAAACAATCACTAGGCACATGCTGTTGCTATTCTGGTCCTTCAGTGGCTCTTAATGGCACAGAGTTAAATGCTGTGGCCTGACTTCTCAACTTTCCTGGGTCACTAAGAATTCTGTGATATTCCCAAAGACACTTAGCATCCTTGGACCCGATTTCCTTAACTATAAAATTAAGAACATTCATCTATGTTGGTGGATGTTCATCTCCATTCTGAGAAGTCTTAGACTGAGAATCTGAAGAGATGGGGCAAGTGAGCAGAGCTCTGAGCACTTCTCTTCCTTTCTCTGAGTAAGGTCACTTTCTCTGTACGTTACATTTGGCTTCAGCATTAGATCATGTGTCACTAAAGACTGTCTCACTGAAAAACAAAACAAAATGTTTAAAAGCCAGTGGTTTGAATGGAGTCTACTGCCCCAAATTTCCACGGGTTAAGGTGATGGGGTCCCTGGAGGATTCAGATAATCAAAACAACTAATTAGGATTCAACTGCCAGCTGGTTCATCACGAATCCAAGACCTCTTGTACATTTATAATGTTGCACTAAATACATCACTTTCAATTAGTCATATATCCCAACGCTGTCATTACAATGGGAATATTTTAGTAGCAGCAAAAGCAACAGACAGCTCTAACAAGTCTGTGCTTGGTGAATTCAATACTCTTACAATGGACTAATGATGGAGGAAGACTGTATCTCTGGCCGTGTGGTCCAGTGGAAGATCTTTGAACCAAACTGAGGGGTAGGACAATTGGAGGCACCTAATAAATGCTAATTGCCTTCTTTCTTCACTTCCCTTTCTTTATAGCATACTTAAATTATAATCAGTATAGGTGAAGCAAGAGCCATGGGTAAATCTCTCCTCTTCTCTCCACACTGACCCCCTCCACCCCATTCTCCCACGCCTGGTTCCTGGTTCCTGGTTCTCTTCTGCTTCAAAATCTGTAAAAGTGGTTCAAAGGGCCTAAACAGAAAAAGAACTAAGGAGCTAGGTCTATGCTATAAAGAGTTTGGATTGCGGAAGACGAAGCAAAAGGAAGAAATCTGGACCAGATAAGAGCTAGGGGGAGAGATCGGGGAGGTGGTGTCTGAATGTCTCTGGAGCAACTCCAGGGCAACAAAATGCTGGGAAGTAGAAAAATACTGCTGAGGGAAATTGAACTGGCTCTTGTTTTTCTGAGAGAATCGAGGGAAGATTGAATTTCCTTTTAATTAACCTTAAGCATCTGAGCTGTACTTCTTGAATGCAGCTCTAGGTAGGGACTGAACCACCCTAGGGCCTCAAAATGTATTTGGATCTCACGGTATGAAGCCCACGGCTCTCCTGCAAGCTGAAAAGGGGAGTTTACAAAGGAGACGAACTGGGAGTGACAAATATGTATCCAAAATACATCCCTGAAGGATTTCTCTGATAGAGAAACTCCTGATGCGTTTTAAAATCAGTCACAAAACAAGAAATAACTATTACACATAGAACACTTTTACCCGCCCCAAGTGCAATCTATGAGCCATCCTGTTAGCAACCTATGCTTGGACACCTGGCAGGATCCTGCAGAGGAAGGCTGAAGATCCCACTGCCCTCCGGGGCCTCACCCTCACAGATGGCATCCTACTGCATCGGGGGCATTCGCTGCCTTGATGATGAGCTCTGAGGAGGAGAGAAAAACCAGCTCAGAAGTACTTTGATCCTCCTTTTATTTTGTCTCTTATGTTTTCCTTGTGGGCCAGTGACTTCTTTGAGACACTAATAACTTACAATTCAGGCAGACGTCAAAGCACTGTAATGCCCTGAATAATAATTACTGCCCTGGTGATAGAATCAAGCCTCTCAAAGAAACTCCAAGTTAATTAGCTACAGACCTATTTACCTTTAGGCCAAAGAAGAAGGCAAGGAACACTGGATTAGAACTTGCCTTTAATTTATGGTCTTTATTAATTCTAGCAACTCAGTCAGTCTGTGAGACCCTACTTCTGTCAGGCCAGCAAGGACCAGAATGAGGAGGGAGAAGAAACATTCTCACTCTCACAGCTGTCGCAAGGAAGGGCCACCAACCGAGAGGCAGTCAGGACACCCAGAGGAGAAACTTGGACTTTCCTTGTTTTGTGTCATTATTTTCCCAATGATTGAGCAGTTTTGTTTATCATTACAGGAAATGGTCTCTTTTAACCTTTCTGCAATATCCATACCTGTGTTTTGGGAAAAGGTTAAGAGGACGGGTTGAGAAATAAGATTTATAACCAAAAATCCATGCAAAATCCTTTTTCTATAAGTATTTTATTCTTATCATTTCTCACTCTTATTCCCATTTCTGAGAAATATTTTATTTAGCTTTTTGGGAAAAGCCACATTTTAAAGAAGCATTTGATAAAAATCGCCTTCCTTGTTTACATGCTTCTGCAATCATGGCTGCTTTCCCCAAAAACCCTCAGAGGAGGCCCACTCTGCCAGCCTACTTAGGACGCTACCAAAGGAGTGTCTAAGTACGTCCCCTGCAGAGGGCTGGGGGATGTTTCTTCCAGGTTTTCTCTGGACTCTTGTGTTCAAGCAAGCCCCTAGGAGAAGGTATTTGAAATTTATCAGAAGCAGCTCCTGTTCTCAGTTGCTGAGCAAGAAATCGCATGCTACAAATATATCCACACTGAACTAACATCTTGAATGGAAAATAGAACCTCAGGAGTCTTTTTTTTTTTTTTTTTTTCAACAGCCCGACTCTCAATATACCCTTTGCTGTATTTGAGCTATATTAGTTTGCTGGGGCTGTCACCACAAAGTGTCACAAAGTGGGTGGCTTAAACAACAAAGTTTTATTATCTCACAGTTTGAAGGCTGGAAGTCCAAAAACAAGATGTCAGCAAGGTGGGCTCCTTCTGAGGGCTGTGAGGGAGGGATCTATCTTTGGTCTGTAGATGGCCATCTTTACCCTGTGTCCCTTCACATCATCTTCCTGTTGTATGTGTCTGTCTCTGTGTTCATAGTTCCTTTTTAATAAGGACACCAGTCATGTTGGATGAGAGCCAACTCTAGCGACCTCATTTTAACTGGATTCCCTATCTCCAAATACAGTTACTTTCTGAGGTACTAGGGTTAGGACTCCAACATACCTTTTTTTTGGAGGGGACACAATTCAACTCGTAACAGGGACCAATAAAAGATATTCTGACTTTTAAAAAGTCATTTGTTAAAGAGGAACAATGCCATTGTGACTTATTTCTTGAATAAGCATCTATCCTGTGCTATGTGGTGGGGAAACCGAGAGAAACAAAATGCCATCTCCATGCTCTTGAATATCCCTTCTCTTTATGCCCACCCTTCCATCCTGCGGCAATGTGGATGAGCTGGAGCACCTGTCTTCAAGTTGTGCCAGAATCTGAATTTCTGTCTCCTTCTCCCTTGCTCTAGTCAAAAGCAGCAGCAGCAACGTGACGCTGGATAGAGAGGCACCCAACTTACCAACCCAGAACAATGGATCCATCCCCTGAGTGAGCACAGAAATGACCATTCTCCTCTCGCCAAGTTCCTTGGGACGTTAAGCCCATGATAATTATTTTAACAGAATTGTGTGTAAACAAATTATGATGCCAAATCACCCACCTTCTTGCCTAGTTGATAATAAGAAAAGTGATAATACCAACCATTTTTCCCAACACTTTCTTTCTGGCACTGTGCCAGGTAAGTACTATGCACAATTCAATGCGCTTTTCACAAGATAAGACTGACATTAGTGCCATTTTACAGATGAGAAAACTGAGGCTCGGAGTGATTAAGTATCTTGTTAAAGCCACCTACTCATACACAATGGTGAAATCTGAACTCAGGGTGTCTGAACAAAAACCCCACACTCTTTTAAGCTCTATGCTATAGCACCTCATTCAACCTCAGAACTTCTGTCTTTTGCCCAATAATTGTGTTTACATGTTTATGTATAGATGAAATATCAATTTTCACCCCCAAAATCTATGAGTAATGCTAATCTTTTAGCAGTAAACCTTGCATTCATTAGAAAGAAACTTGTGACTTTTTCTCACATCTATACCTGTGACATAACATATTCAACCAAAAAAAGCCTGTGCCAACTGCTTAGCATTTGTGTTGAAAAGCCTACTGGTTCTTTTTTTTTTTTTTTTTTAACATCTTTATTGGAGTATAATTGCTTTACAATGGTGTGTTAGTTTCTGCTTTATAACAAGGTGAATCAGCTATACGTATACATATATCCCCATATCTCCTCCCTCTTGCGTCTCCCTCCCTCCCACCCTCCCTAGCCCACCCCTCTAGGTGGTCACAAAGCACCGAGCTGATCTCCCTGTGCTATGCAGCTGCTTCCCACTAGCTACCTATTTTACATTTGGTAGTGTATATATGTCAATGCTACTGTCTTACTTCATCCCAGCTTACCCCTCCCCCTCCCCGTGTCCTCAAGTCCATTCTCTATGTCTGCGGAAAAGCCTACTGGTTCTGTATGTGAAACATCTGACAACACGCAGCCTGCTTAATTACTTGGTGGATTTTATAGCTTCAAAAGAGTAAAACAGAATGATCTAAATGACTGGCCAATGTGGTGAGTGATATTTTAACATCCACTCAACCCTCAAACTGTGAAGCAAAACTACTTATCCAAAATGCTATACTTTCAAATTTTCTTTTAACTGTTCTAAGTCAAAACCAGCTAAATTGATTTTTTTTCCTTTGACTTCTGCTAAAAAGTTCATTCCTGAACAGATTACGTGTGCTGATTTACAGCCCAGAGGAAATTTTACAGCCAAGCAAAACCCTAAAATCATGAAAATATGGGTTTACTTGAGAAGGTGGAAGGATCTGACAGCTCTTTAGTTCTAACAGAACAAACATGTCTTGATAGACGAGCTGCCTTTTATGAATCAGACTTACAAGTTTTAACTCCTCAATTGACCTTTTACCCACTGACGTCCTAAAAAGTATGGGGACAATGTCTTTAAACTTCTAAGAAGGAGAAAGTCCTGCCAAGACATGCGGAGAGCCCTGGAACATCATTCAGTGAATTTTCAGTATGTGAACCCAGGGCTCACTACCCCACAACACTGCAAAGCAAATGTTAGCCCTCTTATGTTTTTCTGCTGCCAGTGCGCGCCTTGGTTAAGTGTCTCAAATGTGTATGCGATGACAATGATGGAAGGAGAGGAAGGAAGAGAATGAACGACAACATCCTGACAACATCAGCACCTAGAAATCGATCTGCCAGATACAAACTAAGATTCTTCATGATGCACGATTTTGCTGGCAAAGAGTCACTCATAAACCAATTATGATAATGAGACTCAAATCCAGATCCCGTATCTCATTCCACAGCAACAAGCTCTCTTCTAAATGATAAATTGGCAAAAACAAACAAAAGTGCCTCTCCTGGGTCACCTTCGCTTCTTTTCAGATTGTTGAAATGAAGGCAGTGTGAGACACCTGGTGAAACCACTGGGAAGAGTCCCATGCCAAGCCCTGGGAACACTGTGAGCTTGCAAGGCCAGAGCCATAGATGAGTGATCTCACTTAAAACTCATCATTTAGGTATGCGGCAAAATAACCAAATGCTGAAAAATTGATATTACGTTGACCTAAACTTTTATCTACCTTATTTTGCTTGTCCACACTGGCCATGAGGAAGGGAGGAAGGAAGGGAGGAAGGGAGGAAGGAAGGAAGGAAGGGAGGAAGGAAGGGAGGGAGGGAGGGAGAAAGAAACAAATTGCTATTTACTGGGTATAGAGTTTCAATTTTGCAAGATGAGAAGGTTCTGGAGATCTGTTTTACAATGTAAGTATACTTAACCCTACTGAATTGTACACATAAAAATGGTTAACGTGATAAATTTTATGTTAAATGTTTTGGGTTTTTTTTTTGTACCAGAATTAAAACTTTTTAAAAAAGAAAAGTAACTCTCTACCCTCTTGTCCTCTCCTCTCTCTCCCTTCGGGGAAGACCTGTGCCCTGGGGTGGACATATTTGAGGAGTATTATTTAGGAGGCAGGACTGAAAGGATGCGATATATTACTGAATATGGGGATGAAGGCGAGGGAGGACACGGGTGATTTCCAAGTTTCTTGAAAGCCAGAGAATGATGGAGAAGGAGCACTTTTGGAGGAGAGCAGGAGTAGAAAGGCACATGAGGCTCGTCTCCATGGGGATCACCAGCAAGCAAATGGCTCTGGAGCTCAGAAAGGAGAGTGAGGGCAGGGATTCTGTGTCTTTCTACTGAGAACTCTAATTTTTGGTTGCAGTCAAACCCTATGCCCTCCACAAATCTTCTTCTCCTCTCATTAATGATGAGCATGGACTTCCAGAAGTATGTATGGATTTATCTTATGTTTCTCATCTAATATTTCTCATCTATATGAATAATACTGGACAGGCACTGGGCCATTTGTGTAAATTAAGAACAAGTATCTATCCCAACAGAAACATTTACTAAAGTTGCTCTTCATATGCTTCATTTACTAGTTCCCAGTGCCTTTTTTTTTTTTTTTAGCGGTTACCATCTCATGCACGGCCGGTTTGCCCATTCCGCAGAATCAAATGCTGAATTTAGGCAAACACAGGTGTTCAATAAACAGCTGGATTTCTAAGAGAACACCAATCAATTCAGCGAGCATGGTCAAGCCAGCTGTGCCTGCTGATGTGATAATCAGTACCCGGCAGCATCCACGCAGGCCTGCCTGCCTGCCACGGGTGTTTACACGTTGGAATTGGAAAGGGCTCGCCATGCTGACTGCAAAGGTCTAGTCTGTCTCAAGTATACATGACCGTCTACAGGCAATCCCATCAGTCCTCCACCTGCATGGACACTAGGGCTTTTTCACAGATTTAGGGGGGGAATAAAAAAGACAAACAGAGCTAGCCTCTGGCAGAGCAAGGGCACTTGAATGAGAAGCATCCCAATATGGGGAAGCACACAGGGGAGGAGGGAATGAGACAGGCAGGAAATCTCCACACATAGCCGGTCATGTTTTACAGGTAGGAGTAGGAGAATATTTGAGCTCTAGAAATTAGGCTTAGCAGCATTTTTTACATCAGATATGTTCTTCAGAAAGATGCCCAAACTCCGCCCAGGCTTTCTGACGCAAGTTTCCACTCCAAGGCATATTGCCAAGCAGGGCATATGTACTTTAAAAGGAACTTTGTAACTTGTTTATCTGACATACTAACAGCTTTCTCAGATCCAACTACCCCTTTTATGTGTTACAAGATAACAAAATGTTATGTGATTTTAGGAAATTGAGCATAGAAGCAGAGATATTCTCAGCATATCCAGTGAACATTAAGTGCCCACTTTTATCTCCTAGAGCTTAACTTGCAAAGGTAACCAACTTAAACACACTGATGAGATTACATTCAGAGTGACACTTTGATAAGAACTTATTGTATTTTAAAATGCAAGCGTATTATAGTAATGTTTCACAAAACAGAACAGTGGGTTTTGTACTGTACTGTTATACTGCTGGCTCTTTCTGAAGCTGGTGGTTGCACATAAGGCTAGTAGAGGTGGTTGCTTATTCTTGTGCTTCTAACTGCTGAGGTTGGAGTCTCACTGCCCCCAAATGCCCACATGTCTACACTGACCACGTTAATTTCTAAAAGAAAGCACAAAATATATCATGTTCAATTTCAGAACTCCAGCAGTTAATTCAAAACCATGCCTCTGGAGAGTGAACTACTGAAAATAATGGAGAAGCCATTCAACAGTGAACAAGTTAATCTCTTTGTTTATGATTCTTAAGACCACACATGGAATGAACTGGTATGTTAAGTCATCCTGGTTCTTGAGGGTGTACTTGCTATAGTGAGCAGAGAGATCGTGACAAAGGGAATCTGGCATTCAATCATAACAACCAGAATAATGACTAACATTTATATAGCGACTATTTCCATTCGCTCAATTAATCCAATAATCCTAGGAGTTAGGTACAATGACTTTTTCCTGTTTCTCAAGTGAGAAAGCAACACGCAGAGTCCCAGAATTAGTAATTTGAACACTGGAGTTCAGGCCATTCCTATCTGAGTCTAGAGCCCCTGCTCTTGATGCTGTACTGTCTCTCAAGTAAGTTGCTAT
The DNA here is from genome assembly GCF_028021215.1 of Eschrichtius robustus. Classification (NCBI taxonomy): domain Eukaryota; kingdom Metazoa; phylum Chordata; class Mammalia; order Artiodactyla; family Eschrichtiidae; genus Eschrichtius; species Eschrichtius robustus. Next base: position 29,715,684 of record NC_090835.1, on the reverse strand, counting down.
ATTTTAAAACGGTGGTATATTAGTTTGCTAGGGCTGCCATCACAAAACACCCACAGGCGGGATGGCTTAAATAATGCAAGGTTATTTTTTCACGGTTCTAGAGGTGAGACATCCAAGATCAAGGTGTATGCAGGCTGGTTTCCCTTGAGGCCTCTCTCCTTGGCTTGCTGACAGCCTTCCCCCTGTACAGGCACTCCCTGCTATCTCTGTGTGTCCTAACCTCCTCTTCTTATAAGGACACCAGTCAGATTGGGTTCCAACACATTCTAAGAGCCTTCTTTTAGCTTAATTACCTATTTAAATACTTTATCTTCCAACAGAGTCATATTCTGACATCCTGCAGGTTAGGGATTCAACATGAATTTGGGGGGAACACAATTTAGCCATTAACAGCATGCGTATTACGGTAATGTTCCACAAAACACAACAGTGAGGGAACAGCAGTACTGCCCTCTGGCTTGTGAAGGCTTGATTATATAGGACCTCATTTTGGATTTTCTGCATTTAACAGGTTCTGAGAACATGATGTTTAGAAACTACGTTTATCAGAAGAATGAAGGGGCTTCAGGCAAATGTCCTCTGATTTTTTTCATACTAATGTCCTCTGATGACATTAATTGTGTTTGGGAGTTCCCAGCCTGATTCCGTTTGCTGTTTTAGAAGGAACATCTATTTGAAAATGTGATCATGAAACCATAATTCTGCATTAAGTTTCCAGTTTTGCTGCTGTTTTGAGCAGAGCTAATTCTAACTGCTTTTTAAAAAATATTTTTAAAGACTTTTTTTTTTTTTTTTTTAAAGAAGCTTTAGGTTTACACCAAAATTGAAAGGAAGATACGGAGGTTTCCCACATACCCCGTCTCTACCCATGCATATCGGTGTCATTCATCAGAGTGGCACATTTATTACCAAGGATGAACCTATAGTGACGCATCATAATCATCCAAAGTCCATAGTTTACCTTAGGGTTCACTCTTGCTGTTGTACATTCTACGGATTTGGCCAAATGTATGATGACATGTATCCATTATTATAATATCATACAGAATGTTTTCATTGTCCTAAAAATCCTCTGTGCTGGGCTTCCCTGGTGGCGCAGTGGTTGAGAATCTGCCTGCCAATGCAGGGGACACGGGTTCGAGCCCTGGTCTGGGAGGATCCCACATGCCGCAGAGCAACTGGGCCCGTGAGCCACAACTACTGAGCCTGCGCGTCTGGAGCCTGTGCTCCGCAACAAGAGAGGCCGCGACAGTCAGAGGCCCGCGCACCGCGATGAAGAGGGGCCCCCACTTGCCGCAACTAGAGAAAGCCCTCGCACAGAAACGAAGACCCAACGCAGCCAAAAAAAAAAAAAAAAAAAAAACAAAATCCTCTGTGCTCCACCATTCATCTCTTCCACTACCCCTGGTAACCACTGATCTTTTTATTGTTCCCATAGTTTTTGCCTTTTCTAGAATGTCATGTAGTTGGAATCATATAGTATGTAGCCTTTTCAGACTGGCTTCTTTCACTTAGTTATATGCATTTAAGGTTTTTCCATGTCTTTTCATGGCTCATTTATTTTTAGCACTCAATAATATTCCATTATCTGGATGTACTTCTAACCCTCGGTGCCTAGAATGGAGTTGGGTAAGCTCCTTGACCCAAAGCACACTAGCAGTCTAGAACTCTCCTAGATGTCACTTATGTTTTCCCTTTTGATCCCTCCCTTTCTGATGCTAGGCTACCTAACTCTATAAATATAACTACATTCTTCTCAAATATTCCCCATATATTTTTTTACACATATGTGTTTTTGCAAAAGAAAAAAGAGTATTGATTTTTTGTATGTTCAATGTATTTAAATAGTATGTATTTATAGTATAGAATTAAATACTATAAATCTTGTTCTTATTCTTATATTTTTTATTCTACCATTATATTATGAAAAGCACCTAAATATTACAGGTGGCCTCCATCTGTGCTGTCCAATACAGCAGCCATAACTCATATGTGAAATGTGACAAATGCAAATGAGAAACTATATTCTTAATTCTTAATCAATTTAAGTTTAAAAACTGGTATTCTATTCAATGATGAGAACACTTTTAAGTATTTCTGGAACACCCTAAGTATGTAAATCTATTTTTTTCAGCTGTACATTTTATGAAATCTAAATACGGAAATAAGGATTGAGCACTTGCAATGAAAATTTAGCATCTGAGTGAGATGTGCTGTACATGTAAAATACACACCAGATTTTGAAGACTTAGTACAAAAAAGTAATGTAAAAATCCCTCCTTAATAATTCTGGTATTGGTAAATTGAAATGATAATCCTGGATATACTGGCTTGAATAAAATATAAAATTAAAATTAATTTCACTTATTTCTTTGTACTTTTCTGACGTTGCTACCAAAAAAAAACCTTCAAATAACACATGTGGCTCTCATTAAATTTCTACTGGACACTGCTGCTCTAGGTTTTAATCCCCCCTGACCACGGCACAGTATACTCTCATAAGCATAAACCACAATTTTACTTCTCTATTCCCCTATCAACACGCAGATAAGTTGCTTCTAATTCTTTCCCAAACCAAACAACCCCCTAAATCCCTGTTTTCATGCATCCTCAGGTATACATCTTATTATCTGTCTCTCTAATTTTTTTAACCAACAGGAGAGTAATGGCTCAGAGAGAGTAATGGTTATAGAGAGTAATGGCTCTCGTTTTAACAGTCATGTCTCTCAATACTGAGATTGAACATCTCTTTCAAAAACATACTAGCCATTCAAGTTTTCCCTCTGTAAAATACCCATTGGCAGCTTCTGCCCATTTAAACCTCTGTTTACTAATTAGCAGAAGTTTAAAAAAAAAGTATATCCTCAGTACAAATCTCTTGTTAGCTCTTATGAATATTTCTAGTATTTTCTCTCAGTTTGTCCTCTGTTAATTTTTCCATGGCTTCCTTCATTGAACACAGATCTTTAATTATGATTTAATTAAATTCCTCAAGTTTTACTTTATTCTTTTAAGAAATTCTACCCCAGCATGAAAGTGTAAAGATATTTCTTATCTTGCCTGTTTCCCCTCGTTAATACCTAGGTCTTCAGTTCATCATGATGTCTATATAACTTGGAACAGATGGTTCTCAACATTCTGGCTGGAGTCAGGTGCTTCCCCTTTGAGAATGTGATCAAAGCTCTCACTCTCTCACCAGAAGGAAGCACATGCATATGACACTGTGCACATAATTCCAGTGAGTTCTCAGACCTCTACCCCAAGCCTTCTCACATAGGTAGCATCCTGCAGTCCATGGAGTCCAGGTTCATGACCCCTAAGTCTTATCAATTCTACCACTTATTCTAATACTTCACTGTATTTCCTATGGCTTTGTTCACTATCGATATTCTGAGTGATCTCATATTCTCAACTGGTTTATGAGCTCCTTAAGGGCAGAGACCTAGATTTAGATATCACCAAGATTTTTCATAGTACCTGACAGCAGGAAGTGCTCAATAAATAAACCCTTTAGCAACTGATATCTCAGAAATTGGACTGAGTAGACTGTGGCTTATTAACCCGAGAGTTACTCTGCAGAGGCCTTGCAGTTACCTCACCCCATCACTGAGCCAGGCCCTGGACCAGACGCCAGAAAATCAAGGAGCAAAACTATACAGTCTACGTTCTCAGAGGCTTCCTAGTCTACTGAGGAAGACAGCAGAGAGAGCCAACGATGACACATGGCATAAATGCTCTGCTGAAGGAAGGAGGGGGGCTTTGGGGACTGCATAGGAGGAGGGTACCTAAGGAGGTGGACGAGGGTACCTAAGGAGGTGGATGAGGGTGGGGACGTATGGGTTTCTCAGGAGAAGCCACATTTAGGCTGAGACCCAGGAGAGGAGTAGAAGGCAGGCAGATCACCTCAGAAGAGTAGGAAGGAAAAGAGGGACCCCTGGAAACCACTCTGTAGTTAATACTGTGCACCAGCTAGAACGTTCTTTCAGCTGCTTCTGGGAATCAGAAAAGTAGCAGGCGAAACATGCAGCAAGGAATCCAAGCTGACTGATCTTTCACAAACACAAATCAGATCACTCTCCTCCCCCATTTACAGGGTTGCCAGACAAAATACAGGACATCCAGTTAAATGTGACCCCCAGATAAACAATGGATAATTTTTGCTTTTTAGTATAAGTATGCCCCATGGAATATTTGGGCCGTACTTATACAACGAAAGCATCTGTTGTTTATCAGAGTGTCAAACTTAACAGGGAATCCTGTGTTTTTATTTGCTAAATCTGCCAACCCAGTGCACTTAAACTACAGTTCTCAGGTGACCTGGCTCCTGTCTATGTTTCCAATTTCATCTTAGTCCGCGCTCTGCCTTGCTCCCCACGCCTCAGGCACACTGGCTTTCTGGGAGTATGAGAACATGCCACGCTCCTCCCCACCTCAGCTCCTTAGTTGCTGTCTCTTCTCTCTGCTTGGAATGCTCTTCTCCTTTGCTCCTGTGTGGCCATTCCCTTCTTACCTTTCAGTTATCAGCTTAGATGACATCTCTTAGAGAGGTCTTCCCTAACCATACCATGTCAAGTAGACTATCCCAACCATTTCCTTTCCTTTCCATACATATATATGCCAGTCCATAATTATCTTTTTACTTGTTTCTTAACTGTCTCCCTCATCATAATGTCAGGGCCCTCTTCTGCCTTTTGTACCTTTGGATCCCAAGCATTTAGCCATCTGCCTGCCACATATGAGGTACCCAACAATTCCTTATCAAATAATAGAATATCCTCCACAGGCTGCACTGAGAAAGCTTCACAGGTGTTCAAGGAAAGATGAAAGGACTATAAGGACGGAGGGTGGTCAAGACTCTAGCAACTTCAAGGCTTTAGGAAAAACATCTCCAGGCATATAAAAAGTTGGAGACAAATCAAGTCCATGATTTGGTAACACCCGCCCCCCCCTTCTTTTTCTTTCCTAGCAGTCATACCTAAGTGATACCGAAGTTACTTGGGCTGTGCCTACTCAGGCTTCTTCTTTATCTCTTACTACTTTATCTCCTTCACTTCAACTCCTTCAAACAGTCCTTCCCTAATGCAACCTTATATGATGCTCACAGGGCAAAAAAGCCCAAATACAGGGAAAAAAAAAAAAGTTTTCTCAAAAACATATATACAGATACATACACATACAATTAAATATTTTCTTTCAACATACTTAGTATAAATGTATCTGCAGACCTATTCAAACTAGGCATTTGATACATGTGAATCAAAACCATGTACACTGTAGTCTTCCAGAGATTACTCTGAGAAAAAAACCAAAAAACAAAAAACAAGAAACACCTACATGCATTTATCGAGAGGGGAATAGATTTAATGACTTTGTTCAATCATTGAAAAATTTTATAAATAGAAGCTATTACAAGCAGAGAAATCAGTTTAACTTGATAATAACGCTACATATGAGTTCTTTAGCTTTTTAATCATTAAATTTACAAAAGTTTTGGATTAGATTCAAATTTCCATTTGGAACCAAATGACAAGTTGCCAAACAGTTATTGGGAAGAAATAGGAACAGACAAAAGGAAAAGAAAGAAGGAAGGTTACACACTGTAAAATCACTTTAAATGACAAAGTTTTTTTATTTTCTAACATAGAACTTGGGAAACACTTTATATGGGTGTGAAACAAATGAAAGTGTTGAGGTCAGACTAGAAAAAATACAAGGTATCGCCTGCCAAATAAATGAAAGAACAAATGTAAATGCATCTTATGATCCTGTCACCAGTGGATGTTGCTCTGATATACCCACCCCAGACCCCCTGCCGACACTTCTCAATTAGCATCTTCATTTTGAAATTACTGGGAATTCTATCACACAATGGAGCAAGGAAGTCCATTCAGTATCTTGACAGCTGTACCTGATTTTCCCTAAAGATAACACTGAGAAACCAACATTAAGGCTTCTGCCTGATCTGTTTATTAGTAATACCAAAACCAGCATTTACGGAGTGCTTCCTAGGTGTCAGGTGCTTGCTGAACACAGGGCAAGAGTCCACAAGTGCTACCTTCTTTTCTTTGTTGTTTCATGGTGGTTGCTGTAGTTGTTTGTGCCTTCACATCTCTTTGTACACTAAGTTCTTTTTTAAAAATTTTTATTGGAGTATAGTTGATTTATAGTATTGTATTCCTTTCAGGTGTACAGCAAAGTGAATCAGTTGTACATATACATACATCCACTCTTTTTCAGATTCTTTTCCCATGTAGGCCATTACAGAGTACTGAGTAGAGCTCCCTGTACTACACAGTAGGTCCTTATTAGTTATCTATTTTATGTACACTGAGTCTTGATGAGAAAAATTTTAAAGCCCATCCTTAGCCTCCCCCAAAATAGTAACATTTCATCACCTGTCCCTGATGAGAAATGCAATATTTTTAAATTATGGAACCAGTAATGCCTTTGCTGCATGCTCCAAATTCTCACTGAAGGTAATACATGCACGTGTGTGTGTTTGAGTGTGTGTGTCTTTGATCAGAGAGGACAGTTGCCCAACACAGGAAAAAGTAAAAAAAAAAAAAAAAAAAATCCTGTCACAATATGATTCTCCACAGAAGTAAAAAGAATAGACTCCCCCCATTCCACAATATAGGGTCCTATCTTTGCACCCTCCCTGAAACACTTTTCTTGTGTGAGGAGACAGGCAGCCTTTCTTGATGCAGAGACGCTCAACCCACCAATAAGGTTTTGCCGAAGGGATTTTATTGTCATTTTCAGCATGCAGCACAGAGAAGTGACAGCTTGAATGGGCTTCTCCTTATTACTTTCCCCACACTTTGGCACACACAAAACGCCTGTCAAACACTATCCTACACACATGGCTTCAGGCATCAGAAAAAAAAAGTAAGTAACCACTTTACTATGAAAGACTCTAACTAGAAAAGGCAAAGGGATGCCAACTGAGAGACGCATGGTGATAAGCTTTCTTCTTCTTTCTAATTCTCAGCTTTATCCCTGAGGTTCCTGACCAATTTCTATATCCTAAAGATGGTACTGCACAGAGCTTGTGAGCTTTGGCATCTGCACCAAGAAAAATTATACTGCGAACTGGGAGAAGAAAGAAGAGAAAAAACCCAACATTTTCTGGGCACTGGTTACACAGCAAACACTGAGCAAAATATTTAGAAAAAGTTCTTTGATTTTATTTACTCTTGGGGACCAACATGTGAAGAGGCAGGCTTATCATCAATTTACAGGAAAGCAAACTTTAGCTCAGAGAGGTTAGATGCCTTGCCAAATGTCACACAGCTTAGAGGAGCGGGAAGGGTAACTCAGATCTGATTCCAAAGCTTACACTCAACCTCATGTGCCATAAACCCCCTCTAGGCAGCCTTGCAGACATTGAACAAGGGCTCCTGAGGACTCCATAAGCATTTGGATCAGCCGACCCACATGGATATGTTGGATAATGTCCAGATACTTAATAAGAAGCACCAGCTTTAAGATGTGAAAAGAGCCATCCCATGTACAACTAAACTCGGGACTAACCCCCTTCTTCAGGAAGATATGTGAGAACACATCTCTGTAAGCGCCAACAGCATTATGCAATTTCCACAGGCAGAGCTTCTAAGGCAGTGCGGGGTGACGGGTCAGCATACAACATTTTTGCTTTACTTCTCTAACTTTAACTTGCCTATAACTCTTCAGAGACACACAGAGACAAAGGATTCTACAGAGGACTTCCCCCACAAATTTTGGAGTCGATTAGAAAGCACAGGTTGCTTCGAGTTCTATTACTTTTGATTTATTTGGAACTAAAAGATTTTCTGCCTGAAGGCAACCATTTAATATACTGGGGGTGGGGGAGGAGAGAAGGAGAGCAGGATACGGTACTCAGTTTTTGCTATTTCCACCACCCCATCCCGATTCTATTATTTGCAGGAAGTTCTTTAACAAAAGCTCTTCTACACTCCTGACTCTACTGCGAGCTTAGAGGTGCCCAAACAACCAGGAGTTAGATTCCCAAGCATAAGCTTCTGATGCGAGTGCATTAACAGAGGAGGGCGTGTGTTTTGCTCTGTTGTTCTTCCAGCCATCTCCCTTGCCAGCTGCTGAAATGATGCCACGACGGTCTCCATGTCATGCAGATTTTACACCCTGATATCAGGAAAGCATAAGCACTTCTCAAAGAGTCTTTGCTGGCTTGGCAGGAAGAGAGAAATTGCTTTTTATCAAAATGAAAAAGATTTTTTCATGGGAAGCAGCAAAAGCAGTTTGAAAGAGGGGCAGATACTTTTATCTTAGAAAAGGCATTTTCAGCATGGCAGACAGATAGGCATGCTTTCCTTTCTCTCCAGAGATCAGCCCAACCCACAGAGCCAGACACTGCCGGTTCATGGAAAGGATATAAGGAGTGATAAAATCCCAGAGACCACTCTTCCCTGTCTGAGGACTGTGCCATTCCTGCCCGACAGTTCTCAACTCTATGTCCTGGGGACTCGCATCTTATTTCATTATTTTTCCCAAACTATAAGAGAAACACACCTACTACTAAGTACCTCTTCATTCTTGTCACAGATGGGGGTTTCTGGGAGGGAGATTCACTTTCTGAACACCTACTATCTGCCAGGCAAGGCGCATCCTATGCATTATCTCATATAAACATCGCAACAAACCTTTAAGAGCTATTATTATGTCCATACGGAAGATGACAAAGAAGAGATATGGGAGAATCAATTAAAGGTGCCAAAGGTCATACTACTACTAAGTAGAATACTAGGAGAATCTAGACTATGACCCCTGCTTGATCTGTTATTTCTGAGCCTTCCCATGACACCAAGCTGCTTTGCTGTACCTTTCCTGCCCTAGACAGCCTGGTTTAAAATGCCATCCCCTGGATAAATAAAATGTACGTGTGTGTATATATGTATGTATGTGTATATATATATATATATATATATATATATATATGTATACATACACAAACACACACAATGGAGTACTATTCAGCCTTAAACAGGAATGAAATTCTGCTACTGCGTACAAAGAACCTCGAAAACATTATGCTAAGTCAAATAAGCCAGACAAAGAGGACAAATACTGTATGATTCCACTTTTATGGGGTATCTAGAGTAAATTCATAGACACAGGAAATAGCACAGAAGTTACCAGTGGCTGGTGGGAGGAAGGAATGGGGAGTTACTATTTAACTGGTACACAGTTTTTGTTTGGAATGATTTAAAAAGTTCTGGAAATGGATAATGGTGATGGTTGCATGACAATGTGCATATACTCAGTGCCACTGAATTGTACACTTTAAAATGGTTAAGATAGTAAATTTTATATTATGTATATTTTCCCACCATAACAGTATTTCCTGCTTTTCTCTTTTATAGAAACCACGTCTGCCCTTTTCCCAAACCTCTGTTTTAGAATTACCTCTTGTTAGTGGTAAAGAGACATAAAAGATGATTAACTTTAGGCATGTAAACTCTAACCCATTGATAGTGGCTACTAAGAACATTGTTTTAAGGAGGATTCTGAGGATGTTTCCAAGTACAAAAGGAGTAAATATCATGATTGATTTATAAAGTCTTCTCACAATGACATGCAAAAATGTTGGCTAAAATACAACAAAATAGGTCCTGAACCAAGATGGTGGAGTAGAAGGACGTGCTCTCACTCCCTCTTGCGAGAGCACCAGAATCACAACTAGATGCTGGACAATCAATGACAGGAAGACACTGGAACTCACCAAAAGAGATACCCCACATCCAAAGACAAAGGAGAAGCCACAGTGAGATGGTAGGAGGGGTGCAATCACAGTAAAATCAAATCCCATAACTGCTGGGTGGGTGACTCACAGACTGGAGAACACTCATACCACAGAAGTCCACCCACTGGAGTGAAGGTTCTGAGCTCCACATCAGGCTTCCCAACCTGGGGGTCCGGCAACGGGAGGAGGAACTCCTAGAGAATCAGACTTTGAAGGCTAGTGGGATTTGATTGCAGGACTTCGACAGGATTGGGGGAAACAGAGACTCCACTCTTGGAGGGCACACACAAAGTACTGTGCACATCAGGACCCAGGGGAAGGAGCAGTGACCCCAGGGGAGACTGAACCAGACCTACCTGCTACTGTTGGAGGGTCTCCTGCAGAGGCGGGGGTGGCTGTGGCTCACCGAGGGGACAAGGACACTGGCAGCAGAAGTTCTGGGAAGTACTCCTTGGCGTAAGCCCTCTCAGAGTCTGCCATTAGCCCCACCAAAGAGCCCAGGTAGGCTCCAGTGTTGGGTTGCCTCAGGCCACACAACCAACAGGGAGGGAACCCAGCCCCACCCATCAGCAGAGAAGAGGATTAAAGTTTTACTGAGCTCTGCCCACCAGAGCAATAGCCAGCTCTACCACCACCAGTCCCTCCCATCAGGAAACTTGCACAAGCCCCTTAGATAGCCTCATCCACCAGAGGGCAGACAGCAGGAGCAAGAAGAACTACAATCCTGCAGCCTGTGGAACAAAAACCACATTCACAGAAAGATGGACAAGATGAAAAGGCAGAGGGCTATGTACCAGATGAAGGAACAAGATAAAACCCCAGAAAAACAACGAAATGAAGTGGAGACAGGCAACCTTCCAGAAAAAGAATTCAGAATAATGATAGTGAAGATGATCCAGGACCTCGGAAAAAGAATGGAGGCAAAGATCGAGAAGATGAAAGAAATGTTTAACAAAGACCTAGAAGAATTAAAGAACAAACAAACAGAGATGAACAATACAATAACTGAAATGAAAACTACAATAGAAGGAATCAATAGCAGAATAACTGAGGCAGAAGAACGGATAAGTGACCTGGAAGACAGATTGGTGGAATTCACTGCTGCGGAACAGAATAAATAAAATAGAATGAATTCATAGCACAGGGAGATCAGCTCAGTGCTTTGTGACCACATAGAGGGGTGGGATATGGAGGGTGGGATGGAGGGAGATGCAAGAGGGAAGAGATATAGGAACATATGTATATGTATAACTGATTCACTTTGTTATAAAGCAGAAACTAACACACCATTGTGAAGCAATTATACTTCAATAAAGATGGTAAAAAAAAAAAAAAAAAAGAAATGAAGACAGCCGAAGAGACCTCTGGGACACCATTAAATGCAACAACATTCGCATTATAGGGGTCCCAGAAGGAGAAGAGAGAGAGAAAGGACCAGAGAAAATATTTGAAGAGATTATAATCGAAAACTTCCCTAACATGGGAAAGGAAATAGCCACCCAAGTCCAGGAAGCGCAGAGAGGCCCATACAGGATAAATCCAAGGAGAAACATGCCGAGACACATAGTAATCAAATTGGCAAAAATTAAAGACAAAGAAAAATTACTGAAAGCAGTAAGGGAAAAACGACAAATAACATACAAGGGAACTCCCATAAGGTTAACAGCTGATTTCTCAGCAGAAACTCTACAAGCCAGAAGGGAGTGGCATGATACACTTAAAGTGATGAAAGGGAAGAACCTACAACCAAGATTACTCTACCCGGCAAGGATCTCATTCAGATTTGATGGAGAAATCAAAAGCTTAACAGACAAGCAAAAGCTAAGAGAATTCAGCACCACCAAACCAGCTCTACAACAAATGCTAAAGGAACTTCTCTAAGTGGGAAGCACAAGAGAAGAAAAGGAACTACAAAAACAAACCCAAAACAATTAAGAAAATGGTCATAAGAACATACATCGCAATAATTACCTTAAACGTGAATGGATTAAATGCCCCAACCAAAAGACACAGGCTTGCTGAATGGATACAAAAACAAGACCTATATATATGCGGTCTACAAGAGACCCACTTCAGACCTAGGGACACATACAGACTGAAAGTGAGGGGATGGAAAAAGATATTCCATGCAAATGGAAATCAAAAGAAAGCTGGAGTAGCAATACTCATATCAGAGAAAATAGACTTTAAAATAAAGAATGTTACAAGAGGCAAGGAAAGACACTACATAATGATCAAGGGATCAATCCAAAAGAAGATATAACAATTATAAATATACATGCACCCAACACAGGACCACCTCAATACCTAAGGCAACTGCTAACGGCTATAAAAGAGGAAATCGACAGTAACACAATAACAGTGGGGGACTTTAACACCTCACTTACACCACTGGACAGATCATCCAAAAAGAAAATAAATAAGGAAACAGAAGCTATAAATGACACAATAGACCAGATAGATTTAACTGATATTTATAGGACATTCCACCCAAAAACAGCAGATTACACTTTCTTTTCAAGTGCGCATGGAACATTCTCCAGGATAGATCACATCTTGGGTCACAAATCAAGCCTCAGTAAATTTAAGAAAACTTAAATCATATGAAGCATCTTTTCTGACCACAACGCTATGAGATTAGAAATCAATTACAGGGGAAAAAAACGTAAAAAACACAAACACATGGAGGCTAAACAATACGTGACTAAATAACCAAGAGATCACTGAAGAAATCAAAGAGGAAATTAAAAAAATACATAGAGACAAATGACAATGCAAACACGACGATCCAAAACCTATGGGATGCAGCAAAAGCAGTTCTAGGAGGGAAGTTTATAGCTATACAAGCCTACCTCAAGAAACAAGAAAAATCTCAAATAAACAATCTAACCTTACACCTAAAGGAACTAGAGAACGAAGAACAAAACCCAAAGTTAGCAGAAGGAAAGAAATCATAAAGATCAGAGCGGAAATAAATGAAATAGAAACAAAGAAAACAATTGCAAAGAGCAATAAAACTAAAAGTTGCTTCTTTCAGAAGATAAACAAAACTGATAAACCTTTAGCCAGATTCATCAAGAAAAAGAGGGAGGGGACTGAACTCAATAAAATTAGAAATGAAAAAGGAGAAGTTACAACAGACACCGCAGAAACACAAAGCATCCTAAGAGACTACTACAAGCAACTCTATGCCAATAAAATGGACAACCTGGAAGAAATGGACAAATTCTTAGAAAGGTATAACCTTCCAAGACTGAACCAGAAAGAAATAGAAAATATGAACAGACCAATCACAAGTAATGAAATTGAAACTGTGATTAAAAATCTTCCAACAAACAAAAGTCCAGGACCAGACGGCTTCACAGGTGAATTCTATCAAACATTTAGAGAAGAGCTAACACCCATCCTTCTCAAACTCTTCCAAAAAATTGCAGAGGAAGGAACACTCCCAAACTCATTCTATGAGGCCACCATTACCCTGATACCAAAACCAGACAAAGATACAACAAAAAAAGAAAATTACAGACCAACATCACTGATGACTATAGATGCAAAAATCCTCAACAAAATACTATCAAACAGAATCCAACAACACATTAAAAGGATCATACACCGTGATCAAGTGGGATTTATCCCAGGGATGCAAGGATTCTTCAGTATACGCAAATCAATCAACGTGATACACCATATTAACAAATTGAAGAAGAAAAACCATATGATCATCTCAATAGATGCAGAGAAAGCTTTTGACAAAATTCAACACCCATTTATGATAAAAAGTCTCCAGAAAGTGGGCATAGAAGGAAGCTACCTCAACATAATAAAGGCCATATATGACAAACCCACAGCAAACATCATTCTCAATAGAGAAAAACTGAAAGCATTTCCTCTAAGATCAGGAACAAGACAAGGATGTCCACTCTCACCACTATTATTCAACATAATTTTGGAAGTCCTAGCCACGGCAATCAGAGAAGAAAAAGAAATAAGAGGAATACAAATGGGAAAAGAAAAAGTAAAACTGTCACTGTTTGCAGATGACATGATACTATACATAGAGAATCCTAAAGATGCCACCAGAAAACTACTAGAGCTAATCAATGAATTTGGTAAAGTTTCAGGATACAAAATTAATGCACAGAAATCTCTTGTATTCCTATACACCAATGATGAAAAATCTGAAAGAGAAATTGAGGAAACACTCCCATTTACCATTGCCACAAAAAGAATAAAATACCTAGGAATAAACCTACCTAGGGAGACAAAAGACCTGTATGCAGAAAACTATAAGACCCTGATGAAAGAAATTAAAGATGATACCAACAGATGGAGAGATATACCATGTTCTTGGACTGGAAGAATCCACATTGTGAAAATGACTATACTACCCAAAGCAATCTACAGATTCAATGCAATCCCTATCAAATTACCAATGGCATTTTTTACAGAACTAGAACAAAAAAATCTTAAAATTTGTATGGAGATACAAAAGACCCTGAATAGCCAAAGCAGTCTTGAGGGAAAAACACGGAGCGGGAGGAATCAGACTCCCTGACTTCAGACTGTACTACAAAGCTACAGTAATCAAGACAGTATGGTACTGGCACAAAAACAGAAACATAGATCAATGGAACAAGATAGAAAGCCCAGAGATAAACCCACGCACCTGTGGTCAACTAATCTATGACAAAGGAGGCAAGGATATACAATGGAGAAAGGACAGTCTCTTCAATAAGTGGTGCTGGGAAAACTGGACAGCTACATGTAAAAGAATGAAATTAGAACACTCCCTAACACCATACACAAAAATAAACTCAAAATGGATTAGAGACCTAAATGTAAGACCGCACACTATAAAACTCTTAGAGGAAAACATAGGAAGAACACTCTTTGACATAAATCACAGCAAGATCTTTTTTGATCCACCTCCTAGAGTAATGGAAATAAAAACAAAAATAAACACATGGGACCTAATGAAATTTCAAAGCTTCTGCACAGCAAAGGAAACCATAAACAAGACAAAAAGACAACCCTCAGAATGGGAGAAAATATTTGCAAATGAATCAATGGACAAAGGATTAATCTCCAAAATATATAAACAGCTCATGCAGCTCAATATCAAAAAAACAAACAACCTAATCCAAAAGTGGGCAGAAGACATAAATAGACATTTCTCCAAAGACATACAGATGGCCAAGAAGCACATGAAAAGCTGCTCAACATCACTAATTATTAGAGAAATGCAAATCAAAACTACAATGAGGTATCACCTCACACCAGTTAGAATGGGCATCATCAGAAAATCTACAAACAACAAATGCTGGAGAGGGTGTGGAGAAAAGGAAACCCTCTTGCACTGTTGGTGGGAATATAAATTGATACAGCCACTATGGAAAACAGTATGGAGGTTCCTTAAGAAACTAAAAATAGAATTACCATATGATCCAGCAATCCCACTACTGGGCATATACCCTGAGAAAACCATAATTCAAAAAGACACATGCACCCCAATGTTCATTGCAGCACTATTTACAATAGCCAGGTCATGGAAGCAACCTAAATGCCCATCGATAGAGGAATGGATAAAGAAGATGTGGTACATATATACAATGGAATATTACTCAGCCATAAAAAGGAACGAAATTGGGTCATTTGTAGAGACGTGGATGGATCTAGAGACTGTCATACTGAGTGAAGTAAGTCAGAAAGAGAAAAACAAATATCGTATATTAACGCATATATGTGGAACCTAGACAAATGGTACAGATGAACTGGTTTGCAGGGCAGAAGTTGAGACACAGATGTAGAGAACAAACGTATGGACACCAAAGGGGGAAAGCCACGGGAGCGGTGGTGGTGGTGGTGTGATGAATTGGGCAATTGGGATTGACATGTATACACTGATGTGTATAAAACTGATGACTAATAAGAACGTGCTGTATTTAAAAAAAAAAAAAAAAAAAAAAAAGAACCAACACAGCCAAGACAATTTTCAAGAGGAAGAAGAAGATGTGGTAGTGATAAGGTGTGGAGACTTATTTATGCAATAACAAGACTTTTAAAGTAAAACTAGTGTAATGTTGACATGGGAGTGGGCAAGTAGTGTATGTCAATGTAACAGTTCAGAGTGCTCAAGAAATGACCCACATATAATGAGAAGTTGGTGTTATTATAAATTGGCATTATATTGATTAATCAATATATTGTGGTAGATAATTTTGTATGAAAAAAATCAACTTAATTCTATACCTAGGACTCTTCTTGGAGTTTCAGACTCATACTCAAACAATGTATTCCAAACTGAACTGCTTGTAACTTGTCAAACTATTCCTTTTGTATTCTGTGTATCACTAGCAAAGAAATTTGAGAGCCAGTATTTATTCTTCTGCCTCCTAAATTTATCTTGCACATCCAAGCAATAAAATATTTTGTAGAGTTAAAAAGAAAATGCAACAAAATATATATATATATTTTTTTGCAACAAAATATTTTTAACTGCTATTGGAAATGTGAATTGGGAGACCTAGACCAAGTGGCAAGATCTTAGGCGGAGAGGTTACAGTACAGAGTGACCGGGGTGGTGAAGTAGAAGCTCACGTTCCTAAGGAACTGGAACCAAGTAAGCAAGGAAATCTAGGAAGCTAGAAAGTAGAAAATAGCAGACATTTTTCTGTAACCATGAAGTTCATGAGTGAGGGCTGCCTAGAGCTCACTCAGTTCCTCTTCCTTTCTCCTGAAAGTGCAAGATTCCATGCAATAAATCTCCCTTCTCTTCATAAAACTTTAGTATGTATTCCTTAAATCTAAAATAGTCTAACTTCAACGGGGCCTCAGTAGGTAGTGGTCATATAATGTGTCATCCGCAGAGAGCAATTTCAATTCACAGGCATTTTTACTATGCTCCATGAGCTTTCTGTGCTTTGACAAACAACATGCTCAGATGCACCAAGACAAATGGGCAGTTGTCCAATTTCTTATTATTGGTAGAAACATGGTAGTAAGAAAGTGGTATTCTTAACCCTGGAGAACCTCTAAAACTTGTTTGAAGCATAAATAAAAATAAAGAACCTACCGGAAATTATCACTAGCATTCAAAAAATAAAATGTTTGCTGAAATCTATCCCCATGTTACATGAAAAATGTTTTCCTGTAAAGAAAGTAATTCTTCAACTCAAAAATCAACTTTCTAGCTATCTAGAAATCAAATTAAAATGAGTTTAGATCACAGAATCAATACTTAGGAACTAAGAATCACTAAATCCTGTGTTATTGACTGCCTGGAGAAAACTATCTTTTTAAATACGCATCACATAACATAGTCTTCATTTCTAAGAACATTCCCCAAATCCTGCCAACACACGGTTTATGTAATGATTAATCTTTTGCATTAACTGCTTTATATGTCAGAAATATTGGAATGCATATTAACTGTTCTTGGTAAACTATTTCATATAGTTTCTCCTATAAAGTATCCTACCAACTTTGAATAGTTACATGAACACTGCTGCACATTTGGAAAGAAAGTAGATTAGGAGAAAAATGATATTTTGAATTATAATAAATAAATGCATGGTTGTCTTAGTCATTCTCAGGTTTAAAAGATGTATAACTTTTTGCCCACAGTGTAATACAAAAATCAATTCTTCGGTTCTTTATTTTTGTTTTCCTTTTTGTTTAAACTGGACAGTACTTGTTGACTTTAATCGTAAAGAAGAATCTTGTTTTGATTTTCTCTATCTGCCACTTTTTGGAAAAATGCATTGTGGCAATCTTATGCAGAATCTCAGAAATAAAAATGCTTTTCATTTTTCAAACTGCAATGAGGGTGGGGTGAGGTGTGAAGGAGCTAAGATCTGGGTGTATGAGAGTTCCTATCTCTGTGTCTAGGGAAGGGCTTTTTCACTCTGGTGGAAATCAAGGGGCAAACTATTGGTCAATACACACAGTGTGTAAGTGTCAGCTGTTATGCTCTACTCAGATCCACAATGCCACTGAAACCTGTCCCTTTCAAGAATGCAAATCATAGGAGGGGAAAAGAGCACCAGAGTCGAACATTCTATAACAAGAGCCCAGTGCATTCCTACTTTTCATCTAAGAAACTTCAACGGTTTCAGAGCAGATCCATAGATACTACTCAATGAAAGGAGTGATGCAAAATCACAGGGAGAGTCCGGGGTAAGAGAAGGAATGTGATGATCCTGGGCCCTGCCCTCCAACTCTAAGTCCGCATCACATAATCTCTTTAAGAACCTCTCTGAAAGCCCAACAGTTTCCACTCTGGTTTGAGCCTTATTGCTGAAGAGTTGGTTTGTGAAGATGGATATCTGAGTAAGCTTGGTTTCCTTTTTTATACTCTCTCAAGAACCGAGGGTTTTTCACGTTCCAAAATAAAATGCAAACCGAGAGCATTTTGTATTTTTGCATTTCGATTCCCTGTTTTGTCAGTGAGTAATTATAGCAAACAAAATACTGCAGCTGAATGTAAATTGTTAGGCAACCAGATCACACCAGGGTATTTTTCTTCCACAAGCTTTGCATCATGGCACGTTAAATATTAAAATATTGTAAGTCAAGTAAACAGAGAGGGTTCTTTGCTCAAAGCATTAATTTTAAACAAACATTTCACTGTTATTCAGATCATATGCTAAGAAACAAATGATGTTTTCTTTCAAATAAGGTGACTATATCTTCTGGAGGGAAAATAGGCAGGAGAATCACACAGACATAAGGGCATTTATGACACCAGAGATGAATTTCAACCAGAAGAACAGGAGAGAATGCGTGTGTAGGGGAGAAAGACTTACAAAAGGGAATTTGGAAAAGAGCAGGAAATGAGAGAGATTGATTCATCCTCAGAAGAAGAAAAAAAAAAAAAAAAAAAAGCTAAGTTTCATGTCAGAACACAGAAATCTGACTCAAAGTAAGGCAGACAGGGAAGAAATCAAACATTTTATGATACAGTGAATTTCTGTATCTTTAAGTTGTTATCAGGGAGGTAGAAGGAAGAAGAATTTTCAGATCTCTACAAGATTGTCAATCAATAAAATACCAATCAGTTAAGTATTGGCGGAGTACCTAATGCATTCTCAACAACCGAACAGAGAATGAGACATGGTCTTCTCCCGAGACACTTAAGCACGGGGGTTAAGAAAAGGAAGCAGTGGCACAATAAGCAGTGAGAATACGTGTTCATTCCACACTGTGAATCAACAAAGCATGTAACTCAAAATCCAGTGGCATGGACCATGAGGATGACTTAGAGTTGTGGTCGTAACACTACCATTTTCTGAGCATCTCCTACTTTCTAAGCCTTGGACGAGATGCCTGATGTTTATGATTTCCAATGCTTCAAACAATCCATTAAGAACTCTCCCCTGGAGATTACTAAAGAAAATTAGGTTCAAAAGTTAAGTTGTTTATGTTACACAGAGAGTAAATAGTAGGGCTTGAGTTTAACCCCAGGTCTCCCTTTCTCTAGAGATCAAGCTCTTTCTTCTACTAAAGTGCTGGATTTAACCTGAGAAAGCCTTCCTCTACTAATCCTTATAGCTAAATAACAACCAATTAAAACAGAAAGAAAGACAAACAGAAACGCAGCATGGGAAAGTTTCTCTGTAAGGGAGATGCTCCCAACATGATTAAAGGAATGAGATTGTAATGATACGGCGGCTATTTCTTTTTCTTTTTTTGTTCTTTAATTTTTTTCTTTGGGAAAACATATCATATTTGCTTGAAAGCCAAGCCTTTTAAACCATCTGAGATTTGAGGATTGGAGGGCATGGATGCTGGTGGCCAAAAAGGCTTCACAGAAGGAGGCAAAACTTTGCCAAGGAGGCCTGGGAGCTAGGAAGGGGTAAGCGGGAGGTGAGTTGACCTCTTATCTCTTCCAGTTTGCCACTAGACTAAAAAAAAAAAAAAAAAAAAAAGGCCAGGGAGAGGATTGTGATGGATAAATGTGTACAATTTGCACCTCATGTTGAGGGGGGCAAAACACTGTATGACACGTGGACAGAGGAATCAGAGAAATTCACAGGAACTGTGGAGAAAACCTTAAATTCTCATGGACTGTGAAATTGTTGCTTTGGGTCAATGATAGTTATATCTCCATGGGGCAAGGAGGCCCCCACTGACATATGGAATACAGGATCAATTCTCTGACAATGAGGTAATTTTGTGGACAATCATTAGATGAGACTGAATACAAGCAAAAAAATTATAATAACAATGTTACATTTGAAGAAAGTGATATAACCCAGATACATCACCATACCTTATGAGATTTCTTTAATTAGAAAGTCCAGCCAAATTCATGTTAGCTGAGGAGAGCCAGAACACTGACCCCCTGTGTTCATTCCAACTCACTGCCCTCCCTTCTTCTCTGAAAAACACTGTAAGCAAAAGCCCAGAGGGATGGCTAAATAAAATCAAGCTAACAGACATAACACTCAAATATTTTAGAACGCTACTGAAAGACAAGAAAATGAAATTGGGGGAAAGTGATAAACAGGAGATATTTCTCCCACCTGGTTGTGAAAAGGGGAAATTTGGTGCAAGCTTTCTTGGATGTTGGACATTTGGCAATTTCTTAACAGAATGGCAAATTCACACACCCTTTAACCCAGCAAATTCATGGCTAAGAATTTTCCCTACAGATAGGCCTATAAGAATATGCCAAAACGATGTGCAAGAATTTTCTTTGTAACACTGTGTATAAAAACAAAAAAACTGGAAAGAACTCATATGCTACCAGTTGGGTTTCATATATTTTGGTTCATCAATACCAAGCAATATGTATGGCTATTAAGAACAGTGAAGTAGGTCTGCTCTTCAAGATATAGTGTGATATGAAAGAGCAAGGTGTGAGGAGTGCATATAATATCACACCATCTCAACAAAGTTTTAAAAGGCTCTGTGCGTGTCATCTTGATTCAATATCAATATCTGTATATTTTGTTATTGTGAAAAATTACAGAAGAAACTTCACAGTGGTAATAGTTGGAGGATGAGAAGCCAGCAGATCAAAGCAGGGAAGGAAAGGAGACGTTCACTTTTCTTCTTAAAGCTTTCTTCACTGTTTGGAGTTTCACTATACACATGTGCTATTTTGACTAAGATAAATAAGTACTATTGATGCAACATGAAAAAGCATGGAGGACAAGGTTAGACAGCGCCTACCAGGTGAACCACCAATAAAACAAGGAAGAGCTGTCAGAGCTACAGCTGACTTGAGTTCACAAAGTGGACATGGAAAAAGCTAAGCAAAGTGTGCATGCGGGCACATACGCACTCACAAACAACGTGAATTCAGGAGATCCATGTGAGGACAAAGCATGTTTAGTATTCGCAAAATAATCCAGTTTTAATTTATATTTGCATTTACTGCCCTGGTACTTTAACCATTTCCACAAATAGTTACCGTTTACCTAATACCTACCTAGTACCTTGATAGACATTAGGTCAGGCACTTCGTGTGCATTGTCTCACTTACTTCTCATGGAAAAAGCCTTTGGTTAATACTGTGATCTTTCCATGGCACATGAAGAAACTGACACTTAAGAGATCAGGTAACTTTCTCAAAGTCACATATTTAGCAAGTCACATATTAGAACTGGGATTCAAATGTAAGCACAGCAGGCCTCAAAGCCAGGAGAGCACACTGCATTAATTCCTGGCTCCAGTCTCACCCTTTGACCCGAGACTGTGCAGTCAAACATAGATCAGGCAGAAAGCAATTAATTCACACATGAGAGGACTTTCCAAACACAAAATTTTTGAAAAATAAAAACTGTGAAAACGTTTGTATTATATATACAGCCAGCCTGTGGAGACAGAATCCATTCGAATGTGAAGCTCCCTTCCAAGCTATATAGCTTAGTGTTTAAGAGAAAGGTCTTTGGGGACTTCCCTGGCAGTCCAGTGGGTAAGACTTCACCTCCCAATGCAGGGGGTGCGGGTTTGATCCCTGGTTGGGGAGCTAAGATCGCACATGCCTCGGGGCCAAAAAATCCAAAACATAAAAACAGAAGCAATATTGTAACAAATCAATAAAGACTTTAAAAATGGTCCACACACCTTTCCCTGGTGGCCCAGTGGTTAAGAATCTGCCTGCTAATGCGGGGGGACACGGGTTTAATCCCTGGTCCGGGAAGATCCCACATGCCGCGGAGCAACTAAGCCCGTGCGCCACAACTATTGAGCCTGAGCTCTAGAGCCCGTGAGCCACAACTACTGAACCCCCATGCCACAACTACTGAAGCCTGTGCACCTAGAGCCCGTGCTCCGCAGCTAGAGAAGCCACCGCAGTGAGAAGCACACACACCACAAAGAAGACCCAACACAGCCCAAAAAAAATAATAATAATAATTTTTTAAAAAAATGGTCCACACACACACCAAAAAAAAAAAAAAAAAAAAAGAGAGAAAGGTCTTTGGTGTCAGCCACCCTGGGATGAATCCTGACCCAGCCACCACCTAATTATGTCACCAAGAGGCAGTTACTTAACCTGCCCCTCATCTCATTCCTTTCATCTGTAAAATGGACAGCATCATAGTGCCTGCCTCACAGAAGTGTGGTGAGGACTGAACAGGAGAATGTATATTAAGCACTAAAGAACCTGGGACATAGTAACCCCTTGATAAATGTGCTATGTTTGACATTATAAAGTTCTTAGTCATTATAAAAGTATCTGAGAAATTCTAGAACACTGTAGCAGGAAAACATCTTAAAATATAGATCACCCCTTTTTTTCCACAGTAAGAAGGGGAGACCTGATCAGAGGAGAGATGCTGCTCAAGTTAGACTTCTGAGTTTTTATTTTGTACTGAGCGCCACCTCTACAAAACTTCCTGCAGCAGGAACGCTTGGTCGGCTCATCCACTTCTCATTCCCAGCCCTTTCTCTCCTGTCTGCCCCCATCCCAGGGCAAACTAACCACCCTCCCAGCCCCCCTGAAAGCCAAGTGTGGCTGTCACAGGGAAGCTCTTACCAGCGACAGGTGAACACAGATAGATATGCTGGAGGGTACTCTGGGGAAGTGTGTGCTTTCCCAATACAAAGAACAGACACTGTTCCTGCCACCTTTCTCTCTTTCTTCCTGACATGAATTTGATCAAGATGCCCAGGAAACAGGGCAGTCATCTTGAAAAAGGACAGAAAAATAACCGACATGCCTACTTCCAGGAGGACTTCTTGTTACGCGAGAAAATATACCCCTGTTTGTTTAAGACACTGGTGGGCAGGTTTTCTGTTACTTGCAGCTGAAGTCATTCCTAAATGACAAGGCTTCTTTTCCCATTGGTATTGACATGCTCTGGACCAAGGGCTTGGCAGGTGTTAGCACAAAATCTGACGACAGTACCCAGCTGTCTGGGAAATCCCTAGGTGTGAGAGCTCTATTTTTTTTTTCCTTTTTCCGAATTAAAATATGAGTCAATTTCCAGCTTATTTTTGAAGCTCATTTCTCACTTTGTTCTCATTTTTATCTTGATCCTCAGAATGAATTTCCCAGTGATATTCAAGAACTTCCATTCTCACACTGGCCCAGTACTTCAGAGAATTTAGATCTTCCTGAAGTTAAGTTGCTTTTTTACTTGATTATTAATGTTAACTAATTAGCGCGCTTGGTCAATAACTATGCATGCATTATATGCTCATGTCCACAGCGCACGTTTGAAACATGGGAATAACGAGATGAAGATTTAGATTGTTTGAACCCTATTCATCTTGCTCTCTCTCAAAATGCTTGTATAACTTTTGGTCACAGAATCATGTCACCTTGTACTGTCAATTAACTATTTGTTGGAGGTCCAGTTTCACTCCCTGACCAGATGATAAAGCTGTGGGCATTGACAAAGCGTTTATAATTTTTCCCTGGTCACTTTTAGTGCCTGTCTCAGTGGTAGGCACTTCAAAAATTCTCACTAAGTACTATAAAATAGATACCACCCTCCCCCACCAACAAGCACAGCCTAAGAAAAGACCCAGGGCTAAAAGTGCCCAACCCTGGCATAAAACTGTCCATGATTTTGAGTGTCTAATCATCTGTTCAGGTCATTCAGTACTAAGGTTTAATGGTAAAGATAAGATGTATATGAAGGAAAATATCTTACACAATGGTACTTATAGGTACAGTTTGCTATACAGACTTGAAAGTATATCCTAAGGCCTAGGATATGGCAGCCACATAACGACCTCTGTATAAATATGACTTGAATGAATGAATAAGTATACATATGCACATGGCAAGAAAACTTACTATGAATGAATGTTTTCTTTTTTCTAAAGATAGATCTAACCTTCCTAAAATAGATGGTCAGTCAAAACTCCATACTTTGATTTAAGCCAGCAAAGTAAAGAAACCTCTCTTTCTTCTTTGCTTTCCTCCTTACATGATGTACATTGTAAAGGACTTGTTAGTCACATTTGTCAAGAGAGCCCACAGGTACTATGCGGCTCATCACAGCTTAACTTATAAATTACTTTTGTCGTTTGGTGGATATTGATCTGGGAAGACCTTGTATCTTGCTAATACCGCTTGTACAGCAACTCCTCACTTTTTCTTTTTACTGCACATGTAGGCTCCGGTGTTGTGGGCTTCTACCTGACAGCCCCCTTCCATCATTAAATACCCAGTTAGAGCTTGTTATCTAGATGAATGTCCCAATTAAACCAGCACAGTCTTGCCCCCAGTTTACAGTGGCAGCAAGTTCAGGCCCACACTTTGAAGGGCATTAATTGATGTAGAAAAGGGTCTGAGAAGCCACGAGTTCAGTTTTATTTGTTTCACTTTCACTCATTCATTTGTTCATTCGACAAGACATTTAGCAGCAGGTCTCAATGTCTATTTCTAAGCTATAAAATGTTGTCTGCTTTCCTGCAAGGGACATCTATCTTAGCTCATTTTTCTCAACAGCACAGCTTAACTGATCCTGCCGCTTCAACCAAAGAACCCAGTGGTAGGCTGGAGATCCTGAGAGCAGGAAAAGAAAACAACAGTGACAATGGAGAACTCCAGACATCAAAGCGGTTCCATGTAAAGGATTACGCTACGAATAGTGGGGCAGTGGTGGGGATCCCACAGGCATTGCGGGGCAGCGTATCCTCGGGCTGGCCGTGCTCCCTCGTGTAAAGGGCACAAATTATTCAATTCTCCAAAACACATTTAGACACAAGCTGTTTTTTTCTGTAGGTGAAATACTTGATTCCACAATACATTTATATTTCACAATTAAATTTTCAAATGAAAAGGTGCCAACTAAAAATGCATCATAAAAACCAATCTATTCTATACCTGATTTTTAGTAAAAAGAGGCCATAAAACCCAGGAAAAATGATTGACTAACAGAAATGCTATTCTTTAAAAAATTCAAAAGTCCTCAGAATCTATGCTAAGTAAATTCATTAATGTGCATAAAATATAGGTACAAGGATGTTGATGGAAACACTGTTAGTAAATTACTAAAACACAGGAGTAGCTAAACAAATGATGGTACTTTCATACAGGAAGTCCTATGAAGTCATTCAAGTGAATGCGTAGACTTATAAATTCCTTCCCAAGGACACAGCTCCGAAACTTACTCTTAAGGCAAAGACGGAAACAGAACAATATGAATAATGGGTTCCTGTTAGTATATTTCTTACATTTCTGTACGTTGCACATGAAAAGATGTTAAGGGACAGAATAGGGCCTGGAAGGATACACACCAATCTTCTGACAATGGTAACTTCTGGGGAGAGACAGGTAAATACAGGAATTTCATGGTTTGTATTACAGAATTTGAAATAATTTTTGGGGGGTAATGAGAAGTATTTATGTGTTGTGTTAGAAAAAAATATACAAATATTCCAAAATGACAGCAATATACAGCCAGGGTAGTTTATGTGTAGTTTAATCCCAACAATTAAAAAATCATGACAGAACACCAAGCCATTTCAAGATAACATTCCTCACGTTACCTTTCCACTTCAAGTACCCCGTCTGACAGCTGTGTTCACAGAGCATGTGCACTAGTAAAACATGCTCCAGGCACTGGAGTAAAAAGACAGGTGAGGTCCCTGCCCTTTTGGAGCTTTAGTCCAAGCCAGTGAAAGAGGCATATGTACTTGTGAGAGATTTTCAGATAAACCATGATTTTCCTATTAAATAATTCAATTAACCGCAGCATTCTGGGCCCCGTGGCTGAGGGAAAGGTTTGCTGTGATTCCGCCGAAGTTCCTTCTCAGAGACATTCTGTGCTGCACAGCTCATTCCCTGCCTATCAAATATTCATCCCCTCACCCATCAATCGACTTAGGTTCCCTCAAACAGAATCCATAAAATAAGAACACTTTACATTCGTAGAGGGCTTTCTACCTTTCCAAACACTTTCACATACACGGCATCCTAAGAGAGGGATGGTTATTATGCAGGAGCAAAAAAACATAAATTTATGATATAAAAACCTATTTAGGCCTGACACAGGTTTCCCTCTGCTCTCTGCTCACCCAACCTGCCCTTGTCCTTCAGTTTACACCTTAGATGTCACCTCTGCCAGGAAGCATTCCGGGCTACAAGCTTCCATTGCTTCCTCTTGCTCCATCCCCCCAGCCCCCACGAGTGCTGACCCTGCTGTTCTGTGATTGCCAACTTGGTGGCCCTGTTCATGGCACTGGGGCCAGAATCACCTGGGAGGGGCCCTGGGTCCAACCTCAACTTCAAGGTCTGACAAAGGTAGGGGAAGATGTGACGTCCATCATTTTAAAAGCTTTCCACCTGTTCTAAAGCTGCTAATCCCAAGAAATTATA
Source organism: Eschrichtius robustus (assembly GCF_028021215.1). NCBI lineage: Eukaryota > Metazoa > Chordata > Mammalia > Artiodactyla > Eschrichtiidae > Eschrichtius > Eschrichtius robustus. Next base: position 29,689,141 of record NC_090835.1, on the reverse strand, counting down.
ACAGAGGTGTGGACAGTGTCTGTCTCCACATTACTAGCCATTGTACCAATACCTTCTAACGGCACCTGTGTATTTCTGATGCCCAGCGAGAGTTGTTCCTTAATCCTCTGGTTCTTTCAACAATACTTACTGAGCCCCTTCAGGGTGCCAGACTTCTGTTGAATGATGACATGAAATGAACCAAGGTCACAGCCATTGAATAGCTTTCATTACTAAGGTTTTGTGAAGTTACCTGACACTTGAAGCAGCTACAGGAACCCAACTGGCACATGTGCCCCTGAGTCCCATGGCAGGTGGATCAGAGAAGACCAACAACGACCTGGGGGCTTCTGTCATGTTCCTTAGAGGCCAATGTTCAGATACTTCTGGGATGGCAGCAGTGGGCCCCAACTACTCAGCTGTGTTTACAGGCGAGAGGCACGCAGAGGGAGGCCAGTGCAGGCTGAGAGGCGGGCGCCTCTGCTCAACACAAGAATGCAGTCAGCAAAACAGAAGGAATGACAGCAGGGTTACATGAGTTTTCCTTCCTAATTTTACTCTCTGGGCTTGTAAAGTAAATTTCTTAAAACTTTTCTTTGAAATAGTTAGAAGGCATTGTTCTTACTTTCAAAGGATTCGGCTAAAACCAGCTGCTGTGTGCTGTTTCCTGGATAGAGAAGAGGAGCAATTCCTGCAGGTCCACCCACATGACAACACGAAGACTTATTCTCATTTACAAACTCGCTTCTGCTCTAAGACTCTCTTTATAAGAGAAATCTCTTGTTGAACTCCGGGTAGGCTTTATCGTGGTCTATAAAGACCTTTCTCATCTGCTCTGGCCTCTATTTCCAACTTCAACCTTTCCACTCTCTTCCTGGCTTCCCATGTCCTAGTTCTTCTCTGTCCACTGGAGTAGCCACTAGCCACATCTGCTATTGAGAGCTTGAATTGAGCCCAAATTGAGATGTACTAGAAGTCTGGCATACAAACCAGATTCCATAGCCTTAGTACAAGAAAAACAGAATGTAAAAGAATCCCATTAGTATTTTTTTACGTTGATCATATGTTGAAATGATACTATTTTGCATATACTCAGTTCAATAAAACTTACTATTGAAATTGATTTCTCCTATTTCTTTTTTTATTGTGGCTACTAGGAAAACCAAAATTACACATGTGGCTGGCATGTGACAGCACAACCTTTTGTACTGGCCTCTTTGCTCCTTTATTATGACATGCATTTCCCCACTTCTGAGGCTTTGTGTTAGCTCTTGCTTTCACCTCCATGACCCTGTTTCCACCCTTGGCCTGCCTGATTGCTATTCATCCTTTCAAATGCAGGTTTTTAGCATCTCTGGAAGAAGGCTCTACCTGACCAACCTACAGATAATGTGTCTCAATGTATTTGCGGTCCCAAACTGTTGAGACTTTTCTTAGCACTAACCAAAGCCTGTCACGCTTTTGTATCAGCATCTGCCTACTAGTTTGTTGGTCTGTACTCTGCAACACAAACTCCGTGAAGGAAGGGACCATGTCTGCCCTGTTCTCTTTGGTATTCCCAGAGCCTAGTATACGAGAAGCTTTTGAATTCTTCTTATTTGAACTAAATCAACAATGGAAATGAACGCTAGACATATCAGAAAAAAAATCAAAATCAAATCAGTTTTTTGGCTGAAGCAGCAGGAGGCAAGGGGGCAGATGCTGGCTTGCTACGTCCTCTGCTCCCACCCTGGAGTGGCTCTGCAGGCAGCAGCCCATGCCGTCCTCACAGGAACTCAGGACTTTGTCACATTAGCCTAGAGCATTTCTAAAACCGCACATTGCGTAGGGGCTGCTGACAAGGAGGTCTACAGGTAGGTTAGGGCTAGGGAAAGGCATTTCTTAATACAACATTTCTTGAGGTATGATGCTCCTGGGATCACCAGCATCAGTATTTCTCATAAATGTGGTTCTCCAGGGCAGCAGGCAGGTGCCGTGCAGACCCACTGAATCAGGATGTAGGGGGACCTTCCCCAGACTCTGCATTTTAATCAGGCTCCTAGGTGATTTTAACGCACACTGAAGTTTAAACCTCTGACTTTGGACAGCAGTGGTTTTGCCAACTCTCCTCAGGGTAACCCACGCTTAAGGAAAGGGTAAGGGGGTGGACGGCTAGGGGAGGTCAGACTTCACTGACTCCCTATATTGGGGAGAGGTTAAAAATGATTGGTCTTATATCCCTCATTGGAGAGGCAAAACCACTTCTTACTAGGAGAGCGATGAGTTGGTAAGCAAAGCTCCCCCAAACTGGGTGGAGGGAGATGCCTGCAAAAGTCATCTTGACCTGTAAGTTAGCCCCTATAACCTGATGAGAGAACGAGATACAGAAGAGGTTCATTTGGTTCTTGAGCCTTCATCCATCAGAAATTCTGATGAGCATCGTATCTTCTCTTCTTTGGGTTTTTTGGCACATATTCTGTAAACACTTATGTTGTTAGTTCCAGCAACTGAAAACCAACCCAGAGCATGCACGCAACACAAGGTCAGAAAACACAAAGACTCAAATGCAGGGTCTGCTTTGTTCCTTCCTGGCACAGAGCTCAGGGTTACAGAGCGTATTTCCAGGAAGCAAGCTCCCATCCACTTAACCACGAGCAGTTGAAACCGGGACAAAAGGATACATTAGCTTAAGAAGTAGTGAAAACACATGATGAGAGGAAAGAAAGTAATTTCTTGCATACCAATGACCACGGCTCAACAGTCAGGGAAAATATGTAAAGTACTGAAGTCTTAAACTGACCCCACTGGAAAACAAAGTAAACCTGAACTCCTCTTACCCTTGCATTTCTGTAAGCACTCTGAGCACCCTGTCGGGACCTTTCGTGTGGCTCATTTTTTGCCTTGCAAGTATCAATAAAACTACCACCACTTCTACCACTACTGTAATTAACAGTGACAGCAGTAAAAGCAGAAACAGCACTACACACAGCTTTCTCTAACCCAAGCACTGTTCCAAGGACTCTAGGTATGTTACCTTCTTTCATTTTCACAACAGCCGTATGAGGTAAGTACTACTTTTATCCTGTTTTAAAGATGCAGAACTTGAGATATACTTGAGACACGTTAAGTAACTAACCCAAAATGACAAAGCCAGTAGGTGGAGTTCTGAACCGTCCTTCATTTGCCAAAGCTTATAGCTTCAGTCACTCACTGTGTGTCAGGGGCTTTGGCAAGTACACTTCAGGAACTTGATCCTTACCCCAATCCTGGGCAGGAAGTAGAATTATTCCTACTTTTACAGAAGTAGAAACTGAGGCATACAAAGGTTAAGTAATTTGTCCAAGATCACCCAGCTAGGAGGCAGTGGAGTCATGATCGAAAGCCAGGTCCCCGGTGGCCCATCGCCTAGAATGTACTCAATCAATACGCTCTGAAGGAATGAATGAACATCCTCAAAGCCAGCATTCTTACCCACTGGGGAACCTGAAAGAAGCAAAAACTGAAAGCCCAGGGCATTCTTTACATTCAACCCATACCCCCAAGGACAGCTTTTTCCTTCACCCCAAGCCCCCCACTTCTTACCCCACTTCTGACTCTCACACCCAGTTATCTAGTCAACCCAGGACCATGCTTTTGAGGGAAACTCAACAGAAATTCACACTTAATACCCAAAAGCCCCATCCTGTGCAAGGCCAGGAAAGAGGAGACAGTGAGGGGTCTATACCACTTCAATAACAAAACAAAAATCTAACCAAGCCAACAACAACAAAACACTACCACCAACAAAAACAACAAAAGCAAGAACACCTGAGTTTATGCATGCTTCTTTACATGCCAGGCACTGTTCAATATATTTCATATATCCATTTAATCTTTTCAATAACTCTTTGAGGTAGCCAATACTGCTACCCCTATTAAACAGATGGAGAAACAGAGACTCAAAAAGGTCAAGTAACTTCCCAATGTCACAGAGCTAGTAAGTGGATAAGCCAGGATTTGAACCCTCACAATCTGATCTCAAGCTTGTGCTTCTAACACTTGCAGCATACACGATTCTACATCTTCTGTACACTTCTCTCCTGACAGCATCCAGGCTAGCACTCTATGGTACCAGAGTGTAATCCTTTCTTAATTACTCATTATTTCATTTATGTTTGCTTTCTTTTCCCAGCTAGAATGGCTGCTAGTTAAGGAGAGAGATTCAACCATCTCCCCCATACCAGTCCTTCCTATTTGGACCCCATATCACCGTGCCCTATTCTGAGTTCTTGGTCAGTATATACTCAGTGGAAAACTGCATTATGTCACTAAACCCCAGGGAACACAGGGAATGCAATGACAAACATTCACGGGAAAAATTTCCCAACTCTAATCACCCAGGGTTGAAACTGGGTCTTCTTTCCTATGGGAGGAAATGTCTGCAGGTGTGAGCAATTAAAATATTAAACATTAATTAATAACTCAAGTGACTGACTGTGTTAGTGAGTTGCTTGTTAATAACCACACAGGTAAATATTGTGCCCCCACCTTATGTTTGAAAATAAAGTCCCCTGAGCATTTTAAGTAGTAAGGGTGATCTTCTCAAGATTGAAGGGTTTTATGCACCCCTCAACATGTCACATTTAGAAGTGTGCATATAACAAAGCTACTGGGAGAGGGGATGGCCTTATTCATTAACCTTGCTTTAGCATCTTACAAAATATTTTATATTGAATGAAAGACAAGGATGACAGCTCTATTTCTATCATCTATGTCTCATTATCCTCGGACACAAAATGACCCCAGAACTGTCCTTCTTTAAATATAAGCCCTCATAACATATGTGTGTGTCTCCGTCACTTTTGCTCTCATTTCAAAACCTCTTTTCTCACCTGCCCTTCATGTCTTCGAGAAGGTATTGAGACTAACTGCCTCTGCTCCACTCTCTCTTTAGCTACTTACAATCTGGCTGCTGCTTTGATTCTTCTACTAAACCTGTTTTCTCAAAAGATATCAAAATCAGCCTGCTATGTAAATGTTTTTGAACAGATATTCTTAGTTCCCATCTCCCTTGACCGTTCTGTGGACCCTGATTCACCTTAAGAACTCTCTCCATGCTCTTCCTTTGTGCTATTATCATCTCTCTGTCTCTTTCTTCCTTGCAATCTCCTTAGCTCTTTTAGGACCTAAATCCCACAACTTCTCAACCAGTTCCCAGACATACAAAATAACCCTCTATTCCCCACTGAGGTAGATTAGACTGTTATTCAGAAAACACTCCTGGGAGGAGTATATTTCCACCTCCTTTGAATAGAAGGCTTGATTTGGTCAATGGGGTATTTAGAAATATGACTTGGTAGGCATTTGAAATATGACTTGCGTTTCTGCCTTTCACCATAAGACTGTGTCTTGGTTTCTGCTAGACCTTGGAGGATGTGAGATACATGGACCTAACCTGCAGCCTGGATCCCAGCCCAGACCAGCTGACACACAGACACATGAGTTAGAATAAATGATTACTGTTTCAAGGTACCAATTTGGGGATGGTTTGTTACACAGCAGTATTTTGAAATACGTAACTGATATACTCATAACGAATATTAAACCTTTGTTCACTTTTTTTTCCTTTTGCCTGAAGTATTCCCTGAGGACCCCAATGGAAATTTTCCTTTGTTTCTAAACTTCCACAGTGTTAGTTCTCCCATGGTGCTGTTCTATCTTTGCATCCAGTCTTCTCTGCCTTATTACATTATAAACCCCTCTGAGGTAAAATATGTCTCATTCATCTTTGAACCTCCAGAGCATCCAAAATTAATACCTCTAGACAGAGCCAAATCAAAATTTGCTCAGACATTCATCCATTCAGCAAATGGCTATACTTTAGAAATAAATCTCCATCTCAAAGGCATTTAATACAACACCTGGCCCAGCTTCCTGGATAAGAGGAGACATTACATCTGATGTGATGATGTCACTGTTTTCAGCTATTCCTGCTAATTACTTATAAGGGGGAAGATGGCATTCACTTTAAGAACATGCTATTCTTGTTGATAGAAACTAGAAAATTTCTTCTCTTGGTATTTTTCCCCCATTACTTTCCTCAGCTTTGCATACCCGATATCCCATTACTCTCTTTCTTCTTAGCTCTTCCTAACTTCCCAGAAGACTTATCCCTGGAAAACGTCACTGTCTTTATGAGTGTTCATTTGAATAAGCTGATTTACTTAATAAGGTCACTGAATCTTATTGTACTCGACACACCCCCTTCCTTCCACTGGATCCAGGACATGAAGAAATGAAACTGAACGAGTGAGCATTAAGGCAAACTCAACAAAAACTTAGTTTGGTTGAATTCAAGAAATAGACTAACATGCTAGCCAATTACAGCTCCTTTTACATGTTACCATTTAGATTGACAAAAACCTTAACAAGATTTGGAAGCAAAATGCCTATGACCAGAAACAGCTGAAGGTATATTTGTCAGACACAGGCAATAAAAGCATATTCTTAACCAGAACTGATGGGTTGTCTGTGAAACAGCAGGCTGACTGTCAAAAGAACCAATGAAATAACAAATTGCTATACTTAAAGTGGGAGCTTCTCTAAAATGCTAGGACTATGGAGTATGAGTATAAAGTAAACAGCTGTGAGCAAACAGTCCCTCAGCCAAGGTCCACAAATTAAGCACCAGTATGAATAGCACTGGGCCAGGAGTCTAAAAACAAGTAGTATGACCTTGAAGCAGTCACTTAAGTTTTCATTCAGATTATTTAAGAAATGATACAAGAATACTCTGTGGATTTAATTAAATTTAATTCTATATTATTCAAGTGGTCCGTCTAAAATGACATTTCTCCAAGCAATGGCCAAATATGTTTGAGAATCATTGGGTTAAAGAAGGTTAAACAGGTTTCTTTATCATGGAACTTTTCAGACGCTTTAATACTCTACTGTGTATTGTAAAACTCTAAGAGCTGGTGGACTTGGCATAGAGTATTTCCCAAAGTAATGTGATCAAAGTTCCCCTTTAGCATGGATCATCCTGTAGAACTGTTTTTCTCTATAATACATGTCCCTGTATTATATGAGATGCAACAAAGCTAAGAGAATGGTCCCCTTGGTTCTTGGTCCTGAGGCCTGCCCTTCTCATAAGGCCCACTTGACCCCCTTCCTTTTATGGTTTATGCCATATCCCTGAATCCTTATAATGATGTCTCTTTTTGCTCTTAAGATAGCTTAAACAAATGATAGCTTGACTGTCATTTGCAAACAAAAGTACCTTAACTAAGGTAAACCTGTGTACAGGTGCTGTGAGTGAATACTGCTGATTTGTTCATATCTGCAATGGTCACTTGAGCTGAAACAAAACTCCCAGGTAAACATGATTGCCAAATTGTTGTGGGAGTCTCAATCTTTGAGCAGAAATACTTTTGTACGTCAAGATGCAATCATCTCATGTAAGGAAAGCCACTAAGAAATACCATTACTACGGAAACTAAGACCTTTTGCAGGAGAACAGACAGCATGATTTCCATTAAAAGTGCTTCCCTTTTTCATGTTCACCTTCTCCTACTTTAAAATGAAAGTGACTTCATTTTCAAGTGACCTTTTAAAAAGTCCAAACATCAAGCACCATAAATCTTCAAAATATTCAGAATGAATCCTAGTACTGTACTATTAAGTTGGATATGCCTGAAATTCAGAAAAGCCTATTGTGCTTTCTTTAAATAGCCAGCTTAGGAAACGATTCCTATATTCTTCATAGACTTTCATTATGTTACTTCTGGAGAAAATTTAGTGGTTTTTTTTTTTTTTTTTTTTTTTACAAACCAAACCATGGGGTAATAAACTGAACCAAAAGCTTTTATAAGAAATTTGCTCTTTCTTCTTCTCCTTTGTTTGTTTGGTTTGTTTTGGTTTTTTTTTTTTTTTTTGAGAGATGATTTTAGAGACAGATTTTGATTAGCAATGCATGTTTATATAGGGAGACACACATAGATTAGGGGTGGTTATTACCTCATGTCACCTAACAGTGATAACAATGGTACTCTGGCACAGTGGCACAGCTGTCAAGGATTCCTAGGAGTAAAATAATTATTTTTCAAATTAATTTTGCAAAGAAAAAGGAAAGAAACAGAGATTGAAACCATTATAGCAGTCTTGATCCAGAGAAAAAAAAAGTCAAACTCTGTGTTTTACTAAGACAAGCAACGAAAAGAAAAATAGAACCAAAGTGATATGTGTTTGAAATGTGGGGGAAAAAATTCATTTTCCCCTTTCCCATGAAACAATAACTGAAGAAAATTTAAGCCAAAAAGTTAAGCTGCTTTTGTGTGTGTGTGTGTGTGTGTGTGTGTGTGTGTGTGTGTGTGTTGGGGGGGCGGGGGTGTTGGGGGCCTGTATTTAGATGCTGGTGATTTGTTTCTAACAAATAAGTGGTTAAATAAGATAGATAAAACTTAGTAGATACAGAAATAGATTTTCCCATAAGGAATAAAAAAATAAAGCATTCAGAAGTATTGTTGAAAACAATGACAACTAAAGATCTCTCAAGGACTCCAAACCACCTATTTCAGGCAGAAGGAGAGGAGCCTACAGAAGCTTTATTATAGATAGAAAGTACCACTGGGAATTCACAGTTTATCATATAAAAACTGAAAGAAAGACACAGATGTAGACTGTAAATACACATGCATATATTTCATAGCTATATCCACAGAGAGGCTGAGAAGCAATGATACCCCAGTACCAATAAGCACACTTGACATCCAGATCTTGGTTTCTGAATACCACTCTCCAATAGAAGGAACCAGAATTCCTTGGAGAAATGACTGATGCCAGGGATGGGACAGGAAATGAACAACATGAGCCTGAAATATCTTGTGGTGTCGGAAAGCAAGAAATGGCTGAAAAAAGGTTATGGAGGCGTGACAAAAGGACACAGGAACCAGTATAAAAGGGCTCCCCTGGCTAAATCTGGGACAATTTGAGCACAACAAAATAACACAGACTATAACCCATGAGTCCATACTGATATAAATAACTGAATAAATAAAAAGAGAACGGAAAGTTTTTCCTTAGAGTAGAATTCTAACTAATAAATACAAATGTAATGATTAATTAGAAAAATCATTATTTGTCAATCATCACAATAATTGTTTCAGGTAAGGAGCATTAATGAATGCTAAACTGAATGGGCAGGAGTATGAAAACAGAGAAGATACTTAAATTGTCAAAAAGTACCTGCCTATAAGATACTTACTAATTGCAAAGGGAAAAATAATAATTTGGTAGTGGAGAAACTAGTAGACACTCCATTAACAAATGATCACTGTTTACAAGCATCACCAAGAATGGGACAAATAGATATACTGATAATATGCCTCCTGATGAAGAAGATAAGATATCTGATCATGAAGAAGCATCACATCAGACAAACCCAAATTAAGGAACAGATCCAAAAATGTCAAGGTCACGAAAGACTAAGAGTCTAAGGAATTGTTTGAGATTAAAGGATGCTAAGACACATGGTAATAAATGCAATGTGTGGTCCTGGAACAAAACGTGGACCAGAAAAAAAAGACATTGGCAAAATCTCAATAAGGTCCATATGTCAGAAGCAGTATTGTATCAAGCTTAATTTCCTGGCTTAGTAAGTGTCTCTCTTTTTCTAACAGAATGTCCTTCTTTTTAGAAATTACACACTAAAGTATTGGGTTGGCCATAAAGTTCGTTTGGGTTTTTCAGTAACATCTTACAAAAACCCAGACGATCTTTTTTGGCCAACCCAATATTTACAAGCAAAGGGCATCATATCTGTAACCTGTTTTCAAAGGTTTCAGGAAGAAAAAAAAAATACATATATATATATATATATATATATATATATATATAAAAATATATATATATATATATTTTTATATATATATATATATATATATTTCTTTTTCCTATATACATATAGGGAGAGGATATGATGAAGTTAAGCCCAGTCAAGAATTAACATCCAAGGAATCTGAAAGAAGAGCACAGAGGAATTCTTCATATTATGCTTGTGACTATTTTGCAAATCTAAGATTATTTCCAAGTTACAAGTTAGAGAAGAGAGCCAGCCAGCCAGACACCCCTACTAGAGTTCAGATCTCAGCTCTACCACTTAAAAGTATACTTGAACATATTACTTAGCCTCACTGAGGTTTAGTTTCTCCTTTGCTCAGTGGAGTTCACACGACTTCACCGGGTTTCTGCAAGGACAAACAAGGTGCTGCAAAGCCCACAGCCCAGGAGCTGTCTCAGGAAGCCTTTAACGAGTATAGCTCCTGTTGTTTTTGTGAATCTAAAAATAGAGCAACTTGACTAGGGGGCGGCTACTGTTTTAAAGGCACATGAGGTCACGTGAGCGCCGGAGACACACGCTTTTTTGTCAGGAACAGGAACACAGGTGCCTCACCCCTGCTTTGAAATGGGGCCTTCTATTTTTTTTTCTTCTTTAATGTTTCTACGCAGTTGAAGATAACATTACTCTTTCCAGAGCGGGAGGATGAAAACAACTGTGGGCAGGGGCTTCTTTAGAAGAGGGATTGATTTTTGACTTTTAAAGTGGTCTCAGAATATTTAAAAATAGTGAGTCCCTTTCCCAAGCCTCCCTCGGCTCCCGCCACGCCCCCCCTCCAGCTGCTCTCTCTGGGCCTTGTCTGCTTCTTGCCCCTTCACCATCTCCTCCTCCTTCCGTTTTGCTTCTAATCACTCATATGCCACCCCCTCCTGAAAAATTACCTTCTCCCCTCTTATTTTGTTGTTTGCTTTTGTTTTGAAACGACGTTCATTCCAAATGAACAAAAAGGATGCGTGGGAAGGCAAGGATTCGTGAGTTTAGTTATTCCACCAACTGCCAAGTTTTAAGTTCTTCCTCCAGCTCTCACTAACCTCTTGAGCAACCGGAAGTTGCAGCCCTCGCTAAAGCCTAGATGATGCTAACGGAAAAGCAGAAAATGAATAAGGGGTGGGCGATGCATTCTTATTATTCATGAGCTCTGAAAAATGCCCGAGAATGTGTAATGGTTTTGTTAACTATTAAACATATATACACTACGAAATGTAAAATAGATAGCTGGTGGGAAGCAGCCGCATAGCACAGGGAGATCAGCTCGGTGCTTTGTGACCACCTAGAGGGGTGGGATAGGGAGGTTGGGAGGGAGGGAGACGCAAGAGGGAGGGGATATAGGGATATATGTATATGTATAGCTGATTCACTGTGTTATAAAGCAGAAACCAACACACCACTGTAAAGCAATTATACTCCAATAAACATGTTAAAAAAAAGTTATAGTAAAGATGTACTCATTATAGATTTTTCCCTTCCAATGTGTTTTCAACATTGAAAACTCTCATTTACTGTCCTTATTTTAATGATGGAGAATGTCTGTAACTCAATCTGGGTTAATCTTCAAATGGATAATCTTGAAAGGGGTGGGGGAAATATTTCTAGCTTATTTCAGTGTGATTTCCCATTATGCCACAGTTCAAAATGTGTATCCAACAAAATTTTTAAAAATTTTACAAAGGTCTAGAGGGTTGAAACAACTAACAGTGTACATAAATCTCAAAAACCACTTTCCTGAAATACCTTCCTCAATTTTAGGAAACTGAAAACAATAGAAAAATCGCGTATTTTGCTTGACAATGCTCCTGATTACAGACTGTGTTTGGAAGCCAGGGGCCAGCTGCTAGGAGGGGAATAAGCTGCCAGATACACATTCAAATCTGATAAAAGCACTTTTCAAATCAAGTCTCTAAATAGAAACCATTTCTGAGATGGGAAGACTTTGTTTCAGGTAGATAAAAATGTCCTGAGAGCCTCTATAGCCCTAATTAGCAGCTAGTAACATTTCTGTGATTTACTCTGCCCTGCTTCATTTCATCTAAGCGTTGATCATTTTGTTCATTCTTTATTAACCAAATATTTACTGAGCACTTAGGTATTCACCAAATGCCCTGCTAGGTTCTGTGACATGATGAGCAAGACAGGCCAGGCCTCGTGGAGCTGCCCGTCTGCCTTAGCTTGTCTGAATTCATAGAATTCCTGAGAACGGTGAAATAGGTGAGGGTGAGCAAGGCTGCTTGAATATCACATAGAAGAAGGGAATGGGGGAGAAGAAAGTAACACCATAACTTGGGAGGGCCAAGGAGTCTTATTACCAAGGGCGTGGTTTACTTGATGACAAAGTTGGCCCAGAAATGAATCCAGTGATTTTCTTAGATGTAAACATTTGTGACCTTGACAGTGACAGAAAGGAAGAGAGGGAGTGAGGGAGAGGGAACGACATGGAGACCAGGAAAGAGAAAGCAGAGAAGAGAGAAGAAAAGTCGGGGGTTAGGGTAGAGGTGGATAAATGCTACAGGAAGCCTGTGCTTCTCCAAGTTTGGTCGGGGAATGTTCCCATCAGAACACCTGGGGGGTTTATTTAAAATGCAGATTCCTGGGCCCCAAACTAAGTCTACTGAACCAGAATCTCTGGGGCTGGGATCCTGGGATTGGCATTTTAAACTAGGTTCTGGGTGGTTCTAGGCATTAAAATTTAAGATCCAGTCCTCTGACAACCCCAGGGGCTCTATTTTACTGTCAAGTTGGCCAAGGCCTGCAGTGAATGGATGCCTTCAAAGCCTTGTCACCACCAGGCAGGCCTGGAACCTTCTCCCCCTACTTTCCTGCATCACACACCCTCCTGCTGCACTAAGAAAGCCAGAGTGATCTTGAAGTCGACTGAAGTTACCCAGGCTACTGCTCCTCACTAGTAATAAGGTGCTGTTCAAGAAACTTCTAGCTGATCATTTATACTTCTACTGTGATGCCAGCATATCCTATCCAAATATTAACTGTGGATGGATTCCAACCAGGAAATCCAAGACTGTGTAACTCACACACTGAGCTACTCACTGAGTGATGGTAATAAATGCAGGCAATTATTTATGCCCTGGTCTAGTCACTATGTAGTATCAATAATAAACTAAGAAGACCCCTTTTAAACAAATAGATGTGGGAAGTACGTGTATATCTATGTGAATATTTGAGAAGTGTAAACAGAATCTTAATTAGTGAAACTGTACTAATAATAAGCACACAGGCCATGTATCTTCTCTCTCTCTTTCCCAGTTACCTGAATCACTTGTTAAAACTTGCCAAAAGAAAGGAGAAACAACTCTTCACAAATACTAAGTGATTTCAGTGTTTCCACTAACTGGCTGAGTCTACTGCATTATCCTTGATACTGGATCCTGGCCAGGTCATCAAGACACAGATAGCCCATACCAGAGGTTAGCAAACTTTTTTTTTTAAAACCAGAGAGTAAAAAATTTAGGCTTTGCAGTGCAGATGGTCTCTGCTGCAATATCTCAACTCCGCCATTAAAGCATAAAATTTGCCACAGACAATATGTAAGCAAATGAGTGTGTCTGGGTTCCAATAAAACTTTATTTAAAAAAACAAATGGTTGGCCAGATTTAGCCGGCAGGCTGCAGTTTGCCAACCCCAGCCCAAATCATCCTGAGGGAAAAGCTAGGCAGCTGCTATCAATAATGAGGCCATGCTCTGTTGTACTGGTTATTAAGCTAATGTCTCTCATCATCAAATTCACCCTTTGGGACTCTCCTCTGTGATAAATGTAATGACAAGAAAGATGTCCACCATACAGTAAGTAGGGGGAAAATCAAATTGTTGATAGTAATATCATTTGTTAAACAAACAAAAACAAGAAACAAAATATGATGCTATGTTTGCGTGTGTGTGTGTGTGTGTGTGTGTGTGTGTGTGTGTGTATATAATGTTGTATAATAATAGGTAAGCATCAGGTACAATAATACCAAAACACTCAGAGCAGTAACTTCTGGATTAAGGGATCAGGACGAAAAGAAAAGATGGCCAGCCTTTTACTCTACATTCTTTTGTAGCCTTTGAATTTATTACTGTGAACATATACTACTTTTGTAAATTGAAAAAAATAATTAAAAAATATCAGTTTGGAGTATTACAAATGCTTGAAGACTTTTGTTAACCCATTTCCACTACTTCCCACCTAAGCTTTACGGGGGATGCTACTGTCAATCAATCATTCATTCATTCATTCATTCCACATACGTGTTGAGTAACCACTGCATGCCAGACACTAGACTAGCAGTGAGGATTTCATGGAGTTCAGCGTCTCGGTGAACAAACAGACATGAATCAACCGATTATACAAATAAAGCTAAAATGCCAATTGAGACCAGTGATACGAAAGAGACATGGTATCATTCACTCCTTCAGTAAACTATTTATTGAAAACCATAGCCCATTATTGCTGGAGTGTAAAATCTGATGCAGTGAATACAGACAGATGAGACAGAGACGGAGATAAGAGTAAACATGCCAAGGAGTTTAGACTCAGCACATAGGAGTGTTGTACCTAGCATACGATCTACTTAAAATATTCTTGAAATCACTATGAATATGAAATCACGACTGCTATTTTTAAAAGATTTCAAGTGAAATTCCAGGATACAAAGCATTTAGAAGTCTTCCTTGGCTTACTTTCTGTCCTGATATTGCCTGTTCTTTTCACATTTTCAGAATCAGAGATGGACTAGATATTCTGACCTCACCACTACTTCAGTCACCTCGTGTTAGCATTCTCCCTAATGAGAGACCAAAGCCAGGGGCCACATCTTCTCTGTGCTAGAGGCGCTATCTTTTAAGGCACTGGGCATGCAACTCTTCTGGAAATAGCTTTCCCTTTCCAAAGGGTTGGGATCCCGGCAGCCATGTTTCTGTGATATGACAACAAACTTGGACAGCTGATCGCAGCTGGGCCAGAATCCCTTCCTCGGGTATTTAGAATAGGGACAAAAGAGAGTGGTCTGGATTTTATAATGTGTTAACTCAAGAGATGTAGGCCTCCCTGTGTCCCATTATGTGGACTGAACAGAGGCAGATAAAGGCGCTCAGAAAGAAAAGAAGGGTGCAGACATGCAGACAGAAGATGACCCAGGGCAGATCATTTTACCCAGGTTTCTATTTTTGAGCTCTAGCTTCTTCCAAAGGTCCTGCGACATCCTTCACTTGGGTTCCAAAAGACACTATTCTATACTTACAGTAAACCCTCCCTTTTCACATAAGCAGCTATAAACTAAAAGAGCACTAACTTATGCATGTGTGCATATTCCAAAATATGTTATAGCACTTTCTTGCAATGAGTGTTTTTACTTGCAGTACTTCAAAGCCAAAACAAATCCTAAGGTTATTTTCTCTCCAGAATGTTTTTCTAGAAAGTTTCCATCAGTTTGACGGAAGTTGGATGCCAGCTGGTGTCATTTCAGAGCCTCATATGTTCTTTAAAAGCCAGAAACATAACAATAGGGAAGCAGGTCAGGAGACACTACTTCAGAGCCCTTTCAAGGGCCTCTCCTGTGCCCTTCAGGCAAATATGGTTCTCTTATCAATCCTGGCAGTTACTGGCTGTGTGGCCTTGAATAAGTTGCTTACCCTCTCTGAATTTCAATTGCCTCATTTAGGTAGGCAATACTACCAGATCTACAAACGTACTGGGAGGGTAAGTGAAAAACCATCAGAAAAGTGCCTTATACATGGTAAGCTGTCAATTAAAGGTGGCTCTTGATATGAAGTTTTACAATTAGAGATACAATCTTAGAAAGATCTCATGGTAGAGTGGGAAAGACACTTGAATGCTAATCAGGGGACCTTCATTCCAGGCTCCGGCTGTCATTAACTAGTTGCATGGCCATGCTGGTTACTTCTTCCCCCAAAGTGTACAATTTTGTACATAAAGTGCTGTTCCCTCCATCTGAAATGTCATCCCATGTATCACGTCACAGAAACCCTAACTGTAATTTACAAGGCATCTCAGTCCTGACTTCTTCAGAAATGCCTTCCTGGCTTCCACAATCAGAGGCGAACTCTCCTTCCGTTATATAAATGAACACTGTGTATGAGCCTCTCTTACCGGAATTATGAGACTCTGCCCTAATTTAGAGATGCAACACGGCTCCCTTCCCTTCTATTTACTCTGTTTAAAGACAATGCATCCTCCAAAGTTATATAAGAACTAAAAGCTTATCCTCCACTATAGATGTCCAACAAATATATTTAATTGGATAATGAACTTGATCATCATTAGTACTAGGCATATGATTCCCTATTATATGCCCACACCAGAAAAGTACCTGGCACATCATACATAGTCAATAAATATTTGTTAAGTGAGCACATAAATACTCAGACTTGATCAGGAAGGGGTACATAAGGTAACATTTTCAAGGGAACGTGTTTTCAGGCTAATTTAGTTTGCCCAAATGTGGGCTTTGAGGTTGAAAAGAAGTTGGGGACTTATAAGAACAAATGGCCCCAAGTGTGATGGCAAAGCTACCATGAACTGTCATTTACAAGATGGAGTCCATAATTTGGTGAGGGACAGATGACAGCTGGCTACCTAATTCCAAATGTTTCCACAAAAGATAATTTTGAATATTGGGGGATTAGTTCAAGTTGCCTTCATTTTTCTAAAAATTTATTATTACTTTTTAATTTATATTTTTCGCTGCTTTGGGTCTTTGTTGCTGTTCACAGGCTTTCTCTAGTTGCGGTGAGCAGGGGCTACTCTTCGTTGTGGTGCATGGGCTTCTCATTGCGGTGGCTTCCCTTGTTGCAGAGCATGGGCTCTAGGCGCGCGGGCTTCAGTAGCTGTGGCTCGCGGGCTCTCGAGCGCAGGCTCAGTAATGGTGGCACACGGGCCTAGCTGCTGCGCGGCATGTGTGATCTTCCCAGACCAGGGCTCGAACCCGTGTCCCCTGTATTGGCAGGCGGATTCTTAACCACTGCACCACCAGGGAGGTCCTCCCTTCTTATAAAGAGCTATCATCAGTGGTCCAAACAAACAAGTAATTAATCTTTGTTGACTTTACAATACACTTATTTTTTTTAGAGCTATTACCAAAGTTTATACTAATTTTATTAATCCACTTTTTTTTTTTTTGAATTGTGTCCCCAGCAGACAATGAGCTCTGTGTGGGAAGAAACTGTAACTCTCTGGTCCAATTTTGTATGTCCACTGCCTGGCAGAGAGTAGATGAGGCTCAATAAATGTTGAATGAATAAATGTGCAGATGGCAGCCTGGGTGGGTGGCTGAGTGGAAGGATGAAAGGAAGGGAGCCAGTGAGCCAGCCAGACGGCCTTCTGGGTCACAAATCCAAATAATAAAAGCAAGTCTCAACAGCAACAAAAAAATCAGTCTCACGACATTATAGGAGAAATAAAGACTCACCCACCTACAGATGACAGGACAACAACAAAAATATGTGAATTAAAATAGGTGCAATAACAACAACAAAAACAATACCAATAGCAACCAGCATTTATATAGCATGTATTGTGTGCCAGGCACTGTTCTAAATGTGTTACATACGTAAACTCTTAATTCTTAACGTAGAAAAAAAGTGAGTACTCCTTCTTGATCCAGAGGCAAAATTATCTCTCTCAGGGGAATGTGACCATGGCTACCCACCCCCCCACACACAACACACACACACAACAATGGTCCATGATCACCTGGCAGCATTCAATTCTGAAAGCAAATTTAAGCCCTCACTAAGTGTCCAACCAACAAGACTACGTGGTTTCCCAGCCTGGAAATCTGAAGAATCAATGTGCAATTTGTTTCCTGCAAAATTGTCACTGCCTCCTTCATACCCATCACTGGAGAAATTACTTTTAAGACCCTTCTACAGCTTGGGAATACTAAGTAAGCCCTAATGAGTTCAGAAGTCGGTAATGACACTGCTAATCTGGTGGTTTGTTTGGCAGCAAGTCAGTCTCCCTTCTTCAAAGGAAAAACAGGATTATCAAGTGAGCTAGAAGAATTGTCTCCACATGACTGATAGGAAGAAAAAGTAATCACCTTTGAAGTACCACAACATATAATACCTCTGCAGTGTTCTCTTTCTTCTTCTGACACCCATGAGTAATCGAAGGGAAGGGAGCCTCTTAGAATGACCAATGAAGTGAATGAAGATGACAACCCTCTCTCTGCTGTCTACCAAGAGAGTGACACACTGAGGTCTTAGATAGCGGAGAGCTGACATGATGTAAAGTGTCTCTGATGCTTGGCTCAGTGTGTACCTGCTACCAAACAGACCACATAGGCTTTGGGTAAAAAACAGATCTGAGGAGACAAGAGTTACTGCTTCTTAGAGGTCAATGGCCTGTGGACCTATTGTGAGATGATCTGCTGTGTGAGCCTGAGGGTGAAGTAAAGTCCTCAAGGTACAAGTGAATTAAATCAATGAGCAAAGCAAGACGGAACAGGTAAGAAACACTCCATGCTATTTCAAAATAATATTTCAGCATACTCATCCATTGTTATCAACCAGCCACAATGTTCAGACTGACAATAGAAGACCATTAACCTCTTGATCTCAGCTCATTGACAGAGAGGTAGACAGTTCACCCTTGGAAAATGCACTGCTCTACAGCAGCTTATTTAGTAAATATATCTTCACAAATGCAAATAATTCAGCTGAAACAGCGCTGACTTTCACAAACCTTAAGAAGCAGGAATGATCAGGCCAGTGAGAAATTTTATTCTCACAAGCTTTCTCTTTCTAAACTCTGCTGAAGCTTGTCTAGGCAGGCTGAACTGCAGTAAAAAATAATGCTTTGAGGATAGATTTATAGGAAGGAAGAGTCTTTGGTTTGTTGACAAGAAAGTAAAAAACTTCCTGGTGTGATAGCCAAAATGTCACCTAAAATACCCCTGACCCGGTCCTAGATCCTGCTGGCTGTAGCATAGATGGCTGACACTTGTTGGCAGCCTGGGGTGATCAGGGGCTGGGGAGGGATGGGATGGCTCCATGTCATCTGGCATAGAAAAATCCTCTCTGGGGCCTCCCCTGTATAGAAGAGAATTAGGTTGGTTTGGGATATACCATGATGCCCCCAACCTGGTAATCAGCCTCAGGTAGCTGCCTATGGTACCCGTTACTCACAGGCCCTATTACTCCTGACTCATATAAGAAAGACAAAGATATTTTAAGGAACAGTAGATCAACAGTCTTCTCTAGACATACCTGCAAACAAATGACAGCTACCCTTCTCAGAAGCTCTGCCTGGCAGGTAGTAGACACTCATATATATATTCATTCAATATATATATATATATATATATATGTTGAATGAATGTATGAATGATTATATAGCACAGTTATTTCATAATACAATTATTTTACACTGATTCAATTGTCTGCTTGGTACCATGTGAGATTTGTGTAAAGATCTTTAGTCTTTGTTATGACATGGCCTCAGTACACAGCCAACTTCTTCTAGTTCTCAACTCAAGAAATAGTGATCTATTCCAAAGACAGAAGGCAGATCAGTTACGGAAGATGTAGAAAGCAGTGTTGGGTCTATATGTAGTAGTTTAGGGATGATGGAAAATTTTTTCAAGGTAATTTTTTTTTTACTATATACAATTTCTAAATTAAGGCACCTCTTTAAATTAAAAACCATGTACAACATGGTAGCATTTCTTGATTATTCACTGTAGGGTTGCCTTTATTTCAGACATACATCTCAGACAAAGGATGAGTATAGGTAAGAACAAAGTCTACAAGAAACCATCAGGAGAGGACTAAGAAGTGGAGGAAAAGGAAAGCAGAATGAAACAAGGGCAAACTCAAGTCTAACAAGAGGCGCTAAGCTGTCTGAGCTAGATGGCAGAGCAAAACAATAACACAAATGACAACAATAACAACGACATTCACTGTGAGCAAAGAACCCTGGCAGTAAATAAAAAAGATCAGCCTTAAGGGTCTTAATAGCTGATTATAACTAAGTTCTTCATGTAATCTCAGGGGGCAGGAAGGAGAAAGCTAAACATATTGAATGCTAGAACCAGCTTAGTGTCAGCAACATCTCTGTCACAGAGAGGGAAAAATTCCAAATGGAAAAAGAAAATTCTACTTTATGCCCAAACATCATGAATTCAGGAAAGCAAATGAAGAAACCACTGCCTCACTTACATGGCACTGTATTAGTTTCCTATGACTGTTGCATTAAACGACCACAAACTTACTGGCTTTAAACAACACAAGTTTATTATCTGTTATGTAGGTTGGAAGTCTGACACAGGCCTCACTGGGTTAAAATTAAGGTGTGGACGGAACTGAAATCCTTTCTGGAGGCTCCTTCCTAGGTTCTAGAGGCTGTCTACATTCCTTAACTCACGCCCCCTTTCCTCTGTCTTCAAAGTCAGCCATAGTAGTTCAAGTTCTTTTCACATGGCATCAGTTTGACCTCCTTTTCTGCCTCTCTCTTCTACTTTTAGGGCTCCTGTGATGACATCAGGCCCACAGGGATAGTCCAAGATAATCTCCCTACTTTCAGGTCAGCTACTTAGCAACCTCAGTTTCATCTGCAACCTTAATTCCCCATTGCCATGTAAGGACATTTATCCACAGTTTCCAGGGATTAGAACCTGGACACCTTTGGGGAGAGGAGGGATATTCTGTATTCTGCCTACCAAAGGAATCAATCTTTCAAATTTACTTCTTTAAAAAAAAAAAAAAAATCCTTCCAGCTCCAACTAGTACGAGGACAAATGAGGTCTTCTCATTTGTATAAACTGTGTATATATGTTATGAGAATCATACTTCCTGGCTAGGCAGAACTGAATATGTGGGCTTTTTACCAAAAAAAAAAAAAAAAAAAAAAAATCAGAAAACCAAAATTAACAGATAACATTGGGAGGAGGGGCAACAGGATACGGTGTCTGCAAACATCTGACTTTACCCAGTACACAGTTACTAAGGAAGTCTACCCACTCACAACCTTTCCCCTATCTCGACTTCTTAATCATTTATTTTGTTATGTCTAGTATATTTGGAGAATGATTTCTAGTGAGTTTCATTGCTATTAGCAGTCTAGACACTTATGATAAATTAAAACCCCATTAAGTGTGAAGGTATCCAAACACTAGCAGATCTGCCTTCCACTGAATGTATTTCAGGGTGACAGCTCTGCTTCGTCCGACCCCCTCAACAAGGGCATCTCACCAAGGTCACAGTTCTAGTGACAGAACACAACCAGTGCCTATTTCTGTAGCACCTGAAAAAAAAAAAAAATGCCCATTCAGGCAGTACCTCTGGTTAAGAAATAAAATTAAATACAATAATATTGAGGCATCAAGCACTCAGATCCATTCCGTTGTTTCCTATCCAGAGACGCCCTAATCCAAGTTGGCATTCCAAGGTTAAATCCCAGTTCTGACAGCATCTCTCGTGTCAGACACCTGTCAAAATGTAATAAGACACCTGTGAAAGGGAAACAGATGCCAAAGCCACATCGTATTTCCCTACAATACGATTCCTAACTTGGAGGGTTCATGCCACCAAACAAACAGGGTGGTAGCTGGGTGCCACTGGGGCTGTACCGTCATTTGCAGGCGAGGAAGAGAAAAAGAGAGAAGGATGACACCTCGAAAGAAAGTGCCACAGTGTTTTAAGTTTAGCAAATGATTATGAGCATAAACGGACAGCTCTGAACAAGCTTAAATTTCTGGATTCAGCCTGAGTCTTGATCCCGTTAGAGGCAGGGAATTATTTTTTTTTTAATATCTGTTTTACATAATGAAGGGGCAGTGGCTTTTATGCAGATGAGTGCTTTGAATGTTCACAACACCAAATGGGCTTCATTAGCTTAGCTGGGCAATTATAAAGCAGGAAGTAAAAAGCTGAGATAAAGCCTTATCTTCAGAAAGGTCTGAAGCAGGATGAGCTAAAAGTAAGAGGTGGTGGGGATGCATTTTGTACATTTATTCACTTGGAGGCAAAACATCTATAGCTCTGGATAGCTTTGAAAGCAGTGCATACATCCCATCTAAGACCCAAATGAGAGAAACAGGTGGTGTGTTTAAGGCTTTGCACAAAGTCTTGAAGTAGTTCCCAAACATTTGTAGGTTTCACGAAGCCTTTCTCTATTTGTTCTAAATGCCTTTTCTATTGTTTTTCCAGTTGCTTTTCTCATTTCCCTCCCATGTGCATTTCAAAGGAAATTGGAGAGCTTAAAATGTGGCTAAATATACCACTGCATTAAGCAAACAGTGAATAAAGCCTTAAGAAATTCTTTTAGATGCATATTCCTCCTCTTCTGATTAGGAAACTGCAATATCACAAATGAGCCTTGCTCAGGAGAAAGGCTATTTGTTTACCAGGCAGCCAAGCACACAAGAGGGAAAGTTTGGGCTGAAAGGACTAAATCCAATTCTCAGCTATTTCAGTACAGATGTTTTTCTAGATAGTCAGCCACTACACTTGCTGAAGAATCAGATTAATCAAATCTCTCAGGGGCTGAGAAAGGCAAAACCATAGCCTGTTAGCTCTGCAAAGGACCATCCAAACTGGTCTAATCTGTTGCAGCCACCTCATTTTAAAGACGAGAAATCGAGCCCCACAAAAGCTTACTGACAGTCCTGAGTATCACTGAGTCACTAACAGGGTTAAGTCCCAGGGCCCCTGTTCCTCATGCTGGGCTCTTCGCATCCCCCTGCACAGCCTCCAGGGCAGCTGGCTTCAAGAGGAAGGGAGTCCTAGAGAGACCAGGTTTACATATACACCTGGAAGGGGTCATCTGTCAGCTTGTTTTCTGCATATTTTCTTTCTCCCAGACATTCCAGTGGCAGGTTTCTGTTTTGTTTTTGCATGTTTCCCTCCCTTTTCCCCAGTTCCTACTGAAGCAGATACACAAACTCAAAGGAATGAAGTGCTGGCTAAATAGGGAGCCCAAAGTTTCACAGCATGTTTACAGAACAAACTGTTTGAGGACCCAGAGACCAGGAGAAGCTCAGGCTGGGGAAGAAGCAGGATCACACAAGGGGGCGTAACTCTAGCGTGTAGAAGGAACGGAAAAGCGTGAGTCTTTAAAGAGTTAGGGTCCCAATCTAGAAGACCAGGTAGCCACGGGCAAGCTTACTTCAATCTCGAGTGAGGACTTTGGCCAGGGCCCCCAAACCTTAGTCTAGGTACCAGCCTCAACCTGGATTGGCTATTCCCCTATAGATAACCCAACATCCAATGGTCTGGGAGACCCATCAGCAACACAAACTTATACAGAATGGTAAGAAGGGGAAGCTTTACTCCCTGACCTTCAGGATGGGTTTGAACAGAATGAGAGGAATTTCCCCAGGAGCCCAGGGTAGCAGTGCATAGAGGGCACACCTTCCCTCTGAGGTATATTGTGTTCACTTGGTGTCTTGCTCCAGTTTTCTAGGATAGCTTCAAGTAAACATTCTATTAGCTCACCACTTGTTATCTTATCTGACACTTGACCTGACTTCTAATATGGAAACTGCTAGTCAGTCGCAGGACGGTAGTTGATTGTTTAGATCTGTCTGGTGACCCTGGCACTCAAGGCCTCTCCAGGACCCCTGCACCTGCCCTTCTCACCTCCTCTCTGTGACCCAAAACCAAATCCTCTAGCCAAATGGGATCACATGCAGTTGCCAGAACATGCCCCACATGTGCTTCTACTAGCGTTTGCTCATTCGTATCTTCCCACCTGAAAGGCCCTCCCTTCCCTTCCGCACCTCTTAATAATTTCTCCGTCCACCAATTAAGAACTTCTGACGTTTAAGATGACTCACAAATGGAATGAGACGGCCTAGGAAGAGGAGAGTCTATCAGGTGTTCAAGGAGAGGGTAAGACAACAACATGTTAAGGTTATGCCAGACAGGGGTTGGGCTAAAAAAATAAAAATACAATAGCTTTTAGGTGCCAGAAACTGTGCCAGGCATGGACTGTACAGTATTCTCACAACCGCCCCAGGAGGGAAGTACAGTGATCCTCATTTTATAGGTGAAGCCCAGAAAGGTAAAGTTCCCACCATCACCCCCTTGGATTCAGACCAAAGCGGTAGGACTTGAGAGCCAGCTGTTAGCTCACACCTCTATATGCCTCTAATGGTCCTTTCAATGCAGTATTCCTGGCATCTTATAATATCACTGTTCCCACTGCTGGGGGCCCTCTCTGAATGCCTCAGTGGGGTGCCATCGCTCCTTCCTCCATGCGCTCTTAGCTCTTCTCTGTTAATGTTTTCACCAGCCTCAGCTGACATATTTGTACATGTACTTTCCTCATCTCACCTACTAGAGTGTAAGCTCCTAGGAAGCAGGAACTCTGGTACATCTACCCACAGAGCACTCACACTGCCTGAAACACAGCCGATACTCAAGTTCTCGTTCTTGAATGAACACCTCCCACAATGCTTCGCACACCCAGTACTTTATTAACGGTCCTTGTATTTGTTGAAGATCACTGCTCGAACTACTGTTAAGAATCAAGGTTTCTGGGACTTCCCTGGTGGTCCAATGGGTAAGACTCCACGCTCCCAATGCAGGGGCCCAGGTTCGATCCCTCGTCGGGGAATTAGATCCCGCATTCATGCCGCAACTAAGAGTTCGCATGCCACAGCTAAGAGGTCCGCATGCGGCAACTAAGAGATCCCACATGCCGCAACTAAGACATCCCACATGCCGCAACGAAGATCCCGAGTGCTGCAACTAAGACCTGGCGCAGCCAAAATAAATTAAAAAAAAAATTTTTTTTAATTAAAAAAAAAAAAGGAATCAAGGTTTCTAACAATAGCAGCCCAGAGTCCCCTTTGTTTGCTGAGAGCACTGCCCTTACTTTGACAAGCTGGCCAACTGGATGGTCTATTCTCACCAGGCTCAGGGCAGTCCCAAAAAGCCTTCTTCTCCAGCCAAGAAGTGCTGTTATAAAACTCTTTTTGATTATCTGAAACCATAAAATTCTTCATTGGTGCCAAAGTGCGAACAAAATCATTTGCTTTTGGCATTTGGACAAGTCCAGAATTGCGTTACTTATAAAAGCTTCTTTTTAAAAATCCTAAGTTGTTTCCACCTGCAGGCATATTTAGGGGAGCCTTCTTTGCCTCACCACATGACCTTGAGTTGGTCAAGTTCCCTCTTTCCACGGAGTCTCCCTTATGGTCTTGCATCAGAAACATCACAAATTACTAGGACTGTTCTGTCTTGGAGTCAAGGGGGCTGTGAGGACCATGGTTACCTGGACACTAGAATGAGTTCATTCCCCTCTTACTAACAGTAAAGTCATGACTTCTTACCCCTGAAACTGAAAGATAAAGCCATGTTAGAGCAATCAGACAAAATTAAAACAAAGACCGATATGTCCCCGTTTCACTTAATTTTATTCTCCAATTATTGCATGTGTGACATTAAAGACCCACTTCCCCTTTCTACCAAAGAACAGGTACATATTAAGCCATTTACAGCTAAGGTCCTGATTCTGCAGGCAAAGGATATTCACTAGTTCACCTTCCTTTTGGTTCTATTTCCAAACTATAGTCTGAAATTGTTCATTTCTTTCCATCCCCAATTCTACCACCCCAGTGCAAACCACCATCGCCTCTGACCTGGAAAGTATTGCGATATCCTCTCCTGAATGGCCTCTCAGTGTTCCCTCTTGCCCCACTCATCCCTTCTCCCCACAGCAACCAGAGACAAATGTCAATCAGGTCATTGCCACCTCTGCCTCCATGGCTTTGCGCTGCACTGAGAATAACCAAGCTGGCCTGCAAGGCCTTGGGTGATCTGATGTGGCACATGTCCACCTTGGGCCACTCTCCCTCACACCCCCAGGCTCCAGGCTGCCGGCCTCCTCTCACGGCTGAGCGCTTGGTGTTCCATAGGCCTGGAGCTCCCTTCTCTCACCTTCTTTCCCTGGCTGGCTCCTGCTCCTCCTTTAGACCCCAGACAAGTGTCACCTCCTCAGAACGTCCACTCTGACTACCCATTCTATAAGTACCTCCGCCTTCCCTCACTCCACTTCTGCTATTTTCTATCACATTGTATGTATTTTTTCCTTCTGGAATTTATTACCCAGTTTTCAATTATCTTCAATACACACACACACACATACACACACACACACACACACTTATTTATTTTCAGTTTTCCCTATTGAAACGTAAGTTCCACGAGGACATGACTTTGTTGGTCTTGTTTGACAATGTATCACCTATTGACCTGAAAAACATCACATACATGCAAATAATGTCCATGGAACAAATAAACCAATGAACCTAAGTTCCATCACATTACAAGATCTGCCATTACCTGGGCCCTTGCCACTCCTTCCAACCTCATCAACCAATTATGAATGGCACACTGAGTCCTTTGCTATCACATGAACAAGTCATTCTTTTTTCTTGGCTCTGTAATTTTATACCAGCTCTTGCCTCTTTCTAGGACATCTTTCTCCCCCACCCAACTCAAGTCCTCACCTGCTCAAGGCCCAGCTTAACTATTACTTCCTCTAAGATTTCAAAGGAACCTTTGAGTGTCTCAAGGTAAAGTTAAATGCAGCAAGAATTTGTTAAAATAAATGCCTTTCAGTGGGCGAGTACTAAAAGTGTATGAGAGAAGGCTAAATCATACCTTTATTTTCAACACAAAAACTGGCATGCAGAGGGCGTTCCAGTGTTGGGAGCAGCAAAGCTGGCTTCAATAACTACATTGCACAGTAGGCCATTTAGTGATAAGTATAAAGTGTTGTGGATGTATGAAAGAGGGATGGATTCCAGATGATACACACAGGGGCAAAGGGGAAGGCAGCACTGAGTAAGTGACCTGGCACTTTCTACTTTCACTTCTAGTGCTCAGAGACACTTAATCCAAAATGATCTGACATTTCTTACTTGTGTTTCTAGGAGAGCCTCCAGGACCCTGGGCATATATAGTCACAATCCAAAACTCCTATGAAGACACAAAGTAGGAGTCTTCAAATCCAAAGTTCCTGCCATGCCCATTAAGCTATTTTGGAAAATTAATGCTAAATGAGTAAGACGTTAAAAACAACCTTCATCTTTAATGTGTAATGAAGCATCTCTTAGCAATAAAGGTCACTGATGTCAATAACACTCCCTCTGTAGAGCTTCCTTTCATTCCCATTCTTAGGTTCATAAAGACCATTGTCACTAAGATCATTATAAAATTCAAGGGAGAATAAAATGAAAAGAATGTACAGGATAATTTTTTTTTTAAATAAAGAGAAATAACACACCTACATACCAAAGTACTTGAGTCTTGTGTTAGATAAAATCACAATTATAGTCAAGGATACATTTAACTGCTCATACATTTGAGGAGGCGCTCTATGGGGAACTGTCAAAAGTCAAACAATTCCCAAACTCTTTCTTCCTGAGCGCATGTAACAGGTAATATTATTCATCGTTGCAGTATGAAAATTATGAAGCTTACGGTCCCATTGCTTCTTCTTAAAAAAAAAAAAAAGTGGGGAGGAGAGAAGATGGCGGAAGAGTAAGACGCGGAGATCACCTTCCTTCCCACAGATACAGTAGAAATGCATCTACACGTGGAACTGCTCCTACAGAACACCCACTGAACGCTGGCTGAAAACGTCCGACCTCCAAAAAGGCAAGAAACTCCCCCCGTACTTGGGTAGGGCAAAAGAAAAAAGAAATAACAGAGACAAAAGAATAGGGACGGCACCTGCACCAGTGGGAGGGAGCTGTGAAGGAGGAAAGATTTCCACGCACTAGGAAGCCCCTTCGCGGGCAGAGACTGCGGGTGGCAGAGGGGGGAAGCTTCGGAGCCACGGAGGAGAGCGCAGCCACAGGGGCGCGGAGGGCAAAGCGGAGAGGTTCCCGCACGGAGGAGCAGTGCCGACCAGCACTCTCCAGCCCGAGAGGCTTCTCTGCTCCCCCGCCGGGGCGGGCGGGGCTGGGAGCTGAGGCTCAGCTTCGGTCGGATCGCAGGGAGAGGACTGGGGCTGGCGGCGTGAACACAGCCTGAAGGGGTTAGCGCACCACAGCTGGCTGGGAGGGAGACCGGGAAAAAGTCTGCAGCTGCCGAAGAGGCAAGAGACTTTTTCTTGCCTCTTTGTTTCGCTGCGCGCAAGGAGAGGGGATTCAGAGCGCCGCCTAAACGAACTCCAGAGAAGGGCGCGAGCCGCGGCGATCAGCGCGGACCCCAGAGACGGGCGTGAGACGCTGGGGCTGCTGCTGCCGCCTCCAAAAAGCCTGTGTGTGAGCACAGGTCACTCTCCACACCGCCCCTCCCGGGAGCCGGTGCAGCCCGCCACTGCCAGGGTCCCGTGATCCAGGGAAAATTCCCCGGGAGAACGCACTGCGCGCCTCAGGCTGGTGCAACGTCACGCCGGCCTCTGACGCCGCAGGCTCGCCCCGCCTCCTCTGTACCCCTCCCTCCCCGCGGCCTGAGTGAGCCAGCGCCCCCGAAGCAGCGGCTCCTTTAACCCCGTTCTGTCTGGGCGGGGAATAGACGCCCTCAGGCGACCTACACGCAGAGGCGGGTCCAAATCCAAAGCTGAACCCCAGGAGCTGTGCGAACAGGGAAGAGAAGGGGAAATCTCTCCCAGCAGCCTCAGAAGCAGCGGATTAAAACTCCACAAACAACTTGATGTGCCTGCATCTGTTGAATACCTGAATAGACAACGAATCATCCCAAATTCAGCAGGTGGACTTTGGGAGCAGGATATATTAATTTTTCCCCTTTTCCTTTTTTTTTTGTGAGTGTATATGTATATGCTTCTGGGTGAGATTTTGTCTGTATAGCTTTGCTTTACAATAGCTTTATTTTACTTCACTATATTATAGCCTCTTTCTTTCTTTCTATTTTTTCTCCCTTTTACTCTGAGCCGTGTGGACGAAAGGCTCTTGGTGCTCCAGCCAGGCATCAGGGCCGTGCCTCTGAGGTGGGAGAGCCAACTTCAGGACACTGGTCCACAAGAGACCTCCCAGCTCCACGTAATACCAAACGGCGAAAATCTCTCAGAGATCTCCATCTCAACATCAAGACCCAGCTTCACTCAACGACCAGCAAGCTACAGTGCTAAACACCCTATGCCAAACAACTAGCAAGACAGGAACACAGCCCCATCCATTAGCAGAGAGGCTGCCTAAAATCATAATAAGGCCACAGACACCCCAAAATACACCACCAGACGTGGATGTGCCCACCAGAAAGACAAGATCCAGCCTCATCCACCAGAGCTCAGGCACTAGTTCCCTACACCAGGAAGCCTACACAACCCACTGAACCAACCTTAGCCACTGGGGACAGATACCAAAAACAACGGGAACTACAAACCTGCAGTCTGTGAAAAGGAGACCCCAAACACAGTAAGATAAGCAAAATGAGACGACAGAAAAACACACAGCAGATGAAGGAGCAGGGTCAAAGCACACCAGACTTAACAAATGAAGAGGAAATAGGTAGTCTACCTGAAAAAGAATTCAGAATAATGATAGTAAGGATGATCCAAAATCTTGGAAATAGAATAGACAAAATGCAAGAAACATTTAACAAGGACGTAGAAGAACTAAAGAGGAACCAAGCAATGATGAAAAACACAATAAATGAAATTAAAAATACTCTAGATGGGATCAATAGCAGAATAACTGAGGCAGAAGAAAGGATAAGTGACCTGGCAGATAAAATGGTGGAAATAACTACTACAGAGCAGGATAAAGAAAAAAGAATGAAAAGAACTGAGGACAGTCTCAGAGACCTCTGGGACAACATTAAACGCACCAACATTTGAATTATAGGGGTCCCAGAAGAAGAAGAGAAAAAGAAAGGGACTGAGAAAATATTTGAAGAGATTATAGTTGAAAACTTCCCTAATATGGGAAAGGAAATAGTTAATCAAGTCCTGGAAGCACAGAGAGTCCCATACAGGATAAACCCAAGGAGAAACATGCCAAGACACATATTAATCAAACTGTCAAAAATTAAATATAAGGAAAACATATTAAAGGCAGCAAGGGAAAAAAAACAAATAACACACAAGGGAATCCCCATAAGGTTAACATCTGATCTTTCAGCAGAAACTCTGCAAGCCAGAAGGGAGTGGCAGGATATACTTAAAGTGATGAAGGAGAAAAACCTACAACCAAGATTACTCTACCCAGCAAGGATCTCATTCAGATGTGATGGAGAAATTAAAACCTTTACAGACAAGCAAAAGCTGAGAGAGTTCAGCACCACCAAACCAGCTTTACAACAAATGCTAAAGGAACTTCTCTAGGCAAGAAACACAAGAGAAGGAAAACACCTACAATAACAAACCCAAAACATTTAAGAAAATGGGAATAGGAACATACATATCGATAATTACCTTGAATGTAAATGGATTAAATGCTCCCACCAAAAGACACAGGCTGGCTGAATGGATACAAAAACAAGACCCATATATATGCTGTCTACAAGAGACCCACTTCAGACCTAGAGACACATACAGACTGAAAGTGAGGGGATGGAAAAAGATATTCCATGCAAATGGAAATCAAAAGAAAGCTGGAGTAGCAATTCTCATATCAGACAAAATAGACTTTAAAGTAAAGCCTATTACAAGAGACAAAGAAGGACACTATATAATGATCAAGGGATCGATCCAAGAGGAAGCTATAACAATTGTAAATATTTATGCACCCAACATAGGAGCACCTCAATACATAAGGCAAATACTAACAGCCATAAAAGGGGAAATCGACAGCAACACAATCATAGTAGGGGACTTTAACACCCCACTTTCACCAATGGACAGATCATCCAAAATGAAAATAAATAAGGAAACACAAGCTTTAAATGATACATTAAACAAGATGGACTTAATTGATATTTATAGGACATTCCACCCAAAAACAACAGAATACACATTTTTCTCAAGTGCTCATGGAACATTCTCCAGGATAGATCATATCTTGGGTCACAAATCAAGCCTTGGTAAATTTAAGAAAATTGAAATCGTATCAAGTATCCTTTCCGACCACAACGCTATGAGACTAGATATCAATTACAGGAAAAGATCTGTAAAAAATACAAACACATGGAGGCTACACAATACATTACTTAATAACGAAGTGATTACTGAAGAAATCAATGGGGAAATCAAAAAATACCTAGAAACAAATGACAATGGAGATACGACGACCCAAAACCTATGGGACACAGCAAAAGCAGTGCTAAGAGGGAAGTTTATAGCAATACAAGCCTACCTCAAGAAACAGGAAACATCTCGAATAAACAACCTAACCTTGCACCTGAAGCAATTAGAGAAAGAAGAACAAAAAACCCCCAAAGCCAGCAGAAGGAAAGAAATTATAAAGATCAGGTCAGAAATAAATGAAAAAGAAATGAAGGAAACAATAGCAAAAATCAATGAAACTAAAAGCTGGTTCTTTGAGAAGATAAACAAAATTGATAAACCATTAGCCAGACTCATCAAGAGAAAAAGGGAGAAGACTCAGATCAATAGAATTAGAAACGAAAAAGGAGAAGTAACCACTGACACTGCAGAAATACAAAAGATCATGAGCGATTACTACAAGCAACTCTATGCCAATAAAATGGACAACCTGGGAGAAATGGACAGATTCTTAGAAATGCACAAACTGCCGAGACTGAACCAGGAAGAAATAGAAAATATGAACAGACCAATCACAAGCACTGAAATTGAAACTGTGATTAAAAACCTTCCAACAAACAAAAGCCCAGGACCAGATGGCTTCACAGGTGAATTCTATCAAACATTTAGAGACGAGCTAACACCTATCCTTCTCAAACTCTTCCAAAATATTGCAGAGGGAGGAACACTCCCAAACTCATTCTACGAGGCCACCATCACCCTGATACCAAAACCAGACAAAGATGTCACAAAGAAAGAAAACTACAGGCCAATATCACTGATGAACATAGATGCAAAAATCCTCAACAAAATACTAGCAAACAGAATCCAACAGCACATTAAAAGGATCATACACCATGATCAAGTGGGGTTTATCCCAGGAATGCAAGGATTCTTCAACATACGCAAATCAATCAATGTGATACACCATATTAACAAATTGAAGGAGAAAAACCATATGATCATCTCAATAGATGCAGAGAAAGCTTTCGACAAAATTCAACACCCATTTATGATAAAAGCCCTGCAGAAAGTAGGCATAGAGGGAACTTTCCTCAACATAATAAAGGCCATATATGACAAACCCACAGCCAACATTGTCCTCAATGGTGAAAAACTGAAACCATTTCCACTAAGATCAGGAACAAGACAAGGTTGCCCACTCTCACCACTCTTATTCAACATAGTTTTGGAAGTGTTAGCCACAGCAATCAGAGAAGACAAAGAAATAAAAGGAATCCAAATCGGAAAAGAAGAAGTAAAGCTGTCACTGTTTGCAGATGACATGATACTATACATAGAGAATCCTAAAGGTGCTACCAGAAAACTCCTAGAGCTAATCAATGAATTTGGTAAAGTAGCAGGATACAAAATAAATGCACAGAAATCTCTGGCATTTCTATACACTAATGACGAAAAATCTGAAAGTGAAATTAAGAAAACACTCCCGTTTACCATTGCAACAAAAAGAATAAAATATCTAGGAATAAACCTACCTAAGGAGACAAAAGACCTGTATGCAGAAAATTATAAGACACTGATGAAAGAAATTAAAGATGATACAAATAGATGGAGAGATATACCATGTTCCTGGATTGGAAGAATCAACATTGTGAAAATGACTCTACTACCCAAAGCAATCTACAGATTCAATGCAATCCCTATCAAACTACCACTGGCATTTTTCACAGAACTAGAACAAAAAATTTCACAATTTGTATGGAAACACAAAAGACCCCGAATAGCCAAAGCAATCTTGAGAACGAAAAATGGAGCTGGGGGAATCAGGCTCCCTGACTTCAGACTATATTACAAAGCTTCAGTAATCAAGACAGTTTGGTACTGGCACAAAAACAGAAATATAGATCAATGGAACAGGATAGAAAGCCCAGAGATAAACCCACACACATATGGTCACCTTATCTTTGATAAAGGAGGCAAGCATATACAGTGGAGAAAAGACAGCCTCTTCAATAAGTGGTGCTGGGAAAATTGGACAGGTACATGTAAAAGTATGAAATTAGAACACTCCCTGACACCATGCACAAAAATAAACTCAAAATGGATTAAAGACCTAAGTGTAAGGGCAGACACTCTCAAACTCTTAGAGGAAAACATAGGCAGAACACTCTATGACATACATCACGGCAAGATTCTTTTTGACCCAGCTCCCAGAGAAATGGAAATAAGAACACAAATAAACAAATGGGACCTAATGAAACTTAAAAGCTTTTGCACAGCAAAGGAAACCATAAACAAGACCAAAAGACAACCATCAGAATGGGAGAAAATATTTGCAAATGAAGCAACTGGCAAAGGATTAATCTCCAAGATTTACAAGCAGCTCATGCAGCTCAATAACAAAAAAACCAACACCCCAATCCAAAAATGGGCAGAAGACCTAAACAGACATTTCTCCAAAGAAGATATACAGATGGCCTACAGACACATGAAAGAATGCTCAACATCATTAATCATTAGAGAAATGCATATCAAAACTACAATGAGGTATCACCTCATACCAGTCAGAATGGCCATCATCAAAAAATCTAGAAACAGTAAATGCTGGAGAGGGTGTGGAGGAAAGGGAACACTCTTGCACTGTTGGTGGGAATGTAAATTGATACAGCCACTATGGAGAACAGTATGGAGGTTCCTTAAAAAACTACAAATAGAACTACCATACGACCCAGCAATCCCAATACTGGGCATATACCCTGAGAAAACCATAGGTCAAAAAGAGTCATGTACCAAAATGTTCATTGCAGCTCTATTTACAATAGCCAGGACATGGAAGCAACCTAAATGTCCATCGACAGATGAATGGATACAGAAGATGTGGCACATATATACAATGGAATATTACTCAGCCATAAAAAGAAATGAAATGGAGGTATTTGTAATGAGGTGGATGGAGTTAGAGTCTGTCATACAGAGTGAAGTAAGTCAGAAAGAGAAAAACAAATACAGTATGCTAACACATATATACGGAATCTAAGGGAAAAAAAAAAAAAAAAAAAAGGCCATGAAGAACCTAGTGGCAAGACGGGAATAAAGACACAGACCTACTAGAGAATGGACTTGAGGATATGGGGAGGGGGTGGGGTGAGATGTGACAGGGTAAGAGAGTGTCATGGACATATGTACACTACCAAATGTAAAATAGATAACTAGCGGGAAGCAGCCGCATAGCACAGGGAGATCAGCTCGGTGCTTTGTGACCACCTAGAGGGGTGGGATGGGGAGGGTGGGAGGGAGGGAGATGCAAGAGGGAAGAGAAATGGGAACATATTGTATATGTATAACTGATTCACTTTGTTATAAAGCAGAAGCTAACACACCATTGTAAGGCAATTATACTTCAATAAAGATGTTTAAAAAAGAAAAAAAAAAAAGTAACATATAGCACACCTGTCCCCTTTATCTGGACCATCCTTTTTTCCGCATTCTCCGTTCTAGGTAGCTCTCCCTCCTGTTATCCTATGGAAGGAGACAGTTGTGTTTCTATAGTGATAGATTTATTTTTTGCTTGATAAATACATTGCATATATTTGCCCCCACCCAGTAATATGTTTTCATTTGCACTTCAAATGAATATTAAGTTAAACCAATTTTAAGGATATCTTGCAGGCACAATCCTATCACTTCTAAAAAGCAGATCATTTTCTGAGTTAGAAGGCATATCCTTGCAGATACTTTTGAGGCAGAGGGAAAGCTATGCCTATGCATAATGGGCCTTTTATCAGATATGTGCTTACATTTCTGTTTCAAATTTGCATTCCTTGATTCCTAAATGGTTTTTTGGGATTGAGAAAAGTAGACTCTTTTACAACCCTGCCACAAAACAAAATTCATAACTCATTTTGAACCCCTCCCTCCAAAAAACTGTCACCAAACCAGTATGCTACAGACTAAACAAGGTGACCAAAGATAACTTTTCATTTAGTTTTCATCACTGAATGGCCCTTGGATCCCTGAGAAAGTCACCTTGCCAACTCATCATCAGCCAACCAGTGTTCATTAAATGCCAACTCTGTGCTAGAACTTACTTGACATAAAGAAATCTACTTGGTGTTCAGTGTCCTTATTCAGTGACTTGGTGGTAAGTATCTTTGAGATGACCTTAATCGCTTCAAATTACTGTAAATGACTTTATATCAAGAGTAGCATGAGATTGACTTGAACACACAATGTGAAAGTCTTAGGGCTTAACTCATGCTCCCTCCATTTTTTACAATCACTTGGCTTCTAGAAAAGAGATAGAGAAAGAGAGAGAGGAGGGAGACGCATCTTTATCACTGAGAAGTACAATGTAACCCATAAGGACACGAAACGAACAATCACTCACAGATGAAGGGTGAGAACTCCTGCTAATAGTAACAATGAAATCAAGCAAAGTTATATTAATGACCTCTGAGAATGTGAGATCAGAAAGAGAAACTGAGACCTTTTTAGACTCCCCTCTATGCCCGATCACATCTTGTTATCCACAGTGAAAACCTGAGGAACCAGCTACCTCACCAAAGTTGAGTTCAAATTTACTCACTTAAGTCACTGAGAATCTACTAAACTTAGTTGCCAGAGGAACAGAACCTCCTTTTCAGAAAGGAGAGTGATATTTCTTTCAGTCTCCACCAGCTTTAGTCACTTAAATCCAAGATCAAAGAGGGTTGTTTAATTCCCCTCTTGAAGCTCTTACTGCCTTAGTGTATTTTAAAATAAAATAAAAATCTAACAGTAAAAGAGCACAAATAAGCCTAATTTGTGTGCTTCAACATCTGGCTGGGTGACGGCTTCCCGCACTTCACATAGGTACAGTAAAGCACCGCACTTTTTAATTAAGACCACTCATTCTGTTTCCCCAACCAACGATGAAGTTGTTGTTTGGATGCAAAACTCTCCAGGAAAAGGCTTAAGGTAACAAAGTGCCAAGCAA
Source organism: Eschrichtius robustus (assembly GCF_028021215.1). NCBI lineage: Eukaryota > Metazoa > Chordata > Mammalia > Artiodactyla > Eschrichtiidae > Eschrichtius > Eschrichtius robustus. Next base: position 29,653,243 of record NC_090835.1, on the reverse strand, counting down.
ACATTGGTTCAGAGTCTAGGCTGCCTGGCCTACCTTAAAGCTGATCTCAACTCTATTTTATAGACGCTAGGATTTCTTTGCTACTGCATAGAAATAAATGCACAGGCACCCCACACACATATACACAATCTCTCAATAATCTTGCTACAGTAAAATAGCTTTTGTGCTCTATCTCAATGCGGAACAGAATACCTGGGAAATCTCAAACAGAGAAATACTCTTATTTTTTGGGATCAAGATATTTGTGATGTCTCTAGTTTGCTGGGACTTAATATTTAAAATGTAAAGGACCAGACCTCACCTGACCTTTTACGCCTGCTTTAGTGATCAGAGTGGAAACATAGAATGTGAGACTCCAAAGCTGTGCTTTCTACTCAGCTAATGGTACTGATAAAGAAACATCTCTTAATTAGCTTTACCCTCAGCTAACTTCCTCTGATCTGCAATGTATAATTAAATATGTTAGCAAGACAGAAATGTGAGATGCAGCAGCTTTCACACCCAAATTTTCAACTCCAAATGTATAAAAAGATAAATGTGAATTTTTTTTTTTTAGTTGAAAGCCCATTTTGAAGGATTTTATTTTCACTCTAAAAACTTCCAACATCACGTTAAAAGAGGAAAAGAGGAAAAAGGGTAGTAATATTAGTGGCAAGGGATGAATTTTCAGAGAAAAGAATTCTAAATCAAACCAGAAGAATCTCAGACGCCCAGCCAAGGACACTGATACAACTCAGAAGAGATGAGAATCCCCAATCCTGTCTCTTCTCCCAAAGGGTGCATGTGGTACCTGCCCCGCTCACTGGTCTCCCACTTTTAGGAGTGAGTCTGAAAGCCACGATGTTGATGCAAGGCAGGGAACATCTAGCACCTGGGCAATTAAGAACCTGGAAGGCAGAATCCAGCCCCACCTATACAGTGCCTCTATATGGCTAATTTAACTAACATTATATTTTATCCTTTTTAATTTGGAGGCCTTTAGAAATGTAAAACTTCCTAGTGAAAATTTCTCTATATATAAAGAAATGAAACAGTTTTGGAATATAGGACTCTCCTATATTTATTTCTAAATATAACTAAGAAAGATGAGTGATAATTCACACTGGTTCTATAATAGGTGAATAAATGCTTTTTAAAATAAATAAATCCTTTTATTTATAAAACTAATAAATCCTTTTTAAAGCCTATTTTACATGCATTTGAAAATAAATCAGGCCAATATTTTCCTAGGAAAAGGCTTATTTGGTTAAACAAATTTTGACCTTTAGAAGTCTTAATACTTCCCCCCCACCAAAGGATTCTGTTGTGATGGTTGAATCAATCTATACATTCAGAGCATATAACATAGATAGAATTTCACAGTAAACTATCTTGTTACAGATAGGTTTTCTTATAGATAAAAATGCGGATATACAATTCATACTCTTATCGGAATAGCCTACCAAGAAGGAGATTAAAATAGACTTTATAAATGCACATAATTTTTCAATATAATCTTTTATAAATACCAGAAAGGTTTTCCTCTATGTGGAAACTCTCAGTTTGCTTTGAAAAGGCATTATCTATTTGATGAGACACATCAATTTTAATCATTTAATTAAAACACACACACATACACACACCCACACACTATTCTGGGAAAGTTTTGAAAGGGCACTTAGAGTAGCCAAAAGGTCTTTAAAAATCTCTCCAAGGTTTCATCTTCATGTATACACTAGTCTGATTACTTGGACATTGGTCAATTTAATCTTAATTCAGTTTTATGGATTTGGAGACTGGCTTTGCTTGATTTTTACCATATGTGTCATTTCAGTAAAATTAGTTAAAAGCTAATTCAGTGAGTACACTTTGCAGTTATCTCCATAATAGAGCATTACGTTTTTATTTGAGATTTTTGAGGGAGTCCCTCTGAATTAAGGAAGAAGACCAGAGGTTTAGACACAATTTAAGATTCTGAACTTGTAGGAGCAACTGTTTAAGGGCTCCTAAAACTAGTTCAGAAGTAGCTCAAAAGTTGGTTCTCAGCCAGTTAAGCCAAAAACACAGGTAAATCATTTCTGTGTATTTGCTTTGTTTTTATTTTATGCCTATCCAGTACTCACCCCCATCCTATTTTGCTGCAATTCTTATTGTGTGGACTCTTGCTTGGATACAAAGTGCCTATTTCCCACTACTGGCCAGAACCTTCCCTCTTCCCTGCCAGGGCCTATAGCACAGAGGCCTTCTGGCCTGACTGATTTTGCTAAAATTTGTTGTGCTTCTCATTTCCTGGCCCTCAAACCCGCCTTAGTTCCTTCTTTTTCTAAGTTGTGTCTTTTAGCCACTCATAGATTCGTGAGCTCTCACTGTCAACCTAGTAATTCTCCTTTTCCTAAAGACAACCAGAGCTGGCCCCTACAGTGCCAGTGGACAGCTTGGGAACTAGAAGAGCCTCATACACTGTTAATTCTGCTCTAGATGCAGTGAAAGAGAGGGAGGGGAGGAAGAGAGAGATTAAAATGACAGCACGGAAACGCTGTTTCAGCCGGGATGTTTCTTCCCCTCCACCTCGGGTATTAAAATGGGGCTGATTTTCTAAGTTCAGCAGAAGAGCCCAGGGAGAAATATTAGTTCTTCAATTAACATCGTTCACACAAGGACTCTGTCAGCAAAATCTGTACTTGAACTTGTCAAGTCACCTCATGCTTCTCAAAGAGTATTACGCTCCATAAAACACAATTCTAAAAGTGAAATAATTCTCCATTTTAACTCTACAAGTGTCTTAGGGAATCAAAAAAAAAAAAAAAAGAAACTATCTCTGGCTTATTCCTAAAGAGAGAATAAATAAGATATACTTCTTGGGCCAAGTAACTGGAAAGATTACAACCCCTAGGGTTCCTGTTCCAAAGATCTCCAAATCCCAGCAGGTCTGGCAAAACAGAACAGAGAAGGGGCTGGATATACATTACAAGAATAACATGAGCAAGTGCTTAATGGTTTTCTTAAATGCTGCCGAAAATGGCTTGTGTGTAAATAAGTAGCCTACAGTATTGAGACTTAGCAAGAAGAAAAGGTGAAAATGGAACTCAAGGGACCCAGAGTTCTCAGCTACTCTGCTTGTGTTTGCATAAATCTGACCTTTCTGTGGGTGAAGCCCTTTTTCACAGCCTGTACCTGAAGGTGAAGCTCTCGGTTGGCTACTAACCCCTAGGAATGGTCAGAAGTAAACCAGTGACATGTTTACTGTAGTCCCCTCCCTTTCTTTAAATAAGATAATAATTGCCCAAAGTGGCATTTTCAGCTGACTGCTTTGACAGATGCTTCTTGAAAAACTACTGGGAATGTTAAAGGACTCCTGTTTTAGAGGTTTTGATCATATACTCAATGATTCACGCAACTCAAATAGGCCAAAATTTGTCCAATGTTAGGACTATATAGGAAACAGAAAACCTGTATCCCAAGGACAACCTTCTTGACCTTTCTCCTCTCTGGGGTCCTCTCTTGTGAATTGAGGGGGTTGGGCAAGCTCCCAAGAATGACAATACAAGTTTGTGGTCAGAAAGATTTGGAAAATGCAAGGTTAAACATCAGGGCTTTTCTGAGCATATAATATACAAACATGCAGGGTGAATCCCTTAACGGGAGAAGAGAGGCAGAGTAGAGTTACAGCCTTCCAACTCATTTGATCATCTTGCAAAGTTCTTCCCTGGAATACAAAGATGAACTAAATAATCACCACAACACTTTCTAGCTTTGTATAACATTTATGCTACTTTCTCACTAGTACAAAAGGACCCAAGGAAATGATTAAGGGAGGTAAAAGGGTCTCCTTAAAAGAATCCAAAGATTACTAGACAGACATTATTGTTAGTGGTTTAGTGATGTAAAGAAGGTGCACTTCAGAGTCAAGCATACAAACTCAAATCCTGTTTCTGCCTTTTGCTATCTGTGTTCTTAAGATAAATCACTTAACCTTTCTGATCCTCAGTTTCTTGATCTGTAAAATAGAGATTCTAATGCTACTTCATAAGGGTGTTTTAAATAAAAGTTCTAAGATAGCAAGCACCATGTCATATATATTATAGTTATGTTATTTCAGTTATTCGATAATCATTTTATTTATTTCAATAATCATTGAGGTTGAGACCTATTCCTCACCACCTGTTTAAGAAAGGGAGCTTAACGTAAAAGTCACTCACAATGTCTTCCCACGTTACGATTTAATGATTAGTTTTAAAATTTGCTGAATATTGCATGTATAAATTTATTTAGTCAACATCTTGTGTTCCATATACATCATCATATACCCTACCTAATCCATGCTAAGCTTTTTCTCTACTCTGCCTGCCCCATGGAACAGTCATCAAAGCCTCGGAAAGTCCTCCATAATGCAGCTCTCAAAATGATGTGAGTCTGAAGTAACTACCACATCCACGTTGTCAGAGGTAAGCTATGCTACATATCAATTACACTAAAGAGCAGACTGCTACGCCAAAAAAAAAAACAAAACCACATACAAAAAAACAAACGAACAAGAAAACAAGTATAAATTGTTTCTCTACTAAAGAATACCACTGAATATTGATTTTTCCAGTCTTAAATAGTCTGTGTTTAGAATTTAGATCAGGGTTAGAACAATTCACTTACAAATGCATGCAAATACGGTTAAAGGCCTAGCTTAAATCTAGAATAAGAAGAAGCAAACAGAGTAAAGTTAAAAATGGCCCTCTGATAAGAGGAACCAAGGGTGCAGTTAAAGTGCAGTAATCAAAGGTGGCAGTGACATCCTTCTAAAGCTGAGACTGTATAACAGACTCCTTCTGAGACTTTGGAGAGATGATTCTACCCCAAGCAGAAGAGATTACTTCCAGCAATGGGGTTAACAGGGCTATCTTTCCTTTAATGCAGTGGGCCCCAATCTTTTTGGCACCAGGGACCGGTTTCATGGAAGACAATTTTTCCACGGATGGGGGGGGTGCAGCAGGGGGGATGGTTTCGGGATGACTCAAACACATTACAATTACTGTGCACTTTATTTCTATTATTATTACATTGTAATATATAATGAAATAATTATACAACTCACCATAATGCTGACAGGAGGCAGAGCTCAGGCGGTAATGCGAGCAATGGGGAGCAGCTGTAAATACAGATGAAGCTTTGCTCGCTTGCCTGCCGCTCACCTCCTGCTGTGCGGCCGGGTTCCTAACAGGCCACAGACCGGAACCAGTCTGCAGCCCAGGGGTTGGGGATCCCTGTTTTAATGGGCATTTGGGAAATATCTTTCACTTACATTACATTTTGCACAAATAAAACATTTGAAGTACTGTAAGTAGTTGTCTTTAATTAAATACTTTTAAATTCAGTGCTTTTATCTAAAAAAAAAAAAAAAAAAGAACACTGACTCACAAACAGGCTGAAATGCTGTCAAATTACCCACTAGAGAAATTAAAAAGTGACCCTTATCTTAGCTCTACCTCCAGGCTAGCTCTTGACCTACTGCAGCTTTGTGTCTACAGATCTTACCTTTCTGTTCAGGTTTAAACTTGTACAGCCAAAAGCCTTACAAGTACCTCTACCCGGACACCTAAGAGAGATCTCAAATTAAACACCACCCAAATCTGAGCCTGAAACAACATTCCCCAAGATCTTCCCAGGTTTGTATCCTCTTATCTCTAATATCTACATATTTTTAAATTGCTTTCAGCCGCAAGAAAAAAAACTCCAACTAAAACTGGCTTGAACAACACAGGAAATTATTGTCTCAATAATAATATAAGTGGCTCATCTACGATGAAGTCGCTAGCATGGGTCAGTTATTTTTCTTCGCTCTACAGAAGCATCAGTGGTACCAGCTGGGTTCAAGGATTTACAAAAACAAGAACCCACTCTAGATATTTTAAGTAGGAGGGATTTCATATGGGGAAAAAGGATCTTTAAAAATCACTGAAAGAGCTGAAAGAACAGAATGTAGGCTGGGCCTGCAGCAAACATTCCCACAACAGTATCCCACTGACCACCGAGAAGTTACAAGGAGCCACTTCCTCTGAGGCCACCTCAGAGCCATAATCAGACCAAGAACCTGCCACCATCATAGCTGCCTCTGGACACGCAGTGAAGTGAAAAAGGCATATTTGTAGCTACGGTTCAGAGCTCAGGAAGCCAGATCAGAGCGCTGCCAACTGCATCTGCCATCCAATCATTCCTTAAATCACAGAAAGCTGGAGAATGGACAAAGGAACAACACTGCAGGAAATCCCCACATTTTCCAGCCATGCATGCCAGCAGAAATAGCAAAAGGAGGGCTGAAAGATGGCCTCCACCTCACTTTCACCTGTCAAATACCACATGAATATGTTGAATTGGAGGAACATTTTCTGTACCTAGAACCTAGCTACAGGAGAATCTGAGAGATGTTGCTTTTAGCGTCCCAACCAACTTACTTGAATGAGAATAGAATGGAAACTGGGTAAACTCATCTAGAGTAGACAGAAAACTCAGCTTACTGGAGTGAGTCCCATGTAGAAGTGTAATGGAAGTCAGCAGCAATCAAGCCTGCCTGAGCATGTGATGTGGTCCAACAGCAGAGAGAAAACAATCTCCTCCCCAGTCACAGTACAGAAGGCTTTCCTTCTAATCTTATCCGGCCAACTTGGGTCACTTGCTGACTCATGGTCCCATACTAGTGACCAGACAAGGCTATGGGCTGGTTGGCTTAGATGGGACATTGGTGGAGAGTCTACCACAGTGTCCCCTATAGGGTCTCTGCTTACATGTCATATAACAAAGAAGACCTTTCCTGATCAGTCTGTCTAAAGTAGCCTCTCCTCCTGCCCCATGAATGCTGTGCCTCCTCACCCCATGGACAAATTTTCATGTCCACTTATCATGCTCTGCAATTATCTTTCCCATTTAATTCTTTGCTTGTACATTACCTTCTTTCCCTACCAGGAGGTAGCTCCATGAAGATTTGTCTCTTTTTTTCACTTCTGTAACCCCATTACCTATAAATGTGTGAGATACGTACTAGGTATTCAATAAATTGTTGAATACATAAATAAATAGGCTATCACCCATGTATTATATAAATATCATTCCTACAACTCTTATATTCTTCCTAGTTAGATCAGTTTGGCAGCTAATTTGAAAAAGGATGAAAAAGTAAGAGCTGTTAAACTTGTGTGTGCACTATGTAACTAATCTAGTAAGTGGCTTAGTCTTTTGGGATTTGGTGTTTTGTCCTACTACATGCCAGTCACTGTATCCTGCTCTTAGCAATGCATAAATCAGGATCCTTGACCCTAATGAGCTCTAATGATATATGAGGATTAGGAATACACTATGACAGCTGCTATGGAAAACAGTATGATGGTTTGCCCCAAAATTTAAAATAGGATCACCATACGATCCAATTCCATTTCTGGGTATATACCCAAAGGAACTGAAAACAGGGTGTTGGAGAGCTATTTGTAGACATGTTTTAGTAGCAGCATTATTCACAATAGCCAAAAGGTGGAAGCAACCCAAGTGTCCATTGACAGATGAATGAAGAAACAAAACGTAGTATATACATATTATACAATGGACTATTATCTAGTCTAGTAAAGAAAGGAAATTCTGGCACATGCAGCATGAACCTTGAGGATATTATATTAAGTAACATAAACCAGTCACCGAAAGACTGCATGATTCCACTTATATAAAGTACCTTGCGTAGTCCAATTCATAAAGACAAAAAAGAAGGGTAGTTGCCAAAGGGTAGGGGAAGGGGGCAGAGGAAGTTGTTGTTTAATGGGTATAGAGTTTCAGTGTTGCAATAAGAAAAGAGTTCTGGAGACTGTTTGCACAACAATGTGAATGTATTTTAACACTACTGAACGGTACACTTAAAAAAGGGTTAAAATGGTAACTCCTATGTTATGTATATTTTAACCACAAAGAAAAATTTTTAAGAATAAAAAAAGAACACATAATGAGCCAAGCACAACATTCTATGTAAATTACTTACATACTCTTCATAATTACACATGGTAAGCATTATGAAAACACTTATTTTTAAAATTCGGACACAGAAAGGTAAATTAACTTGATTAAGGTTACATCTAGTTAGGGGCAGAGCTGGGACCAGAATTTGAAATCTTCACTTCAAAGATCATGCTCTTAAGTAGCATAGAGACACACAAATAAGCAACACTACCATGTCCTCAAATGGTCTATTACCCCCTATTAATTTGACAGACGTTTCCCTCTGTCTCTGTAGACAGGCCATGAAGTGCACATACTAATACATAACAGTGTTGCTCCTAAAGTGAGAACATTAGAAGTCTTACACTCGTGGGCTAAACTTACTTTTTGAAAAAAAAAATTCTTTAAAATAAATAACGAAACTATAATAGTTGGAAGCATATTGAGCTAAGGATATTTACGTCAATGGACAGAAGAGAAAGGCCAGAAAGAGACCATAGTGTATATGAAAGTCACTGTCGTAAAGGTGGCAGTACAAATCCTAGGGAAGAAAAGACTGCAACAAACAACGGCAGATATATTGGTTGACCATTTACAGGAAATAAGTTACATTTCTCTCTCCTGTCAAGTGCTAAAGCAAATCACACATTTACTAATGAAATAAGAGCAGAAAATGGAGCCATTAGATAATTAGAAAACAAATACGACTTCTATATATGGATCAGAATAGACTTTTTAAGTATAAAGACATTAAAATAAAATGACAAAGAAAAAAATGATACATATCACTACAGAAAATTAAAACCTTCAGTTCCCCAAAACCATTACAAACAAAATGAAGTGAAAAAGTATGAGAAAAATGTATTTGAAAAATGTATTAGGTACTAACAGCTAATATCTTTAGATAAAGAGCTATTACAAATCAATAAGATGCAAACACTTCATTAGAAAACTAGATTAAAACCAGGAATAAGAAATATAAATGGATAAGTGCAATGTGAAAAATATATTCAACTTCACTATATTCAATTAACCATAGTTTTAAACAATGAAATAGCATTTTTATTAGGAAAAAAGGCAAAAAATTTTTTTCAATAAAAATATTCAGATCTGCAGAAGCTATAAGGAAGAAGACACAAGTATACGCTACCATTAAGGGCAAACTGGCATATATATCAAAATATTTATCCATAGCCTCCAAAAATTTATGCCAATGTAATTATCAGAGATCCAAAGATTATTTGTAAGACATTTGTCACAGTTCTATGTATAACGATAACAAAACTACTAAAAAAAAAGACAATTAAATTCTGATATGCAATGGCTAATATTTTAAAAACATTACAAAATAAGGTTTTCAAAGAATACTTAATAATGTGGAAAAAAAGTTGACATAGCTAAGTGTAAAAAAAAAGTAAAATGAAATGTGCAAATATATATGTATGCATGTACATATATGTAAATTTTATAAATATACAAAAGACCCCCAAAATGCATATTTGCATTTAGCTATGAATAGAAAAGAACACTGGAAGGAAATTCACCTGAATGTTAATAATGGTTATGTCTGAGAAGCAGAATTAATGTGGACTTGCGTTTTCTTTTTAATTTTTCTGTATTTTTCAAATATTCTTTAATAAATTGGAAATATATTTAGAAAATTATAGTTTCAATGATATCGTAAATACTCTCTAGGTATATTAAATCTGCTAACATTTATCATAGATCATTGTGCTAAGAGACTATGTAACAGAGAAAAAGCAACAGTAGACATAGAAATAACTCCTGAAATTATGAAATATTCTGGGGAAAGAGCCACATGGTGGTATAAAGTTTTCAATGTAAGTAAAGTGGAAACAGAAGCATAAAGGCCTGGGAACTGATATGGTGCTTGAAAGCCAGGAAGGCTTCTCAGAGGAGGTGACATATAAGCTTTATATGAAAAAGGCTGGAGCCCCATCTGGCAGAACAGTGAGAAAGTTTTTCTCAACAGTGGGCATCACCATTTAGACTAGAAGCCCAGCTTCTAGTAAAAATAATAAAGTCAAGCTTCGGTGCCTCCTTTTCCTTGCTTCTCTACCAATTTTGTAGTTCCCTTCTTTCTCAGCCTCCTTCAGCCACTGTTTACCTAGGACTGAGATAATCTACTTTTTAGAGTCCATCTCTGATTATTCCCGCTATTAGAGGAAAGACTCCTTTCATTCATTACAATTTAATGTGAATTAGGGCCCCCAAATTAACTTTTCCTTGGTATTTGTGATTACATACTTAGTCTACCTATTCTGTAGTGGTGAAATAAAAGGTGTACCCAATCTTAGAGTAATTTCAAGTATCAGGCAAGCATGTAGGGAAGTTTAGCCAAGACAAGAGGGCAGAGCAACCAAAATCACACCATGCGGCTAATGATTGTGTCTCTATTTATTCGCTAAATCATTTGCTGTTATAGGTAGTTTTGACATACTACCTGTTATTTGGAAATCAAAAAATTAAGGGATACCACTAAATTTACCTTCTTTTTTTTAGTTACCGCTAACAATCTCTTTCTAGGAAAAAAGTTACAATTGAAAAGCATTATGAAAATATTGCACAAAATGCACCATGAGTTAAAAAAACGAAGATTTAAATACAAGAAATAATCTTTGTTAAATTTGTCTTCTAGGGAGATCCACTATGCCCCAATCCTTAAATTAGAAAGTCAGCAAAAAGATGAACTGAATCCCAGATGTTAATTGCACAGGCTTACTGGATGAGAACTAGAGATGATTAATTGCTCAATTGTAATATGCATTGGACTAAATGGATGATAAGATTTCCAGTAGTTGGTTTTGAGGTCCAGAGGGGAAAGATTGTTTCTTTACAGGTCTGGGAATCCTAAGGGCCAAAGACATTTACAATGTCTGTATTTAGTAAAAAGTTGGGTAAATAGAAGAAGAGGTTAGGGAATGGGGTAAATTTCCAGAAAGAGAGTACAGAAGTTCAAGTTCAAATTGTCTTTTCCCATTTGAAATTTAGAACATAATTGTGTATGAGAAAAAAGGTTTTAACGTTTTGAAATTTTTATTGCAGCTTCAATGATTAGCATTCCTGTCCTATAATGTCAACATTAAATCCAGACAGATCCAACACCCATTACTTCCTATCTGGGAAAAAAAAAAAAAAAAAAGACACTGTTTATCACCTAGATAACTAGATTTTTTATGTTCTGAAGAATTCAGGAGCATGCTACGGTTAATTGGGAAAATTGTGAATTAAGTCTAAGTTGTGCCCCCCCAAACTTTTTTTTTTATTAAACTTGTAACAAAGCAAATGATGAAAAACCAACAATTTGCCAAAGCTGAGTATCCAAACAATGCTCAGAGAATTCACAGAAGCAGATTCCATTAAAAAGTTGGCTACAAAGGTGGATGATAAAAGTTGGGAAGAGGCAGCATTGTAGAGACCACCAGTGACCTGGAAAATGTCCCCTACGCCATACACCGCATTCAGGCTGTTCAAACAGGAGGAAAGACCACTAACTGTAGGGTCACTACACTGAGCCCTTAGAATCCATGTAAGGCTGCCCAGGCACATCGGATATCAACTCTGTTTATGCATCAGAATCATCTGTGGAGCTTATTAAGAAGATGGGATTGTGGACTCCATTCCCCAAAAATCCTGATTCAAGAGGTGAAGGTAAGACCCAAGATAGCGTTCTTTTATATTTTCAACAAACTTCCCAGTGAATGTGGATGTACAGCTAGGTTTGATCATTTCTTTAGAATTTTTCAACTTTTAAAATTTCAAATACAAAAAATTTGCAGAGGAAGGAACACTCCCAAACTCATTCTACGAGGCCACCATCTCCCTGATACCAAAACCAGACAAAGATACAATAAAAAAAGAAAATTACAGACCAATATCACTGATGAATATAGATGCAAAAATCCTCAAAAAAAATACTAGCAAACAGAATCCAACAACACATTAAAAGGATCATACACCAAGATCAAGTGGGATTTACCCCAGGGATGCAAGGATTCTTCAATATACACAAATCAATCAGTGATACACCATATTAACAAATTGAAGAAGAAAAACCATATGATCATCTCAATAGATGCAAAAAAAGCTTTTGACAAAATTCAACACCCATTTATGATAAAGACTCTCCAGAAAGTGGGCATAGAGGGAACCTACCTCAAGCTAATAAAGGACATATACGACACACCCACAGCAAACATCATTCTCAATGGTGAAAAACTGAAAGCATTTCCTCTAACATCAGGAACAAGACAAGGATGTCCACTCTCACCACTATTATTCAACATAGTTTTGGAAGTCCTAGCCACGGCAATCAGAGAAGAAAAAGAAATAAGAGGAATACAAATTGGAAAAGAAGAAGTAAAACTGTTACTGTTTGCAGATGACATGATACTATACATAGAGAATCCTGAAGATGCCACCAGAAAACTACTAGAGCTAATCAATGAATTTGAAAGTTGCAGGATACAAAATTAATGCACAGAAATCTCTTGCATTCCTATACACTAATGATGAAAAATCTGAAAGAGGAATTAAGGAAACACTCCCAATTACCATTGCAACAAAAAGAATAAAATACCTAGGAATAAACCTACCAAGGGAGACAAAAGACCTGTATGCAGAAAACTATAAGACACTGATGAAAGAAATTAAAGATGATACCAACAGATGGAGAGATATACCATGTTCTTGGATTGGAAGAATCAATATTGTGAAAATGACTATACTACCCAAAGCAATCTACAGATTCAATGCAATCCCTATCAAATTACCAATGGCATTGTTTACAGAACTAGAACAAAAAATCTTAAAATTTGTATGGAGACACAAAAGACCCCGAATAGCCAAAGCAGTCTTGAGGGAAAAAAACGGAGCTGGAGGAATCAGACTCCCTGACTTCAGACTATACTACAAAGCTACAGTAATCAAGACAATATGGTACTGGCACAAAAACAGAAACATAGATCAATGGAACAAGATAGAAAGCCCAGAGATAAACCCAAGCACCTATGGTCAACTAATCTATGACAAAGGAGGCAAGGATATACAATGGAGAAAAGACAGTCTCTTCAATAAGTGGTGCTGGGAAAACTGGACAGCTACATGGAAAAGAATGAAATTAGAACACTCCCTAACACCATACACAAAAATAAACTCAAAATGGATTAGAGACCTAAATATAAGACTGGACACTATAAAACTCTTAGAGGAAAACATAGGAAGAACACTCTTTGACATAAATCACAGCAAGATCTTTTTTGATCCACCTCCTAGAGTAATGGAAATAAAAATAAAAATAAACAAATGGGACCTAATGAAACTTCAAAGCTTTTGCACAGCAAAGGAAACCCTAAACCATACGAAAAGACAACCCTCAGAATGGGAGAAAATATTTGCAAACGAGTCAACGGACAAAGGATTAATCTCCAAAATATATAAACAGCTCATGCAGCTCAATACTAAAGAAACAAACAACCCAATCCAAGAATGGACAGAAGACCTAAATAGACATTTCTCCAAAGAAGACATACAGACGGCCAAGAAGCACATGAAAAGATGCTCAACATCACTCATTATTAGAGAAATGCAAATCAAAACTACAATGAGATATCACCTCACACCAGTTAGAATGGGCATCATCAGAAAACCTACAAACAACACATGCTGGAGAGGGTGTGGAGAAAAGGGAACCCTCTTGCACTGTTGGCGGGAATGTAAATTGATACAGCCACTATGGAGAACAGTATGGAGTTTTCCTAAAAAACTAAAAATAGAATTACCATATGATCCAGCAATCCCACTCCTGGGCATATACCCAGAGAAAAACCATAATTCAAAAAGACACATGGACCCCAATGTTCATTGCAGCACTATTTACAACAGCCAGGTCATGGAAGCAACCTAAATGCCCATCGACAGATGAATGGATAAAGAAGAAGTGGTACATATATACAATGGATTATTACTCAGCCATAAAAAAGAACGAAATCGGGTCATTTGTTGAGATGTGGATGGATCTAGAGACTGTCATACAGAGTGAAGTAAGTCAGAAAGAGAAAAAAAAATGTCATATATTAACGCATGTATGTGGAACCTAGAAAAATGGTACCGATGAACTGGTTTGCAGGGCAGAAGTTGAGACACAGATGTAGAGAACAAACGTATGCACACCAAGGGGGGAAAGCCGTGGGGGGGTGGGGATGGTGGTGTGATGAACTGGGTGATTGGGATTGACATGTATACACTGATGTGTATAAAATTGATGACTGATAAGAACCTGCTGTATATAAAGATAAATAAAATAAAATTCAAAAATTAAAAAAAAAATTCAAATACAGGTAACATTTGATGATCTTTCATTTTAATTTTAATGATGGGATGTGCTAAGGGGTGAATGACTTAATATAGGTATGATAACATCAAGGGCATCCTATAGTGCTGTTTTTTCAATGCACTTCAGAATCTTTGGTGCTCTCCCTACCCCTCAGAGGTGAAAGGACTTTCCCAAGGTCACAGAGAGTTAGTATACAAAAAGTGGTAAGAATTCTAATATTAGTAACTATGTACCAGCTACAATTATTTGATTGTCCAATAAACTAGAAGTTAGTAACTACTAATAACTGAAAGGTCATTGCCCTATTTCCTAAATTTTAAGATGCTTATTTTTACATTTTTAACGTAAGTAAAGGGAGATGCATCTTATAATTGACTTAGGTGTTTAATATGGTAGCATTTCTTTTTTCCAAAATACTATGCAATCAATGGTGTTCTTACAACCAACAACATCACAAAATCAAGGAAGTGTGATGTGTGTGTGTACATGTATGTGCTATACACATGCATCATCTCTCTGAAACAAGGCTTTGTACTAATTTTCTACCTCTGTATGGCTCATTGTCAGTGTCTCAGTTAAGGAAATCAAGACTTACCTGGGCTAGAAACCCAGAAATAAACTTTTGGTGTAGACTCGCCTCCTACCATCAGCATCTCTCATTGAGTACTGGTGACTACGTTTCTATCTTTTCAGTCTTTTCTCTCCTTCTCAATTTTCCTACTTCAACTTTTCCCTCTACTGCAGCACCAATCCGACCCACCACAAGGTGGCCACGTTTATTCTCAGGAAACACATAGTTGATCCTGTTACTTCCTCTTCTAAAACATCTGGTGGCCTCCCTGGGCTTTCGAAATCAAGTCCAAAGCCCCCCAGATGGCATTTAAGATGCTCTGAAATCTGTCCCTGCTCTTCCTTTCCAGTCTCAAAGCTGTCACTTACCTCTTCCCTGGTTAATCAGTCCAATTATTATTTCCAGAATTTTACAGCCTTTTTGATACATTTCTACTAGTGGAAACTTTCAAGGTCTGGCTCGAAAGTCACACTGTTCATCAAACTTTTCCAGTCTTCCCATCAAAAAAAATGTCTGCCACCTCAGCCTTCTCATAGCATGGAAGACCACCAGCCTGTACCAGCCCAAAGCTGTGCCACGTGTGTGCCATCTGTCTATCCAAACAGAGGATAAGCTTCTTGACAGCAGAAGCCTGGTCTTAATCGATTTAGTTTCCCCCACAGAGCTCAGCACAGTGAGCTGCACATAGTGGGTACTGAGTAAACACACAATGTTTAACAAAGCCATAATACATGCTAAAGCCAGGTGACCACAGGTTAAGGATATTATAAGGACAACTTCACTGAGCTGAAATTCTTAGTCCCGTGCTGGGCACCTGCAGATTTTTATTGGGTTCCACTATGAATGGCATAATTTTAGATAATATTAAGCTGATGATGCACAATCTTCTCTCTCAATCTTGGCCAAACCCAGGGAAGCAATTTCCTATTTGATTAAGAATATAACAGAAGCATGGACTGGATTATAAAAATTTACAATAGGGTTGAGAATGTAAGCCTAATTGTGGATCAGATGGGGAACATTCTAAATTTTTTTAAGGAAGTATGCGGACAGCCTATTTAAGAAAATACGGTATCATCTTTAGCATTGCGCCGAACTTTGGTAACTGTCTAATTTCAAGACAGGTACTTATTCTCCTTCTGTAGGATATAGAAAGGGGGTGGTGGTTGCTCAATGTCTCAGCTTATCAATTCTTGCCTTAATTATAACTCAGCTAGATGATTTTTACCATTTGTTTACACAGCACCAAATAAGCTTTACAATATATCTATCTTCACATAGCCGTTCCCAGATTTTGCCTTTAGATTTGCATTTACGTTTAATGATAGGGTTTAAATGAAGTTGCCTTCTCCTTGACATAGCAATTTTCAAAATTTTTCTTTCTAAAATCCTAGGAGATTCTTAAGGATTCCTCATCTACCTCACCTCCAGAAATCCTCAAAGGATATTAAAGAATCTTGAAACTTTCTTTCTGTGATTTGCGGTATTTGTTTTAATCCATTGATCAGATCTTCATTGCACTGAACCAATTAAAACTGGGCAATTTAAGCTACCCCTATGATGGTTCACTAGCCTCAGCAATCACATTTGCAAGAAGGCAAAGGCCTATGTCCAACATTATTAGGAGTAGTAATTATATGTTATGTATTAATGCTACTAAATAAGTTAATGTGAATTACATATACTCACTAATAAGTATAATATATTAATATGTTATAATTATAAAAATAATAGCAGTTTGAGTCCTTGATCTCCACCTACCACTATTCTAAGTACCTTACATGCACTTTTATTATATTCCCACAACATTCCTGTGGGTAAGCTTTATCTCCACCTTACAGATCAGGACACTGAGACCAAGGTGATGTAGGGAAGAGGGCAGAAACATCCATGAGGCACTAACTAGGCATCCTGCTCTTTCACCCTCCGTAATAATACATCCCCACCCCCGCCAAGGGATTAATTAAGTAGTGTGAATAAGAGTTCATTTCATGGCTTCATGTCACCTGGGTTACTGAGAAAAGAACACATTACCCCTGCACCCTCCCATTTGAAGCCATAGTTCTGTTTCTGAGTCCCAGCCCTGCAACATGAAATACATGTGACCCAGGTCCATCCCTCTGCAATTGATACTTTATGGTTCTAAGTCTATGAAGTATCTCACAAAAAACTCCCCCTTTAAACTGAACTTTCCTCCCAAACCCCAAGCCTCTTTTCCTAGTTCTTCTCAAAAGTCTGGTCAGATTTTGGTATCTTTAGTCATCTAAAAAATTATATATATAAAGATTTAGTTTTATTTTACTATTTACTCAAACCAAGAATCATTTATCATGCCTGCTAAGAGTAAGTTGCCTTCCTAGGTATTACTATAAATAGAAAACAGGGTACCTAAAGGACCTTAAGTTCTGAGAGGGGAAATGACAGAAATGCACCAAAAAAAGTTTAAAAAAAAAAAAACCTGCAGCTAAAAAAAAAAATAATTTAACACACAGAGATAGTAAAAGAGATGTTACAGGGAAGCAGATGATTGTCAATTGTACTGTACTCCTAATTCCTCTACAAAGAAGCATTTACTCCAGGCAGGAATAATTCCTCCCTCTCCGGGTTGGTACAAGAATTAGAGGTAAATAGTTATAAAACACTGAACACATAGAAGCAAGTTAGTAAATGGTCACTTTTATTATTATGATCCCAATAAAGATAATACATTATATTAGAGTGATGTTTACCATTTACAAAGAAATTTTGCTCACAACCACCTCATTAGATAAAATTCTGTGAGAGGTGTTATCTCATGCAAAGCAGGAATTTGGGGTACTATGAAACAAGTTTGTGTTGAATCCCTGCCCTCAAGGCACATCTGAGTTTATGAACTAAAGCTAGGAAACAGGAAGGCTGAGCAAGATATGTTTCACCAGGAATGCAGGATGGATTCAAGAAAAGCAAATGTCTTGGAACTCAACCAAGAGGTTGGGGTAGAAGTCTAGGGGTTATAGGTAAAAAGAGTCTGGTAACAAGATCACAGGAGAAGTTTAAACATCTAAGAGACCATTTCACAGGAAAAAGCAGCTGTACCTGAAAACATTCAATTTATGACATAAAGGAGAGGCAGGGACCTGTATTCAGAGCCTGAGAGAAGTGACAATATGGTGGAACTTTTTCCAGAAATGGGGTCCTGGAAGAAGCTACTGGTTTGGAAGCTGTTGAGTTAAAGACCCACAGTAAAGTCTTATGAAAAGAGAGAGGCAACTCCTCATAATTTATACCAACTGAAAGCACTTAGGAAGAATAAATGTTAGTTAAACTTTAAAGATTAAATTACAAATTTACTCAAGTGGTTTAAACTTTTACTGCACAAGTAGCAATTTTAAGTCACAAGGGAACTGAAATGTTTCCAGAATTTTAAAATCAACTGTTTCATTCTAGTGAGAAGAGATCTTCGCTTCTAGTGCCAAGCACATAGCAAATCCTCCGCCTTGTAATGGGCTGCTAATTGCAGAGTTTCCTGGAAATAATTTTATTGCTAACTTACTAGTTTTCTGTTAATTATCATTTGAGAATAAGAAAAACTATTACTTTTGAAACCTACATTAAAGTGGGCTTAAGCAAGCATGGAAACGGAAGTCCGCAAGAGAAAACAGAAGAAGATGCAATTAATATCAACAGTTATAGTTGGATACTTGTTCATTTAATAAATCTTTGCAATATTGGCAAGATGGATGAGAAGTAGTACAAACGAGAAGAACATGAGATAAGCGATCATTTGTTATCATTACTGAGATATAAAGTATGATTCAGTGTTTCATAATGGATGTTAAATTTGATTTAACATATGGTTGGCTCATTTGCTGAAAACTATGAACTCACTCTAAAGTCAAAGCCATTGTCTTAATAACAGGCTTTGAATTATTTCTCCATAAGAGACTGAATAAACTCAGTAAACACAAGCTTGGTGAGAGGATGTGCAAAAGCTCTTTGTCAAAAAAACAAAACAAAAAAAATCAAATGGGCCATATACTCAGACTCATGGAATAAATCGCAGAAAGTATTATTGCCTACACTGAAAGAATAAAGAATTAATATCTTTTAAGACCAATACAGAGTCTGTTAAAATAGATGTTCAAATGATCAGTAGAGAAACACCTGTCACTCTTGTAACTGCTCCAGCAGCTACCTAAGAAATCCTCTTTTGTCAACTTCATCTCCCTAACCATGAAACAACGTCAGTTTCCACTTTAAGTTCCGTGGATTAAGCAGATCATCGCAAGTGCTGTTAAAACAATTTATAATCTATCGTTCTACTTCAGGAGTGATCTGACCTGGAATGAGAGACACTCAGAAACATTTGTTACATGATTATGCTCCTATCAGCCACTCAATTTTGTCCAAGTTCTCAGTTCTATCAAGAGAAATTCATCAAATATTTCTGAACAATTTGTCTACCTCCTAGAGATATGAGACCAGTTTGGAGACTAGAGGTCTTTAGTAGTCCCGGTGTTCATCCCGTCGTTGAAGGCTTATTTTTGAGCTAGCAAGTATCGGCTCTAAAATTAGGTTCATTAATAAAATGTCTACCTTACAAACAAAAATAGAATCTTCTGTTTTCACTGATGACTGTGCCTTTCCACATCTTTGGGTACCTATTCTTATAACCCAACCTACACTTATCTGCAATAACAGACTGCTAGGCAGCTCCATTATCGTGCCTTTGAAAATGATCTAGATGTGGGGAGCAGCATTTCACTTTGTTAAATGCATTAAATCCCTATCTGTTGTTAGGGTGCATCTTCCCTGATCAAAGTGTCATCTAATTCACACTTAGCTATCAGAAGCACATCTACGAAAGAGCACTTAAGCCAAATAAGCTTTATGCACCCATTCTTAGGTTATATACTTTAGAGAGTATTAACTCTTATTTGGTGTTGATTTTATTTATTGACAAAACGAAGACCTGTGTTTGACACCAACTAGCCTTGTGCCACTGAACTAGTCACTCTGACTCTCTGGGCTTCATTTCTTTCACCTGTAAAATGAGGAGTTTGAGTTACAACAAGGATTCATGAAAGCAGAGTTCACTGTCGGGCGGGTGACCCTATCCCCTGAGGACTTTGCGAGGGGTCCAACCCAATAGAGTAGACCTGGTGGAGACTCCCAAAATTCTGCATTTTAGTAAGTTCCCATACGATTCGCATGGGTATCCCCTATGGGAATAATGGCCTAAATACAGCTAAAAAAACCCACAACAGTATATACTGAATTCATTCAACCATTAGGTGAAAAAAGAAAAAGCATGGTGAATCAGATCAATATTCCATTCTGCGGGGATATCCAGTAGCCCCTCTAAGACTCTGACCTCAAAAAGTCATAGAACCCGGATGGAACAATGAATGTGAGGATTCTAGCAGCCAGGGTTTGGATTCCCATTCCCCTCTCTGTATGACTTTGGACCTGTCTGTTAATCTCTCAAAATTTAGGGCTCCTTCTCCATAAAACGGGAATAATAAATCCTACTTCAGAGGGAGATGGTGCAAGTTAATGAAAATATATACATATAAAGTACTTTCAAAATGGAAGCATTGTGGATACCTGGGAGGACTACAGTTGAGCCTTATTCATTGTTCCAGGCCTTATAGCACTTAGCGCATGGGAGATGCTAACAAAACAATGGTTTTAAGAAACACAATTTAATCCAACTACCTGTGAGATGTTATTCATTCAATATATTTTTATTGAGAATGATGAGACCTTCAATGGTGAGATCAGGCACTTTCTCCCACTTGCCTGAGCTATCCCTCTGGATTTAAAGATGGTCATCCTCTCTGACCTAGAAGCCAGGGAACTCAGCTCATCTAATGTTTTTACAATAGACACCCGAACCCAAGCTGGTCTGACAGATGCACAGCTGAATGAACTTTATTAATTAGTACCCAGACCTTTTGAAAATTGATTTCTACTTTGATCCCAGCCTGTGCATTTCTATCTCTGATAGCTAAATAGCAAATCATGTTATCGTATAATTAAGTGATAATCTGTATGACAGAGAAGATGACAGGACTATAAATGGCTTATGCAAGTGATTAAAGTAACTTCCTCCCTCTTCCCACCCAGCCCTGGAAATGTTCTCCAACTTCACAAAGCTATGAGTTGTTAATAAACTCTCTGTGACATCATATGACCCTCATTCCTATTCAGCAAGATGACATATACACTAAGTCACTCTCTAGAAATCATACATGCTTTACTCTTTATGCTTAAATAAGTATACCCTAATAGCCTTGAGGAGCTACACAAATCCAGTAAAAACAACTGACTTTGCTATTCAAATTATTAAATTTTGCAGATGTAGCTCTATGTCTAGATCTGCCAAAACACACACACACACACACACACACACAGGTTCAAAGTAAACTAAGGGTCACTGTTGGTATAATATTGAGCATTTAATATACAATAAGAATAAATGGCTATAAGAAGGTAAGTTTTACTTCAATGAATAAAATGAATATTTATTGAGCATTTATTGGGTACTGGTTACTCTGGTAGGAGTTCAGGATATTATAATAAAAAAAACACCATGTCTGCCTTTAAGGCAGAGCAGGACCTAGTGCAAGGAGGGGAATAATAGTTATTCTGCAGCGAACTGGTTACCACACTAATTGAGGACCAGGTGGAAAGAGTGCTGGGCTTGATTAGCAATGTCTGCCATTAGGGTTGACAGGAATAACACAGTCCATTCATGTATGCTTAATGAACACTACACAAATAAACAAACAGATGCATGAATGCCATCTTTCTGATTGGACTAAAAGCTCCTTTGGGGCAAGTTTCATGGTTATTCGACCTCCATATCCCTCAAAACCCCTAACACAGTTCTTTGTACACAGTAGACATTCATTTTGCTGGGTCCCTGGATGGACTGCTTTAGTTAGTTCCTCACAATATAATTCGGCTGCCATTTTGAACACCTCAACGATTTTAAACCTTCCCTTTCCAGTTACTCTATCCTCTTTTCCTCTCCTCCTCCTTTCTAAATGCAACACAAATTCGTTTCTAGATCCTCAGCTTCCGACAAGGAGAGTCTCCTTTGAACGAATTCAACAAATGTGTTACACACATATGTGTATTTATGACCCTCTGCTACCCACATGTGGAAGGCTTTTTTAAGCCAACTTGTAAACTTTCCCAGACTACATATTCCTGTTCACATTCCCAGTCTCTTAATAAAGCACCATCTAATTATTTTTCTTTCAAGTAATATAATATATATATAAAGGACTGGGAGATGCCCTAATTCTACTGTAAGTAGTAAATTTACTTTTATACTGGTTTGAACAATCACATTACAGTCCTCCTTCAGTATCCCCATGGAGGACCGGCTCCAGGAGCCCACCATACACCAAAATCTGCAGATGTTCAAGTCCCTGTATAAAATGGCGCAGACAACGAATACAGTTGGCCCTCCGAATCTGCAAGTTCCACATCTGAGGATTCAACCGACCACAGATGGAAATTTCCCAGATGTGAAATCCCCAGATATGGAGAGCTGACTGTATGTTTACTGGAAAACTCTGCATATAAGTGGACCCGTGCAGTTCAAATCCCTGTTGTTCAAGAGTCAACTCTATTTTCCTAGTCAGTCTAAATCCATGCCATTTTTCTCATCCTTGTTTCTTGATATTTAAGACACTTCAAATGTGTAATCTAAAGTAATGTAATTATTTTTTATTATGTCTTACTCATCCTTGGTGCCTATTTTTCCCACCCCAAACTTTTCAAGGTTTCTTTTGGTATCAAATTTAAATTAAGGATATATATAAGACCCTCTCAGATTACTATCCAGCCCATTCTTGCATTTTGGGTCTTAGAAACCTCTACTATGTCTTTTATAAAATGTACTGAACTCAAAATGTTTATCTGGGTCATCTTCTTAATGATGCTTAGATATCCTTTCAAAAGACATACCTCTTTTTACCCAGTCCACACTTTCTTTCTCTCTGTTTTTCTGTGTCTTCTGGGGTTCTGCTATTTCTCTCTGGGATTCTCTGTCTCTCCATACTTTGCTCTCTCTCACACACACATATTCAATATCCAAATTCAGTCTATTTATTTTTGTGATATGCCATTCCTCTGATACATTTGTTAGACGTTCTTTTTTTCCCCATGGAATCAATTCTAAGGGAAAGGGTGAAAAGGAACCCTGCAGAGCGATCACTGAAGCTTTAAAAAAATCCAAGTCTGGGACTGCCTCTAACCAGCTGCCATGTGATACTGTCTTTGGCTTTCCCATCTGTAAAACTGGAGGATAAAACAAGACCACATCTAACTGTACCTGACATGTGTCAGGCATCAAGCTAAGTGTTGTATGGGATTATCACCTAATGCTCACAACAACTTCACAAAATGGGCACCAGTGTTATCTCCATTCTATCACTGAGGAAAATGAGACTCAGAGAGTAAACTAGCTTTGCAAAT
The DNA here is from genome assembly GCF_028021215.1 of Eschrichtius robustus. Lineage (NCBI taxonomy): Eukaryota > Metazoa > Chordata > Mammalia > Artiodactyla > Eschrichtiidae > Eschrichtius > Eschrichtius robustus. The sequence continues at coordinate 29,629,901 of NC_090835.1, read as the reverse complement.
GAAAAACCATGAGTCTGAGGCTGGAACTCAGGCAGCCTGAGTCTCAAGTTACATATTTTTTCTGTATCACATTCTCCTATCAATTGATCTCCTATATTTTTATACAATTTAAAAAGTGAAAACATTCAACATGTGATTTTTTGTAAATGATGAAATCATACACAGAAATAACGCCCAAATTGTTGAAAAGTTATTTCGTCTTCCAAGGACACCAATAAACCCTACTGCAATCCAATAACTGTGTTCAGGTACACACACATACATGCAGCCAAGCCCGACCTAGATTTATAGGTCCTACAAGGTCTTACTTCTGCAAGAGTAGGTTCCTGCTCAACCTCTCTTGCCAGGGAGAGAAGAGAGATGGACATGCACTCCACCAACCCTAGGGTATTCATCAGGTACACACTCAATGGACATGAAATGAAGTAGAGTGGAGTGGAGTGGAGTAAAGGAGAAGAAAAGGGAAGGGGATGAGGGACAGGAAGGAAAGAGGGAGGCAAGGAGGTAGCAGGGGACAGAAGGAAACAGGAGGCTACGGAGGAAGTAAATACCCAGCTGAGAATAGAAGAATGGGAACCAAGAAAAAGAAGGAAGTAGTCAGAGGCATTGTCAGAAAGACAAAAGGGGAGAGAAAACAGTGCCACAGGAGCCAAAAGGTAAAATACCTTCAGAAGAGATGGGTAGATTCCAAAGATGACACCTACTGGTGATGTCTTTTCCTTGCCAGGAACACATGCAAAGGAATGAATTCAGCACCTGGGGCTGTGTCGATAAAGGGCTGCATCCTCAAAACGCCTCCGGGGACCAGGCAAATAGCATAAGTATAAGATCATAGGTGAGAGGATGCTTGAACATCAAGCACAGCATCTATTTAAAGGGGAAAAACTGTGCAGATCAAACAGGTAAGCCCAGATTCTGTCCCCACAGCCTGGAGCTAACACATCAATTCAATTCAAATATTTGTGAAACATTTACAATGGGGTTTTAATCAGAAACCTTTACTTGAATAGCTGCAAACTTCATCCTCTCCAAACCTCTTCCCTCATCACAGGAGAGGTGAGGTTTTATATGAAGTAACCCAGCTCTGATTTCTTGGTACTGGGAAAGAAAAACCAACCACCCCACACCTGCCAGAGCTTCTTATCTTGGGTGTTGGCACTGGGCAGGGGTCTCCATGGCAGGAGCCTACACAGCCCCAAAAGACGTGGCAGAGATACCAACACCTTGGCCATGGTGACTTCTTTGAAGTTAAGTTGTTCATTTTCTCACTTGCTAATGTTGGAACTCTTTAGAGTTTTCCAGTGGAAGGATTTGGGAGCAAAGCAGTATCTGCATTTTCTTCATATTGATAGAGTGGCTCAAAAATCTAAATCCATCCAAACTGGCCTCCACCCCCCACCCAGCACTCTGCTCTCGTAGTGTCCTGTACTCTTTTCACAAAACTTTCCATCATTCATAGTAATATATATTTATTGGTCTCGTTTATTGTCCATTTCCTCTACTAAGTTCAGACTCCACGAGGTCAAGGACAGAGATTGCTCTGGATTTGCTCACCACTGAACCTCCTGTATCTGGCACAAGTCAATGTGGGATATATATTTTCTTTGTTGGTGGTTTGCCTGGCAAACAGCAGGAGTCCAACAAATGTTACCTCTTGCTGCTACTTGTGTTGTTACATCAGCACACCTCCAACAGTGCCAGGCAGGAGGAGGAGGATAGAGAGGGAAGCAACTGGAGAGTTCAAGGTCAAGGTTTTTTCTGGAGCCGCCATGTCTCACATTTCCTGGCTGAGGCTGAACTTCCTCTTTTTTGCTAACCCAAACCTGCCCACAACGCTGCTTCATTAAGGCTGAGGCATTATCAAGGTCTATCCTAACAGAGGGTTTGGTTTCAGGGTACCCTCACACATCCCCAGTGCCAGACAAGTGCAGAAATTATGTTCCTGTCCCATCTAACTCACACATTACCTTGAATGTTTATTACCAGCGGCTGTAACATGCAGTGGTGCCGGCCCGTGAGATGAGTTAGGAGCTGATATCCAGCTGGGCCCCTCTCACCAGGCCATGCATCTTAGTGTGGGGCTGTGTCTCCCCAGAAAGGGTGTACATGTTCTTTTTGCACAAATATGCTCTATGGGCTAGTAACAGTATTGATTAAAAAAAAAACAAAAAAAAAGGGCAAAACTCAATAGCATGAGGCAAATAAAACCCAGTGACTTGATAAGATGTATCACATGACCTCTAGTTTAATATGTCATCTGTTCTAATTAGAAAAAATTTTCACTAGGAACTTTTTTTTTTAATACAGTATCCTGGGACTTCCCTGGTGGCACAGTGGTTAAGAATCCGCCTGAAATAGAAATTGTATTCAAACAATTTTCTATTTCAAAATACACAGGTAGTGAGAGCTAACAAATTATTACATTTCCATGAAATGCACGGAAACAACAAAGATAATTAAGAAAACACCGAAGCAGCTTTTCCCAAATGGTACTCCGACTCCCCAGGGCAGAAGGGTTTCCTTTTAAAGAATTCCCACCTGATGGCAGAGCCGCCTGGTACGGGTAATTAATGACATTTTAACAACTGAACTTACTTCTCATGTCCTTTCACAATGGAAAGTGAAGGTGACGAGGGGCAGGCGTCCCCTTGGAACGCAAAAGGCATTTTTACAAGAGCTTCTAAAATCCCATCTCAGTGAGAGAGATGTATTTTCATGCTTAAACAAAACTTAAAATAATAATAATAATAATTAAAGTGTGAGTTAGACTGAAAACACACCTTATGTCTGTGACTCCCAGTCTGGAAGGGATATGATTAAGTAGCTAGCTGTCAGTCACTCTTGTCTCAGCAAGCCTGTGACTGCGATGTGGGCTGATATCATGATTTAAATGGAGCTAAACCAGGGCACCAATACGAACGGAGTTGAAGCTAGGAGTGGGTCAAAGGAGTACCAGATAAAAACCTAAATATTATCTTTGTCAGGCACTGTCTCCTTGTAGTTGAAAATACCTGAAACTTTTTCAGGAAATCTGAGGACTTTGGATCTATAATTAAAGGAAAGAAGGTGGAAACTAGAGTCACAAAGTCAATTTCAATGCAGACAAGCTAATTACACTGAGTCAACATCTTCACCTGTAAAATGGGGACAGGAATATCTACCTAATGAGCATATTGTCAAGATAAAGTGATGTGATGTACACAAATATCTTAACAATGTCTGTACATGAGAGACCCTGATTAATATCAATGGAAATAAAAGAATGGCTACCTGTTTATCCTATCTTTTGGACCACTGACTTAGTCAAACATTTCCTTAACCATCACCTCCACCTTGGTATGAATTCCACGTGTGTAGTACTTTCCTATTGCGTAGCTCAATGCTCCTAACAACTTTGTGAGGCAGCAATGATTATACCCATTTTAAAGATAAGAAGACTGAAACTCAGTTCGCATTCTTAGTGGCTTAGGTCAAAGGTCTCTCACTGTAAAACCCAGTTCTCTGCTTAATTATTCCACAGTGGGACAGAGGTTTGGGCTCTACAAAAATTTCACTCTTCAACTGATGCAAAGGAATTCAAAAGTTACATTTATCCAATCCAGAGTCCTGCACCATGAAGAGTGATTGCTGTTAAGTATTTGAACACAACATGTGAACCACATAAGTGAGTGACTAGAGGCCAAAGAAAGAGAGTCTGGCATTATGTGGTCATGGCTGAGAAAGGGCGAGCTATATGGAATCCAAGAAACAAAACCAAACCAAAAAAAAAAGATGCAAAAAAAGACACCTTCTCTCCTCCTCTAAGAAGATGAGGGAAAACATTTTTCTTGATTTCAACAATATTTCTTGTAGAGAGAAATTTCTCATCTAATGGACAAACCAGCAAGTTCAAACTAGCTAACAGCAACCCTTTGCCCCAAGGTGCCTTTCACTGAGTAACTTTCCTACATGCCTTTCCTCAGTGAATTCTTGTGAAAAACTTTAAGACTCAGGCTTGGCAATCTCCAAGTTTTGGAGAGAGACTGAGGCTCAGAGGATGTGAGTGGTTTTAGCTGTCAGAGTTGAGCTGCTCAAAACAGAGATAAAACAAGGTGATGGGATACATCAAAGTCACTGGAAAGGCTGGAAGTGTGGGCTCTGGAAAGACATCCGGAATGACTAATGAGCAGTGCTGCTACTTCTGCCACCATTAGGAAGATGGAAAATCAGGAAGCCACTGACAGACATTGACATCAGAAATATATCACCAGTACTGTGAACAGGCTTCAGAAAGCTGCTGTCATCAACACATCTGGATTTACAAGAAAACCATATCGGCAAAGAAATAGATGTCCCATGCTTTGCTTTTCAGTGACCCCGAAGTTAGAGACTGGATGCTGAAAACACTGCGGCCAAAACACCCAATGTTTCCCCCAATGTTCTAGCCAGCAGAAACTGGAGAACAGAAGAAGATGGCCTCATCGTACAACTCAATATCAAAAAAACCAAATAACTCAATTAAAAAAAAAAAAAAAGGCAAAGAACCTGAATAGACAGTTTTCCAAAGAAGACATACAAATGGCCAACAGGTACATGAAGAGGTGCTCAATGTCACTAATAATCAACAAAATGCAAGCAAAACCAGTGACATATCAGCCCACACCTAACATATACACACTACTGTTTATAAAACAGATAACCAACAAGGACCTACTGCATAGCCCAGGGAACTATACTCAATATTTTGTAATAACCTATAAAGGAAAAGAATCTGAAAAAAATAGATATATATTTATGTGTAACTGAATCACTTTGCTGTATACCTGAAACAAACACAATATTATCAATGAGCTATACTTCAATAAAAACAAAAACAAAAACAAAAAATCATGAAAATGGAAAAGTAAAACAAAACAAAAAGACAAGAGATAAATGCTCACAAAGATGTGGAGAAAAGCAAACCCTGTTTGTACACTGTGGTTGGGAATGTAAACTGGTGTAACACTATGGAAAACAGTATGGAGTTTCCTCGAGAAATTAAGAATAGAACTACCATATGATCCAGCAATTCTACTTCTGGATATTTATCTCAGGGAAACAAAATCACTATCTCAAATAGCTATCTGTACTCCCATAATCACTGTAGCATTATTCACAATACCCAAGGTATGCAAACAACCTAAGTGTTTGAACAGATGAATGGATCAAGGAAATGTGGTATATATATATACAACAGAATATCATTAAACTTTAAAAAAGAAAAAAATCCTGTCATTTGTAACAACATGAATCAACCTGGAGAGATTATACTAAGTGAAATCAGACAGAGAAAGACAAGTACTGCATGGTCCCACTTCTATGTGGAATCTTAAAAAAAAAAAAAAAAAAAAAAGCTAAACTCATAGAAACAATAGAAAAGTAGTTGCCAGGGACTGGGGTGTGAGGAGGAAGAGGGAGAGGTTTAAAACAGTAAAAACTTTCAGTTACAAATGAATAAGTTCTGAGGATCTACTATGTAACACGGTGCTTATAGTTAAAGACAACTATAGTTGTATAATTCAAATTTTTTAAGAGAGTAGAACTCAAATGTTCCCCACCCCCACTCCGCAAAAAAAAAAGAGGCCTCAGACTCAATTCTGCCTTTGAAAACACAAGCAAATTTTTCTAACTGGCAAAAAAGGGATCATATTCAGAACCCTATCTGGAAGGGAGACTAGGGAATGTAGCTATTGGCTTTCCTGTTTTTCAGTAGAGGAAGGCACAAGACAAGGAGGTTAGAAAGGCTCCTTGGAGGCCAATCACCATACCTACTCCAGCAAGCATGACATCCAATAGGCAGCTCAGAATGAAAGGTAATGAGAACCAAAAAACAGGCAAGACCAAGTGTATGGCTAAATGCATGGAGACATGACCGACAGTGGATTAACTGGAGAGCTAAAAAGGATTTAGAACAACTAAAGTGAGGGTCCATTTGGGAACACGGCAAGGGATCAAGCAGGAGAGGCATAACAAGGGCCAGAGGATGAAGAGTCGATCACCTCAGCTAACCAGCATCCTCAGCCTAAGCTAGACATCCCTCTTGAGCTTCCAAGAAGCCCTGAACAATCCTCAGCTACTGCAATTATCACATGGAATTGCAACTACTCATTTTCTTGTCTTCTGTACTAATCCCCTTAAGAACGAGGGGCGAGAGGTCAAGGGCAGGGAGGAACTATGTCATTTTTGTATCTCCAGAACACAGCATAGTTCTTGGCATGTAACAAATGCTCAGTAAGTATTTGTTGTAGAGAATTACATCCTAGCTAAAGTTCTTTCCAGAATGCACATCCAATTGATTACAATATAATCAATCATTCACTTAGAAAAAATATTCTCCCTACCTTAAATACCTTTCATTATTAAAAAAAATGGTTAACTGCAGCTTATAGATTGGTAACACAATTAAAAATACAACCCTATAGTTTATTTTTGTGCATTTAGTAGTAGACAACTATTTTTGTTAACTGAGCAACCATTCCTGCATTCTGGTAATAGCACTTCTATTTTCCTATAGGGAAGCACAGCTACTTCCCTCACAGGAAGGAATTCATGTAAGAGGCTTGACCTCAGCTCTGGGGTTTCAGGTGGGCGCATGATCTGGATGGACCAATGAGAGTTCTCTGTGGGATTCTAGCAATGAGTTCGTGAGTAAAGATTCTTTTTTTCTGCTGAGATTGCTGCTACTGGTAAGATGACAGCCTCAGGCTGCCCATGGCCACTACAAGAAACAAGGTATCCAACCAAGAAAGTAGCCAACATAACAGAATCAGAGCTCCAAAATGGAGAGATAAAGATTCTTAACAAAATCAAATTAGCCACCTGGATCTAGGGTGCCAAGCTACCACTGATCAATAAATTTCTTTTACTGGGTAAAGAAGTCACATATGGTTGCTGTCTTGTGCCACCAAAAGGAACTCACAGTTTTTCATTTGCCATAGTTATACTATTAGTTGAAGAAATGGCAATTACTAAAAGGAGTTGAAGAATGGAACCCAGTTTTGGGGACGTCCATCTGTCAGTGACCTACCAAGCAGTCATTCCAAGGGGAGACAACTGGGAGATACACAATCATCACTTGGCCCTTCTTAAGAGAATTAAGGAAATACCACAAGAAGCCCTTTACTTGTCTCTATGCACAGATAACTGATTAACACAGAAAAATGATCATTACTAAAATGGCTTCGGAGACTTTCAGGGTTGTGAAATTACAAATGATTTGAAGAAAAAGTGATTACTTCAAGTTTCTCTGAAAGATGTTATTTGTATAGTAATTAATGAAGTGAAACAGCATGATGCCCATTAAAAAAAATCATTGCAGACTTTCCAAATAATTTAGCCAAATGTGATACTAAAAGATCAAAGCAAGAAAGCCTCATCGCTAAAATTATATAAATACAAAATCAGCCAGTAAACACGTGAAGAGCCGCTCTCATCTAAAATGGCCTTTGCTTGTCATTCAAACTCATATAAAATTCCAAAAATCTGTCAGTGTAGTAGTTTCTAAGTGATATGTCAACAAATACATTCACTGAGAATACTTACTCTGCCTAGAGCCAATGTTTTTATAAAAACATCCTAAAGAGTCAACTGTTAAGTCAATAAAGCGAATGTTTTGAGCAGGTGTTTGGAATTGTGCTGATTTATCCATATTTTCCAGTTTAATTTCCACATTTACCACCAAACTTCTGCAAGAAAACAAAAAATGTACCTGGAAGTATTATGCTCATCATAAATATGAGGACAGTTATGCTAAATATATCTGTACTGGTAAGGGGGATTCATAAATCATTTTCATTTGCTTAAATCCTGAAAGTTTTCTGTTTAACCCATAGCGATCGGAATGCCAAGTGTCACACAGTTTAAATGGCATTTTTTAAGCCATTAGCAGCTGACATTTTAATTAGGTATATTTACAAGAGACACAAGAAAAAAAATAGAAGACGAACAAGGAATGAAACCTGACTCAAGGACTCATGAAAGAAGAAAAGAATTACTATCCATTCCTTTTATCCTTTCCTTTTAGCACATCAATCTGAAGCAGTGTAACAGTGGTCAAGAATGTGAGATCTAAAGGCAGCCTTCACCAGCTCAAATCATAGCTGTGGCATTTACCACCTGCCAGACCCTGAAAAAGTTACATAAACTGTATTTGTTTCCAAAGGGATAATGCCAGCACATACCTCATAAGGTTGTTGTGGGAATGGATTTTGGCATTGCTCAAAAAAACATTCTGCATAGGGCCAGAAGAGGAAAGAAGTGTTCAATAAATGCTAGCTATTACTATATTATTTGTAACCTTGCCTACTAGGTAAACGGCGAATAGTGGCAGGGAATTGTTGTTTCAGATTTTATTTATATAGTTATATTTCTTCTTGCACCAGAAATGATGCAAGACATTTAAAAAAAAAAATACAAGAGACAACAAACTAGTCCAATGTAAGAATCAAGGTTGGGACTTCCCTGGTGGTGCAGTGGTTAAGAATCTGCCTGCCAATGCAGGGGACACAGGTTCGAGCCCTGGTCCAGGAAGATCCCACATGCCGCGGAGCAACTAAGCCCGTGGACCACAACTACTGAGCCTGTGCTCTGGAGCCCGTGAGCCACAACTACTGAGCCTGCGTGCCACAACTACTGAAGCCTGTGCACCTAGAGCCTGACACCTAGAGCCCATGCTCCACAACAAGAGAGGCCACCGCAATGAGAAGCCCACGCACTGCAACGAAGAGCAGCCCCGGCGCTCCGCAACTAGAGAAAGCCCATGCACAGCAACAAAGACCCAATGCAGCCAAAAGTAAATAAATAAATAAATTAGTTTTAAAAGAAATCCTTTAAAAAAGAAAAAAAGAATCAAGATTAAATAAACAAGTAGAACAAAGGTTATAGAAAAAAATAGAGGTAGGAATGAGACAAAGGGTAAGAATCATAGAGCTATGGCTGCTATAATCAACTACAAATTTGTCTTAAGCTTTCTGGCATCCAACATGTGAGATAACAGAAAACAATATATACATATATATTCACATATTCACAATATTCATATAGATTCATATCAATATTCTTATAGATAGATACATACCTGCCTTGGATTTCTGGCAGAGCTCCTAAAGCCCTTGTAATTTCCTAGTGATAAGAGCACTGGAAGCATCTTTTGTTTGGTCTTTGCCCAGAGCTCCTGACACAGGGCTTCTGAAATGCATGGAATTTCCTGGGTGATAGGAATGTCTTTTGTTCTAATGGGGTGACTATGGGTGGGCACCTGGATGACTGCTGGTCACCAGAAAGACCAAGCCATGATTAGAAGCTTAATATTTTTACTGCCCACTCCCAGCTCCTTCTCTTGAGAAGGGGCAAATGCTGAAAATGGAATTAACGACTGATCATGCCTCCCTGAGGAGGCCTCCAGAAGAATCTCCGTAGAATGAGGTCTGGAGAGTTTCCAGGTTGGCAAGCATCCATGTCCCTGGGGGGCGAGGCACCGCCAACTCCACAGCGGCAAAAGCTCCTGCACTTGGGAGTCTCCCAGACCTTGCCCTCTGTATCTCTTCATCTAGTTGTTCATCTGTATCCTTTACCATATCCTTTAACAAACTGGTAAATAAAACTAAGTGGTTCCCTGAGCTCTGTGAGCCACTCTAGCAAATTAATGGAATCCAAAGTGGGAGGAGGTCATGGGAACCTCTGGGTTTTGCCAAGTCAGGAAGAAATTGTGGGTAACCTGGGGACCTACTACTCGAGACTGGCATGTGAAGTGGGAGGGGGCAGTCTTACGGGACTGAGCCTGTAACCTGTGGGATCCAACGCTACCTCCAGGTAGACAGCATCAGAACTGAGTGAAATTGACACTCAGCTCATGTCGCAGGGGACTGCTTGGTGGGGGAAAATCTCCGCACATTCTGGTGACCAGAAGTGTTGGAAGTAAAGTGTTGTGAGTGTGATACTAGAGCGAGGAGTAAAGGAGAGACAAAGGAAGGAGGACTGGGTTTTTCTAACACGTAACACAAGAAAGAAAACTGGGTCTGCAGCGCAACTTTCAGTACCCATGAACTTAAAATACACTAAATATCCAGGAAGAATGTACTGGTTTTGTGAGAAACAGTGAACATACAGACCTAACGCCAACAAATGTAAGGTATCTCTGGGGGGCTCATAATTAATAACCATGGTAATAACATTGTTGGCCTCAATTCTTTACCCATCTCTGCATCCATATCGGTACTACCACCTCTGGGTCCACATGTAGTCCCTGCACTTTGACTTTGAACTTGGTTCTAAGATTTTCTTTGGCCTTAACCTATGCGTGGAAATTGTAGTATGTGCTGACTAATTTCCAGTTCTTGGCCTTAAACGGTCTCAAGTATTTCTGCCTGCCCTAATGTATCTCTGCCAAAGCATGAGACATAAATGACAGGGCTAGTCTGGTTGCTAGTCTAAGGAAGACGAAAGACAGGAAGCAGAATCAGATCATGCAGTGTGAAGAAGAGTCACCACTGTGCTGAGCCCAGCCTATATAGCCAAACCACAGATAATTCACTAAGACAAAAGGAATAAAAAATGACTGTTGTTTTAAATCTCTAAGTTTTGGGGTGATTTGTTATGCAGCAATGGCAAACTGATAGAATAACCAAGTAATGACAGTTCTTTAGGCAGTGTATGCATTGGCAACTATAAGCCAAAAATATGTATTCTAAATGGATTACCATGCCCAGATAAAAAGCAGCATAAAGCATATCAGCACATATCCTCATAGCTTCAATTTATAAACGGACGACCCTCACCATTATGATTTCTGACACCCATAATAATTAACATAGACAAAATAAAATTTCTGTTTATTGCTCACCATACTAAATGAAAGTGCCCAGATAGCCACCAAAACTGAACGATAATTAGGTGTGAGATAATTAGTCTCTAAATTCATAAGTAAAATTCACTGGAGGGTGGGATGTGACAGGGGAGTAGGTTATACGTTTAAGAGATAGGCCAACAGCTTCCAAAGAAGCACAGGGCATGACAAGTGGCCCTTGTGCCTGGCGCTCAGGAGAGATACCATGTATATGAAGATGTTGGACAGAAAAATCTAAATCTCCAAATACATGCCTATTTAAAAGTCACAAGGACATATGTTCCAAACAGTTGTGTAGATCCAACATGAGGTGGTATCTCAAATGGGCAGCTTTATCCAGAGTGCACAGAATAAACGGAGCAGTAGGGATTTATTTAGTTAACCATAGCTTATGATTCTCATGAGCAAGGCTGGAAACTATATAATAACAATAAAAATAGCTAACACCTATTCATCACTATGGATGTGCAAGAAAATGTGCTAAGCACTAGGCATGAATCATTCCATTCAATTCATGTAACATTCATAATAACCCAGGAAGATGGGTATTTTTTACTCCCTTCTTCAACCCATTTGCCCTTTGCTTTCACAGTTTTTACAGACAGGTAAAGTGACTTTACCTGAAGTGACTTATGGTTACACAGACACTCCTTGTCTAAGAGGAGATAGCAGGCAAAATTCGGATAGATATACTTGATTACCATTTGCTTTATATAAGTCTTGAACATTATCTGGGTTGACTGACATTTTGATTTTTTTCTTAAACATAAAGCTTCCCTAATTTCAACTGATCTGTAAAAATATTTTGCCAAACGGAAAGCACTTTGTAAATGGAAAGAAGTGTGATACGCTGTGAACATTGTCCAACTGGTTTAGAGAGAAAACCTCAATTCCAATGATATTATTTTAGAATATCCCACTGATCCAGGTTGTCTCGAAGAATTGTGGTCCAATCGCCCAACATTATCCTTTAATTAACTCTGACACATAGGGAATCCTATTCCTATGTTCTCACTGTCAGATGGACAACCTACAATGTTTTCCTCCCCTGAATTATCTTCTACTGAAAATAATCCACAAACTTCAGTGCTATAGGAAATCGCATTGTTGAACGTGTAAGGGTTTTTTGTCTAATTTCTCTTAAAATTTGCTTCTTCTTTTGGCAATTAAACAGATGACAGATTTTGCACCCATATCGTATGTAAATTATGTACAAGTTTCACCGCTTGGGCTTGCATAGTATCTAATGATTTTCAAACAATGGCATGTGGGACACATGATAATAACCAGGCATAAATCATTAGAAATGAAATTCAAACCCAGTGAACACTTGATATAAGCATTTCTTATACATTTTGCTTCAAATTTAACTCAGATGACTAAAAGCAGAACTGTGGGACTATTTAAAGGAACTAAATCCCTGAAAATCATGCAGTTTTTTGAGATGTGCATTCTGTTCCACAATATTCACCAATTACCAGAAACTGAAGCAAACTTAGAATTCACACATGCAAAGTGATAAAAGAGATGGGCCTACCTGACAGAGCAGTTTGATTCAACCGATTAGTACTGGCCCAATGTGCAATTTCTTAACCACACTCATCCTGGTCAAATTTATTTCAGAAACGAAATAATAGTCACTATTATCTCAGAAGTCCCTGTTGCCCAGGTATTTCCCTAAAAGGTTATTAACCTCACACTGTAACCACTGATTCACACAGCAAAAATTTTTGTTCCTTCCCTTTGCTGTTTAAAGGCTCTCCGAAGACAGTGAATCTATCAGATTGTTACAATAAGCCATCAAAAAGTTCTAGAAATTTTGTAGTACTTCCTTCAGATATTTTGTAAACCCAAAAGAAGTATGCAGTTTTTTGTTTTGTTTTGTTTTTTTAGTGTGCAGCTTTTTAACCAAAAGCTGTATTGGTTCCCTCATTTTATCTTCTACATAAAAATAAAAGAAAGATGTTTATCATAACAGCAAAAAAAAAAAAAAAATTTGGCCAAGCCATAACTTGGGTGGCTACATATTACATGTGATTGTAAATCAACTCAAACTAACTTAAGTAAAATAAAGGCGGGCTGGGGAGATAGGGAGCTAATTAGCTCACATGACAAGAGGTCATGTGATTTTATTTAAGGTGGGCCCAGGCAGTGGTGGTTGGGAAATGTTTAACAATATATTCTTTCTTTTCTTGTCTTTCTTTTCTTTTCTTCCTTCCTTCATTCCTTTCTCTCTTTCTCTCTCTCTCTCTCTCTTTCTTAATACAGGGGAGCTGATATGTGGCATTTGCCAATTTCAAGCTACCACCATGTCATCAACCAGCTCACAAAATTCCTGAAAATTTAACAGAAGGTCCTTGTGGGCTGGTATGAGCTAGCTCCAGTACACCACTATCCAGGTACTCAAATGGTATCATATCTATCCCCATGTCCCCATCTCCCCCTCCCCTTTCTGCTTTGCTCCATCTGATTTCATTCTCAGGTTCATTACATGGTGGCAAAGATGACAGCAGGGGAATGTGGTCAGAAGGGCTCTAAATAACTTGGCTTCTCAACCTAAGTGTCCATCGACAGACGAATGGATAAAGAAGATGTGGCACATATATACAATGGAATATCACTCAGCCATAAAAAGAAATGAAATTGAGTTATTTGTAGTGAGGTGGATGGACCTAGAGTCTGTCATACAGAGTGAAGTAAGTCAGAAAGAGAAAAACAAATACCGTCTGCTAACACATATATATGGAATCTAAAAAAAAAAAAAAAATGGTTCTGAAGAACCTAGGGGCAGGGCAGGAATAAAGACACAGACGTAGAGAATGGACTTGAGGTCACAGGGAAGGGGAAGGGTAAGCTGGGATGAAGTGAGAGAGTGGCATGGACATATATATACTACCAAATGTAAAATAGATAGCTAGTGGGAAGCAGCTGCATAGCACAGGGAGATCAGCTCGGTGCTTTGTGACCACCTAGAGGGGTGGGATAGGGAGGGTGGGAGGGAGGGAGACGCAAGAGGGAGGAGATACGGGGATATGTGTATATGTATAGCTGATTCACTTTGTTATACCGCAGAAACTAACACACCATTGTAAAGCAATTATACTCCAATAAAGATGTTAACTAACTAACTAACTAACTAACTAACTAACTAACTAACTAAATAAATAAATAAATAACTTGGCTTCTGATCTGCCCTCTTAGAACCAAACACTATGGCCAAGGAATAAAATATTCTGATCACCCAGTTTTAGAGCTAAAGAGAATGGGGAAAGCTACCTTCAAATCATTTGTATTAAGCAGAATTCATCTGAAATGAGAAAAGATTAGTACTAAGAAACTCTGTGCAGATGACTATCATGAGGACCATCTAAGTTTCAACAGGTCTAAGATTAAATCTACAGCAACATTTATTCCATTTCTGGGTATGTAAAACAGAATTCTCTACCATGTGTCCACTTTTGATGGAAATGTGGGGTAAGAGCTTAAGATCCAAGAAAATGAGATGGGTCTTGAGGAAAAATATGTTTTTGCAACATAAAGAAGCTGTCTTCAGTCATGGATAGATTCAAAATGTGAAGACACATAATTGCTGCATAAATTTATTAATAGAAGTTCTAATCCCATAAACTGTACACCTCTATTTGGACACACAATCTTTTATTTTTCTTTCAAATGAGGAAGGAAAAATAAAGGAGCAGAACTGGTAATATTGCTTGCAACTAAATTGGATTTTCCACCAGAGAAAGCTGTTTAGAAAAAGCTATTCGAGAAAGCAGAATAGTACTCACAAAAAGGTATTAATGAGCCCAACCAGGAGGAAAAAGCCTCCAACAAAACAAACAAATGTTTGCAAAACCTCTTTCAGGAATGGAAGCTAAAGAAATGATTTGAAGTCTCTATCTTTGCAGAAACAATCTCACCAGCCAGCCAAGTAAAGCGGGTTGAATTTTACGAATAAAAACTCAACTTATAACTACAAGTTTCACCAATGATTCAAGAAACAAGACCTCAGCAGCTCTGGGCTTAGAAGGAAACTAATATATCCTGCCCTCAAACTGTGAGGCATTACGGGGACAAGATGTAGACTGCACGGCCTGTTTTCCCTCCTGCCTTGGCTGCTGTGAATGTCATAATACGGAGGTTAAGTCAAATCCCAGACAAGAAGGATCAAGTGAAGCCTGTGGCTTTATCCTGGAGAGCTCTTTTACTGCTGGTCCACAGAGTTTCATTTTGTTTGAAATCTTATTTATTTATTCTTGTTTATTTATTAACAACAGAACAACAGCAACCAAAAGATGGCAGGAAAATAGCAAAGAAAACTTGAGCTTTTTCCCCAAGAACAGAGGAGTAGAGTTAGGCCACCTTTCCACCGTTTCTCTGTACCACTAAATCAAGTCAGCTACCAGAATATGCCTGCTATAGCTTAATGTGCCACGGGAGGGATGTAGCAATTGCGAAATGACATCCGGAATGCTCATTATTAGTTAAACAAATCCAGGCCCATTTATTAAATTTTTCAAGTCTATCACCATGGTGCCAGATTGCTTAGCCAGCCCACTATTAGGAAGGTGGAAAATAGGGCTGGAAGGCTCTGATTAACTCAACTGTCACCAAGTGTTTTCACTGATAAAGAGGCTTCCTTGTAGGAATTTAATATTAAAACTATCCCTTGTATGTGGTGTGCCAGATTAACATAGGCAGCAAAAGGGACACATGGTGCTTGCTGTGACTAAGAGGAGGACCTTAAGATAGTCACATTTCACTGCCAGTGATAAGATGGTCATGTTACAAAACATAAAATAAACTTCTACCTTCAATTACAATGGCACCCTAGAAAAAATGCTAAATGCCGGTTCTCTCATCAATATACTATTATATTACTATGTGTATTAATAAACCCGAGGTCCCATACTGTGCATGCTATATGGATAAATACATGGCATACAGGAAAAGTATGTTAAATGTAACAATAGTTTCAACAGATCAGCGATAAGGCAGTTGCTTCAAGATAGGCAAAAATAAACATTTCCTAGCATTACCTAGTGAGAAATAGATATGGTACGTGGGACAGATGAGGAGGAGCCGCGGCGCATTTCATTTTTATCCTCTTAAATTACACTTGGCCTTTCTGTTAGAATTTCACCTTTGGACCATTTGCTAATATCGTATATAGTCACAGTAGCATCTTTTACTTAAGACCACAAATATTAGGTGGAAGAATGTGTTCAGGGAGATTTACCAGACTGTTTACATGGGCAAAATAATCAGACTTGGCATCTGAATTGACAGGTCATACTACGTTGGCTCTAAAGAACACATACCTGTCAGGGTCCCCAGCAGGAAAAGATAACTGAAATCAAGTGTTACCTTTTGCAGAATTAAGACCTTATGATTCTTTTAGAGCCTGAGTTTATAGCCCATGCTCAGAAGAGGAAGATGGGCTATTTAAGTATATTTTCATTTATTCTTGGGTATGGACTGTTTGAATAAAGGTAGAATTTCTCACTTAAAAATAAATTTAACCTTAACAAAGCATAAACGTGACCCTAATTTTCACTCTGCCACCTCTTCTTCCCTGTTGCATTCATTAGCTACTGTTTTTTGACCTTGGACATGTAACAGTAATCCCTAGAGTGAGCTCTCTTCTGCCACCTAGAAAAGGTTCCCTCTACTGTGAAAATGTGTTTATTGTAGTTGTTGACATATGGGGTAAAATATTCCCTTTGGACACAAAAACCTTTTTCAAAACTAGCTCCTTCAAACAACTCACCTAGTAGGATCTTAAAGGTCTGAGACCACTGCTGTGAGAATTAGAATACAGTTAAGTTGCTGTTTCTTTGTCTTCTTCAGCATTTCTCCATTCATTTTCTGGCATCTATGAAATAGGATTTAGAAAGGAGAGCTATGAAAACAGGCTCCATCAATGTCAACTTCCAAGAGGGAATTCTGTATGTGGATCATAATAAACCACTGGAAAGAGAGGATTATTGAATGTACTCTTCAACATGCTTCTTCGGGATCAACACTGATGGGCTCTGTTGAGAACAAAATGCATTTCTTCTACTGCACTGTTTGGAGAACTATCTATCTCTAAGTTTCATTTCCTTTGTCCCCTATAAGGACAAAGCAAATAAATAGAACTTGTGGTATTTCAAGCAAAATATCTCTGCCACACAAACGAGGGGTCCAGAGCTCCATGGTATCTGGAGGGTAGCTCACAGAGGGCAGGCAGCCTGCGGATGCTATGGTGCTATCGCCGTATCACGGTGGTGAACATCTCTTGCTCCCCAGAGTCCTTTCCCCCTTCCTCCAGCAACACGCCTGGCATCAACTGGGGACTCAATCCTACTCAAAGTCTGTAAGTAGGGATCCATCCTTAGGGATCAAGAATGTGTCTGACATGCCAACAGGCATATCACAGTCCCCTGGCTGCAGGCATTTGTAGAGAGGTAGACACATGATCCAGTCCATTCCAACCCCAGTGACTCTAAGAAAGTCTACAGGATCTATCATAAAAGAAGTGTATTATTTTCTGTTGGAACTTCTGCAGCCATAATGCCACCACTGGTTAGTCCAGACAACGTTTGAAGGCCTTCAAGCATTTAGTGAGGCTTTAGGAATACAACACTGTAATTTCTCTTTAGGGATAAAATATATTGAAGTCAATCTCTGTTGCCCCTACCCTAACTAGAATATGGCAATGTTTTAAACCATTAGGACAAAACCCAGAAATCTCTACCTTGTAATTTCATCTGGCTTTGGTCATTCTCTCGTACAAATATAATGCTTAACTTAATAATAATAATAAATCAGCATGAACTTATATTTACTTTGCAATGGACTTACAGACTTTCTATAGGCCATAATAGGATAATATGGCAATATTGTATTTTGTCAGGTATAAAGTTGGATGAATTTGTACTGGCATCTTTTCAATGTTTTAGTGGGAATATAATGTATCTAAAGAACTCTGATGCAACAGATTGGACATGCGAGTCATCACAGCTTTGTAATTCTGTCCATCCCCCACATATTTAGTCAGATTTAAGAATAGTATGGTCCTAGTAGCCAAAATTTAGGTTCTAAAGTCAGCATATAAACTATATAATTGTGTAATAGGACTTGATCATATTAGTTCACATTCCTGGATTACATAATATGGTACAATATCCTCAAAATACATCAAGATTCTGATCACTTCTCACCATCTCCACCAGTAACATTACATCCAAGCTACCATCACCTCTTTTCTGAATTATTCCCAAAGCCTCTAGCCAGCCAGTCTCTCTCCTTCCGAACTTATTTCCATAATGTGTTCTCCACAGAACACCATAAAATTCTTTTTACAATACAAATCAGATCACACCGCTGCTTAACATTCCCCACTGTCTTCCCATTGCAAACTCCTTATCAGAGCCTACAAGGTCCTCTTGACTTAATTTGGCCAGGCCTACGCATCCAACCTCAATCCCTACCAGTCTCACAAAGCTCCAGCTCCACTGGCTTTCTTCCTGTTCCTTCAATATCCCAAGCTTTCACACCTGGAGGCCTTTGTACTACTACCTAGAACACTTTTCCCCTTGATCTTTCCAAGGCCTCCCCCTTTGCTTCATTCACTTCAAATATCATATCTTCGAAAACTCATCCCTGGACACTCTATCAGAAACATCATCCCTTCCCAACACTCACTATCCCCTTGTTTTATTTCCTTCATAGGCCATATCACTATCGGCAACTACATTATTTCCTTGTTGACTTGTTGATTATCTGTCTTCTCCACTGAAATGTCATCTCTATGGCCACAAGACTTTTTGTCTTATTTGCTGCTGAATCATAGCAAAAAGAATGGAGCCTGGCACATACAAGTTACTCTGTAAATACTTGGTGAATGAATGAGTGAGTCAATGAATAAATAAATTGTGCCATAACATGATCCAAAGAGAAACCAATGTTCAGATACTACTAGATCTATTGACATGGTTAAAGAGGCAACTGTTCTTAACATAGCTTGGTTAACAACAGTGTTCAGTGAAAGGCAAGCATGTTTCATATTTAAAAGTTTGTAGGCAAGGTGATTTTATTTTGAGACTGTATAATAGGAAAAAGCATCCCTTAGTTGGTAGGAAGTGTACACACACTCACACATACACACAAACTGGTTTCTAGTATCTTAAATAATGTGACTATGCTCTTACCTAAAAAAAACATTCTTTGGGATATTAGTAATGCAATACCTCAACCCAGAGGGGAAAAAATAAACATACTGAGCTTTCTCCAGGAGGCAGAGGAGGTCATAGCCACTTCCAGAGGAGCAAAAGATCAGGGCATGTATACGTAAGACGTGTATGGATTTTTCTGCCCACAGGCAGTTTTCACACAATACACAAACAGAGAATAAACTAATATGCTCCCCATCAAGAGAAGAACCAAGAAGTTCCTAAGAATTCCTCTGAGCCCAAATGCAGCACTGCAAAAGAAGATTTGAAAAGCTACAAAAGGCAGTTCTTTTAAAAATCTGCCACAACTTCCCACCAACATGGTCTTCTACACATTGCTTTGCCTTCAATCTGTACTACATGGGCTTTCCGTACCCCATCAGCAGGGGATGGGAATGCCCAGTAAGTAAGTTTCACCGTTGTCTATGATGAGGCATTATGATTTTTAAAAAATTATTTCCAGTAACTGATATAATATGCAAGTCAACTATACTTCAATTTAAAAATTAAAAAAAATATATCATTTCCAAATGGGCAGTTTGAAACACCGCATCTCACTGCTTTAATGTAGATACCTTTAAGCTGCTTAAGGCACAACTTCAGTATCACTCACGCTCACTTTCAAGTTTCAAAAAAAAAAGCGGGGGTGGGGGGGTGGATTTCTGAACGCTCCATGGGAAAGCTAGGTGAAATCTTAGATGTCTGGCATAATGAAAAAATAAGAACTGCTACTTCTATTTAGCCAAGAGTCAATCCAGGCTGCCCCTGGGAAGTTCTCGCTTGCCGCTCCTCTTGCTCCTGAGCCAGCATGTGGGTAATAACACTATCTAGCGTTTGTCTTACAATTTACCAAGTGCATTTATTTATGCTCCTCGATTATCTTTACAAAAATTCTGTAAGATGTACAACACAGATGTCTGTTTTCCAGGTGAGATTCAGGAAACTGACTTTCCCTTGGTCTCTCAGTCATTAAGTGAGAAAGGCTGGACTAGGACTTGTGTTTCCAATGGCCTGCGGAAAGCTCTTTCCACTGCGCCAGATTCCCATATTTCACAGCAAGTGAAAGGACAGTAAGTGCCACAGACGATTCACCAAAGAAAGAAAAAAATAAAGTCCCAGTTTTCCCAGCGCTAGTCCTCTACCCCCCACCTGCATGGACTCTCAACTCCAACTCAAATTATCTTCTTGTAACCTCAATGCTACACCCAGCTGAGTCTGCCTGTTTCGTTTCTATGAGCTTTAACAAAAGTGTCAATGATTACACTGAAATTCTATTTTGAGGTTTATTATGAATGTTGGTTTCTATAAAATTCTTACTTAAGAAGTGTTAGAAAACACAGCTCTCACTCAATTGTCAGGAGACACAATACAAGGGACTTTTTCTGTTTCTTGTCCCGTCCCCCCCACACCCGCCCCGTCTCAGGGACACCAATCCAGACTCAATTAAATTCAGCAATATCCTAAGGCCAAGTTCCTGGAATAGAAACACCAAGGGCACAGGATGAGTGGAGGGTAACTTTTAGGTCAGCATTTTATCATTCTGCCCTAGACCCACGGGTTAAACTCTGCACGGAAAGATTACGTAGCTTCAACAGTAATTCACCTTCCCCAGTTTCTTCCAGCCCAAGCCAGGATCCAGTTAACCATCCAGCAACTATTTACTTGCCGTCTACACTGCGCTAGGTGCTGGAGGTACAATGAAGAACAAGGCAGATGCCATTCCTGTTCTCTAGAGATGCCATACTAGAGAGAAACAGACAAAAGGCAGATAAACAAGTAGTGTTATAATCGGCCAAAAGTGCTATAAAGGAAATAAACAGAAGCACTAAAGGAGCCTAATGAAGGGAACTTCTTTGGTTACGGTGGCCAAGCCAGGGCCCCCTGGGGAGATGAGTCAGTGACAGAACTGCCATCAAAGAGCATTCCTTCCTTGACCCACACTCACCTCATTCCATATTCCTTCCCTTAGTAGCTGGCTGATGAACAGGGCAAAGACCAAACAGACCATGGTGGGATGGTACCAGGCTTACCAAAAAGTTCGCTTTAGAAATCAGTCATGAAGGGTTATTCCAGTTTAAAATAAAATCAACATAGAAGAACCGGGAATTCCAGTTGGTACAAAAATGGCCTTTATATCCCATCAAGGAATCGTTTCTCTAAGATGACAAGAAGTATATTGCCAATAAATCCACAATTCTGTTTCCAATTAATGCAAACTTATAGTAGTCCAAGCTGTTATTAGATTTCAATTAATAACCTGTGATGCCTCATTAATGCAAATATGCTCCTAGTTGTGCTAAACCTTCATTAAGTGAAATGGATCCGATGACATGACTGTTTCATATGATAATGGAACTATGATTAAAAGGCACAATTAATCATCATCTGCTACGAAATGCTCTCTATGCCACTTACTTATTCCTATATGAAACATTTGCTTCTTTGAAAAGTCAATTTATAGTTAAACTATTCAGTGGTGAAAAGAAAAGCAGAAACATCACCCTGAAATATTTCCAATAGTGGCAGAGAATCCCAGACACAAGTCAGGTTCTTCAAGAATAAGAAAGGCTCTGTGGTCTTGAGGTCTGTTCCCATTCCCCGTTTGATGTAATATGTTGTGTTAAAGTGTAAAGCTGCCAATCTCAGCCCTACAGCTGGATGACAGTGCTTTTTAGTTCTCTTGACTGTGTATGTTCCCATGCCTTAAATCCTGAATTGCTCCACCGGCAGCTTCAAGCCAGCCACAGATCCTGAGTCAAACGTGGCAAAAGCAGGACACCATCCCCACCACGCCCTGCCTCCACCACCACCCCACACAGGAAGTCAGACATGAAACAAAACTGCCTACAACAGACTGTTACTACTTCCGGCCCAGCATCCTTTCCCAATACTGACAATAACACTCTGTTTTTCCTTTGCAGAGCTGCTCCTCTCTTATACCTGTGTGGTCCTGGTTAGGTGGTCAAATACAACTCTTCTCTCACACAGGCCGACGAGAGGGTCATGAGCCAGGCTGGGCCATCAAAATCCCCCAACACTCAGCAAGGTAACTGATCCAGGTGTGGGCTCCTGAATCCAGCAGAGTCTCTCGGGTCTTTCTTTGGATTCCTTCAACACTCATAACATGGACCATTTTCACTACATGCTTTAGCTTTAGCTTGTTGTTTGTGATTTTTGTGGAATTCCAGAAATGAAAGGTAAGCAATTTACTAGGGCCACCTGTCCCATCCCAACCACAACCCAGGTAAAGTCCATCCCCTCTTATGCTTCCTCTCTGTCATTTATGGCCAAGAGACTTAAAGTGTGCAAAAGCCACACACTGCTCCCTCTTAAGTAAATAGAAGCTTTAAAAATCTAGTGAGATTTCTTTTTAATTGTTGCTTAGTAACCATCATAAGATTAGAACTATTTTCTAGATTAAAAAGTAACACTATAAAAAAGATCATTTAGATATTTAAAATTAAGACACTGTCTTCAAATGGAGTTGTTTAAAAATACCCAGTTATTACAGTAGCCTGACATCAGACACATAATCCTAAAAATTAAAAACAACACAAAAAGCTTTAGGGATTCTATTACAAAAGTTCAAGTCCATTCCTCTTCAATATTTTGTACAAAATGTATACATTGTGACTCTTTCCTCTTGGCAACAAAAGTAATATTGGGTCTTAATTACTGTACTTTAATATGCTAGAAAAACTACACTTCTTTCCTATATAGTTACATATTAGATGTATAAGACACAAGCATTAAATATGGCACTTATGATTAAAATGTATCTCTGTACGTAAATAGCTACCCCTTATTAAGAAATAAATATTGATTTATAAAGTGTACATGGTACAGCAATGGTTTCGAGGCACATGCCAACAATGATTGATGGGTACAGGTTGCTGGAGCGCAGGGCTGAGGATTGTAAGACGGCCTGGGCCCCTGGCTGAGAGGAGTACAGGGAGTGATTAGTCATGCCTGCCAAGGATGTAGGATTCAGAAGTGGTAGCAGGCACACCAATCGCCTTTTTAATCCCTTGCAGCATGGAAAAGTCCAGTTTTTCTGCCAGTAGGTGCTTGACCTTTGTGAAGTCCCAATTCCCTGGGTCTCGGTCTACTCATCTTTTAAGTGAGGGTTTTGATTAGATGACCTCTGAGGTCCCTTCCAGTTTAAACATTCTATGATATTCTGAGGAAAGAATCATAATAGCTCTTGTGATTAGAAGCCAGAGCAGTGTGGTGTGTGGCGAGCTAAAGGCAGGCAGCAAAGAGAGCCTGCATGTGAAAGCTCTGAAGAAAAGGGAGAATGAAGAAGGCGAACCTTCACCGAACTGTCCCACAGTAACCCTGGCCTGGAGAATGAGGCCTAAAGAGCAAAATATTGCCCCACGAATAAATAGTCCTTCATCTTTCTACTTAAATCTTTTCAAAAGTTCTTCACATAATTATTTTGCAAAAGGAACTAAATGTCCATGATTTAAAACAAAACAAAACACAATCTTCTTTACATATAACCTTTCAGATATGTCTGTATCTCATAGATGGAAAGGCACAAGAGCCTTAGTCAGGATGCTTTCAGCTACAGAACCTAGAAAGTCACTAAATCCCCAAACAGGAAGTACAGAGATCAGGCAGGCTCAGTGACTTGGAGTGTCATCCACGGCCCCAGAGCTTACGAGCTCTCTGCTCTACAGACCTGGTGAAGGCTTTGTCCTAAGGCTAGCTCCCCACATGCTGATTAGATGGCTGCCAGGCGTAATTGGTGCCCCGTGTTCCTGTTCAATTCCTAAAACAGACTAGCTTTTCATTCTTAGAAATCCTAGCAAGCTTCTCCTTGCTGCTCCATGACCCAAACTGGCTCAGACCAGCTCACCTTTGAATCAGTACCTGGCACACTTGATGGAAATACTCTGGGGAGGAAGGAAGGAGGAGGGAGGTAAGGGTAGGGGGGAGGGAAAGAAAGGGCCCCAGACATGTGGGCTGCTGGTCTGACACAGCCAGGCCTCAGGGTGAGAAGCTGTCCCGGTGCACACAGCGAGGCCACACTGCTCTCCTGCTGGGCATAAGCAACCTCACAGAGCACCAGCGCCTCAGGAAAGGTCATTCTGAGATCAAGTTAAGTAAGACAAGACCACTTGACAATTTTGTCTAAGCACAGACAGAAACAAGGTTATCATACAACCCACAAAACACCCAACATTGCCCTCCCTGGGCTAACACGAGTGACAGGTGCTTCTTCAGGAGTTACAGCTTTAGTCTCACTCTAGCCCACCCTCCCCATAGAGATTTATGGAGACACCCAATCATAGAATTGCCCCCAACTTAGTGACAGCATGCAACCCAGAACTAACCTCATCCCCACGAACCTTCCCTAAATCACCCAATCAAAGCTCAAATCCTTTTTACCAGGCTCTTACTTAGACACCCCATGGCTCTCCGTAGTGTGTGTCCTCCCTCCTGCAACGAATAATGAACCCAGCTTTTTCCACTCACGCTGTGTTCCTGGTGGTCTCTAGCTGGAGGACATCAATGCTGGTTTTAGACTAATGTTTGCCAAAAGCTTTTATTTTCATTATTACCTCCCTAAGAAGCCTCTTCAGATATTTTTTTCCTAATCATCCCCAACCCATGAAATATTAATACCACAGATATACAGAATCTCTGTCTATTTACTGTATGTACACCGATGCTTTATACATACAAAGAGGACGATCCCCTCAGCACATGCACATACACATACACATTCATGAACCAATTTTCACATGGTTTAGACTAAATTATGAGGGGGTAGAGCAGATGTTAAAGAGTCCATCACAAAATGTTAAGAAAGCACATACCTTCTCAGCAATATACCTTTTTAGGGCAGAAATAATAACGACAGTTGCCATTTTTTAGTGCTTTCTGTACACCAGGCACTACTCTTACGTAGCTATTAGTTTTTGCATAGGTTAACTCATCTTATCCATCGAAAGACCTTTGAGATTGGTACCATAATCATCCCAATTTTAAAGCTGATGAAACCGAAGCACAAAGCAGTTAACTGTCATGCCCCATCACAGTGCTCATAAACAGTAGAGACGCCACATGACTGGACTTCAGACTCCAGGGGACATGCTCTTAGCCTTGAGAATGTACTGCCCCACACTCAGCAACAGTTCCATAAATACTTGCTAACGGCCATGAACAAACATACAAGCCAATGTGCATTGTGATTTTCATGACAGAACTTCCAAACACTCACGAACAAGGCAGTGAAATGAACTTGGGATAAGACCTAAAAGTCAGACGTCTGTGATATAGAAAAGCATTTTAGTGGAAATCTTTCAGGGGACTTTTTCACACTGTGTTGCATGACTGTCAAATGTTTCAGAAAACGAATCCCATTGTGTGTGTGTGTGTGTGTGTGTGTGTGTGTGTGTGTGCGTGTTTGCTTAACCAGAAAATCCCTTGGTTAAGAAAGGGAGGGAGGGAGAGGAGGTTGGGTATTTTTTCCCCTGAAAATTAGGAATTGAAAAGCGAGGATGACGTCACACAACTGCCAGAGACGGCAAAGCTCTGCATCTCCACTGGCCGCCACAGCCCCCTGTGCTCAGTTTTGCTGCTGTACAGTCACAAAGCCTGTCCTCCCTGAGTGCCACCACTTCGTGCACATCTTCGGAGCATTTCTCTTCCAGAAGAAACCGGATTTGCAATGTTGGTTTTTTACAACTGTCTTTTTGTTTCCGACATTGCCAGAGAATTCAAGATCCTACAAAACGTTTCCCTTCTGAGGTCAAGCGAACCACTCCTGGGACTTCTGCTCAAGTCAGAGCCTTTAGTGAAGCTGATTTTACACAATCAGATAGAGAAGGAAAATGGCTTTTGTGATGAGCATCTGCTGTTTTGTTAAAAATGCGGTTAAGGACATTAACAAAAGTGACATTACCAGCTGTTCTAATGTCAAGCAGTTTAGCTAAACTGTTTTTTATCAAATGACAACATATGACACCCAAATCAATTCCAAACCAATAACACATTGTTACTTGTAAAACAGAGCTGAGGGGGAGGGAGAGGACGAGTGAGCTCCAGAGCAAGAGAACACAGAAGCGGGAGAGAGAGAAGTTAATTAAAGCACAGGTTCAAATTTCTCCTGAAGTAGGAATGACAAACAATATGATGCTGATCGTTTTCACAAATGTTTTTACTTTTATTTCAAACAAAGCAAAAGGGGACCATTATCCATTCCATATTCTGACACAGAAACACAGTGTTTTTCTTTCGTAACATACTTGTAATGGCAAAAAGAGACGACAGTGAGCTTCTGGCCAGTTACAATCTGACTTGGCTTCTGCCCTTGAGCCACATCCCTCCTGAGGAATGTGACAGTCAGGAGAGCAGAACTGTCTTGTGTGGTTATGTTCAGTTCCTCTGTTTTTATCTGCCCATCATTTAAAATTATCAGGCCATTAAAAGGTGGCAGATCAGTAGCACTGCCAACTGTGTTGTCCTTATGGCTGAAAAGTCTGTGGCAGTCAACAGGACGAACACCTGCCCCGTCTTCATCACAGAGCTTGTAAAAGCAAAACTGCCTGCCACGGTCACGGCTACCCCCGAATAAATGTTTAATTTCCATGACTGTGACCAGGACAGGGCCTGAGTTGTGCCCGGGGCTCAGGATTCCATGGGCATTTCGTATGCACAATTATTAATAATGCAATTCACAGATGCCAAGCCCACTAACAAGGCCTGAGCTGGGTCCTGCTTCTGGAAGAGTTGAAGTGGTTTAGTCAACAGGAAAGAAGACACTTCCAAGGGCATCATTCCTCCTGGAAGGGAAACAAAGGGGCATGCTTTGGGAAAGGAAGTTGGCCAGGAACAGAAGGTGCCCTACACGTGGAGAGAATTTCAAGACAGGTAACTCAGGAGGGACCTCCATTTGGGAGAAAAGAATCATGCCAGAACCAACAGAAGAGGCAGAAATAAGCAAGCAGCTGTGTGCCCCTGTTTCTATTAAGTGAAAGGAAGACAGGGCTGAAAGTCACAAGCAGCACACGGAGACACACAAAGGGGAACCATTTGGGAAAAATCAATGTGCATCAGATGGGCTCTACAGCACCTGCCTCCTCTTGGATCTCACTGTGTAGGTTCAGGGCAGATACATTCACCCTTAAATCGGCACAAGTGGATGGTGCGTCTCTGCTGAGAATGGAGCAAAGGCCCCACTGCCGGTTAACAGCAAGAAGAATGTCAGCCTGATGTTGGAAAGAACTTCCAACAGCAAAGCTGCAACACAGCACAGATCACCGAGAGAAATGCGTCTGGGAGCATGTTAGGGAAAGATGGGGAGCCCTTGTGTAATGTGAAGAGTCCAGCTCTGTGAAGAGACAGAGGGATGGGCAGAATGACCTCTTAAAGGTCATTCCAACCCTATTTCTACAGGAAAGAAAAGCTTTTTTGAGGGCAGTGGGTTTTAGATTTCCAATAGAGGAAAGACCATTTTGTAGTATTTTTCAAAATTATTTTTGTTGGTTTCTAGTAATGTCTAAGGTAGATCTTTTCATTTTACTTTTGAAACCAATCTTAACATTTTTTACAGTCACCTATCTAAATCCTCTGTGTCTGAAAGGATGGAATTTGGACCAAACACCAGAAGGAGTGGTCAGATGTGAATTTTCACATTTGCTTGCTTGTTCTTGGATTCATTTATTCACTCATTTATTTAACCAATTAGAGCCTGCAGTTCAGACTCAGTTCCCCTAAGTATCTATTAAAGAGAATTGCCTTGGGACTCACAGGAGTGGAAATCTGGCTTTCTCCTCTCTGACTACTTGCTCTGTGCTCTGTGCTTGCTGGCTGCCCTACTATATGCTTACATACATGATTTTATTTCGTTATGAGATGTGTTTCATTTTTAGCCTCTTATAAAGAGAAACCGCCTAGAAAAGAAATGACAATTAATAAGAGAAGTAGGGATGGGAACCCAGGACTGACTCCAGAGCCAGTACTGTTGGCCGCTGTATTATATTCCTCCCCACCGACTTCTAAAAACACACGTCACAAGTAAACTTCTGCACAAGCAAATTCCTAAGCTAGAATGTTCCCCTGTGGCTTCTCTGGATATTAGGAAACCTGGATTATAATTGGAATTTTCAGCTAAAGTAAATAACTAAACCACAAGATCCTATAGGGTCTTCCCTATGAGGTAAGGACTCAGGCTCACAACAAAGCTGGCGACAGTTTAACAGGGTGTAGGACACCCGGTCCTTAATGGCGGGGGTCCCAGAACTTTAAAAAGATCTCAAAAGACTCCTAGGTTCCTAGGCAGTTCTCTTGGTTTTGGATAAGATTCCTTTAGCCTGAGTTGGGACTGAAGATCAGAGGGGAAATTTCTGCAGAAGTCACAGTAGAGGAGTTATCTCTGTTACTCTCCACACTGCCTCTACAAGTGAGCATTATAATCCTCACATGGAAACGGAGGACGGGTTAGGTCAAGCAACGTGTCCACACTCAGCCAGGGCATAAGAAACAGAGCTGGGATTCAAGCCCAGCTGTACCGGGTTCCGAAACATGTGTTCTTTTCTGTGGCAACACATGTTGCTCTGTTACCTCCAGAGGTTGGGCTGTATCAGCCTTTGCCACACTAGAGTTCTTGAATTCACCTTAGATCTCATCTCATAGGACAAGCCTGTGTGACCCTCTGGGGACTCCAAGGCTGCTGGTGGTCCACAGCCTCTACCCACCTAGGCACATTCAATCTGCTCTCTTCATGTTCACAAGGCCTCTTTCAGTTCCTCCCAGACTCTGTGTCCCTTCCTTTGCACGTGTCCTCCTGTCTAGAACTCTTCCCCACCCATCTCCACCACCTTGCTGACTCCTGCCCATCCTTCAGAACTCCCACAAGGAAGCCTCCTGTCATCCCAGGCCAGTTTTCCACGCTCCAGAGCAGTTTCCCAGCCTAGGCACTACTTACTGCCAGCTGGGGACAGGCAGTTCTTTGCTGTGGGGTCTATCCTGTGCCTGTGGATTAGCAGCATTCATTAGATGCTAGAAGCACCCACCTCTCAGTTTTAACACCCAAAGAAGTCTCCAGACATTGCCAAATGACCCTGGGGAGCAAAGTCACTTCCAGCCAAGCATCACTGATCTATAGCCTTTTGGAATCACTTTCCTTACTTTCAGAGCATTGATATGCACTTGCTTATGTGATTATATGACCATTTCTGCTACTTGACAGTGAGTCCCAAGAAGGCACGGATGGTGTCGGCTTTTTTACCCTTATACACCAAGCATTCAGGGTAGTGCCCGTCTCAAAGCAGGATCCCAAGAAAAACAAACACTTTTTGAATTTGTACCTAAACAGGGCTTAGTCGAAAATCACAAACTTAAGTCAGTAATTAATGGACGATTGCTGAAGCTTTTTGGAACATAAAAATAATGCCACCATATTTAGTCTCTGGGCAGGATGGATATTAACCAATCAGAACATCAGGAGAAAGAGTGAAAGCGTCGGTAAGAGGTTATTAACAATGCCCCTGACAGCACACAAGGATTACAGAATGACATCCCACCAAAACGTCAGCGGGGCCCTAATTAAAAGAAGAGCCTATTCTTTGGCAAGTGTTCCCTTGCAGCCATGGCATTGCTGGGACGTGGCACATCACACCAACCCGAAAACACACACCACGACCTGGCATCTTTGTCCAGATGCACCATTGCATGTCTCCCTGATGGAAATGAGAAAATAACGGTAACCTCAGCTGACAGGTTTATTAAGACACAGACAACATTACAAAGGCCCTTTTGACATTATAATCTCTAACGCAGTCAGGGGGAGATGCTGACTTGCCACCATTATTGAAAGTAATGGGTCCAAAAAAAAAAAAAAAAAGGTAAGAGAAAAGGAGAGCATTCCTATAAAGCTGTCAGGTTAATTATCTGGCCTACAGGTGTGTTCAGCAATCTTGACTCACTGCCTATGACGGTGCTTTCCAGCACTGTGTTGTTGTTCTCTTGCCACCCCGCTGCACCCCTGCTCTGGGGTAGTTGGATCTAAGGCTACCAGGGCATAGTTAAGGCAGAATGCTATCTTCACCAAGGTTTCTCTTTGCCCAATTATATTTTCATGCTGGTCCAACTCTTGAGACTTCCCTATCACTCGGTCACGTTGGCCCGCCAAACTCCAATCTTCTAGGACAAATAACCCAGATTAAAAAAAAAAAAAAAACCACAAGTGTGAAGTGCTACACAGGGTCACAAAACAAAAGCAAGTTTTATTCAGGTTGAATTTAAGTTCTTAGGAAGTTTACACCAGCGATCAGAAACCTATATATTGTCAAAAGTCAGGCAAAGAACCCACATGAGTCAAATAAGCCAGAGAGGAGTGAGAGGGGAGTGGTGGGGACTATGAAACACAGGGACCAGGGATGGCAGACTGTGAGCTCAGCATTACTAGAAAACCCCACTGAGCCAGGGAAGCCGGTGATGCTCCTGACCTGGGCCCGGGCCCGTCTCATGCAGAGCGGATGCTCACTTAGTATTGGCGGAATGAATGAATTCCTGTCTGAGGGTCCACCCTGTTATTTCCACGTCCAGAGCTCCATCACCAGAACACTTTCCAGGTGTCCACTGACTCACTGAGTGCCGTGAATCTCTAGTGCCTGCAGCGCAACTGCCATTTGAATAGTGCTGCCATTTGAATTGAAAAATGAAGCTAAAGCGTGAGTGGGAGGCATTGATGCATGTAGGGGACACCATTAATGTCACTTCCAGAAATGCAGAGCCCATATAGCTCATGGTCATGAGTGATTTTATTTCCAACTAGTTATAGGTGGGCGTTATTCATCGTAACTTGAGAGATCATACAATTTTGCAAGAGACTTGGTAGCCTGTCAGGTCTACAAAATGAAGACCAAGGATATCAAATGAGATTATTATGACACCTATCTTTGCTCAAATAAAGGAAGGAAAAAAGCACTCCCCCAGCCTCTTCTCCTCTCCTTAAAGAAATTCACCTTTTTCCCCACTTACTACTCACAAGCACTACAATACAAATGTAAATATAAATATGCTCAGAAGCCATAAAATGTATGTTGGTAGAAATTTCAAACAGTACAGAAGAGTACAATATGAAAAATACAGATCCTACACTACTCAGAGGTGGCCTTGGTGAACAATTTCAGGGTGTGTATGACATAAATAGGGTCAGACTTGCACAAAGGAGCTACCTTTTCCCTCAACATCTTGGGCATCTTTCTATGTCTATAAATATATGTCTACTCTATTCTTTTTATCTACTGCTTAGTAAAAACCCACTTTACAAGCATATAAGGTCAATTTGTCTCAATACTCATCATGGGAAATCTTCTATAATCTGGGCTCTTTCTGATCTCTTCAGTATTACGAAGCTTAAATCATCAGAATCAATAGAAGTGGCTGGCATTGGCTGGTTTTTGTTGCAAGGATTTGGTTTTACTTAATTTGGGCACGTTTAGAAAAAATATTTAGAAATGCCTGTGTATGAGGTGATGAGGAGAGAAGCATCCCACAGGAGTCCAAGGAATGCAAAGTGTATTTTTGAGGAAGGATTTGGGAGGCGAGTTACAGATCCAAAGGGTTCAGACTACATGCCAATTGTTCCAAGGTACAAGTTGAATACTTTACATAAATCATATAAGAATTGGAAAGTATACTCATCTTTGGTTTTCTATTTCAAGCTTCCAGGAATACTTGTCTTCAGTATTAGGACTTAGCACTGTGCTAAGCACTGCCCATGGCCTATGCCATTTAATCCTCATGTTCACCCTGAGAATAAGGTACTGTTATCCTCCCCAATGTAAAGATGAGGAAATTAAGGCTCGAGGTTACACAAAGATCAGTGAAGCAGCAAAGCTGAACCCAAGCAATCAACCTCAAGAACCTGAACTCTATAAGCATCAAATTTTATCTTTTTAAAAGCCAGAGATTTATGGACAGAAAAAACCTGTGTTCCTTCATGTCTTGGGTTTTTCCTCTAAACATAAAAACAATGCAAAACATATTTCTGTTTTCTCTTCGCCTAACTAGATTTCCATTTCATTTGGCAGGGGTGGTGGTGGCTTAAGGCAGTGCCTTGTCAGCTTCAATTAATAACAAAGATTTTTCAAAGGGGTGACAAGCAGAGAAGAAGAGAGCAGGAAGGAAAGACCTATGGAAACGATTCGTACATTTCTCCCAAGAGAGGGGAGGTTATCTGTGTCAGTGTGGCCAAGAGTCCAGCACTCTGTTAACGCTCCTCTGAGACCATCTACTGCTCTGCAGATACATCAAACACACCCAGTGCTTTGCACAAGTTAGTCCTGCCTGGGAGGCTCCCCTCCCACCCCCAGTTACCCACATGAGGGAGCCTTCACTTCCATCAGATTCCTGCTTCTCCTCTTTTCTAAAAGAGCTCTGCCCCCATCCTTATCCCATAACCTGCTATGTGCTATTCTTAACACTTACATGAATACAGTCACCCTCACTGTAAACCCTGTATGTATCCACAGCCCCTGAAACAGTAACAGTACAGGCTCAATAAATATTTGTTGAATGAGAAAATACACTGTGTACTATTTGAAACATACCTCTTTGGGTGTTCTGATAGGCATTCTAAATCAAAGTGTGTGTGTGTGTATCTCTGTGTGTACATAAACATATATGTATATCTCTATTATATATAAATATATACATACATGTATGTTTATACTTTGAAGTTTAGACATTCATCATCAATAAATACGTGTATTATTATTATCATCATCATCAGTAATACTGGTGATCCAACCAGTATAAATCAATTGAATTACAAGCACAGGACTCACAAGGTATTTGGACATTGCACTAATTGTGAAGGACAGTGATTAATTCGTGGGTAACAATATTGTGTTATTTGTAAATACAATGTGCAATCTTTATGAACTTCATGGAAGATCTATTTTTCTCCTGCTGCTTCTTCTACCATGAAAACGGAGAAGTGCTCAGAGTCCTACTTAAGCTATTAACATTTATAGAAATTTAAGTTTATTATCAAGTCTTACTGAACTGATCAAGTCCCTACAGTTAACCAGCAATGCATTTCTCATTTGGTGATCATGGTGACAGAGGGTCCAAAAATTCCTAGTCAGTACTCACTGGCGTTCAGGTGAAGGGGGCCTGGCAACAAACACTTGAAAGAATCCCCTGTTGGAAGAATGAATGAAACAGAAGACGGACAGGTTTCACCCCTCCAGAGGGGTATCTTCTATGCCTTCTCTATGACTGTTAGGCTGATGTAATTAATCTAACACATGGAGCAGAATTTACTCTTCATTTTCAAGTACGTTGTCTACTGAGAGTTTCCATGAGCACTCTGATTATGCAAGGCTCTTGTCAGTGGATCCCTGCCAATACCAACCATCAAGCTAATGACCTGTGCTTGCCAGCTCCAAGGTGAAGGACAACTCTTGGGCATTTCTCCCCAGGACTCAAAGAAGAATCATCTCTGCTAATGATCTCGGAGTAGCAGGTGTCCACTGCCTTCCTGCCAGAGGCTGTCCCAGCTCAGAGTGGGGGCATTAAGGGAGGAGGAAAGAAAATCTACTAATTCATAGTGGTTTAGATTATTGACTTCACCTTCATGGAAGATAAAATAAAAAGGAAAGGTCTTGTTTTGGAAGGTGAGACTGAGGACGTTAGCCTGCATTTCATCAATGTCATTTTTTTTTATGTTGGGCAACGGTATATATCCTGTGATTTGTCAATAGCACCATACAGTGAAGCTAAAAGGTTGAAGGTTATTTCTATAATGATTGATACTCTTTCTGTCACAGTAGTCTAGCCTCTGCAGATTCTTCCTTTTCTCCTCCACTCTGGTGAATCCTGTTTAAAGTTCTTGGGTGAAAGAGCTGCAAACCACAGCAGACATCAAACCTTAAACACTGATTTGACATATTGGGATGTGTGATGCTATTCACTGCCCAGTTTCAAGCCCCTTCAGGAGCACTTGAAACACAGTCAGAAGATTCTTTGAACACGGGGTAAAAGTGTATGGATGACCTACATTGTCACTGGCGTCTCTTCAGCCAAAGACAAAAAAATGCTTTGGGTCAGCACACTTCCTCAGCTAATGGAAAGATTGCCCGAAATCCTGTGGACCAGAGTCATGGAAAAATGCGCAGACAAGTCAGCCCATGACTTTCCCTGCCCCCATCCTTCCCATTTTACAAATCTAAATCAAAAGACAAACGGGAATTCTAGTGAAACAAAATGAACATGTGAAGAATCTCAACAATGTTTGGGGTGGGGAGGTACTGTAATACCCTTGAAAACAGTGTGATTATTCTGGGCCTCCCAAATAATGTGAAAATAAATATGCATCATGTATAGGGCAGGAGGGATGGGTAAAAGCTGCAAAAATATGTTTGCTGCTTTATGAATTTCACATACAGTGTTCTATGTTCCAGTGAATGGCAAGGCAAAATGTAACAAAAATCTAAAAACTACTTTTTGTGGTAATCACTGTTTTAAATTGACAAACTATAAGCCAAACTGAGATAATCTTTGTAACTCCACAGAGAAACAGAAAAGTATTAAGTCCCTTAAAAACATCACTATCCATGTTCTCCAATCAAAGGTTAGGATAATCCTCAGTACATTTCAGAAAAGTAATGTCTCAAATCAATAAGGGTCAATGATAGTGGGGACTCTTACACATCTTCGGGAGACAAAAGCCCTCTGGGGAAGAGAAACCAGGCTGCCTGATGATATTCAGCAGAAATCTCTAAGCTGTTAGAAGAACTTGGATCCACATGGCCACCCAAACTTCAATGTAAGAATGCAACAGAGGGAAAACATAATCTCCAGGAGGGAAAACATAATCTCCAGGAGGTAAAACGAAGAATAAAAACATGAACAGCAATAACCTACAGCATTATTCTGTAAATCTACTTCAAGTGGCAAAAGCAAAAAATGTAGTTGTACATATGCCAGAAATTGTAATGCTACATCGAATAGACAAGCTCTGTTTCTGAATGCCCAGCATCCATTCATCCATCAGCATCCACTTCCTCTGGGAGAATCATTTTTTGCCGACTCCCGATTCATATAATTTGAGAGAGGTCCTTCCAGGCACAAGCACATGACCAGACAGAACATCCCTGACCTCATCCCCCCTGTAAGAGTTGGTCTAAGAGTTTTTGTTGAAACTATTAGAAGAGAGAGGTTTCCCTGATGGTGGTTTAACAAGTAGTTGGAGGTAGACAGGGTGACAGGTAGGCATGTAGGCAGGTGACCATCTTTGTTGTCATACAAGAAAAATCTTCCAGAGAATAAAGGTATCACACAAGAAGGTACAGTTGAGAGATGGCCAGAGATACCTGACAACATACAAGTCCCTAAATACAGCCATGAATGAAGCTAGGTAGCTAGGTGTCCTTAGTATTTGAGATGATAACTTCTCTTGTTTGTTTCAGTCACTTTGATATGTGTTTCTATCACTCGCAATTGATAATCCATTTCACATGAGGTATAAAATGTGGAATGATCTTTACAAGAACAAACAGCCTTACCAAAAGCACCATGCCTTGCTCATCAGTATAACCCCAACCCTGAGAACAACAATTGATATGAGAAGACTTCTGATAATTGTTCAATGAATAGAGAATTTTTTAAAATATGGATCTTTGTTGACTCAAGAATTATCTCCCAAATTCACAGTTTTAAAAAATGAAACATACAACACATCTGTCCTTTTCATCAAAATCCCAGCAAGACCAAACACTGGACAAAAACTCACATTCTCC
The DNA here is from genome assembly GCF_028021215.1 of Eschrichtius robustus. NCBI lineage: Eukaryota > Metazoa > Chordata > Mammalia > Artiodactyla > Eschrichtiidae > Eschrichtius > Eschrichtius robustus. The sequence continues at coordinate 29,594,058 of NC_090835.1, read as the reverse complement.
CATATCTATCCGGCTCACAACAAATTATTACTTCCACACGGTACTTGTTTATGAATGGATAATCTACATACCATATTTTTAATGGGTAAATGTACTTAATTATCCATTTTTCTCCCCAAAACAGGAACACCAGTACCAAGAACACTAAGCAACTCTCCTAAGAAGAAGGCATGTCATTCCAAACCTTTGGTTTTCAGAGGTGGTTAATTAGACAAGCAAAAACAAGGAGCCAACTTTTGGGGGAGAATTAAAGACCTAATTTACAAATAAAATATGCAAATTCCTACCCCCAGCTGACACCAAGGGACCAAGGACAAATAAACACTTTCATTTTCCATTACCTCCATTTTCTATTACCATAAGAAAACTAAAACATCTGTATCATTTAATTTACTTTTAATTTACTATTTTGGTTTTCTTTCCTAATTTTTAATGCAGGGCAGTATTTCTAAAGAATGCTCTTTTTAAAAAATACCTTCTTTGCTTCATCTAATGCAAAGCAGTTTTCCCCAGAAATGACTTTATATTGTTGGTTCCTATGTTACATTTTGCAGGAAATAAAATGTCTCTTCCTCTTCTACAAAAAAACTCAGACAACTAGATATTCAAGGAAGGTTTGTGTGCACTTGGAACCCTTTGGCTGATGTTTTATTTGGCCATATGACATGGTACTCCTATCACACCCTCCCAGCTAATGACTCTTATCACAAAGCAAACTTCTCCCAAAAGAGCCTTCAAAGATGACAACTAATTGTAGATGCCAACTGGATGTTGAACATTTGTATGGTTTCCACCTTATTTTCCAAAGAAAGTGTAAAACTGCAGAGTAAAACTGCCACATTAATCTTTTGTTGGGACCTAGCATTTGGTCACATTTTAAGTCACATCCTCTCATTACTGGAGTCACATTTTTATTTCAAATTAATCCTTCTTTTTTCCCTTCATTCAGTATTGATTAAATGCTTTCCATGTGCTGGGTACTGAGCCAGCTCTGGGAACATAATCGTGAACAAAAGCCCATACAGGTCCAGCTTTAATGGAAAGTCCAGGCTGGTAGGGGAGACAGATCTGATTCAAATAATTTATGGTTTCAAACTGCAGTTGGGGAGTCAGGTGAGGCCCTTTAAGGGAGTGAAGATGTGAGACTAGGTATTAAATAGGCCTAGAAAGTGTCTGTGCTGTAGGGGGGGTGGGGAAGAAGGAAGTGGGGTGAGTGCAGAAAAGTGCTGCAAAACAAAGAACAGCAGCTACCCAGACCCCGTGGTGGGAAAAAGTGGCCAGGGGCTGGACACCAAGGCAAAGCTTATGTGAGATGGGAGACGAAGGCTGGGGAGAGGCCCCACCAAGCAGGACCTTCCAGGATGCTTCAGGATAGAGGTCTTTATCCTAGGAGTGATAAGAAGGATCCAACCCACTTCATTAAAGAAACAAAACTGGTTAAATTCAACACATTTTCTGTAAAGCTAACATTGCAATAGAACTGATGAGAAAGCTCCACGTCATGTTCTCCGTGCTTCACCTAAATTACTGTATCACACTGGCAACTAATGAAACATATTTCCCCTACCTCCATTTTTCATGTGTATACTATGTCTAAGGTTCTTCTGACATTGTTTTCTTTGCTCTTCTAGTGATCATAATAAACATCATTTAAAACAGCAATTGTTATAAATCATGGTGATAGCAGCCAAAATTTGTTGAAGTGTCACTATACACAAGACATTGGATCAAACAATTGCTGTGCATTTCCACACTGAAATCAGCTTCAACCTTAAAAATTATCTACTACTATTATCCTCACGTGACAAACTGGGTCTCAGAGAAAAAAATGTTCTTTGACCAAAATCATATATCTAATGAATAGCCAAGTTGGTAGATTATTACAAGTCTATTTGATTTCAAGGTCTGTGTTTTTTTTAAAAATTGAGGTTAAAGCCACATAACATAAAATTAATCATTTTAAACTAAACAACACATTGGCATTTAAGGATGTATAATGTGCAACCATTACCTCTGTCTAGTCCCAAAGCATTTTCATCATGCCAAAATCAAACCCATATTCATTAAGCAATTATTCACCATTTTCTGTTTCCCCCACCCCAAGCAACCATCACTGTGTTTCATGTTTCTATGGATTACCTATTCTGGATATTTCATATAAACAGAATCATACATTATGTGACCTTTTGTGTCTGGCTTGATTTGCACTGAAATGCTGTTTAGCATCTTTTCATGTATTTGTTGGCCATTTGTGTAATTTAGAGAAATGTCTATTAAGCCCTTTGCCCATTTGAGTCGTTGGTATTTTTATTTTTGAGTTGTATATATTCTAGATACAAGATCCTTATCAGATATTATGTGATTTGTAAATACTTTCTCACATTATGTACGCTGTTTCACTTTCCTGATGGTACCCTTTGAAGCATAAAAGTTTTTAATTTTCATGAACTCCAATTTACCTGTTTTTTTCTTTTGCTGCCTATGCTTTTCATATCATATACAAGAATCCATCACCAGTTCCAAGGGTCATGATGATTTTTCCCCTGTGTTTTTCCTCTAAGACTTTTATGGTTTTAGATGTTATATTTAGTCATTAATCCATTTTGAGTTAATTTTTTATATGGTGTGAGGCATCAAGGTCCATGCTTATAACCACTAACCTATGTAAGAGGCTGCTCCCAAAACCAAATTAAAGGTTATCTTCTGAAAATGAAAACGGGAAAATGAAATCAGCCCTTTGTAGAAGAAGCCTCCATCTGTAAAGAAGTGCGAAGAACATTCTAGTTCCTCTCAGAAAGGAGTTTGGGGTTTACGTGCTGGTAGCAAGGATAACACATGGCCAACAGAAAGTTTTGCTTGGCCAGCAGTATGTGCAAAAGTTTTATATTAGTTGCTAATATAAAATGAGAAATTTCCACATAAGGATTCAGGCTTCCTGCTCTCTTTGGAGTAATGGAAGTTCTGGCCCAGTTTGCTGGGTACTCTGAACCCTTGAAGGAAGAAAGTCTCTTCAGTTTGTCATAGACCTCAGTAGCCCTGCTTAATTAATTTTTCATACACCCAACAGGCCCTTGTCAACATCTGGGTTGTAACCTCTGCCTACTAAGCAAGTCAGATGTTAAATCCTGATCAATCTTAGATAGCTATACAAAGAGAAATCAAATGGTAGAAACTGATGGCCTCTAAGGGTAGGTCCATGAGACAGGTACAGTACTAAGATGAAGATAGAGGCATAATAGTTTGGTGACACTCACCAGTAGGATTATTGCTCTGCTCTATCCACCTACAGCTTGTAATGAGGTTCTCTCTGCCACTCTCCTCTGTTTGAACAAGTATTCCTCCTTCATATCTCAATGCAGATGTCAGTTCCTCCAGGATGCCTTCCCAAATCCTCCACATGTAGATTAAGGAACCCTCTCATGTCCCACTATAACATTATTCCATAATGGGCTACATAATTTGCAGAGCCCAGTAGAAAATGAAAATCTGGGGCCTCCTGTTCAAAGTTATTAAAAATCTCAAGGCAGTGACAGCAGGGCATTAAGCCAAGTGGGGGACCCTTCTAAGCCTGGGGCCCTGGGCAGCTACAGAGGTCACAGGCCTGGGGAATAGAACTTATATTTTTCTCTTCTGTCATGGCACTCACTTCTTTTCACCTCCATTGTTTCCTCTCACCTTTGAATCAACCCAGTAGAAAACACAGTGCCTGGCATGCAGTAAACTTTAAGAAATAAAGATTGACTGACTTAATGAGATGATAGGAATGGATAATGATTAAACCACCATGAAATCTGGAGCTATTGTTCTGACATCCATTTGCATCCAGTCAGCTGCTCCACAAATGCTCCTTCGTATTTTATCTTCCGTAACAATGACACTATGTCAACCTATCCAGGGAGCCCAGCAATGGTAATGCTGCATGTTAATAAAATCCCCGTCTTTCCCCACAGAGCTATTTCTTAACACGAAGCTTTAGAAGATAGATAATCAGGGCACACTACACTGGAGGTCCATATACTAAAACCATGCAAAGCTATGCTAGACACATTGCTACATTAAATATAAAACTAATGTTACTTGAGTGCCTAAAGAGGAGAAGGTGGAATTTTGGGTAGGCTGAGCCTGCTGCTGCTAGCCTGGAAATGATCACCTGGTACAGAGTTTGTGCTGTGGGGCATCTCAGAGCCTGAGATAATGCCATAATTACACGTTAGCTTTCCCTAGTCATAATATCTTAGAAACTGGAAGATGTGAGGAGGAGGAGGAGAGAAAAGTTAAAACTGAAAAAAAAGACTAAATTATTTTTACACAATACAAGGGCTCCTTGGAAGGTCTAAATAGCAACATTAGCAAAATTACAAAAGTATACCCCAGAAACAAAGGCCAGATAGCAGACAAAAACTTAGTAGTTTATTTTATATATTCCACAAAGGACGACAAAGATGAGAAATGCACAGTTTTTCAGAGGAGCAACAGGGTGAAAACCCTCATCTCCTTTAAAACTTAGGGTATCAGTAAATGCTAAAAGGAGTTCTTCAAGCTGGAACAAAACAACATGAATTAATAACATGCAAGTATATTACACACTGACAAAGGTATGTACACAATAAAAATCAGAATACTGCAATGTGGTAGTGTGTTAACCACTTTAGTAAAAAGGTTAATGAAGAAAAGTATTAAAATAACTTTATCTACAATAAATTGTTAGTGAATACACAATATAAAAAGAGGTAAATGGTGACAACAAAAAAGAGGAAGAGTATAAGGGTAGAGTTTTTGTATGCAATTGAAGTTAAGCTGTTATCAGCATAAAATAGACTGTTACATCTATAAGATGTTTTACGTAAGCCTCATGGTAACCACAAAGCAAAAACCTATACTAGATACACAAAACATAAAGAGAAGTGAATCAAAACATACCACTACAGAAAATCACCAATTCACAAAAAAGGACATCAAGGAAGGAAGGAATGAGAGAATTACAAAAAAGCCAGGAAACAATAAGATGGCATTAGTACAAAAATAGTCAGCAAATATAAGACAGACATCACACCAAGTAACTTTAAAATGATATGACATTACAAAGCAACAGGAAGAAAGCTGAGAAACCTAAAAGCATACGGGAACTAAACAACACCATTCTGAATAACCAAGGGGTAAAAGAAAAAATTTAAAAATTAAAAAAAAACTCTCAAAACAAACGAAAATGGAAACACAACACACATCAAAACCTATGGGGTGCTACAAAAGCAGTTCTTAGAGGGAAGTTAATAGCAATAAAAAATATATAAGAAAATAAAAAGATCACAAATAAATAACCTAACATTACATCTCAAGAACTAGAAAAAGAAGAACAAACAAAGCCTGAAGTTAGGAAAAGGAAGGAAATAACAAAAAGCAGAGCAGAAATATATTAAATTGAGACCAGAAAAACAACAGAGAAAAATCAACAAAATTAAAAGCTGGTTTTTTTGAAAAGATAAACAAAATTGACAAGTTTTTAGCTTAGACTAAGGAAAAAAAAAAAAAAGAGAGAGCAGACATAAATAAAATCAGACATGAAAGAGGAGATACTACAACAAATACAATAAGAAGACACCAGATTGGGGCAGGGGGACCTTCAAGATGGCAGAGGAATAAGAAGTGGAGATCACCTTCCTCCCCACAAATACATCAAAAATACATCTACTTGTGGAACAACTCCTATAGAACACTTACTGAATGCTGGCAGAAGACCTAAGACTTCCTAAAAGGCAAGAAACTCCCCACATACCTGGGTAGGGCAAAAGAAAAAAGGAAAAACAGAGACAAAAGAATAGGAATGTGACCTGCACCTCTGGGAGGGAGCTGTGAAGGAGGAAAACTTTCCACACACTAGGAAGCCCCTTCACTGGCGGAGATGGGGGGTGGGTGGGAGGGAAGCTTTGGAGCCACGGAGGAGAGCACAGCAACAGGGGTGCAGAGGGCAAAGCAGAGACATTCCCACACAGAGGATCGGAGCCGACCAGCACTCACCAGCCTGAGAGGCTTGTCTGTTCACCCGCAAGGGCAGGCGGGGGCTGGGAGCTGAGGCTCGGGCTTCGGAGGTCAGATCCCAGGGAGAGGACTGGGGTTGGCTGTGTGAACACAGCCTGAAGGGGGCTAGTGCACCACAGCTAGCCAGGAGGGAGTCTGGGAGAAAGTCTGGACCTGCCTAAGAGGCAAGAGACTATTGTTTTGGGGTGTGTGAGGAGAGGGGATTCAGAGCACCACCTAATCGAGCTCCAGAGACAGGTGCGAGCCGCGGCTAACAGCGCGGACACCAGAGACGGGCATGAAATGCTAGGCTGCTGCTGCAGCCACCAAGAAGCCTATGTGCAAGCACAGGTCACTATCCACACCCCCCCCCCCAGGAACCTGTGCAGCCCGCCACTGCCAGGGTCCCGTGATCCAGGGACAACTTCCCCGCGAGAACACACAGCGCACCTCAGGCTGTTGCAACGTCATGCTGGCCCCTGCTGCCACAGACTCGCCCTGCATTCCGTACCCCTCCCTCCCCCCGGCCTGAGTGAGCCAGAGACCCCTGATCAGCTGCTCCTTTAACCCCATCCTGAGTGAAGAACAGATGCCCTCAGGCGACCTACACACAGAGGTGGGGCCAAATCCAAAGCTGAACCCTGGGAGCTGTGCAAACAGAGAAGACAAAGGAAAATCTCTCCCAGCAGCCTCAGGAGCAGTGGATTAAATCTCCACAATCAACTGGATGTACCCTGCATCTGTGGAATACCTGAAGAGACAACGAACCAACCCAAAATTGAGGTGGTGGACTTTGGGAGCAACTGTAGACTTGCGGTTTGCTTTCTGCATCTAATTTGTTTCTGGTTTTATACTTACTTTAGCTTAGTATTTACAGCTTATTATCATTGATAGATTTGATTATTGATTTGGTTGCTCTCTTCCTTTTTAATATATATATATATATTTATCCTTTTTCTCTTTTTGTGAGTGTGTATGTGTATGGTTCTTTGTGTGATTTTGTCTGTATAGCCTTGATTTTACCATTTGTCCTATGGTTCTCACTATCCGATTTTTGTTTTTTGGGGTTTTCTTTTGTTTTGTTTTAGCATAGTTTTTAGTGCTTGCTATCATTTGTGGATTTGTTTTTTGGTTTGGTTGTTCTCGTCTTTCTTTTTTCTTTCAATTACTTTCTTTTTTTAAATATTTTTTTATTTTTTATTTTAATAACTTTATTTATTTTTCTTTCTTTCTTTCTTCCCCCCGCCCCCCACCTTTTCTTCTGAGCTGTGTGGCTGACAGGGTCTTGGTGCTCTGGCCAGGTGTCAGGCCTGAGCCTCTGAGGTGGGAGAGCCAAGTGAAGGACACTGGTCCATCAGAGACCTCCTGGCCCCACGTAATATCAAACGATGAAAGCTCTCCCAGAGATCTCCGTCTCAATGCTAAGACCAGCTCTACACAACGATCAGCAAGCTGCAGTGCTAGACACCTTATGCCAAACAACTAGCAAGTCAGGAACACAACCACACCCATTAGCAGAGAGGCTACCTAAAATAATAAGTTCACAGACACCCCAAAACACACCACTGGACATGGTCCTGCCCATCAGACAGACAAGATCCAGCCCCACCCACCAGAACACAGGCACCAGTCCCCTCCACCAGGAAAAGTGCACAACCCACAAAAGAACCAACCTTACCCACTGAGGGCAGACACCAAAAACAACAGGAACTACAAACCTGCAGCCTGCAAAAAGTAGAACCCAAACACAGAAAGTTAAGCAAAATGAGAAGACAGAGAAATACACAGCAAATGAAGGAGCAAGGTAAAAACTCACCAGACAAAACAAATGAAGAGGAAATCGGCAGTCTACCTGAAAAAGAGTTCAGAGTAATGATAGTAAAGATGATCCAAAATCTTGGAAATAGAACGGAGAAAATATGAAAAACGTTTAACAAGGAACTAGAAGAACTAAAGAGCAAAACAAACATGATGAACAACACAATAAACGAAAGTAAAAATTCTCTAGAAGGAATCAGCTGCAGAATAACTGAGGCAATAGAACGGATAATTGACATGGAAGATAAAATAGTGAAAATAACTAATGCAGAGCAGAGTAAAGAAAAAAGAATGAAAAGAATTGAGGACAGTCTCAGAGACCTCGGGGACAACATCAAATGCACCAACATTTGAATTATAGGATTCACAGATTAAGAAGAGGAAAAAAAAGGGACTTAAAAAATATTTGAAGAGATTTTAGTTGAAAACTTCCCTAATATGGGAAAGAAAATAGTCAATCAAGTCCAGGAAGCACAGAGAGTCCCATACAGGATAAATCCAAGGAGAAACACGCCAAGAAACATATGAATCACACTACCAAAAATTAAATACAAAGAAAAAATATTAAAAGCAGCAAGGGAAAAGCAACAAATAATATATAATAATATAAATAATATACAAGGGAAACCGCATAAGGTTAACAGCTAATCTTTCAGCAGAAACTCTGCAAGCCAGAAGGGAGTGGCAGGACATATTTAAAGTGATGAAAGGGAAAAACCTACAACCAAGATAACTCTACCCAGCAAGGATCTCATTTAGATTCGATGGAGAAATTAAGGCCATTACAAACAAGCAAAAGCTAAGCGAATTCAGCACCACTAAACCAGCTTTACAACAAATGCTAAAGAAACTTCTCTAGGCAGGAAACACAAGAGAAGGAAAAGATCTACAATAACAAACCAACAACAATTAAGAAAATGGTAATAGGAACACACATATTGATAATTACCTTAAATGTAAATGGATTAAATGCTCCCACCAAAAGACATAGACTGGCTAAATGGATACAAAAACAAGACCTATATATATGCTGTCTACAAGAGACCCTCTTCAGACCTAGGGACACATACAGACTGAAAGTGAGGGCATGGAAACAGATATTCCATGCAAATGGAAATCAAAAGAAACCTGGAGTAGCAATTCTCATATCAGACAAAATAGAGTTTAAAATAAAGGCTATTACAAGAGACAAAGAAGGACACTACATAATGATCAAGGGATCAATCCAAGAAGAAGATATAACAATTGTAAATATTTATGCACCTAACACAGGAGCACCTCAATACATAAGGCGAATGCTAACATCCATAAAAAGGGAAATCAACAGTAACACAATCATAGTAGGGGAGTTTAACATCCCACTTTCAGCAATGAACAGATCATCCAAAACAAAAATAAATAAGGAAACACAAGCTTTAAATGCTACATTAAAAAAGATGGACTTAATTGATATTTATAGGACATTCCATCCAAAAACAAGAGAATACACTTTCTTCTCAAGTGCTCATGGAACATTCTCCAGGATAGATCATATCTTGGGTCACAAATGAAGCCTTGGGAAATTCAAGAAAATTCAAATTGTATCAAGTATTTTTTCTGACCACAATGCTATGAGACTAGATATCAATTACAGGAAAAAAAAGCTGTAAAAATACAAACACATGGAGGCTAAACAGTACACTACTTAATAACCAAGAGATCACTGAAGAAATCAAAGAGGAAATCAAAAGATACCTAGAAACAAATGACAATGAAAACACGATGACTCAAAACCTATGGAATGCAGCAAAAGCAGTTCTAAGAGGGAAGTTTATAGCAATACAATCCTACCTTAAGAAACAAGAAACATCTCAAATAAACAACCTAACCTTACACCTAAAGCAATTAGAGACAGAAGAACAAGAAAACCCCAAAGTTAGCAGAAGGAAAGAAATCATAAAGAGCAGATCAGAAATAAATGAAAAAGGAATGAAGGAAACGATAGCAAAGATCAATAAAACTAAAAGCTGGTTCTTTGAGAAGATAAACAAAATTGATAAACCATTAGCCAGACTCGTCAAGAAAAAAAGGGAGAAGACTCAAATCAATAGAATTAGAAATGAAAAAGGAGAAGTGACAACTGACACTGCAGAAATACAAAGGATCATGAGAGATTACTGCAAGCAACTCCATGCCAATAAAGTGGACAGCCTGGAAGAAATGGACAAATTCTTAGAAATGCACAACCTTCTGAGACTGAACCAGGACGAAATAGAAAATATGAACAGACCAATCACAAGCACTGAAATTGAAACTGTGATTAAAAACCTTCCAACAAACAAAAGCCCAGGGCCAGACGGCTTCACAGGCAAATTCTATCAAACATTTAGAGAAGAGCTAACACCTATCCTTCTCAAACTCTTCCAAAATATAGCAGAGAGAGGAACACTCGCAAACTTATTCTACAAGGCCACCATTACCCTGATACCAAAATTAGACAAAGATGTCACAAGGAAAGAAAACTACAGGCCAATATCCCTGATGAACATAGAAGCAAAAATCCTCAACAAAATACTAGCAAACAGAACCCAACAGCACATTAAAAGGATCATACACCATGATCCAGTGGGGTTTTTCCCAGGAATGCAAGGATTCTTCAATATACGCAAATTAATCAATGGGATACACCATATTAACAAACTGAAGGATAAAAACCGTATGATCATCTCAATAGATGCAGAAAAAGCTTTCGACAAAATTCAACACCCATTTATGATAAAAACCCTCCAGAAAGTAGGCATAGATGGAACTTGCCTCAACATAATAAAGGCCATATATGACAAACCCACAGCCAACATCATTCTCAATGGTGAAAAACTGAAACCATTTCCCTAAGATCAGGAACAAGACAAGGTTGCCCACTCTCACCACTATTATTCAACACAGTTTTGGAGGTTTTAGCCACAGTAGTCAGAGAAGAAAAAGAAATAAAAGGAATCCAAATGGAAAAAGAAGTAAAGCTGTCACTGTTTGCAGATGACATGACACTATGCATAGAGAGTCCTAAAGATGCTACCAGAAAACTACTAGAGCTAATCAATGAATTTGGTAGAGTAGCAGGATACAAAATTAATGCAAAGAAATTGCTTGCATTCCTATACACTAATGATGAAAATTCTGAAAGAGAAATTAAGGATACACTCCCATTTACCACTGCAACAAAAAGAATAAAATACATAGGAATGAACTTACCTAAGGAGACAAAAGACCTGTATGCAGAAAACTATGCAGACACTGATGAAAGAAATTAAAGATGATACCAATAGATGGAGAGATATACCGTGTTCTTGGATTGGAAGAATCAACATCGTGAAAATGACTATACTACCCAAAGCAATCTACAGATTTAATGCAATCCCTAGCAAACTACCAATGGCATTTTTCACAGAACTAGAACAAAAAATTTCACAATTTGTATGGAAACACAAAAGACACCAAATAGCCAAAGCAATCTTGAGAAAGAAAAACGGAGCTGGAGGAATCAGACTCCCTGACTTCAGACTACTACAAAGCTACAGTAATCGAGAGAGTATGGTACTGGCACAAAAAGAGAAATATAGATCAATGGAAGAGGACAGAAAGCCCTTAGATAAACCCATGCACATATGGTCACCTTATCTTTGATAAAGGAGGCAAGAATATACAATGGAGAAAAGACAGCCTCTTCAATAAGTGTTGCTGGGAAAACTGGACAGCTACATGTAAAAGAATGAAATTAGAATACTCCCTAAAACCATACACAAAAATAAACTCAAAATGGATTAAAGACCTAAAGGTAAGGCCAGACACTATAAAACTCTTAGAGGAAAACACAGGCAGAACACTCTATGACATAAACCACAGCAAGATCCTTTTTGACCCACCTCTTAGAGGAATGGAAATAAAAACAAAAATAAACAACTGGGACCTAATGAAACTTAAAAGCTTTTGCACAGCAAAGGAAACCATAAACAAGACTAAAAGACAACCCTCAGAATTGTAGAAAACATGTGCAAACGAAGCAACTGACAAAGGACTAATCTCCAAAATATACAAGCAGCTCATGAAGCTCAGTATCAAAAAAACAAACAACCCAATCCAAAAATGGGCAGAAGACCTAAATAGACATTTCTCCAAAGAAGATATACAGATTGCCAACATACACATGAAAGGATGCTCAACATCACTAATCATTAGAGAAATGCAAATCAGAACTACAATGAGGTATCATCTCACACCAGTCAGAATGGCCATCATCAAAAAATCTATGAAGAATAAACGCTGGAGAGGGTGTGGAGAAAAGGGAACCCTCTTGCAATGTTGGTGGGAATGTAAATTGATACAGCCACTATGGAGAACAGTATGGAGGTTCCTCACAAAACTAAAAATAGAACTACCTTACGACCCAGCATTCCCACTACTGGGCATGTACCCTGAGAAAACCATAATTCAAAAAGAAGCATGTACCACAATGCTCATTGCAGCTCTATTTACAATAGCCAGGACATGGAAGCAACCTACGTGCCCATCGACAGATGAATGGATAAAGAAGATGTGGCACATATATACAATGGAATATTACACAGCCATAAAAAGAAATGAAATTGAGTTATTGGTAGTGAGGTTGATGGACCTAAAGACTGTCATACAGAGTGAAGTAAGTCAGAAAGAGAAAACCAAATACCGTATGCTAACACATATATATGCAATCTTAAAAAAAAAATGGTTCTGAAGAACCTAGGGCCAGGACCGGAATAAAGACAGAGACGTAGAGAATGGACTTGAGGACACGGGTAGGGGGAAGGGTAATCTGGGACGAAGTGAGAGAGTGGCATGTACATATATACACTATCAAATGTAAAATAGATAGCTAATGGGAAGCAGATGCATAGTACAGGGAGATCAGCTTGGTGCTTTGTGTCCACCTAGAAGGGTGGGATAGGGAGGGTGGGAGGGCGATGCAAGAGGGAGGAGATATGGGGATATATGTATATGTATAGCTGATTCACTTTGTTATACAGCAGAAACTAACACACCATTGTGAAACAATTATACTCCAATAAAGATGTTAAAAAATATATATTCAGTAAAGGCAAAGATATTCATATCCTGTGATCCAGAAAAAAAAAAACCAAACAAAAAAAGAAATACATCAGATCATGAGGTTATCCAACAAACTGGATAACCTAAAACAAATGAATAAATTCCTAGAAACCTGCAACCTAACAAGACTGAACTACAAAGAAGTAGAAATCTGAACAGACTAATAATGGTTAAGGAAACTGAATTTGAATTCAAAAACCTCCCAGCACAGAAACCCCAGGACCAGATGGCTTCACTGGTGAATTCCACCAAACATTTAAAGAAGAATAAACATTAATTCTTCTCAAATACTTCCAGAAAACTGAAGAGGAGGGAGTGCTTCCAAAATCATTTTACAAGACCAGCATTACCCTGATACCAAAACCAGATAATACCACAAGAAAAGAATACTACAGACTAATATCTCTGATGAATATACATGCAAAATTTTTCAAAGTAATAGCAAACCAAATTGAATAACACATCAGAAGGATCATACAGCTTAATTACGTGGATTTTTCCCTGGGTGCAATGATGCTTCAATGCAGGCAAATCATTAAGTGTGATATATCACATTAATAGAATGAAAAATAAAAACCGTATGATTATCTCAATAGATGCAAAAAAAAAAGCATTTCAAATTATATTCTTTCATGATAAAAACCTTCACCATATTGGGTACACAAGGACCATACCTCAACATAATAAAGACCATATATGACAAACCCACAGCTGACATCATACTCAACAATGAAAGACTGAAAGTTTTTCCTCTATGATCAGGAATAAGACAAGGTTGCCCATTCTCACCACTCTTAGTCAGCATGGTACTGGTAGTCCTAGCTAAAGCAAGTAGGCAAGACAAAGAAATAAAAAGCATCCAAATTGAAAAGGAAGAAGTAAAATTGACATTAATTGCAGATAGTATGTTCTTAAATATAGAAAATCCAAAAGGTTCAACCAGAAAGTTGTTGGAACTAATTAACAAATTCAGTAAGTTTGTAAGCTATAAAATCAACATACAAAATCAATTTCATTTCTGTACACTAACAACAAAATATCTCCGAGAGAAATACAGAAAACTATCTCACTCACAATAGCATCAAAACCAATAAAATACTTAGAAATAAACTTAACTGAGGGGGTGAAAGATCTCTGAAAACTGTAAGACACTGATGAAAGAAAGTGAAGAAAACACAAACAAATGGAAATATATCCCATGTTCATGGATTAGAAGAATTAATATTGTTAAAATGTCCATACTACCCAAAGCCATCTATAGATTCAATGCAATCTCTATGAAAATTTCAATGGCATTTTTCAGTGAAATAGAAAAAACAATTCTAGGGCTTCCCTGGTGGCGCAGTGGTTGAGAGTCTGCCTGCCAATGCAGGGGACACGGGTTCAGGCCCTGGTCTGGGAGGATTCCACATGCCATGGAGCGACTGGGTCCGTGAGCCACAACTACTGAGCCTGCGCGTCTGGAGCCTGTGAGCCACAACTACTGAGCCTGAGCGTCTGGAGCCTGTGCTCCACAACAAGAGAGGCCGCGATAGTGAGAGGCCCGAGCACCGCGATGAAGAGTGGCCCCCGCTTGCCACAACTAGAGAAAGCCCTAGCACAGAAACGAAGACCCAACACAGCCATAAATAAATAAATAAATAAATTTTAAAAAAAAATTCTAAAATTCATATGGAATAACAAAAGATCCTGAACAGCCAAAATGATCCTGAGAGAGAACAAAGAAGAACAAATCACACTTTCTTCTCTCAAAATGTATTACAAAGCTATAGTAATTAAAGCAGCATGGTACTGGTATAAAAACAGACACAAAGCATAGAGTCCAGATTTATTCCTGCATATATAGTCAACTAATATTTGACAAGAGAGCCAAGGACACTCAATGGGGAAAGGATAGTCTCCTTAAAAAATGGTGCTGGGAAAGTTGAATAACCACATGCAAAAGAGAAAATTGGACTCCTATCTTACACCATTTACAAAAATTAACTCAAAATGGATTAAACACTTAAACATAAGACCTGATACTATGGAACTCCTAGAAGAAAACATAGGGAAGAAGCTCCTTGACATTGGCCTTGGCAATGATTTTCTTTTTTAATAAGACATCAAAAGCACAAGCAAAAATCAGCAAGTGGGACTAGATCAAACTTTAAAAATGTGCACAGCAAAAGAAATAATCAACAAAATGAAAGGTAACCTATGGAATGGGAAAAAATATTTGCAAATCATAGATAAGGGGTTAATACCCAAAGTATAAAAGGAACTCACCCAGGGACTTCCCTGGCGGTCCAGTGGTTAGCACTCTGTGCTTCCAGTGCAGGCGGCGTGGGTTCGATCCCTGGTCGGGGAACTAGGATCCCACATGCTGCACGGGGCAGCAAAAAAAAAAAAAAAATTAGAAAAGGAACTCATCCAAATCAATAGCAAAAAAAAAAATACTCATTAAAAATTGGGCAGAGAACTTGAATAGACATTTTTCCAAAGAAGACATACAGATTGCCAACAGATATATGAAAAGGTGCTCAATACATCACTAATCGTCAGGGAAATGTAAATCAAAAGCACAATGAGATGTCACCTCATACCTGTTAAAATGACTATCAAGAGAAGATAAGAGATAACAAGCATTGGCAAGGATGTAGAGAAAATGGAACCCTTGGGCACTGTTGATGGGAATGTAAACTGGTGCAGCCACCATGGAAAACAGTACGGAGAGTCCTCAAAAAATTACAAATATAACTACCATACGATGCAGCAATCCCATTTCTGGGTATATACCCAAAGAAAATGAAACCAGAATCTCGAAGAGCTAGGAGAGATCCTATGTTAAACACAGCGTCGCTTACAATAGCCAACATATGGAAACAACCTAAATGTCTATCTTTGGATGAATGGATAAAGAAGATGTGGTATGTATAAACAGTGAAATATTATTCTGCATGAGAAAGAAATCCTGCCATTTGTGACAGCATGGATGAACCCTGAGGGAATTATGCCAAGTGAAATAAGTCAGACAAAGGATAAGAACAGTATGATACCACTTATATGTGGAATCTAAAAAAGCTGATCTCACAGAAACAGAGAGTATAATGGTGGTTGCCAGGAGCTTAGGTGTGGGGAAAATGAGGGGATGTTGGTCAGAGGATACAAATTGCCATTATAGTTAACAATATTATATTATATATATGAAAGGTGCTAAGAGAGTAAATCTTAAATGTTCTCACCAAAAAAAAAAAAAAAAAAGTAATCATGTGAGGTGATGGAGGGGTTCACTACCTCTCTTGTAATTATTTCACAATATATGTGTGTATGAAATCATCACATTGCACACCTTAAACTTACACAACGTTACATGTCAATTATATCTCAATAAAGCTGGAAAAAAATAGGGAATCACCAACAAAGCTGTCACCGAGTTAGAACTCGAAGTATTAATAGGACTCAAAGCAACTGACAGTGGCATACCTTGAAGCTAGCAGCAGCCAGTGGATTTGATGAATGTTAACTACTTGATTCAACCCAGATAAAACATGAGCACTCCAACAGAACTTTCTGTGATAACAGAAACGTTCTATATTTGTCCTGCCCAAAATGGTGGTGACTAGACACATGTATCTCTTGAGTATTTGAAATAGGGCTAGTGTGACTAAACTTAAAAATTTAATTTTATTCAATAGTCACCAATTTAGGTTTAAATTTAAATAGCCCCATGTGGCGAGAGTTACCATATTGGACAGAGAAGGTTGAGAGAAACATTGACCCAGACAAAGCCCAAAGGAAAATATTTGTGGACTAGTCAGATATATTAATAAGTAAAGAATATAGAAATACTTTCAAGCAAAACTTACCTGCATTTCATAAAGGCAATCAAAATAGCCTTGTACAAGGTGTTGAAATGATAATTCCACAAACTTTGTGGCCCTGTAATGTATAAACAAACATCTGGCAACTGTCATACGGAAAGAGACAATCCCCTAGGCAGTCGAGGTGGAGATGGAGTAAGATGGGGAAAATGCAAGTCAAGTCAACCAGAGAGTTCATGGTAAGGCTGGTGGTGTCCCAGGGACTTGCAAAGACTTGGAGAGTCAGATTTCCCCAGGAGGCTGCCACCTAACAAAGATGAGTATGGGTAGATGCTAACAGGAATGTTAAAAGAGATTTCACATATGCAGGAAGCTGGCTTAATGAAGAGAACTGTATCAAGTCCTGCTGTGGCCTTCGATGTCAAGCGATAAAATTGGTTCCTTGGAAATGAGAACCCCTCTTGCTTTCTCTGATTCCTCAAATTGTGCGTGTGTGGGGGGGGTGGGGGAGGTCATGGAATAAAACTGAGGAAGGCAAAACAAGGAAAAAGCAAGAAATCCAAAGGAGAAGACCAGAAACAGAAAACAGAAATTAAAAAATAATTTAGAAAATAGTGAGAGGCAACAAAATGCTCATAAGGAGATGGGATGTTCCCAGGGAGAAAATGATGAAAAATCAGAGGGGGGAGGATAGGTCACAAGGACCTCTGTGAACTTACGTAGAAAATCACAAATTACATGCATCCTAGGAGCTACAATGCTACACAGAAAACTACTCGCTATTAAATAAAAGGAGGGCAGGGAGAAAGGAGTCGGGAGCATGATACAATAAGCCAAGACCAAAATAAAACAAAACAAAAGCTAGGAAACTTGACCTAGAATTTGACAGCAGTGAGTTACTTAACGCAGAAAAAATAAAAATGACCGACAAGTGTACTCGCACAATGGGCTGAGACAAAACTGAATATATTAACACAGATATTGGTAACTCGGAGGAACTACTTATAATCAATTTCTTGCTAACACTGTAGTTCAAATTAGAACAAAACAGAACAAAACCTGAAGCATAAGCTATGCTTCTAAATGCAGTCCCATCACATAGCAGTAGTTCAAAACAGAACAGGCTTACCAGGGCAGGGAAAGAGACAAATTCCATCTCCCAACACACCATGGAGGAAGGTGTTTATTGAAAGTACCAACTTTAGCACTGATGTTTTGCACCTTGAGATTAGTGATTTTTGAATCACTTCCTAAGGTATTACTATGACTGTGCATTCAGCAATGTCAGTTGAGATATAATTTGCCAAACCAGTGCAACTCTCATCTCTCACACAGGTTCAGATCAAGAGTTCTCTCTCTATCAAGATTTTTTTTTTTTTTTCCTTCCTAGAAAGGATTCCAACAAAAAATAGTGTCATTTCCTTTGCTTGGTCATAGTCACATTTTGGTATAAGTTGGACTGGGTCAGAGCAGAGAATCTGTGAGGAGACATACAATTAAAGTCCCCAAGTACATTTAGTAGCTGAATGCTAACTCAGGGTTAATAGTGTGATTCAAGGCAAACAGTCTGAGCTATGGAAATGGAGTTTAGATTTGGTTTCATACCAACTTGTAGCCTTGTAGACTTCAATTTAACATTAAGTGCTCCAATTACCTATTTTATAGAACATCAAAAGAAGAAATTTCTGCTAAGGAAGAATTTAAGAGAATGGAGGAAGGACAAAGGGCTGATTAGTGACAAAGACACACTGAAGTTTCTGATTCCCACTTGATTATTCAGTGTGCACCACTTGTGATGAAGTTCATCTTTCCATTTAAGAATTGGAAACTTCCCAAAAGGGTTAGCAAGAGAAAACCATCACTAGCGTAAGCAAGCACAGGTATATCAAGCCAAATGTAGCTCATCAACCCTGAGTTTGATATAACATTTTATTCACTATGTAAGATGTTTTTCCCCTAAAAAAATTATCTTTTCTTTAGCATTCTGGTCCCACAAGATATACCTTGAAGAAAGGCTTTCACAGATCAAATATGGTAGGAAATTTCAAATAGTAAATTCTGTTTCAGGATATTTACCAAGGCAGGAGCACATTAAAGACTCTGAGAAGTTCCGAAGTAAAGAAATCAGATTTTGCCCCAACATTCTCCCAAAATGTTTTTGGCCTTGGAACCACTTTTCCTTTGTTCTCTATATAAAACCCCAATTATTATTGTATATCTAGAGTCCCATGGAAGATTCAGGAAATACTCAGGTACCCCTAAGATAATTACACTGTAAGACTCTTAACACATAGTAGGTATGTGAAAAGATAGTAGAAGAGACCAAATACTCCTCAGACTTAGCTTTTCACGGGCAGAAAAAAAGGGGGGGGGGGAAACTAGTGTTTATTGCCATCTACTGTGTAGCAGAATTCCATTAGGAGCTTTTCAGTGGCAGTAAATCATCACAACAATTCTATGGTTTGTATCAACATTCTCTTATTGCAGAAGAGGACACTGAAGTTCAGGAATATCCCACTCAGCCCACTCAAGGTCATATGGTCAAGAGATGACGAGGCAGGGATTTGGAAGGCTTGCGCTCCATCCCCTGTATCACACAGGTGTAGTCTTGCCACAGATTATGCAGATTTCTATAAAACTAAACCATTTTGAAAAAGTTGTCCTGTGTTACATCCCAATATTGTTAATGATTTCCCTCTGTTTCCAAATGTCCGCTTAGTATAATGAAGTAAACCATTTAAATGGAAATTCAAACTTGCTCTATGACCTTGCCTTTGTTAAAATATGCCAAAGTAAATCAACATGAGATTTTTGGATGGCACGCCATTTATTAAACAACGGCATGCCAAGACAGAAAACCCTATAGAAATTTAAATATACTGCTACAGAACTTCAGATACCAGTTTGTAGTACAAGTTTCTAGGTTACAAGAAACATGCAAGAGGGTTCGTTGGGTTTAAGAAACCCAACAACAGGAAAACAGGCAACACTTTGGCCTAAGCTACAACACTAAAGAAAACTCAAGCCATCTTCCATCTCTTTCTGACATCTGAGTCACTCTACACGGGTTTCCTTTGTATTCCTTGCTACGTGAAAGGAAACAGCTACCAGTAACTCTCCAGCAAATCCCTCATATGTGAGACCAAGTAGATTCAAAATGGAATCTGAGCTCCAGTTCTAAATTCTTTAAGGAAAGGCACCAACTTGGGTGCAACCGTCCATGGGGACTCTGTAACATGGACATGGCCAATGGAAAGCCCATAATATGGAATGGGAAAAAGCAATCTCCACACAGGATGTGTGGGCGGTGCCACTAAGGCAACCAACACAATCTGTAAAGACTTGCCCAAAAGCACATAAGCCCTTCAAGAGAAAATCCACATGGTAATATTCAAGTGACTTTTAACTAGGAAGATGGGGTGGTGGGTGGGGAAGAGAGTCTAGTTTTAAATGAAAAGTAGAGAAATCTATCATGCTGTTGCAACAAAAATAACCCAACTTATGCTAAAGTTATAAAAAGGAGAAAGGGAAAAACTTTTCACACCTGCAACAGAATCATTTAAACATGACAGGATGGTTGGAGTTTGTCAGAATTAAGGGTCACCTGCTGTTACACATTTCACCCTCATCCCATCCCAGCCCTTGAAAAGAAAGCTGAAGGGATTTTCACCAAGACAAAATCAAGCAGAAGATGGATCTGCCAAAGACTATTTATTCTGCTCTGGAAGAAATATTGTGAAGTCCTGTTTCTAACAGCTTCGTTTTGATTTTGATTCCATTTTTTGTTTTAGGCATTTAGAGTGATGTATATTTTATTTTTTAATTCTGTTAGAAAAGGAGGGCATTCATTCTAAGGACGCAGAGAGGTCTTCGTGTCTGAGTTGGTGTTGATGCTTTCAGAAAAATTAATGAACGTTTCTTTTTCAGAACCTAAGTATGAGACCAAATTTAAAATCTGGAATTCAAATCTGCATCCAGGCAGACCCAAAATAATTTTCACAATTCCTCTTTAAATTACTAGATTGCAAGATTAAATATAGAGCATCAAGTACCCTGATACTACTTTATATTCCATTTACAAAATTTAAAATACTCTATATATTTTAAATAGACTAAGAAACTACTTTTATTTGATGATCCTAAAATTTCTTTTATTTCCTATTTTAAAATATGATTTAGGAAGAAAAATTACAATCTCTTTAAACTACTATAAATTAAACTTCCACGTGATGGGGCTCCTTACCAAGCATCTATGTGAAGTAACAAAATAAAGAGCTCTATGAATATTATGTTTTATCTCCATAGTGATTCTACAGATTACAGATTATTATCTTCATCTTAAAGCTAGGAATACCTAGGTTTAGGTAAAGGAACTCCTCAAGGACATATAGCTAAGAGACTGAGAGTCAGAACCATCCCTGTTATCAGTGACATCTACAGAACAGAGGAACAGAAGTTAGGGTATTAGTAAAGATCTATTAATAAGTACGAAGCCTCTTTGTAATATTGAAAATCAAAACTCAATGCAGTTGTGACTTGCTCTCATATTGACAAGTTGAAATGTTTCAGAGCATTCCTTCAGCATTTATTGATGTTAATTTCTATTTCCATAGCTCTTCATAGCCTATAAAGAATTATCACATTATTTAACCCTGATACTATTATATCCTTCATATTTTAATTGGTATTGATTAATCTATTCCATATGTCACTCCAAAAGCGATTTGAGGTGTATTCTACCCTTGATACATAGCCTTCCATTGTTCCCAAGTTGCTGTTACTTCCCTCATATGCCTGGGTCTCAGCAACCCTACACATCCATGTAGCTACCCTCTTGTACCCACTGCTATGATTTTTAAAAAAAAATCAGAAATATGTGAGAGTATAGATATATGGCACCACAAAATCCCCAGTGAAAGAGAAACATTTTGTTGAGCTGTGTTCCTCCAGGCTTTGGAGGAAGCAGCAACTGTTCTTGCAATATACCTAAAGCCAACAACGAACGCCAAGAAGGATGGGTTCTGTCAGAGCAGCACCTATCTGCACCTTCAGATAGTGTAAGACATGCCAGCAAACTGTCCTCATTCACAGTTAGCTGCATCTAGTCATAGTAGGCAAGATCTTCACTGATGTTCTTTCTTTTAGAAAACTTGCTCGAAAGGGTCACTAAGTTCTTCTTTTATTCTCCTTGCATGGCGGTGGGGTGGGGCGGTGGGGTGGGATGAATAAAAAGCAGAAAATTAAAACCAAAGAAAATATTGAAGGCAGTTTCTCCCTTCTTAAAGAGATCTTACCAATGACTACTTTTTCCACCCATTTAAGGGAAAAATGGATGCAGTCCTTTATCTCTTATGGTTTCTCATAGAAGGTATCACCTTCAACACAACCAGTTGAAAAGTAAAATACCTAGAAAAACTGGAGGGGAGTGAGTATTGTTTTGGTGCTGTGTTTTGTTTGGGGTCAACACCATCACTAGCAAGTTTGACTGATACTGTCCTCAATCAAATCAGATAGACCTAAATACTCCACAGACTTGACCAGAGGGTCCACAGGCCCCCTGGGGACATACCAACAATCACAGCAAAGGCTCAAGTGTCTCATGTCACACTCACGCTTTTCAAAACTTGACAAAATCTAAGTTTTAACACAATGATTAAATGATCTTAACACTCCCCTCCCATCCAAACACTCTTTCCAAACCAAGCCCAACTTTGTCCAATCACTTTTACTCAGAAACAAAAAAAAAACTTTCCTTTAGGACTTGAGCCTGATCCTAGTTCTTTTTTTTTTTTTAATAAACTTTTATTTTAGAATAGTTTTAAATCCACACAAAAAAATGTGAAGGTAGTACAGAGTTCCCATATACCTCACCATCCATCCAGTTTCCAGTATTATTAACATCTTTCATTTGTACAGTAGAGTTGTCACAATTATTGAACCACCACTGATACATTATTATTAAATCCATACTTTATTCACATTTGCTTAGCTTCTAACCTAATACACCCCCTTCTTTGCCCCCAGGATATCACATTTAATATTGCTCATTTTGTCTCCTTAGGCTCCTGTTGGCTGTGAGAGTTTATCCAAATTTTCTTGTGCCTGATGGCCTTGATAGTTTCAAGAAGTAACGGTCAGGTATTCTGTAGAGTGTCCCTCAACTGAGAGCTGTCTGCTCTCTTTCTCATGATTAGATTGCGGTTATGGTTTTGGGGCAAGAACACCACAGAGGTAAAATGCTATTGTCATCACATCATATAGAGGGTACATACTACCAACATGACTTACTACCACTGATGTTAATTGTGGTCATCTGGCTCAGGTAGAGTTTTTAAGGTTTCTGCTCTCTGAAGTTACTACTTTCCCTCCATTTGCAAACTGTTCTCTTTGGACAAACACGCTATATACGTTCTACACTTAAGGAATGGAGAGGTACGCTCCACCTCCTTGAGGGCAGAATATCTACATAAATTATCTGGAATTCTTCTGCACAGATTTGTCCACTTCCATTTGCTTATATCCATATTTACCCACATATTATACTTTGTGTTATAATCCAATACTACTTTATTGCTCAAAGTGATCCATCTTTGGCTACTGAGAGTTCTTTGAGTCAGGTCCTGTGTCCTTTTGCCATACGCCCATTACTGTGAATTTATCTTGTTTTATTTTTTGAGCACTTTCTTATTTACTGCCACTACAAGACACTCCAGGATTATCTTGCACATTTCTTGCCCCAGTCCTAAAATCAGCCATTTCCTCAAGGAGGTCTGGTTCCTCTTATGATAACATGGCATAGGAAATCAAGGTCTGACTGTTAGATGGTCTTGTTGCTCCCAGGATATCTTTACTTCTAGGCCCTCTCAGCTGACCAGTAAGAAAATGTATGGGTGTATTCTAATCTATGCATATACATATATCTGTAAATATCAACATCTCTATATGTGATCATCGGTATCTATATTAAGCTAACTAGAGTTGGATGTCTCCAATCCTAATTAATTACCACATGGGTCATTCCAGGCCTCTCCCCTTGCATATCTGTAACCTCCTACTCCAACGCTGAGAACCCTGGTTCCCACCATTCCCAATCCATTTACTTAATTGTTCAATTATAGTATACATACATAGTGGTTTCAGAACTGTTAACCTGTAACCCCATGAAAAACAACTTCATCAACTGGCATATAGTAGTTATAGACAGTTCATTTTGCCTTCAGTCTTACAGACTCCATTCATTTCCAAAGCTACTCATCAACACTTTTTCTCTCACCCCAATTTAGTGACATTGCTTTATATATTTATAATACAGTTAGATCCTTTTGTGAAACCTTCATTGCATGCTGGTATCCCCATCTCGTAAATGATTTTTTTAAATTTGCATACATTAAGGTTCACTCTTTGAGACATAAAGTATTATGGGTTTTGACAAACACAGAGTATCTTATATTCACCATTGTTACAGTATCATACAGAATAATTTCACCTCCCTAAAAAAATAAAAATCCCCCGTGCTTCACCTGTTTAACCTTACCCCCAAACCTCTGGTAGTAGCTGACCTGTTTACCATCTCCATGGCTTTGTCCTTATCAGAATGCCATGTGATTGGAATCATACAGTATGTAGCCTTTTCAGACTGGCTACTCTCCTTAGCAAAGTATGCACTGAACTTTCATCCTTGCTTTTTTATACAGCTCATTCCTTTTCAATGCTGAATGGATGTGCCACAGTTTGTTTATTCATTCATCTATTAAAGGACATCTTGTTTGCTTCCAGTTTTGGAGGACTATAAATAAAGCTTCTGTAAACATTCCTGTGCTGGCTTTTGTGTGAACAAGAGTTTTCAAATCAGTTGTGTAAGTACCTAGAAGCATGATTGCTCAGTTGTATGGTAAAACTATGTTTAGCTTTGTAAGATAGTGTAAAACTGTCTTCCAAAGTGGCTGTATGCTTTTACATGCTCACGGCCATGCTCTCACATGAGTGAGAGCTCTTGTTTCACATCCTCTCTAGTAAGGGTAGTGTCAGCTTTTTAAATTTAACCAGTCTAAAAGCTGTGTGGTAGTAACTCGTTGTTTTAATTTGCAATTCTTTACTGACATATCACGTTGAACATCTTTTCTTATGTACATTTTTCCATCTGTATATATATATATATATATATTTTTTTTTTTTTTTTTTTTAAACATTTATTTATTTGGCTGCACCGGGTCTTCCTTCATTGCGGCATGCGGGATCTTCATTGCAGCATGCGGGATCTTTAGTTGTGGCATGCGAACTCTTAGTTGCAGCATGCACGTGGGATCTAGTTCCCTGACCAGGGATTGAACCCTGGCCCCCTGCATTGGGAGCACGGAGTCTGAACCGCTGGACCACCGGGGAAGTCCCTCCATCTGTATATTTTTAATGAGGTATCTATTCAGGTCTTTTGCTCATTTTTAAATTAACCTGTTTTGTTACTGTTTAAATGTAAATGTTCTTTCTATATTGTGGACACAAGTCCCTTATCAGATGCCTGTGACTTGCGTTTTTTGAAAAGAAGTTTCTAATTTTAATAAAGTCCAACTTACCTATTTTTCTGCCATGGATTATGCTTTTTGCGCTCTGTCTACAATCTCATCACCAAACTCAAGATCACATAGATTCTTCTTGTATGTTTTCTTCTAGAAATTTTTTAGTTTTGCATTTTGTATTTAGTTCTTTCAACCACTTTGAATTAATTTTTGTGACATTTTTCAGGTACATATCTAGGTTCACATTTTTGTATATAAATGCCCAACTGTTCCTGCATCATTTGTTGAAAAGACTATCCTTTCTCCTTTGAACTGCCTTTGTGTCTTTGTCCAAGATCAACTGACTGAATTTGCATGGGTTAATCAACTATTTTTTTTTAAAAAGTTCAGCATCGTGAAAATCCAAGAACAGAGAGAGGTTCAACTTTAAGCCAAGAACAATTTGATAATGGCAGGTCACTGGCATCACCACTGTGTATGCAGGTCAGATCGAGAGTGTTAAAATAATCAAAATAGAAGGCGGCCATAGACAGAAGGCTCTGTATCTCCTCAATGACTTGTAATCACTGATTAATGTTCTGCTAGTACAGGTGGGCCTCATTAGCTCTGAGAGCAAGGAGAAAAGATGTCAGACTGATAATCCTAAGGGTGGGGAAGAAAACTTAGAGCAGAAAAGCTATAAAAAGGGTGGAAAATGCCCTGCCCATGAACATTATAAATGGGCCATATAACTTTATTTTTTAACAAATGTGATTGTCTCTTCATTTTCTCCCTACATTCCACGTTCTCTCAAATTAGGAGGCACAAAAGATTGAAATTCCAATGGGAGCATCCTTTTTTAACTCCTTGTACCGTGTATTTCTTATTAAAGCTGTGTGATCATTTCGCATTTCACTAGTGCACATCTATGTAGAATTCATTTTCTAAAAAATGAAAGAGTTCATGATTGGAGCCTTCTGAAAACATGCAGACCAAGACAAGGTCAAAGCAACCTTTTCGTCTTTCAGAGGGGTCTGTGGGGGACCCAGTGCTGCAGACTATGATGCATTTTCCAATTCCTCTTCTTGCATGTTTACCCATGACAGCCAGGGAACACAAAACAAAAAGGATAGCTGGAGTCAGCCTGAAAAATGTGAGACCCCCTAATGTCAAATTGGAATCAACACATCATAAGCCTGTCATTAAACTGCCTTCATGAAGTTAATGTGAGAAAAAAGACAGATGAAATAACCACAGATAATACAGATTTAAGGGGGATGAGGTTGAAGTTTAGATGAGAGATTTTACTTTGAGGACCAAAGTCTATAAATATTTATTTAATTGGGCCATGCAAGAGAAGACATTTAGATTCTTTCATTAGTGGTGCAGGGTATCCTGTGAATCACTGCATAGGAAAATAGCAAAACGCAGAAACTGATCCCATCTCCATATTAATCAGTCTTCAGTCTGTAGAGTGTGTGATCACTTACAAAAATGGCAGGCATCCTGCTGAATCACCAGCCCTGCCTATTATATTCACCCTGCTCGTGCAGGAAGCCAGAACAACTGAACAACAAGCAGCAAATAAATTTCAACAAACAGATTTATTGTCCTATTTCAATACAAATCACAGTCTATTAAGAATAATGCACTCTAGTCCAGGTTCTGATAGTCAAAAATGCTGATTTAAGAAGAGATTAGTGTTCCTAATTTAACTCATTCATTTGCATGTCTCTCCTCTAAGTATGATATAATTCAGGCTTACTGATCAGAACTGGTAATCACTCCTTCGTTGTGTGGTTCAAATGGAGCTTTTTAAATCACAATTCTACTTATTTATTTAGAGATTTTTATATTTAATGACTCTAGGATGAATGCTTATTAGACGATAATAATGAAAAGAGAGGTTATTCAAAGTGACCTCTGAAATGACCCTATATATTTTCAAAACGATGTATCGGTATTACACAGAGCCTTGCAGAATCCAGGCACATTTTCTGTAACTGATGACCTGACCTGGTCCATTTTCATCTTTTATCAGCACTGTTTTCTGATTTCAACATAGAACAACCTGTTGAATATCAGACAGTAACAGGTATGAAGTAAGGGGTCTTGACAATTTCATTTTTTAAAAATTATTATTACCTTAAAGGGAAACAGGGTTCAGTTCATTCAAACTAAGATATTTTCACCTTGTTTACAGCCTCTCTCTTCTTCTACTTCGTTTGTCCACTTGGTAAAAAGGAACATATCATATTGTAGATGCTGACAGGCTTCTATCACATATTACGTTTTTGGGGGGGTCGGATTTTTTAATTGAAAGACTGCATTCTGTAGAGTTAGATATGACAAGGAGTTTAATTGGACTCAATGTGTTTAAGTTTTCTTCTGAAGGATTCCTTTTATTATGCCCCTTCCTTCAAACACAAAATCCTTAATGAGCAATGAACATGTTGGACACAGACACAGATTTTACAAAGTTTCATATAGTAAGTTAAGGGTTGCCTTCATTTTCCTTCATATTTTGACAGAAACCATTTTTTTGAAGAAATCAATTCAGCAACTTCAAGAAATTTGTAAATTACATCACAATGTATACCATATTACAATGAAAAACACTGCAGCTATTCCTGTTAAAGACAAACACACGTTTTCATCTCAAGTTAAATCTTGAACAGGGATTCAAATTTCTCAGAAAAAGAAGTACTAATAAACCACTCAGTGTTCTTAAGAATGAAGAATTTCAGAATGAGACATTTTCAGGCTCTCTCTCACAAAGCAATTTCTTTTTATCTGCAGGGTACCCCGGTAGATGGATGTGATCATTTACACTTCTATTCATCCCAAAGAAGGACACTAATGTGAGCACTGTATCTTTCTGCATTTCAGTAAAAATCAGAAATGATCTGCAGCCCGATGTACAAAGTTGACTCGCTTACAGAATACCAGCATTTCTATCCTAGCCTGGCTTTTAAAGTCAGCCTGAAACAGCCCCAGCCTATACAATTGCAGAGGAATTACTCTCAATCACAGGCTTCTGTCTGTTAAAAAGTAGAGTTGGTGATCAGTTTTGACCTTTTTCCTCTGACAAGTCAAAGAAATGAAAGGGGAAAAAAAATCTGGCAGGTGCTCAATTTAGAGGCTGAGGGTGAGAGA
This sequence comes from Eschrichtius robustus, assembly GCF_028021215.1. Taxonomy (NCBI): domain Eukaryota; kingdom Metazoa; phylum Chordata; class Mammalia; order Artiodactyla; family Eschrichtiidae; genus Eschrichtius; species Eschrichtius robustus. The sequence continues at coordinate 29,565,653 of NC_090835.1, read as the reverse complement.
ATGAAGGGAAAAAAAAGAGAAAGAAAAGAAAAGCTTGTATCACCCAACTAGATCTCAGGATTTTTTTCTGTATTATTCATCTTATTTTAAAAATTCATTTTCAGTGAACAAACTGCATGTGGCAATGTCATTTTGCTTAAAGTCACTCGCTTAATGTTTTGAGTATCATTTACCAAAATCTTGCCACAATCAATCATTCAGGTTTTTAGTTTCACACTCTGGGGCATTCTTGCTTCATGGTACAATTCTGCTCTTTCCCCTTCCCTTCTTTCTTATAAGTAGGTTACAAATGACTATAGAAAAATGACCTTTCTGGATCCCTGCTAATGCATCAGCATTATTGCAAGATGTGGTTTATAAACACCAGCTGACATTTTACCTATTTACGTAGTCATTACTGAATTGACTAGATTTTGGTTGAGATTGGGTTTAATTGATTGGGAATGTTTTAGAAATGACATGAATAGATTTCCAGATCTCTGACATTGACCCACGATTTTCCATTTTAAAAGACCACTTTGCTGAGGTCTGAAAAAGTTGTTCTGATGGAAGTTAAACTCTGAAATATTCTGTATTCTTGGTGGTTGGTTGGCTAAGTTCTTGATAATCCAGCACTTGTTCGGCAAAACTGCTAATTAGAGATGGAAGCCATGTTTGCACTGAGCAGCCATCTCTCCGAACTCCAAAGAAAAAAAAAGGACCAAAGGGCACATTCTTCCCCTAGGAATCCATCTGACCCGCATTTAGGTCAGTTAATAACAGCTCCCACTCAGCTTAGAAACATGTTGCTTTTAAGTCAGCTGCTTTTCAGTGGGGAAAAACTATTTTGAGAAGAATGAATGATTCTAGAACATCAGGCAGAAGCCAACCAGTCAAAATACCACAATCCTAAACAGGGCTGCAAACAACACCTGGAAATTCAGATTCTGATTGACTGATGACATCACAGAACCAAAATACTGTCCCATATTCTCTTCTTGCTCTGCTATTTTTGTTGCCTTTAGAACAGTCAGATCTGCTTTTCTGAGATGGGTGTGATCATTTGCTCAGAAGTGACACATTGAAGTGGCTAATGGCCAGAAAGTAGGATGAAGCTCAAAAGAAAGAAAAACTAAAAGAAAAAAGATGGAAAAGGGTCACAGATAGTGTACACACAACTCTAAAGGCAGGCAAAAGATAGTCACGGTAAAAATACTAAGGGAGATTTTGAAGTTTGGGTTTTTGTTTTTTTTTTCTTTCCCCTTTCCTAAAAGCTAAGAAAATCTCATTGAGGATGTGCTCTATTTCCTGGAGGTAGGGTCTTCCTGATACCTCTTTCCTAGCTTATGTGAGGTGGTATTCTACGAGGAAAAAAAATGGTCCCTTCCCATGAAGAGTCAGCCAAAGATGAACTAGAGAACAGCACAATGACATACACTGCAGAGCTGGCACCAACACCAGCAAGTCAAAGGGATAGTAGCAAAGGAACACAATTTATGCCTAGTTAAGTAATGCTTAAATAACCCATTTTGTTAAAGACTTCAAGGAAAAGGGATACATTTGGAATAAGAACACCTAAGTTTTCTGGACATTAATAACCATGTGTTGATTGGCCTGGTCCTACGGGAGGGGCAGGTTATCACCTATTACACCACCCAAAGCCTCTCTACTAGAAAGTTTACTGGCTTAAAATGAATGTACTGTATGTACTTAAGGACAATTTTCATGGCTCACATGCAAAAATATAAAGCCATAGGGATTAAAACACTATTGTATTTGCACATGACCCAAAGGGACATTGACTCAAACACAAAGAAAAGTAGTAGATGATAAAGATGGCATTTCAAATCTGTGTGGAGAAAATAATCAACAAATGGCATTTGGTACCATGAGGCCATCGGAAAAACAAATTTGATCACTGTCTCACATTTTCTTTGAAATACATTCAAGACATATCAAAGATATAAACATTAAAAATGTTATATTTAAAACATAAAAATATTACAATAACAAAAGTACTTGAAAAAAATTTAAACATTCCTACAGTGAGGAAGACCTACAAAGAAAGACTAAAAAAAAACTAAATACATTAAAAAACACAAAAGTTCAGTATAATTTTAAGCAAATAAACAGAAAATAAACCAACCAAAAAAACCTACTAAACATACAGGTAAAAGACAAACAGGCAAAAGTTGAGTGAGCCTGAAGGATAGATGTGTAGTAAATTGAGCTCCATGGAAAACCCTAGAGCAAGTAGACAAATGGGGATGGAAGTGTGGAACTCTGCAGAGAGGCTGGAGACCTGGGAATGTGACAGATGTTCTTCACAAAGGCCAGCAGAGACCATGCCTCCCTACCTACCAAATGGGTGCACAGTAGCCCAGTGACCCTAAGACGTTCAGTGGAGGTGCCAAGGGTGGTCTATAGGGTGTTGGGAATAGCAATCTTTTTAGAGTAGTGCCCTTCCCATATCAAAATCCTAGAGCTACCACTAAGATGCCCACACCTTTTCTGATTAAATTAGGTTGACTTCCCACTGGCACTCAATTGAGAACTCTTAGGAGAGCTATCTATAGAGATGATGAAGAATGCTTTGGGGATAAAGAAGGTACTAAAAAGGAGGAGCAGATGGGAGAGAAAACAGCATGCACCTTTATACATGAGGGGTAAAAGGAGAGCATTCTGGGAAAAAAGAAAGAGCAGAACAATTTTGAACAATTTGAAAATAAATATATACAATGAGGTGCTTTGGTTACATAATTTTTGACCTGCATAATCGCTGCATCTTCCTACAGGTTCTGGCAGACCTAAACCATGAGTGGCCTCAATCCCAGCAGGAAGGGCATGGTGGAAAGAGAAAACTAGCTTGAGAACAGGTCTGACTGGCCTTGGTGCCCTGACCACATTCTCTATCCTTGCTACTCAAAGCGTGGTCCCCAGACCAGCAGTGCTGGCATCACCTGGGAACTAGCCAGAAATGGTCCTGCCCTGGGAACAAATGGATCAGATTATGTTTTTTCACATGTACCCCAGGTAATGTGTATGCACAGTCAAGTTCAAGAGTACTTTGTCCTTGAGTGTCTGGGATCCATCCGCTCCTAATAAGCTGAGCAGGCCTGTGACGATATTGCTGATTTTACCCTCTAGGATCTGTGCCCTCCTAGTTTCCACATTCCTTCCTAATTCCTAACCCTTCAGTTTAAGAAGCAACCTGCCTTCCACTTGCCTGAGTGGTAACACCCTGCCTCTATGATCCTTCTGTTTCTGCCTCCTATTCTTTCTTCTTTAAAAACAAACAAACGAAAACCAACAACGGCAACAGGTTTCAATTTAACGGCCAGTTTTGATCAATGTAGAAGATGTCTCTGTTGAGAGGATTCCAAGGCCATGTACATCAGCTAAGTGAATGAGATTTCCAAATTCAATCAGCCACAGGGGAGTAGTGGCCTGGGTCACCTATTTGCCATCTTCATTCTTCATGCTGCTTCCCTACCCAGGACCTCAACTTGGGTATATTTCTCTCTATTTGACCCCACACTCTACCTCTGAGTCTTAACTCCCTACCTTCTTGCATGACTCCACTGCCACTCATGAAAGTAGAACTGGTAAAAACTACAAACTGCAGAGTCCAGTGATAGAACCACTGCATTTGTTTTGGAAATGTCTACTTGAATTAGAAAGAAAAGAGGAATCATTTAACATAATTTATTTTACCCACTCTATAGCTATTGTTTTTGAATTTGGCTTTGTACAGATGTTTACACTCTGACACTGGGGATTTTCCCCTCATCTTAAAGTTGAAGAATCTTATTCAAGGTCAGTATTCACTTGTTGGTAAAGCCAAGATTCAAAACAAGATCTGTCTCTGTCTCTGTCTCTGTCTCTCTGTAGTGGTGAAAACTTACCTTTTGGTAAGTAACAATAATATCAAGGATAAATTTCAAGTCTCAGAGTAATGTTATGTCACATTAATAAAGATAACATCATATGACCGGAAAAAAAAACCCAAAAAACTACAAACTGCATGACTGACTCACGCCTTGTTTTGACTTCTAATCACAAGCAACAAGAAGCTTTTTCAAATAACTTGCTCGTATTTTGTATGAACTTTATAATATTAAATGACACAAATTCCTCCTGAAGTGATTGGTCCATCACTTCCACTGCAAGTGAAAGAACACTACATATGCCTTCTTAAATCGTTCATTTCTAAAGGACATTGGGTTAAGATGACCACAAACTAAGCGAATGACATTTTGCTTAAAAGGTAGCACTATAAATACCAGACTGCACTCAACAGGAAAATGAAAATTTCTCAGTTTAAAATCCCTCACCATGAGGAGTATAATTAACAAAAACTACACTTCAAAAGTATGAACACTTAGAATACACATAGGCACTTTACAAGAATTACTATTATCCTCTCCAAACCTAAATGCAGGCACGGGTATAATCACTGACCACATGAAGGAATATAGCTCCTGAAAACAGACCTGTCTCAGGCCACACACTGCAGAACAGAGATGGTCTCAGTACCTGTAGGTCTCAATGGATAAGACCCAATATTCAGGCTATGAATGCCTCAAACATGTGTCTTTCCAGGCTGACAGAGGAGGAGATAATTAGACTCCTCATCAACTTCCTAGTAATGTTCTATAAGGTGATAACAAATTTCTTAAAGAAAACCAAATGAAATAAAAACACCAACACTATTTAGTTGGCTAAAGAGCTCTCCAATGTCAGTTCCCAAGAGGGCCTCAGACAATTTCACAAAGTAAATGGACAACATTTGACCACACCAGTGCGGACAAGATGGAAAAAAAGGAACACACACACCTGTGACCGTGTGCTTCACAAGCCACTGTATTAAAGTGTAGGATGGAGGTCCTGAGGCACTTACTTAACATATTCAAAAACTTCTGGGGGTCAAGGGCATGCAATACCCTGGCCCTGCAAACAGTCTAGTGGGGAGACAGGCTTCCATACACATTATTGCACCAGAGTAGATACACGCAGGCTCAGAGGCCAGCACTGAGAACAGTGGGGGCTAAAGACGCAAGGAGAGCCCTCATCACAGCCAAAGTAGTTTAGGAAAGTGTCCCAGGGTAAGAGCTGCTTGACTTGGGTGCCAAACAGGCTTCTTTTCCAAACTAAAGTAGTTGAAAGTGATGCATTTTTAATCATCCCATTGCTCAGGATGGGTGTATTAGTTTCCTATTGCTGCTATACCAAACTACCACAAACTTAATGGCTTAAAACGACACAAATTTATTTTACAGTTCTGAAGGTCAGAAGTCTGAAATGGGTCTCACTGAACTAAGATCAAGATGTCAGTAGGGCTGTGTTCATTCTGGAGGGAGGAGGGGAGAATCCATTTTCTTGACCTGTCCAGCATTCCTTGGCTTGTGGACCCATCCCTCCATCTTCCAAGCCAGCAACAGCATGCTGAGTCCTTCTCATGTCACATCACTCTGACCTCTGCTTCCATCACCATATCTCCTCCTCTCGGCTCTCTCTGACACTCCTGCCTCCCTCGCTCATTTATGACAACCCAGTGACTACATTGGGCCTACCCAAATAAATAGGATATCAAGACACTTAATTCACATCACATCCATAAAATACCTTTTTGTCATTTAAGGTAACATTCACAGGTTCTGGGGATTAGGATGTGCACATCTTTGGGGTGCATTATTTTGCCTACCACAATGGGTTAGACATCTCACACTGGCCCTAAGTGCAGATAAAAGAGGCAATGGCCTGAGATATCCGATCTTGAGGGGAAGTCTTATTCCTCAGGCCAGGTGTTGCAACTGGGCTGGCCTCAGCTATGAGGCAAATAGTAAGGCATTTGACCCCATTAATAACTGTAGTGTATATATGTGTGTGTACTGTGTGTATTACACACAGCATCTATATTTAAGTATGTTATATAGATACTATATGGAGTAAACATTTTATTTGTAAAAAAAATACATCAAGCAGGATTACATCGGTCTCATTCCCTTCAACTCTGCTATGCTCTTGCATGAGTAAAAGAAAAAAATGTGTTTATAGCTCATGTGCTGGGGACCACAGGTAAGTACAAACACCCATACAGAACCCAATGCACACAGGGCAATCTACCATGCATATTCCTGTCAAACAAACAAACAAACACACTACTTATTAAGGGAGTGTTTCTCACAGTATGGTGCATTTTTCATTTATTAAATCAAACTTTTTTTAAAGTTTCAAAAGAAACGCATTTATTTAGCATGCATTTAAGAAAATATAACCAGCATATCAAAGTCATGATTTCGTGAATATGAGAGCTTAACACTACTCTGCTCAATACAGTAGGCACTAACTGTAAGTGGCTGTTGAGCACTTGAAATGTGACTTGTCCACATTGAGATGTGCTGTAAGTATAAAATACACACAGCATTTCTAAGTTTAGTATGAAAAAATAAGATCTCATAAAATTTTTTTTAATATTGGTTACATCTTGAAATAATAGTCAGGATATACTGGGTTAAATAAAAGACATTATTATAAGTAATTTCACCTGCTTATTTTTCCTTTCTTTAATGTGGCTACTAGAAAATTTTATATGTGCCTTGCAGTATATTTTTATTAAATAGCACTAATTTAGAACTAAATAGTCCATTAGTTAGAAAAAAGGGAATTTTCCTAAGGTAAATAATAGTAAAGTTAGCATAAACACACCACAATTATTCTGAAACTTGTAAGTTAATAACTGATGTTTAGTGCTACTACTACAAACCATCACTGGACAAGAGAACCCAGCTTTTTATTATTTTCTGGGAAAGAGATCTTAATACTTTTGAAGTTGTTTAGTCCAATGCCAGGTAAGGCCAAATGATAAAAATTTTTCCTTGTATTGACTAGAAATCTGTAAATCCTTTGTAGATTTCTCTACATTGACCTTAGTTCTGGCTGACAAATCAAAACACAAACCTACTCTCTACTACCCACAACAAGGGGTCTTAGGCCTTTGAACTTTCAGTTTAAAGGCAAAAGGGGCTTGTGCAACTAACACAACAGCTTTGTAACTTTACAAACTTGAAAGGCCACATTGTTGGAGGAAGATTCTTACTGCAGGCACTGGCATTCCCCATTGATGAACTTAACATCAGTTACTATCAGGTTCTGTACACACTTTCTGATGATGGAGAAAACAAATGGATAAGTCTCACAGGCACAGCAGGGATTAAAAATACATTAGTTTATTGCAACTTCAGATCTGGGATTGAGGAATGTTTGGATGATTCTTTTTTTTTTTCAAATAAAGTTTAGATGAGGCAGGATTTCAGCACACAGTAGAGTTCTGAGACTCCCTGGGTCCAGTTGAGTACTTGGAGGGATATCAAGTACATTTTATCTAAGGTATGGCACTAACTTTCATCAAAAAATTATCATATGCTCAGTCACAAATGGTTATTGTAAAAGCTTTATTAACCTAAGTGCATATAAAAATTGTGAATTCCTAATACAAAGCAGTATTTGACTTTTAAATTTCATTTTAAGCTTGGCCTGTTCACTTGGAATGTGATTACAGAGTCAATTAAAAAGTAATCACATGTGAATTACATTTCCTCATGAATGTAATGACTTCAGGAGGCTGATTAATGTTAAGCAGCGCCTGTCCTACTGCATGCATACCTTCCCAGGTGAGATATGCAAGACAGCTGCCGTGAGTTGATTTAATTTTCTTTTACCAGCATATCTAACAGGTTCCTCACGTTCACTAGGACTGAGCATCTTCTTCTCTTTTGTCTGTCCCAGAACCACCAGCCAAAGAACATCATTGTCAACTTAGGGTTATGAGAAATACCCAATGGAGGAGGTCCAGCTCTGGCACCATTTTCTAACTAACCAAGTCTCAATTTCCAAATCTCTCTTTCTATCTTGTTGGCAAATTCTTCCAAGTTAGATGGAATAATTCAAGAGAATCACTAAAAAATGCATGTGCACTGGTGTAAAGGTAACAAATTGTCTCACAAGGAATGAAAGCTTATTAATAATCTACAGGAGTATTACTGCAGAGAACAAAATTTAAACTATAAATTTAAACCATGTGGAGCACACGATCATTAAAATACTTCCCTCGTGGGGAATGGGGTATGCGGAAGTCAAAAATATTTGCTTCTTTTCAGTATATCCAGGTCGAGGTATTATTTTCTAAAAAAAAGTTGTCAAAGGCATCATGCTATTGTTAGCAGTGGGAAAGGCTGGGTGCTTCATTATTCTTAGCCCAAAAAGGAGCAGATCATTACGGTGGACTTGGTAGTAAGCCAAGTAAAGCCAGATACCGAGAGTTACTTTAGGTTAAGAGTTGATGTTCATTCCTCTGACTCCCCACATCACTGAGAGGATGATGAACTAGTGCGGTATCATTAGCTGGACATGATACATCATAATCTAGGACACACAGAGAGAGCTGATGAACTAGTGCGGTATCATTAGCTGGACATTATACATCATAATCTAGGACGCACAGAGAGAGCTGATGTGATAAAATTGTTATAACCCAATACCTACTCTTACTATAAGTGATACTCTCAGACATCACCTATTCTGTAGTATTTCTTTTCTTGTTTCTTTTTTAAGTTTGGTGAGACGTACTAAATTGAAATCACATTCCATGAATGAGTTATAACCAGCACTTGGAGACCTTCTGAACTAGGGAAATACGGAGATCGTTGGAGTTAGAAGATCACCATCTCATTTTATTGCCATTTAATTGTGGGCCCTCCGAGGAGATTGCTCCAAATGTCAGGTGTTCCTAACTCTGAGCGGGGGGGGGGTGGGCAAGGAAAGGGGTGACACGGAGAGAATAAATGTCAGGAGAATAAGACAGAAAAAGCACAGAATTCTGTAGTTTCTCCTAAAACTGGCCTTTGGGATGCTTTTTAATGTTTTTGTTTGTTTTTATGTTTTTGTATATGTTATGTTTTCAGCCTGGGTATGTGAATTTCTAAATTGTTCTGTGCAAATTTCAAGAATAGTAGAAAGTCTTGTTTAAGTAGAAATTTTAAAACACTCAGGAATTAAGAAGAAATCCATGAGAACTCTGAACAGGTAACTTAGGCTTATCCCGCATTAGGGAGAGAATAGAGATAATTTTTCTTCTACTTTATATTGGGGATGCCAGGTGCAGGTGACTAAAAATGTGAAACAATATACCAATGTACAGTAATTCCACTGCCTTAATTTGTGTGAAGAACACCAGTGTTCTTTTATTATACTAAAGATTTTATTCCACATCCTGTTGTTCCTTATCTAAGCATTTTAAGCCCTTTACTAACATACTGTATGATATCCAGAAGAGGGTGATGAAGATAGTGCGTAAAAGAGAAAACACCTCATGGGATAATGGATGAGAGAAGAAACTGACCATATTTAACATAGACGAGGTAAGACTCGGGCACTATGGAAAGACTTAGGAACATAGCTCCTCCATCCAGAGGACAGTACTGGATCAAGGTCATGGAGGCAGAGATACTGGATTAAGGATGCCCCTGAGGTGCTAATGAGGGCTCTGTTACCCACAGGACTGGCTTAATCAACTCCCCTTCTAGGCACGCCTCATCTGCAAACTGAGGAATGATACCTAACTTCTTTTCCAGTATTTCTGGGCCTGATGTTTGACAGTGGCCTAAAGAGCTACATGAATTCTATGAATTCTGTCCTACCATGTTTGATTTACCGTTGTGGATAATATTGAGCAGAACACAATATTCCCTAACATGTCTACTTTCATTCAGCCTCACCCTTCTCCCGAGATCTGTTACTGGAATTATGCTACACACTACCAAAATTATTTTTACACAATAGAATTTAGCATACAATGGGCCCAGAACAAGGGAACGGAATCATTAAAATGTGAAAAGGACAAGATTTTACCAGAACTCTTTTGTTGCCACTTTTTAAAAAAAGACTGTCACTGAACTTTTAATTAGGTTCCAAAACTGTGACCTGAGACAATAACAGAATGGCCTATTTTAACGCTACATCGCTCTTAATGGTATCTGCTTAAAAATGGGCCAGCCTTTGAAACACTCTGACATCACACTCTGACACCTAAAATGTTGAGGCTACTAATTCAGTTTTATTTCCTAAGATGCCTTTCTTTACTCCTTTGTTCACCCACACATCCATCTCTTCACTCATCCATTCAACAAACATCTACATTTATGGCCCGGCATGAGGGAGAGACAGGCAGCAAGAAGAAAATGGTCCCTGTCTTCAACAGAGCTTATTGAAGTCCAGCGGGGAAGGCTGCCACTCACCTAACTTAAAATAAAACAACATGGATTGTCGGTACTCGGCCAAATTTGAAGAGACTCCAGTCTCTAAGTTTTGGTCTTTACTGTTCCCTCTAACACAGATTTCACTCTTGGTTTAGCGATTTAGCCACTGTTACTTCAAATACCCTGTATGTACTTGATATGTTGCACTGCTGCTTTCACCAACCCGGAGGTGGCCAGCCTCGCCGTGGAAAACATAGCTCCCCCTGGTGTCTTAAACAGAAACATGGTCACCCACAGCAGATTTTTACCATTGTTCTAAACTCTACATTGTGGATTTCTATTTCTGAGGGCCACCACTAACCCTAATAGCACGTTAAAGTACTAGGCAGAGCCGCTCAGAGGAAGAGAGATGCTGCATCAGGCAGTCAATCAGATGAAAAGAACCATTTAACAGCCACCCAGAACCTCTCCCCCACCAAAAGAATAGGACAGCCATCTGTAAGGAAACAAAATCACTTATATATAACTATTTCAAAACCAACATTTGACCACCTATTGCAGTGCGGAAAGCCATGACATGAGAATTTATTAGACTAGTCACTCTACTTTTGCATATGTTTCAAATATTCCATAATAACATTTTTTTAGACAGTCATTGCTAATGAACACCTGAGTTAGTCCATTGTATACTGGATCTAGATATTACCCACACTTTCAGCAAAAACCTGCACTAGACCCCAACTAAACTTACTTTGGATCCTTGGGGAGAAAAAAAAAAGAAGGCTTTAGAAAACTTTGAATTGTGTCATGTTAGCCTAGCATAGGAATTAGAGCCATCAAACCTACCCTTACCAGTCAGCTGTCTATTACAAGAGATGGCTGCCCGTCCCAGGAGCTCCTACATTCCCTTAGAATAGTCTAGTGACAGAGAGAAGGAAAACCACCTTGGAAACTCTGTAGGCTGTTAACAGGCTGTTAAGACTTTTTAATCCACTGATCTAATGCATAAAAATGAGCGGAGTACTACAGTGTCATAGTGGAAAGAACATCTTTCCAGAGGAAAATCCCTGAATTTTAGTCAAGACTTTGACACTGTGCCTTTGTCACTTTATGCCTTTAAGGATATCACTTCACTCTTCTGGACCATATTTACTGATAGGAAAATTTAAGGAGTTGGACCTACAAGTTACGAAGGCAGATTTCTGTCTCTTATGACCTCTGTAGTCCATGGACACCATAATATGAAAGTATCTCGAGGCTGCATTTCCAGGTGGGATCAGCAGTACTCCCTTCACTTTCCCTGACTCTGTTAAAGTACCAGACACCACCCCGACACCCACGACAGTTTGTGAAGAGAAGGAGGGCTGCCACCCAAATACACATTCTTTGTCACGGCATGTAATCAGATGCTGGCTGCCACTAATTTACTTATTCACAGTTGTACATGAGACATTACTTCTGAAGAGTAGCTATGGTTGCCTGATTGCAAATATGTAATTAATTTAGAAAAAGGCTGCTATAAAATTACAATCCAAGCAATCTCAGCAGGTGTGATTGTAATTAGAAGAACATATCTTTCCACAAATACTCATTATTTATTATACATTCTTAGATAAGAGACAGTCCCTACTGGCCCAGTGTAGAAGCGCTGAACCCCATTTCTCATTAGAAGGCCAAGATGCGGCAACCATGGGCTCTTTAGAGAGAATTTTATGTATTCTCTGCCTTCACATGTGTCTATGTGAAGCTGTACCAACCTTGAAGCACCTTTCTTGATTTTTTTTAAGGTTACACGCAGAATGGCATCCCACAGGATCACTCAGAAAACTACTTCAACACCTCAGTTTTTCTATGACCTCAGTTGTAGCTACTTTCATTTATAAATCTGAAGCATAGAATTTGAGTGATAGATGAATTTGTTTCACATATTAAAGTTAAAATATATCTCAACTAGAACTACACACACACACACACACACGAGTGCTCGGTAGAACTGGTGAAATCTGAATAAATTCTGTGGATTACACAGATGTCAATTTCCTCATATTGGTATCATACTATAATTAAGCAAGACACCAACATTAAGGCGTGTATGTGAAGTGTACATGAGATCTCCTGATACATTATTTGTAACTCCTGGGAATCTACAATTACTTTAAAAGATAAAGTTAAAAAAAGAAAAAACAATGACCCCCAAATGGTAAGGAAACCCATATATTTAAAAAGGAGATTAAAAAATAGGCAGAATCCTCACTGAATACTTTTCCTTCAAAAAAAAATTTGTCATGATAATAAAATTAATATCCTTCAATGAAGGCATAAAAGTCACTACTACTCACCCCAGGAAACAAAGACCATCTCTTTTAAAAATATTTATAGGACCTGAAATGACCTTCCCACCCCCAGATTATACCAAGAGTTTTTACTACTGAAAGCTCTTTCTTAAAACTAATAGTTATAAAATTACATTACAGTCGTGCAAAATAATGAATTAGGGCTATTCAGTGGCCTTGAAGGGATTTCCACAAATAATTATTGAAGGAGAAAATAGTCAATAAAATTCCAGTGTTGTAAAACAGTAACAAAAACATCTTTCCAGATATGAATGTGTGAATACACATATAGAAACATATGTGTTATTATATTGATACATTAGCATGCTGAAAAATATGGAAGCATCATCATAGGTCAGGACTTTACAACTGTTTTCATATCTCAGCACAGATATACGAGAACAACTTTTATATGACACACTGGGGTAAAAGAACTGAGACTGTGCATGGCCAGAAGTGAGCAGCCCAAGGATTCAGCCACCAATGAGTTAACATTTGAGCGCAGTAGATGGAAAGTCCTAAAGGAGCTTGTTCACTAAGGGAGATCTGCACAGGGAAGAAGTAGGATGGATGGTGGTGGGGATGGTGAGGGTTTTGAGAATGGTGAGGGCACAGTGCTGAGTGAAAACGGGGCGGGAAGGGACTGAAGGTACAAAAATACACATACACACATTTATACATATGTGTACATATACTTACATGTATGCATGTGTATACAAAATTGCATGACCGTGGACTTCCCTGGTGGCACAGTGGTTAAGAATCCGCCTGCCGATTCAGGGAACACGGGTTTGATCCCTGGTCTGGGAAGATCCCACATGCCGTGGAGCAACTAAGCCCGTGTGCCGCAACTAAGCCTGTGCTCTAGGGCCTGTGAGCCACAACTACTGAAGCCCTCGTGCCCTAAAGCCCATGCCCTAGAGCCCGCGAGCCACAACTCCTGAGCCTGAGTGCTGCAACTACTGAAGCCCCACGCCTAGAGCCCATGCTTCGCAACAAGAGAAGCCCCCGCTCGCCACAACCAGAGAAAGTCCGCATGTAGCGACAAAGACCCAACGCAGCCAAAAATAAATTTAAAAAATAAAATAAAAATAAAATTTAAAAATTGCATGATCATATTTATGTGTTTTTGGTGAAACTATGTTTTAAAAACTTGTCTTATGTCTTAAAAATAACACAGAAAATGAGTTCAACTAGATGATCCACTAAGAATTTCTCCCTTGGATTTTTTTTTTCTTGTTGTTGTTAAAATCAAAAGGGCACAGGATTTCTCCTTTCTTGCTTCCAAGACCCAGTGCCTGTGATATAAAAACCATGCTCTAAGACGCCTTAGGTAAGTTGTCCTGTGTGTATAAGTTTCAGAGGAAAAGTGGCTCTTCAGACTCCAGAGGTACTAGAGTTTGTACATGGCCACCTGGCATATCTGGGTAGGGGTTGACTTTCTCAGCAAGCCAAGACTTATTGGCAAAAGCACAATCTTTTCCCGTTTTGTTTTAACTTAACATGCCAGCAAAACAGCACAAAACTGTAGGAATTAAACCTAATCCATTATAGCTATGTTCTCTAAGGCATAAAGGAGGCAAAGGCTGAACCAAAACAAACTTATCAATCATGCAGTGCAGGGCCACTTGTATGATTAGCATAATTCTTTAAAAGAATGCAGACAGGTAGGCAGTTCTGCCATTAAATTATCCTGTTTAAGGAAAATGCAGACTCGGTAGGCATTTCTAAGTGGGACAGTCTAAGTTTCAATAGGGTGCTTCATTAAATGTGTGTGTGTGTGTGTGTGTGTGTGTGTGTGTGAGAGAGAGAGAGAGAGAGAGAGAGAGAGAGAGAGAAAGATGATAAAAAGAAGCTGCCCTTTAAAAATCCCCACACCATATACTTTTGTTAATTTAATTTGGAGTCAACTGTACCTTTAACAGTTCACTTCTGCTGCAATCACTGTTCCAGTTTACTTTCACATATATTGTCATAGTTTCATTGAAACTCTTACCTCAATAAAAAGAAAAGATTCCCATTAGACCCACCTCAAAAGAATATCTTTGTGAGCCAACACACAGACACACAGACACACACACACACACACACACACACACAGCCACATCAGAAGTGGGATGAAAGTGATCTTTAGGGATCTGGCAAAAGCATTTAAAAAAAAAAAATCTCAAAACACACCTAGGAAAGCCAAATTGACTTCCTTAACCAGCAAAGTGCTATCTCAAATATGTTAAGTAAGTAGGGAGTGCGAGTGTGTGTGTATACCAATAAGTACCTAGGGGGGAAAAAAAAAAACAAACAGAAGAAAAGGGGAAAAATCAATACAACACTTTAGAAAATGTCAAAAAGCTATGGAATATATCTGTATGTAAGTTCCACTCACTGCCCCTTAAAAAAGTCTTTTTTTCTGGAAAACGTTAGGCACACAAAACATGAAAGCTCAAGATATTGGTTGGCAAGGCTATGGAATGGGTAATGTTTTCCTAGAATAAAGGCTGCATTCCCTTTGCAGATAAATTTCAAATTTACTGTGCACAATTTGGAATGTGATATATTACCGGAGTAAATTCACACCTAGGGAAGCCTAGGACCTAGCAAACTGGGTGATGCAAGAGCGTAGATGTCCAAATGAGGTAACCAACCAGATCCGGTAAGTACTTGACAATAATGTTTTTACTAGAAGTGCTTGGCCTGTGCCATTTTACCAGCAGTTCCTCTAGTATTGGGATACATTTAAATCTGTCATTTTAAATGCATTTACGCTTAATCTGTGTACACGAATTGCTGACCAAGCCAAGCGTGACATGTCATACTGATGATGTGTTAAGCTGAGGAAATTCAAAGTGCCACAGGCGAAACCTTAACCTTAGAAACATTTTAATCACATTTTTCCTGGAGAAGCTTATTAAGAGATACAGGTTTTCAGAACTTGACAAATTTTCTTTATCCTGTGCCAGGTCTGAGGTGAGCAAAGTGTACTCTAAAATCACCTACTCCAAACTGTAAACTCATCTTCGGAAATTAGATGTTGACATTTAAGCATCTTATAAAAGTCAAAGCTTACTAGGACGGTTGAGAAGCTAAAAATCCTAAATGCCTACATTATGGGAAGGGACGTTAAGACCAATATTGGTGAGTATATTTAAAATTAAGTTTATCTAGTTTTCTGGGTTATCATAGGCCAAGAATATACTCATTCTTTGGCATACAATGTATGTATTTTCAATCTCTGTTAAGAAATAGTCATCTATCTTTTCAAAGCATTGGTTATTATTTTCCACAAAAGCTTGGTTTTTCAACAGTATGATTTCATGTTTGTGGACTATGAAAGTATGGTTCTGAGAACATAAAAGAATATAATCGCTAAGGAAGGCAATGGATTTCTGTGTGGGCAAAAGTTTTAGACCTTTCTTTTAGCTGAATGACATGAGAGAGCCACTGAGCTCTAAGTTTCCATGACTGGCTGTAAAATGGAGATAGCATTCATTCATTCGTTTGATAAGTATTAAGAGAACATCTGCATTATTTCAGGTACAGAGCAGGGTGACCAAAAACACACTGATTCTGCCTTTAAGAAAATTTGCAACCTACTGCTTTTCATCTACTTCAACTCAGAGACAAAGAATGTTTATAAAATTTATTCAATTCTCAGAATAAAAGTACTCTATAGAGAACATTCAAAATTCAAAAGAGGACTCAAAAACAAATGCTAAAACATTTATCCAACTTATTCAGGCCTTATGAACCTAGTGACTAATATAATTTAAAATACCTTATTTTAGCCACACTATAGTTTGTAAAAAAAAAAAAAAAAAAATTGATTTATTATAAAACCACAGTAAGTAGTACTATGCCAGCTGAGTACTCTTTCGTAAGCATTTACACACCTGTAATGTGTCTAGGCACTGTACTAATGGCAAGGGACATAAGGACACATTACAACCCTGTGACCTTGAGAAGCTTATGGTCCAGAAAGGAAAACTAATGCATTGCTGGTTACTCGACATCCATCCCCATCTTTCCCTCACTCCGTCTCTCTTACATAACTACCTCAGATTTAGTCCAGGTAATCCACTACCTCACCACCACCCCCCGAGAGAGCCTAAGGCTTCCACTAAGCCAGTAGTAGGATATGTTTCCTACTACTGATGACAAATCCAACTGAATATTTAGTATATAATAAATACTGCATTCTCAAATTACTGAAGGGAAGATGGAGTTTGTAATGGCACTGTTGGGATAATTACATAGTCACATGAAGAAAGATAAGACCAGATCCATTCGTTAGACTATAA
Source organism: Eschrichtius robustus (assembly GCF_028021215.1). Lineage (NCBI taxonomy): Eukaryota > Metazoa > Chordata > Mammalia > Artiodactyla > Eschrichtiidae > Eschrichtius > Eschrichtius robustus. The sequence goes on along the minus strand of NC_090835.1, from coordinate 29,548,790 downwards.
ACCAGGATAGATTCTAACTGGATTAAATATTTAACTATTAAAGGTGAAACTAAGCACTAGAATAAAACATTGATAAATTTCTCAATAACCTACGAATGAAGAATCCTAGGATTCCTAACCATGAATTAGTTAAACTATAGGAATCCTAACTATGATTTAAAATGCAGAGGCAATGAGGGAAAAGACAGAAACTTGTGATTATATTAAACACTGTATGGAAAAGGTTCAAAACAAGACTGGAAAAAGATATTTGTAACTTACACCAGAGACAAAAGTTCCCAATATATACAAGGCTTCAAAAATTAGAAAAAGAGGTCAACAGAGTGAAAAATGAGTTAGAAATATGAAATGATCAGTCACAGGTAAATATATGCAAATGTATCTTAACCATATGAAAAAAAATTCTACTTTGCTTTTAAGAAGAGAAATGCAAATTAAAAGTATACTGAGATGACATTTCTTACCTATCAGATATGCAAATCTTTCAGTTTGACAACATAGTATGTTGGCCCAACTTGTGGAAATAGAAACTCTCATATAGTTCTGGTGTGAATGCCATGTGGCACTTACAAACCCTATGGAAGGAAATTTGTCAGTACTGAGCAAAATTCCATAGGCATTTATCCTCTGACAGAAATTCCACTTCTGGGAATCTATCCAAAAGATACTGGCAAAGAAAAACAAAAGACATATGCACAAAGCTATTCACTGCAGTATTATTTATAATAACAAAGACAGGAAACAATCAAAATTTCTATAAATAGGGGATGGGTTGAATAAAGTGTGATAAAACCACACAATGGAGTACTATGAAATTGTAAAAAAGAAATATCTCTAGAAAGTGCAATGGAGGGCTCTCCAGGGTATTTTGCTAGGGAAAAAACGTCAGAGAAAATCATACAGTGTATCCTAAACTTACCAAAGAAACAATGTGGCCCAAACGTGCGTGTATGTATGTATGTGTGTACATACATATGTGTATATGTACACATACACACACATATGTACAACCCTATCTATATCTATGTATTTGCTTATGTCTTAAAAGTAGAATAAGAAACTAATAAAAATCTGTGGGAGGAAGAGACAGGATATAGGGAAGAGAAAGAACTTAGACTTCTTTGACTATACTTTGTTTTAGAGATTCAATATTTGGAATCATGTAGTAAATTTTCTACATAATTACAAAATAAAACTAAATATAAAAAAGCAATCTCTATAAATCAGAAGTGAAATAAGACAAATAAACCTGATTTCTTATCTAGTTGGTGTCGTAAGCATTCACAGAGGGGCTATTCCAAATGACTATTTAATAACAAGGTAATTTGGAGAAAATGTCTTAAACTGTTCATAGTAATTACATTATTCATGGTAAAACTGGCATTGTTATTCTGAGACTTGTGCATGTACTGTGGATAAGTCAAAGCAATTATAACATTATCATTAAGAACTGAGGGGTTTTTGTTTTGTTTTGTTTGTTTGTTTGTTTGTTTTTGGTGTAGTTGAAAAGGCGTTCTGATTAGAGAAACCCACGTTCCTAAAGACTATTCTACAAGTTGTCTTAGCTTCCTCCACAGACTTTTGTCTCTCACGTTATTGTCATGACATCCATCCTTGAGCTGTTGTTTATTCTTCACGTGATAAGGCCAACATGTGTGCACAAACATAAAAGTATATTTTTTATGTATATAGACACAGGCATACACTTATTTAGATCACACACTCTCATGCATTCATTACATTTTTGACTTGAGGAAATAGGTCTCTGGCTCAATTCTCCCAGGTTGAGGGTCAGAGTCTGCCCTTGCCCAGCATCAGACCTCACCTTCTTCCCACCAATTTGTCCTAAGCTGCTGGCTCCTTTCGGTCAACAGGCAGAAAACTCTTCTCCTCAAATGTATGCTGTCTTTCTAGCTTGAATTCATCAATGTGGATTCCAGAGCTACTAGTGGAAACCAATTTAAGGTATGAGTTGAATTTGAAACAAGCCCTGTCTCCAGCCACACTCTTATCTTCAAAAAAGGGGAACATGAAGCACTCCCAACATCAGGACACACAGCCCAGAAGCCATGTAATAGCCATTGGTAGGATGGGCCAATGGGAAACTAACGTGAAAACAATGTTTGGACCTTGTTTTAGATTTAAAAGGTTTAGCCTGTGTATATTATAGCAGACCCCTAATTATTAGAAGACAGACTCTCAAGACCTCAAGGATAATAGAGATTCAGATAGAAGACACCTCTTGAGACAAGACTGATATCTATTTCTAGGACAGTTTAGGACATTTTCTCCAAAAAACCTCTCTCTTTACCATAATAGACGTATAAGCAGAAATATTTCTGAAGCCAAAGTGTCTTTTAAAAAGTAAAAAAAAATCTAAAGAACTAGTAAGGAGAAAATCTTTTAAAAAGTAAAAGAAAAATCTAAAGAACTAGTAAGAAGAGAAGAAAAAAAAAAAACTATGTGCAAAGTAATTGTAATTATTTAGTTTGGAAAAATAAACATGGTCCGCAACATATATGAAAGGAAATAATACTGGGCAGGGAGCTAAAAAGGATCATACGAGAAAAGCCAGACTGAAATGGAAGATGTGCAAAGTTAGAATAGACTTAAGGAAAAAGAAAGTGGTGGAGCAATCCTGAGCACTAATGGTTTTCCAAGAGACAAGGAAATAGTGGCTGTCGGGCAACGCTTCCACCAACCTGAAAGCAAAACAAAAGAGAAGAATCTTCCTCTCTCTGAAAGTACGTAGCACTTTATGATGTACCAGCTTAATGTTCTTCAGAGGTTTCTTGTGTTTATTATTCAAGACTCCTTGGTTGCAGATGGCAAGAATGAGAATCAAACTCTCTTCAGCTAGGAAGAGACTTCATTGGCTTATACAACTAGGCATTCTAAAGATAAACAGAACATCAGGCAAATCTGGATCAAGGGAAATACCCTTTCTTATTCGCTCTCCCCCATCTCTCCTTTCTATCTCCAAATTCTGTTTGTCTCTGATTATCTTGGGTTTTTGACCTCATACTCCTCTTCTGCAAGTGGACTCTGAAACCCCAAATCCACAGATTTCTACAAGCCTTCTTTCTTCATTTATCAAATCCCATGGAAGGTTCTGATTGGCCCTGCTTAGAAAATGCAACAGCTCCCCAGATCAATCATTAAGGGTATATGCCTGTGATAGCAAGGCCCAAGTCAAGTGCCCACCCTGTGCAAACAGGACACTGTGCTTGCCAATTCCATCGGAAGCCCATAGGATGGGGAAGGCGCAGTTTTCCAATAGATCCCAACAAAAGATGTCTCTCACTATCCTTTCAATAAGATTATTAGCCCTCTGGGGACAGGGTTATCTCAAACCTTTTTGGCCTTTTCTACATTTTCCTACAACACTTCTCTAATACATGCCTCGCGAGGAAGCAGACATATCCCAGAATTTTCACTGTAGGCATCCTCAAGGAATAATTCCTACTGACAGCAAACCTATCCCTTCAAGATTCCGTTAATTGACTGCGATCACCTAACTAGCAGATGAAAACGGCTCAGAGTACCAGGAGCACCAGGGAGACAAGGACATCAATTTGAGAACACCATCATTAGAAAGCAGGTCTATCCACATTCCCTATCGTTAAGTTATGGATTGAAAGCACTTAAAATACAATCAAAGATTTTTAGAGATGAAAAATTGGATTGTTCACATAATCCAGGGATCTTGTCACTGTGGTGTGTGGAACACGGGGGTCGTGCAGCATTATCTCCTGGAGTGAGAAGTTCTGAGGGTGCTCATGGGTAGGGAAACGAGGAAGAGACTAAGCAGAGAAGCTTCCAGGCCCTATCCTCACTACAGACAGAAGGTCAAAGATTATATCTCTATCTCTGTCTTATTTGACAGGTTCACATTAACTTTTGTTTGAAAAAGGATTTTACTGCCAAATCACAAAAAAAAAAAAAAGAGAGAGAGAGAGAGAAACTATACAACCAACCAAAAAACTGCAGTTTTAGTCTAATCACTTCATTTTACCAAAAAGGAAACAGCTCCTAAATTATAGACCTGGATTCAACTTGGGAACATTCAAATCTCACTCCAGCACTGTTTATTTCACCAGGCTGCCTTTCCTAACTTGATTTTGCAAAGATTTTTTTTTTCTTTAAAGCATAGTATTCTATTCTTGAGTCTTTAAACTACATATAAATATGTGAATTATATAAAATTCTTATCAGAATTTTAGAATTCTGCCTGAACCCTCAAAGCTCCTAAAGACAACATCAGCGTCAAGTATGGACATAAGAAGCAAGAAGTATCTACCTACCCATCTAATGAAGTATTGATGAATCTACCTATTAAATGCTTACAAAAGGCCATTTAATTAAAGTGAATAGTTCTAGCAATCACCTTGGTTTACAACATTTAGAATCAGGAGTAAATAATATTTAAAGATCATTCCACCATACTTCTCTTCCATCTGCATACACATCATATGCACAATGCTTGGACTTGGTAATGCAAAATTCCAATCTTTAAGAGAACATTTAAAGACTTTACAATTGAAAAGAAAAATTTTTGGAGTACTTTTGAATCTATTTTCTAAAACTAAATGACTTTTTAAAGGCTTAATTACCATGGTAAATAAATACATACATTGGTACATGAATCATAATAAAATGAACACATGTGTGGTCCACAGTACTTGAAGAGACGTCAGAGCCAAGACTATATTTCAGAATGCCAGCTGAAAGCTTTGACCAGGAAGGGAAGAAATATTGGCCCATTGCCCAAGAAATCACCTGCTATATTGGCTTTTAATTCATTTAAAAAACAAGAGAATTTGTACATAAACTGTGGACAACTTTAAGAAGGTTTGGGGGTAACCTGAGCAGATAGTCCTAAAGAACCTCTCCAGGACAGCTACATGCAATTCTTTGTAAGAGTCAAATCTGTTTGTTCGTTAATCCTATTATTCAGAGATTAATATCAAATACTAATACACCTAAGGGTTAAAACTAAAATGCCAGTTCAATGAAAAGCTAAAACCCTGAAGACCTATTGCATTTTCCACATGTCTAAAGTTCTTTTTAATAGTGTTAGGTCAGGTTCTATTTTCTCACTGGGTGTAAGATACAGCATTGCAATGTCCCAAATGTAGTACAGTCATAAGCAAAAACTTTCACAAACCATTTATAAAACTACTCAATGTACTGCCTGTCTATCTAGAACTAGGCTGAAATACACTGATCAGAGCATGTTTGCAACCTATTAATCCTACGGCTTGTACTTCAACAAGGCTGGTTGGATAGATAATCCAGACACACGCAGGGTTCCATAGCACAAAGCATTTTTGAATGTCTTAGGCTATTACCTAAGCCAAAAGCAAAATTGATTTTTCCAGACATGTTCCAGTGTCTGCTCACCCTTTTCTGCTACCAACTGTCATCTCACTCCCCTGATAAAACTCTTGACATATTCTGCAGTATCCTCTACTCCTTTCCCATTCCAAACAGCTGTCTTCCCTTCCTGGCAGGAGCTCCCCAACATCTGGACGCTCAGGATGGCTACTGTTGTGATGGACACATTCCATTTTATCCAAATACCCAGCTCTGAGAATACAAAATCAGCCTAAAGAGGGAGGAGTGCAAAAGCTTCACCTGCTAAACAAATACTAGTTCAAGTAATTGCTGTATCGAAGCCATAGAATTTAGAACAATTTCTTTCAAACCACAGTTTTGTGACACCTGTAATATGGTACAGAATATAAAATGCCATAATTCTGAGAGGATAAATGAGGCCATGCTTCCTAAGTTGCTACCCAGGTGGTGATAACAAATCCAAACTCCTAACTCAAACACAGAATTTCTGCTTCATGGTCTAATTTGATGTTTTGTTTTCTTTTCTTCCCCCACTAGATTTAAGAACAAAAACATGTGTGTTAGATGAAAATGGATGAGTTGAAGAAAAATAAATCACCTTCCTTCAGTTCACTGCCCCTATCCAATCAATCACCAGTTCCACCCTATACAACTTCCTAAATATGTATGGTCTCTTGCATATTCTGCTACAATGGTTTTTGTAACTGTTTTCCTATAGCCATTCTTCCCAACACTAAAACCTATTCTCTATAAACAGCTACAGTGATATTTTTTAAAAGTGCAAACTGGGTCATGTCATCCTCACTATTCCCTTCCTAAATCCCATTGATGGCTCCTCTCCCTCGTAGGGTTAAACCCACATTAGTCCACACGGACCCCAAAAACCCTTGCATGACCCTGGCCCCAGCTTCTCTCTCCAGCCTCACCTTGAGCCTCTAGTCCTCTCATTCAACGTACCCAACAGTGGCCTGTCTTCCGTCATCCAAATACATCAAAATCCTCCCATGTTTAAGGTCTTCCTATGCTCTGTTCTCTTTGTCTGGCTCCCTCCTGTTCCTGTTCAGATCTTGATTTACGTGTCACTTCCTAAGAAAATTACTCTTCAGTCCATTGAAATATGTTAGGTATCCTTTTATACCTCTCATGGGATCATGTAATCTTTCTTTGTGGCAGATTTTACAACTGTAGTTAATTAACATATTAAATCAAACATTAAAGAGATTTGCAAAACTATAGAACAATGCCATTCTCATATTTTTTTTTCAAAAATAGAGGTTTTTAAAAGTTATATTAATGTATAATGGATTTATTACTGTTATTTTAAATGAATTAATAGCTTAAACATTTCTTGGTTTTAATTTCTATTACAGTAAATATCAATAGATACAACCATATAAACAAAAGCCCTTTGGGTCTTTGATAATTTTTAAAAGTATAAAGGGTCCTGAGACCAAAATGCTTAAGAACCGCTGCATAGGAAATTATTTTATGGTTTAAGAAAGAACGAGATAGTGTATTATAAGTAATATTAAATCTTTTAGAAATAGTTACTTTAAATTTTACTTAAATACACTTTATGTGAGAAAGAATGTTTTCATGTAATATTGCTAACTTGGAGAAAAATGTTCTAGTCTTATATACTGTTAAGTAAATTATAACAGGATTGGTTAGGCTGGGTCATTAGTAATGTGTTCATTACAACAGAGTTCAGAAGAAAATTCAACTTCCCATGACAAGCAGAGTTTACAGCTTTAAGTGAACAATTTTCTCCTTTAAAAGCATTTTAACAAATGTCACCTTTAATAACACATAACCTCAAACTTTTGAGGCAAAGATGCTTGAAAATCACAATTAAGACAAACCTTTTGATTTATTTTGATCTATTTAAGCACAGAAAAGTTCTTAACAGAGGGAACAATTTTTCGATGACAAGATACAAAGTATGTGTTCAGTAGTAATGGCAATAATCATTACCACAAAAACAACACTCTCACATATAGCACTGTTCTAAGAGCTTCACAATTTTTACTTACTAGACCTTCCTTACAACCTTAGATACTATTATTATCAGCCCTAGTACATGGACCTTGCCCCAGGTCCCACAGTTAAGTGAGAACAAGAATTGGGATTTGAATCTTAACGTTATGCTAATAAGAATGTGTATACGTAAACTAATCTCCTTTCTTGCCCTGCTTATAAACAAACGTAAGAGCTAACACCATCAAGGCTTTATTGCTTTATTTTCTCCAAATACTCATTCCAACAGCTGCTTCAAAGACTCTCCTGAAGCACCACTGTAGCTAGCAATCTCTGATTTTACTATAATTTTAACCAACGCCGAATGAAATGACTTGGAGCTTAGTTTCTTTACCTATGGTCTATCTACCCACTTACCTGTGCCCCACCCCACCCCACCCACGCACAAACTATTTAATTTTCCCATTACATCTGGTTTTCTCTTTTTAGGTTTTCATGGCTGCTGAAGATTTTTCTGGCAATGATGGGTTTCTGCCCATTCATGATCCTTTGGGCAGACATTCAATCATCAAATACTAATGCTTCTCAGTCTTCCGACTATAAGAAAGCTAATACGTTGAAATCTTTTCTTCCTTAATGGTCCTATTTTTCGTTCAATATCTATTTCACGAGTTTGTGTAGCAGATACCGTAAATAACCAGAGTATGGAGTCCCCAGTAATTGAAAGAAAATTCTATCCAAGGTTAATGTATTTATGTTAAACAGAAGGCAGTTTGTAGTCCTGAAATGAACTGAGTTATTTCTCCTGACATCTTCCTGATTAAAACAGTAAACTCTGTATAGAGTAAGGAACCTTGAGAGTGGTCAGAATTTTAGGGGAAATACTTCTTAAAATACATAACCAGATAGAGGGCTTCCAGATCACGTGACAGAATATTTTCATTTTCTCTGTTGAAATGTCAGTGTAAGTGATACCCCCATGTCCCTTAGTGAATCTCCAAAACACAAACTATGCTTTCTCCTTGGAGGTTATTTTTTCCCCAATCACTCTATTTCTTTTCTTTTTTTTTCATTTTTATTTTATATTGGAGTATATAGTTGATTAACAGTGACGTGTTAGTTACAGGTATACAGCAATGTGATTCATTTATACCCAGACAAATATCCATTCTTTTTCAAATTCTTTTCCCATTTAGGTTAATACAGAATATTGAGCTGAGCTTGTCCTCACCCAGAGGCTGATGAAACAGAGATTTCAGGGTCCCTTGCTTTAAGGTCCCCTCCAAGACCCTGTATCTAATTGTATGGTTTTAATTTTGTATGCTTTATGCTAAGGAGGGCTCTAAAAATTGCATAATCTCCAGATCCTACCAAACCTCAATCTGCCTTATATAAGTTCTAAATATTTCAGTGAACCTACTGTTACTGAATTTATCTACTCATACTTTAGTTTCCCAGTACCTGCACCTAGGGAAAATCCTTTGGTGTGACTCATGGACATCAGGTCCCTTGGCTACAAAAGCTTATTTCAACAAGAAAGTGGCAAAGAATTACAAGTCAGGATAGGTGGTATAAACATGAATTTTAGACCTGAATGTCTAGCAATAGGTGATTAGATTAAAAATAAGGTAAATCGTATCAGAGACAACGTGGATGCTTCTGGCCCTAATTGGGCCCGCATAATTTTAAAACATGAGTTAAAAAGTGGGGGATTTCACATAAAATGCAAATGTCAAGCTTCTTTCAAAAAACTAGAAGGTCTGACAAAACTGGGCAAAAATATGCTTTGGCCTGAACTTGTTTCCTACCCACTACTCTTCACTAATTTACACTGCCTGGCTCTTCCCTTGTAAGCATTTGTATATGCCACCCTCAAATTATATGAATAATGTCCAAGAGATATCATTAAAAAAATTGACAATATAGCAGTCATAGTATACTTCCACTTTCATTTAAAATGACATACAAAATAAATTTTAAGACAAATGCAAACAATACATAATTGTTTATTATGGTATGCAATTTTTTTTTAACTTTCAGGGGGAAAAGAAAAAATACAATTTTTTGATCCATTAGATTTTTTTTTTAATAATAAAAAAACCATTTCCCACCACATTTAAGTACAACTTCAGTAGCAAATGCTATGTTGATGGTTTGGCCAAAAGGAGGACAAGGCAATAGTACCTGCTCAAATCCAGGGACTGGGGCACCAAAAATTTATTTTCCAGGCCAGAGCACAGACGGAGGAAGCACGGATTAAGCATTTAGAGCTGGCACTTTCTTCACAGCAGTATGAGAAAAGAAAAACCACAGTAGATGCCATCCTTTCTGGATCCCAAATAACATCCAATTAACCAATACCACTAGAGCAACTTGTGTGGACTGTTTTAATATGTATTCACAGCATGTGTCATTATGGCTCCTGGTTGCTATTAAAAGAGTGGGCTGGCAACATGAATTAACAGTAAGACATGTGCTATATTATGGCTCCATAATGCCTAAAGAATTTAGCCAATGCCCTTATTATACTTAATGTACCCTCACAGCTCCTGAGAATCATGTAACTGTGAATTCAACTGGTCCCAAATGCTAAATGGAAAACAAAATATCTTGTAAAAGTATCTTTGAGTAACCGCTCCATCTAGCTTCCTTTCTCATCCACTAACTTAGTACATGTTATGATCAACAGACTGTTCTGTTTTCTGAACCTTTTTTGTTTTGTTTTGGGCAAACAGAACTCTTCAGAGTAGATAGTCCAAGATTCTGGGTGGGAGAAAAACAAGTGCACCAGGAGAACAGCGGTTCAGTATAAAAGGAAAACCAAAACACTGCCCCCCATTATCACCGGCCTGGGTCGCCTAACAGGCATACACGCCCCCCCCCCTGGCTCCCCTACAGTCCACTCTCCTTCCAACAGCCACAGTCATCTATGAGAGTATCAGGTAAGATCATATCACTCCTCAGCTTAAAATTCTCCATAGGCTTCGATGCGTACTTAGAATAAAATGCAAACTTCTGCGCACTGCCTACAAGGCTCCTTCATGATCTGGCCACGTACTTACTTCTGCAACTTCTTTTACTACCATTCTTATTACTAAAACATGGCCAATCCCTGTCATTCCAAACTCTTGACATTTGATGCTCGCTCAGCCTGGAATACCCTACCCATAGACTTTTTTTTTTTTAATGGGTGGTCCCTTCTCTTCCTTCAGATATTAACTCAAAGTCACCTCTTCAAAGATTCTCCTATCTAGAGTAGAGCATCCATTTTCCCATTCCCAATCACATTGCCCTAGTTAAGGTTTTTCATTGCACTTGGTATGTGAAATTACTTTCTTTTCTATGAGTTTTCTTATTATCTCTACACAAACACATGCACACACAGTCACACACACACACAGAAATTTACACTCCATCAGGACAGAGGCCTTGTCTATCTTGCCTATTACTATCTTCCCGGCACCCAGAGCAGAATCCAGTAGGCAGTAAGTGCTCAAAAAACAAAATCTGGCATGAAAAAAATGAACCTGCTAGTTTAGCAGTTACACTCAGAGGATAATCAAGGGAGTGAAAACTGAGATTACATGTGACTCAGCTGGTTGAAGTTTCATCTAACATGAGAAACAATATCTTCTTTCTGTGAAAACAGCCCTGGTCCCTCTTACTAGGGTGGGCAAAACACAAGCCCTAGAGAAGAAAATTTATTCCTCCACAGTCCCTTGCATGTTCCCCAAACTTCAATCATTCACCTTCCCTCCTGTACAGTTTGTGCCATTTCTCAGTACCACGTGTACCAATTATTTACTCAATTTTTTTTCCATACAACATTTTTTACTCAAGCCTCGATACTAATCAACAAAATGTGTAAAATAATGGGTTTTCTGGGGACTATATATATATATATTTCCAAATCACATTGCAATTAACCTTTGGCTATTAAAACACATACACATTCATGTTCATATACATTTTTTCATCTAAAAGGATCTCTTCCCACACTCGAGGAAATAGTTCATTACAAATGAAGGGAGACACTCTTCCCGGGGTTCAAGCTCCCCTCAGGCGGGCATAACACAGCAGAGTTCCATGGGGAGAGCTGATGTTTACTAAGCACTAGCTCTATGGCAGGCCCTGTGCAAGCTCCTTATTAAAATACCCGATTTGAGGAGGTACTCATATTATTTGTTTTGCTGGGGAGGACTAGGTATGAAGAGCTTAAATGTTTGCTCAAGGTCACTGCTATGGATGGAATGTCTGCATCCCCCCCAAATCCATATGTTGAAGCCTTAATCCTGATGGTATTTGGAAGTGGGGCCATGAGGAGGTAATCAGAGTTAGATTAGGTCATGGAGCTGGTGCCCTCATGATGGGATTCATGTTCTCATCACAAGAAGAAAAGACAGGAGTGCTCACTCTCTGCCATGTGAGGACACAGCAAGAGGGTGGCTGCCTGCAAACCAGGAAGAGAGGCCTCACCAGAAGGTGACCATGCTGGTACCCTGATCTTAGGATGCCCAGCCTCCAGAATTGTGAGAAATAAATGTCTGTCACTTAAGCCACCCAGTCCATAGTATTTTATTATAGCACCCCAAGCTAAGACAGTCACACGGCTAGGAAACAGCAGAAGTAGGGCTCAAATTCAAGTGTGTCACGCACCAGAGTCTGTTCTCTTAACCCTGTATTATATGGCACCTATGCAGTGCATAATCAATCTGTGCTTTGTTTCATAATAAAAACACTTCTTTCCTGAGGTGCTAACAGGAGAGTTTTTATTTACTAATATAAAAGCTGCACACACACAGTTGACTTCCCTTCACGACTCCTAAGCAACAAGCTTGTTGAGAGTCTACAAGCTCAGCCCTCTTTTCACTATTCAATGATTTTAAGTGTCGCTAATCTAATCACTGTCTTTCATACTATCAGACTTCTATTTTCATAATTACAGGCTGCCAGGGGCTTCTTCCAAAGCCCCCTCCTAAGTCTCCACCCCAGATACAGGTGTAAATTGCTTTCTTAGCACCACTGGGAATTCTCTGAGAAATGACTGAAACTTTGGATCTCACTACCTAGGAGAGACCTCTGGTTTCTCTCTCCCTCAGCAGCCCTCAGGGGAAGTTAGAGCGCCCCCAGCTGACCAGGCCTGCCCCTGAGTCTCGTCACTCTCAAAGTCCAGTGAGGTCACAGTTCTGTGCCTGTGTTTTGTCACTTTTCCTGATGCTTGCATGGCTGTCAAAACAACATGTTAAGCTTGGTAGCTTTTAAATCAACTTGTAGAAGTAAGTCTTCGTGCCCTATGTAAAGTTTTAACTCTACAAAATAAAAAATTAACAATAACAGCTCACCTTTACAGAGCTCCTATTAAGCACCATGCTAAGAAATTTAACATATTGATTCCTCCAAAAAAAAAAAAAATCCATGTGAAGTAGCTATTTTTTTCTCATTTTATCCCCGTCTTATAGAAAAGTGAGGTCTATACAGGTTGTTTAACTTGCCCAAAATCAAGTTGAAAGGAGAATCCAAGCTTCCTACTCTGAAGATCCGCTACATATACTATGTTCTGTCAGTATATACACACTGGTCAAGGTAAAACTGTCCTGAGCTGATCCTTACACAAAACTATGACAAACAACAAGGAGTAGACCAATTTTTCCGTAAATGCAGAGGTTAATTAACCTAAGTATTGAAGAAAATTTGTTTTTTAATAAAGAGTGTGCTTCCTTTTCCTTCAAGACCTATAATCTGCTCTTGTAGGTGTCTTCATTGATTTTTCAAGGATCTTCTGAAGGTTCCCTTCATGAAGTCTCTCCTTGTATTTATGTTCCTACTAGATTATAATCAGGGTAACCATGAAGTTCCAGTTTACCCATGTTCTGGCAAACTTCCTCTTTTGGAAGGCAAACTGTATGGCTTCCCTAACCATACGCTCCATGAGGGCAGGCTGGGCCTTCTCTTTATATCTGTCACCAGGATTTTCAGATTTCAAATCAATACAGGAGCACTGCTTGTTAAATTGTCCTCTTCCACAACTAGGTATAATTTCTCCATTATTGGATCTTTCACTGCACTTTGCTTCTGTCCCCCTTCCAGGAATGATCACATACTGACTTTTTAATAGTTCATAGACTACACTCTGTTCCGCTATGGTAGCCCTAGGTCCCTACTCGTCTTTTATCCCCTGGGCACCTGGTAAGATGCTTTATCCAGGGATGTGGTTAACTACATACTGACAAACTAAACTGGATATTCTTACAATGTCCCACCTTAGTTCACTCTTTCACGCAAACACTTACTGAGGACTTATACCAGATCCTAGGAAAACAAGAGAGACAGGTACATGCCTCCTCTGAAGTGATCTACAATCTAAAGGAGCAACTGCCAATGGAATGGAAAATGAGAGAGCTGATAACTGATGCAAAGAATATTGGCAGAAATCAGACAGAATGCCTATCTTTGCCTAAGGAGTGGGAGAAAGTCCAAAAAGAAGGCTAAAAGACCAGGAGGTATGGTCCAGATAGAAATGTCCTGAGGACTGAGGGTGCGGGGAGGGAGTTGGAGAGGCGCTCCCAGGCAGAGAGGAAAGAAAGGACAGACACAAGAAAGCATGCAGCCTGGTGTTCGTATGTCACACGGCAGTCGATGGTTGGGGTTTAATATCCCAAGGGAGATAAGCAGAAGTAGTAGACAGGCTTACCTCCCAAAAGTCTGCTCTGTTAAATACTATAGAAATAATTAATAAGCATTTAATGCAAAATGTGTCCTTTTATTTTTTTGAACATCAGAATTCAGTAGTAGCTTTTAATTTATTTTGTTTTATTGGAGTATAGTTGCTTTACACTGCTGTGTCAGTTTCCGCTGTATAGCAAAGTGAATCAGCCATATGTATAAATATATCCCCCCTTTTTTGGATTTCCTTCCCATTTTGGTCACCAGAGAGCACCGAGTAGAGTTGCCTGGGCTATACAGTAGCTTCTCTTTAGTTATCTATTTTATACATAGTAGCATATATATGTCAATCTCAATCTCCCAATTCAAAGCATATGGAAGGATTCACGAATTCGTCATCCTTGTGCAGGGGCTATGCTAATCTTCTCTGTATCATTCCAATTTTAGTATATGTGCTGCTGAAGTGAGCACAACATTTGTCCTCTTTTAAGACAGTGATTTGGGGATCGACAAAACTGAGCTGTAACTTGAAACAATGGTAGGATGGGGGAGGGGACAGATTACCTATAAACAGCATTTTCTGGGCTAAGACCAACTAAAACCTTCTTCTTCTTTGTGTTTCCATTAACAGGACTGGTAGAGGACAAAGCCCTGCTTAGGAATTCAGTCATGTTAAAGGAAAAATGATCATTTCAACATTTCTGTGAGTCTACCTTGCTGAAGGGACCCAGGGTGGCTGGATCCTCTGTTTGTAAAACATAATATTGGGCTTCCCTGGTGGCGCGGTGGTTAACAATCCGCCTGCAAGTGCAGGGGACACAGGTTCGAGCCCTGGTCTGGGAAGATCCCACATGCCGTGGAGCAACTAAGCCCGTGCGCCACAACTACTGAACCTGCGCTCTAGAGTCCACGAACCACAACTACTGAGGCCCACGCACCTAGAGCCCATGCTCCACAACAAGAGAAGCCACTGCAATAAGAAGCCCGCGCACTGCAACGAAGAATAGCCCCGGCTCACCGCAACTAGGGAAAGATCCCGCGTGCGGTAACTAAGACCCAGCACAGCTAAATAAATAAATAAATAAATAAATAAATAAATAAATAAATATTAAGGATAAATAAATAAATAAACTAGCAGTTAGGAGGATGAGAAAATGTACAAGAGCTCAGAGATACGTAGCATATCAAAATTCTTCCCATTCGTGTGAAGGAAGTAAGCCAAAATAAGCTTTCTTCTCGGACTAAACCACACAACACAACACACATTAAAAAGATGGGTTGGAGCAATGAGCTGCAACCATCCATGATTCAGTGGAATCCCCAAACACTCCCCACCAGTTTCACAGAACTTCACTGGCACCAGAAAATGACATTTACTGAGATTCTTAATAAAAATGAACATATTTGGCTGTTTCATATGTTATTGGGTTTTTTGGCATATGTTTCAGAACTCAAATACCTTAACTCTGCTTGTGAGTGACACAGGGTTCCCCAGAGGACCACTCTCCTACTCCTGGAAATAATATTTTCATTACCCAAGTCCGGGTAAGTAAGGAAATGAAAGTTTCCTGACTCTTGCCAGCGAGATAGCTTAATTCAAGCGTGTTATGTTTTCATTATTTGTATTTTCTCTTGAAATGTGAGGGCTGTCTGCAAGTCCTGTGGCATATGTTTTTTACCTGCCTCTGTTCAGTGATTTCCTGGAATAAGGAAGAATATGGCTTAACTAAACAACTCTTGGGGTCCTGCTTTAATATATACAGCATTTATCCCCAATTAGGTTAACTACGGATCACTGTTCAAAAATATTCTTACAAGACCCTTGCATAAAACAAGTATTACATAGCAACTAGCTCTGGTCTCTGTGCTTAAGTTATCTCATCTTCACATGAAGGGACTTGACGCCCAACATGGTTTCCAACTCCAAGAGTCTATGGAATGGCTGGGGAGGAGGGGAGGGAGAGGGATGGACTGGGAGTTTGGGGTTGGTAGATGCAAACTATTACATTTAGAATGGATAAACAACAAGGTCCTACTGTATAGCACAGGGAACTATACTCAATATCCTGGGATAAACCATAATGGAAAAGAATGTAAAAAAAAGAATGTCTCTATGTGTATAACTGAGTCACTTTGCTGTACAGCAGAGATTGGCACAACACTGTAAATCAACTATACTTTAATTAAAAAAATTTTTTTTAATTAAAAAAAACAGTCTATGGAATAGTGAACCGACCATTGTATTCTGCTCTTCTCGCTTTCTTTAGTCAGTCCTCTTTAATTATTGCCTCCTCTTCTTGACATTTTTTAAACAAAATGGAAAATGTTTTATAAATCAATTACTAAGTAAGTTTTACAAACTATGAAGAGTGTGGAGATGGTTACGAGAGAGAGCTGTCAGTTGTTTTTTTTAGGGTTTTTTTGCTGTTTTTATCATTAAATTTTTTTTAATATTGTAAATTCATCCTTCACACCTCTTGGCTTACAGTAAACCACAAAGAGATGACCATATCACTCCAGACTGTGCTTCACAGTGGCAATAACAACGATAATAATATAAACTCTTTATTTTCAAACTCCTACTATGTGGCAGACCTTTATTTGCTTACTGCTTACTGACTTCTTACTATGTCCCAGAATCCTGGGAACACAACCCTCAAGATGGCTATAGCCTGTGATGGGAGAGAAAGGACAGTGCCCAGGAGATTAAGGAAATGAAGGAATTGGTGAAATGGCAAAAGCACTCAAGTAGGTGTTTTTGCTGTATGTTTAAGAACCTTGAGACCTCCTTCTGTCTTTACAAGGGGACTTTTTCCACCAGAAGACCAGTAATGAGGCTGAGAAAAACATGTAGATGAACTCTTGAGAAGTTCTTTGAAAAGAAATAAGCACAGTCAGCCACTAACCTGGGTCCAAACACCATATTTTACTTAGATTTCAAACCTCATTGTCCAACACTTTAGCCACTAGCCAGATGTGGCTATTTAAGTTTAAATCAATTAAGATAAAATAATATTAATATTGTGCTTCCTTAGTTCACGAGGCACATTTCAAGTGTGTATAGCCACATGTGACTAGTGGCTGCCATACTGGACAGCACAGATAATAGAACATGTCCATCATTGCAGAAAGCCTTATTGGACACTGCTGACTTAAAGTATAAAATGACATCATCAACAGTCAAATATTAAGGGGAAATATAACATTTTATTTAATATACTAAAAATATGTATTGGTATCCAAGCCAATATCTAGAAATGCAAATGTTCACCTTTATCATTGTAAAATGATATTATAATTCCTCATTTATACTTTTTAGACAACAGTGTCAGATCATATTATTCTGGTGCAGACATAGGATTTTGTTTTTAATTGCTTTCCTAGACTCTGTCTGATCATAAAAAAAGAAAACACAGGTAGCATAAGACAAACAGATAATGAGCATGCAAGCTCATTGCATTTGTGTTTTGAAAGAGACAACTTACTGGCCTTGCAAAGAAAAGTTCAGTTCATAAAAGGAAACTCAATTGCTCTGGTCCCCGAATTAATAGTCTTGTGAGAAGAATGCCTTTTTGTCCAAAAGGATTCTCAAAATGTTTTGATAACCATTCTAATTTCATTAGATACAGCCACAGAAACTCCCCAGACATAATTTTATGAGATAGGGTCAAATATTGTAATGAAGGCCCTCTCCCATCTTTCCTCTGAGCTACTGCCATATTTGTAATTTGGGAGGAAGGATTTTTCTACTTACTATCCTACTGTGCAATGATAAAACACACACATCCACACATACACACCCTACATGACACATACAACAAGGTTATCTATCCATAATATTGGTATCTATCATCTAATTGTATTTAAATTTTTATTTAAGTAAAATCAGTATACATATACAAGTTCAATGAATTTTTACAACTGAACACTTCCATATAACCAACACTCAGAATAAGAAATGGAATATTATCAGCACCCCAGAGCCCACCTCATGGAGCCTTCCAGAGACCACCTCCTCAAGGGTAACCAACATCCGGACTTCCAACACCACCGGTGAATTCTGACCATTTTCATGTCTTATATGCATGGGACTCTTTTGTGTCTAGCTTCTGTCAGTCAACAAGATGCTATCTAGTTTTGGCAGATCCTCTTTGTCACCATAAAGTGATGACCATTTGGCTTTCCCACCCCACCATATAGAAGAGTTAATCCTTAATGAGGAGGTACCATGTATCAAGTACTATGCTAAGCTACAACTCATTTAACTCCCCAAACAAGAAGTATTATCCCTTTTAAATAGATGAGGACACTATGGCTAGGCAATGACCCCCACTTGTTCAATTAAACACTAATCTAGGTGCTGCTGTGAAGGGATTTTTCAGACGTAATTCAAATGTCTAATCATTAAAATTTAAATTAGGGAGATAATCCTGGGTGGGTCTGATTTTAGTTAAAAAGAAGGTCTCAAAAGCAAGGTGAGGCTTCAAAGAGAAAGGGGAAGGAAAAGGAGGAGGGGAGAGGCTTTTTCTGGAACAGGTAACAATGAGCAATGATCATACATTAATTTATACATGTTAATAATAGATGGTAAACCAATTCAGAGGCCAGTGTCTGCAGAGAATTTTTGAGTGGAAACTAATGGTAAAAATGGCGGGGATTGTAGTTATTAAGGTTTCTAGTTTTTTCCCCAAGCCAGCTCTGACGTCCTATATCCTTGCATACTGTCCCTAAGTACACTCTCAATTTTCAAATCCTTGGTCTCGATTTCAGGTTCAGAAAGTAAGGTCACTGTATTTGTGGTAGGCTGGCGGAAGGAGGTGTTACCGGACAGTCAGACTTCGCAGACTTGTTATTATCTTCCAAAGCAATCTCAGTGAAAGGCTTTCCTTGAGTGGACCTGAATAGATTTCAAGTAAACCCATACTTTTTTTAAGAACAGAAACTATTACTTCCGTTATCACATTCCCCTTAACATATATCCTAGAGCAGGATTAAAGGTAAGTACCTATAAATGTGGATGCATAATACCATTCATCTTCCCTTTTTCTTTTTAAGGTTGATTGATATAAAAATTGTTCTCCATTTTCAGAGGTGAAATTAAGGCCAAAATGAAATTCTTAATTTCCCCTTCCACAGTTGTTCTCCTCAAGTCTTCTCCATCTCGATTGTTATTCTCCCCCAGTCACTCGGTGTCTTAAGCCAAAATTATAGTAAAGATCAACAAGTGGGTTCTGCCTCCAAAACTGGTCAGTTCTCTCTGTCTCCATCATCACACCCTTGTTCGGGTCACACTGATGCCAAACCCAAACAAAGAGTCCATAGGTGATCTCCCGGCTTCCACTAAGCTCTGATATATACAACAGGGTGGAAACTCTTTTTTAAAAAATTGTAAATTAGGTAATATCACTCCCCTGCTAAAAATCCCAACTGAGACTAGATATTTGATGATACTAAAGAATTACTGAAAAGTTATAGGTGTGATAATGGTACTGTGGCTATGTTTTGAAAAAGAGTTTCTATGCTTTAGAGACAGTGAAATATTCACAAAGAAAATGACAGGCCTCAAACTTCAAATTATGTGATGGCGTTGGCGAGAGAGCATAGATAAAACAAAATTGGCCATGAGTTGTTAATTACTGAAACTGGATAATGGGTACATGGGGAGTCATTATATTTCTCCGTTTTTCGTGTATGTTTGAAATTTTTGTGATAAAAAGTTTTAAAATCTCCATTGGCTCCTGAATGCACTTAGAATAAACTTCCAAGAACTTGCCTTGGTCCAAAAGGCCCTTTATGATCTGATTCCTGCTCACCACTCTCAGATCTCCTCCAGTACCCAGCTCTGCCCGTTAACTACCCAAGAGCTACAAGGGTTATCCCTGTGCCTTAATCATGCCAAACGTTTGGACACTTCGGGGCCTTGAGGTGTGCTCTTCCATCAGTCTGAAGAGCTCCTCCCCAGATGTTCTCATGGGTGGCTCCTTCAGGTGGCGTCACTCTCTGGAGAGCCTCCTCTGACTATGCTATCTAAAGCCATCCTCCCTCCTTGCCCTCCTCCTTCCCACCCGTTCCACTGCCCTTTCCCTACTCAGCCTCTTATGTTCTTTCATTCTTTTGCTTTATTTTCTTCATAATCCTTATCATTTTTTGGAAATCATCTTTTTTCTTGAATAACTCATTTTAAAAATAAGCCATTTGTCATCAGTGCCTCCTCTACCACTAGACTATGTGCTCAGACAAAATTGGAACCTTGTCTGTCTGGTTCACTTGCATGTTCCCTGGGCCTACAATAGTGCCTACCACAAAAGTAGGAGTCCAATGAAGACCCATTCAATGAAGCCTCTATTAGACCTGACCATGAAGATTGCATACATTTCGCATGAACATCAAAAAGAATAACTAATGTCTTAGAAAGTTAAACTATCCTTATGTATTTATGTATTGTTTTAATGAATACTCGATACCTACGGAATTCCTTTGAATTAAATAGATCAACATAATGAGTAAGTAAACGCTTACACATATTAATATAACTAATGAATAATTAATACTTTCAAGTTTCCTTTGAATTACGTATAATATATCCATACACACATATACATAGTATTATTTTGATACCCCATATCTGATAAGATGATTACTGGTTAATACAGAAAGAAATGACAGTTTGTGATTGCTACATTTCCAGCAAAAGATTTTGCAAAATGTATTGTTGCCAGACTTCACACTTTAAAATTCCTTTCTACGATTCTTAGCTGGTGTTAAACCATGTCAGCATAATAAGCAAGTTTTTATTTCCTTTCAGATGTTCCTGGCTGCTGAAAGAATTGATTTTTAAGATTTTTCCCATTGACCTATAAGGCTGTGAAGAAGAGATAGCTCTTCTTAATCTCAAAGATCCAAGCTAAGCTTACACTCCCTGGCCATTGTGCAGGTGTCACCTTCCTTGCTTGCTTCTTTATGTATTGTTGGAGAAACACAAATGTATTAGTTATAGGACACTGGGAGGTTTTAAACCCTCTTTGAAATCCTGCTTTAATAACGATGGCTCAGTATCATTTGAGGATAACTGTATCCAGTTATCATAGATATAATGAAGTATATTTTTAATTTTAATATACCTACCTTCCCAAGTGTAAATTTATTCTGGGGCTTTGAGGGACCCAAGCGCACCAGGAGTAGTGTAAATAACATGTGACTTCTGAGTTGGTAGACCGAGGGAATGGAAGACAGATTCTAAAACACATACAAACTCACGGACACTATATTTATAGCAATTTGGCTTTCTAACTGGTAAATCCAAATGAGGCAGGAACAGTAACAAAAGGAAGACATAGCTTCTCAAATCCACCCGTTTGCTTAAAACCAGACCAGCCTAGATCCTAATCATTCAGTAACCTTCAAAGGCCATTCCCCACCTTCCTCTCTCTCAAAGCAATTAAAACATCACATACTCAGATCTTTAACTAACTGGCAAGACAGTTCTCTGTTAAGGAGTTTGTGAATGTATATCCCTCCCAAATATCTGAGAAACTCCAGAAGAGAACATTGTATAAAGACTGGTACTTAACCTCAAAGTTCACATAGGAAGCAGCACCCTTGACAGTCTACAATGAAGCAATTTAAATGGCAATGGTAGCCCAGCCTGAAGACACTTTTATAAAGGGAAGCCTGGAAAACATCACGACAGGAAGCTGTCACCCTTACTTGGACTAAAGAGAGCGTACTATGTTCCTTAAAGAGGTTGGTTCCAGTAGGAAGGTACAATAAGCAGAAGCAAAAAGCAAAACTCAATACAGCGATCCTCCCAGTGCTTTATTTAAAAAAAAAAAAAAAAAAAAAAATCCATCTATCACTAGCTCTTGTTTGCTTCAGTGCTCACAGAGTGGTGCTAGACTGGAATTCCTTCTGCTGGAAAACCGAGAGGACATTTTGTCTTGCATTTTGTCTCCAGCAATCCCAGTTGCATGCAATTCCCCAAACACGCTCTCTACTGGACACAGCTCTCCCCCCACACACAGGCTTGTTGTCTGCAGAGTACTTCTTGCTTATTTTAAAACACAAGGTGGAGGCTACTTCATTCAGAAAGCCTTCCTGTCTCATTTTCAGGTCAATGCCACCCTTCTAAATGCTTTGATCTTACTGACTCCATGCTTTAATGACTGGTATTTTCCCAAGAAATTATAATTCACTTTCTAAATGTTTGTCACTGGATGAGGCCCACGGGGACAAAGATGGTTTCTTACTTGGGTCTGTGCCTCTAGCAGCTTGTTTGGGGCCTGATACAAAGCGGCTTCTCAGGAAACAATGAATGAAAGAGTAAAAGAATGAACAGAAGAGTGAACAAATTAAGCAAGCCAGTATCTCTTTAAACTCCTTGTTTGAATCCAATGCCCGCCACTACACTTACACTTCACGCCCAGTAGAGGTTACCATCTGCTTACCTCTTCAATCTTAAACATTGTTAAATATTGAAGTTCATTTCATGATCACTAAAGGTTGGTGAAGGGCCCTGGCACAATGGGTTTACGACTGAGTAATTTAGTGTTGTAGAATTTGTTATTGTGTAATTATTGCTGTAAGTGATTTATTGCTTCCTTAAGGAGTGGTTCTTATGTATTTTTTAATCACTAGTTGTCCTTTTTTGTGAATGGAGATGCCCATGTATCCATCAATTAGATGCTACCAATTTTACAAAATGATTGAGTGTTTTACTTCCCTTTTTTCCCTCAGTTATATATACAAGTAATACATGAAAATATCCTCACTGTAAAAAAATTTAAACAATATAGAAAAATTCGAAAACTCTCCCTTACTTCTCCTACCTTATCCACGTCCCTCCACAGAGGCAACTTTTATTATCAATTTCAGACCTCTCTCCATGCATTTAGCTATACGCGTACACAGACATCTTTTGTGTTGTTTGGGTGAGAGTATTGTACATATGTGGGATCAAGAGGTTTTGCAAAGGTTTTGCAAACTTCTGTGATTAATTAACAATATGTTCCAAAGACATTCCCACGTCAGAAACATACCTCATACTTTTTACCTACCAGCATTCCATACTTTGGCTATACCTAGTTTATTTCATTATTCCCAGGTTCATCAAAATATATGTTTTTCAGTTTTTTACTCTTAAAAATCCCTGAACATGTCTCTTTATATAAAGATGCCAGGAATTAATGAGTTAAACAGTATGCATAAAACAAGCTTACCAGAGTGCAAGACTGTTTCTCCTCATCCTTACAAATATATTGAATATCAACAGGTATTTTTTGTTGTTGTTGTTGTTCAATCTGATGACACCAACTATGTCCTGCATGAGCTAACCCAGTGTGGAATCACCTATGTTCGTATTCACTGTAGGCCACTGTGATTGGCACACAGGTTCAACCGAAACATACAAAAGGGCTCCTACTCAACTCTTAGCTCACATCCCAGTAACATAAACATGGATTCAATATCACTTCATGTTTAAACATCAGGAGGGAGATACTGGAATAAGTGTCTTCCTATAAACTATCTCGTTTTACCCTCTTAACATCCAATAAAA
The DNA here is from genome assembly GCF_028021215.1 of Eschrichtius robustus. NCBI lineage: Eukaryota > Metazoa > Chordata > Mammalia > Artiodactyla > Eschrichtiidae > Eschrichtius > Eschrichtius robustus. The sequence goes on along the minus strand of NC_090835.1, from coordinate 29,525,239 downwards.
TAGAAACTTTAATTCCTATTTTATAGATGACCAGAGTGAGGCTGGCTTCCCAAGGTTCCCAAGCTCTACGCCATACCAGGAAGTGCTAAATAGCCCCAGAATTTGGAAATTGCACGAGAGCGCTACTTAGTTCAAACTTTTCCAGGTTTTTATTATTCCCTGATGCCTAAGATATTGCTCTTAAATACCATTATCCACTATTATTTTAACAAATACTGGGCTTTGGAAACACGCTTAGAAGAACAGATGCTAAAAGAATACAAATATTTATACAGGAGCAAAAAAATAAATTTATTGTACACCTGCCCTTTTTTTAATGAGTTCCTCAGATTTTCCCCCGGAACTAATATCTAAGACATGAAATGGCATAGAATAAAGCCCATGATGACTAAGATAAACTATATGAGAATGGATATTGTCCTTTACATCTTGGCAATACTTAATAATATTAAATATTTAAAATTGTACCCTGGCTAGTAATAAAAAAGAACCCACAGTTATACTGTTAATTTAAGAAATTTGCCCTAATATTAGAAATAAAAATTTGTACTGAGGAAACAAAATAATTTTCACATCACTCAACTAGTTCTATTAAGAAAATTTTAGAAGGCATGTTTTTTAGCACCAACTAAAATGAACAGAAAAACGCTTTCTAAAATGTTGAGAAGCATGAAATGAAAGGTTAAAATATTTCACTATGTATATGTTATGCTGGAACCTTGAAGCTATCGCCTACACAAGAATGGTACTTTAAAGATTACTTGAATGTGTTTTCTGAAAGTATGGAATGATCGATTCATTTTTAAAACCCTTAATGTAGTAGTACTCTTACTTTGCCTGACAGATAACAAGGCTTAAGAAAGGCAAAGATCAGAGCTGCAGGAACAACAACAACAAAAAAGTTGGTACCAAACTCACTTCCCCTTCATGCCAACACTTTCTTCTCCCTTATCAAACAACAAAGCAAAAAGAAAAGTACTGAATGTGAAAACCAGAGAGATTCCCCATGACTGAGCCTTGGCAAGTACAAATGCATTAGTAATGGAGCTGATTCCTGTGACCTTTTCAATTATGATAATCCCCCCCCCAAAAAATTAAACCATTTTCTAAAACATGGTCCAAGGATTTCCACAGATAATTGAAGAAAACATTTAGGAACATCCCTGGCACTTTTCTAAGTATGTACATACTTAACACACATCTATTCTTACTCTACAGCCCTTCCAGGCATGATTATTTGTGAGGAAAAGGTCAAACTTAATTTGAGAGACATTTTTAAAAAGCCTATATTTCCAGAGTTTTTGACCTTCATTTTCCTCTTACATGTATTATGTTTTGAAATGGGAAGATCTAAAAAGAGGGGGACTACCAAAGGGGAGGGAGGCTGGGGAATGAGTGAAATAGGTGAGGGAAGCTAAGATGTACAAACTTCCAGTTACAACATAAATGAGTCACAGGAATGAAATGTACAGCCTGGGAAATACTGTCAGTTATAGTGTAACATCTTTGTATGGTGAGAGATGGTAACTAGACTTATCACAGTGATCATTTTGTAATGCATAGAAATGCCAAGTCACTATGTTGTGTAGCAGGAACTAACGTAGTGTTGTAGGTCAACTATACTTCAAAAAACAAACAACTCATAGGAAAAGAGATCAGATTGACGTTATCAGAGGTGAAGAGCTGCGGGAAGGAGGAATTGCAGGAAGGTGGTCAAAAGGTACAAACTTCCAGTTATAAGATAAATAAGGACTACGGATGTAATGTGTAACACGATAAATATAATTAACACTGTTGTATGTTGTATATAAAGGATGTTAAGAGAGGAAATCCTAAGAGTTCTTATCACAAGGAAAAAATAGTTTTTTTCTTTTTCTTTTATTTTGTATCTATATGAGATGATGAATGTTCACTAAAGTCACTGTGGTATTTCCTGATGTATGTAGGTCAAATCACGCTGTACACCTTACACGTAGACAGTGCGATATGTCAATTATATCTCAAATAAGAGAAGGAAAAAATATTTAAGACACTGTTATGTAGCATCCCAAAGGTAAAAGTGCCCTATATTGATTATTTTGCAGATAAAGCATTTTATGAAGTCTAAAATTTTGTAAATTAAGTTATCATTAAAAAATACATAGAAAATGGAAGTAGTGCATGTGAACAAGGTGTTTTTTAAAATCTTTTCTGATATTCTGCTAATTAAACTGAACATTCAAATATAAAATAAAAATGATAACGTAAAAAGAGGGTGACTATGTACGCTTTTCTGCTTCACGAGAATTTGACAGTCAATTAAGGAATTAATACATCATTTAAAATGTATCCTTTTGTAACAGAAACATAGATCAATGGAACAGGATAGAAAGCCCAGAGATAAACCCACGCACATATGGTCACCTTATCTTTGATAAAGGAGGCAAGCATATACAGTGGAGAAAAGACAGCCTCTTCAATAAGTGGTGCTGGGAAAACTGGACAGGTACATGTAAAAGTATGAAATTAGAACACTCCCTGACACCATGCACAAAAATAAACTCAAAATGGATTAAAGACCTAAGTGTAAGGCCGGACACTATCAAACTCTCAGAGGAAAACATAGGCAGAACACTCTATGACATAAATCACAGCAAGATCCTTTTTGACCCAGCTCCTAGAGAAATGGAAATAGAAACACAAATAAACAAATGGGACCTAATGAAACTTAAAAGCTTTTGCACAGCAAAGGAAACCATAAACAAGACCAAAAGACAACCCTCAGAATGGGAGAAAATATTTGCAAATGAAGCAACTGACAAAGGATTAATCTCCAAGATTTACAAGCAGCTCATGCAGCTCAATAACAAAAAAACAAACAACCCAATCCAAAAATGGGCAGAAGACCTAAATAGACATTTCTCCAAAGAAGATATACAGATTGCCAACAGATACATGAAAGAATGCTCAACATCATTAATCATTAGAGAAATGCATATCAAAACTACAATGAGGTATCATCTCACACCGGTCAGAATGGCCATCATCAAAAAATCTAGAAACAATAAATGCTGGAGAGGGTGTGGAGAAAAGGGAACCCTCTTGCACTGTTGGTGGGAATGTAAATTGATACAGCCACTATGGAGAACAGTATGGAGGTTCCTTAAAAAACTAAAAATAGAACTACCATACGACCCAGCAATCCCACTACTGGGCATATACCCTGAGAAAACCATAATTCAAAAAGAGCCATGTACCAAAATGTTTATTGCAACTCTATTTACAATAGCCAGGACATGGAAGCAACCTAAGTGTCCATCATCGGATGAATGGATAAAGAAGATGTGGCACATATATACAATGGAATATTACTCAGCCATAAAAAGAAATGAAATGGAGGTATTTATAGTGAGGTGGATGGAGTTAGAGTCTGTCATACAGAGTGAAGTAAGTCAGAAAGAGAAAAACAAATACAGTATGCTAACACATATATATGGAATCTAAGGGAAAAAAAAAAAAAAAGGTCATGAAGAACCTAGTGGCAAGACGGGAATAAAGACACAGACCTACTAGAGAATGGACTTGAGGATATGGGGAGGGGGAGGGGTGAGATGTGACAGGGTGAGAGAGTGGCATGGACACATATACACTACCAAATGTAAAATAGATAGCTAGTGGGAAGTAGCCGCATAGCACAGGGAGATCAGCTCGGTGCTTTGTGACCACCTAGAGGGGTGGGATAGGGAGGATGGGAGGGAGGGAGATGCAAGAGGGAAGAGATATGGGAACATATGTATACGTATAACTGATTCACTTTGTTATAAAGCAGAAACTAACACACCATTGTAAAGCAATTATACTCCAATAAAGATGTTTAAAAAAAAAAAAATGTATCCTTTTGTTTTGGATATGACAGACATGTGAAGTGGCTTTTGAGTCTCCAGAATTTCCAACGACTTTCTAGTGAGCAAAAATTTCACCAAAGCACAGAAACATGTATATATTTAACTTTAAATAAAGTTTAAGTAAAGAAAAATGATCCAAGTTTGCCCTTGTTCAATTTCCACTTAATGAATAAATAGACTAAATATTTTCAGAAATGAAAGATCACCTGATTGTTGGACTTGAATAAACTGACTTCATTTTAGCACCCAGAAGAGAAGCCATGTCTACAGACAAGATGTCCAAGAAGCTGAAGGCTTGGTTCTTCATTCAGCTCTCCTCCTTATTAGCCTTATGAAAATTAGCTGGGCAGTCAACCAATGGGAGCCTGCATTTCTCATGAATTGAATGGTAATACTGGCATACGCTATCATAAGTATAAGTACAACAACAGACAGGAAAAGTTTTTGAAAATTATATAATATTATGTAAACAAGCATATGGTGTTATAATTAGTAGTTCTAGTTTACAAAGTTAGATTCTCAGTACCAACAGCATTGATCTACCACAGCAGATCAGAGACAAGTCACCCTGCACTGAAGACCATAACGCGGATTCTGATCAACAGAAGCCATTCTACTGCTTTCTGAACCTTCTAACAGAAAATTGGAGTTTTCATCGGAGAGAATGAGAAAAAAAAAAAGTTCATTGCTCCAAATTTGTATTTCTGTTGCTGATACCTGTTAAGAAGCAGTTCTGTAGCTATTAAGTTACAGTTGGCAATTTAAAAAAAAAACCAAAAAACTGACTAATAACTAAACCCTTTAAATTCCACCATCGAAACAGAAGATCAGTCTAAAGCACACGCTACAAAGGATGCAAAATGGCTAATGAAGACTTCAGTATCAGGATTATGACCCTTCATCAATAGGAATAGGTTCTGTTTTTAGAACTATTGCAAAATGAGAAAAAAACATCATGGGAGCACAAATGAACTACCTCGTAAAAGAGTACTTTGCCTTAGTCTGAGAATAATTTTTATCCAATTCAAATACCATAGAACAAAGAACTAGGAGGAAGAGGGATGACAGAAGCAGAGCACTTGGGAAAGAAGCTGATCCTGCATGAAGCCAGGTGGGAAAGGACGACTCAACCTGTGCTCTTGTGTTGGTGGAAACCAAGTCCAGACCAGCTGGCAGGAAGTAGGAAGATGCTGCCTTTGCGATTCCCTTCAAAACCTATTAGCAACCCTCAGATTCAAGAGTTACAACTCCCTTAAAATAAACGGTGGGAAATGGAAAAGACGTAATCTCGTTTGGAAAAAAAAAAGTTTAGAATGGTTAAAACATGCCAGGGTTTTCTCACACAGAAGGAATTAAGGAAACTATTTCAGGACTTCTGGGGACCTCTTACTGCAAAGCAGACTTACTTGCAAGAAGCTAGATGCACATACGTATTCCTTTGTGTGAACTCATCACAGCCAGTACTTTTTAAACACTGAAGCTAGTAAGGCACTTGCAAGACATTTTAGGAAAATGAGTAGGGCGGAAGTCACTTCACCAGAGAAGTTTAAGTACACATTTATCTGTGCATTTTGTTTCTTCAAAGACTTCCCTGCGATTTCTTCCTAAATTCTGTGTGATCATTCCCAAAGGTAATGCTAATGAGATTTGCATTCTTTACTAGATGCCAAGGAAACATAGAAAATCTATCAAATGATAAGATTGGATGTGAAGCCCCATGCTAAAGATCATCCCCATTCCTTCTTCCCGACAAGGTCTTCATTACGTTTGTCCAACCAGCAGTATAGAAATGGCAACACAATAAAACTGCCTATTTACTTGTCAGCTTCTCCCAGTAAGCTGCGAGCTGCAGATCAGTGCTTTCCACCTACGTCCACAGCGTCAGCACTGTGCCTCCTACACGGAAAAAGCTCCATACATGCTGGTAAGTTTTGTTATTTTAATTATCATTACCTAGGGATTATGTTTTATTACATTTATATTGAAAATCTTGAATTTTTTAGGAATTTCAAATACTCTTCCTAACATTTTCCAATGAGGGGGATAATGAACACGTAAACAAATACATTTATTTACATATGTTTATAACACATGGACAAAGAAGGTATTTCTACATCAGTTTCCTGTGTTCCTTCTAATCTATAGCATTTGCCCTTTCCACAAAAGTTGAAAAGAAGAGGGAACCGATGGAGGATGAGTGGCAGTCAAGGCAAAGAGAGATGGTAGAGAAGAAACAAGTTCTCAGATGTCAAAGAATCACCTGGAAAGAGTGCTGACCACCGGGAAAATGCTGATTCCATGGACCCATCCCCAGATAGCTACCCCGTAGTCCTAAGCACCGTGGGGGAAGAGATGAGTTACAAATATCCATAGCTAAGTAGGAGTTAGCTTTTCTTGCTTTTGTTTTTAAATTTTATTTTCAGAACAAAGAGGACTGTTATAAAAGGAAGAAGTGGGGCTTACTGTAATTACATTTTATTATTCTACTGATCACTATCACCTCCAGTAATTTCATAATTCATTATTGTTATTTACTTAAGTTTCCAAAGGTTTTTAATATGTTCCTTAGCTTCTCGATAGAGAAGAATTTTCGTAACAATCAAATGACTGACCACAATTACTGGTGAGGAAAACGGAAATCACAATGTAATCGTTATAAAAAGAGGCTATGTAAATTACACTAAAATGTCAATGATTTAGTAGAGCCTCATTAATAGTGGGGAGCAACTAAGAAAATAAACATATATGCATTGCACATTTCCCATTTTCTGTCCTCTCTTCTTCCCTAACATGAATAAGAGGATACTACCAAAAACAAAGAAAACCTTGCAGCATCGTGTGGTAGTTTTCTCCTATCTGCAGTTGAGCATTTCAAATAAAATAGATATTTCACTTATTTTCACAACACATTTATTTTAAATCCTACATTTCCTGTTGGCCTGAAATTCTGTTTCACTCCTAAATTGTTTCTCAGTACCTAAAAGCTTTTTCATTTAAATTTTCACAAAATCTATTCAAGTGTTTGTTTTTTGGCAAAGTACATATTACTACCAGACATGTCATCAATATCTCTTTAGTTCTTCCTCCTTAATAATGGCATTCTCGGTTTTTAGCTGAGCATATGTTGGCCTGAAATAGATGCCACATCTTCCAATCTCTGACTGCTTTTGCCCCTTCTCTTTTTCCTTCTTTCTGCCAGATAAAATGTGGTCATAATGGCTGAAAAGTTCTAGCAGACAGCACTAAATTAGATTGTTCCTCCTCCTAGTACAGACACATGTTCGCCTGCATACATTATACATGGACATGCACACACACATACAAACATACTTCCCCATGCTCCATCTCCTTTTTTCTCAACATACCAACAGACAATTAATCTACTGCCTAAGCTGACAGGTCTTTTCTTAAATCCGTAACAACATTTTCAAGTGAGCCCATGACCTTGAATCAGTTTCTGCAAGCTATCACTAAGGATTGTTTGCTTTCTTCTTTTTCTACTTTTAACCACATACTTACCATTGTTCAAACAGAAACACAGGCTTATCTCTAGGCATCTTCACTTTGCCCACTCGGATGACTACTTGCTTAAGTACCCACAGGACACTGAGAAGAGTAATAATTAATGTTATATAGTCATTCATTCAATGGCTGAACAAAATTGACATGGTCCCTGTACTTATAAAGCTTACATTCTAATAGGGGAAACAAGCAAAACTACAATAAATTGTTGTCTTCATAGAATTGGACATGACTGGCAAATAAAATAGTATGTCCAAGAACTCCTTGTTATGAGGGAATGGAGGTGAGGTGTACTACTTGGCCTGTGTTTGTAAACACTGATAGACTGCAGTTAAAATCATGACTTTCTTTAAGCTCAATAAATGGCTGTCTTCAGACTAAATTCCACCTGAGGCTCTAAGCTACTAATGTCCTTTAGAAGACAGAAGCAACATCTCTTATTTAATCTACAAACACCAGTTCAATGGCGGAATCTGTTGTCTTGAACAGGGCAACGTCTATAAATGTGAGGAATGATAACTACCTTCTTATACTCTGAAGATGTAACCTGACAATAGAGGCAGTTGATGCTTTGCATTGTTTTACAGTATTACTTAACTGCCCAGTTCTATAATTCACATTTACTTTTTTTTTTTTTAAGCCAGGAAAGGAGATTAAAAAAATCAATGAGATGTCAACACAAAGCAGACACATAGGACCAGATGTAGTCTCTAAATAATGTTCTACAAAAGTCAGCAGGAAGGGTAGCAATGATTTATTCTAGGAATCCTGACGGTTACCATCATCTAGATTCTGTTAAATGGTTTGTATTTTTTAAAAAACTTAGATGAGTCTTACACCATTCCCCTGTACTTCCACCACTTAAACAAATTCCATCAAAAGTTGAAGTTAAAGATACCAGTTCTTGTCAAGTCAAGATATTGAAGGTGACTGTTCTGATCACAGCAATTCTCAGAAAGTTCAGATGTAGTGATAAACCTAAAAGTACAATGTGATGTATTTTCAGCTGTTCATTCCAATGTGCAATACTTCAATTACTACACTCCATAATTCACCCTATAAAACGGCAAACAGATATTGTCTATAGGATACACACACACATACACCCCAATACATACACACACAAATATATATATATATACACACATGTATATGTATGTATCAAGAGAGAAAGAGAAAGATTTCTATTTTTTTTTTTTTAAATAAAGAGATGAGAAGAAAGGTCACACTATTGTTACTTTCTAAAAATAATTTCCCAGGATCTATAATATTCAAAGCTGTGCTGAATTATTCATTTAATCTTATTAAAACTAGAAATTTAAGTAATACCTCCGAATATAACTTGGAATAATGTAACAAGATAATCATGAACGCATCACAAAAATTCATGCTGATTAACAGTAAATAGCTTTCGGACTGACTGATTTCTGTTTAAGAATGAGAGCATCATCTAAACAAACTCTGTTGCCAAAAAAGCCACAAAATTGGAAAGCAATTCATTTCTGAAATGAGGCCTCAATGCAAAGTCTAATCCTTAGGATCATCTCCCATCTTCTGAATTGTGCACAAGAGTATTTACTACACATGCTGCTTGTTTATAAGACAGAGACTACAAACAACATCCAGAATGGGAGTTTTATCTAAAATTCTGTATATTTCACATGTTTTGAAGCAAAATATTTTACATTTGATCAGCTTGGCTTTTAATTTTAGTTATAATTATTTTCAAATATACTAAGATATTCCTGACATCTCAAAAGAATAATTACTGTCAACTCATTTTTAGGAAAACTATATCATAAAAAATGTATAGCTTCACATAATTAAAATAATTCAAGCAGTGTGCACTGACTAAAGTAATATGGACTATTAAATAATTCAAAATTGTGTTTAGCGGCAGCAACTGTTTAATTAAAAGGTAAAAACTGCAACTAATCCACTACGGTTGACAGAAATACAGCCTATATCAGTAGTGAGATCCCCTAGCATAGAGAATATGGATATGAATTCCAGAAGTCATGAGCTTCATTTAATGACTATAATTAAAATAACCACAATAAATCTGCACAGAAACATATTTTACATCAAAGATCTTCTGAATGTTCCCTCGCTTTTCATTTCCTTGCAGGTAATAATTTTGCATTTCAATGTAGCAAAAAATCCTCTAATGTACATATTGTTAACCATCAATGCATACAGCTTCTATTAGAGGGCCCATAGCTGAAGCTCAGCCTACAAGGAGGCTAGAAAAATTCTCAGAACCGTTGTCCCTTGAAAGGTCTGAATTTCAGGTTCGATGTTCAACATACTTGCTCATAATTGCCCTCTATCCTGGAGAAACACAAATGGCCAACAAACGCATGAAGTTAACCAACCTAACCAACAACTGATTAATTGAACTTTACAACTTCATTGAGGAACTTTTTTCACCTACCATATTACGGGGGGAAACTCTTTCGTAACTGAAAAAAACTGGCAGTGAGGATGACATAAGTATTTATAAAGATGATTAAGCAATATGCATAATGTTGCCATCCCTTGATCTGGAATTTCCAATTCCAGTCAATTTTCTTCTGAAAGAACACATGTGGGCATAACTTAATGTACAACGAAGTTAACTGAAGAAATGTTTTTAATATCAGGAAAAATTAGAAAAAAATCTCATTACTGGGAATTGTTCAGTAAATTCTGTCACAATCATACAATGGACTAGTAGATGGCCATTATGAATTAGACAAAACTATCTGTGTGTTTACCTTCTATGTGACAAAGAAGCAAATAACTGAATACATGAGTTTTTACAAAATAATCATAAGATCAAAAGATAAAAAATAGAAAAGAGTATCTCCATAACTTTGCATATGTTTATGCTAAAGTAAGTAACATTAACTCACATCATAATTTTCTGCTTAAAAATGCTTATTTTTATATTATAAGCTTCCCAGTTTACCCTGGCTGTGCTGTAGAAAGAAGTTTTGAGAAGTATGGAATCAGGCAGATCATAAGAGGCACTGCAGTAACAGAAACAAGTGAGGTAGAAATGGAAAGTAGTAGAAAATTATAAAAGGTAGAGAAATGAATTACTTTTTTAGAGAAATTACACTAAAAAAGTGTACCTCCACCAAATATATATATCTCTTGTTATCTTTAAAGGAGAAATACCAATCCATTTCTATATGGTTTCTTTACTTCTAGAGGGAAAGGGAAAAAGTCCTCCTAAGATGGCAAGGGAGAAAAAAGGGAAAGGGTCCCTTTTACACTTTACAAATGAGAAAGATAAATGGTTCATAGATTGTTTTAACATTCCTATCAAACGTCCTGTGGATTTTGTTTATTTGCAAATTACGAGGCCAGCAGAGCAGAAAATGGAAGTCTTTAATTAGGCAAAGCAGGTGGCTGAAAGCCACAAGGTGAATATTGGTCACATCTCTGTCCAGTGCCCAAAATTACGGACACGAACTACAGAAGGCATTTTAAGGGTGAGAGTTAACTGTCTCTAAGCAGTCATCTCTTGAGAGGAGTTCAAGCTCCATGGCCAGGTTTGCTAAATTATGTTTACTCTATTTAATGGGAATTGGTTTGCTCTTCAGCTTCGATTGGAATTTACCAACTTATAAATTATGAAATTCTCCACACAGCCTACAACGCTTCTTGCTGCAGTTGAGACAAATTCTAGACCTGCTAAATGGTCCTTCTTCTCTTATTGGGTTTTGGAATTAGCTTTCCTAAACAGTTTAATAAGTGTTAGAAAGTTAGAATGACTTAGTATATGGCATAAAAATACTTATATAGGTGGAACACAGAGGATTTTCAGAGCAGTAAAACTACTCTGTATGATACAGTAATGGTGGATACATGGCGTTATACATTTGTCCAAACCCAGAGTATATACAACACCAAAAGTGTACCCTAATGTAAACTGCAGGTTTTGGGTGATAAGAATGCGCCAACTTAGGTTCATCGACTGTAACAAATATACCATTCTGATGGTATGCTAATGGAGGATGCTGATAATGGGGGAGCAGGTATATGGGAAATCTCTGGACCTTCTCAATTTTGCTGAGTCTAAAAGTGCTCTAAAAAATAAAGTCTATTAAAAATACTTATACAGACAGATTTATTAAATCATTTCTGCCATGAAAAGACTTGGGTTTATAAAATCCAACATTCTGACATGCATGTCTAAAAATAGCAGTGATCTTATCTTAAAGTTCATGATGATCATTTACAGACTCGGATTCTCAATTGTACAGCTCTGTCACATCTGGGCCAATTTTTATGCATTGAATAAACAGCATTTCATATTAACATAGGTTCACAACCAAGTGCCATAATTTATCACTTGTTTGGTCTTGGGGAAGTTCCATAATATCCTAAGCCTTTCAGTTTCCTCATCTATAAAATGGAAAAAAAAAGTGGTATCTACTTCACTGGGTTGTTAGAAAATTAAATGAAAGAAGATGGTTAGGGGCTCAGTAAAGTGCTTGGCCCCTTAGTATTAAGAAATACTAACTAACTCCTTTTGTTATGATTAACCACCAACCTAATGCCAGTAAATCTCCTTTATTTTTACCAATATCACATGGAGCAATCAGAGGAGAAAAGATGTCATCTTCAAGAATGAATAGGAGGGACTTCTGGCGCAGTGGTTAAGAATCTGCCTGCCAAGGCAGGGGACACGGGTTTGATCCCTGGTCTGGGAAGATCCCGCATGCTGCGGAGCAACTATGCCTGTGCGCCACAACTACTGAGCCTGAGCTGTAGAGCCCGTGAGCCACAACAACTGAAGTCCCCGTGCCTAGAGCCTGTGCTCCACAACACGAGAAGCCCGCACACCGCAACAAAGAATAGCCCCTGCTTGCTGCAACTAGAGAAAGCCCGCGTGCAGCAACAAAGACCCAACACAGCCAATAAATAAATAAATAAATAAATAAATAAATAAATAAATAAATAAATAGGTTTATTAAAAGAATGAATAGGAAATGTCTGAAATTCATTACTTCAGTGTACAATTTTTACTGAGTTTCAGGACTGTAGCCAGACTTACTCAGTATAATAAACACTAGATGAATTACTTATCACCATATCCAGAAACTGTAATTCTTCAGTGTATGGTTCTTCATCTGCATTTGAACCACCTAGCTGTAAACAGGCCTCAAAATAAATAATTTCAGTTTTTTCCCCTAAGAATTCAAAATCTACTCCCTGGTTGATTCTCTGATACAGAAAACTTTCAAAAGTTGATTTGCTGATGATAACAAATTTATTTTCAGGAATAATATTCCTGATCTAATATGAGGTAATAAATAATTCAGAAGCTTCACATTATCAGGAAATTACATTTAGGAGATCAACTGGGGATCTGTGTAATGAGAAGCATTCACCTTGCTCGAAGACTGCTACTCGGCATTTAATCTTATAATATTCCCTTCAGGGTGTACAAGACAGCTTGTTGGAAAATAGAATGATTCTTGGCTGTATTCAGAAAGAGAACAAAAGAGAGAAGGCAGGTAAAGGACTCAGCACCATGGAAATGACATTTAGTTTCCATTTGAATCCTCAAGTACTGAACTTTTTAAAATCTTCATTTGAAGAAATTCTGAGAAATTTGTCAAGAGTTGGAACAAAACAGGATATAGCCTGCCACTTAATATAGAGTGCTAAAAAAGCGTTAACAATTGTTCAGCCTAAATGGTTGGTGATGAGTGTTTGTTTCACTATTCTTGCAACTCTCCAAATGTCTAACAATTTTTACACCAAAAATTTGGTGGGGGAAACCTGTTGCTAAAAAGTTGGGGGAAAACATTCTGTACAGTTTTCTCTTTTGACACAACAAATATCTATTTACTCTTCTCTTGGAAATAGCATCTTTTCTGCCACAAAACCCACGTACTCTGGATACATGTACCCTGGCGGGAAGCTGAATGCATCACTTGGGCCTCCACAGCTCTACCACAGAACAGTCAGCATAAGTCTGTCCCCCTGGCCATTTTGACTGGCTGAGAGATGGTCAAGAGACTAAATTTGGACCAATCAGAATGAAGCCCAGGATTTTTGTTCCACAGTTATGGGAAGTGCCTTTCCCTTTTCCTACTGAACATGAATGGAGGAAAGAGGAAGGCTCATAGCTGAGAGTAATCATGTTAGGACCATGATCAGAGTGTTTGCTGGAGACTAAACTCACTACCAAGGAAATAGTTGATAGAGAAACAGACACACACACAGAGAAAAACGCGCACACACACGCACGCACGCACACACACACGCACACAGAGATAAAGCTACACCTAAAGCCAAACCTAGTACTTTTCAATTATTTGAGACAATAAATGTCACTGTTTGCTTAACCTAGAATGGGTCTGTTTTTCTGTTGCTTGCAAGTGAAATTATCCTTACAGGCAAGACAAAACAGTCTGAGCAATGATTAAAGGAGCCCATTTTTTACCTCATATGCTGACACTCTAAGAGCATTATTGTATCATTTGCTGCTGAATGGAGAGGAAAGTTGGTTCCTAAGGACCCCCTCAGCCAAAGAAGCACAAAACATCTGTTGAAGTCATGAGTGACTTGTTAGTGAAGTTCAGCAGCAGGAAAGCTGTCTAAAAAACACATCTTTTCTCACCAGTGGGTATTTATATAATTAGGGTCAATTACAATTTAGAGTTTCTGGGGCACAGGGCTAAATTACAGTGACATTTAAGAGCTCTGCTAAATTTTCCCATTCATCGTGAAGATTTCTGGAGTAACTATGTTGTAATTAAGTAATTTCATCTTTTCATTTTTATTATAATTTTCTTCTTCAGGCTTGGCAATTACCCACTACTCCAGGGTACCTTCCTTTAGAAGGAAAAAAAAAAAGACCATGGGATTTTCAACCAGTGCTTGGATGAGGTTCTGCTGCCTGCTAAGTGATGAACGCTGATGTGTACAGCCCCCTTGGAATGAGTTGCCCAAACAAGATTCTTTCAGCTCCACAACTGCCCCATCCAAGGCCTTCCCCCAAATTATTAAATTGTCTGAGTGTGTAATCAAAACCAAAACAAAAAGTGAAACCTGACAGTAAGATTATTTGGCATCCTTTACACAAGAGGTAGTTTTAAGTAGCCCCTAGCAAATGCACAAGCAAAGCCTATTACTTGCCTGTGGGTTTTACATTTGCCTCACTGGTACAAGTTTTGTGAAGATATACACCTTTTGAGCTTTATGCAAGAGAGAGGAAAGATAACTCTCATTGGATCAAGCTATTCCAATTGCATTTACTTCTAGCAACAAAGTATATCACATCCATAAAAAACAGCCAGAGGCCTTTAAATTTCAGGTCAATAGCACTTGACTATCATATGTTCCCAAGAGAAGCTATAACAAGTTGTGCTGATGTTATAGAATATTCAGCTTTCTCCAAAGAGGGAGCAGAAAGGGAATAATGATCACGATGACACCAACCATCATCAACCTCGGGTAAGTAAGGACTCATCCCATCCAGGCACCCAACCCCTATGGAGGAAACGTATTATCAGCAACATTTGAAAAAAATGAGAAAATAGTAAAAAAGTTGGTTGTGTGGCCTATTATCATCCAGCTGATGAGTGGAAGAATCAAAATTGAAACCCCATCTCACTGATTCCCAAGACTGCATTCTAAATTATAGTACTAGTGGGCTTCCCTGGTGGCGCAGTGGTTAAGAACCCACCTGCCAATGTGGGGGACACGGGTTCAAGCCCTGATCCAGGAAGATCCCACATGCCTGGAGCAACTAAGCCCGTGCGCCACAACTACTGAGCCTGCGCTCTAGAGCCCGTGAGCCACAACTACTGAGCCCACGTGCCGCAACTACTGAAGCCTGCATGCCTAGAGCCCGTGCTCTGCAACAAGAGAAGCCACTGCAATGAGAAGCCCACACACCACAACGAAGAGTAGCCCCCGCTCGCTGCAACTTGAGAAAGCCCGCGCGCAGCAAGGAAGACCAAACACAGCCAATAAATAAATGAATAAATTTATAAAAAAAAAAAAATTATAGGACTAGTGTTAAAACCTGAGCATGAGAATAGTTATTCTAGTTTCTGACTCCATAGATAATATCCACGTGTGTTGCAGGTAACTCTAAACCATCCTTGATCTAGTCTAGACATTTCTAGTTAGACATTCCTTCAACTAATCTTAACCTTGTCCAGCCTCTGGGTCACTGCTCATTCCATTTCTTTTACCTGGCATACCCTTTCCATTCCTACCTACAGAAAACTTACCTGTATCTCAAATGCCTGTTACTCCTTCATTCCACAAGTATTTAACAGGTGCTGACTATATGCAAGGCATGATAAACACACAAGTAAGAGTCAGACATGGCTCCTTCTCCATATACTACATAATAACAGGGCAGATGATACTGTTTCTGAATTTATGAAGGCATTCCAATGCATTCCAAGAACAGCTAAGATTCACACTGACTCTAGAAAATGTATTCCAAAGATAACCAACTAGAATAAAGGGAGAAGACTTTCATTTCACAAATGCCAAACATGTGTCAGATATTTCCATATGTATCTGAATTAATCATTAGCTGTATGACAAATTTTGAATGCAAGCATATTAACATATTCATTCAAAAATATTTTTGCAACACTTACACTGTTTAAGATGCTCCGTTAGATACTTGATGCCACACAAAGATGAATCAGACCATGTGAAATAAAATCTGCACAAATGGTCAAAACAATGGCAGCACTTTATCTTGGGAACTGCAAAAAAAAAAAAGATGAGGGTATTCTGACATCATTTGTCTCTGGATAGTGAAGAGAGATGTCTGCAAAGGATCCCTTCAGCCCTAAAAGTCCACATTTGGTGAAGTTTTGAAGCTCCCCTAGGGTAGGAATTGGATGGTGGTAGACATCTTTATCCCAGCAGCTAGCACTGCACCTGGGAAACAGTAGTTTCTCCAAAAATAGTTGGATAAAAAGGTAGAGACTGTGGCCTCATGGACTTTCTAGTCTAGCAAACTGCTAAAGAAACAAAGAATGTTGAAGTGGTCAAGCTACTTACATTTCTAAGCTTTAATTACCACTGTACAGTCAATTTAGCAAATTAAAATACATACACCCAAAAAAAGGCTAATCATAATTAATATAAATTTTACTTATAATGAAGGATATCATTAGCAAATCATCAATGAATGTCAGAAAGGGAAGATTCCTTGTGGTATTCTGAATAAATATTTTAAGAAGAATAAAACACATGGATGAGAAATATTCCAGCCTGTTTCCAGTTATTAAGAACAACTGTTTTGAATAGCAATTTGGAATGATGTGCAATGAGACAAAGGATATTACTCATTTCAGTCAGTGTAGCAGTTGGCAATAATCTATAAAAGCATTGCAGTAAGGATGTGATATCAAATCCATGTAGAGTCAAAACTGCAAATACCGTAGAAAAATGTGTCAAATATACTGAAATTGGCACACCTTTCTCCCTGTTTTGCTATCACTGACTTTCTCCTTTGTCTCCTCCAATACTGTGAGCTCCTTAACACAGAGACTGTATGATGTTCACCACTAAATGTCTAGAAACAAGGGAGGAAAGAAGTCACAACTTCACTCTGAAAATTAATATAGTACTAAATCTACCTTCTTATCAACCAATATGTTCACCCTCAGGAAGCGGCAATTGAAGAACTGGTGAAACAAAAGACCAGGACAAAATATAATATCTTTCTCCAGAGAGTACAGGGAACCTATGAATATTAGCAATAATTAAATACATTTGGTATATATCCCCAAACTGGCCAACTCCACTTGTAACTGATCTGATCCCAACTGCTTCTTTTCTTTACGACTTTTTATTTTGAAATAGTTCAAACCCACAATAAGTTGCAAGAGTAATACAAGAAATACTTCTGTATATCCTTCATCAAGTATTCACACTTTGCCATATCTATTTTCTCTCTCTCAACACACGTGGGTGGACACACACACACACACACACACGTATGCATGCACACACTCACTGTCGCTATCCTCATCATTTGTGTCTAGCTATTCCTTATGGTAGGATGGCTTGGGTATTCCAGAAAAGAAGAATGAAAAGTTTTATCACCCCTGCAAAACAGAGTGACATTAAGCCTTGCATGAGATGTATTCAGTATCTTGAGTAAAGTCATCTCCCTGAAGTGAAGAGTTTAGTACAGTGGACAGTGGGAAATATAACCAGAAAACAGGTGGTAAAGACCCTAAGGATTCTAGATGTTATCTAACAGAAAATAAAGAATCATTGTAAGATTTTTTGAGTAGGCTTGCGATCAAATACAAATGTTATTTTTCCAAGACAACCTGGGGATGATACACCAAAGACACAATAGAAACAAGAGAACAGTGACAGGAAAATAAAACGAGCTCAAAACACAGAGAGTTAAGCAAAAACATAATGTAACTGGATTCATCCTATTCCTATAACAAAAGAAAGCTAGAGAGGTTTGAAAAGTCATTGGCCAATAACATTTAATATAAATATACTCAACTAGCACATATTTCAATTAATTAGGTTTCTAGAGGACTAACGCGGTATTTGGACTTGTACGTTAAATCAATATTGGCCTTACAGACACTCCCCATGTTCTTCAGTCCTCCATTCCAATCCCTCCCCTCCCCCCCCCAAAATCAATACAAAAACCTTCCATCAGCCAAAAAGGACTGTACTATTTAAGTGGAAATAGCAATCTAAATTGTAATTGTAAATGTCTAAAGCTTGTAGTCTGGGGATTTTCCTAATGGGAATATTTGATGTGACTTTTTGTTATTCTTATGGTTGTGTTCACGAGCACTTCACAAGGGTGGTTTAAAGGCTTAAGTACCGTAAATTAGATTTTCTTTAAGAAATCATGTCCTTGACATATTTTTTCATTATCTGAGAAGAATGAAACAGATTTTTCGGTTAATTAGTGCTAAGGCATGTATTTTGCATTAGCATTAAGTTTACCAAAATGGTTTTAAAAACTTGAACAGATGGCAGAATTATAATAACTTTTCCTTATGATTTAGGTTAAGAATAAGTGTCAAGAGAATTCTCCTCCTGCCTAACTTTTCTGTAAAGTTAATGAATTGAATAGATATGATGTACTGCTTTTCTCATAGAGGTGTAAACAACTCTGTCTCACCTTAGATGAATATAATGAGCTGTGGAAATACATTTCAGTATTATCTATCTAGGGGGTAAAGGGATTTCCCAGGGTTTAAACATCAACCCACAGAGAAACAATTCTAAGGCCTGAACATTAACTGAGTAGGATCGAGCATGGGTTGCAAAGATAGAGTCTAGAGGGGCCTGGCAGGTAGAGTAAATGAGTTGAGTTGACTTGCTCTAAGGATGATAGGGAAGAGTGGGGATTGCAATAAACTGGGCAGAGCAAGCATCATCCAAAGGCAGCAGACTCTAGGTCACTCACTAACTGCTCTCATGCATGGACTGCAGGCCTTGTATAGCCAGAGGAGGAGATTTTTCCAAAGTACAAAATCTAAATTTTGTATATGAAATCTCCCAATTAAAACTGTGGCAGCTATTTCATATTTTCTTTAAAAAAAAAAAAAAGTAAATAAATAAAGCCAAGAGGACCAGGAAAAATAGTCTGTGGGCCTCCAGCTGGCCATGGATAACATCAGTCTGCAGCCCTGGATGGGCAAGGACAGATATCAATAATTGGTGTTTATGGTCAGTACTATGGCTTATGTCATGCCCAGTCCTTATTAGGAACTCAGCCCCTGAGTGAAACACTTTAAGTTAGTACATTAGATCTGCTTTACAGCTTGGTTTTCTAAAGTAAATTGTGGTGAAAAATGCATGAATTCTAATGACTAGATCACCATGATACCCTATACAGATGATCTTGAGCTCAGGGACCTCCACTGTGCTTACCAGTACTCAGCTAGCTCTTCATCCTCCCTTCTTGACTCTTTAAATTCTCTATAGTGCCTACGCTAAACTCTCACCCCATGTGTCTTAAAAGTCATTAGTAACTGATATTAGACAATAATGAGAGAATTTGCACATTTTCCTAGCCTTCATATGCTTTAACTGCACTGCAGCATTGAATATCTTATCTCCCTAGGTCTCTCATCATCAACATCAAGCTTCCCAAATTTCCCCACTCCACTAAATTCATCCTTCTTTCTTGAACCTTCTCCTCCTGATCTCTCTTATATTACCTGCTTGGTTAACTTCTCTCTCTGACTCTTCCTAGATCAATTCTCTCCTTACACTGTGATTTGATAATAAAGGGTAATGAGCACTACCCATCGACCTATTTTTCATTGACTTCTTTTCGCCTAATAAATGGAATCTTCTAGCCTTACGCCCTTTTTCTCAGGTAATGATTTCATTCACTCCTTGGTTTTCACCCTTACTCTGTTCAGGACGACTCCCAGATCAATCAATATGTTAAAATTCAGGTTCCCCAAATCCAGGTTTAAAACCTTAAAGAAGGGGGAAAAAAGGAAGTGGAGTGGAGATGGAATAATAGTAACAATAGCAGCCAACATTTATTGACCTTTTACTTTGAGTCAAGCTTACTTAATGTGCACTATATGCACTACCTTATTTAATTTTCACATAACTAGAAGATAGGTGGTGTTTTAATGCCATTTTATAGATGAGCAAACTCAAGATGAAAGAGGTCAAATCCCCTCACAGTTGTCACATGACTAGGTAGATCGAGGATCCAAATATTGGTCCAGTCTTAGCCACCAGGCTCATCTTCTTTACCTCCTACTTGTAATGAATTGATAATTTTGGTAGATCCCACCTTGACTTAGTAACTTGCTTCTTCCACTCTGCTCCAATCCAGAACCATCACCCCAGTCACACCCTTCAAGACTCCTCTCTTTTGGACATTGCAATAATCTCCTAACTGTTCTTAATGCCTCTAGTTTTTTTCTCGTCAAACCAAATTTTCACACTTATGATCTTACTAATATCCAGCTTCTAGCAAGTCCTTTAGGGAAAAAAAAAAATGTGTGCTTCAGTGGAAAATGATGCACTGCCTATTCCTGTTCATTGTTGGAGCTATTTTACAACTCTATAAGTTACTGGTAACTGATAGTAATGCAAATATTAGACATGAAAATTATTTCCTGTCTGGTAGAGGTTTAATTGACTTCCTCCACACTCCATCCAGCCTCATTACCTGCAGAAAAACCAGTTTGGACTCCATTTGTACATTCATCTCAATATTCCCGTTCTATAAATGTTAAACTTTTTTTTTTAATTCTCTTTTGAACCAATTACAACATCTGTGGGTTCCCTTATGAATTAACTAAAATCTTTAATACACTGTTATTTTTATATATGTATGACAGTCAAGACTTTATCTATTGCCGAAAATTATTTCTTTTAAATGTCCAGCTTCTCACAGGTCCATCCTTTACTCAAAAGCTTTCAATGGGCACCACTTGCCAAATGAATTAAGTCCAGAGACCTCACCATGCAGTTCAGACCCAACATTATAACTACTCTACTCTGTCAGTTGTATATTCATTCTACTTTTCCCACCCATTCACATCCTCCCATATAGGCCAAAGGCAATTCCTTGGGTCCCAGATACACATTTCACTCTCCCAGTTTTCTTCCTTTGTTGATGCTAATTTTTTCACCTGAAATGTGGTGAAAGTGTTTGTAGAGTGTTCAATATAAATAGCTGCTATGGATGCTTTAGACCCATGCTTCCCAAACTTTTTCATGGAAATAATACAGGCAAACAAAATTACTATTTGCTTCACTAGGGTGAAAGAAAGGGGAGGAGGAGAAAATAAAGTGGAATAACAGAAGCAGAGATTTTATAAAGTCTCATGCTTTATCTTAAAAATGTATACAGATTTTTTTTATCCACTCCATAATATAACATAGGATTCCCTGAAAGATAATAACTCCACTCACAAATACTATACTAAAACTGACATTCCAGGAAGGTGATTTACCTAACCTGTGGATTTACAGACCCAGGTAAATTATTTGACAATGTGGAACTTTACCCCTGTACTCCCAGAAAACAGGGATAGTTAAGAAACCCTCTCCTACCCTTCTATGAAAGATCCACCCTGCCATGCTTCATCAGGATTCCTTTATTTACCTGCCGCTATGAAACACCATGACCCTCTCCTTTTCTTTGAGATGTTCTTTGCTAATGAGCCTTCTTCTTGTGCAATAGTCTGAATAAAACTATTTCCTTAATTGGCCAGTACATTATGTCTTTGACACATGACATTCCAAAGAGTATGCCCTACTCTGAAAAGCATATGACTTTACCTGATACTTTTCAAGATTATATATGTGGAATCTTGTACTTAATGGCATATTAAATTATGATAGTAGGAACAAAAATCCAAACTTTTTGTGGTTCTGAAAGATTTTTCTCACCCCTACCTCCACTGAAATTAATAAACTGAAACTGAATCCTTATCCTACACCATACACAAAATCAACTCTAAATGGATAACAGATTTAAATTTTATATCTTAAATGGTAAAACTCCTAGAAGAAAACGTAGGGGAAAATTTCCATGACATTGGTCTTGGCAGTGACTTTTTGCATGTGCTACTGAAAATGGAGGAAACAAAAGTAAAAATAAAGAAGTGGGACTTCTTCCACCTAAAAAGTCTCTGCACAGAAACAAAACAAAACAGAAAATCAAGAAAATGAAAAGGCAACCTATAGGAGAAAATATTTGCAAACCCTATACCTGATAAGGGGTTAATAGCCGAACTATAAAAGGGACTCATACAACTCTAAAGCAAACAACAACAACAACAAAAAAACACAATTAAAAAATGGGCAAAGGATCTAGTCAATTTTTTCCAAAGAAGACATACAAATGACCAGTAGATATATGAAAAGATGTTGAACATTACTAATCATCAAGGAAATGCAAATAAAAACCACAATGTGATATCACTTCACAACTATCAGGATGGCTATAATCAAAGTGTCTGCAAGGATGTAGAGAAGAGGAAACTGTTGATGGGAATGTAAATTGGTATATCTACTATGGAAAACAATACAAAAATTAAAAAACTGAATTAACATATGATCCAGCAATCTCACTTCTTGGTATACATACAAAGGAAAAGAGATACCTGTATTCACATGTTTAATGCAGCATTATTCACAAAAGCCAAGAATGGAAACAACCTTAGTGTCTGTCAAAAGATAAAGAAAGAAAATGTGGTATATATATACAATGGAATATTATTCAGCATTAAAAACAAAGAATTTCTTGCCGTTTACAACAGTATGGATAAACCCAGAGGACACTGTGCTAAGTGAAACAAGCCAGACACAGAAGGACAAATATTGCATTATGTCACTTACATGTGAAATCTAAAAAAGTTAAACTCATAGAAACAGAGTAGAAGGGTAGCTACCAGAGGACAGGAGGTAGGAGAAATGGGAGATATTGGTCAAAAGGTACAAACTTTCAATTATAAGACGAGTAAGTTCTAGATGTACCAGTTCAAGATGGCGGAGAAGAAGGATGTGCTCTCACTCCCTCTTGCAAGAACACCAAAATCACAACTAACTGCTGAACAATCATCAACAGGAAGATACTGGAAATCACCAAAAAAGATACCCCACATCTAAAGACAAAGGAGAAGCCACAATGAGATGACAGAAGGGGCGCAATCACAATAAAATCAAATCCCGTAACTGCTGGGTAGGTGACTCACAAACTGGAGCACACTTATATCACAGAAGTCCACCCACGGAAGTGAAGGTTCTGAGCCCCAAGTCAGGTTTCCAAACCTGGGGGTCCAGCAATGGGAGGAGGAATTCCTAGAGAATCAGACTTTGAAGGCTAGTGGGATTTGATTGCAGGACTCTGACAGGACTGGGGGAAACAGAGACTCCACTCTTGGAGGGCACACACAAAGTAGTGTGCACATCAGGACCCAGGGGAAGGACCAGTGACCCCAAGGGAGACTGAACCAGACCTACCTGCTAGTGTTGGAGGGTCTCCTGCAGAGGCGGAGGGTGGCTCTGTCTCACCATGAGGAAAAGGACACTGGCAGCAGAAGTTCTGAGAAGTACTCCTTGGTGTGAGCCCTCCCAGAGTCCACCATTAGCCACACCAAAGAGCCCAGGAAGGCACCAGTGTTGGGTCGCCTCAGGCCAAACAACCAACAGGGAGGGAACACAGCCCCACCCATCAGCAGTCAAGCGGATTAAAGTTTTACTGAGCTCTGCCCACCAAAGCAACAGCCAGCTCTACCCACCACCAGTCCCTCCGATCAGGAAACTTGAACAAGCCTCTTAGCCTCATCCACCAGAGGGCAGACAGCAGAAGCAAGAAGAACTACAATCCTGCAGCCTGTGGAACAAGAACCACATTCAAGAAAATTAGACAAGGGGAAAAGGCAGAGGGCTATGTACCGGATGAAGGAACAAGATAAAACCCCAGAAAACCAACTAAATGAAGTGGAGATAGGCAACCTTCCAGAAAAAGAATTCAAAATCATGATAGGGAAGATGATCCAGGACCTCGGAAAAAGAATGGAGGCAAAGATCAAGACGATGCAAGAAATGTTTAACAAAGACCTAGAAGAATTAAAGAACAAACAAACAGAGATGAACAACACAATAACTTGACTGAAAACTACACTAGAAGGAATCAATAGCAGAATAACTGAGGCAGAAGAACAGATAAGTGACCTGGAAGACAGAACGGTGGAATTCACTGCTGTGGAACAGACTAAAGAAAACAGAATGAAAGAAATGAAGACAGCCTAAGAGACCTCTGGGACAACATTAAAAGCAACAATATTCACATGATAGGGGTCCCAGAAGGAGAAGAGAGAGAAAAAGGACCAGAGAAAATATTTGAAGAGATTATAGTTGAAAACTTCCCTAACATGGGAAAGGAAATAGCCACCCAAGTCCAGGAAGTGCAGCGAGTCCCATACAGGATAAACCCAAGGAGAAACACGCCGAAACACATAGTAATCAAATTGGCAAAAATTAAAGACAAAGAAAACTTATTGAAAGCAGCAAGGGAAAAACGACAGATAACATACAAGGGAACTCCCATAAGGGTAACAGCTGATTTCTGAGCAGAAACTCTACAAGCCAGAAGGGAGTGGCATGATATACTTAAAACGATGAAAGGGAAGAACCTACAACCAAGATTACTCTACCCGGCAAGGATCTCACTCAGATTCTATGGAGAAATCAAAAGCTTTACAGACAAGCAAAAGCTAAGAGAATCCAGCACCACCAAACAAGCTCTACAACAAATGCTAAAGGAGCTTCTCTAAGTGGGAAACACAAGAGAAGAAAAGGACCCACAAAAAAAACCCTAAAACAATTAAGAAAATGGTCATAGGAACATACATATCGATATTTACCTTAAACGTGAATGGATTAAATGCTCCAACCAAAAGACACAGGCTTGCTGAATGGATACAAAAACAAGACCCATATATATGCTGTCTACAAGAGACCCAATTCAGACCTAAGGACACACAGAGACTGAAAGTGAGGGGATGGAAAAAGATATTCCATGCAAATGGAAATCAAAAGAAAGCTAGAGTAGCAATACTCATATCAGACAAAATAGACTTTAAAATAAAGAATGTTACAAGAGACAAGGAAGGACACTACATAATAATCAAGGGATCAATCCAAGAAGAAGATATAACAATTATAAACATATATGCACCCAACATAGGAGCACCTCAATACATTAGGCAACTGCTAACAGCTCTAAAAGAGGAAATTGACAGTAACACAATAATAGTGGGGGACTTTAACACCTCACTTACACCGATGGACAGATCATCCAAACAGAAAATTAATAAGGAAACCCAAGCTTTAAATGACACAATAGACCAGATAGATTTAATTGATATTTATAGGACAGTCCATCCAAAAACAGATTACACTTTCTTCTCAAGTGCGCATGGAACATTCCCCAGGATAGATCACATCTTGGGTCACAAATCAAGCCTCAGTAAATTTAAGAAAATTGAAATCATATCAAGCATCTTTTCTGACCACAACGCTATGAGATTAGAAATCAATTACAAGGAATAAAATGTAAAAAAAACAAGCACATGGAGGCGAAACAACATGTTACTAAATAACCAAGAGATCACTGAAGAAATCAAAGAGGAAATCAAAAAATACCTAGAAACAAATGACAATGAAAACATGACGATCCAAAACCTATGGGATGCAGCAAAAAAAGTTCTAAGAGGGAAGTTTATAGCTATACAAGCCTACCTCAAGAAACAAGAAAAATCTCAAATAAACAGTCTAACCTTACACCTAAAGGAACTAGAGAAGGAAGAACAAACAAAACCCAAAGTTAGCAGAAGGAAAGAAATCATAAAGATCAGAGCAGAAATAAATGAAATAGAAACAAAGAAAATAATAGCAAAGATCAATAAAACTAAAAGCTGGCTCTTTCAGAAGATAAACAAAATTGATAAACCATTAGCCAGACTCATCAAGAAAAAGAGGGAGAGGACTCAAATCAATAAAATTAGAAATGAAGAAGGAGAAGTTACAACAGACACCGCAGAAATACAAAGCATCCTAAGAGACTACTACAAGCAACTCTATGCCAATAAAATGGACAACCTGGAAGAAATAGACAAATTCTTAGAAAGGTATAACCTTCCAAGACTGAACCAGGAAGAAACAGAAAATATGAACAGACCAATCACAAGTAATGAAATTGAAACAGTGATTAAAAATCTTCCAACAAACAAAAGTCCAGGACCAGACGGCTTCACAGGTGAATTCTATCAAATATTTAGAGCGTAGCTAACACCCATCCTTCTCAAACACTTCCAAAAAATTGCAGAGGAAGGAACACTCTCAAACTCATTCTATGAGGCCACCATCACCCTGATACCAAAACCAAAGATACTACAAAAAAAGAAAATTACACACCAATATCACTGATGAATATTCTATTCATTTATTTGCAAAAATCCTCAACAAAATATTAGCAAACAGAACCAACAACACATTAAAAGGATCATACACCACGATCAAGTGGGATGCAAGGATTCTTCAATATATGCAAATCAATCAATGTGATACACCATATTAACAAACTGAAGAATAAAAACCATATGATCATCTCAATAGATGCAGAAAAAGCTTTTGAAAAAATCAACACCCATTTATGATAAAAACTCTCCAGAAAGTGGGCATAGAGGGAACCTACCTCAACATAATAAAGGCCATATAGGACAAACCCACAGCAAACATCATTTTCAATGGTGAAGAACTGAAAGCATTTCTTCTAAGATCAGGAACAAGACAAGGATGTCCACTCTCACCACTATTATTCAACACAGTTTTGGAAGTCCTAGCCACGGCAATCAGAGAAGAAAAAGAAATAAAAGGAATCCAAATGGGAAAAGAAGAAGTAAAACTGTCACTGTTTGCAGATGACATGATACCATACCTAGAGAATCCTAAAGATGCCACCAGAAAACTATTAGAGCTAATCAATGAATTTGGTAAAGTAGCAGGATACAAAATTAATGCACAGAAATCTCTTGCATTCCTATGTACTAATGATGAAAAATCTGAAAGAGAAATTAAGGAAACACTCCCATTTACCATTGCCACAAAAAGAATAAAATACCTAGGAATAAACCTACCTAGGGAGACAAAAGACCTGTATGAAGAAAACTATAAGACACTGGTGAAAGAAATTAAAGATGATACCAACAGATGGAGAGATATACCATGTTCTTGGATGGGAAGAATCAATATTGTGAAAATGACTCTACTACCCAAAGCAATCTACAGATTCAAAGCAATCCCTATCAAATTACCAATGGCATTTTTTTACAGAACTAGAAAAAAAAATCTTAAAATTTGTATGGAGGCACAAAAGACCCCGAATAGCCAAAGTAGTCTTGATGGAAAAAAGCGGAACTGGAGGAATCAGACTCCCTGACTTCAGACTATACTACAAAGCTACAGTAATCAAGACAATATGGTATTGGCACATAAACAGAAATACAGATCAGTGGAACTGGATAGAAAGCCCAGAGATAAACCTACGCACCTATGGTCAACTAACCTATGACAAAGAGGCAAGGATATACAATGGAGATAGCCTCTTCAATAAGTGGTGCTGGGAAAACTGGACAGCTACATGTAAAAGAATGAAATTAGAACACTCCCTAACACCATACACAAAAATAAACTCAAAATGGATTCAAGACTGAAATGTAAGACCGGACACTATAAAACTCTTAGAGGAAAACATAGGAGGAACACTCTTCGACATAACTCACAGCAAGATTTTTTTTGATCCACCTCCTAGAGTAATGGAGATAAAAACAAAAATAAACAAATGGGACCTAATGAAATTTCAAAGCTTTTGCACAGAAAAGGAAACCATAAACAAGACAAAAAGACAACCCTCAGAATGGGAGAAAATATTTGCAAATGAATCAATGTACAAAGGATTAATCTCCAAAATATATAAACAGCTCATGCAGCTCAATATTAAAAAAAGAAACAACCCAATCCAAAAATGGGCAGAAGATCTAAATAGACATTTCTCCAAAGAAGACATACAGACGGCCACGAAGCACATGAAAAGCTGCTCAACATCACTCATTATTAGAGAAATGCAAATCAAAACTACAATGAGGTATCACCTCACACCAGTTAGAATGGGCATCAGCAGAAAATCTACAAACAAATGCTGGAGAGGGTGTGGAGAAAAGGAAACCCTCTTGCACTGTTGGTGGGAATGTAAATTGATACAGCCACTATGGAGAACAGTATGGAGTTCCTTAAAAAACTAAAAATAGAATTACCATAGGACTCAGCAATCCCACTCCTGGGCATATACCCAGAGAAAAACCATAATTCAAAAAGACACATGGACTCCAGTGTTCAGTGCAGCACTATTTACAATAGCCAGGTCATGGAAGCAACCTAAATGCCCATCGACAGAGGAATGGATGAAGAAGATGTGGTACATATATACAATGGAATATTACTCAGCCATAAAAAGGAACGATATTGGGTCATTTGTAGAGACGTGGATGGATCTAGAGACTGTCATACAGAGTGAAGTAAGTCAGAAAGAGAAAAACAAGTATCGTATATTAACGCATATATGCGGAACCTAGAAAAATGGTACAGATGAACCAGTTTGCAGGGCAGAAATTGAGACACAGATGTAGAGAACAAATGTATGGACAGTAAGGGGGGAAAGCGGCGGGGGGTGGGGTTGGTGGTGGGATGAACTGGGAGATTGGGATTGACATATACACTGATGTGTATAAAATTGATGACTAATAAGAACCTGCTGTATAAAAAATAAAATAAAATTCAAAAATTCAAAAAAAAAAAGAAAAGATGAGTAAGTTCTAAATACCTAACATACATCATGATGACTACACTTAAAAGTTATATATTATATACTTGAAATCTGCTAAGAGTGTCTTAAGTATTCTCACTAAATGCACACAGAAAAAAGGTAAAGGTAACTATGTGAGATGACGGATATATTAATTGGCCTGACTGTGGTAAGCATCTAATAATTTATATGTATATCAAAATATCATGTTGTATACCTAAAAATTATGCAACGATACAATTTTTATTTATCAATTACACCTCAGTAAAGCTGAGGGGAAAATGTGACTACCAAGGCTACAACCATAAGAACTACCTACAGAGGAATCATTGAGCAGGCCAGGCATCACGGAGGCTGGGGAAACAAGAAGTGGGCAGAGATCCTTCATAAGATCCTTAAGATTTCTGAAAATTAAGATTGCTAGAAACAGACACTAGTTTTCATTCCTCCTTCTTTCAACAAATATTGTTAGGACATAGATGAGGGGCTGGGAACTAGAGATATAATTTGTGCAAGGGAAAGCTATGGAATCTTTATTAAAGCTTTGAAATTCAAACCAAAGATAAGGTTCAAAGGATGAAGATGGATGGGGAGGTGTGAGGAGATGCTTCAGGGCTGCCACGAAACATCAAAACGTTCTGAGAACAGGATGGAAAGAGCATAAGTTACGGAAACAGCAAAATATAATGGCTTGCATTAAAAAAAAAAAAAAGTAAAACCTTAAAATATGCAGGAACTGGGCTAATATTCATTAACTCACTAAATCCTTAAAGTAACTCTAAGAGCTAAGTACTATTATTATCCCCACTATAAAAAGTAACACAGCCTCAGAGAGGTTAATTAACTTGCCCAGAGTCTTGCAGACAGTAAGCAGCCGGGCCGTCCAACTCAAAACCATATTGCAATAATGCCTCCCAACTGCTCCCACAGGGCTTTAGGAAAGGGTAACCACATAAATTGGAATATGGAATTGGAAGGGAAAGAAAAAATAAACAGGAGGTCAGACCTCCTATGCTTCACCAGGGAGCCTGAACTTCATCCTGAGGCTATGGGAAGACAAGCAAAGACTCTAAGAGAAGGCAAAGAATAAGTGGGGACCTAGCAATGCGTACTCCAGTCCTGGGTGGACTAACAATGGGTCCCCTCCAGAGCACCGAAATGAATTAGAATAAAGGAGAACGCAAACCCCAGGTTAAAGTTCTCCAGTAAGTCCAAAGTAAGAAAGGATTTACTTTGAGGGGTACCAGAATATGCCACTCCAAAATATGCCTCTTTGGCATATGGATTATTTGGAGCTAACTCCGTTTGAAACCAGCAGACTCAGGAAAAGCTCTAAAAAATGGGGTTACAAAAATGTAAAGGAGATTTACATATTATAAAGGAAATTTCCATTTGTAAAGATGCCTCCCTCTCCTACACCGGGAAGAGTTGCACTCTTAACCACTCTTATCAAGGGAGAAAGCACAGACTTACATCTTTATAACAAACCTTAGGAAACAACCCTTGTTTACCCTACTTCTCCTGGTCACTTTCCCATGACTTGCTTTCCCCACCAAAAAGCCCAAAACCCCTTTGCCTACAGCCTAAGATGGTAGGTACAAGTCCATGTTCTAACCAGCACTCTGAGTTTACTCATCTCTGGGTACTCCCATGTTTTACATGTGTGATGCACATGTTAGTAATCTTCTGTTTATTTTTCTCTGGTTAATCTGTCTTTGGTCAGGCTCATTTACAGGACCCCAACTGGAGAAACTAAGATGAGTAAAGGAAAAGATTAGTCCTTCCCTAAGCTTTAAGATAAGAAAATATTCAAAATATCTTTAAACACCTGTGAAAAATCAAGTCTGAATTCTGTGCAATTAACTACTATAGTTACTTGAGGGGAAAAAGAAATGTGTTCTTAGGGAAGACCTAGCAAAAGCATCCTACCAGTTCTAAGGGCCATCAAGGCATAGGAGGTTGGTTCACGCTTCAGGGCGTGCCAATTAAATATGACAACTACTGCAAATTAGTGGGTAACACAGTGAGATATTTAAATACCTTGCTTACTGGATTACTGCCACTGTGGGAGACTTTTCTCTCCCTAAAAAAAAAAAAAAAATATGGTGTCAGGAGAGACAAAGTGTAAAATACAGTAGTTATTTTTCCTCTGCCAAGGTGGGAGTATTAAGAAACTCGGTGTATTAACTTTTATTTAGAAGCTTGAAAACTTCAAACAAATGAATAGACTACCAAACTGAAAACAATTTTTATGGCTTTAGATTTTACACACTGTTTTATATAGAAATACTGCTGAAACCTTAATGAATTCTAATAAAATTATTTATTATATCACTTTTTTCTTTCGCCCAAGACACAGAAGAAAAGGAAAACGAAAGACATATACTCCATCAACTCTAAGATGGCACCGACTGTAAAAAAACACAGTGATTTCAAAGAGGCTAAAAATGAAAAAAAAAATGTGCCTCTTAGAATAAAAAGAAGTGCAATGTTACGATCACAGTCATCAGTCTTGCTGATGTGGAAGTTCTTTCACTCATAAAATTCAAGATTTTTTAGTAAGGTGGTCTACTCATATGTAAGAGACCCTGTTGATGTTTCAGGAGTCCAGCAAAGACAAACTTCAAGACATACAGAAAAGAAACCAGCCAATATCAGATACTGTTCAGCATGAAGACTGCACTCATGGTAAACTAAATCGAGGAGATACTTTAAGGGATAAACTTGGCTTTATAAATGTGACTACCAAACTAATATACAGTACATGGCAAGATGTAAAGCATGTCAGTGTCTAATAATTTAAAGTTAAGAACACTGCTTTCATACAAATATAAAGTAAACATGTCAAAAATTAATTTACATTATTAATGAGGGAACCAGCAAGATGGCAAGGTGTACCAGAATACACCACCCCAAAAGAGGCCTCTTTGGCATGTGGATTACTTTGAGCTAACAGACTCAGGAACAGCTTTAAAAACAAGAAACAGGTTTTCCTTTTGTAAAGGAAATTTACATTTATAAAGGAAATTTCCGTTTGTAAAGGTGTCTCCTTCTCCCATACTGGAAAGAGTAAGACTCTTAGCAATCTTATCAATGGAGAAGGCACTAACTACTACATGCTTAACAAACCTTATTAAACAACCCTTTTCTACCATATTTTTCCTGGTCACCTTCCCATAACTTGCCTCCCCAAACTCCTTTTTTTGTTTGTTTTAGCCTAAGATGGTATATAAACCCAGGTTTTAACCACCCCTTTGGGTTACTCGACACTGGTGCTCCCATGTATACATGTTTAATGCTGATGTTAATGAACTTCTGTTTGTTTTTCACCTGCTAATCTGTCTTTGGCCAGTCTCATTTATAGGGCCCCAGTTGGAGAACTTAAGATTAGTAGAGGAAAAGATTTTTTCTTCCCTTACAATGGTCATATTGGTTCAAAGAGAATTAGAGAGTCAACTAAAAATAGACAATGACAGCCTCCAACATTATCTGAGTCCTTGCTTCTAGAAAACAGTGATGGTTAAGAAATCCTTTTAACTTTTTCTTTTCCAAAAGCTCCACACTTTTTTGTATTCTGGGAAATGGCTTAGAAAAGGAACTACCCTTGCTGGTATGACTTAGGTAAGATTTGCTCTCTCATAACTTTCATAAGATTGCATATGTTTACCAGTGTCAAGGCCAGACACAGACCCTTCCTCTTTTACTTCTACTCAACTTCCCATTCTTTGTCTCATAGTTAGCTAAGATTAAAACTGTGTGTAACCCTCAAATTACCTATTCCCAGAGATATATATTTCCTGTTCAGCTCATTGACTACAACTCCCTCTGATTAGAAAACAACCCCAACTAATGTTTAGGATTGTTAGGTCTTCTTGAAAAATTGGCCCCTTTATCACTATGAAATGACTTTCTTTATTGCTGCTAATATTTCTCATCTTGAATTGTAAAAATTGACTAATTATAAAAATTTATGTGAAATCACAAAGGAAATAACCAAAACAATTTTGAAATAGAAGAAAAAAGTCTGAAAACTTGCACTACCTAGTTTCCTAACTTAATAGGAAGCTACGGTGATCTACAGTATGGTGATCTACTATGGTAAGCTACAGTATGGTTATTATTTTAAGGATAGATATACGTATAGCTCAGCAAAACAGAATAGAGAATCCAGAAATAGACCCACACATTTATGGTCAATAATTTCAGCAAAGGTGGCAGGTACTGCAATAAATAAAATACATTTTTATTCAACAAATGGTCCTGGTACAAATGGCCATCCTCTGGGAAAAGAAATCAATCTCAACCATAATTTCACTCCATATACAAAAGATGACTCAAAATTAATTCTAGATCTAAGCAAGTAGGCTAACACTATAAAACCTTCAGAAGGGAGGAAGCGAAAGTTTTTTTATTTTTTTAAATTGAAGACATTTTAGATTTCTTTTGGGAACTTTACTAATTATCTGAAAAATCGGGAAAAAAATTTCTTTTGACTCATTTTGATCTGTTGAAATTGAACTTCTTATGTCCTGAGGTGGTTGGTTAAGAATACCACCAACAAAATATGTGCTATCATCTTCCACGGTGTTCAACAAAATGGGGGAGAAAAATAATAGAGATGGATCCAAAGAGAAAACCTTCCACCAAATTCTCCATTCATCCTTAATTTTCAGCATTTAAATTCTTGGGGGGAAACGTTCTCCAAGGACTACCCTGTAGGTAGTAGCACCCTAGCAGGCAACATAATACTCTTCTGTACAGACATGATAAAGCAGCAAAATCAAAAGCAGGGATAGACATATTCAAGCAGTAAAGGGATTTTCAATTCATTTAGCTGAACATTCATTAATAAGCCCTTCTACCAATAATTTAGTCCACATTAGACATATCAAAACCAGTGGCCAGAAAAGCTATAGCTTTAAGAAAAAAGAACAAAAAAGTCTGGCTGTGGAAGGTTATCACAAGGGATATGTGATTTAAGAAAAGATTCGAAAACCTCCCATGAACACATCTCACCTCACCATTAAAAGATGCAGGCTCTACTGTCTTATTTAAGCCTCATAAAACTAAACACATGTGTATTAAAAGATACTAAGTTAACAGTTCATATAAAAGTGCAAAGGAGCAAATACCCAAGTGAACTCTTTAGAATTCTCTGCAAAGCCTTTACTGGGAATGACTTCAATATCCAGGCAGTTGGATATAGACTCCCCTTTTCTCCCTTCCTGTATTTAGGCAGTTCTCAAATGCTCAAGTGCATAAGATTTACTATACAGTGTCACCTACCAAAACCACATATACATCACGGGCCACTAAGGAATTTCCAAGGAAATCGTAAAGAAATGTGTTTCTCAAGCTTTTGTTCATTATTTTGTCCCTAATGAGCCTTTTTAGACATTGTTTTCTTAACTCCTCCCCTAAAGTTTCAGTACCACAGATTTCCTGTGCATCTGTTTATGTACTGGGTATATATCATTTATACATGAAAAAAGTAAGATGTTTGTTTCCCAAAGCTAATTTTCACCCACTAACAGGTATTATCACCCCCACTGAGAATACATGACCTAACATGATCTCTAGCTTAATGCATGCCCTCCTCACATATCTTCAATGGCTTCTTTCAAAGAAAAGTCTATTTCCAAGAGACTTCTTGTTTGGGTATATATATTGAAATTTGTTTTCTTTACACTAGTTGTTTCTAAACTTTTCTAATAAAGCACATATTGGTAGTGAAGAAGGAATGCACACTCTGAAGATGAAAACCACATATGTACATACTCAGCAAAGAAGGAAATGTATTTGAGCTTTGGTATCTTAAAACATTATGTGATTTGGGAAAGAACAGTCTTTTTAGCAATGATCCTGGAACAAGTGGATATCCACATGTAAAATAATGCAGTCGGGCTCCTACCTCACACCATATACAAAAATTAACTCAAAATGGATCAAAGGTCTAAATGCAAGGGTTTAAACTATAAAACTTAGAAGAAAACATAAGTAAATCTTTGTGACCACAGATTAGGCAACGGTTTCTTAGATGTGACACCAAAAGCACAAGCAACAATAATAACAAAAAGAGATAAATCGGACTTCACCAAAATTTACAAGTTTGTGCTTCAAAGACACCATCAAGAAAATGAGAAGACAACCAGAAGAATGGGAGAAAATATTTGTAAATCATATATATTATAAGGAACCTGTGTGTAGTATATGTAAAATTCTT
This sequence comes from Eschrichtius robustus, assembly GCF_028021215.1. Taxonomy (NCBI): domain Eukaryota; kingdom Metazoa; phylum Chordata; class Mammalia; order Artiodactyla; family Eschrichtiidae; genus Eschrichtius; species Eschrichtius robustus. The sequence continues at coordinate 29,490,237 of NC_090835.1, read as the reverse complement.
ACAACTCAATAAATACATAGACAACCCAATTTTTAAAAATGGGTAAAGGATCTATATCCTGTTCTCTAAACCCAATAAACAAATGACCAGTAAGCACAGGAAAAGACACTGAACAACATCAGCTTTAGAAAAAGGTAAATCAAAAGCACAATGAGATATCACCTCACACCCATAAAGATGGCTATATCAAAAACACAGTTAACAAGTGGTGACAATTGGGAGAAATTAGAACCCTCACATACTGCTGATGGTAATGTAAAACGGTGCATCCACTTTGGAAAACATTCAAGTATTTCCTCGAGAGGTTTACCATAGAGTTACTATATAATCCAGCAACTGCACTCTTACATATATGCCCAAGAGAAACAAAAATGTTTGTCCACACAAAAATGTGTGCATGGGCTTCCCTGGTGGCGCAGTGGTTGAGAATCTGCCTGCCAATGCAGGGGACACGGGTTCGAGCCCTGGTCTGGGAAGATCCCACATGCCACGGAGCAACTGGGCCCGTGAGTCACAACTACCGAGCCTGCGCGTCTGGAGCCCACGCTCCGAAACAAGAGAGGCAGCGATAGTGAGAGGCCCACGCACCGCGATGAAGAGTGGCCCCCGCTCGCCGCAACTAGAGAAAGCCCTCGCACAGAAACGAAGACCCAACACAGCCAAAAATAAATATAATAAATAAATTTAAAAAAAATTTGTGCCTGAATGTTTATAACATTATTCATAGTTATTCATATTTGCCCCACAGAAGAAAAAACTTAAATATCCATCAATTGATAAAAAGATAGATAGAATGGAATATTATTAGCAATAAAAATAAATCAAGCTTCTGATACATCCCACAACTTGGATGAACCTTAAAAGCATGATGCTAAGTGAAATAACAGGCACCAAAGATCACATATTTTGTGATGCCATTTATATGAAATACCTGGAATAGGCCAATAGAAACAGAAAGTAGATTAGTGATTGCCTAGGGATGGTGGGGTTAGTGAGAAATGGAGAGTGAATGCTAATGACTATGGGGTTTCTTTTGGGGGTGATGAAAATTGATTGTGGTGATGGTTACACAACTCTGAATATACTAAAAACTATGAAATTGGACACTCTAAATGGGCAACTGGTATATGAGTTATATTTCAATAAAGCTGTTACCTAAAAAATCAGAAACAAAGGAAAAAGAAACAATCAGATTCCCAGATCCTCCTTCCCACTCCCTAGAACCAGGGGACTGCCATGCCTCTACCCTGGCCAATGACTCAAGCTTTTTCTCTATAGAGGATAAAACAGAGGGTCTCTGGGCGTGGAGTACATCAGGCACAGTTAAATAGCAAGGCTCTGGGAAGGGACTTCTTCAGGGATATGGAAGTTATAGAACACTGGAAGTGTGTGAACATCTTGAGAAGGTATTGAGACAACCGGTGAAGAGTTTGGGGGTGAGACAGTGATAAGTATTTAGAAAACCAAACAAATTACAAGACAATTATTACTTCCAGAGAAAACAACAGGCAGGAAAAAGACTGATGGTAGGAACTCCATGGTTCCGCTTTAGATGGCATTTAAATAGAACACTAATGTAAATATTCAATATTTATTTCATCAAAATTAGAGGAAAACTATATTGGGATAAGAAGGGAAGGAAGGGAACCATGTGAAATACAAGTGGAAGGATAAAGGATAGTTAAGTCTTCTGCTTCCACAGGGAAAATCAATTGAAAAGTTTGAAATTAAAAAAAAAAAAAAAAAGTAGGAATACAAAAACATTATTTAGAGATATGGAGGTAAAAAACAATCAGTTAAAAAAAAAGGGATGTGGAGTGAGGGAGGAGGAAGGATATTATGAAGTTTGCTTTTCCGAAATAATGAACCTTGTAGAATTATTTGATTTTACACACACATACAATCAATGGGAAATGCTTGCAAGTTGTATAATGTAATAAAATTTTTCAAACACCTTTTTGCTATTATAAAAAAAGTTATGTGAATTTTGTTCCCAGTGATTTTCTTATATACATAATGATTTTTGTAGTAACGTAAAATATTTTAAATTATTCTGCAGGTAAAATGTTTAACTTAATTCCCTCAAATATTTAAGTAAAATTCCTTTTTAAGAAGATGCACAATGTTTATCCTATGTCTCCATGAGCCTCCTAACACAATGACAATTACCCCTATAAAATCCCAATTTGAAAAGCACAAGGACTTAACTAGCATCTGACTATTCTTCTATACTTAGTGCTTTTTAACTTATATATCATTCATTCATTCATTTATTCATTCAGCAAATATGTAAGGGCTTAGTAACAGTCAATTTAGGTGGGGGAAAATAAACAACAAAACACATCTGACCCAAGATTGCTCCTGACACATTTTTCTGGCATTATATTTTTGTCTAGATTGTCAACCAACATCAACATATGGGTGCAAACCCACTTATTGAGGCTGAGTTTGATATTTAGCCTAAGTCTTGTAAAACTTGGACTTGAGATTCTATGAAGCTTTATATGCACACATATTTGAAGGACATTTTAAAAAGTGCTAAACTATAAATATTCTGATTCGCTGCTCTTTCACACGTACTAAAAATGACTTCGCACAATCACTAACCAGGAAGAAGGTTTTGTATCTCACTGAAAATGTCACTTAATAAATAACCTTCAAATTTAAATGCAAACTATGGATATCATTCATAGATCCTCAAACTTGTCCTTGAAGTCTAAATGCGCAAAGAAGGTAACTAAAAAAAGATTTCCTACCATTAACACTCTATTGCTTTAACTCTTTGAAAATGAGTCCAAACTCTAAAGTTTTTAGCATAATATTCTTATGTTTAAGAATCTGCATCTCTTACAGCATTTAGAACGAAATGTTAAATATAACTTTGGGATAATTTGCAATTTTCACTTCTCAGATTAGATCACTAACAGTTTGAGAGGAAATTACTTTTATAATTTATTTATAATAATATGTGCATTTAATCTAGTCAAAAAGTGATGTCTTGTTTACAAAAACATACCCTAGTATAATGAACATAAGTCTTGATACACACACTAGATGCTCAATAATGGCAACCCTAAAATTATGGCTAGGAAACATGACCTGGGATGGGCACAAAGACCAACAGACTGGGCATTTGAGTAAGTGGTGAGGGAAATTTTGAGACAGAGAATTTGCCACCAGATATGAATTAGATTACATGGAATTGGCTTTTAGATTAGATAAAAAAAAACCTCCTTGATTGCAATATACTGTATACCTTTATAGCCTCCATAGTACCTATGTCCACACCAGGTGTGGTGGGCAGAATAATGGCCCTCTAAAGATGTCCACCTCCTAATCTCTGGAACCTCTGTATATGTTGCCTTACATTGCAAAGGGGGCCTTAAGTCTGCAGATGAAGTTAAGGTTGCTAATCACCTGACCTTAAAGTAGGGAGATTATTCTATATCATCTAGGTGGGTCCAGTGTAATCACAAGGGTCCTTAAAAGATGGAAGAAGGAGGCTGAAAAGGTCACAACGAGAAGTGAGAAGGACTTGACCGGACCTTGCTGACATTGAAGATGGAGGAAGGGGCCATGAGCCAAGGAAGGCTAGCAGCTTCTAACAGCTGGAGAAGGCACAGAAATGAACTCTCTTCTGGAGCCTCCAGAAAGGAGCACAGCCCTGCCAACACCTTGATTTTAGCTCAATGAGACTGGCTCCAGACTTCTGACCTCCAGAACTATAAAATGAACTTTTGTTGCTTTAAGTCACTAAGTTTAGGTAATGTGTTATGGATACGATAGAAAATGAATACAGTTTTAATCAATAAATACTTTCAAAATAAAAATAACAATTGAAAAAGAACAGCTAAGAAAATAAGCATGGCCATTCAAGGTATTTTCACTTTGCCACATCTTCAAATTATTTGAAACCTTAGGTTGGTATATTCAATCACTGAAATTTTATCCATTCACCCACTCATTTGAAATCTACAATTTCTTTGAATTGGAAACAGTTTTCTCCCACTGACCAGCAGCTACAGTGCCTGGGGAATCACCCACTGGCTGTTCCTATGAGGATATTTTCCTAGTGCTCTATGACTTCATTACGGTTAATACATCTCTACAACATAAAAGGTGCTTTTGCTCATCACTTTAGGTAGATATTTTGGTCTAAGTTATCTTTTAGTTGTTTATGATTTAAACACAAAACAGATTTTACAGACTGGGGGCACAAAGAACTATATTTTGATATAATCAGTTCATCTTTTACCTATTTCTTCACTTAACCCGCATTTACTGAACACTTAGAGTATGCTAGCATTGAGAACCTGAAGGTTGAATAACACACAGTCACTGCCCTGAAGAACTGAGTATCCTCAGGAAGCCAGTCTAGTGAAGGAGACAGAAATGTCTTAAAGCAAAGGTTTAAAAGTGGAATCCACAAAGTGTTATGGGAACTCAGAAGGAAAAATTATCAACCTCATTAAAAAAATGTATTCAAAATCATAAAAAATAAGAAGGAACATATTTATGGATGAATATACTCTGAACCTACAATTAGTTATAAACTCATGGGTTGGTTAGAAGACTCTTCTGAATGTCTCTGCAGGCCCATAATCATTCTCTGAGAATGACCCCTCCACTCGTCCCCATACAACAGCCAGAACTGAAACGACTGTGGGTTATCTCTGACCTACACAGGCCAGCCAGTCAGATTCTCTCAGTCTAGGGAATTTACAATTAGAATTCAAGGGAGGCATTCATCTCTGCTGATCAAGTGAAGTCAGGTGATGAAGATTCAGTGGCCTAGGAAGCAACGTCCTGCAGGCATGTGGGGCCCCAGACAAAGAGAAACAGAGGAGGCTGGCAAGTACAGAAAAAGAATAATGAAGCAGCAACTCAGACCATGACTGCAGTTCTGCCCTGCCTTTCCTTTGAGGCCTTGCTCTACTCTCTATTTTCTGTTGCAGTGAGGCAGACCTGTGTCTTTAACATAAAATCCTTATTTTGTTTCAAATTACTCTGAGTGGGTTCTGTTGCTTGCACAGTGAGGTAGTTCTATCTTCATGAAACAGATTGCACATTTTCATTAGCCTCAATGACCTCACCTGCAATATGGGGATAGGGAAGTGGCTTCCCCTTTCAGGGACCAGGCCGCGGAATCCAGATACAGCTGTGCAAGTACAAAAGCACCTGGACTATAAATTATCATATAAATGCAAAACTTTAAAAACTGTAACTGGTTATGAAATATTCACAGAATGACCCCTATTAAAAGCCAAATGGAGGGATTTTTCCAGCCAAAATAAGGTAGAAAAAAAGCTCAAATTAAAATGGGCCGTAATTGAAAGCAGGGCTCTATATTCAGCTTCAGAGATTAGTTCAGTTTTGGCCATTTCAAAGGGTGAAAGAGAGAGAGGAGAGAAGGAGGTAATGGTGGAAAGAGAGAATCCACACAGAAGCAGAGGGATGAAAACTGGAAAGGATTTTATCTTCTCGGAGAAAGCCTATCTTTCTAGTAAACTATGTCACACAGCAGACTGTACAAAAGATGATCTTCTTTCAATAGGAGATAGAAAGGGCATCAAAAGACAACTTTCAAAGGTCTCCAACTAGAGAAAGCAGGGTGTTCTACCGAAATCAGCAGAATGGGACTCACGTCTGACCTACAGGGGATGTTCTTCCTATTGTCTATTATCAAGAAACTATGGAATGATATGGAGGCACAGCTGCTGTTTGGGGGCTACTTTATGCTGCCTGTCCTTGATGCTACTGATGGCTTATTATCTTTGACAAGCCAGCATAGACAAGAAAGATAAGGAAGTGAAACCTTAGTTTATGTTAGCACCCTATTAACATCTCTGATCATATGCTTGTTCAACAGGGAGCTAGAAATTGGCTAAAATAGAGTTGAGAAACGGTCTAAAAATAATTTCACTTACTGATGCTAGAATCCGGTTCCCTATGCATTACCAAGTGTTTAGTAAATATCTAGATCAAATGATATACAATTTTCGGTACATATGCTCTCCTTTACCACAGAATTCACTTCACCACATCGCTGCCACAAAAAAGTCCCATGCTAAGGAATAAAACTCCTCGACATGTGTCTTGGTAATGGTTTCTTGGATTTCATACCTAAAGCAAAGGCAACAAAATCAAAAATAAACAAATGGGACTTGATCAAACTAAAGAAAGGTTCTATACAGCAAGAGAAACTATCAACCAAGTGAAAAAACAACCTACAGATTGGGGAAAAAATATTTGCAAATTAAATATCTAATAAGGGGTTAATATCCAAAATACATAGGAAACTCATGCAACTCAACAGCAAGAGAACAACCCAATTTAAAAATGGGCAAAGGACCTGAAGAGACATTTTACCAAAAGAAAAATGATATATGAAAGTCCAACAGGTACATGAAAAGATGCTCAACATCACTAGGCATTATGGAAAGGCAAATTAAAACCATGATGAGATATCACTTCACACTTGCTGGAATGGTGATCATCAAAAAGACAGGAGGTAAAAAGTGCTGGTGTGGATGTGAGAAAAGGGAACCCTTGTGTACTATCTGTGAGATTGCAAATTGCTACATCCACTGTGGAAAACAGTATGAAAGGGCCTCAAAAAATTAAAATAGAACTATTGTATGATCCAGCAATTTCACTTCTGGGAATATATCCAAAGGAAATGAAAACACTAACTCAAAAAATACCTGTGTCCTCATGTTCATAGCAGCATTATTCCCAATAGCCAAGATATGGAACAGCATTAAGTGTCTACCTTTGGATGAATGGATGAAGAAGTTGTGATTATACATATATATACACATATATATATCATATATAAACACATGTACATACAGTGGAATATTATTCAGCCATTAAAAATGAGAAAATCCTACCATTTGTGACAACACAGATGATCTTTGAAAGCATTTTACCGAGTGAAATAAGTCAGAAAGAGAAGGACAAACACTGCACGATCTCACTTATATGTGAAACCTAAACAGCAACAGCAAACTTCCAGTTATAAGATAAATAACTACTAGGGATGGGATGTAATGAACAACATGACTACAGTTAATACTGCTGTATGATATAGAGGAGAGTTGTTAAGAGAGTAACTCCTAAGAGTTATCATCAAAAAAGGAAAAAAAAGTCTTATGCTACGGCACGCTGAGTTTTTGTTGCTGGTGTTGATCCTTCCTCTTCCATGCTATGAAGATATTTAGCTTTCATTCTTGCAGTCTCAACACTTAGCATAGTGCCTAGCACAGAGCTGATATTCAAACAACATCTGTGTATGCTAAGAAAGCAGACCGTAATGTTTAGTCTATATGCACATTCTGAATTCCTCCTGTTAACATTTTGTGAGCACTTACTAAACTCCAGGTGTAGCACTCCTTTTTGTGTATTGCTTCATTAAATCCTTACAACAACCTAAGGAGAAAACCAAGGCACAGAAACCAGGTCTAAGGTCATCGAGACAACTACTTGGAGTGGAGTTCTAGATCCAGTCAGCCTAGCTCCAGACTCAAGCCCTACACTACTCTCTGCAGTACTGCCATTCATATTCTCGTCAACTCATCCATGCTTTGCTGATGGGCTAGCCGATAGTGCTCTGAGGGATACACAAACAAACAGGATTGTAACCTTGCTCTCCAGGAGTTACAGTGGTGTTAACACAACTACTTCCAATAGGAGGCAGAACCTGACAAGCACTCCTAGAAATGAGACTCAAGGTCATAGGACAGAAACACAACTCTTAGCTAGCATGGATGAATGGCCTTGGCCTCATGGATATAGATACTAAAGATCTGCAAAGATTTGCCGAGATGGGGGACCAGATAATATTCAGCAAAATCACCACACATCAGATAAAGCAGTGTGTTTGGGACTACCTGGGGCATAGGACACCTCTAGGAAGTGCTAATGATGAGTTCTTTGTAATTCATACTCTACCTGAGGCATACAGAGGTGGACTGACTGAGGACTCCAAAAGCTAAGCAGAGAATACTCTGAAGTTCTGAACTTTAGTGACAATGCGGATGTCACTAAATGGTCGCTTTTGTACAAACTGAGTCCAAGGTCATAAAGACAGGTATGTTAGAATTATAGTCCCTTACTCAGTAGAGAGGGAGATGGATGTACCTATCGATCAAGACAGACAAGATCTCCAACCGCAAATGCCCCACCACACACTAGTGTAGGGCCTTCCTTCCACTATGTCAAGTGTAAACAAACACAGTGATTTTGAGAATGGAACTCTAGAGCTCTGCCCATTCACCTCTAACAAAAGCAAGTGACTGACAGTGATGGTGAATCAAGTGGTATCCTTTGAATTGGGCCTTGGAGGGCCTATCAAAGCAAGTAGTGGCTAAGAATTCAGTTTCAACTTAAACGACTCAACTACATGTAGCTAATCTACATGTAGAAATCCACTATTTCTCTAAAAGGTAAACAGTGGATTGATGTAAAAACTACACATATCAGACCTGATAAAGCACTGTACTCAAAATGAAACATTTACAGAAAGAGAACCTCTACAGTAAGAAATAATTTGCTTACACAGGCAACTTTATGACTGCCTTTCAGTTAGTTGGAAAATGAAGATTTAGAGATTTCTCTCATGTTCTGCATAAGCACAAGGTAAGATTTAAAAACTTCCTATTTCCTTGCATTAATATCCAATTCTCTTTCAGAAGAAATTTTATTAAATTAGAAATGTAATTCTTTTGTTTAAAAGAAAAGCCTCACTATTCTTTTTGATGATTACATTGCTGGTGTGATTGTAGTCACTGTCAATAAACAAAGTGACAGTAAATAACCATTTCAAGGCAGCGATTTACATAACAATAGCTCTTAAGTTCTAGGTTTGCTTATTTACTGTGAAAGCACTATTTCTGTTGGCAAGTACACAGGTGAGAGCTCCATCTTTACGAAGAACATGTTAAAAGACCTTTCTCAAATGTTTAAAATCACAAAAAGAGTAATGTTCTGAAACATGGAGAGATATTAATAAAAGCATTTCATCTCTATAGAGCTTAAATATTAAAAAGCACTTATATAACCTTCATTAAAATAATTAACATTTCAAGACAACAATTTAAAGAACACACGATGACAAATTACATTTTGGCAGTATTGAGTGGTCCCTGAGTACTTCTTCTTCCTGGGGCTTCTTGAAGGTCTGTTTTCTCCACCTAGAATCCTCTTTACCTCATTTTCTTGTATTCCTTCCGCTCTCCTGGTCATCCTACTCCGTTCATCTTTCCTCCTCTCACTAAAAACCTTTCTTAACCTGGTACACTATTGTAGCTATATGCTTCTATAACATCAGATCACTCTCTTTCATACCACTTACAGAGCTCTGATACTAAAATTATGTATTTCATTGTTAGTTTACCATCTTTCTCCCTCACTAGATCATAAACTCCCCGAGGGAAGGCATTGGTTCCCTCCTGTTCACCACTAAATCCCCAGCTCCAAATCCCTAGCACTCAGAATATATACTGTCATCTACATATCAGTCACTCAATACATTTTTGAGGAAGGAATGGACCAAAAAATCTTTACCTGAATACTTGCCCCAAAATGTATCTTATATATGGGATGAATGAAATGAATTTAACATTTATTATGTGAGTATATTCATTTAAATGTTATACTTCACTTTGCAGATTTGAGAATAGTAGTCATAAGCTATGTTTACAATGTGGGAATTTTATGGAAACAAAAATGCGTTTATAATAAAAATTTATCTATCAGGGAGGAAGAAATTTTCTTCTATCCTTCTACATGCTTCTGGCTGGTCTAAGAATTAAATTGACATGAGACAGATTAACATGAGAAATCAGTCAAATTTTAATAACATGTATACATGGGAGAGACCCAGAACTGAGTAAGTCACCAAAACGGCCCAAACTCACCTTAAATACCATCTTCAGCTAAAGACAAAAAAGGATGTTGAGGGTAGTGGCTTGAGATTTCAAAGGGGAGGAAGGCAATTCCCATGGAGACGGAAAAGCAAATATTTTGCAAGCAAATTTGTTAACAAATTTTGTTTACAAATATTGTAAACAAGTGTTTTCTGGGCCCTGCAGAGACAATGGAACACAGAGTGGAGTCTGATCTCTAGGCCCTGCCAAGTTTCCCCCTCTACACCTAGTTCATATTCTTTGCAGGCATCTCTGGTGATAGCTCTATTCCGGGAACAAGCCCTCTATCTACAATTTTTCAGACAGTTAGAGGAACGGTCAAAGTGTCTTCCTGAGTCTTTTGGGCCTTGATTGCTTTTAGCTCATAATAATCCACATGCCAGAGACATTTTGGGGTGGCAAATTTTGTTCTCCTACATATCCATAACAACAATAAAAGTTACAACAACAAATGATTCCAAAATTAAAGCAATAGCCCAGTTATTTCAAATAATTTGAGAAGAGCACAAATCTATTAAAATAAAGAGAATTGGAGTTCACTGGAATGAGTCTAGGCGTCAGTCCACTCAGGTGCACTGAAGACAAATTTTTAAGAGAGAGCCATTAGAAGTGTGCATACACCAGGCCTGAGTGCCCAGCCAGTAGGTGAGGCCCAGCCCAGCAAAAGTACTGAAGACTTTAGTGAAAACACTCATGTCTGCAAATTTAGGATGGATGATTGCAACTGTAATAGGCTTTAAAAATGTTTTATTAGAAAGGCCTATAACTTTGCTTTGGGAAAAAAAATTCTATTTTAATTTGCATCTCCAAATAGAATTATGTTAGAATAACGAAAAAAATTTCCCTGCACTCATCTAATTGTAAGCAAAAATTAGAGTAGCAATAAAGGGAAAGCTCCTTTTCTTTCATTTAACGGGATAAAGATTTTGCCTTTTACTTAAATCCTCCTTATGGCTACACTTTAAGAATTAAGTTCATTTACTGTGACAACTAAAACCCACAATTTCTTGTCCCTTTGTGAAAAGTCGGGCATATTTTTATCATTATACTCATTATTATTGACAACAAGCAAAAACAACTTAGCTAACTGCTGTGGAAAATATGTGCTCCTAGAACAAAGAATTATCAACTGACTAAAACAGCCAATTTAGCAGGGAGATCAGTTTATTTGTCAAAACTTACTGCAAGATCCTCATCTTTCTGTGGCATCAACACAAAGGCCATTTTGTCCTAAACTCTGCCCAACTCCAATCAGTTCCCCGACTTGAAACACCTGGCTTAAAATCACCCAGCTCAAACCCTAAAATGCTTTTGAGAAACTACTCGGATTCTGTCAAGCTCGTGTATCCCTTACTACATGAGGTCTAAAAGCAAAGCTCTGTTGCATCAACAAGCTTTTCTGGTGGTCTTGTGGAAAGCTGACAGCCAATATTTGTCTTAGGCCCCACTAAACAGAAACTTCTTTGAGTTCACAGATGGTGTCTTGGTCGCTGTCATACATACGTGCGACCAACATGCTTGCTGGCACATAGTATGTTATTAATTCATACTTAGGAAGGAAGGTTGAGTATGGTAATCTTGTTCTGTTAGATCATAGAGAGTCAAAGTGCTTATAAAGGAAAGGTAGTTGCCAAATCTAAACTGACAAACCCTGTCCTCATGTTCTATCTCAGCATCAGTCTTAAAGCTGCCATACAAAAAGTGCTTGCGAACCGTGTTTTGAAATTAGACACCCATTTATGTTTGCACAAATTAAGTTAGTTCCTGCAAATTAAAGAACAATGATTACTGCTCTCCTTCTAGATGACCATCAGCGTAGGTTTAAGCAATAGTTTGGAGAGATTTTTTTATACTCTTATTTTATATTCTCTTAAAGCAATAGAAGCAGCTCAGGAGATGCATTCTAAAGCTTCTTTCTTATTTTGTGAAAAGACCAGACATTCCTCATACATGAGAAAAAGAATAATAAAGGTATAAAAAACATCTTGTTCAGAACTCATCCATTTCTAAGAGTCTACAAGATGTAAAACGAACCTGCCTCAGTAAATAGAGATGCTCCAACAGTGTTTATGGAGCAAGTGAATGAGATGAATCACAAAAGTTTTTTTTAAAACTCTTGTTTCAAAAGTACAACAGGTATAGCACATAGAACTTTTATTTACTTAAAAAAATCTTAGGGGCATCAATCATCTGCTGAAGTCCTGGTAGAATGCATGAAATTAGTGAAAACCTAAGAAAATGTCAATTTATGTATTAGTAGGTTTGTATACATTTCTGGGTCAGGTTTCCTCTATCAATCCCCTGCATGAAAATTTCTTGGATGGGCATAGGAAGAGGATGGAGGCCATTACTCGCATCTTCCCAACAACAACAACAAAGGTGAATCAACTGAGAAATCAATGACTTTTCTTAGATCCATCAGCTAACTGAGGTTATAAGTCATAGCACCACTCCACAATCCAGAGAGATAGGTGAATACAAAGAACCACAGCCAAGACCAGCTTACCTGAAGCGAAAGCAGAAAGAGCTAGTAACTGACAGAAACACATAAATGGTGATTTTAACAAATTGCTGGAGGGTCAGTGTGAACTAGCTCAGTGTAACTAACACCTAGAGGCCCAGTCTTAGGGGAGACTGTATACGTTTGTGGGTTTTACCTTCAGGAACTCCACTATATTCCCATGGTCAAGATTGTACAAAAATCCCTTCAGGGGAGGGAAAAAGTAAGTTTTGAAAATTTCCCAGATTGTTCTCTGTAACAAAGACCTGCCATCCTATTTTACCAGAACTATATCTGAACGTGGGGAAAAGAAATTAGCCAATCCTAGCCTCTTCTAGTTTTCCTGTTTCCCCACAGGAGATTAAATAAATAAATAAATAAATAAATAAATAAATAAATAAATAAATTTATAAAATTGTTCCAGAGATCACAGCCCAGAGAATTAGGTTCACTAGAAAATCTGAGATTTAATCATAACATTATAGAACAATAACCCTCTCAATACACCGTCACCACATAAACAGGGCTTTAGTCCAACAATGGATATAATTGAGAGATGGAGTTCTTAGGGAAACCTAAAGGAAGCAGGGAAGAAGAAAAAATATTTAAGGCTACAACAAACATTAAACACAGCCCAGCTCCTAGGTAGATTAATATAAAACCTCACATTAAAAGCCTAATGATTTCAGTTCCTGTTACCTGAGACATCATTTCTAGCTTCCAACAAAAAATCACAGGGCCTGCTAAAAGCCAAGGAAAAAAAACACAGTCTGAAGAGACAAAGTGAACATCAGAACTGGACTCAGATATGACAAAGGTTTTGGAATTATCAGGTAAGGAATTAAATTACAGTTAATATAAGACTATACTAGAAAAGTAGGCAATGCATAAGAGCAGGTAAATGTAAGCAGAGAGATGGAAACTCAAAGAAATAACCAAAAGGAAATGCTAGCTATCAAAAAACATTGTAACAAAATAAAGGATGACTTTGGTGGGCTCATCAATGGACAGACCATAGACATGGAATGAAACAGTAAGCTCGAGGACATGTCAACAGAAACATCCCCAAACTAAAATGCAAAAAGAAAAAAAAAATACAACATTCAGGGACTGTGAGACAATTAAAGATGGTATAATGTGAATGCTGAAAGGAGAAGAAGTAAAACGAAGATGAAATACTTGACATAATGATTGCCAGGAACTTTTCAAAATTAATGACAGACATCATATCACAGATCCAGGAAGCCCAGAAAACACAAGCATGATAATTATCTAGAGGAAATAATTCCTTATCATAAAAGACTTGTCATATTTCTGGCCATAAATGATGTAAGCAAAGAGACAGTGGAATAAAATATTTGAAGTGTTGAAAGAAAAACAAAACAAAAAACTTTCACCATTCACCAACCAGTCAATAATGTTTTAATAACTTTGTTTGGGAACAGATGGCTAGACCTATCATAATGATCATTTCATAACGTATGCAATGGCAAATCACTATGTAGTACCTCTGAAACTAACATAATATTGTATATCAACCATATTTTAATTAAAAAGCCATCAATTAAAAACAAAGAATAAAAGGGGGAATTAATTAATTAAACTGTATTTAAGGGGGAAAAAAAAGAAATACTGCTGGAATAAGTGGAAATCCATTTGCAAAAAAACAATAAAGGTGTAAACCTTTTACAAAAATTAAAATAGATCATGGAACTAAATGTAAAGTGTAAAACTGTAAAACTTCTGAAAGATAACATAGAAGAAAATAAAAACTTGGTTTGGTAATTTTTATGGCTATAACACCAAAAAAAGGTCTATAATTTGTTTGGCAATGAGTTTATAGATATAACACCAAAAGAATGACCCATCAAAGAAAAAACTTGTAAGTTGGACTTTATTAAAATTAAAAACTTCTGTTCTACAAAATACTGATAAAAGAATGAAAAGACAAGCAGGAGACTGGTAGAAAATATGCAATATGCAAAACACATACTCAATAAAGCACTCATATCTAAAATATATAAAGAACTCCTAAAACTCAACAGTAAGAAAGAACTCAATTAAAAATGGGCAAAATACCTAAAGAGACACTTCACCAAAGGAGACATATAGGTGGCAAATATGCATAGGAAAAGATGCTCAACATCATGTATTATTAGGGAAGTGCAAATTAAAACAATGAGATATCACTAGACAACTATTAGAATGGCTAAGATCAAAAAACCTGACACAACCAAATACTGGCAAGGAAGCACAGCAAAAGGAACTCCCACTCACTCCTGGTGCAAATGTAAAGTGGCTACAGAAACTTTGGAAGCCAGGGAGTTTCTCATAAACCTCAATATAATCTTACCACAGAATCCAGTAATCACACTCCTAGGTATTTACCTAACTAAGATGAAAACTTATGTCCACACAAAATCTACTCAGGAATGTTTACATCAACCTTATGCATAATTTCTCAAAACTGGAAGCAACCAAGATGTCCTTCAATAGGTGAATGTATAAACAAGCTTTGGCACATCCATACCATGGAATATTATGCTATAATAAAAAGAAATGAACTATCAATTCATGAAAAAGCATGAAGGAACCTTACATGCATATTCTTAAGTGAAAGAAGTCGGTCTGAAGAGGCTACATGATATGATTCCAACTATATGACTTTCTGGAAGAGATAAAACTACAGAGACAATGAAAAGAACAGAGGTTACCAGGCCTTCAGAGGAAAGGAGAAAGGGATGAATAGATGAAGTACAGAGAATTTTTAGGGCAGTAAAACTGTTCTGGGTGATACTGTATTGGTTGGATACGTGACAAAATGCCTTTGTTAAAAGCCACAGAACTGTACAACGCAAAGAGTAAACTTTAGTGCAACCTACAGATATTAGATAATAATAATGTGTCAATAGTGGTTCATTAATTATAACAAAAGTACCACACTAATTAGGATGTTAATAAGAGAAACTGCATATGTACAGAGGGTGGGGGTTAGAGAAACTCTGTATTATTTGTTCAATTTTTTCTGTAAGTCTAAAACTGTTCTAAACAATTAAATCTATTAATTTTTTTTTTTTTTTTAAAGCAAGCACACCTAAAAGAAGTTATTTGGGATGCTCTTTGGGAGTGGAATCCAGAAACCAGAAACCTGTTGCAAGCAGCTAGGAAGAGTCTTAAGGTTGTTAAAATTTTAGTCCATGGCTTTAGCCATACAGAGGTCCAAGGTAGATACAACAGTCAATTTGAAATAGGTTTAGTTCCAAGAATAGGACTTGAATTTGAAAAATAGAGGGTAGTTGGCTGGCTGTTTAGAGGTAACGGATGGCAGAGCCAAATTTCCTCAGGGTCAAGCCATTCTTAATGAAGAAAAACTTTAAGTGGGCACTGCTGCAGGTTCTTCAGTAACAAACAAAGGTTTAGATTGGATGGATTTCATAAGCAAGTCAAAGTTCCCTTCACTAGAGACACGGAAAGAATTTATTTATGACAGTGAGTAACACTAAAAATGTGCGTGTGTATACACGTGCATGTGTGTCTGTAGTATCAGGAGATGCTCGGCTTTGGTCCTTCAACTTATGCAGTCCCAATATTTTTAATTGAGATACATACACAAATAAATACATATATATGTATGTATATGTATATACATGGGTATCTAAATAAAATTCACATACCATAAAACTTACCCTTTTAAAGTAAAAAATTCAAAGGTTTTTAGTATGTTCACAAAGTCATGCATCCATTACCACTATCTAATTCCAAAATCCAACTTTTGTTTTTAACACATGTCTCGAATTCAGAGTACACAAATGAAGCAGTCAGCTAGAGGTATGGCCAGGAAGAATCCTTGATATTTTCAAACGTTTATTTATTCTGCCCATTAGTAAGCCTACATCATTTCAGTATTTAGGAAGGTTTTCTTTCTCTCCAACAATCATGTAGGCTGATACTTACTAAGGTTTCCACACAGAAGATAGTCATTCTGACCTGGGAAAAAATTAAGTGTGAAAATGTACACATTTGGACTAAATAATGGAAAAGAGGTTGAAAGAAAGTGCATAGGAAGAGGCAAAAAAGGAAACTATGGGCCAAAGGTATACAATAGGGAATATAAAAAAGTTTCTAGGGCACTGCAGAAAGACAATGTATTCTAGTGATTACCTTTATTAGACTCTACTGGATCAGGAGCCAATTCATTAAACATTAATGGCAGGGGAATGCCATCCATATATTATAAATAGCCATTAAGTTGAGATAGCTCTGCACAGGGTCAGTATGAATTAATAAAAAAAACTTAAGCTGGCATTTCAGAATCAGAAAAGGGTAGATTTAGTAGAAAATGTTCAGTAGGAATAAGGAAGAACAGTATATATTACACTATTTGTCTGAAGAACAAACTAGAGATGAGAATAAATTTATCATAAACCTAAAAATATCCTTCATGACGAAACACTTATTCCTTGAAAATGGGTGTCAATTACATTTAATAATCTTAGCACTCCATGTGTGACATTGGCAAATGGTAAATGCAAAGACAAATGAGAAGTAGATATTCAGGTGAAAATTAGACAAAATGTTAATGAAACCGGAATAACCTCACTGAATACACGTCCAAGAATATGTGAAAGCAGCAGAACTGAGATTATTAAAAGATAAGGTCTAATTTCAAATTTCTCCCCTGGGTTAATTCTGGAATCTATCCCACTTGATAGTATTTATAAGGCAGGTCATCTACAAAGTAACCATAATTTTGTTGGTTTTGCCATCAGTTTTCACTGGTTAGAAAGTGAAATTATGTTATAAAAAATTATGGCATTGATGGACACTTAAATAGATCACTACATTTGTATAACTTATTTTTCTTACCATCTTTGCTAATTTACACCCAATTTTTCAGAATAATTTGAAGAAAGAATTAAAAGATTCATGTAAGATTCTTTTGAGATCTTAGTGTTTCTCGGATAATAACACAGGGACTTCTGTAAGAATTTCACCGTGGCAGCTATTTCGACACAAAAATTAATATGGCCTCTGTTAAAAATGATCATAAACTTGGAAACAAGACAAGGATAGTGCTGGTAGTGGTATGTGGCATGTTCTTGCAGTATCATACTAGCATATCATTTAAGAAGCACACTTAAGGATTTAATTGTCTGGGAGAACAGACCTGTACCTGATTTTGCTACGTACTTTTTGGTTATTGTACAGCTACTGTGAAGTAAAAAGTTAACTTGCAAATTTTTGTCTACTACAAAAACTATTGCAAAGGTTATAGTTTTACTGCCCTGTAGGCTATTAACCAGTCTTATATCTAACTTAGCAGTCCTATTGAAATATTTTCTGTGTCCCACCTACCTCCATTCCCTCTTTTGTTAAATTGTTTAGAACCACCCATGTACCCAGTTCATCAAAATGCTTCTGAAATTACATTGGTTTCCTCACTGAAGACTTATTAAAAGTCGGTACATATGTGTTCTTTATGTGTATTATAGTCATATTTTTAACTCTGAAAATAATACTTCGTCCTCCATCAAGCACCTGCGTAAAAATTTTTAAAAATAAGCCAACACCTCTCTCATGAGCCTGTACAAAGCAAGGCTTAAATGAATTGCCTTGTGACAGTCAAGCTGGAGGAAAACTGACAGCAGGTAACAGCATTGTTTATTGACAAGGCAAAAGCCTCAGCTTAATTTAAGGGCTTCCACTGAAAATATAATTTCAGACACGAGGAGTATAAAATGCAACAACGTGAACAAACTCCATTTTGTTTTTGTCAGTATTATGAGAGGTAAGTCAACTCCAGTAAGGTATCATTAACAATGCCAAAAAGGTTTATACCCTATGAGTTATTGTTACAGAGGTCTGCCGTCTCACTCTTTCTAGAAGCATATCTTTGAGCCGCAGTACACAGCTTTATACTTAATGCAAGGTATATTTATAAATTATGACATTTTCATGGTGACTGTGATGGCTTTTTAATGTGTCAGCTTGGCTAAGTTGAACTATAATCCCCAGTTATGCAATCAAACACTAATCTAGATGTTGCTGGGAAGGGATTTTGCACGTGCAATTAAAGTATCTAATCAGTTGAGTTTAATTTTGGGACATTATCTTGGGTGGGCCTGACCTAACCAATTAGAAGTTTTTAAAACAGGGCTTTGGATGTCACATATTTGATGTTGGCTTCCAGCTGAGACCTTGGCTGGGGTTGTCAGCCAGAACACTTATACCCCATGGCTAGCCTCTCTACACGGTTAGGGTTTCCTCAAAACATGGTGCTTGGATGCCAAGGGAAAGCATACCAAGAGGGGGGAGGGGGGATGGAGGGACTAGGAATGAGGAGGGACGGGGAGAGGGGTAGGTAAAGGGAGAGGGAGAAAAAGAGAGAAAAAGAGAGAGAGAGAGAGAGAAACAAGCAAGGGAGTGGGAACAAGCACCAACTGGGTACATCCTATTAACAGGCAGTCACAAAGTTCCACCTAGGTGCAAGAAAAGGAGAAACAGACCTTACATCTAAATTAGGCATAGAGAGAGTCTAGTAAAAGATATGGAACTGGAAATATAGTTGTGGCCATTTTTAGAAAACATAATATGCCACAATGCTCTTTGGCTATTTTTCTGTGAGATTACTGATCATTTTCATAATGACTTCTAGAAGCTTTGAATAAATTAGGGAAATTAACTTTATGAATGACATGAATTATGAGTAATTTTCTGTCTAACAAAAATATTTTTGTTTTTATTTTTATGTATCTTTCTCTTTTCTAAGTCCCTTTATAGGATGCAGATTTTATTGAGTAGAATTGAATTTTTAAACAAAGTACTTATAAAGGACACATTCAATATTAATGCATATCAGCTAAGTAATTTACTGTAATTCTCATACTGCTCAATCTTTCTCTTAAATAAACTGATATTTGCAAGTTTAAATGTATTTTGATTTGAGTCTTACTTCTAACTAGCAGGCTAATCTACTACAGAAACAATAATAAAAATGTTATTTAAAAATCAGACGGAAGAGCAACAGGGAAAGTCAGTGTTGGGTATTTAAATTATGTTTTTATATCAACAGGCTTAGAACACTTCAAAGGTATCATTTCATTTAGTTTTCTTTCATTTTAACGTCACCAAAGGGTCAAGGGATAATCTAGAGATCAATTCACCATCCAATGCACATTGCTTCCCCCGAGTTTGGGAATATAAATTCAAATGTACGATGGTTTTTACCCAAGTTCTTCCAAAAAAATTTAAAGGCTCAAATATTTTTATATCTATACCAGCAGAAAAGGCACTACTTCAAATAAATGCTGTACAAATTAGCCTGGTGACTCTCCTTTTATCTTTTAATAGTTTTGTATCAGCAGGATAGGAGGTAACTCAAATCAGGAGAAGCAGGTTCTACTTTTGCCTCTAACACAGAAAAGCCATGTTCCTTTAGCAAGTCCCTTTAACATTAAACTCATTCAAGTCATCTATAAAATGGGACATGTCACCTCCTTGCATTCCTGACAAGGTGACTGTGAGGATCAAGTGAAATTTCATTCACTTCCTGTCACATTAGGCTGGTAAAAATATAACATACATGATTGTTACTGGGATTGATTGCAGTTGCTTAATAAGTTTTACCTGTTTGTTGTTGTTGTTGTTGTTACACTGTTTGATTTCCTTTAAGAATTTAAGGGGATTAAGTGAGGAAATAGATGATCCACCACTTCACCAATTGTCAAGTACTGCGTACCTACGGTGTGTGACAGGAAGAGGAGTGAGATAAGGAAGAGGAGGAGAAGGGATACAGGGTACCTGAGTATCTCAGAACACTGCTGTCCTGCCAGTGTAAGGAAAATAGATACTCCATCAACAACAGCCAGATTGCCATCCAGCCTCAGTCATTTACTAGTTATCCGACCTTGGGAAAGTTACATAAGCCCTGGATGTCAGTTATCTATTGCCATTTAACAAATTATCCCCCAAACCCAGGGGCTTAAAACAATCATAAACAATTATCATCTCACATAGTTTCTGTGGGTCATGAATTTTGGAAATAGCTTAACTCAGTGGTTCTAGCTCAGGGTCTCTTGGGAGGTAGGAGTCAAAACGTATACCAGGTCTTGAATCATCTGTAGGCTCAACTGGGGCTGGAAGATCTGCTTCAAAGATGGTGCACTTACAAGGCTGAGAAGCTGGTGCTGGCTGCTGGAAGGAGACCTCATTCCTTGCTAGGTAGACCTCTTCATGTGGCTGCTTAAGTGTTCTCACAATAAAGCGACTAGCTTCCCCCAAAGTGAGTAGTCTTTTTGTGACCTAGCCTCAGAAGTCACACACTGTTGCTTCCACTGCATTCTATTGGTCAAAGAGATCAACCTGACACAATGCAGGAACGGACTTCACTAAAGGGTGAATACAAAAAGGTGACGATCACTGGAGGGCATCTTGGAGGCTGGTTACACCAGCTAAGTCTGATCCAACATTGGTAAAATGCCGATGATAATGACATGTACCTCACAGGGTTGGTGGAAAGATTAAAGGACACCATCCATTCAAAGTGCCTACTATCCAATTAGGTAACAACCTAAATGGGAAAAGAATTTGTAAAAGAATATATACATGTATATGTATAAATGAATCACTTTGCTGTACACCTGAAACTAACACAACATTGTTAATCACCTGTACTCTAATATAAAATAAAAAGTTAAAAAGAAAAGTGCCTCTTCTCCAGCACTTGCTCATTGAATGTCAGGTCTCCTTGTTCATTCTATACGCCTTCTAGGGTCTAGCACAATGTGTATGTGCATGTGTGTATGTGTGTGTGTGTGTGTATATGTGTGTGTGTGTGTATACCTGGACCCCTTTGGCCACTTGATGAAGCCTATGCACTGCTTCTAAGAATTATACTTTTTTAAATAAAAAAGTACAGAGAATTACAGAGAATACAAATTATACTGAAATATAACAGAATATTTTAAAACATATTTGTGATATAGCAATATGTGCTTCTTTATTAAGACCCCAAACAATGAAACCCAACAGCAAGTTGAATGACTACTGTATTTTCAAGAGAATGATAAGCCAAATAAAATTCTGAGATATTTGCAATAACCATAATATGATTAAACAATATTTGTGATTTCCATTGGTGACAAAGTCACAAGTACTACCAATATTACTGTGGTCTTATACCTATATTCACACTTGAAAGAAATGCTAAATTCCAGTTAGAGTTAAGTGTAAGTGAAGATCTAATTTCTTTTTTCCCCATTCGAGTTCTCAGATCTCATGAACACTATCCATGGACTTAATGGGGGTCACTGGACCCTCGACCAAACTTCTAGTTACCCTTATACTTTAAAAGAAAGGGGAGGAAATAAGAAAATATAGTTCTAATTTTAATACTAGTATTTAATAAGGTAAAATAATTTTGTTTCTACTAAATTTCCTACTGCACACAGGAATTTATAATGTCTTCCATGGCATTCTCATTTCAAAATGATCACCGTTTGAATTGGACATATACCTATATAATGCTTTCATTTAAATGGATTTTAATGAATCTTTAGGCCTAGATAAGTGGATTTACAGAAGTGGTACATTAAAAGGCCATTTTAAGTTTTGGACCAAAAGGACCTCCAATTTATAGCTCTAGAAAATATCCATTCTATGGTTCAAAGATCCTCGTGGATTATAAAAGAGGAAACGACTAACAGAAAAGGAATTATTCTCCACATTATTAAACATGACAAAAAGCTTCTGAATTGGAGCTTAAAACGGGCTATTTAAGATTCCAGCAATTCCTGGGACTTTGGCAACAAAAATGTTCAAAAACCTTTTATAGTTGCTGTCAGATTTCTGTAAAGCATTTGCGATTCCTGTGAACTTATTTATATAACAAGCTAAAACCTGAAGCCGACTTGAAAGTCTTTCTATTCCAATTATGTAGAATTGGAAATGCCTAGAAATGATGTTCAGTGTTCTCCCCAAAATATAGTCCTGAAATGGTGGTTTCAGAAGCGGGTGTTTAGAACAAGGAATGAGAGTGTAGCTGTTCTGACTTATAAGGAGCAGTTACAGCAGACATACAAACTGTAGTTTGGTAAAGCGGTTTCAAAGAACTGCCATTTAGCAATTCTCTCGGCAGTGGCACATTCTAAATGACTGCTCATATTGTTCCCTCCTGGCCTACTATAGTGGTTTATTTCTGAAGCTCTATAGTTCATGTGTAATCATGTAGCAAAATAATTCAGGAGATAATGACCCACCAGGATATCAGCTGATTGAGGTTCTTATCACAATACTGTTCCTGATTCTCTGGGGCTTCCCAAGCCAACTCTTTAACCCTTTTATGCTTCACTATTCCAATTTGACATCTGGCCTCTCTGTGCTCAGAAGACACTGCAGGAAACAAGAGTCAATACATAGCCCGAGCTAGAAATACTAGGTGATAGTCCAAAGAAAAATACTAAGATTGGTTTGCGGGGAGGGTACCACACTTAGCAGCTTCTAAAATGGCTCCTAATGATCCCACCTTCTGGGATTCACATCCCTGTGTCATGCCTCTCTCTCTTTGATCGTATTATGGATCTAGTGACTTCTTTTTGATAAACTGAATTGGCACGAGTATTGGAATGTTAACCCTAAGATTAGTTTATGAAAACTCCCATCTTTCTCACTCTCTTTCTCTGGCTCATCTCACTTGCTACATTAGGAGAAGCAAGGTGCCCTACGGGAAGCGCATGTGACAAGGAACTGAGGCCAACCGTCCAACAAGCACAGAAGAACTGAATCCTGCCAACCACCCTGTGAGTCAGCTTGGAAGTAGAGCATCTACACTTCTCGCAACAAGATACAGACAGCAATATCAGAGATGGTAAATGACTCACTCGCATTCCATACCCAGCAAGGGAAGGTCTAGAATGGGAAAATGAAACTATCTCCTCCGAACTCCAAAGCCTGTGCTTCATTCACTGCATTATATTGTCTCTCCAAATGAATTCTGTTTCAAATATTGGACTGTGTGTTGCCTATTTGGAAGTTAGAACACATTTCACTAGAGATGAATGGTGTGACTGAAACATACGTGGCACTAAAACAACAGAAGAGAGGAGAAGGCAAAGGAAATGCAGGGGTGAGGCGAAGAGATGCGGCATTTACATAGGCTCCTGCACCAAAAACTCTTGAGTCTTAGCAGTCTGGTCCAGGGGGCTGCTCAGGGGTGAAGGAATGGAGACAAGTATAAATGCATGCAGAACCTGAGAAAATCAAGGGGCCTCATCCTACACTTTCTGACTTGGAGTTAGCTTTGACTTGATCCTCGGATCTTTGCAGATGTAATTAATTAGGGTTATCAAGATGAAATCATACAGGCTTTAGGGTAGACCTTAAATCCAAGGACCGGTGTTTTTATAAGAGAAAGGAGGGACAGATTTGGACACAGAGAAGTGGCAGGGAAGACAGAGGCAAAGACTGGAGCTAAGGTGTCACAAGCCAAGGAACCCCAGGAGTCACCAGAAGCTAAGAGACAAGTAAGGACTTTTAAGTCAGTGGGTGACATTTTCTTTTTCTATAAGATTAGTGTAAGAGATTCAATTAGAAATAGTAAGTATAAACCAAGATGCATATTATACTGTAGTTGAATATCACCTCCAGATTAGCACAGTGTCAGGCACAAAGAGGATCCGAAACAATTGGGAGTTTCCCTTCCCCTTCAGGAATAATAGTTGAGGAACCTGAGAAAACCTGATGGCTGCAGCCTAACTTGAATGTTAGCTGCTGTTCACTGCTCTTGAGCTCTTTCATTTTAAAAACTTTTAAACCAAAACTTTATAGGACACGCTGCTCTAAGAAAGTCTTAGGTGACAGTATAAGGGAATATCATATTCGGGACAAAATGGTGCAACTAGAATAAGATCATTCTATCT
The DNA here is from genome assembly GCF_028021215.1 of Eschrichtius robustus. Lineage (NCBI taxonomy): Eukaryota > Metazoa > Chordata > Mammalia > Artiodactyla > Eschrichtiidae > Eschrichtius > Eschrichtius robustus. The sequence goes on along the minus strand of NC_090835.1, from coordinate 29,465,893 downwards.
GTGACTTGATAGTTGGATGTAATTAAATTGCTGGCCAAGACACCCCAAACCCAAGCAATTATAAATACTAACTAATGAAGCCAGGAAATCAAAGGATGAATACTGAATAATATTAGCAGGCATATCAAAAAGATCACGAAAAGCTTTCTATGCAGAAAAAGTGTGCAAGTCTTTTAAAACGCTTTCTCTTACATAGTCATAAAATGAAATTGAAATATGTATTTTTTCTTGCTTATTGGCTTTGTTTCAAATGGGTATTTTAAAATCTTGATAGTCAATTAGAAAATATTCACCAAACTATAAATGTGCTTAAGTATATGTATATAAGCATGCATAAATATATTATAAACTATTGAATTGAAACATTAGAATGTTCTCCATAGCAACCCCAAATCAAACTGATATTTCATTTTGGTTCCCCTGATGCCAATATATATAATACATTAAACCCAGAGCTTTCAAAGTATAAAAATGCCTTTGAAAACATAAGTAATATAGAGATGATGTTCAAATATACTATAATATACACCTTGGTTTATAGCTATTATTTCTTTCCCAAGATTACATTTCTATGTGAAAAATCAGTCTAAATATAATATTGGGTCATTGATTGTAACTGTGGAAAGAGATATTTTTACTTCGCAAATTCTGACTATTGGGGTTTCTATGCCCATAGTGATCAATAACTTATTTCTAATTTGCACTTTTCCGGAAAAGCTCAAGTCAAATACCACAGAATTAATAAACTACAAAACTTAAGGAGACAGAACACAGGAGCTCACTAAGGAAAACATAAAGATCCTAGTCTTTGACTTCAAAGTCACTAGTCTCCATAGAAGTACTTAGAGAACTAACTGCAAGGGGGGAATTGGGGGTCTTAACCTTTGGCATTGTTGAAAAGAAATACTGGTGAGTTCCATGCATTAAAATAACCCATGCAAAAACATTCTTGATGAAATAAAATAAAATAACAGACCCACTGTTGCATGTCTGAGTGTACTTTTGAGATGCTGAAATGCAGTTGATGCATTCAAACATGAAACCATCAAATTTTACAGCTGGAAGGGACCTCTGACAGTAATTATTCCAAAGCCCTCAAGAGGAGCCTAAGTTCCAGCAGATATGAAGAACGTGACCAAGGTCACTACTTAGTTAGCAACAGAAGTTGGACCAGAATAATGAACTAATTTCATTATACCACAAGTTTAGTTTCTAAACACCAATGGACATGAATGCGGAAACAATGACTACAATCATATGCTGTGCTTAAAATAACAATTACAAAAATAAACCTACAGCCTCAGTTAAATCATTCACCTTTGTATGTTTTCTTCCCAAGACACAGAACATTTCCATTCTCAAAGATCCCTCGTATTGCCCACTTGTAACCAAACCCATTTCCCTCCCACCCCAGTTCCCTACCCATCCTTAACCACTCATCTGTTCTCCATTTCTATACTTCTGTCATTTTAATCATGTTATATACATGGAATCACACAACATGTAACCTTTAGAAACTGGCCTTTTTCACTCAGCATACTCTCTGGAGATGCATGCAAGTTTTTAGGTGGATTAATAGTTTATTCTTTTGAATGCTGAATAATCTCCATGATGTAGATGTACCACATTTCATTTACCCATTCACCTGCCCAGTCACATCTAGGTTGCACTTCTAGGCAGCTCTCAAATCTGTCCACTTCACTCCATCGGCCCTAAATCCAGTCCCCATTCTCCCTAACCTCTATTATTATGGGCATCATACTGGTTTCCCTGGTTTCCAGCTCTTTCCTAAACAGTGCCCACCTTTCTAATACCCAAATCAGATCTCCCAAAACCATCCTAGATTCTCTAGGGTTCCTTAGATTCCTGGATCCTACTCAGGCCTCCCCTCTCTCAAGAATCTCATTTGTTCATTCATTCAAAACAGTGAAATGGTTTTCCTTTAAATGATTTATTCTAAAATAAAAATCTAATCTAAAAGCATTATTCTAACTCTTTAATAGCTTTATGATCAACAAAATAAAACTAACATCAGTGTTTTAAAATAGGAAAGTAAGTCTGTGACATATGGCATTAGCACTGCTTCGTAAGGACAAGAAGAAAAATTGGAAATGTACAGTAGCTACTACATTTCAGCAGGAGAGTCTTACTTATGAACCCCTTGAGAACGGGAATATCAACCATATCTTGCAAAGCTACACTATGACTCATGAAACAGAGAAGCTGTACCTAACCAAACCATGATGACAGACTAAGCTTAAACTTATCATTAGTTCATTCAGAGCCATGCATTTTTCTCATAGACTCAAAAGCTATTCCAGAAACTGCCTACTTGGCATGTGCTGACAAATACCTAAGAACATCCCATGACTAACTCCAGCCCCCCAAATCTTCTAGTACCCCTTCTCTAATTCTTCCTTTTGAGACAACCCACAGTTCCGGCGTGCGTTCACCCTTGCTGCAGCAGGCTAATAAACTTACCTTGGAATTCAAGTATGTTCCTGATGACCTTTAGTCATTAGGTTTTAGCAAAAAACAAAAAACAGAACAAAACAGGTAACAACAACAAAACACCTAGGGAAAGGTATCAAAGATTTCACACCTAACTTTTGAACCTCTTGATAGAGGAGAAGGACTCAGGGAAAGAGGGGAAGGGGGTGGGGTGCAGATTACCCATGAAAATGGGCTTGTATATTATCTCTGTGGTTTTAAAAACATATATTAACATAGGTCTCATCAGTTACAAACTATGAGTAATCTTACAAAAGAAAAAAAAAATGCTTACTCTCAGGAGATGATGAGACACTTACATTGACTACCTGTATTTAAAGTGGCTATGAGTCGGGCTTCCCTCGTGGCGCAGTGGTTGAGAGTCTGCCTGCCAATGCAGGGGACACGGGTTCGAGCCCTGGTCTGGGAGGATCCCACATGCCGCGGAGCGACTGGGCCCGTGAGCCACAATTACTGACTGAGCCTGCGCGTCTGGAGCCTGTGCTCCGCAACAAGAGAGGCCGCGATGGTGAGAGGCCCGCGCACCGCGATGAAGAGTGGTCCCCACTTGCCGCAACTAGAGAAAGCCCTCGCACAGAAACGAAGACTCAACACAGTCATAAATAAATAAATAAATAAAAGAACGTGAATTTCTTAAAAAAATCTAAAAAAAAAAAAAAATAAATAAAGTGGCTATGAGTCAATGTCAGACTAATATTTTTTGCATCTATCTTAACTTGTATTTTAAAAGAAGTATATGGAGGTTCTAATTAGAAATTAACTGAAGGCCACTTTGAATCATTATACTGTGGGAATTAAATGATACTGTTTTTGCGTTTTTCTTTTTTCCTTTTCTGTTTTTTTTAATCACTAAGAGTTCAAGGAAAGCTTGGTTTTCATTGAAAGAGGCAAGAAAAAACAGCTTCTGACTAAATGTCTATGACTTCAGTGTGGGGTGCCATACAACCTCTCTCTCCTCTGGCATATTTAATTAATGGAGTGTTCAGTGATTTTTTTTTTTCCTCCTCCAACAGGCCCTACTCCGACCCTGAGCAATTTCTCCAGCCTTAGCTCCTCTGACTTTTTATCATGAAAAACACAGCTAAGCACTTGATTATATTTGGCCATATTTTTCTCTTTCTCCAATTTCTCAGTTTCTATTTTTAGAAAATACTTCTATTATAACTTTTTTTTTAACATCTTTATTGGAGTATAATTGCTTTACAATGGTGTGTTAGTTTCTGCTATACAATAAAGTGAATCAGCTATACGTATACATATATCCCCAAATCTCCTCCCTCTTGCGTCTCCCTCCCACCCTCCCTATCCCACCCCTCTAGGTGGTCACAAAGCACGGCGCTGATCTCCCTGTGCTCTGCGGCTGCTTCCCACCAGCTATCTATTTTACATTTGGTAGTGTATATATGTCAATGCTACTCTCTCACTTCGTCCCAGCTCCCCTTTCCCCCTCCCCGTGTCCTCAAGTCCATTCTCTAAGTCTGCGTCTTTATTCCTGTCCTGCCCCAAGCTTCCTCAGAACCTTTTTTTTTTTAGAGTCCATATATATGTGTTAGCATACACTATTTATTTTTCTCTTTCTGATTTACTTCACTCTGTATGACAGACTCTAGGTCCATCCACCTCACTACAAATAATGCAATTTTGTTTTTTTATGGCTGAGTAATATGCCATTGTAAAATACTTCTATTATAACTTAATGTTTATCACAGTGTCTAGCACTGTTTTCAAAAGAAAACATTAACAACAAATCTTGTTGATTAGGACCGGTATGAACAACCGCATTGTAGAAAAACTTCGAAAAGTAATTCCCCATTTCAAAGGTGTCTTCATTATTCTCCAGTCTTCCAAGAATCAGATCTCACTGACATATAACTCATATTCCCAACTTGAGAACATTCTAAGGCTACATCTCTTCGTCAAAGTTAATTGGGAGAAAGTGTCACTCACCAGAAAATTCCACCTAACTGAAAACTGAACTGAAACGGCCAGGCTGAAATGGGGGCTGATCTGCATATCTCATCAAGCAGCACTCTAAGGTATCATGGACAAGACTGCCGTTAGCTGGAGAAAGCTGCGATACCATCAGTTTTACACCGGGATCAAAAAACAATTTTCAACTTTTATTGCAAGGTTTGTGAATAAGTCTCTCCCCTTTTCGTCACAGTTACGAAAAACTCCTAATACTTGTGTTGCATGGGAACAAAACTAGGGAGGACTTAAATTTCAGGTCAATTGGACATACATTTTTAAAATACTATCATCGAGATTGATTACTGGGATACTTGGAAACTACCTTCTCCCAAATCAAACAGAACCTGGAGTGATGGTAAATTCAAATCAATAAACCTGTGATAAAGACTATCCTAAGAATCTATTTTCACTTATTCCTAAAACTCTAATCACTATGCATGACATCCAAATTCCTACTGCAATAGATGTTTTCTCTGGCTTATGGGAGCAGTGCAGCAATGGCTAAGAGGTTTCAGCTCTCTTGCCAGTTTTTGGGGGGTTTTTTTAGTTTTTTTTTTTAATTTTTGAATTTTATTTTATTTATTTTTTTATACAGCAGGTTCTTATTAGTCATCCATTTTATACACATCAGTGTATACATGTCCATCCCAATCTCCCAATTCATCACACCACCACCACCAATCCCCGCGGCTTTCCCCCCTTGGGGTCCATACGTTTGTTCTCTACATCTGTGTCTCAACTTCTCTTGCCAGTTTTGATTGCCAACTACTGCCTGCCACACAGTGGAGAGGAATTCTGAAGTTGCCTCTGGGCTTTGTGGAAGGGAATAGCAAAATCCATCAGCAACATTTGCCAGTATGGCAAACTAGTGCTAATTGCTCTGGTCCTCTCCCAGAACGTGCATTGCTTGACACATGGAAGGCCATGTTTCAGAATCCCCTTTGCAGTTGCACCGGGCCACGTGACCAGCTCTGGGCCACTGGCTGTGATCAGTAGTAACACGCTCCACGTAACTGCCCATATGCACTTGCCAATGCCTCTCTTCCACAATTGTAGTAAACCTCAAGTCTTGAAAAAAAGGTGCCACAAGTCAGCAGTGGAGTAAAATGATGAGCCGCCCCTTGGAGGAGAGCAGCTCTGGAGAGACCCCTGGAACCACGGTGGGACCTCCAAGGATGAGAAATAAATGATGGTTGATTAAGCCTCAGAAATTTTGTTACTCTTGTTACTATTTTGTAACAATACATTATAACCCAGCCTGCTCTGACTTCTACACTGACTCCCAGAGCAGGGATAGAAGGTAGGCGTGCCCAGTACTTGGCATTTCTTAGGGATCACAAATGAATAATCAGGAACACTGGCTGATCTTACATTTAAAACACCCACCAACACCATGGTGAATTTCCATCTGGCATAATAAGAATTTTTGTGTTCACATTGCTGACCTTCATTTTGCTCACTACCAACTGTGACTAGCACTTCAGCTCCTACCTGGCTCCTTTATCCTTTCTCTATTCTTTTCTTAAGCACACATATGTTCCAGAGCCGATTTGACATATCATAATAATAAATACAATGTGTCTCTATAAAAAGCAAAAGGAAAAGTTCCATTGTTGTGGCTCTTTTCAATGCCTGTGAGTACGGTAACATATTGAACTTCTACATATTTCAGTCACAGGGTCACTTGTGGCACCCTATATTTTTGTAGATGAACTATAGCTGTTGTCAATCACATCAGGAAGATTCCTTCACATTTTTACATATCTGTAACAGCAGGCTTCCAGTAGAAAAGGTGTCTAACATTAGAACAAATGATCATTTGAGAACAAAAGCTTGTGTTCTTCCACAGTGCTTACTAGATGCCAGGAACTGTTCCACCAGCTTTACTAGTATCAATGCGTTTAATACTCCCAACGGCCTTGGGAGATTGCTACCATTTTTGCTGCCATTTTACACATTAAAAAAACTAGTGTGTGAATTTAAATGCTCACAAAAAGCACTGATTCTTTTCTCATCATAAAGTAGAAGAGCATTCCCAGGTGAAACATAGAATGAGCAACTGAATTTCAGGCAAACAACAAAAATCTTTTAGGGTAAGTATGTGCCACGTATCACATGGGATATACTTACACGAAACAAATTTTAACTGAAATTTAACAAGAACCAACTGTTTGCATTTTCCATCTTTCCTTTGCTCTAAAAATTGTGAATCCTAATAATTTCAAAACACATCCACTGACGAAACGGACATTAAAATACTCTAAAATCTTTTAAAAAATTGCATTTATCTGAAATTCAAATTTATCTGGGCTCCTGTATTCTTATTTGCTAAATCTGGAAACTCAAAATTAGAAGCAAGATTTGAAATTTTCATCAATACTCGATATTTTTAACTTTATTAAGCAACTAAGCTAAGCTGACTACACATGTCTCCATCAAAGAAAGTTAAAGAAGATATGAGGGAAAGCAAAACCTTTCAATCTAGTCTATGATAAAAATAGATGCCAAAAAACATTTCATTATAAAATTTGCTTTTACTTTCCTACTACTCAGCCTGTGACATTTGAGAAGGATCCAGATGTTGATATATGATTCTGCCAATTGTCACATTTTATATCTAAATTGGTGAAAATCCTACCTGTGAGTCTCTAAAGCATTCACTTTGTTTGGATTTGGGGGTGAGGTTTGCAAGAAAACACAGAATATTCTTTTTTCTTTTTATTACTTTTACAGCATGAATATTCTAGCTAAGGCAGAGATGAAAGGACATAATAAATAGGAAACACTGCTCTCCCAATGTATGCCTGAAAAAGTCCTTGTCAGTCATATTCAGTAAAGTGCATCAAAAATAATGCTTACCATGGCAGGAGCCTGTGCTGAGTTTAACATTCTTGGGGACAAACGATGAAATAAGTGTAGAGTGAGACTAATAAAATTTTCAAAACTGAGATACCTCAGAATAAAGTGCTTCCAGAGACTCTTAATAACATCATTTTAAACTCTTGGTCTCCCTTTCGGGGTCTATTTCACGTAGGGCCGTGAGTTACTGCCAACAAGCTAATATCCACTCTTAGCACAAGCACAGTATGTCTCCAATCGCCATTCATCATGAGCTTCAAAACAATCTTTATCTTTCTGCTTGTTGTGAATATTAATAAATTAAGATCTTTAAACTGTCTAGAAAGAAGTAAGAAATAACTGCCAAGAGCTCCGGTGCAGATGATGTATTTACATACATTAGAGAAGTACCATTAACAGTAATTAATGGTGCTTTTACATCTCAAAATGCATTGCAATTGACTGTCGATTTGTTTTGGAGGTGTTTGCAATCATAAAACAAATCTCATCCTAAATGGATACTTAGTAATTTTTAATAATTTTAAACTGTGATGCTCTATTTAACGCTTTAGCAATTACACACTGTTTTTTGAAGAAAGTTTTTTAAATTTAGAATTTTTATTGAACTTTATTAAAGTTAACGAGACTGCATTACTTATGTTCTACCTTAATTCACAATGTTTTTAAAGGTCACGAAGGCTAATGTAAAAATTTGTATTTTGAAAAAAGCAAATTCAGTCAGTTAATGACTATACAATTAAAACATAATTCCACTACTCTCTTCCCCGCCCCCCCCCCCACTATGTTCTGAAGGAACCCACATTTAGTAACATGGTGTGTCTTCATGAGCGGTTTTAAAAATGAAAAGTTTAGGACATATGACCGTTAGGACGTAGAACGGACACAAATGTTGAGAAGAATTTCACTAACCCCTGATTCTCTTCTGACTTGGTATGACTTTTGATTAGAACTAGAGTACGCAGTGCCTGGCAAACTACACTAAAGGATATTTATATCCACTGAACTTCTAAAGAAGTTAAAATTAGAAAAGATATATCCCCTAAGTCAACACATCCTGCAATATTTCACTGGTGACTTAAGTCTCATTTTGGTTGAGAGAACTAAGAGTAAAATAGAAAATACATTTGCTCTGAGGGTGCCAAGGCCATATGGAATAGAAATTTGAGCTAAAATAAACTTGTCTGTAGTCTTTCCATGCAAGAAGGAAACTGTAAAAACAGATTTGGGGCGATCCTGATATGAGTTACTACGATATCATTTGCAAGCCTCTTCAATGTCTCTTTCAGTCCACTTTATCTCCACTAGGAACAACTGCTTAACCCTTTGAGAGTAGTTCTTTGCAACAATTCCTCACAACAATATATGTGCAAAATTAAACTGAGTTTCTTTGACCATTCACAGCATGGTGAGAGAGCATATAAGGCAATAATCCTAAATATACAACAAGAAACAGATATTTCACAATTTTACAAATTTAAGGAAATATGCAGGAGGAGTACCAAACAAACTTGGCATGTTTAAAAATATACTTGGTGCTTGTCAACTGCCAAATAGTACAGACATATTGTTTGTATTATCAATGATAACAAGAAAATCATAAAGAATTAATCATGAGTATCTGCCTTCATCTTAGGATCACAATAACAAGACCGACATGTTGCATTTCTTTTGCGATGAGGCAAAAATCTAACACATGAATCCTATGAAGACAAAGCCAATCATTTTTATGTGTTTTTGAAGAATTCCAAATCAAGAAATCATGTCCCATTTTTGAGATGAATGCTTCCCTCTACCCCACACAACAAAGATGAGAGCACAAAGAGAAATTTTCGATACATGTGAGTAACTAGATGTACATATGCTGCCTTCAGTAAGGCTCTAATCTCAGAGATAAGGAGCCAGTAGAGAAGTGTGTCTCTGGTAAATTATCTCCTAAAAAATTATAACCTCCTTAATATCAACAGAAAAATCTTATTGAAAAAAATGGTAAATTCACCAAGCACACACCATTTTGTCATTTAACCTTTGATTTCTGTCATTTGGCACTCCTTAATTCCAAAAGACAAGATTGATAGAGACGCCTCCAACACGTCATCTGCTCAAAGCAAGACAGTGAGATGATATCCAATACAAGACCTAAACATTTCAACTCCATTGTCACTGATACAAGGGAATATGAGTTCCAGGACGGAAAAACTGAATGCCATGCTTGGATTTTTGCCATTGAGAAAAATCTACTCTAGCACGTGTTGTATGACACTGATATTTACTTTGAGTAGGTTTTTAAAATGATACCTGCTACAGTTATCATGGATCCATGCATCCTTAAAGTCTTACAGGTTATAGAATAGCAGGGGTAAATATTTTTATAAGCCACAAGGCACTGTTGTCGTTTTGTTCCCTGGAGGAAGAGATACTTTTCCAACTATTACACTACCTTTCTATTCCTAGGGTCAGCTGAATCTGGTCATGACCCTGGACAAAAACTGTGACGGAGAATTGGTTTTCTGTGATGGAGATTCCTGGAGCTCATACTCTGGATGTGCGCAGACTTTTAAGGCAACCATGGCCAATCGAGGTAGAGAAGGTGAGGGCACCGCTATTTTCAAGACACACGCAGGTGGTGCTCGATCGTGATGATCATTACTGATGATGACAACAGCTGCTGACATTTACAGGGGGAGTGCAATGTCATGTACAACACGCACAAGGCTTTAACACGTCACCTCACCATATCCTCACAACACCATGGTGACTTAAAACTATTAGCAACACAACCTCACGGATGAAAAAATAAAGGCACAGTAGTTACCTGGCCCAAGGTCACTGGGAGTTGAACTCAAACCTGTTCATTTACTGAGCCCATGCTGTTCATCACCACAGTGCCAGCTGTGTAAGGAGTCAGACTCAAGTCAGTTGCCACTCCACCTCTCATATAACCTTGGCCAAGTTACTTAACATCACAAAGCCTCAGTTTCTCCATTTGTAATGTGCGGATTATAGCACTACCTGCCTTACAGGTATCAGAAAAACCATTTCAAACTTGGAAATAGGCAAACGAGATTACTGGACTCCTTTAGTATAGTGTTCCCACTGCTGGGTGTGCCTTTCTGTTTACAGGGCTATTTTACAACTGATGGCAGAGAGTAGCTTGTGTGAGCTCTTATGGACCAGCAGAACATTATCCTGTTCTGTATCTGGCCCAACAATCTATCAAATCACACACACGCGCACACACACACACACACACACACACACACACATATAATCTCAAATCATTTTTGGACTAATTTTAACATCTTACTAGGTCCCTCACCCTCTTAAATTAATGAGCTGAATAAGATCTTAAACTGTGTTTACATTTGCACAACAGCCATGAAGTTGCCCTTCTGCAAACTGATTTTTAACACTTGATTGTTCTGAGAATTAAGTGAGATGATGCATATGAAATGTTCAGTATAGGGCCTGTCACATATGATCCAATGAACGTCATTTGTTAACATCATTGCTATGATCATCTCAATAATTGTCACCACCACTACCGTACTATTTAAATTTTTTAATGTTAAGAATTGTTTCTGTTTACTCATATTCAAATATTAACAGTGAACAGTTAATAACTAGTTCTGAGAATAGTTCCAAAATTACACTGTTACCCATAGCTGAAGCCACTTTACAATTTGGCCTTGAGAGCAATTATCTCGCAAATTACACGCAGTACAGAAACGGAGTTTTTAAGGGATCCACTTTCGGTGCCCAGAAGGTTGTGCATCAGCCGGGCTGCCATCAGCTCTGCTAAACAGGATTCATTAGAGTGATAACTGACGGTCGTTTCCCTTTCTAAGTGATTGCTCTGTAGTTCCATTATGTTCTGTCAAGGAAGTACTACTCATTAATTACCAATAAACTGAGCACCAACTGTGCCTGCAGTAGAAGGTTTGGAACTCTTAATCTTGGGGTGGGGAAGGTGGCAGGAAGAGGAGAACTCCACCCGGCCAGGTGCAGGAGACGCATGGCGAGAGGACGTTATTACAGGCGTGGGCGGGGAGGGACAGAGCTTCTGAGAGGATGGAAGACCTCTGCTTTTGAGGCTCCTGGTATACTGAGAAAAGCAGAAAGGAAGAAATCTCAAACCAGTGGTCCAAAAAGTATGCCTATGTTTAAAAAAAAAAGCAAACTTTGAACAGGAAAAAATAAAATCAAAATAATTAAGATATTCCTAAGGTAATGACAGAACTTTTTTTTCCTTTTTAAGTTTTAATTTTTTAAAAAAATTTATTTATTTATTTATTTATTTTGGCTGCTTTGGGTCTTCGTTGCTGTGCACGGGCTTTCTCTAGTTGCGGCGAGCGGGGGCTACTCTTGGTTGCGGTGCGCGGGCTTCTCATTGCGGTGGCTTCTCTTGTTGTGGAGCACGGGCTCTAGGCACGCGGGCTTCAGTAGTTGTGGCACACAGGCTCAGTAGTTGTGGCTCATGGGTGTAGTTGCTCCACAGCATGTGGGATTTCCCTTTTTTTTTAATTCAAAGCACGTGGCAGGTGAGTGGTCAAGAGGTATGGCAGAGGGCTTTTTGCATTCCAGGTAGAACACTTCTGTAACTCTCCTCTTTTGGAAATAATATCTAAAATCTAAATTAAGGCTTTTTGTGAAAGTGCAGGCTGAAGCCCAAGGGTTGAGCCCTCTTCCCTCACCCCTCAGACCCTGAGCTCTGACTTTCAGTGAACCATCTGGTATCCTGTGCCCCAGAGCTGGGCTCCTTGCCTGCTTGCTTTGTCTTTCACTACAGAGCCCTTAGGAGGCTCTTTCTAGAGATTCTGGGAGACACATCCTCCTTGCTCTCCAATTTCTTCCATCAGCCAAGCTGCATCCACAGCCACAAGGGTCTTTTGGTTTCTCCAATTCCTGCCATGTATTACTTACTATAATTTTTCTGAACGTACTTCATCACGCAAGCTATCAGTCGGTTTCACATTCAAGTGTCTCACCTCACCAATAAGACTGCACCTTCTTGAGGACAAGGACATGGCTGTGAAGGATAATTAGCAATTACAGAGGGCCACTGCTTTGAAATCTGTCTGGCCACGTGGGCACTTGGCAGAGCAGACAAGCAAGAACCACCTTTGTTTATTCCTCCAGCATTCCTCTGCCACAGGAAAGGGAGACCATTGCTTTTTAAAAATGTTTTAAAGGTATTTGTGGATTTCTGGCTTCAGTAGAGCCCAAGACCTATCATCGGAAGCCTCTGGACTCCCTGGTATGTGCAGACATCTGTTGGTATCTGAGTCCCTGTTCTACAGTGTTCTTAAAAAGAGGATCCTGGGCTTCCTTCAAGATCAAAAGAGAGCAGTGCTCTCTCCAAGAGATTGGTGCTGAAAGGTGGGAGAATATAGTGAACTGGGGCAAGAGGACAAGAACTGGGTAGAGGTCAAGGTCAGCCAAAGGCCAAGTGAGAAAGACTAACAGAACCAGCTAATCAGTAATATATCTGGGCACTGAAGCAGGGGCAGGTATGACAGAAGAGGGACAGACCAAAAGGCCTGAGGGACAAGGGCAGACACGGGAGGTGGGCACTGCAGGCCTATTCTGTCAGCTCCCGAGGAAGCGAAGAGCTTCGGGAAACTAGAGAATACAGGGGGCTCCAGCTCAGCCCAACTTGGCTTTAAAAAGGCACAAGCCCCAAGGCAAAAGCGCTCCAGGCATTCTGGAAACACAAAGGGGCACCATTAGAGGAGAGGAAGGAAAATTTCAAAAATTTTAATTTGGAATTAATTTCAAATGTATCCCCAAATTCCAAGAACTAGAATAGCACAAGGAACACCTATCTACACCCCAGATCCATCTTGAGTTAATGTTTTCCCCATCTGCTTATCATTTGCACTTTCTCCCTATACACATACTGTTTATTTCCTGTCCTTATTTTGAAAATAAGTTTCATTCAGTGTGCATTTCTTAAGAATAAGGACAATTTCTCTTATCACCACAGTACAGCAACCAGCTTCAGTAAATGTAACATTGGTACCATATTTTATCTAATCCACCATCTTCTTTCCCAGTTCTGTCTATTAACTAGTGATGTCTCTTATGGCACTCTCCCTGTCCAGTGTAAGGTCTAGTATAGGCTCTCATTTAGTGCCCCTGTCTCTGTAGTCTCCTTTGATCTCAAACATTTCTTTGACTTTTTTTGTTTCACAATATATCCCCACTTGTACCTTCCACATACTTTTTTTTTTTTAATAGAACTATTCCTTACTGGGGTTTCTCTGATGTGTCCTGGAGATTGGATTCTGGTTACGTATTCCTGGCCCCAAAACTGTACTGACCACATTGTGCCCTTCTCAGGGCATCACATCAGGAGGGACACGATGACTGCCTTTCACTGGTGATCTTTCAATTCTGATCACCGGTCAAGATGTTGTCAGCGTTCTCCACTGCAGAGTTACCATCTTTTCTAAACAGAAGACTGCCTAATATTCTGATTGTGGACAGTCTTCGCGGAGAGTCGCCACAGTTTCCTGCTTCAACAGCGCTTGGACGGAACCCGGCGCTCGTCCCCCGCTCCGGCCGGCCGCTCAGCGCCAGCCCTCGCCACCACCTCACAGCGCCCTCCGGCCGCCCCGAGGTCCCCGCCGCCGCTCCAGCGCCGCCTCTCCTCGGCCGCCCGCCAGGACGACCGCGTCCCCATCGCAGGGGCGCCAGCACTAACACCAGCACTCGGAGGCCGCCGTCAACCACCAGATCAACCTGGAGCTCTACGCCTCCTACGTCCACCTGTCCGTGTCATACTATTTTGACCGCAATGATGTGGCTTTGAAGAAGTCTGCCAAATACTTTCTTCACCAATCTCGTGAGGAGAGGGAACATGCTGAGAAACTGATGAATCAGCTGCAGAACCACCGGGGTGGCCGAATCTTCCGTCAGGATATCAAGAAACCAGACCGTGATGACTGGGAGAACGGGCTGAATGCAATGGAATGTGCGCTACACTTGGAAAAAAGTGTGAATCAGTCACTAATGGAACCGCACAAACTGGCCACTGACAAAAATGACCCCAATTTGTGTGACTTCACTGAGGCTCATTACCTGAATGAGCAGGTGAAATCCATCAAAGAATTGGGTGACCACATAGCCAACTTGCCCAAGATGGGGGCCCCGGAATCTGGCATGGCAGAGTATCTCTTTGACAAGCACACCCTGGAATACAGTGATAATGAGAGCTAAGCCTTAGGCTGGCTTCCCGTAGCCACGGGGATGACTTCCCTGGTCACCAAGTCAGTGCATGCACGTTTGGGTTACCTTTACCTTTTCTATAAGTTGTACCGAAACATCTACAAGTTCTTTCCTTAGTACCATCGTTCAAATAAAGTAATTTGGTACCTCCCCACCCCCCCAAAATATTCTGATTGTGTATTAGACAGGACGAGGATTTAGTTCACTATGTTTCAGTTACACACTGACAAAGTATACACATTTTTAAGAGCTTAAAAGTGTGTTTTGTTTGTTTTAAATAATGACACATGTTTAGGACCTGCATGTAATTGTTCACTTTGCACCGTCTACCACTCTGGGCCGTGAGCTTTTATTATGCAAAAGCTGTGGTCTGTGAGCCATTGTTTGTCTGCGCGCCTTCCGGCCCTCTCAGTAAAACAACACATACAATAACCAATAAACATGCTGCTTTTAAAATGTGGTCCAGAAGTAGATTTTCACATTTCGAAGTGCATCACAGGCTGTTTAAGCTGAGAGACATTTGAAATCAATTGACACAACATACACGCTTTTACAGTTGAGAAAATCAAGGCCTGGGGAGGAAAAAATGCACAAGGTCATGTAGAACAACAGTTCTTTATGAATGATTATAAAATCAATTTAAGGAGCCATGGCTGGCATGTTTTAAATTGAAGTAAAAAATATCTGAGTGCTCAGCATATAGCAAGGGTAAATACTGTTTGGTGCAACTTTTGTTTTAACTACATGTGCTTATGAGTATGTATGTGCTCCTCTTTGTTGGGTAATGATATTAAATCTATTTCTTACTGAAGGTCATGGTTAAAAACCTTTAAAAAACAAAAAAACAAAAAACTCCACGAGAACCTAGGTCTTCCAACTTAAGAACCAGTAATCACTCTACTAGAAAGGTTCTTCTTTAACTGTAGTGTGAAAATAAATAAAGGTTGAAATGCAGTTTCTATTTCAAAAGGTCTGGGTTGGGATCTGAGAATCCGTATTTTGCATAGGCCTGTGGGTGATCATAAGCCACTGGTGTTGGCTTGTGGACACCTTTGAGAAGCATGGTGGAAAGGCTATATCCCAGGAGGGATCTAGTTTACTGTGAAGGATATCTACATGAAGTAGGTATCAAATATATATATATATATATATATATATATACACATATATATATATATATATATATATACACACATACTTTTTACATTTGTTAACAATTAAAAATGAATAACTAATTCTTGGAAAGGTTTAGATTAAAACAAAAACCAAAAAACCTTCTACAGAGAATCAGCTCAACTCGCAGCCAAGAAAATGTGCTTACTGTGATAGTCCTAAGAATGTAGGGACTTCTAGTATTCATGATACGCCACACATGAGAACCAATGCACCAGTAATCCTGAGGGTTGGGATTAGTTCCCCCAAATTACAGATGAGCAAACAAATTCAAACATCTTATTTTGTCCAAGGTCATACTGCTTGAGAACAGAAGGGAATGGATTAGAATCTAGCCAATTCCTAAGGTCATGCTTCTGTTATACTCACAGACTCACACATGGATATTATTTGTACACATAAACATGCTTTAGACATGACACATATACAAATATGCACGTTAGCATTTTTCTAAGCAGTCTACAGTATTCAAGAGTCAGAGATCAGTGAGAGGAAACGAATGTGTTCATCAAACTCTAGAATTGTGTGCCTTCTGATGTGGCTCAAGCAACACCATTAATATTGTCAAAATTAAAGGGTTCTCTTCAAAACAGTCCCATTCGACTGGGGGGGGGGTGAGTTAGAAGGCTGGGGGGGAAAAAGTGAGCAGCAAATGACAAGCACTACAAACAAGATTCCATCATCTATAACTTAGATTTCATGCAGTATATTTAGTTCAAACCCTGGCACTTTATACAAATAGCTTGTCACGTAAAGTGCAAACAACTCTCTTTTGACAAAGTGATACGGCTTTGGAGCTGGGTTGACTGCTTTATATACTGCAAAGCTCTTTAAGTGACAAATGAAAGCAGAGTCTTGAAATTACAGTGATATGGAATTACTGCACAAATTCTTTCTGGTTTGATGGAGGTTGTGGGGAGGGAGCAAAAGGATAGCATTATGCAATTAGTTAAAAAGAAAATCTGAGAGGATATGAAGTCAGATTTTTCTAATCTTGACTCTGTAAAGTGGACTTTGAACATACTGGCACAAAACTGAGACATGGTCCCAAAAACTTCAAATGAGATGTACAATGTTGTTTAAAGATCTGGCTGAAGTGCTTCTCTTGACCTAAATTATGCCCAGCACGGGTGCAGTAATTATCTCTGCTAGAGATGTTTGGTGTGCTGGCATTGAAACCTTTTGATATGTTTGATAATGTAGCTTTTTGTGTACACACACTGCTTTCCCAAGCTGGCTACATCAGTGGCATGTTCAAATGAAGCCAAATAATTTAAAAGGCTCTGCTTTCACGCTGGCTTTATTTAGCTTGAATAAACATTGCCAGTCAATCTCATATAAAACCTCACTTCATAAATGCAGCTGCCCTGTGCTCCTCTCTTAATAAGGATTCGTACAAAGAGACCGGTTGGGCAACATAGCTCTGATAGATGATTAATAAGAAATATCGGATTTCTTTCTTAAAAATCATACTATGACCATAAGAGGGCAAATTCATTATCCATAACTCAAAAGGAGCAAAGGATTTCAGTTGCATCAGAAGCCTTATCTGACTTCAATCTGACAGTTAACTCTAGGCCGTAAATGATTAAATGAAAGTCTAAGTTCACCCAAGCCTGGCAAAAATAAAACTCAAAGCCCAGAAACTTCAAATAACATAAGAAAAAGTCACAGAATTTTCAACCTCAAAAAGAAATGGAGAGGAGATGTATGATAGGATGGAAACTGTGATTTCAGATGGAGGGTCCCTTTTGCTGTTTGTGTTTTTCAGAACTAGATTTAAATTTTGCAATACCTTCCAACAGAAAATAAAGTTTTGAGAGTAATGTGACTGATTTTAACTTTTTAAAGAAAACTTTTAAATTGAGATATTGCGTCTATACAGTGTGGCTGCAAAATCTTTAACATCCCTTCCAGTGACAGGTAGGGGTCTATCTCCTTGAGTCTGGTGGGCTCGGAAAGTACTCTGACCAAAAGAATTCAGCCGAACTTACTCTGCCCAGGTCTTAAGAAACTGTTATGTCCACTTACTCTCTTAAAACACCAGCTCTTAAAGTCATGAACTGTTCTAAGGTAAGAAGTCTGACCATCTTGAGGTCAACATGTCCCGAGAAAGCCCGTTTAGATAGCCCCAGGGGGTGGGGCGGGGAGAGAGAAGGGGCAGGGGGGAACCTAACTGACTTTCTGCCGTTGGAGTCGCCCCAGTCGAGGCACCAGACTTTACTGGATGAGATAAGCCAATCATCCTTGCACTGCCCTTTGCGATTCCCTGACCCACACCATTGTGAGATATAATACCAACAAACGGTTTTCAGCTGTTACGTTTTTCAATGGTTTATTACACAGCAATAGGTATCCAGAACGTATAGTAAGGTGGGATAATCTTAAGTGTGCCACTCTGCATTTTTGCATATGTATACACACAGGTAACCAGGACCCAGACAGTGAAACACTGTGTTTCCATTACTCCAGAAGACTCCCTCTGCCCCTTCCCAGACAGTGCCCTCAATAAACTACCCACCCCCTCCACACACACACACACACACACACACACACACACACACACACACGTAAGCGCTATTCTAACTTCTATCACCATTGGTCAGTTCTGTCAGTTCTTGCATTTTCCAATACAGTTCATCATACAGTAAGTACTCTTCAGTAGCCAGCTTCTTTCATTCAACTGTCTGTGAGATTCATTAATGTTGCTGCATGGGACAGTAGGTGGTATGTTTTCACTGCTGTGAAGTATTCCATTTTATAAGTGTACTACATTTATCCATTTGGTGACTGATGGACATCTGGGCTGCTTCTAGTTTGGGCTTTTCTAAAGAAAGCTGTTATGAACATTCTTCTCCAGTCTTTTGGTGGATAAATGCATTCATTTTGGGGGCATAAACCTAGGAGTAGGGTTTCTGGACTTTGGGGTAGGGTGTATGTTGACAAAGGATTAGTTCAGATTCTGACTACTTAGGGATCTGCTCATGAGGGTTGTGTTGTAGTTTCTTCTGTCCCTGTATCTAGCAAATATTGAGAAATAATCATGCCAAGCATTAAATTAAGTGATTTATGATTTGTCCTTCCATATTTGACCTCTCCTGACTAACTGCACAATAGTACTGTTCTCAACAATGTCTAATGTCATGAAAATGACATTGTTCTTGGAAAAATCCTATGAGGCAAAGTCAACCTCTAAAATGGCATTGTAATAAATATGCAGAAATGTCACTTTTTGCATTAGCCAAAAGGTTTTGTATAGCTTAAGGATATGTGCAGTAAGCAAACTATAAAAATAGAAACTTGACAGTGGGTATGTATGTGTGTGTCAAAATAATATTACTCTTTCTGGGAGTATGGAAGAAAAAATGACACAATATCCACCCACATGATTTTTATAGATCTGCCTCTTTGCCAGATGTCACCTTTTATAAGCTGCTTTATAAAAACATGACAGTATAAGTGCAATAGTGTGTTTATTGCTTGATAAACTTTAGTAATAAACTTAGGATTGGCTGGAAATTAAAGCCTTAGAGAACCTATTCATTAAGCATTTAGGGCAAGTGAATAAACAAAAATGCAAACTATTAAGTGCTCAATGTATACAGATCAAGATACTGGCAGCAAGCAGTACTTCTCAGTAGGTATGTCTTACAGAAGTATCTGCCAGTTTCTGTGTCATTGAGCTAAACACATTACAGCCATATCTAAAGGATGCCGCTCGCAATGCTACAAATTTGAGTGAAATCCAGAACCTTAAAAATCGCCATAGGCTCACTCGAAACACATTAAGCCTTTTCCTAAAGTGTTCTGTAACTCAGCACAGCGTATCTTACATATGGCAAACGGTGTTTCCAACAACTATTATTCTGAAAAGACTTCAGGAATTTCTTAAATAGCACACACTCACTATTTTCTTTATTGGTGGGGTATATATAGCAGTGTTTCTTGAAGAATACCCTGAGGATTGTTGAATTATCTATAGTGACTGGTAAAAATAGAGATTCCAGAGTCCACTCTTAAATGATTGAAACAAAATCTCTGAGGTAAGAGGCCCAAGAAACAATGTTTCATTAAGTGCCTCCAAATGATTCTTATTCACAATAAAATTTGTAATCCATAGCTGTACAGGAATCTTAAAATAAAATTTAAGGGCAAAGTATATGGTTCCAGCAATGTGTCAATTTTAAGTGAATCATATATATTCTTAAAACTTTAAGGTTCAATTTTTTACTCAACTTTATATTTTAAAATAATCAAACAACTTGTATCCATTTAAATTACTTTTTTCCTTATAGGTATGTATGAGGATCAACCAAACAAAGTCTAGTTAAGGACTTTTGAAAATCAATCCCTGTAACAAATACATACATCACTAAACTTTTCTGAAGATTCTACTCACCCTGGGACTGACCTTTGTAATCTTTGATAAACATGAAATGCGGCAACTCTCAAAATGAAACCATCCCTTTATCAGAGGGTCTGTTAGAATTCCTCTGTTTCTCATTAGATTTTTCTATTGCTTACTCTTCACAATGAATCCCATCCATACCCAAATTTCATGGATACTGCAATAGTTAACTACCACAAAGCGACCAACATGCAGTTTGCACGGGATGGAACCTCATAAAAACGCTGCTAATAAAAATATTACAATAATGATATTATTTTTCCGTTAACAAATCACTGCACCAAGGAGACAGCTAATATGTAGGAGAAACTGTCAAAACTCCATAGGTGCTACAGAACATTAGTACTGGGAATTACTAATCCAAGATTCCATATCAGCCACCTAAAAGAGCTCAACACATCATGACACAATGCAGCGACAAAGCAGTATAGGATTTTCTGGACATGAGACATACTGAAAATCACCCCCCTATCAAATCACAAAAAGAAGCAAAGAGTGCCTGCCTCTTTCCTTGGAAGTTAAAAGGAAGATTTTCTTCTCTGAGAAGAACAGCACTGAATCAAGAGTGAAATAGAAATCAGAAAAATAAACTATGGGGAAAGTTGAAGAGAAAGGTATGGGATTAGTAGAGGGAAATGTTCCTTCATAAAAAGAACCTAGTTGTTTAAAAAGAGAGAAAGAGAAAGAAAGAAAAAAAGCCTTCAGGAAGCAGTGAAATATATCAAGTAAATTCCACCCAAGTCCCAAGTCTCTATCCTTTGGGCCTTGTCACAACACATACACCTCATCAGAAGGGTCAGAACCACAGTTACTGGCATCCTGAACGTGGGATGTGGTGGAGGGAGCGTCACATTCCTCGTCAGCAGAACTATACTCCTGTTGGACTACAGTACTCATTACCTGACATTTTATAAGTTTATGAATCACTGTATTAAGTTCCTATTACTGCTGTAACAAGTTACTATAAACTTCGTGGCTTAGAATGACACAAATTTATTCTCTTACAGTTTTGGAGGCCAGAAGTCTGAAGTCAGTTTCACAGGGCTGAAGGCAAGATGTTGACTGGGCTGCTTCCTTCTGGAGGCTTGAAGGGGAGGATCCATTTCCATGCCTTTTTCAGTTTCTAGTGGCTGCCTGTATTCCTTGGTTTGTGACCCCTTCTGCAATCTTCAAAGAGCATCACTGCAATCTCTGCCCCTGTTGTCATATTTCCTTTTTTCTAATGCTGACTCTCTTGCCTCCCTCTTACAAAGACCCTTTGATTATGCTGGGCCCACCCAGATAATTTGGGGTATCTCATCTCAAGATTCTTTTTTTTGTTGTGTTTTGGGTTTTTTTGTTTGTTTTATTTTTTAATAGATCTTTATTGGAGTATAATTGCTTCACAGTACTGTGTTAGTTTCTGTTGCACAACAAAGCGAATCAGCCATATGCATACACATGTCCCCAAATCCCTTCCCTCTTGAGCCTCCCTCCCATACCCCCTACCTCACCCCTCTAGGTCATCACAAAGCACCGAGCCGACCTCCCTGTGTATGCTGCTGCTTCCCACCAGCCAACTATTTTACATTCGGTAGTGTATATATGTCGCCACTACTCTCACTTTGCCCCAGCTTTGCCCTCCCACTCCATGTCCTCAAGTCCATTTTCTCTGTCTACCTCTTTACTCCTGCCCTGCAACTAGGTTCATCAGTACCATTTCTTCCTTTTTTTTTTTTTTAGATTCCATATATATGCGTTAGCATATGGTATTTGCTTTTCTCTTTCTGACTTACTTCACTCTGTATGACAGACTCTAGGTCCACCCACCTCACTACAAATAACTCAATTTCGTTTCTTTTTATGGCTGAATGATATTCCATTGCATATATGTGCCACATCTTCCTTATCCATTCATCTGTCGATGGACGTTTAGGTTGGTTCCATGTCCTACTGTAAATAGTGCTGCAATGAACATTGTGGTACATGTCTCTTTTTGAATTATGGTTTTCTCAGGGTATATGCCCAGTAGTGGGATTGCTCGGTCATATGGTAGTTCTATTTTTAGTTTTTTAAGGGACTTCCATACTGTTTTCCACAGTGGTTGTATCAATTACATTCCGACCAACAGTGCAGGAGGATTCCCTTTTCACCACACCCTTTCCAGCATTTATTGTTTCTAGATTTTTTGATAATGGCCATTCTGACTGGTGTGAGGTGATACCTCATTGTAGTTTTGATTTGCATTTCTCTAATGATTAGCGATGTTGAGCATCTTTTCATGTGCCTCTTAGCCATCTGCATATCTTCCTTGGTGAAATGTCTATTTAGGTCTTCAGCCCATTTCTTAACTGGATTGTTTGTTTTTTTGAAATTGAGTTCCATGAGCTGTTTGCATATTTTGGAGATTAATCCATTGTCTGTTGTTTCATTTGCAAATATTTTCACCCATTCTGAGGGTTGTCTTTTTGTTTTGTTTATGGTTTCCTTTGCTGTGCAAAAGCTTTTAAGTTTAAGTAAGTCCCATTTGTTTATTTTTGTTCTTATTTCCGTTACTCTAGGAGGTGGGTCAAAAAAGATCTTGCTGTGGTTTATGTCAAAGAGTGTTTTTCCTATGTTTTCCTCTAAGAGTGTGATAGTGTCTGGCTAAGTGTTTAATCCATTTTGAGTGTACTTTTGTGTATGGTGTTAGGAAGTGTTCCAATTTCATTCTTTTACATGTAGCTGTCCAGTTTTCCCAGCTCCACTTACTCAAGAGGCTGTCTTTTCTCCATTATATATTCTTGCCTCCTTTGTTGTAAATTAGGTGCCCATAGGTGCATGGGTTTATCTCTGGGCATTCTATCTTGTACCATTGATTAAAATTTCTCGTTTTGCGTCAATACCATACTGTCTTGATTACTGTAGCTTTGTGGTATAGTTTGAAGTCAGGGAGCCTGATTCCTCCAACTCCATTTTACTTTCTCAAGATTGCTTTAGCTACTCAGGGTCTTTGTGTTTCCATACGAACTGTAAAATTTTTTGTTCTAATTCTGTGAAAAATGCCATTGGTAGTTTGATAGGGATTGCATTGAATCTGTAGATTGCTTTGGGTAGTATAGTCATTTTCACAATATTGATTCTTCCAATCCAAGAACATGGTATATTTATCCATCTGTTTATGTCATCTTTGATTTCTTTCATCAGTGTTTTATAGTTTTCTGAGTACAAGTCTTTCGCCTCCTTAGGCAGGTTTATTCCTAGGTATTTCATTCTTTTTGTTGCAATGGTAAATGGGAGGGTTTCCTTAATTTCTCTTTCTGATTTTTTGTTGTTGGTGTATAGAAATGCGAGATTTCTGTGCACTAATTTTGTATCCTGCAACCTTACCAAATTCATTCATTAGTTCTAGTAGTTTTCTGGTGGCATCTTCAGGATTTCCTGTGTATAGTATCATGTCATCGGCAAATAGTGACAGTTTTACTTCTTCTTTTCTAATTTGTATTCCTTTTATTTCTTCTTCTTCTCTGATTGCTGTGGCTAGGACTTCCAAAACTATGTTGAATAAGAGTGGCAAGAGTGGACATCCTTGTCTTGTTCCTGATCTTAGTGGAAATGCTTTCAGTTTTTCACCATTGAGAATGATGTTGGTTGTGGGTTTATCATATGTGGCCTTTATTATGTTGAGGTAGGTTCCCTCTATGCCCACTTTCTGGAGAGTTTTTATCATAAATGGGTGCTGAATTTTGTCAAAAGCTTTTTCTGCATCTATTCAGATGATCACATGGTTTTTATTCCTTAATTTGTTAATGTGCTATATCACATTGATTGATTTGCGTATATTGAAGAATCCTTGTATCCCTGGGATAAATCCCACTTGATCATGGTCTATGATCTTTTAATGTGCTGTTGGATTCTGTTTGCTAGTATTTTGTTCAGGATTTTTGCATCTATGTTCATCAGAGATATTGGTCTGTAATTTTCTTTTTTGTGATATCTTTGTCTGATTTTGGTATCAGGGTGATGGTGGCTTCGTAGAATGAATTTGGGGGTGTTTCTCCCTCTGCAATTTTTTGGAAGAGTTTGAGAAGGATCAGTGTTAGCTCTTCTCTAAGTGTTTGATAGAATTCGCCTGTAAAGCCACCTGGTCCTGGACTTTTGTTTGTTGGAAGATTTCTTAATTACGGTTTCTATTTCATTGCTTGTGACAGGTCTGTTTATGTTTTCTAATTCTTCCTGGTTCAGTCTTGGAAAATTGTACCAAGAATTTGTCCATTTCTTCATAGTTGTCCATTTTATTGGCATATAGTTGTTTGCAGTAGTCTCTTATAATCCTTTGTATTTCTGCAGTGTCAGTTGTGATTTCTCCTTTTTCATTTCTAATTTTATTGATTTGCGTCCTCTCCCTTTTTTTCTTGAGTCTGGCTAAGGGTTTATCAATTTTGTTTATCTTCTCAAAGAATGAGCTTCAGTTTTATTGATCTTTGCTATTGTTTTCTTCTTTTCTGTTTCATTTATTTCTGCTCTGATCTTTATGATTTCTTTCCTTCTACTGACTGTGGGTTTTCTTTGTTCTTCTTCCTCTAGTTGTTTTAAGGGTAGGGTTAGATTGTTTATTTGAGGTTTTTCTTGTTTCATTAGATCAGATTGTATTGCTATAAACTTCCCTCTTAGAACTGCTTTTGCTGCATCCCATAGGTTTTGGGTCATCGTGTTTTCATTGTCATTTGTTTCTAAGTATTTTTTAAATTTCTTCTTTGATTTCTCCAGTGATCTCTTGATTATTTGGTAGCACACTGCTTAGCCTCCGTGTATTTGTGTTTTTTACAGTTTTTTTCCTGTAATTGATTTCCAATCTCATAGCATTGTGGTCAGAAAAGATGCTTGATACGATTTCAATTTTCTTAAATTTTCCAAGGCTTGATTTGTGACCCAAGATGTGATGTATCCTGGAGAAAGTTCCAAGTGCACTTGAGAAGAAAGCATATTCTGCCACTTTTGGGCGGAATGTTCTATAAATATCAATTAGATCTATCTGGTCTATTGTGTCATTTAAAGCTTGTGTTTCCTTCTTTATTTTCTGTTTGGATGATCTGTCCATTGGTTTAAGTGGGGTGTTAAAGTCCCCTACTATTATTGTGTTACTGTTGATTTCCTCTTTTAGAGCTGTTAGCAGTTGCCTTATGTATTGAGGTGCTCCCATGTTGGGTGCATAAACATTTATAATTGTTATATCTTCTCCTTGGATTGATCATTTGATCATTATGTAGTGTCCCTCCTTATCTCTTGTAACAGTCTTTATTTTAAAGTCTATTTTATCTGATACAAGTATTGCTACTCCAGCTTTCTTTTGATTTCCATTCGCATGTAATATCTTTTTCCATCCCTTCACTTTCAGTCTCTATGTGTCCCTCGGTCTGAAGTGGGTCTCTTGTAGACAGCATATCTATGGGTCTTGTTTTTGTATCTATTCAGCCAGTCTTTGTCTTCTGGTTGGGGCATTTAATCCATTTACATTCAAGGTTATTATTGATATGTATGTTCCTATTACCATTTTCTTAATTGTTTTGGGTTTGTTTTTGTGGGTCTTTTCCTTCTCTTGTGTTTCCCGCTTAGAGAAGTTTCTTTAGCATTTGCTGTAAAGCTGGTTTGGTGGTGCTGAATTTTCTTAGCTTTTGCTTGTCTGAAAAGCTTTTGACTTCTCCATCGAATCTGAATGAGATCCTTGCTGGGTAGAGTAATCTTGGTTGTAGGTTTTTCCCTTTCATCACTTTAAGTATATCCTGCCACTCCCTTCTGGCCTGCAGAGTTTCCACTGAAAAATCAGCTGATAACCTCATGGGGATTCCTTTGTATGTTATTTTTTGTTTTTCCCTTGCTGCTTTTAATATTTTTTCTTTGAATTTAATTTTTGTTAGTTTGATTAATATGTGTCTTGGTGTGTTTCTCCTAGGGTTTATCCTGTATGGGACTCTCTGTGCTTCCTGGACTTGGGTGACTATTTCCTTTCCCATGTTAGGGAAGTTTCCAACTATAATCTCTTCAAATATTTTCTCAGACATTTTTTTTCTCTCTTCCTCTTCTGGGACCCCTATAATTCGAATGTTGGTGTGTTTAGTGTTGTCCCAGAGGTCTCTGAGATTGTCTTCAATTCTTTTCATTCTTTTTTCTTTACTCTGCTCCTCGGCAGTTATTTCTACCATTTTGTCTTCCAGCTCACTTATTCGTTATTCTGGCTCAGTTATTCTGTTATTGATTCCTTCCAGTGTATTTTTTATTTCAGTTATTGTGTTGTTCAACTCTGTTTGTTCTTTAGTTCTTCAAGATCTTTGTTAAACATTTCTTGTATTTTCTCAATCCATGCCTCCATTCTATTTCCGAGATTCTGGATCATCTTTACTATCATTATTCTGAATTCTTTTTCAGGTAGATTGCCCCTTTCCTCTTCATTTATTTGGTCTGGTAGGTTTTTACCTTGCTCCTTCATCTATGACATATTTTTTTGCTGTCTCTTTTTCTTTTTTTTTTTTTTTTTAATGAGTGGGATGGTGTTCCTGTTTTACTGTTTGTTTGGCCTGAGGCTTCCAACACTGGTGTTTGTAGGCTATTGGGTAGAGCTGGGTCATGGTGCTGAGATGAGGAACTCTGTGAGACCTCACTCTGATGAATATTCCCTGGGGTCTGAGGTTCTCTGTTAGTCCAGTGGTTCGGACTCGGAGCTCCCACTGCAGGAGCTCTGGTCCAACCCCGGGCTCGTGAACCAAGATCCCGCAAGCCGTCGGTTCACTTTGGGGTTCCTCCCACCTCCTTGGGTGTCAGAGTCCCCCACCAGCAGCCGGCAGGCGCCCTAGTTGTGGGGAGACGTTAACTCTATGTCTTCCCACACCACCATCTTGACTCCGCCTGTCATCTCCAGATTCTTAATCACATCTGCAAAGACCCTTCTGCCACAGAAGGCAACATTGACAGGCTCCAGGAACTAAGAATGTGAGCATATTTGCAGGCCATTATTCAACCTCCATAATCTCTGAATTTTCCTTTTAAAACTTATTCATTTACTCATTCATCTACCCACCCACTGACCCCCCCCTTCACTCCACAGGAGTTGGTTGGTCAGGCCATACAGTGTGGCCAAGCAAACCGTATGCGATGAATTTTCAAAAGATGTGCTGACAAATTCTGATCAATATGTAAAATTGATTTTTACTGCAAATGAGTATACGTTCTGACAGGATGATGTTTCTCAGAAACAAACAAACAAACAAACATTGAGCAGAGTAGGTGATAGAGTACTGTATAGATTAGGATAACTAGCTGCCAGTAAAAGGGCAGAGACAGTGCTTAACATCAAAGGCGTGCTAGAGAAATGTATCAGATTTTCTGGAATGTACAGACCATGTTTACAGGAAGATAAAGGAATTTCCCTTATGAGCATATTAAAGACCATGTCAAGGACAGAAAATGGCCCAACTCAAACTGCAGCATGTCCACAGTGAGACCAAACGAATAAAGTATCAATAATAACTGTGGAAGCTTCCAGAGATGCTGTGGCAAGCTGTTCCTCTCTAGTGGTGATTGTACTGTAATTATCGTAATGTGTTTTGGGTTGCTGACTTTCTGTCTTTTCACACCAGTATGGACCCCTGGTCCTGGGGATGGAGGCATCTTTCCATAGTCTTTTGGGTGGAGGTTGGGGAGGGGGAAAATGCCTACGTATCACAGGATTCTGTTAGGAAGAAAAAGAGGGAAACTCTTTCAGTTAATCCACTAAGAGGGGGGCACCACAGCATCTCTGCACAAAAACACAGTCACTTGGGGCTCTTGGTACCTCGGTTTAAAGTGCTCCACAGGATGGCAGCTTATGCCTGAATTTCTCCCACACAAGGTCTCTCTCAAGTGAATTTCCATATGTACAACCCAGTCCCTATTTCAAGTAAAACCATTTAAAGTAAACTTTTCAAATTCAGTGAAAATCATCCAGCCATTCTCACACTTTCATGAAAATAATGACAACGTGAAGCTTCCCCTTTAGTTTTAGTTTGTTTATCCTGTGTAAAGTTCTAGAAGCAAGCACACTCACTAAAGGAAAAGAAGAGCTGGAGGTGGGGGGGGGGGCAGGGAGACAGTGGCAACATTACTGTGAGTGAGTAGTGTGAAGAAGAAAATATTTTCAGGACAAAACCTCAAAATAAAATCTGAGTGCCCCAAGTAAACACAAATGAAGCAACAAGTGACAAAAATGGCTAACTGGAGATAAATTTTTTTCTACATTTCTAATCACATCACAAATGGCCTCCAATAAAGAAGCATTTTAACAGGTGCACACTAAAAGAAATGCTTTTTCTTTGATTTAAATTCAAGTGTTATGCCTTGTCCAATAACTGTAATGGGAGAAAGACTGTATATCCTGAATGCTACATTTGAATTAGGTGGCAATTCTCTTCCTGGTATCAATTTCAGACATTCATATAAATCTTAAAAAAAAAAAAATGATAAAGTTACTGACCTAAAAGCATCCAATCAAATAAACATATACACATTTCTACAACGTGTGTGCTATAAATCAAAAATTACAAGTAACATAGAAGGAAAGATGGATATTTATAATTAGTGAGATATAAATTTGAAATAGGGGAACTTATTAATATTTTAATCTTTCTGATAATTCTTTCAAACTACCTAATATTTTTATACCAGCAAATATTGCCTCAAGGACTCAAATGAAATCTAAATCATAATGATCACCCATTTAACTAATTTATTAAATCAAACATGTTCAATTATACACTAAATCTAATGATATGACCAGAATGAAGGCAGAGCTACAAATTTCAGTGAGAATTAAGAATATTATTAAAGGTCTTTTAACTTGTTATCTACTTGATCAGGGATACCCAAAACATGCTTGGCCCTCTTAGTTCTCTAGGATCAGGGTTTCCCGAACCAAAGATAATAGTTACCATAGCATTTGCTACATGGTACCCACCTTTCAAAGAACAGACAGCCAATATCTCATCTAATTCTTCAAGCAACTTGAGAAAGAGAGGTATCCCTGTCCACACTTTCGATATGAGGAACCAAGCATTGAGAGATTTAATAACTTGCTCAAGATTACAGAACTAGTGATTGACAGAAGAACCCCAAAGCCTATAGAGAAATTGCTGAAATCCAAGGACTTCCTATATATAAAAGGTACCCATCCAGGCTTCTCAACACAGATTCCACATCAGAATTTCCCATGGAAGTTTTCAGATAAATACTTGTCCAGGCACAGCCCACAGAAATACTGTGGCCCCAATGTCTTGTTGTTAATACGCATCTACAAGTCATCATGATGTCTACTGTACGTGCAGAAGTTCCAGTCTCTGTATTTCAAGAGATCCTGGGGGTACATTAGGACTGAAACTCCTGTTTTTTAGTAACAGTAGATCACAATGGTATCATAACTACTTGAAATAGATGGCATGCCTACAATGTTAAGGTGCTTTCACATATGTGACCACATGTGACGTAACATTAACTTGGCAAGGGTGACAGGGAGATACTGGTTGTTATACCCAATTAAGGTTTGAGCCAACTGACACAAAGGAAGCATTGAGGCAGGAGATAGATGGGCTCCAGGTTAGACATTTACAGCCAGACTCCTGTTTATACTTTCAGATAGAAATAACAACAGAGTAAATAGCTGGACTTTGCCTCTGGTGGACAATTTAAGATAACAGTAATGGCAGGGGCAGAGAGGAGCTGAGCCCTGCCCAGATAAGAGATAAAGGGAATCACATAAGTGATTCAAACTACCACTCTCTCTCTGAGCCCGCCCATGAGTGTCTATTCACACATACTCTTTTTCCTCCTAATAAACACTTTACTTGTTTCACTACTTTCTGTCTTTTTGTGCAAATTCATTTCTACAAAGCTGACGGGCCAGGGCCTTGTCACTGGCCTCGTGGTCTACTGGCTAGGATTCAGCGCTCTCACTGCCGCGGCCTGACTTCAATTTCCGGTTGGGGAACGAAATCCTGCTTCAAGCCGCTACAGGTTGAGGCCACCCAAGGTCAGCATCAACTTCCTGACCTTGGAGGCAACTCAAACATTCTACAACCCAGTCCTTCTGTTTCATTAACAAGAAGTCTAAGGTCCAGGGAGGTACCCTGACTTTCTCAAGATCACTCACTAGAAAACAGGAGTGCTCATTAGAATTCAGCTCCTAAAATTCCATATGCAATGCATTACTTCCAGTACCCACTTAGCCTGCCCCTAGCCTTCTTACTTTAAGCACCATTTTCCCATTATTTTCACTCTGCCAATCACACAGATAATAAACAGAGAATGAGAATTTTGGAGTTGAAAGATTCTTACTGGGCAATTTTGAGTACTTCCTGAGGGCCATACACTTTCATATGTTGTCTTGTTAGAGAGACCACAGTGATCCAGTGTCCCCAAAGCTGCAGAAAATGTGACTTGCTCCAGGTCACACTGCAGGACTGAAGCAAGGCCAGGACCCTGGGATCGCCAGACTTCACACCAGGAGGCCGAGCGCACCAGGAGCAGTTCCCCAACCACAGTCACCTTCATGGTTTTGGTCACATCTTACGCCCCCTGTACTATCACTTGGTGTTTATTTTCTTTACACGTGCTCAGTTTGTCTTTAAATTACTTTGAAATAGTGGAAATGTTCTATCTCTACTAGCAAACCAGTATCACCTACCACAGATAGAGAGTTAACCTTGTTAACCTTGAAACAAAAGAGATGTTAAACTTGCTAGAAGGGATCCCTGCCTGAGGCTCTGAGCCTGGGGCCTGTGCACAAGCTGTTGTGAAAAGATTACAAGCGTGAGAAAGGTGGTAAAACTTCCCTTTGGCTAATGAGCAGAACAAGAAGAAGACAAAGGGAATAACGTCCCAAGCTTGCCAGAAATGCCAGTTTAGTATAGTGGTATTGACAACAGGGATGCTCTGCTTGAAAGGGGATTAAGGAAGTGAAGCTCTGCCTTCTTCCTCTTCCCCAATAGGCCCTGCTCTGCGCAGTTATACAAAATGGCAGATGAAGAGCCTTTGAATCTACTGTATGACTTGATTTGATTACTTGAGGATTATTGATTTTTTTAACTTAACTTTTTGCTTTCTTTAAGGTAATCACTTTTAACTCGCTTCTCTTTTTACTTAGCTGATGATAGTTTGGTGCATTTGTTTCTGTTTTTTTTTGTTTTTTTTTTTTTGGTTCATATAGTTACTAAACGCATACCTTCAACGTATTAAAATCCCTTGGAGAGTAAGAGGGTTTTCCCTTTTCTTGAATACAGGCATCAGTGAAGTGCATGTGATGATCATGAGCCTTCTAGATATTCATGAATTCACCCCAAAGGTCATATAAATGTGACCAGATTATTTCCACGGTGTTAATATGTCCCTCTAATTCTCATTCTTAGTACTCAAAGAACATGTCAGCACTTTATATGCAGAGAGTAAAATAGCAACCTGGAGTTTTTTCATATTATTCATATACGTATTTTTATACGTGATTAAAGGAAGAAAAACATGATGGAAATTTAGAAATATGAAGGCATGATACATATTTTATAATTACATTTTATTGTGTTCTGTTAAGTGACCAGAGGGTTTTTGAAGACAAAGATGCTTCCAAATTAAGTTATTATTATTAAACCCCTTAAGCCTCATATTAACTTTAGACTGTCACTAGAAACTTTTGATAAATGAAATAATATGCAGTATATAAGCATTAGACATAGTTTAATATATTTAAAATAGATTCCTTACACATCTGTAAGCGCAAACTAAGACTTGAAATGTTTTAAATACATTTTTCCTTTAGTGAAAATGTTTTGTTTTGATTTGTTCTTCAGAAATCTAATTAATGAAAGCTACAGAGCAATAATCTAGCATAGAGAAATGCCTTGAGAGTTGGGATTTTTTAATGTTTACCTCTAAATTCATTCTGTTGCTAAAAATGAATTTTTTTACTTTGAATCTAATAGGATTTGGTGAATAAAATAATAATGTGAATATGTAGCTAAATTTCCAATAGTAGAAGAAATTTCACATGTAATAAAGCAAACCAAAAGGGAATTAATAATACAGAGTCAAACTACAATGTCCACTTCAGAATGAAATTGAATCAGTGTTCCTTGCCCTGCAAGGAGGGTATTTGTTGGAGCAAAGGGGACCAAGAAGAAGATTAGCTTTACAGGATAATCATGTTTTGTTACACTTTTATTGAATGTACTTACATTTTGAACTATACAATTGTTCTTGTAATGTTTCCAAATGTATATAATCATCAGCCATGTAATGGTAGGTTTCTACTTAAGTTTTGCAATCAAAGGAGAACAGAAATCATATACATCTAGTGTGGGCACTTCACATCACTTATAACAAAACAGATAAGCATTTGACCATCAGCTAGCAGTAAATTTACCAATGTACTAAATTTTACATGCATCCCCCTGCCCCATCATACAGTAAATGGTAATTACTTTATATTGAAAAGATGCACAGGGACTTCCCTGGTGGTCCAGTGGGTAAGACTCCATACTCCCAATGCAGGGGGCCTGGGTTCAATCCCTGGTCAGGGAACTAGATCCCACATGCATGCCACAACTAAGAAGCCCGCATGCCGCAACTAACACCCAGTGCAGCCAAAATAAATAAAGAAATATTTAAAAAAAAAAAAAAAAAAAGAAAGAAAGATGCACAGTCTCCCTCACCAGAATTCTCTCCCTTTGCCAAGAGCTATCAGCAGTAGTAACCATCAGCTAAGGGATGGGGCCGGAGTAAAACATGTTCCTTCGCTGTGACCGTATCTCCCCTCCGTTGAAGAAGAGACATGTAAAAATGCTTTCTAGAGGAAGCATTTTCTGAGGCTAAAGAAATACTTCCATTTTTCCCACCGCCTTTCTATTAGTGGACCCCAATAACTGAAAAATCACACTCCACTTTCCGGATTTAAAATTGATAGGACCTGGCAATGTTAATTATGTAAGTGAGAGGAGACAAGAAGTGGAAAATGCCGGAAGCAAATGTGGAAAATGAGGCTCAAGTTCTCCTCACTGAGTCTTCCCAGCCACTTCGTGTACATTACAGTACCCTTGGCTCCCAACGCTGCCCATCCTCCTTTCTGGCTGTATTTTTCTCCCTACGACTTATCATTCTGTAACACAGTGTCTACTTTATATCTCATCTTCCTTATTGCCTTCTGTCTTCCCCACAAAATGCACTCCACAAGGGAAAGGATTTGGGTTTGTCTCGTTCACTGCTGTGTCCCCAGCAGTGGACGATGCCCACTATATTTACAATATGTTCCCAGGATCTAGTTCAGGGGTCTGTCACCTTTTTCAGTTCAAGTGTCAGATGGTAGATATTTCAGGCTTTGCAAACCACATAGTCTCTATTGCAACTACTTAACTCGGACACTGACGGGCAAGAGCAGCCATAGATAATATGTAAATGAATGGGCACAGCTGTGTTCGAATAAAACTTTATTAAAAAAAAAAAAAAAACAGGCAGAAGGCCAGATTAGGCCCAGGGCTGTAGCTTGGCAACCCTGAACCAGACCACATTTTTCATATAGTAGATGCCGAATAAATATTTAAGTAAGTGAGTAAATGAGTATGATATCCCTAAACAAGCGAGCTCTCCTGTTTACCACCCAGATCAAAGCAGAGTCTTACAAAAGACAACTACTATCAGCTGCTTTAAGGTAACAGGTATTAAGTGATATTAAAAACAGAGCAGGTGAGTAAAACATGCAGTTTGTCCTGAATGATTGGGAATGGTCTCTGCTGAAGGAGAACCAGTTACTTGTCACCAGTTGGTCTAAGTTTCATTTTGAATAAGAGCCAACACACCGTTGTAAAGCAATTATACTGCAATAAAGATGTTAAAAATAAAATAAAATACAATAAAATAAAAGAAGAGCCTGTTTGCATCTAACATGCGACCATGGAGAAAGAGGAACAAAGAAGAGAAATTTGCTCCTGTTCCGACTAGAAGCATATATGCACAGATGTGCAGGGGGAAAGTCTCAAGTACTCAGTATATATTATTTTCTTCCAAGGCCAGAGCTCTTCAAAATATTAGAACCACCTGGGAGCTTCTGTAAAAAACAGATTCTAGGAACTCTCTTCAGATATACTGTAGAATTCTTCCAAAGATTAGAGACCAAGAATATGGATTTTTAAACACACTCAGGTTTGAGATCCACTACTATGTCCTGACTGAATAACCTGTCGCTACTGTATTAGGTTCCCAGAGGAAACAGAATCCACCTCAGATGGTCCAAAAGCAGAGCCTCTATTAAAGTTTTATTAGCAGAGGAGCAAGTAGGGAAAGGAACCAGCAAGGGACATGGAGGCACTCAGAGTAGCAACAGCAGGAAGCCAGGGCGTCCCTGATCCCCAGAGGGCAAGGGGAGGCAATGGTTATACCACAGCCCAGGGAGGCTGCGCTGGAGGTGGGCGACCAGGAAGGGTAGCCATGGTCAACTGCAGTGCTCAGTCAGGGGAGGAGCAGGAGAGAGAATCCCAACTGCTTTCTGCTTCAGTCCTCCAACTTCTTGCCTAACCATCACATTAGTCAATCCCAGATCCAAGGGAGACTGGGCAGTGTAGTACACAGGACAGAAAGGGGCAGAGACTGGACAGAGAAAAAGGCAGAAGGGGCAGAGGCAGGGATGTGGGTGAAAGTGGCAGAGTAACCAACACACTGATCAATGACAATCAAAACAAAACCATCCTGGCTGAGTACAGACATGAATCTCTGCAATTCCATACACGGGGGATTACAAAAAAGACCAATGATCAGGGTGTTCCCCATGGGTGCACAATGACCTATTCCAAGCCAAAACTCTGTCCTGATTTATGCTGTGGTCTTTTCTAGGGGGAGCTTCCCCACCCAGGTCACAGTCTTCAAATATTGGAACCAACAGTCCCCCTGGAGTCAGCAATAAATGAAAATGGTGCCTTTAATTTCAAATTATTAAGTAACACATTGATGAATAACCATGGCATGATTAGTTAATTCAGGACCTCAGTGCACAATGGAAGAATCCATCCATTATTTGCTCAAGTAATTCTTTCATCCCTGCAACTTTAAAAACAACCAAGGAAAATTACTGTCCCTTAGTGATGCCTAGTGAATTTCATATGCATTTAATTAGGTAACTGCCAGCTCAAGGACGAGAACCATGACAAATAGTTGTTCTTCTCAAATTAGAAGAATAGACTATTCAGTGAGCAATATTGATGTTTCTCCTACCTACTTACACAGGAGTTTTCCTACTTTTTTTTTTTTTTTTTTTTTTTTACTTTAGCTGTTTTAACATTTAATGAAGCTTTTGTGACCACTGTTCTCTAGCTGAAAAAAACAGCAACGAGCAGCCTCCCTATGGGCAAAATATACCTTATTCCTCACCAGAGGCCATTGGCAATCCACACCACCACCAGAGGATTTTAACAAAAACATCTTATGCGCAAACAGAAAAACAAACCGAGAATATGGATCACCAGGCAATGCCTCCACTGATCATAAAGGTGCTTTACCTTAACCTATAGTAATGATCCTAGCCCAGCGGCTCAGAGCAGGCAGAACTCACTTCTTTTAAACCAAGGAACAACCTGAAGTGTGATAAATGAGTTAGACTTGGGGAGGAGGTTTAGTGGGTAACTAGCAGCAGAGTAAAGTACAGAATCTTGAGACTATACAGCTATTCCGTTTGCATTTCTACCTGTCTTCAAGGGAACATCCAAGCAAAGAAGGGTAGTGGGAACCAAGCTGGCCGCCTTGTTTGCTTGTGATTCCCTCTATCTTAGTTGTGCCCCCTCCTCCGATGCCCCCGGCTGCTTCACACACAGCTGAAGAAACTCAGAAGATGACACACATTTTGTAGCTACTAGTGAACTATATATATGTGTGTGTGTGTGTGTTAACGTTTCTATAGATCTTTAAAATTTTTTGCGTCATATACGGCAAGTAAACATTCCTACTGTAGACAAGGACCAGAAGGCAAAGACAAAACCATTTTATTTGGTATGATCCAGATTAAAAATTCATTGCCTTGGAATTTCGAATACTTTATAGTTGACTGTGGTAATAAGCTACATAATGGATCTGATGAGCTCATCAATATATTTGGCAAACATGGCTGTGCAATGTGGCGATAACATATTTCCAGTCTCTAGGTCTTCTTGATAATTCACTCTGTGTTTCACAAACAATCCGGCTCCTAGGTTTCCAAGGAATTCTAAGCACATCGCTCAGACTGACAGAACAAGTATTCCAGACAATTGGTTCCCTGAGGGTCAAGACAGTGACGCTCGATCAGGATTCAAACGGGTCATAAACCCTTCATGGATCTCTCTCAAGTGGGTGGTGATGTCTCCCTAGGGCCGCTCATCATTTGCTGCTACAGTCAAGCACTTGTCATTATAGACAAACACCCCGTCAGTCTTAGGTACTCATGCAATCAAGTCTTACTGCAACCAGGGAAGAGAATCAGCAGTACAAAGAAGTCCAAAGAGAAAAATTAGGCATGCGTGTCTATTCAGGCATGACTGCTCACTGCTATGGACTTCATTTCTCTATCTGCGCTTTCAGCATTACCACAAAATTCAGCACCTGTTTACCTATTCTGATTGCAGACATCTAAATCGTTCTAGGACCATATATATCAAAAGCCCTAAAACACCAAACCCATTTCTAGGAATTTATCCTAAGGAAGTAACTGGACAAGTGCCTAAAAGATGTATGTACAAGGTTGTTTGCTGCTGTGTTCTTTACAGGAGCAAAAGATTGGAAACACATCAATCTCAGTTTCGTTGTCCCCTGAGCTGGACTGCAAAATCTTATTTACACCTGTCACAATTACATCTTGCCACCTAATGCCAGGAGCAGACTATATACGGCTTTCAGCTAAAGGAACATCACAGTCCTGAGTGCTTTGGAAAACAGAAAGCCAACGTTGTATGTACTGCAAAGCAGAAGCTCCAGCCCCCCGTCTTGCTCACATCTCTTAGTTCCCTGAAAGGTGGCCAGACCTAATTTTTATTGCACAAACAGCACGTCAACCACTCCTTATTAAAAGCTCTTCCAAGTCTTTCTGTTGCACCAGGCCCCTCTGCATGCCTGGGCATGGGTGTGAAGACCCTGCGTGATCTAAGTCCTTCTTACTTCCCCGGCCCACCCACCCTACTGCTGCTCCTCTCCTCTCTCACACTGTGCTCCGCCACACTGGATTTCACCAAGCACTCTTACCTTTAGGCCTTTGCACATGCTGTTCGTTCATTCGGCCTGGGATGCCCTTCCTTAACTTCCTCAGCCCAGCTACTCCGACCTGCCCTGTCACTCTCAGAGGCCTGTCCTCACTCCTCTCCCACTCTTTCCATGGGTGGGCCTGGTGTCCTCCCCCCATGTATGTGTTTGCACGCTTGTTGGTACCTTACACATGATATTGTAACTGTCTGTTTTCTTAGCTGTCTTTCCCGTGGCACTGTTAAGCACCTTGGAGGCAGAGAATTTGGCTTGCTCATGTTGCAGAAGACAAAAAGTAAATTTGGGGGCCATCTCCAACCTCTACTCCCACGTCTGCCCTGGGTTGCTGGTCCTCAGTGCTTTCTTTCTCACTCCCAATTCCTTAATACAGAAGCAGACTCCACTGACTCAGGAAGCCCACTCTCAGAGTTGCTGCTCCTGCTTCCCCCACATTATTCAGGTGCGATAGTCCTGAATGCATGGGCTCCTCCTCACCAGCTCTACTATGTACACAAACTGAGGGGTGCGTCGAACAGAGGAGATGCAAAGTAGGACAAGCACCATTAGGCTATTTTATTCCTCAGTGCTTATTAAGCATCAGAATGCCACAGGTGTGCGTGGATCTACCTCTACTACATGCCAGGGCCACTCTAGGCACTTCACATACATTAACTCATGTGGTATTCACAGCTACCTGAGGAGGCATGCCCCACTACTATCTCTACTTCAGATAGGAGAGGTTAAAAAAAATCACTTACAATCTCCAAGCTTTTAAATGGCAAAGCCAGGATTTGAACCCAGACAGCTTGGCTGCCCCATCTGTGCCTTTAAACACCAACCAGTGCTGCCTTTCCAACATACCTGAGGTGATTTAGCCCCTGGGCCTAAAGGAGATGGCTTAGACTAGACTATCTGAGCAGTGGAGGAAAACGAGAGCCCGTGGTATCATCAGAGAGAAAGCCGACTCAGACTGAGGAACAGGAAGGCTATCAAATGGACACAGTGGAACAGAAACTGACAAGGATGAGAGGGACAGACTAGCCCAACAGCCACATCATCTTCCTCCCCAAGAGCGTGGCATGAGCTGGGAATAGATGTTAATAATCACACCACTTCTGAATCTCACCTATGCAGGCAGAGCCTGTGGGAGCCTCCAAAGGGCTAAAGGGATGGCCAAGTAACTCACTGGGTGATTTTCCTCCCACTGCTATCATGTCAGGGATCCCATGGTACAAAAAGGCAACTATTTTAGGGAGAACCAC
Organism: Eschrichtius robustus; assembly: GCF_028021215.1. Classification (NCBI taxonomy): domain Eukaryota; kingdom Metazoa; phylum Chordata; class Mammalia; order Artiodactyla; family Eschrichtiidae; genus Eschrichtius; species Eschrichtius robustus. Next base: position 29,427,259 of record NC_090835.1, on the reverse strand, counting down.
TTTTAACAATCCAAGGCTTCTACCCCTCTAAGCCATCCCTTGACTCCCTCCATCTCTAACACAACCAGGAATTTGCTCTCCAGAAACAAAGCTGACAGAAATAAAGCAGAAACACAGAGATGCTATCACAGCTGACTCAGAGAAACATTTGTACCTGCCCCCCCTTATCTCAAAACTTGGCTTGACTGACATCGACTGCTCATGGACATCACTTAACAAAAGATTCTAAAAACTTTAGGAAAAATTTATTTAAAGAAATCTCCATTTCCAGGATCCTATGACTGTATTCCAAGGTAATAAAATATAAATGAGAATAAAGAACAAGCTAATAAGCTGAATTGAAGGCTGCATTTCAATAAAAAGGTTTGGGAGCCACTTACTAACCACGTGTATCTCACTCTCATGACTTATATCATGGGTTGAATTACTTAACAGAAATGAAGGCTCATGCTGCTTCTGTTATCCAATGCAGATGCTTTTTGGAGTTGAACAATGCGGCATTTGCTTCAGAGCGCTTGTATCTAATCAATACGTAATGCTAAATGTGATTTAAAATCAATTTAATTGTACCCTTGCTCTCCCATGAGTCAAGGGGGAAACAAAGGTAACATTTGAGATATGAAACCATTCAACTATTTCCCAAAGAAGGCATAGATCTCTTGCTCCTAATGTAGTCTAAGCTGTAGATACAGTTGGTTCATACTACAAACTTCACATTAGGAAAAGAATAGTGCTGAAGCAGCTAGGATATTGTACCCTAAAAGGTATATGTCAACTCTGTTTCTTTTCTTTCAAACAATTTAACTATTAAAAGCTTCTTTACTTGTTATAAATGTTTTCCAAATTACAGGAAATTTAAAAAGAAAAAAGATATAATAATACATGTAGAACATATATTTAATTTCCTATAGTCTTATGTATTTCCTAAGTATAAGGATCCCTATATGTCATATTTGCTACCCTACATATTTTCTGTATATAATTTGTAGCAATTATGTACACACAGAGAGAGCTAACCTTGAGTGTTTACAATGGTCTGGACTTGGCGATACCCATAGCATCCATCCATCTGACCAATAGTTACTGACTCCCGACTCCGTGCCAGGTTATATTATTTACACTCAAAGAAAATTAGGCTGAGAGAGTTTTTAAAAGTAGCCAGTTCAGGACTCAAATATCTAATGATGCAATAGAATCTAGAAGCTCTACCTTATATAAGGATGTTTACCCAACCAAAACAGCCAGTAAGTTTCCCTTGAGTTTCAGTCCAAATTTCAAGTGTCCTACTTGTAAAAATTACATATTAATTAAACCAACTGACTATTCGTGGTTAACATAAATATAGCCTCTGAGTGATGCTTACTATTTTTTTTTTTCTGTGTACATTCAAACAACTGTGCAGTTACGGTTCTTAAAGAACAGAATTTTTTAATGCCTTTTCTAACAGCGGTTGAAAATAGCCCTATAAAACATACCCACGTAAAATCTGCCTTTTTTTAAAACTTGGATTTAATTTACAAAATTATGAAATAACAAAGTAAAGTTGTATTAAAAGACCACCTAAAGTTCTAGCTGAAGTTAATTAGGATAGAAATACTTTGTCATATAAGAATAAAGCAAATGACTGAGTTACACCCACAGGATAACCCACCCTCTGATTTGTAAAGTTCAAAAAAAAAAGGTAGTTCACAAGAAAATTGGTCAATTTTATGGTTTATGTGTTGGAATAGAGACAAAATGACATAACTCTCATAAACTTAGAATTTAAAAATGTCCTTAGAAGTTGTCACAATTTGAGCAAGGAAAACTTGCATTGCACCAAGAGTCTCTAGAAAAATTTTAACCCTAAGTATATTCTTACAAATGGTCCCAAATTAATATTCCCTCTTCACCACAGTTTCAGAATAAACTGGGTTGATGCCAGGCAATGCCACAGATAAGCTGATGATCTCTGCTGGGTATTTGATAATCTTTCCTTTACATTCTGGCAAAATACACTCATAGTCTCAAAAATGGTTCACTATGCCCTAAATAAGGATCTAGAGTTGCACTGTCCAGTGGAGTAGCCACTGGCTACATGTCATGATTGCACCTGTGACATGTGGTCAGTCTATACCATACGCTCTAAGTGTAAAATACACGCTGGATTTCAAAGACTCATTACAGAAAAAGAATACAAAATATCTTATTAATTTTTTATACTGTTTACACGTTTAAGCATTTTAGATATACTGAATTGAATAAACTATATTAAAATTAAATTCACCTATTTACCTTTTTACTTTTTAAATGTGACGATTAGAAAATTTTAAAATTACATTTGTGGCTTACATTTTATTGGGCGGTACTGGTATAGAGGATTAAAAAAAAGAAAAAAAAAAGATGGTGAGCTCCCATTTCTGGCTAAGAACTTTTTTTTTTCTTAATATGGTAAATTACCAGTTACATTTTTTCAGATTAAATGTGCACGTTTTAACACAGAACATATTCTGACAAATCTGACAGAAAACATGAAAAACGTGTGCTTTGTATCATTACGATTATTTTTCAGATAACGACAGCTGTTTGCCTATACAAGCAAGAGACTGTTTTTCCACATACCACCAGGTACCAGCATTCAATCACGAAAGAAAAATAATTCTCCCTGGGCTTTCCCCACATCGGCAGCAAGCTGTGCATTCATATGTACTCTGAAAATCAGAACCAAGTCGGGTCTGCTTCCCGTCTGACTACTTTGCCACTCCTCTCTTAACATGGCAAATACAAAGTACTCGCATTGGGCTGACTCAGAAGCAAGTGAATCACTAAGGCCTATACAAAACCCCAACCAGACAGGTGAGCACCATTTCTGCTCTTCCTTACTCACAAAGGAGATTAGAAGACATCCATCTCTTGACGGACTATGAAAGCACTGGGCAAAAGTCAACCGTTAAAGAACATATTCTTTGTTTTATGACACTGAAGAATCGCTTGAAAGTCTCTCACAAATCTCAAGATTCCATTGATCACACTGTGTGGTCAAGAACCACCTCACCTGTCAAAACCTAATTAGATCTGTGCTATCCAAAATGGAAGCCAACAGTCACATGTGGCTATTTAAGTTTAAATTACTTAAAATTAGAAATGCAGTTCCTCAGTCTCAGTAGGCACATTTAAAAAAATTTTTATTGAAATATAGTTGATTTACAATGTTGTGTTAATTTCTGCTGTACAGCAAAGTGATTCAGTTATATATATATATTCTTTTTCACATACTTTTCCATTATGGTTTATCACAGGATATTGAATATGGTTCCCTGTGCTATATAGTAGGACCTTGTTGTTTATCCATCCTATGTATAATGGTTTGCATTTGCTAATCCCAAACTCCCAATCCTTCCCTCCCCTCCCCACCTTGGCAACCACAAGTCTGTTCTCTATGTCTGTGAGTCTGTTTTGTAGATATGTTCATTTGCATCATCATATTTTTGACTCCACATGTAAGTGATATCATGGTATTTGTCTACCAGTAGGCACATTTCAAGTATTCAGTAACCACATGTGGCTGGTGGCTACTATAGAGGATGGTGTAGAACATTTCCATCATTGCAGAAAGCTCTGTTGGACAGTGTCAAATTAGATAACATGCAAAAACTTAGCAATCCACAAAACTTAAAAAAGAAAGAAGTAGGATGGAGAGAGGCATGTGACTGGAATGCAAACTAAGGGACTATTTTAAAACAACATATCCCATCATTGCAGTTACACTATGTCAAGCCAAACAGAAGGAAGTCTGCATTGTTAGTTTGGTGAGCTCTTATAATATGCTCGAGATGGAGACAGAAAGTAAAGTACGTGGACAGAAATTTCATTTATAAATACCGGCTTGATACCTGCCATGGCCACACTCAGACTACAGCTGAGGCAAAAATTCAGCTACTGATGAACGTCAGCTTTACTCTTCTGCAAGAGGAAGCTAGGCTCAGTAACATTTCTTCTTGGGCTAAGTTTACAGCTGAGACACTGGTTCTCTCCTTAATGTGATTAATTGTGGTACTATGCATGCATTAGAGAATAAATGCTTTTTTATCAGAGGGTAGGAAAAACCACAATACTATGTGCATTTTCCCTTCCTTCTCATCCACTAGGAAGAATTGAAGCAATACCAGGGAGTTAAAATAGTCAAATAACGGTTAAAAGCCTGTCTCTGGAATCCAGAAGACTGGTTTTTGTGGCTTCACTTCTTTCTGGTTATGTGAGCTTGCACTCTGCCTCAGTGTCCTCACCTGCAAAGCCTACAAGAAATAACGTCTGAAAAATTCTTGGGGCACACAATTTCCGACAAAAGGAATGCTTAGCAAATGCAATCCTTCTTACTCTAATTATTAATTTAAAAAATGCCTAGCAATTTGGTCACAGTGAACATAAGTAAGTACAACTTAAATAACAATACTACAAAACTATGGCAACAATACCACAAACTGCCTGTATCCCCCCCACAGGCTGCTTTCAAGCTGCACAAGTTACTAGCATTGTACTGTACACATTCCTAGCACAGTGAGTTGCTCTAAAAGCCCTGGGTTATGGTACTAGAAGAGAGGACTGAAATGAGAAATGAAACACACACTGAAATCTTCCTAGGGAGACCACAAGAGATATGTGATCACTCAGGATTTCCGAAGAATCCGGAGACAGCAGGAGCATCGGAACACGGAGTAGGCACGAGAGACTGGAACGTTTGAAAGTCTCATAAAGAAAAGTTAGCATTCATGGTCACGGGATACGATCAGACTTAGGGTATTCCTTGTAAAGACACTGAAGTGTACTCTGAAATGTGTAATCACCCATTACTGTCAAGCCTGAGCATTTCCAAGTTTGAAAAATCATATACCCAACTTTCCATTTGTAAAAAAAATCCCATAACAAAGTTATTTTTTCCCATTTGTGTAGAGACCTGGAGAAAAGTGTCATGCCCCAGAAGCAGCAGAAGGCAAGATGAAATAAATTTCCTAGAGGAGCTTCAACAAACAGAAACATATATATGTTCTGCATCAATAAAATTAATCATAGGAAACTGCCCCATTTCCACCACATTCCACTTCAAGACTACAGCTTTTCCATTAATCGCTACTACCCTAGAGACATGCCTAACATTGTAACAGTATATGATAGACCATATGCGCTCAATTTTCTACAACAGTCTGTACTACAAAAAAACTCTATCTTACTGTCTCTACAAATCATCAAAACATTCAAAAATTCCAATACTTCAACATCCAGAGTGTATACACCAGATTATCTCTTGTACCTGGAATTGACAGAAAAATCCTTCATCGCACTCTGTCTTCCAAAAGTGAGTTCAGGGACCTCCCTGGTGGTCCACTGGGTAAGACTCCGCGTTCCCAGTGCTGGGGGCCCGGGGTTGGATCCCTAGTCGGGGAACTAGATCGTGCATGCATGCCTTAACTAAAGAGTCCGCATGCTGCAACGAAGATCCCATGTGCCGCAACTAAGACCCGGCGCAGCCAAAATAAATAATAAATAAATATTTCTTTAAAAAAGTGAGTTCAGAAAAGATGGTAAAGATTTCCAGTTACTAAACTTGTTAGATTCCGCTCAAGAAGAGATAGCACGTGTTGTTTTCTGCATGATGTGACATATCTGAACAGCTCCAGTGAACACAGAAAATTATGACACATCATGGTAGCACCATCCTGGGGATTGAACAGTGTATGTATTTATGACAGCATATAAGTGACCAACTGGTGTATAAAGCACCAACTGCAAAGTCAACCCTCCCTCAGAATGAGAGAGTGGAAAGAGGGTACAGCTGTAGGAGTCAGATGGGCCTGCCCCTAACAACCCCCATACCCCGCACACTACTTAATAGCTGTGTGACCTCAGTTTCCTCAACTCTGAGGTAGAGTTAACAATGACTCCTTTCCAGACTTCATGTGGGAAGTGAAGGAGGCGACCAACAAAGGAACCAAAGACGCCACCTGATATATAAAGGAATTGTGGACTGTGTGATCCATTCCCCATGTCCACGGCAGGTATCACTTACCCATTTCCACATCTGCTATTTCTGTTATTTATGTGTAAATATACACATTTATATATTTCATTTATGACAGATTTAATCACTGCAATGCATGCATAAGCAAATACGTAGGAGCACGTGCATGCGTATGTTTATATATAAAATGAATTATTTTTGCTCTTTGATCTCCCAATATTTTCTTTGGATAACAACTTTTCTGTCTTGTTTTCTTTCTGGATTTGGATGTCAGGATCCAAAAATAACCTAGCTCCCCCAAATTTCTCCCACATTTGTTAACTAAGAAGTGATTCATTTTCAGCCAACATGCTATATTTCTTATCCATACCTTAAAACAAAGGAGAATGTCTGAAAGTAATACGCTTATTTCCAATTCTCATCAAATAAATCCATGGAAGATAAGGACGTTAAATTATCAGACACCAGTAATTTCTTGGTATTCTACCCTCAAAGTGCTCCACGCACACAACCTTTCTGTTGAAATCAGCTCTCAACACCTCAAGTATATGTCAGAGGGATTCTTGAGCCCATCAGTTCACCCAAGCTCCTGACTTATTCCAATTTACCCTCTTGAATTTTATTTCCTCCCTCAGAAAAAAGAAGCCCATCTGCTAGAAGGAAATATTCGAAGCCAACATGTCAAAAGTGGAATCCCTGCTTCATAACAGCTGTGAATCAAAACACGAGTGACTGACATTAACTACATTGTGCTCTGGAGCAGATGTGCGCTCAGATACCCGCTCAAGCTCTTTTGTTCCAGGCACCGTGTGTAAATCATCCATAGGCAACACAGTGGGCCATATTCTCACCTCGTTGTTATTCATGTTAATTCTTAATGTTCCCTGAACTACAGCAGACTTTGAAATTTCTTTTTAAAAGTTTAGAATCTTTCTTTTTTCCAAAAGAGGAGATTCTGAAAGTTGCCAATCACTCACTAGAAGTCTTGACTAAACAGATGGGTTTTGACACCTCTGGTTTGATTTTAAATGCAAACATGTCAATTTATGCTCTGGCACAGGTTCTTCTGTCTCTAAATCTTTTTTGGGGTATACAATTTTGTTTTAAGTTTTGTTCTCTAAACTCAGTTGTTCCTATATTAGCAATTAAGCCAATAGAGGTCTTATCACAGAAACAGTTACATAATTCCTACATTTTAATCCAGTAGTCTTATGTAATTTTAAATCATTACTAAAAACGCTACAAAATAAATTCCAAGTGAGAGAAGAGACACATGCAATTGAAATTTCATACTTATATGAACGTAAAAGTACGGAAAAAAAATTGAGCTTGCCGTCTTGGTGGCTCCGTAACCAATAAACATGTATCACATTCCTACAGCCAGAACTAGCAAGTAAGGGACACTTTACCTCCAATTTTTGTTCTTGTGCCCATGACAGACACTGGAAATCCACTGCAGGACTTCTGCCATCCTTGCCCTTCAGATGCAACAGACTCAATTAGCTGCTCTTGTGAGATGTAAACCTAGGACCAACCTTAACATCAAATACTAAATTATCTAGTTAGAAAGATGGAATATACACAAATGAAATGACTTGAGAATATTTTAAGCAGAATGTCAAAATATGTAAGATGACTGATTGCAGGATGATTCCTAAATTATTGAAACAGCACATTTGTTTTATTCCACCATGGAACTGTGCTGTTTTGAGTTGCTTACATCCGCATAGCACTTCAGTTCAGACTGGTAATTCTGTATTAAGCCCTTTTTTGGGCAATAATATATTGAACTTATAATTTTATTTTAAATCATTAAATAAGCAGTATAATTTTTAAATGGTGAAATTGAAATCTGTTCAATTACAGCACTGTATTTTAAACCCACGATATGTGAACTCTGCAGAAGTCTGAAGAATTGGGTCCACGTGAAAACAATGGCAACAGAGAAAGGGAAAAACACTTTCTATCACAAATCAGAAGTACTTGTATAAAATTTTCTTTACTGTACTCTAAACTCTGTGTTAGGAACCATGCCTTGAAAGTAACCCACTATTTATTGCTTCTCCCCCTTTCTCTCAAGACATCTTTTTCATAGATGGAAATGCTATGTGCTTAACTCTGAGAAGATGCCTCTAGCCAGCTCTCTCTGCTTCATAATTGGTATCATTCTTTCCCAAATTCTAGGTTAACTTCCATCTTCATTATGGGTGTTGTAGTAAGTTCCTTCGTTCTTTCTGTGTCTTCCTGGGTATTTTAGTGAGAGGTAGGCAAAGGCTGCATGCCAGGCTGCCAGGGAAACGCTCACAGCCCCTGGGTCAGTGCCTGTATGCAGCATGGGCTTAGTAAGTAGTAAGTATTGAATGAAAAACTGCATGAGCAAACTTTAAAGAGTAGAAGCAGCTCTCTGCATAGTAGAGCAGGCAGCCGATAACTTGGTATAATTTGAAAGGTGCTGAAAAAACTGCCTTGATTCCTTGATCTGGTAGACATAATAGAGTTCCTGGGATGCTCACTTTATGAGTATTTTGTGTTTGGGCACTGAATGTTGTGTTGTTTTGGGTTTTTTGGTAAGATGTATATAGTCCCAAATTTACTGTTTTAACTAAGTGTACAGTTCTGTGGTATTATATATATTCACATTATTGAGAACCACCCCTTTTTAAAAAAGATTAAGTATCCTTTTCTTCTGATCAACAGCAAGATGATTTACATAATCCCACTAAACTCTGAGTTGCCCTCTTCCCTTAAATAAAACATGAAGACTCAAAATCAACATGGAACATGGTAAGAGAAGAACTTGGAGGCTGATAAGATTTTGCCTTTGAATAAGGATCCAAAAATTTAACTGAGGCTCAAAGGAGGTAAAAATATTGTCTAGAGGCGTTGAAAGTTAAGCATTATAGAGAGTGGCTAGAAATGAAGAAAAATAGATTGGAGGGAAAATTGGAAATAAGCTCACATTTGTCGGCTTTTTAAGCAAATTCTGTCACAAAGATCTCCCCCCCCAACTTTCTCCAGGAATTCATCAGCAGCCCTATTTTTACAGCCAATTTTGACGCAGAAAAGTCACATTACATGCCCAGAGCAAATAAGGAGGAGAGTTTCAATGCAAGCCCATACTGTTAGATTCCAACTTTTATGCTTGTTGAACCCTACTCTATTGTCTTCTCATATGAAGACAAGACTGATATCCTCTAAATACTAAGTGAGCATCTATAGAAGTATGTTTCCAGTATCAACTGACAGTTACCCCCGGCCTCTTCTTTCCTCCTTTGTCCTACTCTTTATTCCACTGTGTATTCATTTCCTCTGGGGAGGAATGTGACAAAGCAGAAAGCTGAGGAAAAATGGACAGTCTCTCTGGCTTTTGTGAATCAGTACCTAGGATTTGAAGAAATTAATTGGGTTTCCAAAACAAAAGTACAAGAAAACACCATGATTAAGAACCTGGTTTCTCCTCACCCAACCCAAAATACCACTCTCTCCTTCTACACAACTTATACTAGAAATAGTGAAAAGAGTAGAGTGAAAGAAGGATAACAAAGATTCAGATCCCTGCTCCCCTGGCCAGGCCTCGGAGATGGCAAAAACCTCAGCTGGCTTGGGGGAAGAGTAGCAAGAAGATCTGACCCCTCCTTCCATAATGGAGAAACCTATGAGAAGGGTATAGTTCTTCTTTCAGTCCTTTCCTTTCAGGATTTTTTTTTTTTTTTTTTTTGTTGCAGAAAATGCATTATTTTAAGTACATATGGAACATTTACCAAAATTGAGCATAATAGAGTAAGCCTCAACAATTTAAACAATTGTGATAAAATATACACAACATAAAGTTTACCAACCTAACCACTTTTAAGTGTACAATACAGTGCCATTAAGTATAGTCACATTACTATACAACCATCACCACCATCCTTTCAGGATTTTATACACCTAACATTCCCAACCAAATTTCTTAGTGCTCCAACATAGTATGCAAGCAAGAGAAACAGCCCCTCTAACGAGCGCCATGGACAGAGCAGAAACCTCGTAACCCACACGCTTTGCAGACACCAGCAACATGCGGGTCCATGTTGATGCCACAGAGAGGACCACGCAGGACAACAGGTGTCTCCTTGGATGCCAGAGTGGACAGATGACATTGGGGACCAGATAGGACCCTGCCCCATCCCCATAACAACCCAGGGAAAGGGGAAAGAGAATCCCAAACTTATTAATATCATTTCCTCCCACCAACCTGATGGAATGGATATTTAAAATAAAAATTAAATTATAGAAAATGATTATTTTTGCATATCTTACTTTGTGTAATGAATCGTATCTTCTATACAATATTTTAAATGTCACTCAATACACTGAAAAAATTACAGAATGACAGCATAGATTGTTAGGTATGAGGGTGCCTGGTACACCAACACAAATATTTCAAGAGATTTTTACTTTGTACAGTCTGTTGAGATACCGAAAGTTGCCTGCAATTCTGTAAGCACGGGGAATGGAGGTTGGGGGTAGGGCACAGGGATGGGGCAGGAAACTTATCTAATCATAAAGCGGATTTGTTTATTTATTTATTTATTTTCTTACTTACTTACATCTTTATTGGAGTCTAATTGCTTTACAATGGTTAGTTTCTGCTTTATAACAAACTGAATCAGCTATACATATACATATACCCCCATATCTCCTCCCTCTTGTGTCTCCCTCCCACCCTCCCTATCCCACCCCTCTAGGTGGTCACAAAGCACCGAGCTGATCTCCCTGTGCTCTACGGCTGCTTCCCACTAGCTATCGGTTTTACATTTGGTAGTGTATATAAGTCCATGCCACTCTCTCACTTCGTCCCAGCTTACCCTTCCCCCTCCCCATGTCCTCAAGTCCATTCTCTATGTCTGCGCCTTTATTCCTGTCCTGCCCCTAGGTTCTTCATAAAGCTGATTTCAATGGACACATTCTCTAGCAGTCTAAGGCACAACTACAGGAAGGCAGCACACAATAAAAACGAAGAGCTATAACTCTATAGCTATAGCTCAAGCTATTGATTCTGCTGTTTGATTAGATTTCACCTGGAACAAGTATACATATAGGTCGAGAAAGGTGAGGCATTAATCATTCTAAATGCCACCTCCTCATGCTTCCCCATATATGTTACTAACACCACCCCAAATTCCCCAACACTCACTGTCATAGTACCCTTGTAGTCTAACTAATAATGTTTTCTGTTTTACAATGGTCTAGGCTATAATTTAAAATTAGTTAGCCTGGTATCATTTTCCATAGTAGAATCCCTTTCTATCCCCCATTTACATTCTAATTCACTGTAGATGGAACAGTCCACACCAAAAGAAAAACCTTCCTTTTCTGTTTTCAAGTCCCCTTTAAATGCCCTGGATTCTGTTAATTTTTGATGGAAAATAACTTTATCCTAACAATGGTGGACAGCTAGAATTTCAAAGAGCACGCTTTTGGTGATTCATGTTTATAAAATCATGTATCACTTTCTCTTGTGGCTTATCATCAAATGTGACATAACTTAATGTGACAGCTTCAATTTTAAGGATGGCATTTTGTACTTTGCTTTCAAACTCTAAAGCTCTAGTCATCCAACAGAAGCTGGCTGACCTCAGTGGAGCAGACGGGGAACTGTTAACAGGTTGCCAACTTTAAACGAGTGCTGAGTAGCTTAGCATATCTCTAGAATAATTCCTTTAAAATGCAATTAATCATCATTTCACAAAGGTCCTCAGTGAAGTGTATTTTCTTTTGCTTATAGGAGGCATTTTATTGAAAACTGCCTTTTCAAGCTCACAGAGAAAGATAAATCATTAAGATTTCAGGGATGCAAGCATGGGGGAAGACGAGAGCTCACAGACTAGAGTTAGGATCTAGAAGATCTATGAAGTCAAGCTTGAGACTAAAAGAGCACATTGTTCCTTCAATCAAATTCATGAAAGCAGACCTTTGTTTAAAGACAGTAACACCTTCTTTACCTCCCATTACGGACCCTTTACTAGGAATAAAGCATAAAATCCCAAACCACAGTAGTTTACTAAATCTTAGATGACATGAATGGTAAGACCCACCACTATTTTATGTAATTTAAGAAAATATACCTTTTTAAAAACTATGGCATGCTATCAGTTACACGAAGAGACTGATTTCACAAATGTTACAACACACAAATGCATTCTATTAATTTTTTTAAGGTAACATTTGTTATTTGAACTTACACCAGTAATTTCTTGATAAAACAAAATCACTTCCAAAACTGAGGATAGTTTTTCAGTTTTGTTGCTGTGCAAAGTGTGAGCTTACCTCTTTCTCCCTTTTATATTTCATTTCCACCAAATCAACCCCTAGGGCAATGAGATTAAAACAATAGAGGGAATCCTGCCTAGGCAAGAAACGCCTGTTCCCTGCCCACGTTTGCCTTCATCTGTGCCCAAACCCACAGTGACTCCTTTGAGAGGACCCAGAAAAAAATCATCAGTTAATATTTTTATTCTCAGAGAGTGGTGCCCTTGACATCTCTGGAAACCTAGAAATTCTGCCAGCACAGCCAGACTATGGTACCCATAATAGAAGTGGAAAAAAAAAAAAAAAAAACAGTTGGCAATGCCATCTTGTTTTTACTGAGCAGAACAGCCATAAGCTTAAAGAAAACCATCCAATTACAAATGTGAAAATAATAATACAATAATAGATTTGTCAACTGAATAACGAGGATTAAATGCTTATAACATGTTACTGCAAACAATGAAAAAACTTGGGATTCCAAGGTGGAACTGGTAGTTGCAACCCGATTCCACTAAAACAAGACGTGATGTGCAAGATCATTTTTGACACCAGTATCTCCTTTTGATAAGGCAGAAAATCAAAGCCCATAATGAGGTTAAACTGAAAAGCACATGTGAATTTAGTTTTTTGATGCAATCCATTGCACAGAAGTTGCTTTCTTAGAAATTTTATTTTTTAAAATAGGTTTTTTCTTTCTTTTCTCCTTTATTTCCAGAGAAGCACTTTTTTCCCCCTTTGTAAGTATCCCATGGATACTTAATATCTTCGATAAGCCATACCCACTTGAAATACAATGCCCGCATTAGAAATACATCACCTTACGATTTGATAAAAAAGTTGGGGTTGCAAATATGCTTTTATGATGTTCTTCATTTTTTTTTTAATGCAAAGATTCCCAATCCGCCTACCAACTGAACTGTTTTGGTCATGAAACATTACCTTCTCAGCACGTGGTATGCCCATCAGCAGAAAAGTAGTAAAGAAGAACAGACTAACTTTATTTATTACATTTGCATTGCCTACAAAGCCATTTACTTAATGGATGAGTCTCATTAGCAGTCCAACCACAATATAAAGAATACAATGATGTGTTTCATAGGTTCATTAAAATAATATTTCAAAGGAGTCATTAGAAAAGAAGAAGCTAGAGATTCAACAGACAGTAAGTTGTCTGCAAATAAATGAGATGGAAACATGTTTTCAAATAAGTTAGGAAACATGTTTACAAATATATACAGCCATTAAAAAAGGAAGCATCAACTTAGCAAGTGCTGGGGGGACAATTACTCAGGCAATTTACAAAAACAAAACTAACACTTTCACATCAACATTTATTGTGGATGCAAATGGCTGTAGGTATTAAAAAATGTGTCTTAAGAAGGAAAATTCATTCTATAGCCCCAAGATGATTCTCCTGGTTGAAGCAAAATATAAAACATTCAATCCTGTTTTCAGATCACTACTATTTTTCTGTGCACACTTTTGTATTATTTATCCCCAATCTGCCTATCTTTTCATTTAAAAAAAACCATAATAAATTAGCAAAATGGATAGTCCTGCCAAGACAGAACCACACCAAGAAAAACTACCTGTTTATACCTTTGCATTCAAAAAAACAAAGTTCCTTAAAACCCATATTCCTTAACCACGCCTAAGGGTTAACAAATGTTTGTTCTACAAATGAATGGATGAGTGAAGGAAAGAGCAAAACCATTACTTAACCAAGGGGAGTTTTTAGGTTAGGTTGTTAATTACTGTTGTTTGATCAATTTTTTTTGATCCAGAATTTCCACCTTTAAGCAGAATAATAACCAGTTTTATGCAGTATATTGCCAGTACTGTTGAAGTCTTTTCACATAAAATAGTGTCAAATTTTTCACTAACGTCATAGAGTCTATATTAAAACCAAGAATTTCATAGGAATTCACTTACGGATTTTTTCACAAAGAATACTAAGATGTACATACACTAAAACCGCTAAAGAAAAAAGGATTGCAGTAATTTATTAACTTTCTGTCTTTGAAAGGGTTTAGTTTTATAGTTCTACAAAGGGCAAAGACAGACACACACACAGTATAAGTACACCTCGGATTTTGAAATAAGTCATGATCACCTAGACTGTAGCACTTTTGGTAGATAGCAAGGATGACCTCATGTAATGGTGCAGTGTTCTCCCACTGCGCATTCAACCTCACTCTCAGATGCTCAGCTTAGTCATGTGATTTAATTTGATCTATGGAATATTAGCAAATGTGACTCAGAAACAGGCTTGAGAAGCACTTGTGTATTTCCATTTGTGCTCTCCCCCACTGCCATCAGCATGAGAACATGCCTGGGTTAGCTTGCTGGAGGACAGAAATATATGGAGCAGAGCTGAGTCACTCTAGTCAAGGAAAGCCTGGATGAGCTTAGATCTTCCCACAGCTGGCCAAGCCCAGACACATGAGTGAACATAGCCAAGTTCAGCAGAGTTGCCCAGGTGGCCCTAGTTGACCCTAGAATTATGAGCAATAAACGTTATTGCAGCGTGGCACTACTCGACATCCAACATACTCATGCATAACATCTGTAGTAAAATTTATTCTCCCATTAGAGGACCCAGGTTTCATAAAGTCAAACTTGTGCTATACTTTACTAAAATAATTAATAAACCATTATTCATTTTTATTTTTTAAAGAGAAAGGACAAGATGTATGCAAAGTCTCAGTTTTTAAGTATTGGAAGCTAATCCAACAAAATGCATGAAGTGCTGAATTCAACCCACTAGGTGCTAATTGTCAACCTCTGTTCTAGATATTAAGAATGCTCTCTGATCTCAGGTTGTTTACAGATTTTGTGGGACAGACAGATAAAGCATGCATTACATAAAAGAAGTTAAAACAGTCGTATCTTAATGCTTACCATGTGAAAAAATATGGATTTCTAAATGTGTTTTGGAATGCTTGATTAAAGATAAAAACTGACTACTCCCTACAATTAAGGAATTTAATACCTATTTTTAAAATATATAACTGATAAGCAACCATATTCCAAGGGATTCATCACAAGTCTAACTTTTTCTGGGCCTACTAAAATCCAAAAAAGTAAATGCTCTCTGGATAAACAGTTCATAAACTGAAGACTTCAGAATAAGCTTGAGAAAAAGCAAAACAACTCAAAGATCATTTTTTTTAACTCAACTACAACTTAGACAATGTTTTCCAAAGAAATATTTTTTTAAAAATTGAAAAGCAAATCCCACCGCTAAACGCATGTGGTACAAACCACGTATCACCACCCTATTTGTGTCTAATGTCACATATTTCCTCCTAGATTGTCAGCTCCCTGAGGATCAGACCTGGTTATGTTGACAGCTGTTCTCTGAAGTATTTACAATTCCCTGATTCATTCTCTCTAATCATGTGGCTGCAGCAGGTAAAAATAAGGCACCAGAAACCATCATTCTGATAAAATAACAGGAGAGAATTGGTAGTGGTGTGGCAGCCACTCACCTAAAAATGCTGTAAGTCAAGATCACGTTCTATAGAAATAAAATTAGATTATTACAGTATACATTCCTTTACCTATAGCAGGGGTGAAATGATCAAGGACCCAATAAAAATATCAATACCAGTTGCGACTGGGTAACCAAGGGTCCTGGGGATGTCAATCTCAAATGCCTGAAGAAGCCAGGGCAGGCAGTAAACGAGCAGACCAGGTCTGATTTCAGGGTATATGTGCATTTGGTTTCTGAGCAGTAAACCCAACTAAAAAAGTAGGTTTCTGCTACTAAGCCCTAGCCAACTTTCACTATGCAGGAAGACAGAGTTCCAAGCTGCTAGAGCTTTCTATTTTTTCAAATGGAACCACAAAGAGAAATTTTTACCTATTATCTCCAAAATCTTAAATGATATCACATTTTTTTTCAACCGTTGTGTGGAACAAATAAAACACATTTACGCATCTGTGCTCTGCAAAAAAGGGTATAATCTTTGTTCCTAGTCAAGGAAGCTAAAAGGAAACAAGCGATGTCTCTTCCTTTTCCTTCTTCCTCGTTGTATTCCACCAATAGTGCACTTAAGGTATGGTTAAGGGATACTGCTCTTCCTCAACCAATTTATTATTGGCCTCAGAAGGCATGAGAACAGTGGTGGACAGCGGACTTCCACGATTCTGCCTGCTGGTGTTTCACGCCCTTGTATTGATATAATCCCCTCCCTCAGGTGAGGGAAGGACCTGTGACTTGCTTCTGACCAATAAAACATGCAAAGGTGATGTGATGTTATTTCCATGATTATTTTGTTTCCTAAGACTCTGTCTTGCTACCAGACTCTCTCATCTCTCTCTCTCACTTGTTGGCTTTGAAGAAGCAAGCTGCCCTAAATCCTACAGCCAAAGAAATTCTGTCAGCAACCTGAGGGAATTTGGAAGTAGAGACTTTGCTAGTCCAGTTGCTGATGAGACCACAGCCCCAGCTGAAACCTAGATTGCAGCCTAGTAAGGTGCTGAAGCAGAAAACCCATGTAAGCCACGCCTGAACTACTGACCCACATTTAATCAGATAATAAATGTGTGTTGTTTTACACTATTAAGTTTGGTATAATTTGTTACATGGTAATAGGAAACTAATACAAGGAGCTTGCCCCAGAACACACATCAACTACTCACGAGGCACACTGTTTAGTTCAGTTGATATTTACTCTTTACAATATGTCTTTCTCAGTGAAGGAAGCAATGCATTGAACTACATTCTGGTGAAAGCTCTATCTCAGAGCAGACCGATACCTTCAGTAGCTCTGTTCTGCAGTTCCTCAGCATCATGGGAAAACATGTCTGGACTAATGGTATATGAAGGAAAGAAAAAAGGTCATATTTTCTTACTTTGACTTAGAACTCTGTTTAATGATATGTTCAACAGGGGTGGAGAAGGGCAGGGTCAGGGCAATAGAGACTGGGGAGAAGTAGTTTTATTACCCAACATCCTTCGGAGTTACACCATAAGAATTTGTTATTACTACAGTTAAAAGCAATGGATAAGCTAATCGATACTACCTGTAATAAGCTGATAATGACAAGAGATGTGATGCGGAGAGCAAGATGAAAATTCCCATGGAATTATCGTTAACACTATACTCCCTGGAGCATTTGAAAATCTAGAGACTCTAATCATACCCACAGCTGGCAAAGAAACTGATCAGTCACCTGTGTCATCCCCTCTCCCAATGTATTTCTTAATCCAACAAAATCACTTACAGATCCCCGCAAAAATCATGCATTTTCTTTACTGCTAAGTCCTAGCTCTGGCTAACCCCTGTGACCTCTAAAGATTTAACTAGGTAGCCCTTACTCCAAGAAGCCTTCTTGATAACTCTGTCCCTCCTCATTACTTCCCTAACATCCTATGCCACCGCTATCATTTCACCTCCTGCCTTGTATTATTATTACCTCTTCAGGCGTCTGTCTTACCCACTGGAGTAATTACTATTTTGGATGAGGGATCATGGCTCTCATTTTTGTACTTCCAACGTGTACTTTGACTATAGTAGGTGCTCAGTAAATGGGAAGTGAAGGGTAAATAAATGAATGTCATTACCCAAGGCTGTGCAAGAGATAAGGGGAGCCATTTAACTATGCTGAGGCAACAGTAAGCTTGGATACTGCAGGCAAAAATACGCTGAGAGCTTTGAAACACTAAATTTGTTAGCAGTGAGCCTGAGGCAGAGGTCTTCAAAGGTAAAAGATTTATACAAAACAATAGGAAACTAAGAATTTTACAACCTAACACATGTTAAAATTGGGAGAAATATTATAGGCACCCGCTATACCCATATGTTAATTTTTTTCATATCTTGCTTCAAGCAGTATATGCATATCATTAACTCATATCAAATATAAAGAGCTATGCCTTTCTAAAAGCATTTCTTCTTAGGTCCCTACTCAGCTAGTTTTGTCAGGTACCAGGAAATAAGGGAGCCCCTTCTGGTCAGAATGGCCTTGCAACTCAGTAAGAAAGATTCAGTCCTCTACTCTCACCCCACCTTGGAGATCAATTCCTTAAAATGCAACAAATGGTTTGCCAGACAGCCTTAATTTTCAGTTGAATAACTTTGGTTTGTATAGAGGCCAGTTCTTCACATTTATTTCAATGGTTTAGGAGGATAAACTTGAAATCATTCCTCCTGAAGAAACTTCAAGGTGATCTTAATGTTATTCTATCACTCCTGCTATGACCCCTTCAGAGTAATAATAATAATAATAATAATAATAATAATAATAATAAATAAAGCCAACTCTTTAGAAATGAGATGGGTAAAGAAAACAAAAAGGCACTACACAGAAAGAAACTATTCCAGCAGTTGAACAACAAATTAAATAAAAAAAGCAATCTCAATACACAAAAATTCACATTAAAACGAGATGTCAGATTCACTGTTAAAAGTACAAAGACTTTTAAAAATATGATATGTGCAAAGAAAAGAACGCTCATACGGTGATGATGAGCATGATAGCTTTTCTGGACATATGGTAGCATGCAGAAAAACCTGAACACATCATATACATTTATCCTAACTATTCTACTTGGAACTCCAAGGAAACAATCAGATGCTCAGAGATGTATGTACTAGAATTGTTCTATCATGATCATGAGCTGGATCGTCTCAATGTCCCACAATAAATAGTTGGTAATATCAAATACGATACATGATATAATGGACTACTATGTTATGAATAATAAAGGATTTTTTTAATGGCATGTGACATGCTCACAACGTATGAAGTGGAAAAGAAGCAGCTACCAAATGTTGTTTAAAATATAATTTCCATTTTATTTTAAAAATGTATATAAATGCATAGCAAAAAAAGGTATACACATTGAAATGGTATCATTAGCTATCTGTGAAAGGTAGACTTATCAGTGACTTGTTTTCTTCTTTATATTTTTACTTGAAACTTTTCCTACCCATCTATGTGTGGTCCATCAGAACCATAAAAATGAGAAAAGTCCAAGGCATAGGATTAGAAAGCATAAAGTTCCTATAAGCTGCTAAGTAAAGACTCAGTTTTAATAATATCTCCTTAGGTTCTGACATAGGATAATGTCCCCAAAGCCCCAAGCCAACCCAATCTCAATAGCATTTCATTCTATAAGCATCAATTAAGATGTTTCCACATAGGATGTGAAGAAACAGAAAGAATAGATACCCAGAATCCAATACCAGTTAAGTTATTTTCCCCAAATTTAATTCTAATAATAGGGCCATGTTAAAGAGCAAAGGTTCACATCATTTAGCATTGAGAGGATTACCTCATTGATGAGTGAATATGAAAAACAATTCCAAATTTAAAACCACTAATTCAATATGGCTTTTATTTTATTTTATTTTAAATTTATTTTATTTATTTTTGGCTGCGTTGGGTCTTCGTTGCTGCGTGCGGGCTTTCTCTAGTTGTGGTGAGTGGGGGCTACTCTTAGTTGCAGTGGTTTCTCATTGCGGTGGCTTCTTGTTGCGGAGCACGGGCTCTAGGCGTGTGGGCTTCAGTAGTTGTGGCATGCGGGCTCAGCAGTTGTGGTTCACAGGCTCTAGAGCGCAGGCTCAGTAGTTGTGGTGCACGGGCTTAGTTGCTCTGCGGCATGTGGGATCTTTCCAGACCAGGCATGCTCGAACCCGTGTCCCCTGCATTGGCAGGTGGATTCTCAACCACTGCACCACCAGGGAAGTCCTCAATCTGGCTTTTAAATGTCAGTGGATACAGGTTCCTGCAAATTATCCAGGTCCAAGTGGTTGTATTATAACTGATTCTGTTTTAACTCTGCTAAATATATATCATTTTTAAAAGAATCAGCAGTGCACTTTATTCTGGTTATTCTTTGGTATTTTGTTAGTAATTATAAAATTGGATTGAATTTTGATGACAGCATTGGCAAGGTAAGGGCAGATGGCCCTATGGTCCCTTTCAATCCTATGGATCTGTAACTGGTTTTCCTTAAATGTCCCCACTAAGTTTATGTTTTAACTATAAATCACCAATCTGTAAACTAGGATTTTAAAGAATTTTGAAACATAGATCTTTTTAGTCTTCAATGAATTATACTGTCTGCATTTGTTAATAATTCAGTCAAACAAAATAATGGTAAATTAGTCATTTTCTGTGTCAGATAAAACACACACATACAGAAAATAAACGATTATTTGTACTCAAAGGATATTGTTATAATCTTGACTCACTTGTCATGTAACACTGGAACAAAATGGTTACACTAATTGCCAAAATCAAGTTTCACTTCCCGATTTACAAGCTGTTCCATTTTATTCTATAAATTCTTAGCTGTCACAGACTCAGGAAATTATTACTGTCATCAATAGATGGATGGTTTTAGTGGTGCAGATGGCTGTCCTTTTATAGGCCAACTTAATGACTTGTTCTTATCTAATCTGTCATCTGTTATTTAGTTGTCATTATGAACTTTTTGGGTTTCATATCAATCAATTTTCCATGTTTACTAAACAGATGGCTTTATTAAAAAAAAAAAGCAAAGCAAGAAAATGACATTAAATGATTAAAAAAAAAACTGCAAAGGCTACATACACTTTCCAGTGTATCTAAATAAAATTAAAAATTGCTATTAAAAAAAAGTAAATTTGAAGCCAAAGTGAAATAGTTTTTAAAACTCAATGGACTCAAAGAAACAAGCAGTAGCAGCTGTCTACAAGTAGAATGAATTACGTGAAAATAGGGATAGGTTCTTCTTCCAATTTTTATCACAAAAATTTAAAATCTACTCTGACAAATAGAGATGACAAATGTCAACGGATATAAATCATCAATTCAGAAGCTCTTTGTGTTGTAATTCACAGGTGTACCTCCTTTGTCTGTTGTTTGTAATCTTTTTTAGAGGGTAGGTTAATTACATAAATACTTTCATTTAGAGAAAATTGTTCTTTATTTTTGTCATCCTTAAGATTTCTTTGTTTCATTACTGGCTTATTATCAAATCGACACCCAAGCTCAAGAAGCATAATGGTAAATTTAAATGGCTTACATCAATGAGATTAGAGCTTAGAAAATAGTAAGTGGCACTGTGCCATGGAAGAGCACTGTTAGTTCAGGCTGTACTAGAGAAAGAACCTGACAGTTATAAGAAACTAAAATATATTATTGTGAAATAATCTAACATTACATTTATAACAGTATATTTAAGATACTGTGTGTGTGTGTATGTGTGTATATGTGTGTTCAGGGGGGATATCGTATCAGTAAACTTGGGGCTTACTTTATCAGTCCCTAATAATGCTGCAAAGGTTATAAGAACAGTCTTCTGATATGTGTACAAAAATATTCCAGAAATAGTTTCCTAGTGTCAGGTGAACCACATCTTCCATTGTTGAATGGATTGAGTTCCACTTTGGTTTTTATCTGCCCAAATTCACGGTTCCTTAGCAATACAAAGTTAAGAATGAGGAAGATTATGAAGTCTTAATTCTTTATGGCCTTTAGACAAAGTAGAAGAACTTAAGATGGCAAGCCAGCCGATTTTTCCAAAAAGACAATTCCTTCACAGTTGTATTTTCTTATACAATAACCACAGTAAAATACAAAGCTAGAGCAGATAGCCATCATGCCATTCCAAGGTGTTCAGAGGCTTGATAGGATGGAAAAAAACTATCAAAAGAGAACTGAATATCAGATACTTTATGTGAGACTGACAAAAATTTTCTATTCCCTCTTATGGAGAACAAAGTCAAAAAGGTATATTATATATCAGAAAGCCAGAGACTTTAAGTCCTACAAACACCTTAATGTGGAAAGAGAATTTGTACCTTAGGTCTTCAGCTTAAACCCTTCAGGCAGAGAACACGTTTGATGACAAACGTGTGCCTGGAACTGGGCCAGGTGCTCTACACACACTAGATCAATCCTGAGTAACTATGAAAGCAGTCCAAATTCAGCCAAGGAAGCTCCTAAAGCAAGAGGTGAAAGACCACACTGCTGAGGAAAGTCACACCACACAGTCAAGCTCTGGTTGAGGTTAGTTTTCCTCCCTTCACAGCTACTGGTCCATGATAGGTTTTGATCTGCTCAAAATACTTTGTAGGCATTCTTAAGTGATTAAAAAATTTGGGACTGCTTCAGATGATCAAGTCTGCAAGCAAACACCAGCCAAGATCATTTTTTATGGATTCCACCACATTAAGCAATCATTTATCAAAGTTTTACACGCTATTTAAGGATCATGTGGTATAAACCTTCACTCAAAGCCAGAATGGCTGGCACAACGTGACAATAGTCTGTGGCTGCTATATTTAGGCATATTATTTTTTGGAGTGTACACTGTCATACTGAAATGCATATTTACTATATTTCAAAAGCTTGGAACTGTAGGCTGTTGGTGATTTTCACAAAAGTGAATCACACTGCCATCACAGTCCGTGAGTAAGATTATCTCTTCTTTTCAGTATACTTTGAGCATTCTGTGCCTCTAGGTCATAGCGGCTCAGATATGAGAACTAACCTTCTCCCACTGGATGAGTGATTCTTAAAGTGTGGTCCAGGAAGAGGAGCAGCAGAAACATCCAGCAACACATCAGCAATAAAAATAAAAGACCCCCAACCCAAACCTCCTGAACGCAAACTGGAGGTGGGGTTTAGCAAACTGCGCTTTAACAAGCACCCCCGTGTCCCTCTGGTGTCCAGCTGATTGTATCGAACAGTATCCTGGACATAATAGCCACTTAATAAACGTTTGTGATTTAAATCAAATTAAAATGTTCTAAAGACAACTTGCTTACTTTAACATATTTATTTATGAGAATAATCTAACACATGGGTTTCCTTGCCAGTGTTTCCACTATTATGAGATCTTAACACCGGAGAGCTATTTTGTCAAGAAGTTTCCATTCCTTAACTAGGCATGGCTAGGTTCTGTTGACTTGTCACTAACTGAAACCAAGGATGGACCATAATCAGAATGAAGAGGGGTGAGGAAGAGAAAAGCAAAAAAGAAAGGAAAGCCATTTTATTCCTTCTGTTCATTTGGTACAAAGATCCCAGGTGTTCCCTATATTCTTAAGAGGTAAATCACATTAAATTAGGATAATTGAGTAAATAGTGTGAGTTTTAGGGAAAACATATTAAGATCATAAACAAAATCAGCTCTATTTCAAGGAGAGTGCATAGTTTAAAAAGGCCAATAAACATTGGTAAGTAACATGGGAGAGGATAATAATACAAACACAGCATGACAGGTCTACAATGCCTGATGCTTTTTACTACTCTGCCAGCCCCATGCATTTATGGCATAGCAATCAACTGCATAGGCTCCTGAGCCAGATTAAGTGGGTTAAAATCTGGTTTAGGTCTTTACTAGCTGTAGGTCCTTGGGGAAAATAGTCATCTCCTTTGTGTCTGAGTATCCTCATCTGTAAAATGGAACAACAATAGTAACTCATAGAACTGATGAAAGATTTAAATTAAATAATGTGTATTGTAAATGCTCAATATATGGTAGGGTTTTGCTTTGTTTTGTGTTTTTTTCTTTTTTCTGTAATGGGTGTTACAGAAGTCAATGTAGTTGCAAGAGCCACTAAATTTTAGGAGGTTGATAGTCTATCTGTCCAAGTTACAGAACATAAAACAAAAAGGTCATTAAGTCAGGGGTAGAATCCTATCAGTGCTTACCCAGCCCTGGGGGCACTGCAGGTATTTAGTAAGTGCAGGCCAAATAAGATGGATTATACCACAATACCAAGAAGTCTCCCCCATGATTTGCGGTTGAGAATTACTCAACAGAGATTTTACCACTTCACAGAACTGAGTAGATTGACATGACTTCATCATAACCGGATGAAAAAACTGAGAAAAGTGAATTCCCCAAATACATAATTGTTCTAAATATTAAAATATTTTTTCCTAATTCTGTGACAGCTTGCACCCCCATCACCATAACAACCCATAAACACTGCTTATCTTTCACCTAGGAGGCAGGAGCAGGAGATTCTGGTGTTTATCACCTGGGCCTTTTTTTCTTCTTGACAGACTATGAAATTCCAGAGCCCTCCAAACAAGTCCAGTTTTACAGAGTCAATTGTGACCTTCCCCAAAAGTGCAGTAGCAACACAGGCAAACATCCAAAGGTAAGGGAATGGTACACATCAGGTTAGGGGCTGGCTTTCCATTAGAGGCCAATAAAACCAACAGCAATGGAAAATGCAGGATGCACCAGAGACCTGCTAAACCAATTAGCAGAGAGCAGGATGAAGAGCAATCATGCAAACACTAGGACATTCAAGGCTCTTCTGCTCTGAGGAAACGGCAGATCCTTGCTTTGGACAAAGAACACAAATGTGCAGGTTTTTAAGCTTTCTACTATTAGCATTTATCACTTAAATTCTATTTGAATGTTAGGCTTTTTAGGGTTTATATTAGACTTTTTGGCTAAATGTTCATGAGCACCCTCTAAAAATTTAAATAAATCAAAATACTGAACAGTGGAGAGTCTAAGGGCTAAGCAAAGGTGGGGCAAGAAGCAATGGTGGAAGGTCTTTTTGAGAAGGTATGAATTTGCTGAGCCCACATGAGACAAATGCAGTTTAGTGAGGTTGAAAGGAAAAGGGAACGGATGCTACGAGAGGGACAATGTGAGAGAGAACACTGGGGACAATAATGAACTGAGCTTAGACACCTAGCCTGAACCGGGGGGTGATCCACTGGGCTTAGAAGGATGCTGTGGTAGTATAGCGAAACCCAAGTGTTTTGAGCCTGGCAGCCCTGGGTTTTAATTCTGTCTCTTTCTGACCTTTGGAAAGATATATAACCTGAGATTCACTTGGAGCACCCACAAAGAGGGCAATGATACCTATCAGATAAAATAGGTATAGAATACTTAACAGCAACAGGTAGTAGGTATTCCAACTAATTCTTTTCTCTTCCCCTCAGAACAAATGCCAGATCTTTACTTCAAAATCAACATGGCCAAAACCAAATTCACTACCTTTTCTTATAAGTTTCCCTTCTCAACTGCCCTGTCTTATTAATAGGGCCACCTCCTCCCCCTGATCCAAGCTTGGAATATCTGACTGACCACTGTCTCTCCTCTCACCTTCAAAATGAGTGCCCAGTCAAGTTATATCCCCCAAAACTACTCATTTCCATCTCTTCATCTCCATTTTGTCAGTCACAACCCAAATCTAAATCTGAACTTTTGCAAAGGCCTTCTAACCGACATTCTTGATTACCCTCCCACCAATTCATACTACATCTTACTGCTTAGATTACCTTTTTAGAACACTGCTCTAATGTTCCTCCTACAGTGGTTCCCTGTCTCCTGCCACTCAGTTATTCATTCATCTAATAAAGAGTTACTGGACACCATTCAAATATCAAGTACTATGCTTTGTACTACAGGTGCAAATATGAATAAATCATAGCCTTGAGTGTCCAGTAGGGAGAAAGAAATAAACAGAGTATAATACAATGCTACAAACAAGAGATAGAAACGTGGACAATAATTTTAGAGGATCAATAGGATAATATCTCACAGAGATGATGCTTTATCTGAGCAGTGTCTTAAGAGATGAGAGGTGTTTGTCAGGCAAAGAAGTGGAGAAGGATACCTTTTTCCTCTTCTGGGATACAAAACTAAAACACAAACAAACAAAAAGCCCAACCACCTGTATTTTGTATATAAAAGATACCCCTACACACTGAGGATGTTAAATGGAGTCACTGCTGCAGTAAGAGTGCAACTGAGTAATTACTTAGTAATTATTTAGGATGTAAAGAGATTTTCCGAGAGGAACCAGGTAAAACAAAGGACAGGTTCTTCACAGAAGATGCAATGGCAATGACTAAGAATTCCTTTGGGCAATTATTGGGTCAGTTATCAAAATAAAGGAGGTAGAGATTTGAGGATCAAACAAATAAGAGATGAGAAAAGCAACACAATATGATAGACATTAGCACTCCACTGGCCAAAGAAAGAAAGAAAGAAAGAAAGGGTTGGGGAAGGGAGTTTTAATCCTCAATGACAGTGAGCACAGAACTTATTACTTTTGAAATAAATATTCTTATCACAACCCCTCCTGACCCCCATAAACACTAAAGAGTGGCAGAAGGAGAAGTCGTTTTGAGGGCAGTAAGCTTTAATGTCATCTCATACCTAACCTCACGTGGATCCACTCATGGGAGAGTCAAATCCAGAGGCCTATTTCATTACAGACCTCATTTTATATATATATATATATTTATATATTTATATATATATATATGTATCCTCCCTCCATTCTTAAAGCAAGTGGCACAGGTCAGTACAAGATCTGCAGCATCACAAAACATTTCAACCAATTTGCACACAAATCTCCTGATATGGGTGCCCTGAATCTGTGGTTGAAACTGTGATTTATTTCTTAGAAGCTCAACACATGTCAAATATGAGAGCTTTTCTGTTTAAATTTTGGGGTGGGAGGGGCAAAAGATATTTTCATCTCATTTTCTGATCAAATTAGTCTCTCTTACCATATTTGTTGTTTGTTTCTAGGACTAATGATACTAGCAGGTGTGAGCTGTGTACTCATCACAAATAAGAGGGGGTCCTTCCTTGTCTCTGTTCTCTCACCACCTGCACAGTGTCTGGCATTTAAGTGTTAGATTAATCATGGGAGAGAGCAGTAAATGACATGCATATGTTATAGTGTACATGAATGTATTATCATCGCATAGGTGAATGAGGCTGAACACCTTATCTATTCAATGGTACATCCAGTTTTATGAACTCTTCCGTGACTCTGTTTCTTCATCAATAGAATGTGCATCATATTGCCTTCCCCAAAGGTTGTGATGAGCGATAAACAGGGTAAGATATACAAAAAGCCTAATGAGCCTTCCGTAAAAGCTAGTGAAATACGGAACAAAAGCAAAAACAAAACTAAAGCAAGAAAACAGCATGCTTTTTAGACAAATAAGAGATTAAACAATAATAATGATAGCTATTCATAATAGAGCCTCAGGAGGCACCCCTAGGACCTCCGAAAGCTCCTTCAACTTACTCATGTTAGGTACCTCTAGGAATCAAAATGGAAACACACTGTTTTGTCCAAATGTAGATGATGGTTAGAGAAGTAAGGTGGGTGACAGGTAAAAGTCTTCATTGAAGTTGATGTAAAAGAAAGAGGTGGGAATCCCAGATTCTACTTGCCCATGAAAAAAAGGCTCACTATTTTCCTGGAGAGAGGCCAAGCAGGAGATGGGAAGAAGGGAAGAGAGTTGGTAAAGATATTTATTCCTCTAGTTCCTCCCTGGGAGGTCACCTCCATCTGGCTTCCTCAATGGAAGGTTACTGTCCTCTCGATGCAGGTTCCTCCCACACCTCAATCCTTTGCGGTTCCAATACCAGCTCCCTCCCCTTGTCCCTTCAGGTCAAGGAGTAATGACAGCTCTACTATTACTGATCTCAGTTTATACATTTTCTGTGGTTCCCCTACACTCAGTCCACAACTTTGTCAATAGTCCTCTTGTAAATAAACTCTTCAACTCATCTTGATTTGAATGTGCCATCTGTTTCCCGTTGAGAACCCAACTGATAGAGCCTTGCAAATTGTGCTTTTGGTCTAGGAGCACCACACCACCATTGTTCTCCAAACATTCTGTGCTTTTCTACAGCTCCTGTGTCTGTACATTCCATTCTGGTTTTAAGTTAAAGGCCTTCCCACTGTTTCTGACTTCATGACTTCTCAAGGCGGTTCTTTTAATCAAACCTCCTTTGATCCCACCATGGGCAGAATTAGGGGCTCCTTCTGTCATATACTACATCTACAACTTTGACAACACATTATATTGTTGTACATGTGGGGAATGGCTAAGTCTCAACATCTACCACTACACCTGGTACCCAGTAGATAAAAACAAATGAGCATTGAATGCTTGAATGAAATTATTGCTGTCACATATATTCTTCATAGAGTTTTACCCATCCAGTCAACTGTTACTGGCAATCCATTTAGCAACATGGAAGCACCAAATACTCAGAGCCCTGAAACTGAGATCTTCCTGGGAACCCAAAATTCAACCTACATTTAAGATTTATTTATTAAAAAACACATAGGGGAAGCAAATAAGAAGATATGCTTTGAATCTGAGCTTGCAGGTTATATGTTTTCTTTAATAATCTGATTTACTGAAAAAATATATGACAAATTGTTGAATAATGAAGGATTTTTTTTAGTAGTTACTGAGTTATAAATTCTAAGACAGATCTTAAAATCATATATACATACACACACACATATATTAGTACACTAAAATAATAACTGATTCATCAGCTCAATATTAAAGAAACAAACACCCCAATCCAAAAATGGGCAGAAGACCTAAATAGACATTTCTCCAAAGAAGACATACAGACGGCCACGAAGCACATGAAAAGATGCTCAACATCACTAATTATTAGAGAAATGCAAATCAAAACTACAATGAGGCATCACCTCACACCAGTTAGAACGGGCATCATCAGAAAATCTACAAACAACAAATGCTGGAGAGGGTGTGGAGAAAAGGGACCCCTCTTGCACTGTTGGTGGGAATGTCAATTGATACAGCCACTATGGAGAACAATATGGAGGTTCCTTAAAAAACTAAAAATAGAATTACCACATGACCCAGCAATCCCACTACTGGGCATATACCCAGAGAAAACCGTAATTCAAAAAGACACATGCACCCCAATGTTCATTGCAGCACTCTTTACAATAGCCAGGTCATGGAAGCAACCTAAATGCCCACCGACAGATGAATGGATGAAGAAGATGTGGTACATATATACAATGGAATATTACTCAGCCATAAAAAGGAACGAAATTGAGTCATTTGTTGAGACGTGGATGGATCTAGAGACTGTCATACAGAGTGAAGTAAGTCAGAAAGAGAAAAACAAATATCGTATATTAACACACGTATGTGGAACCTAGAAAAATGGTACAGATGAACTGGGTTGCAGGGCAGAAGTTGAGACACAGATGTAGAGAACAAACGTAGGGACACCAAGGGGGGAAAACTGCGGTGGGGTGGGGATGGTGGTGTGCTGAATTGGGCAATTGGGATTGACATGTATACAGTGATGTGTATAAAATTGATGACTGATTATAAAAAAAGAAAAAAAAGTCACATGATTCATAACTGAAATAAAATTTTGCTGGATTTATCATCAAAAATAATAATAATAATAATAATAATAATAACTGATTCAAACTCACCTAAATAGCTTATACTCATTAAAACAACGTACTTTTCTGTTAAGTAATAATATTTTCTTCCCTCACACAACTCATTTCTCATGTAGATATTTCCAAAGAAGGCTGCATTACTGTCACAGACCCTTCTGTTCTTAGAACTTAGGAGGTCATTTCTTATAGAGCAAAATGTCTAACACATGTAGATTTCCAAAGCTTTAGCATCTTTCTTAGCTTTTAATATCTACTATGATATCAGTGCCCAGAAAGTCAATTCCTAGTCAAGGATTTTTAAATAATCTGACTCTGGATGTTCAGAACTTTAGTTAGCTCTCAATTGCTAAACTGTGGAACTTTTTTCCTCCTCTCATGAAAATATGTATCAATAAAACACACCTGATTAACAGCCTAGACCAAGCAGCATGCAAAATTCATAGATGCTAATGCCTCTTAGCAGGGTACTTAGTATTTACAAATCATTTTGCCTCCATTTAATGACCAAATCATTGGTGTTCTAAATAAAACACATATAGTATGGCAACTATTCACTTGCCAATAAATGGCTATTGCTTTCCATTATTCATTTCCACTTCAGAAAATGACTCCTCAAGAAACCCTACAAACCATTTTTTTGTATACAGCTGAGTTTTTGTAAAAGGAGGAAGGGGCTACCTTTAGTTAACAAACCATATGCTAATAAGCACTTTTCATGTGATATTTATTTTCATCCTTCAGCAACCCTTCAAGGCAAGGTCAGAGAGGCTAAGAGACTTGCCCAAGGTTAGGCAAGCAAGACAACAAGCAGTTAAATCTCTGATGCCCAATCTCAAGTTCTTACTATTACATCATGCTGACTACCTATGTAGGCTAAGGTGTCATGTATAGCAACTGAAAATATCTACATGATAGGGTCCACTTGTGATTCTTCTTTGTCCCATTATGTCTGCCCTCTGAGGAGAGTGAGGGACAAGAAAGGAAGAGATTTTTGTGTCAGTCCATTATCACTGATCCTCATCACCAGAGAACTATTCTGTAAAATGAACACAACCTTCCTCTAAAAATGCTAAATGCTAGTAACCCTGGCCTGGCCCTTTCTTTTTCATTCTCAGAGGATCAGTGTTCTTAATGTTGTAGCATCAATTCTTTTCAATTAAGCCAGGTCCTATTCCTGCCTGGACATTCAGCTCTCAGACAAATGGCTTCAATTATCCAGGGCCTGTTTCTCAACCAGGAGCCAATTCCCTGGGATAAAATAGATAACGTTCCTCAATGTCCCTCCAGAGTATTTTTTTTTTTTTTAATTTAAGAATATAACATTTCAATGAATTGTCCAGGGAATAAATTGTTTTTATTGGAGGGAAAATTGCTAATTCTGCTCCTTTCTAAAGACAATGGAAATTCTAAGCAAACTTTTATCCTAAAAAACCATGAAAGATAGGAAAAATACAAACCACATCATAAAACAACAAATAAACCCTTCTAGATTATATTCTTAGCCAAAATGCATTTGATGAATTTGAAACACTGGATACATTATGAACAAATTTACCTTGATTTATTATGCAAAATCATCATTAGCAGTTTGAATTATTTCACTGCTTATTGTTTTTAAAAATCCTATATTTTTAAATAGTTGAGGTAAAAGTTACATGCGATGAAACAGATTTTATAAATGCATAAGTTTTGACAAATGTATACACACATGAAACCAAGACCCTAATCAAGTTAGAGACCATTTCCATCACCCTAAGAAGCTTCCAGTGGCCCCTCCAGTCAAGCCCCTTCACCTCTATAGGCAACTGCTGATATGATTTTAATCCTCACAGATAAGTTTTACCTGTTTTTGAATATAAATGTAATCATACAATATGTACTCTCTTTTGTCTCCTTCTTTCAACTGTTTAAGATTCATCCATGCCTTTGTGTTTACCAGGAGTTATAATTTTGATGGCTGAACAGTACTGCACTATACAAATGAGCACCCGTTTATTCTCTTGAAGGACTTAAGAATTATTTACAATGTAGGGCCTTAATGAATAAAGTTACTATGAACATTTGTATAGAAAAATTTTTGTGGACATATGTGTTCATTTTTCTTGGGTAAATACACAGAGAGGAGCATTGCCGGGTAATAAAGTATATGTTTAACTTTATGAGAAACGGAACTATTTTCCACAGTGGCTGTATCATTTTATATTTTAGCCAGCAATGTGTAAGAGTTTCTGTTACTCATGGTCATCAGTTAACACAGACTTTAATTGTTGCTATTCAAGTGGGAACAGAGATATCTTATTCTGTTTTTTTTTTTTTTCATTAGTCATAGCTAATGATATTGAATACCTTTTAATGGAATCATTGGTCATATATAAAACACATATTTATATTTATACATTTGGATAATGTCTGTTGAAATCTTCTACCCTTTACATAAATTGAGTGGGTATTTTTTTTTGTTATTCAAGTGTAGGAGTTCGTTATTTTTTTAAAGTATATATTCTAAATACATGCCCTTTATTAGACATATGCATAAGTATTTTCTTCCAGACAGTAGCTTGCCTTTTCATTTTTCTTTGTTTTTTCTTTTTTTCATTTTGCTTAACTGAGTCTTTAGATAAGCAGAAGCTTTTAATTTTAATGAACTCCAATTGATTATTTTTTTTCTTCTGTAGTTAGTGCTTTTTGTTTACTCTCTAAGAAATCTATCTAGCCCAAGGTCTCTAAGATATTTTTCTACATTTTGTTCTAGAAGCTTTACAGTTTTAGCTTTTACATTTAAGTCTATGATCCACCTCAAAATAATCCATATTTTCTTTCACTCTTTTTTCTTACTCTTCTTTAGCTTGGGTAATTTCTATTTATATGACTTTAAGTGCACTAACCTCTTATCACGCAGAGTCTAACTGGCTGTTAATCCCATCTATTACATTTTTCATTTCAGCACTTTTCAATTCTAGTATTTCCTTTTGTTTCTGTTTATATTACCATTTCTCAGTCAAAAGTCCCCATCTGTTCAGGCACTACATCAAACTTTTTCTTTATGTTCTTGAACATTGTTATAATAGCTATAACTGCAATATCTTGGTCATCTTGGCATCTGTTTCCAGTGACTGCTTGTTTTCTTGATTGGATATCATATCTTCCTGCTTCTTCACACATATCATAATTACACATGATACACAACAAGGTGTCTGGATTATCTTTTCTTCCCTTAGAGATATGAAGTATTATTCGGGCAGTCAATTAAATTTTTGGCAGAGCCTCTTGACCCTGTCAGGCTTTTTTTTTTTTTTTTAATACTCTGTTAGAGTGGACCTGTTTGGTTCTACTCTTAGTTTGAAGGAAATGGTCCTCATTCTAGATTATGATCTTACTCCTGAAGTGTGCCTTTTCTATATTCTCAATTAAGTTTCTGAGCTGTTCAGCCAGAACTTTCCATTCTGGCCAGGACTCCAACATCTCTCAGCACTGTATGACCTTTGGAATCTCTGTTGAGCATTCAGCCCTGCAGAAGTCATCCTCTGCTAGGTCCTATAGAGTCCCACTCTGTGCATGCACAGCAGAGCCCTGGCAAATAACATGCAGGTTACCACCACGAGTCTACTTCTGTGTCCTATTCTGCACAGATTCCTCTTTCCAGTACACGGTCAAATTTTAGCCACTTCAGCAGCTCTGAACTTCCAACTCAAATGAACACCATGGCTCTCCACTGTGGCCTCCCCTCGAGATATAAGGAAATCTTGCCTGTTTCCTTCCTTTCAAGGATCATACCTCTACTGGCTATTTTCCAATGCCTAAAATCAGTTGTCCTATACATTTTGTCCAGTTTTATAGTTGTTTACTGTGGTATAGTAAACTGTGCCAGTTATACTATCATGGTTGATATTCAATCTTAACATTAAATTGGTAGGCAGTAGACCAACTACATATATTTATGTCAACTGATGACCTTTGAGAGAATACTGTTCAAGTGAAATCCTAATCAAGGTAACCAATATAAAGGCAGACTCAAGAGTATTTCATGCAATGTCTTTAAGTCGTAGAGAAAAACAGTCAGGATTAACCATGTTGGCAATAATTTCTACACTACATAAAAACGGTGTTTGTAACATATCTATATTAGCCTAATAAAGAAAAGTGTCTGCTACAACAGTAAGTGATTCACTGCCTATGTCAGAGAGCTTTGGAACCTTCATTCTTCACACATAGTGTCATTTTTTTTCATAATATGTTAGAGGAAGAGCCATTAGAAAAACTTATGTCATAAACATTAAGTTTATGGATACATGCTTGAATTAACAACATATTTGGCCAAGATTCAAAATGACTTCATGTTTTCTGAGGCCCAATTCAGTTAGAACTTGAGGTCAAGTAAAAAATCAGGTCTAAAAGCTGACATAAAAATAGATTTCCTCTCTACCCTCCTCTTTCAGGTACTAATTAATTTTGTTGGGAGTGTTTTTCTACTCAAACTACAGACCCCCTCCCAGAAAGAAATTCCTCCTAGGGCTTTCATTAGCATCAGTTCACTGAAGATGCCCAAATCAGTATTCCAAGGTCAAACCTCCCCCTAAGTTTAAATATCCACCTAGATATCCACCTTGAACTCAACATCTCCAAAACATAATTCCTTCTCTTCCTACAAAAATATGTACCTTCTCCTGAACCTCCGTTCTGGCTGCATTATGCACCTAGTCACCCAGAAGTGAACTCTCTCTCCTCTCATTTACCCTTTCATGTATCCAATCCATCACTAAGCCCCCATAGTTCCTGGCTTTCATTATATCTCAAGTTTGTCCCCTTGTTTCCACCCCTGCTCTACTGAGAACTTTTGTTCATTGCTCACCTAATCTGTTTCCACAGCCTTCAAATGGTCTCTTCCCTCCAATCTATCCATAACTCAGCTCCCAACTGCTCTTCTTAAAACATCAGTTTGACCAGAACTTTTCATCCTTTAAAATGCTACCAAATATACCCAGACATCTCCAGCATAAAGTTCACATTGCTTTTGCTTCTTCCCATCTCTCCTGCCTTAAGTCCCATGTCTCCACATTGATAATTTACACTCTAGCGACACCAAACCATTGAGAGGTTGCTTGAATGTATCATATAATTTCAGGATCTCAACCTTTTGCAACAGTCAGGCCATCTGCCTGAGATTAAATTCCTACTCATACCTGGGACCCAGATCAAACGTCTCTACCCCTGAGCTCCTGAAAAGTAGGAGAACCAGTAGAATAGCCTGGTTCTTCTAGCCTCTGTTTTGTCTTGATCCACTTCTTTTACTACACTACATTTAAAATGATCTGTTGGTCCCCTACTAGATGGTAAATGCCTTGTGAAAAGGAAGTGTAACAAATGTATATTTCCTCACCCATGAACTAGCACAATGCTTCACCCACAGGGTACCTCCAATAAATGCTGGGTGACAGATAGATGAGTTACAGAAAAATATCCACTTCCATTAAAGCACAGAGGGAACACTGAAACTGCTCTCAACGGCAATTCTGAAGTGTGGGGTGTTGCCCAGTGGCTGTGACCAAAGCTGCTGAAATCAACATCAGTATGACAACCGGCACTTTAAAATTCAGAAAAAGCATCTAGTTATTGTCATGACCAGCCACTGCCTATGGCCTATATTTTCTTTGCTTATTTAAAATATGACTAGACTAGTTTTCAAATCTATATAATTTTTAGCTCATCACATATACAGTGTATATATGTGTGTGTGTATATACATATATATAAAATATATGGATAAATGGATATGTAGTACACATGCAGTTATACATTAAAAAAAAATGAAACAATCTAGAGATGAGAGGTGTTAGGTTTTTTCCCCCCCTATCTTGTGATGATCATTTGGCAAGTAATTTTAATTTTTCAGTAATTTTTAAAAATATTTGAACTGGCAACCTAAGAGCATGGATCTGCCCAAAATGAGTATCTTTGGTAAATATGGACTTCACAAATCACCTTCCATTTTTTACCTCAAAATTCTCTGTAAATCTTATACCCATTTTATAAAAGAGAATGCTGAGGAAAATTAGAAAACTGTTCTAGGGAGCTACCTTACTGTACCCTGTTTGTGGCAGATCCAGTACTAGGGGCTACCTAAAGAGCTTGGAATGGGTCCACACCATTAGGGCAGATGCCTTTCCAAAGCCCATAGTAGATGCTCAATGTATATTTGAATGGCTGATGATGCTAATGATATTAATTTTAGTTACTACTTAATGAGCATTTACTATGTGTGAAGCAGCGTGTTGAAGTGCCTCACATGCATTATCGCATTAGTCTCAGGATAACTCTGTGAGGTGGGTGTTATTGCCTCTTTACATAGAAGAGGTAACCTAGAGGTGGAGAGGAAGGAAAAGAACAGCAATACTCCAGCAAGAAGACCCAAGTCCTATCTTGCCTCTGACACCAGCTTCCTGTTCAGAGAGTAAGACCAGACTACTTCTAATGCTGCTTCTAGCTTTAGCATTCCAGGATTTGAATCAAAATGTTATTAAAACTGTTTGTGAGAGAAACAGAGGTCGTGCTTTATAATAAAATCTCTATTAAAAATGCATTTTTTAGTGTAGTAAACCTTCTTAAAGGAAATGAAGAGGATTAAGTCAAAGTAGTCTAAAGTCACTAGAAGTACATAGTGCCCTTGTCAGTGGCACTTTTTAAATAAGACGATGTAGCAATTGCTTCAGGGCCCTTCCTTTTATTTTTCAATATTATTGGAATGAAGAGCAATAATAATTTCTAATATATTAAAGTTATCATTCTTTTCTACGATTTAATTTAGAAAATATAAAAAATAATCGCAACAGTATTTCTGAAGTACATTTTAAAAAATACACCCAGATAGATGAACATTCACAAATTATTTGACGGCCAATTGCAAAGGTAGGAGCAGGGTCAGGGGAGTTAGAGAGGAGGGAGAGCAATGACTGCTCATTTGAGAACTTAATCTTGATTTAGGGTTTTGGTTGTTTCTTTTAACTCAAACTGTTTCCATAACAGGTTATATAAAGTTAGGTTTCCGCACCTATCCCATTAAAATTCTAGTTACTTTTCACAATACAATCCTCCTAATTATGTAAAAATTGGCAAGGCCCTGCTAATGACAACTCCTATATTTTTACACCATTAGGCCCAGAGCTTATAAAAGAGGTGCCAAGAAAAGGCATCTTCATTATGTAAGTCACTGTCTTGTGGAGTTATCTCTGGAATGGCTTAAATGCTTCCTCTACCTTTACTTAAATGGTATCCGAACACGAGTGTTAGTAGAAATGGCAGTGCTTGGGAACTAGAAATGCTGTTACCCAACCCAGCGAGACCGGGAAATGCTGAATATTCTACCTCTTTCTCTGAAAAGTCAGAAAACAAAGAGACTTGTGAAGCTCCACTTAAACCAACCTTCCAAACTTACCCGAGCAATGTCAACCAGCCCTTCACCACCATATTTTTCCTTCCCTCCGAAATACCTATTAACACTGTGTAGAACATAAGGGGAGGATTAACCTATGACTGTGGCTTATCTGTAATTTATCTATTTAGAATATTACACTAAATTATAGATTTAATGTCACCAGTCTGTTTGCTTGTCTCTACCTCACTTTATTTCTCTCTTCTCTTCTTGGTCTCCTTTCCCCCTTTCACCTCCACACTTGGATTATAAATTACTGGTCCAAGGCCAAAAAAGTCAGGAGTACAAACTCAATAAACAAACAACCCAAAGCTCTTGACTTCCTGATGGCAAACTTATATGAAATTAGTGACAATTACTTCAATATGCATTAACCTCTTTCTAACAAGCTGCTTCTTTTATCTGCAGTTCTCAATATGCTTTAGGATGTCTTTCATTTCTTATCTTGGCTCCTACTTCTCCCACAGACTTCAAAAAAAAAAAAAAAAAAGTTTGGTGGTTGATATGATCAGTGCACCTCCTCTGAAATTAAAGTTTCTTTTGATATTGAGCTCAGTACATTTAAAGTGGAAATCAAATGACTCAGGCTGGTTTTAAAGATTTAAGCCAATAGTGAAGAATTTAATATGCTGGTGTTCGGTTTCATAATCAAATAGAGAAGAACCTGTTTCTGTTTTAAAATCTACCCAACCAAAGTTTCAAAGTGTCTCCAAAATTGTATTAAATTTGTATTAAATAGAAATATTCAACAAATATTTAGTAAAGGCCTTTAAGTGCCAGACACAGCTTTGGGTGCTGGGGATACAACATAACCTGCGTAGACCCTGCTTTTGCCTTCAGGAGCTTTTAGTCTGGCAGAGAAGTTAGATATTAATTTCATAATTAAATTTGTAGTGATCTAATTACAATTGTGATCATTGCCATGAGGGCGATAATTGAGCTGATCTAGCCTAGTCTGAGGGTAGGGAAAGTGAACGAGGATGGGATCAGAGAAGGATGACTTCAGAAAGCGGCATTTAAGCGAAGACCTAAAGAATGAGGGGGTCTCAGTGAACCTTCAGATAGACAGAACAGCATCAAATGGGAAGAAGCTTGCCACGTCTGAGAAGAGAGAAGGCCAGTGTGGTTGCAGTACAGACAGCAAGGCAGAATGGTGTCAGACTAGTCAGAAAATAAGCAGGGCCAGCATCATAGGAGCTCAGAGGCCATCTTAATAATTTAGGACTTCATGCTAAAAGCAATGGCAAGTCATCAAAGGTTTTAAAAGCAGCAGATGAACACGACCAGGTTCACAGATTCCCCTGGCTCAGTGAAGAGACCCAACAGTTCTTGGTGATAGTGGGGAAGCCAGTGATTACCCCCATCATGTCCATTAATTACCAGAAAAAAAACACCACAAAGAATAAGCAATCAAGGAAAGAGTACAACTTCAGTGGAACTCCCTCAGCTTCCACCCTCTAACCAAACTGCCATTCCTAGATCTGTATTTCAAACTTCTGGTGCAAACAGCTCTGGCAGCCATGTGAAAATAGGTCAAAGGCAGTAAGTAGGACTGAAAGCCGATGGACTAATTAGAGGGTTATTGTCTAGGTAAGTGATCTTGGTGATTCAGGAGCAGAGAAAAGTGAAGGGACAGGAGCCACAGAGAAGGTAGAATCTATAGTATTGTACATGGTGAATCTCCTTATTGGGATTATTACATACAGTTTTCAAAAATTAATGGTTTGGGTTCCTCTTGAAATTTGCATGACACTGGAATATGCTCACAAATTCTAATTACTTTTTCAAATATAAAACAAATAAAAATTGACCCTGCCAGAGGAATAAAGCCAACAATATTTAATCAATCTCAAATACTTTAGGAACTTACCAAAATGACATCTCATAGTTTAATTATAAACAATTCTCACCTAATCATTTAAAAAGACCTATTAAGAATGTGTGCTAGGCAACACAGTCTAGAATTACTTTTTGCAACTGGAAGTATTAAGTCTTGGGCTTCTACTTATTCAAAATTAACTTCCTCCCCTGCTAATCCAATTCTGTAAGGTTTTACTCAATGTTACTCTACATAAGCTGGACAAAAAGTATTAAATTGAGTGATAGTACATCTTTTATTAAAAAATAAACCATGTGAGTTATAATAACAGCCTTTGGAGACTGAAAGGTATGGCCAGTGGGCTCTTCCATTCTAGCTTTCTTACCTCCAATGTGCTAAGAAAATGAAAAAATAGACCCACTCACTAGATTGCCTACAAGACAGCCTCTCAAGCAAAGTAATGACATTTATATAAAAATAATTCCAGCATGGAACTATAGAATATGCATATCAAAGTAACAGCTTGGTTCTAAAACCTGTGGAGCCCAAAGTCAAGACCAAATAGCATAATCAATTCTCCCATAAGCATTTAGAATGTTTCCTTAATGTTGAGATGTGATAATAGTTGGGTGGCAGTGTCTTTTTGAAAAAGTCTGTTAAGGAGGAGAGACTGCTACTCGCTGAATCAGCTCTTGCAGTTTCCTTTGTTGTCCAATAGCCAGATAACAGGATATCAGAAAAAAATGAAAAAATGAGAAACAGGACAAGTTAAAGCATGTGATCAAAACCCGAGTTTGACAAGATTTATAAGACATCTGGGATTCTGGAAGAAGAAAGGAGAGAGACTTTAAGAGTAGCAGTGGTGTATGTTAGTGAAAGAAGGGAGAGAAAAGATGATAAAAGATTTCACTTCATGTTATGAAAGAATTCTTCCTTTTTTCTGTTTTGCAAAAAAAAAAAAAAAAAAAGAAAGAAAAATACAAACAAACAAAAACTGTAGTGAAGATTTTTAAATGCTTTTGAATTATTCTGGATGCCAGATTTATTATTCGTTGAATGTAATACCATCCTTAAGCAGAGCCCAATAAGATGTAATTTTATATGTTTACAGTAATATTGAAAATACCAATACTATTATACCTTCTTAAAATAGGCATGCATGGAATAATAGTAATACCATTCTAAGAACATAACAGCTCAAGTTTAATTGAGGTTACTTCCATATGCTAGAGCTTTCCTCTGCCAGGACTGTTCTCCCCTCTATCCTAAATTTTCATTGGGTCATTGCCTGCTCAGATATCACATCTAAGTTTAAACATCTGTTCTGCAGAGAGATCTTCTCAGAACCTATACCTGCAATGCTGTCCAAGAGGACTCCCTGCAATGATGAAAGTATTCTAAAGCCAAGTTGTCCTGTATGGTAGCCACATGTGACCACTTAACACCTGAAATATGGTAGTATGACTGGGGGGGGGGGTGAATTTTTAATTTAATTATAATTAAATTAAATAACTTTAAAATAAAAATAAAAGAAGTCTAAATATATAAAAGAAATCTAAATTACATTTAAATAGCCACATGGGGCTAGAGGTTACCTACCATACAAAATCACAGGCAAGACAAAGCCTAAGTTCTTTTATTTTGTTAATATTCTGTATGCCTCCTTTGTAGCGCCTGGCACATTTGCAGTTGTATAGTGTTTATAATTATTTGTTTAATGACCATCTTCCCCACTAAACTATCAAGACTGTCTTGATCCCACTCAAATAGTCCACACCTAACACACAGTGCCTACTCAAAGAGCTACTGACCGACTTATTTAAATAAAACTTTTCATTATTTTATCACTTAATATCAGCGAGTAATTTGTTGGTTACATGAATACCAAAAGTTGATGTAAGAAAACTGGAACACTAGCTGTTTACAAGGTGTGAACGTTCTGGTAAAGTCCAGAAAGTGCTACCAGAAATTATCAAAATCTGTGGGAAAATGTGTTTGCTACAGATTTTTCCTAAACACACACACACACACACACAAAACGCACACATACAAACATACAAACACAGCTGCCTTCAGAAAAGAGTCTTCTATTTTGCTCTATAATCTGTTCTGGCTATGATAATGATGACGCTCTTCTGCAAATGAGAAAATTCAATGCAAAACAAATTCACAATTTAGCACAGGAAGGTGTAAGAAAGTTGACACAAAGAAGCTGTCCCTCCCTAGTTTAAATGAACATTTTATATTCAGAGCATAGTAGCTAATTTTCTTAAATCCTTTTAAACATGTTAACTTCTCCAGAAGCAAATGTTCAATAGTTTTTCTTTGTCAACTTTGAAACTGAAAGACAAATATACTGTCATAATACAGTATGCAATACAGATACCTTAATACCCCCAGTGGGAATGGCGACATACAGGCATGGACGGTATCGATGAAGATACGAACTCCAGAGAAGAACAGTGGCTACAATTCACTGGCAAATATATGTGGTTTGTTCTTTCTCAATTAACTGGTTTGATCATTCACCCGTATATGCATCTCTCCATACATATGTCTGCCCTTTATAGTTATAGTATCTTTCACCATGGAACACACAGTCTGCATTCAAAATCAGAAAAGTACACGGGCAACTAAGATATAAGGCTGGAAGGAAAGCAGCACCCAAGACAAGTAGATAGCTCATGCTGGGAAGAACCATTAAGATAAGACAGTTCAAATGCTTGCAACAAACAGAGATCCAAAGTACTTCCATTAAGAATTTCTAATAAAAAATGCTAGTGCATAGCCTTCCCTCTCATTATGAAATCCTGAATTGAGACTCAACCTAAGAGAACATGGGGTGGGGCTGTAAGAACACATAAAAATTGAATAACGCATATGTGTTACATAAATTCATGGATTAATGATTAAGACAATCAGTGAATGGTTTAAATAAATAAGAGACAGTTCATTGCACCAATGTTTTGAGTCAAATGAAGCAATGTAGGGACCATTATTATAAAAACCTGTAGTATCAACCCAAATAAGCTCACTATGAAGAGTGATAGAAAAGCATACAATTATAACTTGTGCCTAAATTTTCTTCATCTGGTGTGTGCCTATCTTTTCAGGTGGCCTAGCAGGTAAAACTTACAAACCAAGACCATCAGGGCTCACGTGGCCCTTTCATGTCTCTTCTCATGATGAGTCTAGAGACATTTAATCATTTGAAGGTTGAAATACTAAGAAATTTCTGCCAAGTGCTATTATCATTCAGCAATAATTTAAACAATGGAAGTATTTGTCAAAAGTACAGAACAACCTACACAGATTTAACATGTCAAACCAATATGATAAAATTATTTTACTATTAAGGTAATTTTAAGATGGGTATGACATTTTGCTTTTTTGTCTTCTGAAAAAATGAAAAATGTCTTTGAAGAGTTATCAATTCCTGACCTTCAAACACTGACTATGGACGTAATGCAGAGATCATGGTGATTAAAACATGAATGTGAGCCTTATGGCCCAGGCTGGGAAGTTCGTTCCATTATCACAAAGTAAATTGAAGAGAGATTCAACATGGAGTCATGAAAATAATGCATTAACGGGAAGGAGAATACTATCATCTACTGAAAGCACTACGAATCAGGTAAGTGATGCCCATCCCCAATCCCTGGAGATTTGTTCACATGGCCTGGCTGAAACTGGTCTTGCAGAGTTTGACCTTTGTCTTTGGTCGTACAATGATAAAGACTCCACTTAATCCCACAGGAGTGAAAACGAGAGCATGTTACTGCTATGGGGTGAACAGCTAAAGGTTAATTGAGTTTTAGATACTTATCCCTAATTGTTCAAGATTTTATCCTAATATCAATTTCTGCATTAATGCACAGGCACCCTGAGGCCATAAGGAATAGATTCATTCTAAATTTAAATATATCCTTCCACCCGAAAAGAGAAGCATTTTCCCCAGATAATTATAATCAGACTCCAACTTCCCAGATGAAATAGTTCAAATTAATCAAACATTCCTCAAAATATTGCTTTAAGTGAGTAAATGACTGAAAGAGTTATCTAGTTAATCCAAGCACTATAGATACTCTATGTTGAAATTTGAAACATTAATTAAATATAAATATGAAAATACATAGCATGTAATCTTTCTTAGGGAACTATATTCTAAAAATACCAAAACTTCAACTTAATAAGTTAGAGATACTTTTCACTTTCTGTAAGTAGAAAACTGAGTAATCTTGGTTCAACAAGAGTAAGCTTGGCATGCCATTTACTCCAGCATTCAAGGCAGGTCATTAATAAAAAAAAAAAAAACAAATAAGTATTTTTAAGTCATTGGAATATGATTTTGTATAATCGGTCAATATCTTAAAAGGTACATCTGTTTATTGTCACAATAAACCATCTGGTAAGTTTGAGAGAGCCATTTTTGAGAGGTAAGAATGTGCCTAGCTTTCAGAACACCTGGTATAAAAAACTCTTAATT
The DNA here is from genome assembly GCF_028021215.1 of Eschrichtius robustus. Classification (NCBI taxonomy): domain Eukaryota; kingdom Metazoa; phylum Chordata; class Mammalia; order Artiodactyla; family Eschrichtiidae; genus Eschrichtius; species Eschrichtius robustus. The sequence goes on along the minus strand of NC_090835.1, from coordinate 29,384,047 downwards.
TACAAAACAAATAAAATTAAGGGAGATTGATTTGCATGGCAAAAGAATCCCCAGGTTAGGGGAAAACAAAATAAACCCTGCCTCTGTATGTTTAAGTTTACAATATTATCATTAATACATAACCTTTAAGACATACAACAGCAGCAACATCAATAACAATAGCTACAATTTATGGAGCAATTTGCGTCATCCACGTACTATGCTGAATCTATATATTTATTATCTCATTTAAGCCTCATAGCACTCCTAAGGGTTAGGTGCTCTCATTATTTTCCTTTTACAGTGACAACAATGGGACTTAAGAGTAACTTCTCAAGGTTGTATAACCTTGTTGGAAAAAGAAGATGAAGCAAAATTAAATTTTAATTTTTAAAAGGCTTTAGGGGAATGGAACTGTGAATATCTACATGCTTTTGCATGAGTCAAAGTTTAATTGTCTGACTGCGTATTTTCCATCTTTTCAGACATTTTTTAGAAATACAAACCAATCATCAATTATTATCACTACCAGCTTCCAACCACTCTGAGCCTTCTGAACTGATAAGGCAGAGGTGGAGGGATGTTTCTTAGGTGATTTCATTCATCATATGGTATCCAATAGAGAATAGGGGACTAGCAACGTCTTGGTTCAAGCATGACTGGAAGTTTTATAATCTCAAAAGCGTTTATAAAGTTCAGTCACTTCCCAGTTCTACCATGCCAGCAGGATGGCAACCACATAACAAAAGAGCCACAGAGTGGTTTCTGGCACTTATTTTCATGACCAAGGACCTTGCATCCTTTGAAACGCCATGACTCATAAAGTAACTAAATAGTTCATGGGTAACACCTTGGTGCTTGATGCCATCATACATAAATAATTCTACACTTCCCAAATATTCTGTTCTTGTGATTTGCCCCCAAGATTCTTCCCCAGCTTAGCAGAGGTGTGCTAAATTGCTTAATGGGAAAAAAAAAAAAAATACTATTATACACGAAACAACAAAAAACACATAGAGCTATCCCACTGCGTAGATATAATTTCAAAGAACAGGGAAGAGAGTGGATTTAAAAGATCTGTCTGCACTGACCCCCCTTCTCCCGTTCAATATCAGAGATGCCTACGTTTAATATTAGGCCTCTCTAAATCAGACTTCTTCAACCTTAGCTTACTAGGATTGCTGGCCTACACAATCATTATTCTTTTTCTGTGCAAGTGGATAGACTAAGGGCTTGAGGCTGTGATAATTGCTCTGTGAGTATGGCCTGTTCCAAAGGCCCAGAGTAACCACAATCTTAGGTCCACAATTGTGTCTCTGAAAATGTTTCTCAGAAGCCTAGAGCTGCACTGTCTAATATCATACCTGGTAGCTATAAGTAGCTGTTTACATTTAAATTTAATTAAATAATTAATAATTGCTACTACACTGGACAACACAAATACAGTTCTACTGAACTGTTTTGGCCTAGAGCAACATTCCTAACCTGTTACCTTGGCCAGGGCTTTATATCAAGACCAGTCAATGGATTTAGGCTCACATGCCAACACTGGTCACTTTGAATTGGCTTCCTGGAGTAGAAAAAAATTGCAGTGCCTGAAATAGTGATGTCTCTTTGGGACACAGAATTGGGGAGTGGTGGCCACATATGCCAAATAAGACTCCTAAAGACCTTCTACCAGCAGTAATATAAAACTGCCAAAAATCAAAAACATGAGACTACCAGACCTCAGAGATTACCCATGTCTCTCCATGGGCCACTTAAAAATAAGCATGAAAGAAGTTTTTTCCCCTGGGCACTCGGAGTTAAATAAAGTCTTTAGTATCATCCCTAATCACAATCTAGGTCTGATCCAAGACAGACCAGTCATACTAATTAAGTGAGAAAATACTCTACAAATCAGTAATACAGATAATACTGATACAATATTTTAAATTCCTATTTACCTACATGAAAACCTTACCCTCTAAATAACACTCTTCTTTTTTCTGTTAAGTAAACAACTGCGCCACTGTTAACAGCTCCAACCTAGCACCCATATTCTTCCCTGATGGAGCTCAATAATCTCATCAGAGGTTTTTCTCCTCACTTAGGAATCATTTCGGGGTACTCTGACTCCAACAGGCCTCTCAGAAACCAAACAGAACTGTACACAGTACATCAAATGCAGCGTCTGGTCTAGTCTAAATTCCTAAATGACAAGCACAGCTAGCACAACACGCATTTGGAATGAGGCAGAGAATGAGAAATCAGGCCTCTACCTATCATTAGCCATCATCTCCCCAGACGCTAACTCCCCTCCCTGCCAAACCACCCTTACCTGCCAGAGACCTCTTGCTGATGTCATGATTACCTTGTCAAATCAAATTTAGCAGTACACAAGCCATCAGGAGCGACATTCCTCCTTTTGCATTTTCATTCGCTAGGAACATATGAACTCTACTGAGTCGGTAGACCCTCCGTTATCTGCTGCAATTCTAAACCATTTGAATTGCATCACTAAAATGAATTGGCACTGAAAACAAAGTAATAAGAATGCATATTGATAGAAAAGTAGGTAGGAACTAGGGGTCTCTTTCATGCTGGCTTGCCAGTGAATTCCGAGAACTTCGATGAGGCCGAAGTGATGTTTATTTCAGCTATGAACACTGGGTGAAATCTCATTTTATAAAGGCCTGAAGGACTTGCCAGTCATGGTTGTGATTGGTAATAAAACATAAATCACTGGAAACTTGAATTAGATATTCCTATCCCAAATCTCTGGAGCAGTTGTTCTCAACCAAGGGCCAATTTTCCTCCTTTCTCACCCCTTAGGTGTATTTGGCAATGTCTACTAACATTTTTGGTTGAGGGTGCTACTGGCATCTAGTGAGTAGGGATCGGAGATGCTACTAAACATCCTACAATGCACAGGAAGGTCCCCTCACAAACAAAGAATTATCCAGCCCCAAATGTCAATAATGCCAAGGTTGAAAATCACACCCTAAAGCTGTGCATGGTCACTATCACTTACTTGATTATTTGGGGACTTATAATTTGCATGGACATGAGCTACTTTTGGGGGGGGCGGGGGAGGGGAGATTCCTTCTGTCCATTCACAGATTTCAAGCTTAACAAATGCACTGTTACAATTAAAAGGTAAAGAGGTACAGCTATTAGTAAAAATATTTTTCAACATGGGCTGTTTTGCTATTTGTTCAATCCTTGTTATCTAGTCTTCTTAACTAATAGGGTAATTTTATTTTTAATTCACCATCAGCATTTTGCCAGTGAGAACTTGTTGGATCACTTTCTCACTGGCAAAAAGACATTAATTACCAAAAAGCAGAATGTGACCATCTTTACAAAACTAGGTCTTTTCTGGAAAAATGTCAAAATTGCCTTACAACTTTAGAGAAGATTTTTTTTTAAATTCTACAGTTACTATTACCTATTTAATAATAATGACTTTCACAATTCTTAAAGACAGAGTTCACAACAGAAATGATGGATAAAGCAGAATTAAGTGGTGTTATTTCCCATCTTTTAGAGAATCCAACTACAGTTTGAGGGTTTGGTATCTCTGTGCCCATGCAAGAACGTGGTAAAGCACTTTTCTTTCACACATGCTATAGAAGGTTAAAGCAAACACACAGTAGTTAACCCCTAATAGTTGATTAGTCCCATTCTTGCTTTGTCATTTCCTTACCATGTACTGATCAGTGATGCTACACACATATATGTAAAAAAAATGGGAATCAATATTCCTCAGCATTTTCTACCATTAAGGCATGTTTAAAACCTGGCAACATGCTGTGTCCACCTGTTACAACTTTTGCTGTCCTAAGTCTTTATTAATATTACCAGTAAAGGAAAACATCAAGTATCACCATTTTAACAGCAGAAGAAAATGCTTGCACTTAGAAGGTAGGGTCTAAATCCTCAAATTGAATGAAAATCTAAAATACTGAGAGGAGACCTTCAAGATGGTGGAGGAATAAGACATGGAGATCACCTTCCTCCCCACAAATACATCAGAAATACATCTACATGTGGAACAACTCCTACAGAACACCTACTGAACGCAGGCAGACCTCAGATTTCCCAGAAAGCAAGAAAATCCCCACGTACCTGGGTAGGGCAAAAGAAAAAAGGAAAAACAGAGACAAAAGAATAGGGATGGGACCTGCACCTCTGGGAGGGAGCTGTGAAGGAGGAAAAGTTTCCACACGCTAGGAAGCCCCTTCTCTGGTGGAGACTGGGGGTGGCGGAGGGGGGAAGCTTTGGGGCCGCGGAGGAGAACGCAGCAACAGGGGTGTGGAGGGCAAAGCGGAGAGATTCCCGCACAGAGGATCGGTGCCAACCAGCACTCACCAGCCCGAGAGGCTTGTCTGCTCACCCACTGGGGGCAGGTTGGGGCTGGAAGGTGGGGCTCTGGCTTCAGAGGTCAGATCCCAGGGAGAGGACTGGGGTTGTCTGCATGAACACAGCCTGAAGGGGACTAGTGCACCACAGTTAGCCAGGAGGGAGTCCGGGAAAAAGTCTGGAACTGCCTAAGAGGCAAAAGAACATGGTTTCACAGTACGCAAGGAGAGGGGATTCAGAGCACCACCTAAATGAGCTCCGGACACCCACACAAGCCACGGCTATCAGTGCGGACACCAGAGATGGGCATGAGACACTAAGGCTACTATTGCAGCCAGCAAGAAGCCTGTGTGCAAGCACAGGTCACTATCCACACCTCCCTTCCCGGAGCCTGTGCAGCCCGCCACAGCCAGGGTCCTGTGATCCAGAGAAAACTTCCCCAGGAGAACACACGGCACACCTCAGGCTGTTGCAACATCACGCTGGCCTCTGCCACCACAGGCTTGCCCCACATTTTGTACCCCTCCCTCCCCCCGGCCTGAGAGAGCCAGAGCTCCCGATTCAACTGCTCCTTTAGCCCCGTCCTGTCTGAGCGAAGAACAGACGCCCGCAGGTGACCTACATGCAGAGGTGGGGCCAATCCAAAGCTGAACCCCAGGAGCTGTGCGAACAAAGAAGAGAAAGGGATATCTCTCCCAGCAGCCTCAGGAGCAGCAGATTAAATCTCCACAATCAACTTGATGTACCCTGCGTCTCTGGAATACCTGAATAGACAACGAATCATCCCAAATTGAGGAGGTGGACGTTGGGAGCAACTGTAGACTTGGGGTTTGCTTTCTGCATCTGATTTGTTTCTGGTTTTATGTTTATCTTAGTTTAGTATTTAGAACATATTATCATTGGTAGATTTCTTTATTGATTTGGTTGCTCTCTTCCTTGTTTTTTCCTACATTTAGATATATATTTTTTTTCCTTTTTCTCTTTTTGTGAGTGTGTATGTGTATGCTTCTTTGTGTGATTTTTCCTGTATAGCTTTGCTTTTACCATTTGTCCTAGGGTTCTGTCTGTCCGTTTTTTGTTGTGTGGTTTTTTGTTTTTTTTTTTTAGTATAGTTTTTAGCACTTGTTATTATTGGTGGATTTCTTTTTTGGTTTGGTTGCTCTCTTCTTTCTTTCTTTTAAAATTTTTGTATTACTTTTAAATTTTTTACTTTTAATAACCTTTTTTTACTTTAATAACTTTATATTATTTTATTTTATTTTTTCTTTCTTTCTTTTTTTCTCCCTTTTCTTCTGAGCCATGTGCCTGGCAGGGTCTTGGTGCTTGGGCCAGGTGTCAGGCCTCAGCCTCTGAGGTGGGAGAGCCAAGCTCAGGACATTGGTCCACCAGAGACCTCCCGGCTCCACGTACTATCAAATGGCAAAAGCTCTCCCAGAGATCTCCATCTCAACGCTAACACCCAGCTCCATTCAACGACCAGCAAGCTACACTGCTGGACACCCTATGCCAAGCAACTATCAAGTTGGAACACAACCCCATCTATTAGCAGAGAGGCTGCCTAAAATCATACTAAGCTCACAGACACCCCAAAACACACCACCAGACTCGGGCCTGCCCACCAGAGAGACAACATAGAGCCCCAAACACCAGAGCACAGGCACCAGCCCCCTCCACCAGGAAGCCTACACAAACCACTGAACCAAACTTACCCACTGGGGGCAGACAGCAAAAACAATGGAAACTACAAACCTGCAACCTATGAAAAGGAAACCCCAAACACAGTAAGTTAAGCAAAATGAGAAGCCAGAGAAATACACAGCAAATGAAGAAGCAAGGTAAAAACCCACCAGACCAAACAAATGAAGAGGAAATAGGCAGTCTACCGGAAAAAGAATTCAGAGTAATGATAGTAAAGATGATCCAAAATCTTGGAAATACAATGGAGAAAATACAAGACACGTTTAACAAGGACCTAGAAGACCTAAAGAGCAAACAAACAATGATGAACAACACAATACATGAAATTAAAAATTCTATAGAAGGAATCAATAGCAGAATAACTAGGGCAGAAGAATGGATAAGTCACCTGGAAGATAAAATAGTGGAAATAACTACTGAAGAGCAGAATAAAGAAAAAAGAATGAAAAGAATTGACGACAGTCTCAAGAGACCTCTGGGACAACAGTAAACGCACCAACATTCGAATTATAGGGGTCCCAGAAGAAGAAGAGAAAAAGAAAGGGACTGAGAAAATATTTGAAGAGATTATTGTTGAAAACTTCCCTCACATCGGAAAGGAAATACTCAGTCAAGTCCAGGAAGCACAGAGAGTTCCATACAGGATAAATCCAAGGGAAACAGGCCAAGACACATATTAAACTATTCAAAAATTAAACACAAAGAAAAAATATTAAAAGCAGCAAGGGAAAAGCAACAAATAACATACAAGGGAATCCCCATAAGGTTAACAGCTGATCTTTCAGCAGAAACTCTGCAAGCCAGAAGGGAGTGGCAGGACATATTTAAAGTGATGAAAGGGAAAAACCTACAACCAAGATTAATCTCCCCAGCAAGAATCTCATTCAGATTCAACAGAGAAATTAAAACCTTTACAGACAAGCAAAAGCTAAGAGAATTCAGCACCACCAAACCAGCTTTACAACAAATGCTAAAGGAACTTCTCTAGGCAGGAAACACAAGAGAAGGAAAAGACCTACAATAACAAACCCAAAACAATTAAGAAAATGGTAATAGGAACATACATATCGATAACTACCTTAAAAGTAAATGGATTAAATGCTCCAAACAAAAGACAAAGACTGGCTGAATGGATACAAAAACAAGACCTGTATATATGGTGTCTACAAGAGACCCAACTCAGACCTAGGGACAGATACAGACTGAAAGTGAGGGGATGGAAAAAGATATTCCATGCAAATGGAAATCAAAAGAAACCTGGAGTAGTAATTCTCATATCAGACAAAACAGACTTTGAAATAAAGACTATTACAAGAGACAAAAAAGGACACTACATAATGATCAAGGGATCAATCCAAGAGGAAGATATAGCAATGGTAAATATTTATGCACCCAACATAGGAGCACCTCAATACATAAGGCAAATGCTAACAGCCATAAAAGGGGAAATCAACAGTAACACAAAAATAGTAAGGGACTTTAACACCCCACTTTCACCAATGGACAGATCATCCAAAATGAAAATAAATAAGGAAACACAAGCTTTAAATGACACATTAGAGAAGATGGACTTAATAGATATTTATAGGACATTCCATCCCAAAACAACAGAATACACTTTCTTCTCAAGTGGTCATGGAATATTCTCCAGGATAGATCATATCTTGGGTCACAAATCAAGCCTTGGAAAATTTAAGAAAACTGAAATTATATCAAGCATCTTTTCCGACTACAATGCTATGAGACGAGATATCAATTACAGGAAAATATCTGTAAAAACAACAAACACATGGAGGCTAAACAATACACTACTAAATAATGAAGAGATCACTGAACAAATCAAAGAGGAAATCAAAAACTACCTAGAAACAAACGACAATGAAAACACGACAATCCAAAACCTATGGGATGCAGCAAAAGCAGTTCTCAGAGGGAAGTTTATAGCGATATAATCCTACCTCAAGAAACAGGAAACATCCAAATAAACAACCTAACCTTACACCTAAAGCAATTAGAGAAAGAAGAACCAAAAAACCCCAAAGGTGGCAGAAGGAAAGAAATCATAAAGATCAGATCAGAAATAAATTAAAAAGTAATGAACTAAACAATAGCAAAGATCAATAAAAGTAAAAGCTGTTTCTTTGAGAAGATAAACAAAATTGATAAATCGTTAGCCAGACTCATCAAGGAAAAAAAAGGGAGAACATTCAAATCAGTAGATTTAGAAATGAAAAAAGGAAAAGTAACCAGTGACACTGCAGAAAGACAAAGGATCATGAGAGAGTACTACAAGCAACTATATGCCAATAAATGGACAACCTGGAAGAAATGGACACATTCTTAGAAAAGCACAACCTTCCAAGACAGAACCAGGAAGAAATAGAAAATATAAATAGACCAATCACAAGCACTGAAACTGAAACTGTGATTAAAAATTTCCAACAGATGAAAGCCAAGGACCAGATGGCTTCACAGGCAAATTCTATCAAACATTTAGAGAAGAGCTAACACCTATCCTTCTCAAACTCTTCCAAAATATAGCAGAGGGAGGAACACTCCTCAGCTCATTCTACGAGGCCACCATCACCCTGATACCAAAACCAGAGAAAGATATCACAAAGAAAGAAAACTACAGGCCAATATCACTGATGAACATAAATGCAAAAATCCTCAACAAAATACTAGCAGACAGTATCCAAGAGCACATTAAAAGGATCATACACCATGATCAAGTGGGGTTTATCCCAGGAATGCAAGGATTCTTCAATATATGTAAATCAATCGATGTGATAAACCATATTAACAAATGGAAGGATAAAAACCATATGATCATCTCTACAGATGCAGAGAAAGCTTTCAACAAAATTCAACACCCATTTATGATAAAAACTCTCCAGAAAGTGGGCATAGACGGAACGTACCTCAACATAATAAAGGCCATATATGACAAACCCACAGCCAACATTGTCCTCAATGGTGAAAAACTGAGACCATTTCCTCTAAGATCAGGAAAAAGACAAGGTTGCCCACTCTCACCACTATTATTCAACACAGTTTTGGAAGTTTTAGCCACAGCAATCAGACAAGAAAAAGAAATAAAAGGAATCCAAATCGGAAAAGAAGAAGTAAAGCTGTCACTGTTTGCAGATGATATGATACTATACACAGAGAATCCTAAAGATGCAGCCAGAAAACTACTAGAGCTAATCAATGAATTTGGTAAAGCAGGATAGAAAATTAATGCACAGAAATCTCTTGCATTCCTATACACTAATGATGAAAAATCTGAAAGAGAAATTAAGGATACACTCCCATTTACCACTGTACCAAAAAGAAAAAAATACCTAGGAATAAACCTACCTAAGGAGACAAAAGACCTGTATGCAGAAAACTATAAGACACTGATGAAAGAAATTAAAGATGATACAAACAGATGGAGAGATATACCATGCTCTTGGATTGGAAGGATCAACATTGTGAAAATGACTATACTATCCAAAGCAATCTACAGATTCAATGCAATCCCTACCAAACTACCAATGACATTTTTAACAGAACTAGAACAAAAATTTTCACAATTTGTATGGAAACACAAAAGACCCCCAATAGCCAAAGCAATCTTGAGAAAGAAAAACGGAGCTGGAGGAATCAGGCTCCCTGATTTCAGACTATACTACAAAGCTACAGTAATCAAGACAGTATGATACTGGCACAAAAACAGAAATATAGATCAATGGAACAGGATAGAAAGCCCAGAGATAAATCCATGCACATATGGTCACCTTATCTTTGATAAAGGAAGCAAGAATACACAATGGAGAAAAGACAGCCTCTTCAATAAGTGGTGCTGGGAAAACTGGACAGCTACATGTAAAGGAATGATATTAGAACACTCCCTAACACCATACACAAAAATAAACTCAAAATGGATTCAAGACCTAAATGTAAGGCCAGACAGTAGAAAACTCTTAGAGGAAAACATAGGCAGAACACTCTATGATGTAAATTACAGCAAGATTCTTTTTGACCCACCTCCTAGAGAAATGGAAATAAAAACAAAAATAAACAAATGGGACCTAATGAAACTTAAAAGCTTTTGCACAGCAAAGGAAACCATAAATAAGATGAAAAGACAACCCTCAGAATGGGAGAAAATATTTGCAAATGAAGCAACTGACCAAGGATTAATCTCCAAACTTACAAGCAGCTCATGCAGCTGAATATCAAAAAAACAAACAACCCAATCCAAAAATGGGCAGAAGACCTAAATAGACATTTCTCCAAAGAAGATATACAGATTGCCAACAAACACATGAAAGGATGCTCAACATCACTAATCATTAGTGAAATGCAAATCAAAAGTACAATGAGGTATCACCTCACACAGGTCAGAATGGCCATCATCAAAAAATCTACAAACAAGAAATGCTGGAGAGGGTGTGGAGAAAAGGGAACCCTCTTGCACTGTTGGTGGGAATGCAAAATTGATAGAGCCACTATGGAGAACAGTATGGAGGTTCCTTAAAAAACTAAAAATAGAACTACCATACGACCCAGCAATCCCACTACTGGGCATATACCCTGAGAAAACCATAATTCAAAAAGAGTCATGTACCACAATGTTCATTGCAGCTCTATTTACAATAGCCAGGACATGGAAGCAACCTAAGTGTCCATCGACAGATGAATGGATAAAGAAGATGTGGCACATATATACAATGGAATATTACTCAGCCATAAAAAGAAATGAAATTGAGTTATTTGTAGTGAGGTGGATGGAGTTAGAGTCTATCATACAGAGTGAAGTAAGTCAGAAAGAGAAAAACAAATATCGTATGCTAACACATATATATGGACTCTACAAAAAAAAACAGAAATGGCTCTGAAGAACCTAGAGGCAGGACAGGAATAAAGACGCAGATGTAGAGAATGGACTTGAGGACACGGTGAGGGGGAAGGGTAAGCTGGGACGAAGTGAGAGAGTGGCATGGACATATGTACACTACCAAATATAAAACAGATAGCTAGTGGGAAGCAGCCACATAGCACAGGGAGATCAGCTCGGTGCTCTGTGACCACCTAGAGGGGTGGGATAGGGAGGGTGGGAGGGAGACGCAACAGCGAGGAGATATGGGGATATGTGCATATGTCTGGCTGATTCATCTTTTTATAAGGCAGAAACTAACACACCATTGTAAAGCAATTATACTCCAATAGAGATGAGAAAGAGAGAGAGAAAAGAGAAAGAAGAGAGAGAGAGACAGAGAGAAAGGAAGAAAGGAAAGAAGGAAGGAAGGAAGGAAGGAAGGAAGGAAGGAAGGAAGGAAGGAAGGAAGGGAGGAAGAAAAGTAAAATAAAATAAAATACTAACTGAGAAAATAAATTACACCATGTATGTATCGTCATCTCCAACACCTTGCTTTGCCTCTGAATTTTCAAATCAACTATTTCATAAAATACTAGTCTTGATTAAATAAATAGAAGTGACCCCAAGTCATCTTTGTCTGGTTCTATGATATGCTATTTTTATCTTAAAAATACGAATTAAATGTTTCAGAAGGAATCTTGATCTTCCAATTTGGGAAGGAGAAAAGGACCAACATTTCATGCTTGGATTCTGATATCATAGTGGGAATTGACAAAACACTCAAAGATGAAGCAGGCTTTAACTCACATAAAAATTGCCAAAGGATAGCTCCATTTTGAACCAGTATGGAACATAATTACAACATCTTTAAAAAAAAAAACAAAACAAAAAAACCCCACCATTTTAAACCATGATAGCCCCTCAGCACAATCAAAAGATACACAATTGCTCAAAAAAAAAAATGAAAGAAACTTGTTATTCATTCCCCAAGTACACACAATGCTTTAGGACAAGCACTGTGTGAGAGATGAACAAAGCTAGAAGGCACGTACATACTAGCAAAAAAAAAACAAAAAAACAAAACCCGGAAATCATTTAAATGAAAACCTGTAGTCAGGAGTCTAATTTTATGCTCATTGCATTCTCCTCCTCCTCTATGCAGCTTTTAAATATGCTCATCTTGTTCTAATTGCTCAGTAATGGACATAGCCTTCTAAGCAAAACCCTATTATTACAGCAAAGAAAAACGAACAGATAAGTTGTTAACACAACAGACTCTTGTTACAATTAAAAAGAAAAGAAATTCACGCAAAATAACATTTCCTATATACCCATCACCTAGTCTAACCCTGGTGTCTTAAACATGCCTCTACTTCATTCTACAACTCAAGGCAAAACAGAAATGAGAAATATCTATTCCAGCCAGTTAAAAAATATAAGGCAGCAGTAAGTTTTGTGACCACCAGCCAACGAGCCACAGTGGAGAGGTATCCACTGAGGATGAATCTCTCATGTCCTCAATAACTTTTGACAATGTCTTAAATCAACCACAGAATACAAGATACATAGCTTTATGTATACAATTCTTAAGTGTAATAAATCTATACTGTTGGGCACAGTAAATAAAGAGCAGCCCACATGAAAAGTTAATTTTATAGTATTTAATTATTGTTAAAAATTAGAGATAAAGACACAGAAGTTTAAAAGAAAAAGAAAACAGTAACTCTGAACAGTCATATACATGATTATATATAAGTTGGTTATTCTAAAGGGGTGTAAAGCACAATTCTTTTGAGTTAAATATTAATATGATTTTACAGTATTACTCTAAGAGATCACCTTGCATTTCTTCAGTGCCCTGGGAAATCTGTAAAAATTTGGTAATATCCTTCCTTACATGAAATAATAGAAATAATAACTAACCCTCTAGTGCTAATTATGTAGCAGGTGATGCTCTAAGTGCTATACACATATTAATACAACCCTACGTTACCTATGAGGAAACTGAGGCACGGAGCAAGTAACTTGGCCAGAGGCACAGAGCTCCAGAGACCATGTTCACTGGTCTGTTCTGCCTCCAGAGGAGTCCCTCTTTCCCCACCTTTTTCTTGCTCCCCCATCCTCCAATTGTTTGATTACCACCAAATAGCCATGATCCGAAGCCAAGGATCCATAACCATCACGTGTGAGCTGCACGCTTGTGAGGAATCACTTTTCTGGCAGCACATTTGAGGGATTCAAGGATTTAGAACACCATGAAACAATTCAGCAGTAATGACAAGGCAATAATTCTTGAAGGGGCAACCTCACTTTACAGTGTCCATAAAAGCATCTATGATTATTGTACCATTCCCTTATTCCTCTTCCTGCACTCCATCACTGTTTGGACAGAAACCAGTGACTGCCCTGCCAGCTCCCTCATATACCCAGAGAACAAGCATCACTCACTTTTTGGTAAACAGCAATCTTTCTTCAAGCTGGTTATGACCTCATACTCCACTTCCTGCCTCTTCTTCATGCAATGTCTTCTATTCTACATGCTTGTCCCATCACAGTACACATGGCTGAAACCACTAATCTAAAACCCAGTACCCTACCTGCAAAAGAACACCACCCAACAAACCAACCAGCCCACACCCTCATTAAGGAGGGTCTACTGTGTATCGCAGGCAATAAATGGCACGTGCCTGACATGCACTGACAGCCCTTTAAAGCAGATAACTCATCCATTACAGGCATCAGTTCATTGCAAGTTTACAAAGGACAAGCAATATGTCCAAGACTTCATGGCTAGTTAGGGTGAAGGCAGGATTCTAACCAGGATTCTGTTCTAGAAAGTCCACACTTAGTGATATTGTTCTTACTCCTCCTTTGCCTAAGGATAGCTTACTTATTCTTCGATTTCTCTCCCACTTGTCTGCATTCTCCTTAGGGGCAGGTTCTATGCTTTGTTCACCCTCCGTTTCTATTGTATCAGTATTACACTCCCTAAGAAATGGGTTATCAGAACTTCCTGAACTAGTCAAAATATGAGAGGACAGAACCTAGCAATCAATAAGCACCTACGTGGTTATGGTATAAATGGATGCACACAGATTAGGATTAATAGAATTCTTAGAAAGACTAAGTTTAACTTAGGTCAAAAGCATTGTTATAGAATAATAGCCCTGAATTCCCAGTTCTCTCTCTTACCTTCCTGCCTCTGCCCTCTTTCTCCATCACTATTTCTTAATCTCTCTCTCTCTGTTCCTTCCCTCTCTCCGTTTGTCTCAGTCCATCTTGTTCATACACCACCAGTGTTGCCACTAGTCACTGCAGCTACTGCATTCATTAACACACCATATACCTTGTCAACAATCTCATGTGAAATATTCTGCACCACATTTGAGATAAAACCCTAACTAAGCACACTAGTGGTATTGGTATGACAAAGAACTCACCTCAACTGTACTTCAGGTAGCTTTCTGCACAAGACAAGTCTCCTAGGCTAAGTAGCCCCAAACCTGACACCCAGATCTGAGAAGATGGGTGATGCCTTTCCATCTCTCCTGTATATATTGCTACGGTCTGAATGTACCCTCACAAAATTCACATATTGGGATCTGTTAAGATAGTGTTAGAAAATGGAGCCTTTGGGAGGTGATTAGGTCATGAGAGTGGTGCCCTCATGAATGGGATTAGTGCCCTTATAAAAGAGATCCCACAGAGCTCCCTAGATGCTTCCAACATGTGAGTATACAATGAGAAGTTTGCAACCCAGAAGAGGGTCCTCACCCAACCACGCTGCCACCTTGATCTCAGACTTCAAGCATCTAGAACTGTGAGAAATAAACTCCTCTTGTTTATAAGCTACCTAGTCTGTGATATTTTACTATAGCAGTTCAAACAGACTAAGATGTATATGCACTCATACATAATTACTTTCCTTTGGCACACTATGACATCTTCATATAATAATACAGTCCTCCCTACACACCAGCTCTTGTGCTAAAAGTTTTTCATGCATCCTCTCATAGAAGCGTCACCCAAATTTCACTCTATAGGGCCCACTGTCATCTGCATGACACAGATGAGGAGGCCGAGGCACAGTGGGTCTCAGTAACTTGCCTAAAGTCACAAAGTTACTAAGTGGAAGATATTCATTCCTAGAACCCACATTTTCTCAACAAAATTTCCCCCAGCACCCTCTGGCTGCTTTTGGTCAGCCTGGGGTTCTTTGTGTGGCAGGAAGTTCCTAACTGACAATTACCCTTATTTCCACCGCACTGGAACGGCATTATCCTTGTATAGGTGCTAGATTTAGTAGTTCATTCACATTCACTAATTGATTTTCTATATAAGATGTTGGCAAAGTGTGGTCCCTAGACCAGCAGCATCAGCATCACTTGGGAGTGTGTAAGAAATGCACATCTTCAGGCCCTATCCCAGACCTACTGCACCACAAACTCTGGGGCTGGGCCCCAACTGCATGGGATTTAATAAGCCTTCCAGAGAATTCTGATGCATGCGAAAGTTTGAGAATTACCACTCTACCCCATATTTACTGCAAGTTTTGGGTAACGGTCTCTTTGAAGACTCACTGTCAGAAATGAAGGTAGAAAATGCATGGTGAGGCATCTTGCTTCAGTAACACACAGGGGCACATTCTGTCTACAATTCCTCACACTGTCATCTGTCCTCACACAAAGGCTTTCGGCTCTTAATTTCCAAATTACAACTACCTAACAGCTTTTAAAATGAATGTCTGGCTTAGCAGATTTTAAAATACTACAAGAGGGGGTGGGGATGGTGGTGTGATGAATTAGGCGATTGGGAATGACATGTATACACTGATGTGTATAAAACTGATGACTAATAAGACACTGCTGTATAAAAAAAATAAAATTTAAAAATTTAAAAATTTAAAAAAATAATAAAATAAAATAAAATACTACGAGAGTAAGTATCTTTGTTTCTGGATTGGACTTGTCCAATGCAAACAAGAGAGGCAGGGCCACAGGTGACTGACCCATCACTCTACCTGTGAGAGCAAATTCATTAGCCCTCAACATTAGTATCATATTTATGTGCCAAGTACAGTTTGTAATGAGGTCTTTACCATGCAACCATACTTCAAGCAATCATTCATTTAAGTAAACACATTTTAATTACTGTCATTTCTTTCATTATTTATTCACTAGCCTACAATACACCTATCAGAAGAAACACTTCTTATTTGACTGTCACCTCTTTCCTGGGTCCTATATATACCACCACCAGCCCCATCTCCATATTTTTTCTCTTAAGTAAAGTTAATCACTACACCAGTTCTTGGGGACTTGGAGGCTACTGGGATGGCTGACCAACCCTAACGGCTGGCGGAGCCTTTGATCTGCTCCACTGAGAACCCTTTTCACACGTTCTCACAATACATCTGTCTGCTGCAATTAGGGTGTTGCAAAGCTGTTGTTGATAAAGTGACATTTGCTCTAAGCACTGTCACTTTGAAGAATAGCCAAGAAGGAAAATGAAAATCAATGTAATTACAAGTTATCAGCTTCAAATTTGATTCACTTACTTGCTTCAAAACTGCCAAATGAAAATAATTTCAGTTTACCTGAGTAACAGTACATGGATATTCAAATTTTTAAAAGCTTAATTTTGAATCTCAATTTCTAATATTAAAAAGAGGAAAAGCACTCAGTCCCATTTTCTCTAGTTAGAAAACTCTAATTCTTCACAAAATACTTGCAATTGAGGGGCTGCCTGATAATTCACTATAGTAAGTATTGAAATGGGTGTTTTAAGCCAAATGCTTATTAAACACTTTGCTTCTGCCTTTACTGAATGATTTTTTTTTTTTTTTTTAATTCTAATCACTGTTTGGGACAGAAGGTGGCACCCAAACAAGGTATTATTTATGATCAATTCAATACAATGAATAGTTTGATTACTTGGTATTTATTATGATTCTACTATGCCCATATTTTCTGTACTAATTGTTATGAAAAAAGATACTTTCACAAAAGGAACAATTGAGCATGAGTTTCTTGAAAGCAACTTAGGAAACTCTGATCAAGTAGATAATTCCATCAAGCGGACAGCATGACCAACTTCCAACTGATGAATGTGGACAACACATTCCTTAAGAGAAGTCAAAGCCCAAAGGCTGCCCCACACAAATTTTGTTTGCCCCCATATAATTATTTTTTTAATTTAAATTAACTGTCAACTTTAAAGATTCAAGAGACTGCACTTAAATACCTAGATTTTCATCACCTCTTGAAAAATTGGCCACAGTGGGCTCTTAACCCACATGGCAACAACTGGCTGGCCTCACTCCATGCTTCCTGCCTGGCTCCTGAGGGCCTCTGAGACTGTCACCCCTGTTTTGTGTTTTGTGGTAGTTGGAGGGAAGTTCTCTTATTATCGGCTTGGAGTCATCCAAGAGGATATGAAAAGGAGGTGGGATAGACGGTAAAATTTGGAGAATGCACAGGAAAGAAAAAGGGGAGAGGGATGGGGTGTCTCTTAGGATACAGTTATGGTGTAAGCAAAACCTCAGGAGTGAAGGTGGGGGAGGGATGTATAAGGCAAGGTGAAACAGTGTGAATGGACTGGTCTGACTGGGTGAGGTGTAGGAACAGGAATATTGGGAGAAAGGCTTGAGAAGACTGAGTGGAGAATGACTGGAGAGAGCCTTGAATGCCAACTCAAGGAGCTTCTGGGACATTATCCAAGTTACAGCTCTTAATTTCCTTTTGAGAAACAAATCAACCCCCTCTACATGCAATTTCAGTGTATTTAAATGCCCACTTAAGTGTGGATAACCTGCCCTACCTCTCAACCCCCAATCCTTCCAGTCAAGGAATAACATTTATTAATACGACAGTAACCTGGCAGCAATGGTGCCCAAACTCAAAGAGGCCTGGCAATGGAAGCAGAGAGAGCACTTTGGCAAGGAAGGAGAAAGGCTAAGGAAGCAGCACACAGGCACCTGAGTACTGGCCGGGTTCTAATCCTGATTCCACCACTCTTAAGTACCACGGCCTTCTACAAGTCATTTAATATCTCTGAGCCTCAGTTTTTCATCTCCAATGGAGGAAACAGTGCCTATGTCCGAAGGCTGTTGTGAGGATTAAGTGAGGTAATACCCTTTATTTAGGCTGAAAATAGTTTCTGGCACAAAGTAAGAGCTCAATAAATGTTAGCTGTGCTACTGCCGTCAACATCATCACCACCGCCGCCACCACCACCACTTAAGAAACTGTACTGAGTCCTGAAGGATGGTGTCTGAGGTTTGGTCTGTGACCCTGGACATAGAAATGGAAGTAAACAGATGACAAAGAGGTTGTGAGGTAAGAATATATAGGATTCGGTTATTTTAGAAATGTGGGAGAAAGAGGTATTCAGAAGTATTCAAATATCATTGCATGAACCTAAACCTGGGTGATACAATAAGGCAATAGAGATGGAGAAGGTCAAAAAAGATTCCTATCTTTGAAGAAGTCACATTTAAGGTGAGAAAAGAATGATGCAGTGGAACTATCCAGAAAGCAGTTGAAAAGGCAGAAGTAGAATCCAATAGGAATGTCTGAGGCAAGAGGCACATGTGACAGCTAGTAATGTTTGGTGAGATTAGTTTCAACAAGGTAAAGAAATTAGGAACTACAGTATCATGATAATTATTATTAGAAAACATTTACCCTATGCAGGGAATGGCCCTAAGCATTTTGCATGGTTTATCTCGTTAGGTCCTCAGCATAACTGCCTCCCCATTTTATAGATCAAGACGCTGAGGATGAGAGAGGTTAGGCTCCCAGCTTTTAGGCAGTACAGATTAAAATTAAAATCCAGAGCCCTGACTCTGAAAAATTTGCTACACTTCTTCCCATGAAAGCAAAGAGAAATCTATGTGCTTTTATAAGCAGAGAGAAGGATATAAGATGTCAAGAGGTGAAAGTGACTGAGTAATGCCTCTGAGGAAGAGGAAGGTAATGGGTTTATGAGCAGCCAGAGAGCCATCACAAGGCTCATTTGTGCTCTGAACACAGAAAAGCATTAAAGATAATAAGAAGAAGAGGGATCTGGGGGCTAAAAGGCAAACAGGTACACATGTTAAGTTGAACACTAGTTAAGAAAGCAATTCATCCCAAGATCAAGTGCCAATTTCAGTTGGAATGTAGGACAAATGGCAGGATTTTGTTTGCTTAGTTTCACCCAAAAAAAAAAAAAAAAAAAATAGGTACCAGAATTCTGAATTTATATTCAATTACAATAGAATTTAGGAATTATCTGTTGTCCTTTTCTCCAGCTTGGGCAGAGGTATTATATTTTGCTTGGAAGGTTGCCAGTGCTTAGAACTTATCCTTATAAAGACACTGACTTCAGAGATACACATTCCGTGGAAGGAAAAAACATCAAGTCCACAACAACTGCCACAACTACCACTCCACAACCGCACACCACACCAAGAGCTAACATACAGAGCAGCTAACACAGAGCTTACTACCCATCAGGCACCACACTAACTGGGGTCAATACCCCCATTTCATTTAATTTCACAACTACCCCCATGTGGTTGGCCCTACTGTTAGCCACCTTTACAGATAATGACCTAAGGCTTAGGACACAATTACACACTTAGTAAGTGGCCAAGCCAAGTCAGTCTTTAAAATCAGTCCCATCTACCTCTGCTACCCATAGTGTGTCCTTCTTTTTGATATCTGGGTAAGTCCCTTGAAACATCTATTTATTCCATCAGAAAATTCAGAACTTATTTGTTCTGACAGTCACTATAGCATTATATAAAGTTCACGGTCATCATCCATGCTGTCACTCACATACAGGGATCTAAAGAAAGCAGCTATGTGATGTGGGGAAACAGTAAGCTCTCTGCTCTCTGGAAGTCTGTGAGGGAGTGACAAAAAAAAATAAAATAAAAGAGGACGGCTTGAAGATGGCGGAAGAGTAAGACGTGGAGATCACCTTCCTCCCCACAAATACATCAGAAATACATCTACATGTGGAACAACTCCTACAGAACACCTACTGAACGCTGGCAGAAGACCTCAGACCTCCCAAAAGGCAAGAAACCCCCTACATACCTGGGTAGGGCAAAAAAAAAAAGAAAAAACAGAGACAAAAGAATAGGGACGGGACCTGCACCAGTGGGAGGGAGCTGTGAAGGAGGAAAGGTTTCCACGCACTAGGAAGGCCCTTCGCGGGCGGAGACTGCGGGTGGCGGAGGCGGGAAGCTTCGGGGCCGCGGAGGAGAGCGCAGCCACAGGGGCGCGGAGAGCAAAGCGGAGAGATTCCCGCACGGAGGATCGGTGCCGAGCAGCACTCACCAGCCCGAGAGGCTTGTCTGCTCAGCCGCTGGGGTGGGTGGGGGCTGGGAGCTGAGGCTCGGGCTTCGGTTGGATCGCAGGGAGAGGACTGGGGTTGGCGGCGTGAACACAGCCTGAAGGGGTTAGTGCACCACAGCTAGCCGGGAGGGAGTCTGGGAAAAAGTCTGGAACTGCCGAAGAGGCAAGACACTTTTTCTTGCCTCTTTGTTTCCTGGTGCACGAAGAGAGGGGATTCAGAGCGCCGCCTAAACGAGCTCCAGAGACGGGCACGAGCCGTGACTATCAGCGCGGACACCAGAGACGGGCATGAGACGCTAAGGTTGCTGCTGCCGCCACCAAGAAGCCTGTGTGTGAGCACAGGTCACTATCCACACCGCCCCTCCCGGGAGCCGGTGCAGCCCGCCACTGCCAGGGTCCGGTGATCCAGGGACAACTTCCCCAGGAGAACACACGGCGCACCTCAGGCTGTTGCAATGTCATAGTGGCCTCTGCAGCCACAGGCTCAGCCCGCATCAGTACCCCTCCCTCCCCCTGGCCTGAGTGAGCCAGAGCCCCCGAATCAGCTGCTCCTTTAACCCCGTCCTGTCTGAGCGAAGAACAGACGCCCTCAGGCGACCTACAGGCAGAGGTGGGGCCAAATCCAAACCTGAACCCCAGGAGCTGTGCGAACATGAAGAAAAAGGGAAATTTCTCCCAGCAGCCTCAGGAGCAGCAGATTAAACCTCCACAAACAACTGGATGTGCCCTGCATCTGTGGAATACCTGAATAGACAATGAATCATCCCAAATTGAGGAGGACGCCATTGGGAGAAATGATATATATATATTTTTCACTTTTTCTCTTTTTGTGAGTGTGTATGTGTATGCTTCTGTGTGTGATTTTGTCTGTATAGCTTTGCTTTTACCATTTGTCCTAGGGTTCTGTCTGTCCTTTTTTTTTTTTTTTTTTTGAATAGTTTTTAGCACTTCTTATCATTGGTGGATCTGTTTTTTGGTTTGGTTGCTCTCTTCTTTCTTTCCTTCTTTTTTTAAATTACTTTAAAAACTATTTAATAATGATTTTTTTATTTTCATAACTTTATTTTATTTTACTTTATTTTGTTTTATTTTATTTTAATTTCTTCTTTCTTTCTTTCTTTCCCCCCCCCTCCCCTTTTATTCTGAGCCATGTGGATGACAGGCTCTTGCTGCTCCAGCCACACGTCAGGGCTGTGCCTCTGAGGTGGGAGAGCCAAGTTCAGGACACTGGTCCACCAGAGACCTCCAAGCTCCATGTAATATCAAATGGAGAAAATCTCCCAGAGATCTCCATCTCAACACCAAGACCCAGCTTCACTCAACGACCAGCAAGCTACAGTGCTGGACACCCTATGCAAAACAACTAGCAAGACACGAACACAACCTCATCCATTAGCAGAGAGGCTGCCTAAAATCATAATAAGGCCACAGACACCCCAGAACACACCACCAGACGTGGACCTGCCCACCAGAAAGACAAGATCCAGCCTCATCCACCAGAACACAGGCACTAATCCCCTCCACCAGGAAGCCTACACAACCCACTGAACCAACCTTAGCCACTGGGGACAGACACCAAAAACAATGGGAACTACGAACCTCCAGCCTGCGAAAAGGAGACCCCAAACACAGTAAGTTAAACAAAATGAGAAGACAGAGAAACACACAGCAGATGAAGGAGCAAGGAAAAAACCCACCAGACCTAACAAGTGAAGAGGAAATAGGCAGTCCACCTGAAAAAGAATTCAGAATAATGATAGTAAAGATGATCCAAAATTTTGGAAAAAGAATGGAGAAAATACAAGAAACGTTTAACAAGGACCTAGAAGAACTAAAGAGCAAACAAACACTGATGAACAACATAATAAATGAAATTAAAAATTATGTAGAAGGAGTCCATAGCAGAATAACTGAGGCAGAAGAACGGATAAGTGACCTGGAAGATAAAATAGTGGAAATAACTACTGCAGAGCAGAATAAAGAAAAAAGAATGAAAAGAATTGAGGACACTCTCAGAGACCTCTGGGACAACAGTAAACGCACGAACATTTGAATTATAGGGGTCCCAGAAGAAGAAGAGAAAAAGTAAGGGACTGAGAAAATATTTGAAGAGATTATAGTTGAAAACTTCCCTAATATGGGAAAGGAAATAGTTAATCACGTCCAGGAAGTACAGAGAGTCCCATACAGGACAAATCCAAGGAGAAACACCCCAAGACACATATTAATCAAACTATCAAAAATTAAATACAAAGAAAAAATATTAAAAGCAGAAAGGGAAAAACAACAAATAACACACAAGGGAATCCCCATAAGGTTAACAGCTGATCTTTCAGCAGAAACTCTGCAAGCCAGAAGGGAGTGGCAGGACATATTTAAAGTGATGAAGGAGAAACACCTACAACCAAGATTACTTTACCCAGCAAGGATCTCACTCAGATTTGACGGAGAAATTAAAACCTTTACAGACAAGCAAAAGCTAAGAGAATTCAGCACCACCAAACCAGCTTTACAACAAATGCTAAAAGAACTTCTCTAGGCAAGAAACACAAGAGAAGGAAAAGACCTACAATAACAAACCCACAACAATTAAGAAAATGGTAATAGGAACATACATATCAATAATTACCTTAAATGTAAATGGATTAAATGCTCCAACCAAAAGACATAGATTGGCTGAATGGATACAAAAACAAGACCTGTATATATGCTGTCTACAAGAGATCCACTTCAGACCTAGGGACAAATAAAGACTGAAAGTGAGGGGATGGAAAAAGATATTCCATGCAAATGGAAATCAAAAGAAAGCTGGAGTAGCAATTCTCATATCAGACAAAATAGACTTTGAAACAAAGACTATTACAAGAGACAAAGAAGGACACTACATAATGATCAAGGGATCAATCGAAGAAGAAGATATAACAATTGTAAATATTTATGCACCCAACATAGGAGCACCTCAATATATAAGGCAAATACTAACAGCCATAAAAGGGGAAATCGACAGTAACACAATCATAGTAGGGGACTTTAACACCCCACTTTCACCAATGGACAGATCATCCAAAATGAAAATAAATAAGGAAACACAAGCTTTAAATGACACATTAGAGAAAATGGACTTAACAGATATTTATAGGACATTCCATCCAAAAACAACAGAATACAGATTCTTCTCAAGTGCTCATGGAACATTCTCCAGGATAGATCATATCTTGGGTCACAAATCAAGCCTTGGTAAATTAAGAAAATTCAAATTGTATCAAGTATCTTTTCCAACTACAACGCTATGAGACTAGATATCAATTGCAGGAAAAAATTTGTAAAAAAATACAAAGACATGGAGGCTAAACAGTACACTACTAAACGACCAAGAGATCACTGAAGAAATCAATAAATACCTAGAAAGAAATGACAATGAAAACACGACAACCCAAAATCTATGGGATGCAGCAAAAGCAGTTCTAAGAGGGAAGTTTACAGCAATACAATCCTACCTTAAGAAACAGGAAACATCTCAAATAAACAACCTAACCTTATACCTAAAGCAACTAGAGAAAGAAGAACGAAAAAACCCCAAAGTTAGCAGAAGGAAAGAAATCATAAAGATCAGATCAGAAATAAATGAAAAAGAAATGAAGGAAACAATAGCAAAGATCAATAAAACTACAAGCTGGTCCTTTGAGAAGATAAACAAAATTGACAAACCATTAGCCAGACTCATCAAGAGAAAAAGGGAGAGGACTCAAATCAATAGAATTAAAAATGAAAAAGGAGAAGTAACAACTGACACTGCAGTAATGCAAAGGATCATGAGAGATTACTACAAGCAACTTTATGCCAATAAAATGGACAACCTGGAAGAAATGGACAAATTCTTAGAAATGCACAACCTTCCGAGAGTGAACCAGGAAGAAATAGAAAATATTAACAGACCAATCACAAGCACTGAAATTGAAACTGTGATTAAAAATCTTCCAACAAACAAAAGCCCAGGACCAGATGGCTTTACAGGCCAATTCTATCAAACATTTAGAGAAGAGCTAACACCTATCCTTCTCAAACTCTTCCAAAATATAGCAGAGGGAGGAACACTCCCAAACTCACTCTACGAGGCCACCATCACCCTGATACCAAGACCAGACAGAGATGTCACAAAGAAAGAAAACTACAGGCCACTATCACTGATGAACAAAGATGCAAAAATCCGCAACAAAATACTAGCAAACAGAATCCAACAGCACAGTAAAATGATCATACACTATGATCAAGTGGGGTTTATCCCAGGAATGCAAGGATTCTTCAATATAAGCAAATCAATCAATGTGATACACCATATTAACAAATTGAAGGAGAAAAACCGTATGATCATCTCAACAGATGCAGAGAAAGCTTTCGACAAAATTCAACACCCATTTATGATATAAACCCTCCAGAAAGTAGGCATAGAGGGAAGTTTCCTCAACATAATAAAGGCCATATATGACAAACCCACAGCCAACATCGTCCTCAAAGGTGAAAAACTGAAACCATTTCCACTAAGATCAGGAACAAGACAAGGTTGCCCACTCTCACCACTATTATTCAACATAGTTTTGGAAGTTTTATCCACAGCAATCAGAGAAGAAAAAGAAATAAAAGGAATCCACATCGGAAAAGAAATAAAGCTGTCACTGTTTGCAGCTGACATGATACTATACATAGAGGATCCTAAAGATGCTACCAGAAAACTAGTAGAGCTAAGCAATGAATTTGGTAAAGTAGCAGGATACAAAATATAGATCAATGGAACAGGATAGAAAGCCCAGAGATAAACCCACGCACATATGGTCACCTTATCTTTGATAAAGGAGGCAAGAATATACAGTGGAGAAAAGACAGCCTCTTCAATAAGTGGTGCTGGGAATACTGGACAGCTACATGTGAAAGAATGAAATTAGAACACTCCCTATCACCATACACAAAAATAAACTCAAAATGGATTAAAGACTTAAAGGTAAGGCCAGACACTATCAAACTCTTAGAAGAAACATAGGCAGAACACTCTATGACATAAATCACAGCAAGATCCTTTTTGACTCAGCTCCTAGAGAAATGGAAATAAAAACAAAAATAAACAAATGGGACCTAATGAAATTTAAAAGCTCTTACACAGCAAAGGAAACCATAAATAAGATGAAAAGACAACCCTCAGAATGGGAGAAAATATTTGCAAATGAAGCAACTGACCAAGGATTAATCTCCAAAATTTACAAGCAGCTCATGCAGCTCAATATTAAAAAAAACAAACAACCCAATCCAAAAACAGGCAGAAGACCTAAACAGACGTTTCTCCAAAGAAGATATACAGATTGCCAACAAACACATGAAAGAATGCTCAACATCATTAATCATTAGAGAAATGCAAATCAAAACTACAATGAGATATCATCTCACACCGGTCAGAATGGCCATCATCAAAAAATCTACAAACAATAAATTCTGGAGAAGGTGTGGAGAAAAGGGAACCCTCTTGCACTGTTGGTGGGAATGTAAATTGATACAGCCACTATGGAGAACAGTATGGAGGTTCCTTAAAAAACTAAAAATAGAACTACCATACGACCCAGCAATCCCACTACTGGGCATATACCCTGAGAAAACCATAATTCAAAAAGAGTCATGTACCACAATGTTCACTGCAGCTCTGTTTACAATAGCCAGGACATGGAAGCAACCTAAGTGTCCACCGACAGATGAATGGGTAAAGAAGATGTGGCACATATATACAATGGAATATTACTCAGCCATAAAAAGAAACAAAATGGAGGTATCTGTAATGACGTGGATGGACCTAGAGTCTGTCATACAGAGTAAGTCAGAAAGAGAAAAACAAATACCGTATGCTAACACATATATATAGACTCGAAAAAAAAAAAATGGTCATGAAGAACCTAGGGGCAAGACGGGAATAAAGATACAGACCTACTAGAGAATGGACTTGAGGATATGGGGAGGGGGAAGGGTAAGCTGGGACAAAGTGAGAGAGTGGCATGGACATATATACACTACGAAACGTAAAATAGATAGCTAGTGGGAAGCAGCCACATAGCACAGGGAGATCAGCTCGGGGCTTTGTTACCACCTAGAGGGGTGGGATAGGGAGGGTGGGAGGGAGGGAGATGCAAGAGGGAAGAGCTATGGGCACATATGTATATGTATAACTGATTCAGTTTGTTAATAAAGCAGAAACTAACACACCATTGTAAAGCAATTATACTCCAATAAAGATGTTAAAGAAAAAAAAAGAAAAGAAAAAAATACAATGAAGAGTCTTCTTATGCTTTGAAAGAAGACAGTGCTGGAGAAAAAAAAATCACTCTTGTGCAGAGTGAAATGATCGTAACTGCTAAGGACATTTTTGATTAGAAAATAAGCACAAGATTAAATTATAGGTGCTGAGAAGGCAGACACAAAGGTTACATATTGTATGTTTCCATTTATAGGAAATATCCAGAATAGATGAATTCATAGAGACAGACACAGATTAGTAGTTAGCAAGGGCTGGGGGGAAGGGAGGATGGGGAGAAGGTGCTTAATGGGTAAGGGGTTTTACTTTGGAATGATGGAAATGTGCTGAAACTAGATGGAGGTGGTAATGGCTCAACACCTTGAAGGTACTAAACACAACTGAACTGTTCACTTCAAAATGGTTACCTTTATATGAGTTTTACTTCATTAAATTATGTTTAAAATGAAAAAGAGATTAATTTCTAGGCTGTATACTAATAAAGGGGTCTTCCACTTTTTCTCCAGAACATTTAAAAAAATCACTATGAAAGATGAAAACATTCTCTGTCTCATGTTTGGGCTTAATTTGGGGGGAAGGTGGGAAACATTGTTTCTCTCTCTCTGTCTTCATCCCCCCACAAAATCATGTATGAAAATGTACTCGGGCAACAAGGAAGCTTCTGCTGTATGGGTTACAGCCCCCACTACAATGTAAGGACATAGGAAATGTATCACATGGATAAACAAATTCTTTTCTGTGAAGATGGGACCCTCTCCACTCAGAGTATTCAAAGATTAACTTCATCTGCAGGAAAGAAAGGCGCTTTTAAAAACAATTTAGAGGCAGAGCGTAGGTTGCTATCTGCTTAAGTTCAGGTTCTCTGACCAGCAGACACTGAATCAGAATTTGACATGCAAGAGATGTACTGGGGACAAAGGGAAGGAGGAGGAGCCGGCAGGGAGAGCCATCTTTCAGACCATGAAGCAGGTCTGACTCCTGTGAAGGAGGGGCAAACGCTAGGAGCTTTGGGTAGGAGGAGTCTTGAGCTCCAGGGTAATTCTGAAAAAGGTTTGGTCAGGCCCAGAAGAAGCCCTTGCACTAGTCTTCCAGGGAAGGCACCTCACTTATCACAGGTATGGGTCTGTCCTACTAGCTCACCTGCATTCTTTTCTTGGCTACAGGAAGTGCGGCCTCAGCTGGAGACAATGGTGAATCCAATACTGCAGCAACTGGGGTCTTCAGTCCATATGCTCTTGGGACAAAAGATCTGAGAGGCACATTTTTATAGAACCACATCTAATAATGTCAAAGTCCTCACTGTACAGATTTGGCAGTGAGTGAGCTCCCCATCTCTCGCAGCAGTGAGAGACAGAAAGGTGTGACTAGTTGAAATGTGAAACTGATAACCAATTTTACTTTAAGTTTCTGCAACCTCTCCCCCTAAATCTGTGAAGTATACTGCTAAGGAGGGAGTGGAGAGAAAACACACAGCAATGAAAGTATAACTGTCCACCTTCTAAGCAAAATTCCAGGCAGCAAAGAAACTAACCAAATGAGCAAGAGAAAACCAAGGGTGCAATCTACAAATGGCAAGTCAAATCCTGCACATCAAGTTTGGCAGTTAATTAACGTTAATTGAAAGTTTTACAAAGAAATACAGATTTTTGGTCCATTTAACCATATGGGAAACAGCATCAACACATAAAGTGTTAGCACTGCCCCCATCTCAAATGAGTAGTAAACCTGTTCTATTAGAGCAATATGAGCATTCTACAACATATCCATCGGTTTTGTACTTGTAATTTTTGTCTGAAATCTAGAGAGATACTTAGTAAATTACAGTTGACATGTTAGAAAAATACTAAGATTACTGTATGACCCAAAAAATCAAATTACATGGGAGGAATAAGGTACCTGGAATCGATCTATTTGGAACCAAATAGAAACATTATTTACATACTACATAGGTAGAAACAAAGGTTCAGGGGGAAAAAAAACAAACAACAACAAAATCTGGATGTGTGACAAGAAAAGGCTTTAAAAAATATAATAATACAAATAATAAAAGCATTTATATATGTGCGTACATACATACATAATTTTAAAAATAAGATGGTTTTGAAGAGGGAAAGGCCATGTATAAGAATGAAATTTTATCATATTCTGAGAAGTAACTACTATGCTTAACATAGAGTATTTTGAAAGCTAATGTTAATATATCTATTTGGGGTCAGATAATCAGTCCCTTTTAGAATATAATGTACTTTCTGTCAGCTTTCTACTCCTTGCAGGAACAATTTGCTAACCAGGAACTAAATAAATCACCTAAAAGTTAAAGTACATCTTCAGGTATTTTGTTTATATCCTAAGAAATGCTTCATCTTGCTGTATAGTACCTAGTTTATTAACTGTAAGGGATTTTGAGGAAAGTTCTCGGTGTGTGTGTGTGTGTGTGTGTGTTTCAATGAGATTTCTTTCTCCCTGGTCTAAAATGAATGTGCCATTTTCTCCAGTTCTTAACCCTTATGATGGAGGAAGTCATATCCTTCAACATTTTGTGAAGAAAGACTAGTTTCCCTCAGAGTCAAGTTCAAGGAGATAGATAACATTAAATGCCTGCGACATTTGCCGTCTCCCACAGTGACCGCCACCTGAAGGCCAGAGGCTAACTGCAATCTGATCCCACGTCTGCCTCACCGGCGCTTTGGCCCAGCTTCATCTGTGTCTGGAGACTAGAAACACCTATTTCACGGGCAGCAGGCAGTCCGACAGTCACACACACAGTGGAGCAATCAAAAAGGTGAGTGGGGGAATATTCCCTTTCAGAGGATAAATTACCTTTTCCTGGAAAATGATTATTGGCTGGCAATGAGGTGGTAATTTACTTCCCTCTAGCCTATAATAAACAAAAATACAAAGTAGGACACCATTTACAACAGCTGTGTGGGTGATTATAATCACCTTTTAGCCTTGAAACCACTCCCTATCTCATCAGCTATGATACACATTTTTTTTTTTAGATTTTCATGCCTTCCAAAAGAAAAGCTTTTGTGTATCCCTATCTCATCAGCCATGATATATAAATATTTTTTTACATTTCTATGCATTCTAAAAGGAAAGCTTTTGTGTGTCTCAGTTTGGCAAGCTGTCCTTACCACCCCCTGTTACCAAACTTTACAGAGTTGTAGATTTCTTTTGAGGTAAACCCTATTTCTCAATTCAGAATACCCTCTTGCTTCCTGACTTCAGGAAGGAGTCTGAAGCAGGCATTTCGGTTACGGAAAGAGGACAAGAGAGTTGCATTACGTTAAGTCAGCAATGACTGAGCTGGTTGCTCTAGAAGGATGGCAGCATTCAGGGCAGAAAAATGTTCTTCTAGGTAGGATTGCTCATTTCATTGGGTCTTTTGGTGATCTAAGAGCCCAGCCTAAAGCAAGAGATGTTGCAACAAAGAGTATGGCAGTAATGAGAACAGACAGCACAGGAATTCGGGAGTTGTCTCTAGGTGCTGTAATGAAGTAGGGGACGGGAGGGGACAGCACATCTCGGGACCTGGAGAAGAGAGGAGATGGAAGAGGCGCTGGAATAGGAAGCAGAGGACGGAGGACTCTGACAGCAGTCTGAGCCCTAAGAAGGAAAGAACTTGAGGAGAAGCTCCGGGGAAGAGGGTGGCCAAGCCTGCGGCATCAGACTTTGCATCGGAAGTGGAGTCCTGCTTTGTCATAGGATTATGCTCTGTTATCACCACACATCCAGAAAAAGTCTCTTAGAAACAATCACCTTGGGTTGGTAGCCCAGGGGATTAGAGGAAGAGGTAAAGAGATCTGCCTGTCACCAAAGGCAAGAGGCTGAGTGGGGATGCCAGCCTGCACACAGAAGCAGGAATCCAGAGCGAGAGAGGCTAGGACTCAACAGGAGGGACCGCACACATGTTTGGAGACACTGGGGGTAGGGAGCTGGCCTTCCCACATCAAGTAGGATTAGGTCATTGCCTCTGGAACAGGACAAAGGGGCGCTCAAAAGACCAAAGAACTTAGGGGCCATCAGGACTCAACAAGAGAAGTTTGTTAATCTAAACTTGAGGTCTGTAAAAAACAAAATTTAATTAGCTGTCAACATTTAAAAATGAGATGATTGAAGAAAAATCCAGGTATGTTGCTCCTTTGGTAAAAAAAAAAAAAAAAAGAGAGAGAGAGAGACAAACTGAAAATGTCAGGCTTGAATTCCTAGGTGTTGCAGAGTGACTGTTGCCTTTACAGACAGCAAGGGCTGAAGAGTTCGTAACAGACCCAGCCCTCACCATTACCTACCACCTAGCCCAGTTCACTCATTTATGGGTCCACCTGCCCCTGGAGGCACCAGTTCTGCAAACCCTGAGAGCACAGGATTTGAAGGCTCCATCTATGAGGAAAGACATTTTCTATGCATTTACAATGGTTATTTTCACCTTGCCTATAGTGTCTGTTCAATATATGTGTGGTGAATTCCTTGGTTCTGAACTTGGAGGTGAAATGCAAGTTCATCTGCTGATATATGTGTGATCTCCATATTGGTTTTATGTTAATGAAAGGCCGGCGTGGTGCCATATGCCCCCAGAGCCATGCTCTGCCCTTCCTGACCTGTGCCCTGGAAAGTTATTTTCTATGTATCTACCAGACTCATTTATCTCCTGATTTCTGGTTCAGTTTGGCCAATGAGAATCATCAGCAAGAGAGTGGCGAGAAGATGGGGAAATTACTTGCTCTCCTTCTCATCATGCTTCAGTAACCCCTGCTTGGCCCCCTTGGTTAGGGTCAGCACTTAGGTGTCTCTGGCAACACATTTGCCCCTCCAGGTTTAGAGAAGGTACCCGTTTCCCACCAGGGCTAATGTCTGGTGCTTCTCCACTCCCTGTAGCTCCCTTAGCCCTGCTCACACCTCAGAAAGAGTCCATTTACTAAAATCCCTCCCACTAAGTCCTCTGATTGTGCCATCTGTTTCCTGCTGTGACTTGATAGTTCAGATGTGAACATTCCAAATTCAGGTACAGAAGTAGTTGGACAGAAAAAAATAACAAAAGGTAGAGAAAAAAGAGTAGATTCTGAATGAGTTTTGAAAAACATTGGGAGAAGTGCAGTCTTGCAGTTTGGTTTTCACAAGGCTTCCTCGCCTTAATCAGATACTTAAACAGCTGAGTATTCTGGGTCATTTCTTCTCTGAAGCCTTTCATTTCATGTGTAATTAGAAACATGCCAATCTGTAATGACGGCAGCCTTCAAAATGGTCAGTCTGTCACTTTCATATCCGTAACTCGAGACACAAATGCCTGCCTGATTACTAAGAGTCTTATTAAGGGGCTATTGTTTCCCCCACCCTGCCATCTCTTGATCTTTATCATCTTGCATTCTACTTAAAGAAGGGTTTAGAAAGAAGAAAGAAAATCCCACAGACACCCGATCAGACTGTATTCATAACCGAGGTAAAGTGCATCTGGTCTTGTCACTCACTGTTTTTGTTTTCCTGTCTAAATCTAAGAATAACCTGCAGTTAGTTGCAAAACAGGGAGGAAGTTTTCCAAGGACCATGGGTGGCAGAAATCAACCGTGATGGAAATTCAAAGTCAAGAGTCAGACTGGCTGGATTCCACTGTGGCTGCCACTTAACTCTCTCAACTTTTTTGGTCGTGATACTTAGTATTACAAACCTTAGTTTTACAAAAGATAGTAGCTATACCTAATTAGAGCTGGCGGATAGTGTCTCTTGAA
Source organism: Eschrichtius robustus (assembly GCF_028021215.1). NCBI lineage: Eukaryota > Metazoa > Chordata > Mammalia > Artiodactyla > Eschrichtiidae > Eschrichtius > Eschrichtius robustus. The sequence continues at coordinate 29,351,797 of NC_090835.1, read as the reverse complement.
GAGGACACAGTCTAAAAACTGGTTGGTTTCTCAGTTGGCTGATACAGAGAAAAATAAGCTTTATTTTTACAAGTGATTAATTCTATTCACTTTTTAAAAACCTATTACTGCAGCCATATGCAGTAGGTTTCTCAAAGATACCTGTTTTCAAATTATCTAAGTTTCAGAGCAGAAAGCCTGATGCTGGTTTAGATAATACAACATTTTGCCTAAAATGAAGTAGGTTATTGGGTATATGTATATATACATACTACTCCTCTCTCTTCTGAGAGCTAGAAGTAGTCCAAAAATGGGACAGATTTTTTGTTCCTTGAGGGCTGAGAATATTAGTCCCTGTATCTTCATGGATAAACACAGCACCTGGCACATAGTAGATGCTCAATCATAGTAGATGCTCATTCATTTTACTGAATGAAAAGAAAGCCCCTGTGGCCAACTGTCTGAGACTTCACACACTCCCATGCCAATACTTGGAATAAGTATCTACTCTTAAGGACCACCTTTCCACAGTGATGCTCATGCCCAGAACTCAAATCTTATTTGACGGAGATCCTACAGTACCACACAAAGGTTCTCACTGGTTCTCTGTGTAGCATACAAAGTGTGCACTCTGGCCTACAGAGGATAATGGAGCCCACAGTCCCTGTTGTTCTCAAGTACTACTTATTTCCTCCAAAAGTGAAAGCCCAGGTAGGCGAAGATAGAAAAAGAAGCATTGAAATGACCAGTGTAAAAAAGCAGAATTGTATTGACAGAGTGAGGCCAAGAAAAAAGCAATTAGAAGGTTTGTCTTCATGCAGCTTCAACAGTGCTGGTTGCTAAAATTATCTCAGGAGCTGGTGGCATTTGGATTTCTTCTCAACAGACCTGGGAGTAGGCAGTGTTTAATCTCCTTTCCTGAGAAGCATCCAGTGACATTCTACAGGAGTAAACATCTATATCTTTGCCTAGACCACTGTGGTCAAGAGTTCCTAAAGCTTTCTTTAGTGGCACGACAAATGCAGCGCTGAAAAGGGGAGCGACGGTGGGGCATGTTTGTAACACAAACTCTCCTCAGGTAGTGAGGGCCAAGGGTTATGTTGATAGATCTACATGGTGGTACTGAATCCTTTCAGAGAGAGAGAGACTCAAAAATTTGTATGGAATAGCTCCCTCACATGAGAAGAATATACATATACCATCAATCATCATGAATTAAAATTATCTTCCAATAGCCTAATGTACCAATTAAGAAGTAATGTGCCCTTCAATAAAGATTTGTTCTGATTATATCAAAGAGGGAGAGGCTCACCTAGGCGCTCAGTTTTCTCCAACACCCCCATCTCTAATCTAAGTCATTTACCTCTCTTTGAAAAAGGGAGCCTTATATAACTTAGAGCTCCCTTGGCAGCATCAAGAAACCCTGTGGCAATGAAACTATGACAGACCCTGGAGCAAAAAAACTGTCAACACATGGTAAATCATCAGAACTGTAAGAAGAATGCAAAATCTCTACGACGGAAGAGGCTATTCATCACCTAACAAACAAACAAAAGAAAGTATATTTTAAACTGCACCCCACAAAAATGAGCATCTATCATTTCAAGCCATCAAGTATATACTGTACTACTGGTTGTGTCAGGATTTGGCAGGAGCCAAGGCTCTATTCCTGATTTGGGGGAAAAAAAAAATCATTCATTCTTTAGGACAAGGTTTAAAGTCACCACCTCTGGACACATTCCCTGAGCCCAGGTTGATGTTCCTTTCACTGAATTTACACAGGTAGCTCTTTGTTCCTCTCTCCATCACAGCACTAAGATTGTTATTTTATTTGTCTCCAAAAAGACAGTAGGCTCCACAAGAGCTAGGACCATGTCTATCTCCTAAATTCCCAGTACCTGCCACTGTGCTTGGCTTACAGGAACAGTTAAGGAACAGCCCGTGGATTTGGTGAATGTAAGTTTTTTGAAGTCCCAAGACCAGTCTTTACATACCCAATAACAAAAGCCTAAATATCTGAGGAGTTGCCAGTATTATGGGGCCCAACATTCCCAGGCTCCCATTCAGTAAGGGCACGTGACACAGGCCTTTCAGGTAACTGACTCAGAAAGTGACGGGAGGCAATAGGAGCTACCACAGAAATCCAGATTCTGAATGAGCAGGACAGAAGGACATCCAGGTTTCCAGGGGGGCAGCATCAGAGATCCTGCAGTATATTTCGTTTTTTCCTCAAGCTAGCTAGACCAGTGGTTTTTAACTGGGTTCAATTTTGCCATTTTGGTCCGCACCCCACCCCTGCCAATGCCCAGGGATACTTAGCAATTTTTAGAGACATTTTTGGCTGTCACAGCTGGAAGGGTGCTACTGACATTTAGTCAGTATAGGCCAAAGATGGTACTAAACACCCCACAGTGCAGAGAACAGTCCTCCCTCCACCCCCAGCCCCCACCCCTCCAAGAAAATGTCCACAGGGGAGAGGTTGAGAAACCCTGTGCAAGACTGATTTTTGTTGTCTACAACTAAAGATGACCATCTGTGCCTTTCTAAGCCTCAATTTCCTTATCAGCAACAAAGCAAAAATAATCAAGTTCCTAAGTGTTAAGTGACAGAGCCTATCACACAGCAAGTGCTTATTTTTATCAGATATTTGTAGTAACTATTATCATAACAAAAGGCAACATTTATTCTGCACTTAGCATGGATGTTAGGTACCATGCTAATTATCTTAAAAATTGGTATACAGAGACCTTCAAGATGGCGGAGGAGTAAGACGTGGAGATCACCTTCCCGCCCACAAATACATCAAAACTACATCTACATGAGAGAGTGGCATGGACATATATACACTACCAAATACAAAATAGATAGCTAGTGGGAAGCAGCCACATAGCACAGGGGGATTAGCTCGGTGCTTTGTGACCACCTAGAGGGGTAGGAGGGAGACACAAGAGGGAGGCGATATGGGGATATATGTATATGTATAGCTGATTCACTCTGTTATAAAGCAGAACTAACAAAACATTGTAAAGCAATTATACTCCAATAAAGATATTAAAAAAATAATACACCTAACATGTGGAACAACTCCTACAGAACACCTACTGAATGCTGGCAGAAGACCTCAGACTTCCCAAAAGGTTTGCTTTTACCATTTGTCCTAGGGTTCTGTCTGTTCATTTTTGTTTGTTGTTTTTTGTTTGTTTGTTTGTTTTTTATGAGTGTGGGTGTACGTTTCTCTGTGTGATTTTGTCTGTTGAGTTTTGGTTTTACCATTTGGACTGGGGCTCTTTCTGCTTGGCTTTCTTTTTTTCCCCCATTCCTTTTCATCTGAGCCATGCAGATGGCAGGGTCTTGGTGCTCCAGCCGAGTGTTGGGCCTGAGCCTCCGTGGTGGGAGAGCCGAGTCCAGGACAATGGACCACCAGAGACCTCCCGGCCCCACGTAATATCAATTGGCAAGAGCTCTCCCAGAGATCTCCGTCTCACACTAAGACCCAGTTCCACCCAATGGCCAGCAAGCTCCAGTGCTGGATGCCAAACAATTAGCAAGACAGGAACACAAACCCACCCATTAGCAGAGAGGCTGCATAAAATCATACTAAGCTCACAGACACCCCAAAACACACCACCAGACTCGGGACTGCCCACCAGAGAGACAAGATCCAGCCCCACCCACCAGAGCACCAGGACCAGTCCCCTCACCAGGAAGCCTACACAAGCCACTAAACCAACCTCACCCACTGGGGGCAGACACCAAAAGTAATGGGAACTACGAACCTGCAGCCTGTGAAAAGGAAACCCCAAACACAGTAAGTTAAACAAAATGAGAAGACAGAGAAATCTGCAGCAGATAAAGAAGCAAGTTAAAAACCCACCAGACCAAACAAATGAAGAGGAAACAGGCAGTCTACATGAAAAAGAATTCAGAGTAATGATAGTAAAGATGATGCAAAATCCTGGAAATAGAATGCAGAAAATAAAAGAAATGGTTAACAAGGACCTAGAAGAACTAAAGAGCAAACACACAATGATGAACAACACAAGAAATTAAATTTAAAAATCTCTAGAAGGAATCAATAGCAGAATAACTAAGGCAGAAGAACGGATAAGTGACCTGGAAGATAAAATAGTGGATATAAATACCACAGAGCAGAATAAAGAAAAAAGAATGAAAAGAATTGAGGATAGTCTCAGAGACTTCTGATACAACATTAAACGCACCAACATTCGAATTATAGGGGTCCCAGAAGAAGAAGAGGAAAAGAAAGGGTCTGAGAAAATATTTGAAGAGACTGTAGTCAAAAACATCCCAAACATGAGAAAGAAAATAGTCAATCAAGTCCAGGAAGCGCAGAGAGTCCCATACAGGATAAATCCAAGAAGAAACATGCCAACACACATATGAATCAAACTAACAAAAATTAAACACAAAGAAAAAATATTAAAAGCAGCAAGGGAAAAGCAACAAAAAACATACAAGGGAATACCCATAAGGTTAACAGCTGAACTTTCAGCAGAGACTCTGCAAGCCAGAAGGGTGTGGCAGGACATATTTAAAGTGATGAAAGGGAAAAACCTACAACCAAGATTACTCTACCCAGCAAGGATCTCATTCAGATTCTACGGAGAAATTAAAAACCTTACAGACAAGCAAAAGTTAAGAGAATTCAGCATCACAAAACAAGCTTTACACCAAATGCTAAAGGAACTTCTCTAGGCAGGAAACACAAGAGAAGGAGAAGACCTACAAAACCAAACACAAAACAATTAAGAAAATGGTAATAGGAACATACACATTGATAATTACCTTAAATGTAAATGGATTAAAAGCTCCAACCAAAAGACACAGACTGGCTGAATGAATACAAAAAGAAGACCCGTATATATGCTGTCTACAAGAGACCAACTTCAGACCTAGGGTCACATACACACTGAAAGTGAGGGGATGGAAAAAGATATTCCATGCAAATGGAAATCAAAAGAAAGCTGGAGTAACAATTCCCATATCAGACAAAACAGACTCTAAAATAAAGATTATTACAAGAGACAAAGAAGGACACTACATAACGATCAAGGGATCAATCCAAGAAGAAGATGTAACAATGGTAAATATTTATGCACGCAACACAGGAGCACCCCAATACATAAGGCAAAGGCTAACAGCCATAAAAGGGGAAATCGACAGTAACACAATAATAGCGGGGGACTTTAACACCCCCCATTCACCAATGGACAGATAATCCAAAATGAAAATAAATAAGGAAACACAAGCTTTAAGTGATACATAAGACAACATGGACTAAATTGATATTTATAGGACATTCCATCCAAAAACAACAGAATACACTTTCTTCTCAAGTGCTCATGGAACATTCTCCAGAACAGATCATATCCTGGGTCACAAATCAAGCCTCGGTAAATTTAAGAAAACTGAAATCATATCAAGTATCTTTTCCGACCACAATGCTATGAGACTAGGTATCAATTACAGGGAAAAAAGCATAAAAAATACAAACACATGGAGGTTAAACAATACACTACTAAATAACCAAGAGATCACTGAGGAAATCAAAAAATACCTAGAAACAAATGACAATGAAAACACGACAATCCAAAACTTATGGGATTCAGCAAAAGCAGTTCTAAGAGGGAAGTTTAGAGCAATACAATCCTACCTCAAGAAACAAGAAAAATCTCAAAAAAACAACCTAACTTTATACCTAAAGCAATTAGAGAAAGAAGAACAAAACACCCCAAAGTTAACACAAGGAAAGAAATCATAAAGATCAGATCAGAAATAAATGAAAAAGAAATGAAGAAAACAATAACAAAGATCAGTAAAACTAAAAGCTGGTTCTTTGAAAAGATAAACAAAATTGAGAAACCATTAGCCAGACTCATCAGGAACAAAAGGGAGAAGACTCAAATCAGCAGAATTAGAAATGAAAAAGGAGAAGTGACAACTGACACTGCAGAAATGCAAAGGATCATGAGAGACTACTGCAATCAACCATATGCCAATAAAATGGACAACCTGGAAGAAATGGACAAATTCTTAGGAAAGCACAACCTTCCAAGACAGAACCAAGATGAAACAGAAAATATGAACAGACCGATCACAAGCACTGAAATTGAAACTATGATTAAAAATCTTCCAACAAACAAAAGCCCAGGACCAGATGGCTTCATAGGCGAATTCTATCAAATATTTAGGGAAGAGCTAACACCTATCCTTCTTAAACTCTTCTATAATATAGCAGACGGAGGAACACTCCTCAACTCATTCTACGAGGCCACCCTCACCCTGATACCAAAACCAGACAAAGATGTCGCAAAAGAAGAAAACTACAGGCCAATGTCACTGATGAATATAGATGCAAAAATCCTCAACAAAATACTAGCAAACAGAATCCAACAGCACATGAAAAGGATCATACACTATGATCAAGTGGGGTTTATCCCAGGAATGCAAGGATTCTTCAATAGATGCAAATCAATCAGTGTGATGCAACATATTAACAAACTGAAGGAGAAAAACCATATGATCATCTCAATAGATGTAGAAAAAGCTTTCAACAAAATTCAACACCCATTTATGATAAAAACTACAGAAACCAGGCATAGAGGGAACTTACCTCAACATAATAAAGGCCATAAATGACAAACACACAGACAACATCGTTCTCCATGGTGAAAAACTGAAACCATTTCCACTAAGATCAGGAACAAGACAAGGTTGCCCACTCTCACTGCTATTATTCAAAACAGTTTTGGAAGTTTTGGCCACAGCAATCAGAGAAGAAAAAGAAATAAAAGGAATCCAAATCGGAAAAGAAGAAGTAAAACTGTCACTGTTTGCAGATGACATGATAGTATACATAGAGAATCCTAAAGATGCTACCAGAAAACTACTAGAGCTAAGCAATGAATTTGGTAAAGTAGCAAGATAGAATATTAATGCACAGAAATCTCTTGCATTCCTATACACTAACGACAAAAAATCTGAAAGAGAAATTAAGGAAACATTCCCAATTACCACTGCAACAGAAAGAATAAAATACCTAGGAATAAACCTACCTAAGGAGACAAAAGACCTGTATGCAGAAAACTATAAGACACTGATGAAAGAAATTAAAGACGTTACAAACAGATAGAGAGATATACTGTGTTCTTGGATTGGAAGAATCAACATTGTGAAAATGACTCTACTACCCAAAGCAATCTACAGATTCAATGCAATCCCTATCAAACTACCAATGGCATGTTTCACAGAACTAGAACAAAAAAATTCACAGTTTGTATGCAAACACAAAAGACCCCAAATAGCCAAAGCAATCTTGAGAAAGAAAAACGGAGCGAGAGGAATCAGACTCCCTGACTTCAGACTATACTACAAATCTACAGTAATCAAGACAGTATGGTACTGGCACAAAAACAGAAATACAGATCCATGGAACAGGATAGAAAGCCCAGAGATAAACCCACGCACATATGGTCACATTATCTTTGATAAAGGAGGCAAGAATATACAATGGAGAAAAGACAGCCTCTTCAACAATTGGTGCTGGGAAAACTGGACAGCTACACGTAAAAGAAGGAAATTAGACCACTCCCTAACACCATACACAAAAATAAACTCAAAATGGATTAAAGACCTAAATGTAAGGCCAGACACTATCAAACTCTTAGAGGAAAACATAGGCAGAACACTCTATGACATAAATCACAGCAAGATCCTTTTTGACCCACCTCCTGGAGAAATGGAAATAAAAGCAAAAATAAACAAATGGGACCTAATGAAACTTCAAAGCTTTTGCACAGCAAAGGAAACCATAAACAAGACCAAAAGACAACCCTCAGAAGGGGAGAAAATATTTGCAAACAAATCACCAGACAAAGGATTAATCTCTAAAATATACAAGCAGCTCATGCAGCTCAATATCAAAAAAACAAACAACCCAATCCAAAACTAGGCAGAAGACCTAAACAGTCATTTCTCCAAAGAAGATATACAGATTGCCAACAAACACATGAAAGGATGCTCAACACCACTAATCATTAGAGAAATACAAATCAAACACACAATGAAGTATCACCTCACACTGGTCAGAAAGGCCATCATGAAAAAAGTCTACAAACAGCAGGTTCTTATTAGTTATCTATTTTATACATATTAGTGTATATATGTCAATCCCAATCTCCCAATTCATCCCACCACCATAAATAAATAAAGAAGAAAAAAAAATGAACCTTCTGTATAGCAAAGGGAATGCTACTAAATACTGTGTAATGACCTAAATGGGAATAGAAGCTAAAAAAGAATGGATACATGTATATGTATAACTGATTCACTTTGCTGTACAGCAGAAACTAACACAACATTGTAAGTCAACTATACTCCAAAAAAATTAATTAAAAAGAGAAAAACAAATATCATATGCTAACATATATATATATGGAATCTAAAAAAAAATGCTTCTGATGAACCTAAGGGCAGGACAGGAATAAAGATGCAGATGTAGAGAATGGACTTGAGGACACAGGGAGGGGGAAGGCTAAGCTAGGATGAAGTGAAAGAGTAGCACGGACATATATACACTACCAAGTGTAAAATAGCTAGCTAGTGGGAAGCAGCTGCAGAGCACAGAGAGATCAGCTCGGTGCTTTGTGACCACCTAGAGGGGTGGGATAGGGAGGGTGGGAGGGAGACTCAAGAGGGAGGGGATATGGGGATATACGTACACATATAGCTGATTCACTTTGTTATACAGCAGAAACTGAAACAGCATTGTAAAGCAATTACACTCCAATAAAGATGTTAAAAAAAAAATTGGTATAATAATTGCATCTCCCCCAGTGCTCGAAAAACACTTAGTGGATTGATAAATGTTGATGAATGTCTGTTTGTAAAATGGTCACAAGCACAGGCACATATATAAGACATAAAAATGTTTATCAGAACACAATGCTCAAAACCGTAAATTAAATTCCTCTTTTTCCATTAAGAATACTTTTCTCTAAAAATTTCCTGATCTTCAAAACGAGGTAATCTCACAGGCAAACTCAAAGCTGTTCTGTCCTTCGATTCAGACAAAATACAATCAAACGAGGCATGGTTGAAACCTATTTCTTTTGGCCCGGCAGACCACTGGAGCCAAGGCTGCCACTAATTCGGTCCTGCTATATGCAGGAAAGTGAAAAAGACACATGGCACTTCAAATAAATCAATTTCCTTTATTAGTTTCCTTTCTTTATTGTTTGCTTTTACTGTACGTTTTGTGGATCAAGTTAATCATTTTCATGTAAAGATCAATCTCAATACGTGCTTTCACTTTAAAGTCATTGTCAGATTTTGTGGAGATGCCAAATTCTAAAGAAGGATGGGAAATTATACACTAGATTTTTATTTCCAGCAGCCCAACCATTCCATAGCTTTTTAATAATCACATCCCCAAATCATCTTCTCCACTCTTGGCAATAAGATGTGCCCTTGCCAAGATTGGGCCCATTTCCCAATTTATGCCAATTGGATACTCTCTCCTTGAAACCTGAATCTTGATTATGGTAACCAAAAGACTCAAAAGAACTGGAAATTTTTGCTTCCAATAGGGCTGTTCTCATAAAACTGTCAAGTAGCTCTTGCTGTCTATAACCACACTTCTACCCTGTGTCCTGTCCATTCCCAAGTCTCATTCTCCAATCTCCTACAACCTGTACAGTGAACTACCCAAGAGACTGTCAATAAATTCATTTTTTCCTTAAACTAACTAAAATCTACTTCTGTTTGCTTAAAACCAAGGCATTGCTAACTATTACTGATAAAAATACTGGATTACTTAGGACATTACAAAATTCTACTGATATGTGCAGATGTAGATTCAGGGTATGATACTTCTGCCGTTTCTCCTTCATTTAACCTGTTACCCACCTTGTGCCTCAGCTCATAGGTCTGTGAAACAAAAAAACGTTGAGGAAGCCTAACAATTAGAGATGCTTAGTAAGCCAAGAAGGTTGTTACTACAAAGTTTCCTACAGATCAGGCTACTTGAAACCATAAGCAAGTGATCAAATCTTTTTGAATACTGTGAAATTTATCTAGATCAGACACTTATTAAGAAGGACTCATGCTCCACGTTTAGACAATACTCAAGGGTAAGATACGTATTTAAATATTTGTAAATACACATAAATAAACACATACACACATATATATTTTAACAATACTTCTACATTTCTTTTCCCTTTGATGAATTGTTGATCCATAAAGAAGAGTTTCATACAACCATTACCAGGACTTGTTGAAGCCACTCACAGTGAAAGCTATATTTAAATTTTCAAGTATCAGTTACATACTAAACAAAGGTTCTACTGAAGACAGTAAATGCCTCATTTCGAAAGTATCTAAGAGAACTTTTTTTCAAGTTTCTTCCATCAGTACCTATCAAGTAACTTTCTGAAAATATAGGCAAGTTTATATATACAAATATATAAGGACATACTCAAGCACATTTATTCTGTAAACACTCATTTCAAATAAGCTGCACTGGCAACATCATAGCCTATAACAGTTAAGCTCACTGAACAAATTGGACATGATGTCGAGTTTCAACATACTTCCTCAACTGAGACTTGAGCCGAAAACTGGGGTTAAACTGGGCTTCCAGACTTAGACCTGAACATTTAGTTCTAAATAAATCCCATCCTAGGACCCCTCCCCCCAACTCTCAATCCATCTTTGCCTACCAGGCACCCCCTAGAACAGCTACCTGCATCCATAACATTTAAGAATACAGGCATCCCAGAAGTTCACTACATGTGAAATCCAACGTGGCAAGAAATCACAGTCAGAAGAAATGAACAAAGAGAATGAGATTTGGGGATCTTTAAAGATAGATGACAGAAAGTGAGGAAAAAGAGGAAAACAAAAAGGTCACAGAAAAGTCATGGGAAGACTGAAATAAGGGAGATGAAGAGAGACAAGTCAGGGAGGAAAAAGGGGCGCTGAGGGTTTAGACTAGGAATAACTGACAAAAGAAAATGAAGGTCTGTATTTTAGGCCAAGTGTGCCATCTACTTTCCAATTTGGTATTTCCTAAGAGCTAATGGTACAGTAGACACTGCAGAAATTGGAAAAAATATTACTGTTTTAAAAATATTAGTATTAGTATCAAAACTTTGGTATTGATGCAGTTCTATCTTGGCACCTGCCCTCAAAGGAAAGATCAATTCCCACTGTTGGGGGTGGACTTTTTTTTTAAATGCTCCTAAATGGCTTTCCTGAGAGTATTTAGAAGAGTTACCTGCCATAGATTAAAGAATGCATGTCCTTTAGCAGATGATAACACGGAGCTATACAGCACTGAGACTAAGTCCATTGGCTTTAGGTCTGGAGTCATACTCTCTGGGCTCAAACCTCAACACTGTAGCTTAAGAGTTGGGTGGCTGGGGCTTCCCTGGTGGCACAGTGGTTGAGAATACGCCTGCCAATGCAGGGGACATGGGTTCGGGCCCTGGTCCGGGAAGATCCCACATGCTATGGAGCAACTAAGCCCGTGCGCCACAACTTCTGAGCCTGCGCTCTAGAGCCCACGAGCCACAACTACTGAGCCTGCGCTCTAGAGCCCACGAGCCACAACTACTGAAGCCCACGCGCCTAGAGCCTGTGCTCCGCAACAAGAGAAGCCACCACCACAATGAGAAGCCCGCGCACCGCAACGAAGAGTAGCCGCCGCTCGCCACAACTAGAAGAAGCCCGCGTGCAGCAACGAAGACCCAATGCAGCCAAAAATAAATTAAAATAAAAAAGAGTTGGGTGGCTTCTGCCAATTCCTTAGTGTGTCCTTTGACAAACTAAGAGCCTCCATTTCCTCCTTTGTACAACAGAGGAATACCTACCTCACTGGATTCCTATAAAGATTAAATATGATAGCACATATTGGAAAATTAAATCATAAGTTCCAAGTTCTTTTAGTCTGCCTTGATTAAAATTATAATTAAAATCACTGGCCATTAATTTCAGAGCAGTTAGTGAAAAAATAGGTAGAGAAATTGTTGACCCAAGGGCTATTGCAAATATTAAGTCCTAGAGTAATCAGAATCCTTTGTTTAGAGAGAAAGAAGTGGTCTAAAGCAAGGCAAATTTAAGACAAATTTGTACTTTTCAAGTTCTCATCAAGTTGAATATTTGCATAATTCAGTTTACTGAAGGTGGCAATTATCTATGTACAAACTGAAAGATTTGCTTTAACAAATAACAGTCAATCTGTAACCTTGGACTCTGCAGGTTTATAATGAGAAACTACATTTGCTGGAATGTTTGTATTATTTCTTGTTCCATAGGAAGTTAGCTTTGCTACCTAATCCTGTAATAACCACTGACTGAGACCTCAATGATCTAGTTATCATTTACTCAAGCTGTTTTAAAAAGCAGAACATGTTCTTGCTTTCAGTAATACATCTAAACTCATCCTTCCTTGGGAGCAAGTTATTTTGCAATTAAAATAAATAAGAAAGAAACAGATTATCATCATAACAACACAAAATATTCATTTTTCACAATAATGCAACTCGTTTAGCAATCCCAAGTATTCTTATGCAACACTAAACTACTTTAGTTTTTCTCCTGGATGTATCTCTAAAGAAGTATGAGGAATGTTTATTGTGTTTCAAAAAGCAAACAGGTATGCAACCCATCTGCTTAAAATCTTATAGGGTAACATAGACAAAGCAAGATAAAAAAGCTTCCAACTTTAAAAAGTGTTCAACTCTAAATAATGAGAAAATCGAGCAAACACAACACTTTAACAACATTAATGCATTTTAATGCTTAATAATTCTGACAAGAAGTACAAATTTATGGGAATAGAAGCAAAACAGAGGATAATTCAGAATACTAAGAATCTGTTATTGTTTAGCTGAATGCATAGGTAAAATTAAATAGGAAAAGTAATGTCAGGTTTTGATGCAGCTGTTTAGTAGCTGTATCTAGAGAGAGAGGCAAGTAGATCTTAAGCACTTCTGTCCCATCTAGGTGAGACTATTCACCAGTAAGAAGAAAACAGAAATACGTGAGTATTTACCCAGACGGTAAAAGATGGCAGGTAATTCTGAATATTTGTTAGCCTCTCTAGAATTCAGAGTACTGAAGAAGAGAAAGCCTACCTCAAAAGAGTAGAAAGGAAGAAAAATCAGCTGGTTATAGTGGGCGTTTTAGTTACAAGACTGATGCAGGTTAATTTCATTCTAACCAAGCAATTATCAATAGATTCTCACAAGGTCTGACTGTGGATAAAAGTACTGCAAGAAATGATTTTAAATATTTTAATTGGCAAAAGATAAAATTATAATGTGTTCAAACTGCTTTTTTCACTTTGAAAATAATCGACATAAGTAGATAACACCTTATGGATAACTACTTAAAATATATACTAGTCACTTTTCACAGCATTGTATTAAAAATCAGAATTGAATTTTCATATGTAGGATGAGCAGTATACCCTTCATTTTATTTTATAAATGCAAGAGAGTTAATGAGTTAAGTAATTTTCCTGGGAAACTATTGAATAGGACAGAAGATGAATTTTTAAATGTTATTTAAGAAGTTTATATATATGTGTGTGTGTGTATATATATATATGTATGTGTGTGTGTGTGTGTGAGTGTGTGTGTGTGTGTGTGTGTGTGTGTGTGTGTGTGTGTGTGTAGTGAGAGAGATAAATATAGGCTTGCTTCTCTTCTCGTAAGCATTCTGCTTATTTAGTGACTCCCTGCAAACACACATTGCAATCCAAGATCTTCCTTATTCCTATATGGAGTAAAAAGACAGAAAGTTTAAAGTTTTAGTCTTTGCAAAATACATCTACCTTCCTGTTGACCAATAATTCTGGGATCCTGAGGCAGACAGGGAAACTTAAATAGTCGAAGAGAGGAGCTGGGGAAAACATTAACCCCTCATACATGTATCTAAGACTTTATGTTACATATGTTATATACACATAAAGGACTTCCACCTGCACCAATGTACAAGGATCTTAGTTCCAAAGTAACGTGGATTACAAGATTCTGATGTCAATATTCTTCACCAATCAGAAAATTCTTAAATTAGTTCTTAAATGAATTGGTTTTCCCCAGTCTATTCAGTAAGACATTTTGCCTCCCTGTAAAGAACGAAAGCTTATCTTATTTCTTATTTCAAATTGGAAATTATCAAAGAAACCAGCATCTGCTCGGGGGAAAAAAATGGCACATTACTTTTCATAACCTCTTCTCCTCTAAGAAAATAATCCACTTAATGTGTCCAGAAGGACAACAATCCTACTACTATACTGGGGAGTACAGACTACCAAGGAACAGAGCCATTTATGAAAACACTGAGGAAGTGCCAAAGATTGAAGGGTTCATACAGCCACTGCTAATTACTATGTATATTGTAATTCTGGACCTACTGGTGATGTATTGGCTGATCTTTCTGGATTGTGTCTTTCCAGCTAAATGTTGTTTATTTTCCACATAATGCAAATGACAGGGAGGATAGGATGTTGGTTTGTGACTCGCAAGGTAAAAACTTAAAAATCATGCTTTAGGTCAGGTCACAAAAAATGCGCCAGACCATCATTATGAAAAAGATAATGTTTTCAAGAAACCTCACACATTATATAATTTTGGGTAAAATATAAAAGATATAAATGTCCCACCATGAATATATTTGAGCTGGATTCATTTGACAATGCTGAAATCTCTAGTGATAACGATTCCCAAAAAGATGTGAATCTGAGTTTTCCCACTGGAAAACTCCTGGATGATGCCTTAGGAAAGTTAAGTTGGAATACACGTTTTAAACATTTAACAAAGGTAGCTTTATATTTATTATTTTGAAGGAAAGCCTTTTCACTGTGTTATCACCACTTTCGGGATTTTAGCCTGGAAAGTTTATCAAAATAAAAGGAGGGCAGTTTATTATCATTTATTTGAGAAGAATCCTGAGGAGGGGGGAAAAGGGCATGTATTAGCTTGCATTCCTCATAATCCATTAGCAGGTACTTTTGTCAATAGAGTATGAGGACAGAAAAGTAAGACTACTCTCATATTTAGGTCCCTAAGAGATTCACAATCTCCATCTCCTTTCCGTCTGCCATGATTTAAATTTTATTTTAATGTGGCCTGTTACAAATCTCCCTCCCTCTGTAGCTTCCTAGCCTCTCCCAAGATCATGGGAACTGTACCCAATATATTTCAATTGTGAGTACCATACACTGAGCACCAGTGTTGAGCTAGGTAATCCGCAAATCTTACCCCGTTCGTTCTCACAGCCATGCCAGGATGTAATTGTTATTTTCTCCATTTCACAGGTGGGCAACCTCTGGCTCAGGGAAGCTAAGAACCCGACTCAAGCTTTCTCACCTAAGAAGGGGCTGAGCTGAGATTCAAATCCACACCTAACTCTTAGACCTGCTGCTGATGATGATAAAAGGCAAAAAGAGAGTCCACTTCTAGAAGACTGTAAGTTCTTCTACCTACACGCAGCGAATGATTTTCACCAGCCCTTTAGAGAAGATCTGAAGGAGTAATCAGAGGGGAAACCTATCAAATAGAGGGGAAAGCCGTCAAGGAGTTAATAAATTCAAGGACTGTGAGAGGGAGTGAGGTATTAAAGAGAGGGAGGGCCAGACATGGGGCTGGTGGTGGGGGAGGGGGACAGGGAGAGAAACACTGAGGAAAAGAAAGGCAGAGCGGTGGAAGAGCTTTCCTGATTTTAACCTTTACAATGCGAATGGCTCAGAACACTGGCGATTCTAGGCCAATGGAGTTAAAAATCTTAGTCAAGAAGTACCATGCCAACTCCAGTGCTGCTTGCCCTGATGTGCCCGTGTTACTTCCGCAGTAAGTGCATGTTAAGTGAACTGAACACTGTCTCTCTCCTCAAACTGAAACATCTATAGTGGTAAAGACATTGCCACTGGATTTGAAAGCAGCAGAGCAAGTTGGCTGCAGGAAGCAGTGTGAGTTTGTGTGTGTGTGTGTGTGTGTGTGTGTGTGTGTGTGCGCGCGCGCACGCGCAGCATGTAAATTATCCTTGTAAACAGCTTACAAGTTAGTTATGAAACTAGTAGTGTGTGGTTGTCTACATAAATAACAAAAAAGCAAACAAGCAAAAAAATGCAGATCGGAAGAAATATAACCTCAGTCACTTTCATATTAACTGATCATCCACTCATCCATTTGCTTAAATATTTATTTAATATCTACCACATGCCAGGCACTGTGCTACATGCTAGGGGATATGTTGGTGAATAAAATAGGTATGGTTTTAGTAATTACCAAGCTTATGATCTAGTTCGGAAAACAGACGACTTTCAAGTAAAACAGAAATAAACATGTAACTACAAATCGTGATAGGGTATGAAGGAAACAAACAGGGTACAATGCTAAAGGCTGGCAAGACAGGTGGTGGGCTAGGGAGAGACAGGTTTAGACCAGGTGGTTAGGAAAGACCTGAGACTAAACTCTAGAACCCAGCTGGTTCTCAAACGTGAGCATGCAACAGAATCCCAGGGAAGGCTTGTTACCAGATTGCTAAGCCCCATCTCCTCCACATGTCTGATTCAGTAGCTGTGGAGTTGTGCAGATCATCTGCATTTCTAATAAGTTCCCAGGTGATGCTGACAGTGATCCCATTGCACTAGGAAACATACTTTGAGAACTGGTCTAGGGCATGGTACATGAACAAGGTTGGGAGATTAGGCAAGGAAGCTACAGATGTCCTTACAAATGACTGGTGACAAGATCAGTGCCAAATTCAAACACTATCTAGGACTTAGAGTCAGTCTAGATAATCAAGACAATAAACACTGTTTTCCTTCCTAAAAGAAAGGACTCTATTACCGTCTTCTAAGCTAAGAGTCTATAACAAATTCGATCAAGGAATACAAAGAACCAACTCCACAAAGCACTCCTAATTTGATACATCATCTAGGGCTTCCCAGGTGGTGCAGTGGTTGAGAATCTGCCTGCCAATGCAGGGGACACAGGTTCGAGCCCTGGTCTGGGAAGATCCCACATGCTGTGGAGCAACTGGGCCCGTGAGCCACAATTACTGAGCCTGCGCATCTGGAGCCTGTGCTCCGCAACAAGAGAGGCCGCGATAATGAGAGGCCCGTGCACCGTGATGAAGAGGGGCCCCCACTTGCCGCAACTAGAGAAAGCCTTCGCACAGAAATGAAGACCCAACACAGCCAAAAATAAATAAATAAATAAATAAATAAACAAACAAACAAACCCAAAGTTTAAAAAAAAAAAATAGATGTAATACATCATCTATCATCCAAAAACCTTGATGTTATCAGAACATATTTAATAGAGAAGATAAAAGAGTTCAGAGGGTGACATTATAAGGATTATGTCAAAGATGGCATTTCTGCTAAAAGAAGAGGACATGATCTTACAATTATTGTCAGAGGAATCTAAGTTACATATAAAGAAGATACCCTTGACCTCATATGGTTTAAAATATTTAACTGGCTTCCAAAGGAGAATAACCTTTATTAGCATTTTTAAAAATAGAAAGCCACCAGAATTTTGATGGTCTGGTGGTTCTCAAACTTTAGTCTGCCCCAAAATCATCTGGGAACTTGTTAAAAGTGTAGATTTCCAAGGACATCCTCAGAGTTTGATGATTAAATCAGATGATGTGAAGCCCAGGAATCTGCATTTTAATAGACATCCTCAGACACTCTGACATTGGTAGACTAAGGACTACAGTTCATGAGAAATGCCTAGTTAGGGCCAGGTTCCCCATAAAAGGCAAAATTCAGATGGATTATCTCTTACACTTTGACAGGGATGCAATTGTTATTGAAGGGTTATTATGTGCCAGGAACTGTGCTGGACACTTCTTAAAAGCGTCTCCTTTCATCTTGAATAGTATTATTATTGATATTTAAGCGAGCAGTGAGGAAAATGGGACCTAGCAAGGCAAAATAACATCCAAGGTCAGGTACCAAATAAGTTAGGGAGCCAAGATGCAAACGGAAGGTTTTTGACTCCAATAATAGATACTTCAACTACATGGAACTCATGATTGTGAACCTCTGTGAAACTACAACAATCAAGTGATTTTCTGGCAACCACAGGTTCTCCTAAAGTGGTATGTGATATAGACTTACAAATTCAAGAGTAGCAAGGTTGAACTATGTCTTGAGACTTGGGAATATCCCTGTATACCTGAAAATGAGCAGAGTCCCTAACTTGAAGTTTTTCCCACTAATGTTTCACTTGACGTAGTTATCCTGCACTGGACTCAGAGCCAGTGTTTAACAGCAAAGATTAGGGACTGGAAAACAAAGGCCTGCATTAAAAAAAAAAAAAAAATCTGTCTCTATCAGGGATCAGCTGTGTGAATGTGGGTAAGTGATTTAACCTCTTTGAGCCTCACTTTCCTCATCTATGAAATGAGATAATATTAATACTTACCACAGGGATTGCTGTGGTGCTTATATAACATTTGTGAAACACTCAGCATAGTACCTTGCACACAGGAGATGTTCAATAAATGTTATTCTTACTTTTTGTTTATTAAAATAAACAAGAATAAAATAAACTTGTTATTAAAATATTATCCCTAAGAGGCATGTGATACAGTTACAAAAATAGAGGAAAAGAAATGTAAAGGGCCAGGAAACATATGAAAAGATGGCCAATCTTACTGGAATCAAGAAAAGGCAAAAACAAATCAGAACAGTAAAATACCACTATACTCTATAAGCTCAGAAAAACGTCAACTTTGATACTATTTTAAAAAATCGATGTAGATGTGGAGAAATAAATATTCTGTCTTACACACTGCACATGTATACAACCATTTAAAGGGGGGCATTTTGCAGTTTGTTAATTTTTAATGCTGTGTGATACAGAAATTCTACTTCTTCTTATTGACCTTAGAACCGACATCAGTAAACTTTTTCTGTAAAAAGACAAATAGTAAGTATTTTAGGCTTTGGAAGCCTTACAGTCTCTGTGAAAACAAGTCAGCTGTTGTAGTTCAAAAGCAGCCATAGATAATACATAAATGAATGGATATGGCTAGGTTGCAATAAAATTTTATTTGAATTCCATATAATTTTCTCACATCAAGAAATGTTATTCATCTTTTGATTTTTTTCAACTATTTAAAAATGTTAAAACAATTCTTAGCTTGTGGGCCACACAAAAACAGCAGCGGCCTGGATTTGGTTGAGTGGCTGGTCACCGTTTGCCAACTTACAGTGGTCTTCACACACACAAACCAACGAGGCAGGGACAAAGATATTCATGAAAGCTGTGAAAAGCTGCAAACAACTATCATCTGTTCATCAACAGGGAAGGGGCTAAATAAATTGTGGTATATCTACAGTCTGGAATACCATGCTAGTAAAAAAGAACAAAATAATTCTAAAGACACTAATAAGAAGACACTCAGTAAACTGTTCCCTGAAAAAGTTGCAGCTCTACAGATACAGTATGATTCCACTCGCTAAAAACAGAAGCAAAAAAACTTCTAATTTAACAATGCTATATGTTTTCTACTGAAAATTCTACTGACCAGCAAATACAATTCTTTCAAAAGTTTAGAAGAATCAGCACAAACTGTTTGCAGGGGTACGAAGGGGAGGAGGGACCAAGATGAGGGTTAGGGGTGTAAAAGGATTCGTTTCATCTATATTATTTCCATTTTGTCCAAGGAGACTGGATTCATGGGAAAACAATTGAAAGAGCTGAACTGGGACGTAGAGCACAAAGTCTCTAACTCTTGCATTACTGCGGCACTGAGAAAATTTGTAAAAGGATGACATGGGTCACTGTGGGTCCGACATTCTGAGATCCCAGACGCAGAAATAGCCCATTTGCCGAGACTGAGTTACCTGCTATTCACAAATGTTTGGATTTGTCTCTCAACAACTAACTGACAAATCAGATACAGACTGGAATGAGAAAAGAGGCAAAGAAAATAGAAGAAAGCCAAGGAAAATGCATTCATTAAGAGCACTCCAGGGGACTTTTGGACAGATTCCTTCTGTGCTTTTATCGAGAATGTCTCAGTTCTCAGTGATCAAGACACTGATGACAGCAAAGAAAAAATATAATGTCGAGTCACATTTCAGAGTGTAGATGTGGGGTGGGCATCCGATCAGCATTTACTTGCCTAACCAAATCAGAGAAGGAAGTGGTCACAGCAGATACCCTGTCTCAGCTCATTACTCAACACCTATTAAATGTGATTAACAGCCCTTGCTAATTATGTGTTAAGAGCATCCTGAGCTGTAATGGATCCCAGAGGTCTGTGAAGTTGACTTCATTTACATGTTTGTCTCCTTTCACAAGGTCTCAGCCAAACATCGCAAAAATCTACTGAGCATTTTACGAACTCCCAGGTGATCAACTCAGGGTTTCCGGTCCACTGTGTCTTCCTACAAAGAACAGCGAGTGCCTAAGATGTACATTTGTTTCATAAATAAAACAGGCAAGGTTTGTATTTTATGGGGCACAAATGGGCCTCTTGTTGCGATTAATATTATAAAGACTGCTAATCTGTATACATTAAATTATTCATTACATTTTGTGATCTCAGCTAAAAGACTCAACAGCATTTAGGTGGCAGAATGCACCCAAAACCTCTTCTATCTCACCTTAAGCAAAACTGCAAAAATCATATATCAGAAAGGATTTAGAGAAGAATTTTTGTTTGTTTTAAATATATGTTAAAATATTAGTATATTAGGTTATAAAATTATGTAATATATAAATACACACCACACACACACACACACACACACACACACTACCGACTAAGACACCACAGTTATCAGGGTCTGTTTCATGCTTCTCTTAAACGGTATTTAACCTAAAAAATTTTTGAACTCTTCCTAGAGTTAATTAATTGAAAGTCAGCTAATTAACCTCTCCTCCTTTTTGGGGATGGGTGGGGGACAGAGGGGTAGAGCTAGAGGCAGAAATTAATTCCTTCTTGCTTAGTCTGGCAAAGTAATGAACAAGAAGTAACTTCAACAATTACATGTGATGGAATATTATGTAGCAGTTAAAAACACTGAACAAAATCTCTATGCACTGGCACAGAAAGATGTCTGTGATATACCTACTGGAAAAAAGCAAAGTGCTGACCATATAGCAAATGGTGATCTAAGTTTTTTAGAATAACAGCCAAAGTCCACATATGTGCATCGTCAGATGTGTGTATACAGACGAAAGGGCCTGAAAACATACACAGCTACCAGGTCTTATTAAGCAAACTGATTCTGTCTCCATTAGCCCCAATGGAAAGTGTGTATCCCAAATGACCCACATGATTTTCATAACTAGAAAGGGATTTTGATGGTCCCTCCTTACCCCCCAACAACCCAGCGGAGTGGTATAGATCATGTGCCCCGGAGACTGGCAGCTACACCTCACATCTCACATCTACACTTACTACCAGGCCATCTTGATAATCTCCAACATTTTCCGCTACCTCTGCCATTTCCTCATTTGCACAATGGAGCAAATAGCATCTACTTCATAAGTTGTTGTGAGGGTTGAATGACTTAATAACCGTGTTGAATTGGTTTAGCAGGTGCCTTGAGCAGTCACCTTTCTATCATCATTAGCTAGAACCGTCTTCACCTTGTTTCAGCCATAATGTGAAACTCTTTTAGTCACTGCCTTTTCTAATTTGCCAAATGTAAAACAGGCAAGAGTTAGCACAGTCTCTGCGTTCCTCCTCCCTACCCCCCTCACTTACCACTTTAAGCCCCAAATAAAATCATTGGTTTTTACTTTCCTGAAACATTTTCACCCTGCTACAGATCAAGGTGATCAAACACCACCTTGTTTCTAATGAGCTGCTTCTCGGTTGTGGTCTGAAGGTGATGGGGGTGAGGTGGGCAGTTGACTTCTCATGGTGGCTGACCATTCCGTTAGCACATCTGTGGTTTGTTTTTTCCTCCAATGTTCTTCTTGCTAAAAGTTCCTTCCTTCTCAAATTTCTTACTTTTAATTGTCTTTTCATATTAGTCTGTAAGTTTCTGTCATTTTGGTGAAACCTGGGGCTCTAATCACATTTCCACTGTTGTACTATCTGGAACCTTAGGAAAGGTACTGCTATTAGCTAGGTTCAGTTTCCTTATTGATAAAATGGACATAATATCATCTACATACTTTCCCTTAGTTTTTAAATAAAGAATTCATGCCCATTTTAATTAACAAAAATAAAAATAAAACAAAATAAGTAACAGAAGATAATTAAAACCATCCACAACCCCACTACAGGTCTACTGTACTTCCTTATAATCCTCAGAAAGGTACATACCTAAACGTTTGGGATCAAGTGGTTTAGAGAATTCTGAATCTTTTTTTTTTCCTTTTATTTCTTATGCTCTATCTCCATACCACTTTCAATGTTAATTTTCAGTCTGATATGTTTAATTGAACACCTTTTATCATGTCTAACTATATACCCACAATCACAAATATGAAGGCTTTGTTTTGTTTGTTTTAACCAAAAAAAGGGCATCATGCTTTACGTATTATCTATAACTTGCTTTGCTAATTTTACAACATGCCGTATGCAATCCTCCACATCAAATATACATTCTCATTTTTAATCTTATAATAATCCATAGTATAGACACACCATAGTCTATTCAACTCATCTCCTAGTGATCAAAATTCACTTTGTTTCAAATTTTTGCCACTATGGACAATGCTGCAATGAATAATATATATATCCGTGTGTGTGTGTGTGTGTGTGTGTATAGGAATAGATTCATAAAGACAAGACTATTATGTCAAAGGCAAGGTGTATTTTTAATTTAAAATGATACAGCCAAACTGACAACGTATTTCTGCATTCTAACCAGCATGGGATGTTACATATTTTTAACTTTTGTCTGAACCGTGGGTGAAAAAACTTGTTATTTTACTTAGCAATTCTCTGAGATTAATTCTTCCCTTTTATTGGTCATTTGGATTTTCCTCTTCTGTAACTT
Source organism: Eschrichtius robustus (assembly GCF_028021215.1). Lineage (NCBI taxonomy): Eukaryota > Metazoa > Chordata > Mammalia > Artiodactyla > Eschrichtiidae > Eschrichtius > Eschrichtius robustus. The sequence goes on along the minus strand of NC_090835.1, from coordinate 29,328,804 downwards.
GCCCATGTACATCCAATGACCACTTCACCTGGTTGACATTTTTTAAAACCTTATGGAGGATCTTAGCATTTAAGTGGTTTAATTACTGGTGTGTCATGTGTGTTTTACTTTTTTCCCCCCCGCCCCCTCCCACCAGGGATACTGGCTGCATCTGAATGTGCTTATGGTCAAGCACACATTGAAAGGCTGTTTAGGGGAACATGTGCTTTAATACATTCCTGTTTCCAACTTGCCTTACCATGCATGCCCTCCTGTGCCTGTCAGGGCTAATCCGTCCACCTCACATTTTGTAACCATCGTATCTCTTCCTTGTGCCTCTTGCTTTGGAAGCTGTAACTTTCTCTCTTCTATTTCCTGCTCTCCTGTCATCACAATTACCTCCATAAAGAACTAAGATTTCTCCCCGTCTCCCCAGTCTTTTTTCTTTCTTTTTTTTCCGAAGGGAGAATAAAGCTTTGACCAAAGACAGTTTTGATGAGATGGCTAGAAAAACTGCTTTTCTTCATTGGCATTTTAAAAAATATAGCTCGGTGGTTTGGGACCCATTTGTCTCTACCGCCGCCATCTATCGGCTTTTGACTTTGGCTGCTTTAACTCCACATTCTGTTTTGCTCCATTTCAACTGTTTAGCTGCTAGGTTTGGTCTGGTTTCACTGCTTTACTTTATCTAACCTCATTCCCTCTCTGGATTCTGAATCCCATCCTAGAAAAGGCTGCTTCCAGCTCATACTCACTTATTGACTGAATGAAGTTTAGTTCAATCAATAAACATTTTAGCATAAGTGGGTTCAATTCCAGGAGCACAGATGTTTTCAGAGAGTTTCAGATGGTGATATCCATAAATTTTAATCATTTTTGCAAAACTATTAAATTGTGACATATTTATTAAATTTTACCCTGTGAACTAAAAAATTTCAACTTAGGAGAAAATCATGATACAGATATAGGTAACAAAGAATCATTTTATTTACTTTATATTAGATATTCTACTTATCACTATAGATATATTATGCTATTTATTACTATTGAAGCATTATTATAATAAAATACCAGGCACAGTCCCCCAAAATTAAGTTTTTAGACTTAAATTTCTCCAGTTTTTTCCCCATTAATATCAATTTGCTAGGCTTTGCTTGTTTGGGAGCTAACATCAAATATTTAAGAAAATATTAAGGTCGAATAACTAGAAATGGAGGGCATTCTGTTAAATTGCCCCCCTCCCCGAGAATTGGGAAAGCACAACTTTTACTCCCCACGGGTGTGAAAACTCTCAGAGGAAGCAGACAGACTAGTTCAGAGGCTGTCGCAAAACTTCATGGGCAAAGTGCTTTCAGCCTGGAGCAAGGTAGTGGCAGTAAGAGAAGAGAATAGAGACCCATTTGAAAGGCTGAGCTAACACGATTTGCTGGAGAGTTCTCAGGCAAGGTGACGGCACATTTTGATATCTAAAAAGTGTCTGCATTTTAAAATTTCTGACCAATTTTCAATTTTGCCCATTAAAACCTTAACCTAGCTATCCTTGCTTATATGAATGTGGTATCATTTTTCTTTGACTTAACTGCCCAAATACAACTCCAGTTTTCAGTGTTCAAGTACTTCTCATTCTTTATCATATGTCCCAAAGTTCAAACACCAGTAGTGTAGAAATTCTCCAAAGATGTACGTATAGAAGCCTGACACGTGAAGAGAGAACAAGCAATAGATTTGTTAACTCTGTGCAGTTTTGCAGAAGAATCAATTCCATAGCCAGCGCTGTAATGCTTGGGATCAAGCAGTATTCAGATAAAATATCTGCACGTCCTGAAACAACACATCCTTTAAAGCTGCTCCCTTTCATAAACTATTCTAAGGTTTTTGAAGCTCTTCTCATATCTTATCCTTTTTTAAATATCTAAAAGAATCAATTTTTGTTCTTTACAACATTCTATTTTTTGTTGCTGTTGCTGTTGTTGAAGGACGATCAATTGTGATTTGCATAAACTCAAGGGCAACTTAAAAGACAGTTGCAGTAACTAAGATTGAAACTGGCATGGCTTTCCCTGGTGAGGTGTTAAAAATGGCTTTCATTTCATAATGGAGAAAAAGAGTGAGGTCTCTCAGACATACCAGACTCCCCCTCTAATCTTTTCCCCAAACAGTAGCCTTGGTGATCTTTTTATCATGAAAATCCTATCATGTGATTCCACATACTAAACTTTTTCCATGGCTTTCCATTGTCCTAACGATGCAATCCAAATTCCTCAATGTGGCTTCCAAGACTCTACCTTAGAGCTCTCAACCCTAGCAGATCCACCCCGATTTAACACAAAAATATTTTGTAATGCCCTCTTTAGTCTCTGGAAATGAAATCCACCATTAAATAATTTACCTACGCCCTTCAAGTAGTGTCATAACTTTAAAGTCATTATAATGCCTTAATTTTACTATAAAGGAGAAAGACTAGAATTGAATAGAATGTGTTAACAGAAGCTCTCATCTCTCTGGACATACACAAGGGAACATGCGGCCTCAATTACCCTAGCAGGCATCCCAGGATTATGACAAGTCACTATGAGATGAAGCAAACACTGTCCATGGCAGAGCAGAGACAGAGAGAAAACTCAGGTTCGTGGTGACTTCACAGAGCTGCCGCATCAACCAACCCTAAAGCCCATACTACGTTCAGATTGTCCAATGATCTAGGCCAATAAATTCCCTTAAGATGAAACTTTTAGCACTTTTTTCTGCCCATGACACAAAACACAACCAATACATCCAACCAAACACAGACCATGAGGAATAGAGCCAAGTCTCTCTCATCAGACTGTCTAACGTATGCTTTATATGATCACCCAAAGAAAACATGAAAATCAGTGCTTTTCTCTGATTTATGAAATATTATGAACTTCATAAAAATGATGTGTTACCAGAATAGCCTAATCTAGGTGTTTAGGAACATGTTTCTGCCTAATAATCCCTTAAAGATTAGATGCAAGTTTCTTGCTTTTTTATGTGCTTTAACTTAAGGTTTAACATAGTTCTCAGTGCTTTAGGGCAATGCTGCAAATAGTAAACAAAAGTTATTAGAGCTAGTTACCCCTACTTCCTCCCGCCAGTCCTAGTGCAGCTAAGTAATGCAGCTGACCATTAGTATACTGAAATCCCATGCTAATGTGGATTTCCATGGGTGCGGTGAGAATATTCAAAGCCCATATTAACTGCTTATAAGCAAATATCTACTTCCTTAAGGGTAATTTTCCTAGTATCACCACAAAATCATTTCCCCCATCCTTTTCTCCTCATTCTTTCCAAAAAGCAAAATAGCTACTAAAAAAAACTGACTATGTAGCAATCTATACTGTACTCCTGATTTTACTCTAGATTTTAATTGTACTACAATAATTACAGAAGTTAGAGCAAACACTTGGGAGGAACCATTTGTGTACCAGGAGTCTATTCCAAACACTTGGAAAACATAACTCCTTTAATCCAGTAATAACCCTTTCAAGGGTAACTCCTATTGTGTATCACCATTTTACTGATGAGACACTGAAGCTGAGAGAACAGAAAGCACTTACCCGAAGTCACACAGTGGTAAGACAAGATTTCAACAGAGGGACGGTGATCTTAATCATTACACCATACTGCGTCTCAACACGGAACATGCCAAGGGGAAAAGACTCAGTGATATTGGAAACCATGTCTTGAGATTATTAGAAAATGAACTTGTGGGAATCTCAGAGCTTTTAGATGCAGGCAGAGAAATACTATCACACAAAGAGAATTAGGCAAACAAAAAGTGTTTTTTGAAGTTTTCAAAGCTCAAGTTAGAAACTCCTCACTATACCGTTTATCTCATTATCTTTAAACTTCCAAATCCTAAATAAAAGCTTTGGTTTCAAATCAGTCACAATCTCTAGTTCTTTGACGCAGTCACATTTACACACTTGCTCACACTTGTGCATATGAACACACACAACACTCATGCACAAACACGCACCAAACACATGAGAGAAAAATAAAATGAAATCTGCCTTCTTCTCTTTGTTGTTGATCAAATGCAGCTACAGAGTCAGCAGGGGATAAATATCTTGATGCTTACTTCATGTACAAGTACTTTGAAGCGGAACACAGTGGAGTAACTTTTTACATAGCATTCTGAAGGAAAAAAAATGCTGTAAAATCCAATCCCCCTGAGGAGTGTCATTTCAAGCAATGAGGTTTGCTTTCTTTATCTGTAGTGCATCTAGGTGATCAAACCAAACATAACTGATTCCCAGGCTCAGAAGTTTTCATCAGTAATCACCTTTTGTATTCATAAATAAATCAAAACGTAATTTTAATCCTATCTTCCCTCTAACTCCTAACATCACAGCAAATACTTTTGCAATAGGCAAGGGACAAATTAAGGGACTTTCTCAAATGCAAGTGGCCAAGGATGGGTAACCTTCCTTGGATTTCCCTACCTGTGTGGGAGAAACACATGGATAAAAAAGCAGATGGTCACAACTCACCAGGGGATGGAAAATGTTATTCTGCAGTGGGTTTGAATACACGGCTGACCTTGAAGACAGAAATGGTCATTAAGCTCAATTATAAATAGTGACTGGCACTAATAGAAAAGCAACTATGTTGTTCAGTTCTTGATAAACAGCAAAGAAAATACCAGCAAGGGGGTAAAATAATGATAAGACCTCTGCCAAAGTAAAATGATCTTCCTCTCCAATGTTCAGTAACATCGACTCAAGTCCACAGTGCCCTCCCACTCCGTGCCTCCATCATTCGGAGAATAAAACACAATCCAAGAAGCCAACAGGCAATCGTCTCTTTTCCCTTACTGATAATGGTTCTCAGAACTATGATACACTCATTCCCTTTTTTAATTAGGTGAAATCTATTTTATAAGCAAGAAACTCCTCAAAGAGGTTACAGATTTATCATGATGTTGAAAGTCATAAAATCACATTTACAGGCTAAGTAGTTAAATCCAAATTACACACCACCCCATTAATTTTATAATCAATAGAGATGAAAGGAAATGAGGAAGTAAAGTAAATGGTAGGATCCTAGCTTAAATCAAATCAATACATATTTATTGGCATCTGTTACATTTAAGATACCATGAAGAAGGAAGGGCAGTGTGGAGCCCTGTAATGTGCCTTCCAGGAGTTTACCATCTGGCTGGGGCATCGATACATAGCATGCAGAAAGCTTTCCGGTAGAAGGGTAACAATGCGAGGGGTGTCACAAGGCCCCTCACAAGTAATGGCCAACAGAACCATGCAGAAAAACCTGCTAGAGATAGTGCAGTGGTTAAGAGCATGGGCTCCAGAGCCAAACTTCCTGGGTCTGAATCCTGACTCTACTACTTACAAGCTCATTGACCTTGCACCACTTATGCATGTTTCATATAAGTTAATACTTGCCAAGTGCTTAAAAATAAGGCCTGGAGCACAATAAGTGCCATGTAACTGTTTGTTAAATAAGAGAATACTATTAAGAGAAGGGAAGATCTCTGTCACTCTGAAGTCTCCTGAAGTGCTGGTAGAATTTATGTGGGGAGGGAAAACACCATGTTCATTTTCCCCATTCCACCGATTCTTTCCCTTCTGCTACAAACATTCTAAGGTCTCGACCATTCTAAAAATTAGAAGTGATAAACGGTCCTCTACTCTGTTAACCCCCTATAAAAATCCCCTTTCTCCTTCCCTTTATTGATAAACTTTTTAAGACTCTTACACACATGCACATGTTACTTGCTCATGATCATTCATTCCCCTGCCACTCAAACCTGACCCTAGCCCTCACCATTCGGCTCAGAGAACTACAAAGAGCCTAACACCTAAATGTAACATCCCTTTTTAATCAGTCAGCATCCTCTCATCTCTCTAGAATATTAAAAACTATTCACCATTCTAGGCTCTGTCACTGTCACTAGAATGTTGACTTGTAGAAGCAAGGGACTTTCTTCCTCAAACCTACATCTCTTGGTATTCAATAGTCTGTCAGAAATGAAATTGCTTTGCTAGACTGTGCTCTCTACCTCTCTACGGTAAGGACATTCCTAAGAGGGTTGATATTTATAGGACATTCCATCCAAAAACAACAGAATACACTTTCTTCTCAAGGGCTCATGGAACATTCTCCAGAATAGATCATATCCTGGGTCACAAATCAAGCCTTGGTAAATGTAAGAAATCTGAAATCCTATCAAGTATCTTTTCCGACCACAACACTATGAGACTAGATATCAATTACAGGAAAAAAACTGTAAAACATATAAACATATGGAGGCTAAGCAAATATGCTACTAAATAACCAAGAGATCACTGAAGAAATCAAAGAGGAAATCAAAAAATACCTAGAAACAAATGACAATGAAAACACGACAATCCAAAACTTATGGGATGCAGCAAAAGGAGTTCTAAGACGGAAGTTTATAGCAATACAATCCTACCTCAAGAAACAAGAAACACCTCAAATAAACAACCTAACCTTACACCTAAAGCAATTAGAGAAAGAAGAACCGAAAAACCCCCCAAAGATCAGACCAGAAGTAAATGAAAAAGAAATGAAGGAAACAACAGCAAAGATCAATAAAATTAAAGCTGGGTCTTTGAGAAGATAAACAAAATTGATAAACCATTAGCCAGACTCATCAAGAAAAATAGGGAAAACTCAAACCAACAGAATTAGAAATGAAAAAGGAGAACAACAGACACTGTAGAAATGCAAAGGATCATGACAGATTACTACAAGCAATTATATACCAATAAAATGGACAACCTGGAAGAAATGGACAAATTCTTAGAAATGCACAACCTTCCGAGAGTGAACCAGGAAGAAATAGAAAATATGAACAGACCAATCACAAGCACTGAAATTGAGACTGTGATTAAAAATCCTCCAACAAACAAAAGCCCAGGACCAGATGGCTTCACAGGCAAATTCTATCAAACCTTTAGAGAAGAGCTAACACCTATCCTTCTCAAACTCTTCCAAAATATAGCAGAGGGAGGAACACTGCTAAACTCATTCTACGAGGACACCATCACCCTGATACCAAAACCAGACAAAGATGTCACACAAAATAAGAAAACTACAGGCCACTATCACCAATGAACATAGATGCAAAAATCCTCAACAAAATACTAGCAAACAGAATGCAACAGCACATTAAAAGGATCATACACCATGATCTAGTGGGGTTCATCCCAGGAGTGCAAGGATTCTTCAATATACACAAATCAATGTGATACACCATATCAACAAACTGAAGGATAAAAACCATATGATAATCTCAATACATGCAGAAAAAGCTTTTGACAAAATTCAACACCCATTTATGATAAAAACTCTCCAGAAACTAGGCATAGGGGGAACCTACCTCAACATAATAAAGGCCATATATGACAAACCCACACCCAACATCGTTCTCAGTGGTGAAAAACTGAAATCATTTCCTCTAAGATCAGGAACAAGACAAGGCTGCCCACTCTCACCACTATTATTCAACATAGTTTTGGAAGTTCTAGCCACAGCAATCAGAGAAGAAAAATAAAAGGAATCCAAATTGGAAAAGAAGAAGTAAAACTGTCACTGTTTGCAGATAACATCATACTATACATAGAGAATCCTAAAGATGCCACCAGAAAACTACTAGAGCTAAACAATGAATTCAATAGAGTAGCAGGATACAAAATTAATTAACGGAAATCTCTTGCATCCCTATACACTAATGATGAAAAATCTGAAAGAGAAATTAAGGAAACACTTCCATTTACCACTGCACAAAACGATCGAAATACCTAGGGATAAACCTACCTAAGGAGACAAAAGATCTGTACGCAGAAAACTATAAGACACTGATGAAAGAAATTAAAGACAATACCAACGGATGGAGAGATATACCATGTTCTTGGATTAGAAGAATCAACATTGTGAAAATGCCTATACTACCCAAAGCAATCTACAGATTCAATGCAATCCCTCTCAAACTACCAATGGCATGTTTCACAGAACTAGAACAAAAAATTTCACACTTTGTATGGAAACACAAAAGACACCAAATAGCCAAAGCAATCTTAAGAAAGAAAAATGGAGGAATCAGGTTCCCTGACTTCAGACTATACTACAAATCTACAGTAATCAAGACAGTATGGTACTGGCACAAAAACAGAAATAGAGATCAATGGAACAGGATAGAAAGCCCAGAGATAAACCCACGCACATATGGTCACATTACCTTTGACAAAGAAGGCAAGAATATACAATGGAGAGAAGACAGCCTCTTCAATAAGTGGTGCTGGGAAAACTGGACAGCTACATGTAAAAGAATGAAATTAGAACACACCCTAACACCATACACAAAAATAAACTCAAAATGGATTAAAGACCTAAATGTAAGGCCAGACACTATCAAACTCTTAGAGGAAAACATAGGCAGAACACTCTATGACATAAATCACAGCAAGATCCTTTTTGACCCAGCTCCTAGAGAAATGGAAATAAAAACACAAATAAACAAATGGGACCTAATGAAACTTCAAAGCTTTTGCACAGCAAAGGAAACCATAAACAAGACGAAAAGACAACCCTCAGAATGGGAGATAATATTTGCAAACAAAGCAACTGACAAAGGATTAATCTCTAAAATATACAAGCAGCTCATGCAGCTCAATATTAAAAAAAATCAACAACCCAATCCAAAAATGTGCAGAAGACCTAAATAGACATTTCTCCAAAGAAGGTATACAGATTGCCAACAGACACATGAAAGGATGCTCAACATCACTAATCATTAGAGAAATGCAAATCAAAACCACAATGAGGTATCACCTCACACAGGTCAGAATGGCCATCATCAAAAAATCTACAAACAAGAAATGCTGGAGAGGGTGTGGAGAAAAGGAACCCGCTTGCACTGTTGGTGGGAATGTAAATTGATACAGCCACTATGGAGAACAGTATGGAGGTTCCTTAAAAAACTAAAAATAGAACTACCATACGACCCAGCGATCCCACTACTGGGCATATACCCCGAGAAAACCGTAATTCAAAAAGAGTCATGTACCACAATGTTCATTGCAGCTCTATTTACAATAGCCAGGACATGGAAGCAACCTAAGTGTCCAGCAACAGATGAATGGATAAAGAAGATGTGGCACATATATACAATGGAATATTGCTCAGCCATAAAAGGAAATGAAATTGAGTTATTTGTAGTGAGGTGGATGGACCCAGAGTCTGTCATACAGAGTGAAGTAAGTCAGAAAGAGAAAAACAAATATATATGGAACACATATATATGGAATCTAAAAAAAAAAAAAAAAAGGTTCTAATGAACCTAGGGGCAGGACGGGAATAAAGACGCAGATGTAGAGAATGGACTTGAGGACACGGGCAAGAGGAATGGTAAGCTGGGACGAAGTGAGAAAGTAGCATTGACATATATACACTGGGAAGTGTAAAACAGATAGCTAGTGGGAAGCAGTTGCATAGCACAGGGAGATCAGCTTGGTGCTTTGTGACCACCTAGAGGGGTGGGATAGGGAGGTTGGGAAGGAGACTGAAGAGGGAGGGATATGGGGATATATGTATACATATAGCTGATTCACTTTGTTATACAGCAACATTCAACACATTCTATACAGCAGAAACTAACACAACATTGTAAAGCAACTATACTCCAATAAAGATTTAAAAAAAAAAAAAAAGGAAATCTAACATAACACTTTCCTGGTTTTCCTCTGCCTTCCAGAATCTTCTTCTCTAACTCCATTGTCTTTACCTAACACCTAAATGTATGTTGTTTTTCTTCTGTCTCAACACTCTCCAGAGTAATCACGTCTAGTTGAATCACTTTATTAAGCATCTATATGTAGCTATCTCTAGATCCCTGGACCATTCTTCCTCTTAAGTCCATGTCCTAGTTTTCCCATTGCTTGATGGTCACCTCCATGTGGGCACCAAACTCCTTATTAGATGGGTCCAAATCTACCTTGTTATTGCCCCAACTGCTTCTTGCTCAAAGTAGGTCCTCCTCCTAACTGGGCTGTCTTGTTCATGACAGCTCAATTTGCCCAACATTTTGTCTGCAAGCATCCCTGGGAGACTCACCCTCTCCCCTTTCCATGATTAGAACCAATGATTGGCCAAGTCCTGTTGGCTTTTAACAAACACAGTTCACATTTAAGCCCTGTTTTCTATTCCCAATGGACTTTAGGCTCTTATTACTACGGGTCTGTCCTTTTTCCTGATTTATCAAAAACCTATTTCAAAATCTCTAAGTATTTACAAGTAGGTCTTTAAAAAGGCAATGGAACTAGCATCAGCTCCAATGGGCTCTTAAAGCCCACACATGTAAATTTCAAATCTCAGCTCTGTGAGTTAATTGCAATGGCCTCATAATATTTTTTTAATGTCTCTGGGCCTCAGTGTCCTATCTGATTATTGGGGAAGATAACACTTATTGTGAGGATTACATGAAAAGGAATCCAATAAATGGTGACTACTGTAATTATTACCTAGAATATTGGCAACAGGACCAGTTTCCCTGTCAATCCGGCTTGAAAGCTTAAGAAGGTCTTCAAGCCCCTCCTTCTAAATTCCCTTACTGAACCACCAAGGTGATCTTGACTGAGGTCTTGCATAGTAACTTCATCAGAGCATGATTTGAGTCTCCATTCAGCTTATAAACTCTTGGAGAACATTAACAGTATCACTTGCTTATCCTTGCCTCCCTGAACACTGACTACTAAATGCTATGATAAACAATGAAAAAGATTGAGAAGTGGTTAAAATGGAAACTTGGAAGCAGAAGGGAGGGCAGACAGGGAAGAAAGTGAAAGGGGTGAATGTAATAGGCAAGCTTCAACTTAGCAAAAATCAAATTGAAGCAAAGATGCCCCTGTATGTCTGGGGTTGCTCTTAATGAGTAATTCCCCTTGGGGCATAGGCGTCATTACTGAAATCAGATCTTCTTCTGGACAGTCACAATTTTCCCATGGGAGGAGGGAGGCAGATTTATTGTCATTCAGCTCATCACAAGCCACCCAAAGAAAATACCCACTGGAGGGCTTCCCTGGTGGTGAAGTGGTTAAGGATCTGCCTGCCAACGCAGGGGACATGGGTTCGAGCCGTGGTCCGGGAAGATCCCACATGCCGCGGAGCAACTAAGCCCATGCGCCACAACTACTGAGCCTGCGTTCTAGAGCCCGCGAGCCACAACTACTGAAGCCCATGTGTCTAGAGCCCATGCTCCACAACAAGAGAAGCCACCGCAACGAGAAGCCCACGCACCGCAACGAGAAGCCCGCGCACCGCAACGAATAGTAGCCTCCGCTCGCCACAACTAGAGAAAGCCTGCACACAGCAACGAAGACACAATGCAGCCAAAAATAAATAAATTAAATAAATAAATTTACTTTAAAAAAAATAAATTACCTTCCCCTTTAAAAAAATTTTTTTGAGGGGTACAGCCAAAAATAAATAACTAAACAAATCAAAAGAAAAGAAAATACCCACTGGAATGTCACTGGAATTCTTCTGTCATGAAGGCAAAGAATGAAGTGATTGGATATGCTTGACAACTTTCAGTTAGCCCATTTGCCCCAAAGGTAAATAGTCGAAAATCTAATTTTTCCTCCTGCAGCTGAAAATATCTCAATGACACAACTGTATTTTCTGCCAAACATTGGGGACACAGCATTCCTAAAAATTCTGGTTGGTTCTAATTTATGACAAATAAACCAGAAAGAAAATCAGTTAAATTTTTTATAAATATCTTTAAGAGCTTTAAAAAACTTTCACTGATTTCTTTCACCCATCATTGTCAGAGAATTGGAAAAAAATAAAAGCCTTAAAGTTGGGTATATTCCAATCAATACTGGAAATTACAAAACTGTGTATAAATAGAGTCTCAGAGAAGAGAAGGGGCTGAACATGCAGATAAAATTCAAAGAAACACAAGCAGGAAGGAGGTAGGGAGTCAGGGGATGCAACAACTTGAGATCCTCCAGGGGATGGGGAAGCGAGAGGAGTGAAGCTTCCAGTTGACTTTTTCAGATAGACTGGCAGAGAGAACAAGCAATGCCCAGACAAGAGCATCTCCAGTCAGCAAATTTAACCCACACCTGCCCGACTGATGTGTATGACACCATGATGGACACACTCTGATAACACTCTTCAGGGAGCTGGGGAGGGCAGGACAGAACTTACAGACCAGACGTGCTATGGAGGAGGATGAGAAGGTAAAGAACAGAGAATAAAAGGTTTATCTGTTGAGAACATTTAGATGTGATTTTAGACACATGGTCCCCACAACAACTCTCTAAGGTAATAATCATGACACCCATGTACAGGTGTGGAAGCCTAGACACCAAGAGGCTAAGTGAGAACGTAAGTGAGATTACTGTTGAACAAGCATTCCCTTCCTTTCCCTGACATTCATGGGAGAAACATACCTCTCTGGGCTTTGATGGTGGACTTGGTCATGTGACCTACATGGGCCCCGAATGGAAGACAGTGCAGCAGCTCTAAGCCTATGCCTTCTTAAGAAGTTCCTGCCCTGTCCCTCTGGGAGCTGCCAACCACCATGAGAAGAACATGCTTCAGAGGTTCAACCATGAAGCCTCCATCCTGGGTGTCAACGTGAGACACGTGAGCAGCTGAGCCACCCTCACCTTCAGGCTTGCAGGAGAAACAGAGGTCCCCAGCTGCTCTGCAGAGCTGGAGGATATAATGATACTGTCTCATCCCAATGACTAATACAGTGACGAACCAGTTTACTGAGGTGTCTAAAACTGATTTTTTTTTTTCCATAATTGCCAGTTATTAGCCCTTGGCACCATGGCTGAAACACAGAAGCCATTTTCTAAACAAATGTTAGTTATCTTCTTGCTCAGAAAGGAAGAGCAAGAGAAGTCTAATATAGAAACCTATTTCCGATTTCCACCTCACAGGTTCCAAATATAGCACACTTCTTATTTGGTATGTCTTATTTATGGGTAAACTTGACTTTTACAGAGTGAAACTCATTTTGCTCTGGTTTCTTGTGGCTTACAGGCCTAGTTCCTGGTTTTTCCGCCCTTCCCTAAAGCTGCCTGCTTGCTGTTATTTTTACAAATCACATTAACTAAAAAGACTGCATTTTATTCTTTTACATCATTATCTCCCTAATCAGTGTACTTTGCTCCTCACCATATTTTTGTAAATCTCATCTGCTATTTTTTATGTTTCTGCTTCCTGCACTTATCTCCATCAAGTTTAGATAATAGTCACTAACTATTGGATGATGCGAAGCTTTTACTGAACATTGTGGGATTACATCCATAAAAGGTTTTGATGTACTCTGCTAATCAAACATCTCTTTCTGTCACTTCCAGAAGTTTTCGTCCTTTGAGATTAAGCCAATAGTTTCAAGGGCAGTGAGTTTCAGGTCAGCGATAATCTTCAACTATTCTGAAGTAAGACTGCTCTCTTTTCTCAGTCTTGGTTTTCCTGAATACCTTTTTCCTTTGTTTTTCCTTTCTTAACCTCACGATTAAAATTAAATTACCAATAAATTTCACTCTGTCCCCTGCATCCAACATCCTTGGTCCATAATTCCCTTTTATGATGTTGGCCAGAGAACTTAGTGTTTAAGTTTTCCTGAAAAACTGATTAACAATATAGGAGGGTGGAAGCTCTCTCAACTTAAAAACCTCTGCTGGCTCCGCCCTACCTATCAAATCAATTCTGATCTCCTTAGCGTGGCTCATCTGCCTGTTGCACTGGCCTCATCTTTTGCCAAAGACCCCCCCAACCACCAACTCATTTCAACACTTCCCACCACACTTTCTTAAAAAGGAACTAACACGCTTTCAGTGTGTTTTTTAATTATTTTAAACTTTATTATTTTACTAGTGATGGAAAGAGGCTCAGCAAAGCAAAATATCCTGCCTGAGGCCACCCACCCAGTAAGTGGCAGAGCTGTCATTCCAAAGCTGCTCCTCATTTCCTCAGCCCTCCCCTCCTGTGCCTTGGCTTACATCGTTCCCTCTGCCAAAATGGCTCTCAAGCTCACCTTGCAGTGAGCACTTACTCTCTAATGCCAGCTCAGTCTTCTCTTAGTACCTTTTTCATGTCCACCCTGAGACGAAACGAACCACTGGTCCATTTGTGTATCCAGGTCCCCTTGCCTACTTCTATTAGGGAAAGAGTAAAACCCTTTGTATTTATACCTCTGTTTACTCCATTGCCACACAGCTCCTTGAAGGCAGGGCCTCATTTTTAATCCTTGGAGATGATCGTAGTTCCTGGCACACTGCACGTGCTCAATAAATGAGTGTTGATCCCAATCTTGATACCAGAGGAAAACTGATATAGCTGTAGATAGCTGTCATAATGATCAAAGAAAAGGAAAAAGTGGGGAAAAAGTTGTGGGGAAAAAGGTGTGTGAATATGTATCCATGCCGGTTATCTATAGTATACATGGATTCTATATAATAATATATGGGTCAACTGTATAGATAATCCATTAGGTGAATAAGGTACTATATAGATAACCCGTACGAATTATCTATAATATGTTGATGGGATAAAGCTAGAAATTGGGTACAAAGTAGAAGAGTGGCTAAATAACCCTATGGCATTTTTATCTTAAGACAGAAACTCTTTTAAAAGCCTTTGAGGATGGCTTATCAGTACTTCATGAGCAAGAGGCAACTAGAGTGCAGGCCACTTTACAAATAAACACAACTTCTAATTTTCACAGCTCAGCAACTGAGGAGGGTCATGGGATCCTTAAGACATGTATTTTGGGGAAAGAGAGTCCCTGGCTCATATAAATGGCAATGGTTCTACTAGGGGGAGAACTGGTGATAGAGTAAAATTACAGTGTTGCCACACTAAACAATGTGCCTTCTTACATTTTGCCAGCTAACATCATATTACCTATACTCATTTGATAATGTTTCTTAAAAAACACGTTTCAAGTTTGTTTTTCACTTAAAAGATAAGGTGAAGAGACAGCAAAACACATGCTGCAAGAATTGTCAACAGTAGCTTAAGGGACGGCTGGTGGTTACTACACGCCTATTCTGTACCCTCTGTTTCTCTCAACATTTGCATTTCCCTTTCGGAATCTTTCAAAGCTGCATCCTACTGTCTACCTCTCAGCATTTGGAGAATAAGTATTTTCCAGGTCGCTACTGACAGAAAAATCTCGATGAAAATCTATATACTTACAGTCACTTTGAAAGAACAGGTGAGTTAAATACTCAGCAGGAATCCAAGGCCCCATCTTTCCCTTTCTGACATATTCTCTTCCCTTCCTCCTCCTCCATCCTGTGGGGTGAGGACCGGGGGGCGTGTTTATGGAATAATTTCAAAGTGTACATCAATCTGACCCACCAGGGTGAAAATCGCCATTTCCCCCTAGTCCTCCACAAGGCCACGTTTATCTGCCACTGGACACGCTGCCTGATGTACATTACCCTGTCTCCATCTCAGGTTTTAATAACAAATTCAAACTGTCTTTTCAAACCATTTCCTTTAATGCCTTGACAGACTTACACCAGCGTTACTCTAGATAAATGCTTGCTTCACCCCAAACAGATATCAGAAAGAATAATTTCTCTTCAATTTACTCCTGCATTTTGCCCGTTAATTATTTTGAAACATTTTGCGGGAGATTGCTCAGTCCCATTAAACAAATACTCTCCCTTCAATTCCTTACCCACTCCCACCCACCCCCCATAGTTTTTACACTTTGTGGTGTCATTTTTGAAATAACATTTTACTAACTAAAACATTCATAGTTAAATCAAAGGAAAGAGGAATCATTTGTAACAATGTTTTTCTCATCTGTAATATCTATCACAGGTTTTCTTTTCCAGTTTATTTTACATCACCTCCAAACAAATAAATCTGGGGTTAAAATAGTATCCTTCCCTTGCTAGGCTGTGCAATGAAAAAGGCAATTTCCACAGTGCATGACTAAACTGTACTGACTGGACAGAATCGATGGCACAGAAGGAAAGCGGTAATGCATCACAGGACCATCCCTTATCCATCAGTCAGCAGCAGAGATGACTGTGCCAGCGGCAAGCCATCAGCATACACATGTTTTCCTCTTGTGATTTCTGCTGAAATGTAGGCTATCCAGTTCATACCAGCCTTTGGCCAAAGCCCCATGGAAGTAACTACAAACCATAAACTTCCTGTCCTCTAAAAACATTTTAAATGGATAAAGTACGCAAATACAGACACCGACGCTTCCAGGGAGTCTAACTTGTAATGACTGTTACTGAAGTTGATTTTTAAATGAAAAGTTCAGGTGTGATGGCAAAGCAGTTTTTCACAATTCCCCAGTATGATACAGGAGTTGACACAGTATTGGGGAATTATATATGATGATGTAATTTTTTTTAAAAACCACATTTTTTTTTTTAATCCACCAGCTTGGTTGATGAAGGATGATGCTGAAATATCAAAATAAACATTTATGTAAGTGAGGAAGCAAGAAGGCTACTGCCTCAAGGGCACATAAAAGCCTAGACTTTACTCTGGTTCCTTTTCAGAGTGGAGACAAATGCCAGATTGAGTTACTTCCATTCAACAATCTAATCAACAAATATATGTTGTTGTACCTACTATATGTCAGGCACTGTATTAGGTTCTTGAAACACAGAAGTGAACAAAACAGATTTACAAAACCCTACCCTCCGTGGAGTACATTCTAATCAATCTATTTTATTCATCTTCATAGACCTGAACCAAAAGATGTTTATTTTCATTTCTAAAGTATTTCATATTGAAATTAACTCAGTTCAAATTTTATTCCCTTTCCTAAAGAGTATGGGTTTTTAACAGTTCATCATTTTCAAAAGATGTGTGCCTGATGTCTAGGAAAAGCATTTTTGGCTTGACATTCTTTTAACTACTCACCCACTTTGCAGAATGCTATGCTGCGAATGGAACTACCCAGACAACAGGAAAAGTAAACATTTTTTCCCAAGAATAAATGAAATAGAACATCTAATGTGTACTTCCTATTTGGTACTTTCCTATTTGATTTTATTTCTTATGACATCCATCTCTGCCCCAAGTTCACAAATGAGGCCCATTAAAACCTCCAATTCAGTACAGCTTTCTTGAAAATTTGCAAAGTGGCAAACAAATCATCCTTAAAAACCCATCACTGATGCTCTTGATCAATAGCTGGCATCAGTAAACCTTAAATAGACTTGTGGGCAAGACTGCTGGAGCCAGGCAAAGATATTTCTTAATATGGATACTGATGTCATTTAGGCAGAGAGAAGCTGGGCAGATTTGCAATAAAAGGAAAGTGATTATATAATACATCCAAGCCATAAATACACACTCCATTAAGTTATAAAATTCTATATGCCCCTAGGAGGGCTTCCTGTCAGCCACTTAACTTAGAGAAAAAAAGGAAAGCTCTATTAATCATTCATTCGGCCAGAACTTACCGAACCCCTGCTCTACGTCCAGCGTTAAGACATCATCATCATCACTACCATGTGTTGATTCACTGTGTACCAGATACTGTACTTATTGACTACATGCTCCATCTCATTTAATCAATGAGCAGCACTCTAAGATGAATGTAAATCTTATCCTTATATTCAGAGAGGTTATGTTATCTGCTTGTCATCAAACAGCAAGCTAAATAATCAGGCACTAAAACAAGGGTCTGTCAATCTCCTAAACTCATGGTCTGCCCCTCCCCCCCAACCAACTTTATTAAGATATAATTGACATATAACATCAAAAAGTTTAGGTGTACAATGCGTTGACTTGATACGCTTATATACTGCAAAATTATTACTACCCTAGCTTGAACCACCTTCATGATGTCACACAATAACCATTTCTTTTGGGGGATGGGTACTTTTAAGACTTACTCTCTTAGCAACCTTATTAACTAAAATCACCATGCTGTACATTAGATCCCCCAACAAATTATTCCTCTTATAGCTGGAATTTTATACTCTTTGACCCCCTTCCCCACCCCACCCTCATCCCTCAGCCCCTGGTAATCACTATTATAATCTTTGCTTCTATGAGTTCAGGTTTTTTAGATTCCACATATTACGTGATACTAGTATTTGTCTTTATCTGCCTGACTTATTTCACTTAGCATAATGCCCTCAAGGTCTATCCACGTTTTCTCAAATGACAAGATTTCCTTCTTTCTTATGACTGAAAAATATTCCACTGTGTACATACACCACATTTTCTTTATCCATCCGTTGACAACACTTCGGTTGTTTCCGTATCTTCATTACTGTGACTAATGCTACAGTGAACATGGGTGTAGATATCTCTTTGAGATCCTGTTTTCAGTTCCTTTGGATACACACCCCGAAGTGGGATTGCTGGGGCCTACGGTGGTTCTATTTTTATTTTTTGAGAAACTCGCATACTCTTTTCCGCAGTGGCTGCGCCAGTTTACCTTCCCACCATCAGGTGCACCAGGGTCCCCTTTTCTCTACATCCTTGCCAACACTTGTTATTTCTTATCTTTTTGATGATGGCCATTCTAACAGGTATGAGGTGACATCTCATTGCAGTTTTGATTTGCATTTTCCCTGATGATTAGTGATGTTGATCACCCTTTCGTGTACCTGTTGGCCATTTGTAGGTCTTCTTTGGAAAAATGTCTGTTCAGTCCCTTTGATCATTTTTCATCATTTTTTTCTATTGAGTTTTATGATTTTTTAACATAGTTTGGATATTAACCTATTACATATAAGATTGCAAATATTTCTCTCATTCCATAAGTTGTCTTTTCATTTTGTTGATGGTTTCCTTTACTGTACAGAAACTTTAGTTTGATACAGTCTCACTTGTTAATTTCTTTCTTTTGTTGTTTGTACTTTTGGTGTCAAATTCTAAAAATCATTAACAAGACTGATTTCAAGGGGATTACCCCCTATGTTTTCCTCTAAGAGTCTCATGGTTTCAGGTCTTATGTTCAAGTCTTTAATCTATTTTGAGTTGATTTTTTTGTACGGTGTAAGATACAGGGTAAGCCCATGGTCTTAACTACTCCATTTTACTGTTTCCAAATCAGTTACTTAATATGTGAATTCATTTGCATCATGAGCCTAGTATTTCTGAGTTGAAAAGGACTTTAAATATTATCTAATGAATGATGAACTTCAGAAGTTAGCCCATTTCCTTTTGCCATCTGAAACAACGTGGATGGATCTGGAGGGTATTATGCTTAGTGAAATAAGTCAGACAGATAAAGACAAATGTATGTTATCATTTGTATGTGGAATCTGAAAAATAAAATAAATGACTGTAACACACAGAAAAAGACTCATATATAGAGAATGGATTCGTGGTTACCAGTGGGGAGAGGGAATGGAGGAGGAGCAAGATACGGGTAGGAGAAGAGGAGGTACAAACTACTATGCATAAAATAAATAAGCTACAAGGGTATATTGTACAGTACAGGGAATATAGCCAATATTAACTTTAAATGGAGTGTAATCTATAAAAATATTGACTGTGTTATACTCTTGAAACTAATATTACATAATATTGTAAATCAACTATGATTCAATTTAAAAAGAACTCACAGAAATCATAATGAGAAAAGTTTAAAAGGAAAATGAGTGCATTCATAATAAAAAAAAAACGGTGGATTAAAAAACAGAAGTTAGCCCATTTCCCATGATCACATGACTTGCTAGAGGCAGAAGTGAAATAAGAATTTAGGTTCTAATACAAGCTTGCTTCCACTATTCTGTATATAATTGTAAATAACCCATAATAATAATGATAATAGCAGTAGTATTTGTGGACTCCAGTATCCATCAAAATTTTAAGCTCTATAAATTTAGAAGCTCATTTAATCTTCACAACTTTAGGAGATGGATCCCATCATCCCATATTATAGGTGTACAGTTGTGACACAAAAAATATCTTTCCCAGGGGCACATAGCTACTAAGCGGTGGAGGAAGAATTTGAATCCTGCTCCAAAGCCCAGCTCTTAAATACTATACTATTCTGCTTCTTAGTAAGTACCCAAAGCCCAATTTTCCCAATGTATTAAACATCTTTTTAAAAGCCCTCAGTTTCAAACGGACTTGAGGACACAGGGAGGGGGAAGGGTAAGCTGGGACGAAGTGAGAGAGTGGCATGGACATATATACACTACCAAATGTAAAATAGATAGCTAGTGGGAAGCAGCCACATAGCACAGGGAGATCAGCTCGGTGCTTTGTGACCACCTACAGGGTTGGGATAGGGGGGTGGGAGGGAGACACAAGAGGGAGGGGATATGAGGATAAATGTATACATATAGCTGATTCACTTTGTTATACAGCGGAAGCTAACACAACATTGTAAAGCAATTATACTCCAATAAAGATGTTAAAAAAAAAAAAAAAAAGCCCTCAGTTTCTCTATGATACTTCTTTAACCACCCCAGTACAAATTTATTTCCTTCTTTTCTCAACCATGCTTTGAGACTTTGACTCTTTTATCCTATCAGCCTTATTATGTGAACACACACAATTCCTCCCAACAGAAAATTGCTCCTGAGGATCAGGAGTTGTGTCTTTAACTCTATCTGTTCTCTCCAGTACTCTCTCTTTCACAATCACTGATCTGGGTAGAAAGTCAGCAAAAACTTTCAGAACTGAACAAGAACAAAAAGTGGCAGGTAGCTGGCAAAGATACTTCTAATTCATGTTACTAAATTTGATAGAGGGTTTGCTCACACAAAACAATCCATATCCACATTCACGGAAAATCCAGATCTAAACATCATATTTTACAAACAAGTACTTAACTAGTAGGTGTTTGCCTGATTTAAGGTATTCCGCACCCTTCGTACCAAAATAATGACTAGTCATTTGAATTAATAGATATCCACATACTTCAACAACAGCTGTCTGGAATGATATATCGTGGTATTTTACAAATTTTTTAAAAACTAAGAAAGATTCATACAGTTATGTAGGCTAACTCAATATTGTTAACTCTATAATTCAAATTTAACAGAAACCATTCATGTTTAATCACCAATTCCCTTTTACTAAGACAGTAAGAAAATAAACACACTCTTGCTGATCAGTAACTAATCACATTGCTGAGTTAACCCAAGCTTTGCAATGCCTTTTAAAACATAATGAGTGATGTGCATTGAACCCAGAACACCGAAATTGCTTAAGCTACTCCCTAGCACACTACACGATCTGCTTCCATCAGCTCAATTGTACATTAAACCAGGAATCTAGCATCCAGCATTTTTCTTGGCAGAAAATAAGTACTCAAATACTTATTCAATTTATGGAATAATTAATGAATTAATTTAGGCAATTGTTCCTCCAAAATTTCCAAACTTGAATTCTTCTTTTTCTCACTTGTGTTTTCTATATGGTACCCTGTGTGAAGCCATGCAGGGCTATTTCCCTGTGCTGGAAGATATGAAATAAGACCTTTTACATCCTTTTACATTACTTCTGAACTCTGCTCTTTGTTTGGGCCATGGCCCACAGGAACTGATGTCAGAGGACAGGTGGTTAGAGGGATGGTACCTCGAGCTACATTGGTCTGAGTCAATGATTACCCTGGGCACATCTTCCTTCTGATACTGGAAACCACCAGAACAACACCGAGCAGCCTGGTAAGATGGCAGTGGCTCTTGCTCCTCTCTGGGAATCAAGTATCTCCTGACCCTTGGATGTCCGGAACCACCCCCGCCCCCGCAACTTAAATTCTCAGACTCCTGGAAGGGCAGAAGGGCATATATTGTCTTTTAGAATGGAAAAAGTGTTACAAAGAGAGTATCTCTGAAAAAAACTGGCTATTTCAGGGACAAGAGATTCTCTTCGGGCTTATTCAAAAGCCCTCCTCCCATGTTGCTTTGTGGGCTAGAGATTCATACACTGGTCTTAAGGCACCAAAGCCACACTCACATTCATGCTGCTTTCCATCACATTTAAAATCCTTTACTGGTTCCCATCACTCGCTAAGGTACTCTCAACCCTGCTTTACGTCTGCAGCCCCACAACTGTTCACACTCAGTCACAGCCCTGCAAGTTACAACTTGACCTTGTCCCTTCAGTCTCATTTTACAGAGGCAATGGAGTTAAGAGCATTATTTATTAGCAAGTCAAAAATTTCTTAAATAACCAAATGGTTCCTAAACTTCTCTGAGTGGTGCCAGTAGCAACTCACTGCCCTGGGTCTGCTTCTCCTCCCCATTTTTCCAGGCTAGAAATTGGTATTTACCCAGCCATCAGTTCCCAAGGCTAGGTTTTCTCCCATGCAGGGGGAAATTGGGCTTGCTGCATTCTAAGTCATTTGATTGTGAATGTCCTACTGCCTGTCTCTACATGGAAGATGACGTATAAATGAAATCATTTACACAACAGCCACTCTAATTTTTAAAATAAATCTTAGACATGTCAAATTAGGCATATGACAAATAAAAATATCCTAAATAATAAGAGACCATGTACTGAACATTTACTATGTACCATGTCCTATGCCTAGAACTTTACCTGCATTATCAATTAATACTCTCAGCAGCCCTATAAGAAATGTACTAATGCTATTTCATCATGAGAAAGCTAAACATAAAAACCCTGCCCATAGTCATAGGGAATGTGAATTCATTTATGTCAAATTGTCAGTTGAAACGATACAGCGCACAGAATCTCCAAATGTAAGCAAACAAAATGTATACATTATCTGTAGTAGTTTTTCTCTTTACTTTCTTACTATTTCTACAATATTCAATGGGGCAACGAATCTCTAGAATTTCTCACTTCAGGATATTTTCACTGACACAGTCTCTCTCATACAAACTATCAGCATCTCTCTCTACTTGCTCAACTAGGTGGAACTGAACCTAAGTGCAAGTAAAGTAGGGAAATGCATAATATTGATCACTTTAGGTGCTTTACTGTTTACATTGGAATATGATTCTGATACTCTAGTAAACTGCAACCCAGAAAGAGCAACATATTGTGAACATCTTAGACATAACAACCAGTTATAGGAAGTTATCCTTTCTTGGAAATTTGTAACTTTATCTCTTTTATTTCTGTTGTTTTGTTCTTAGAATTCTTTCAAAGCCCAATAAGGTAGAACCAGATAACTATCTTTACCTGATGGAGCAGGTAGAAAAGCAGAAAAATGAAAGAAAAGAAAAAAGGCAATTTTACCCTGAAAGAACCTAACTGAATATTTCATCAACATTTGATGAATAACTGATGAACTCTAGCTTTATCCTCTTCAGATTCCTTCTAGATTGTGCTACCAGTAAGTCTGACTGAGTCACTTGCCTACTAATAAAATTGTCAACAGGGGACGTTAATTCACAAAACTGTATAAGTTACTAAAAATGGCTAGCACTTCTAAACAATAAATATATATAGATACTCTCTTGAATATTTTTCTTGGAAGCAGCAAGAGTCTCCACTCAACAATAAAGTAGCTCACTGAATCATTTAAAAAGTGGGCTGGAAAAAACAATAAGATCTTTAAAACCATTTATCATCTCAAACTTCTTAAACAACTGTGTCATTTTTGTTTGTTTGTTTCCCTTAGAGAGTAGGCACAGGAAAAAAATCACTTAACCCATGGAGATCACAACACACAGACATACTTTTTAAAAGAGCCACATACAAACTGGTTAATATAACCAAGTCATTGTCAAATCATTGTTGGAAATCTTAGACCAAGAATTTAAGAGTTAATGTTTGATATTAAAATATATATATATATATATATATATATATATATATATATATATATATATATATATATATATATATATATATATATATATATTTATCACTGATTTTTAAAAAAAATACATTTTATGATGCACACAGGGATGCCTTTAAAAGTTTAACTTTCTGTCCCAACTCTATCCATTGTCCCTCTGAAAGTTGACTCTGTTCTCCAAGTACCATTATTCTTATCTGTCATTTTAGCTCATTTTTTTTTTCCTCCAAGTCACTCTTAAAGGAATATGATTCTCTCTGTTTTCAAAAGATACGTGATTTCCTCACAATGCCTGATGGCTTTCTTATCTACTTGAGGTGCCTGATTCAACTTCCTAATTAACAAAAACTTTTTACACAGGATAAAAAGAACTTCTTGTGGTGGGTAGAGGAATGGTCTATAGAAAATGCAAAATCATACCCAATTGTCTTTTTAAAAAATCCCCTCTAGTATATGAGATAGATCATATGATTTTCTGGCAGAGGAGAGACTGCCCAAAGACCCTAACTCCATTAGATTAGAACATGGATAAATGAATACTGCAACATTTTCTGGATATGGTCACGACAGCATCACCACAGATGTGCCTTAGATATCTTGGCCCTACCTAGCGACTCCACATGGATTACCATCAGTACTCTAGAGCAGCGGTTCTAAAGTATAATGCACTTAGAGAGCTTATTAAAAACAGAGTCTCCTGGGTCCCATCTCCAGAGATTCCAATTCACTAGGTTTGGGTGAGCCCATAACTTTGCACTGCTAACAAGATCACAGGCGATGCCAAATGCCAGTTTTGAGACCACACTTTGAAAATCACTCTAGAGCACGGTGATTCCAAAGCACTCAGGGTAAGCTGTATCCCTTACTCTGCTTCTAAAATTCTGTTCTTGGACGATCCTGGCCTGCTACCTTAAGAAGCACTTGTTCTTTAAAGAAAGGACACTGCGGAAGTGGGAGGCTATCCTCCTTTGTTTAAAAAAAAAAAAAAAAAAAAATTGGAACTTAAAGTAATGGCTCTTCACTCAGAACAGAGAGCAAGCTGACACTGGTTTACAAAGGCCTATCTCATTCCTGATCCTTTATCATTTGAGAGATGTGAGCAGTCCAAGTCAAAAATGCACGTTGCACTTTCCCAGGAAGCCACTCACTGGGCCAACTGTAATTTTATCTAAGCCTGCCTGAACTTGCTTTTATTTTTTTTCCCCTGTAGCCACTCATGATTTTTTTCCTTTGCAAGAAAGAACTCAAAAACAAACAAACAAAAAATCAAGCATTTCTATTTATATCAAGATTCACACTGTAACCCCCTACTCATCCTCCTATGCAAAAAGAAAACATAAGACCATAATAGCCACCCTTCAAAAATGATTAAATAACAATCATCTGAAAGCCAGATTGTTGGTAACATTCCCATGCCTTTTGTGTGCAAATCCATATGGCGGTGGTTGGAAGACCAAATATCTAAGAATACAACAGATATATTCCTCACTGTAAAGCAGCAGTTGTAAACACAAATTCTTACAGCATAAATAATGTAATTTAATGGATCAAGCCAGGAGTAAGGCAAGAGAGAGTAGTATGGACAATGGAGAATTTGAGAGTTCTAGCCTTATCTAAAGAAAGCTGCTACTCTTTAGCTCCAGACCAAAGTCCAATTCCAGTAACATCCATAATTGAGTCATCCTTGGGACGGTTACTGTTTATTGTTTTTCACCTAGTCCTATTTCTTGGTGTGTCCAGAGATTTTAAGTTAAATTATAGGTGTTATGTATGAAAAATTACAGAGAAAATGGATGATGGTAACTTCTTTCAAAGAAGGTTCAGCCTAGTCTCTGATAAGCGGCCTGAGATGGGATAAGTCACCTTTGTCCAATTCAGGACTGTGTTGACTCCAAGTTGGCTGGTGTCTTGAAAGATTCCGTCAGCCTCTTTTGCTCACACTCTTGGACATAGTTTGAAAGCCTATGGTGTGTACCAGTATCCTATGTCCTTCATGGGTGCTGAATTCCAATTACTTTATGTTCAGTACTGGGAGACTGTCAAAAACTGTTTTGCTTTTTCAGTTATTTGCTTCTTAGCTTCCTAGCCTCACACCCTACAAGGTGTAAGAACTAGGCAAAATGCCTCAGGCAGCAGACCTGCCAAGGATCAGGCTAATATCTCGTTATGTGTCTTCTCTCTGAGATCTTGGCCCCTCAAGTCCTGGCTGCTCTGGCAGCCCCAAAGTTCACTGTTGGTCCCTTCAGCCTTGTGAGACTGCAAAAAATTCTGCTGCCTTCTTAGCTTCCTATGCATGATCTTTTGCCTGGTTTCTCAGCCTTTCGTTCCAAGCCCAGAGTTGGCAAGTTTCCTGAAGGGAAAAGTAGCTTATAGAATGCGGGCTCACCACTCCATAGTTCACTTGCTCTAGGAGTCTTGGTTTTCTTGGCAGCTCTTTGATTTCTTCAAATTAGGTATGTTTCAGACTTTGTTTACATTTGGCTTTTCTATTGTTTTCCAAGAAGCATTGGTTTGTCATAAGCCACTCCTACTTACCCAGAAGCAGAAGTCCCCAGGTTAATATAGTAATATAACTACTTCCCCAAGAAATAATGTTTTTATTCTGAAATTTGGAGTTTAAAGTCAAATTTAACCACCTAATCCACAAAAGCTATGTAGGAATTTTTTTTTTTTAAGAATTGACTACAAATGTGATTATTTATACATATATATGCACTCCATTTCAAACAAGACATCAACTAATTCTTTTGGTTCAGTGCTCTCCTTTAAGACAGATATGTCAAGCATTGTTTGTAATTTGTCAGCAGCCTTAAAAGAAATTTCAAATAACCACAAATCAATGTTACGGTTTAGAGTACATGAGACACTCTAGATAAATATTTGATGATAGATGGGCAGTAGGCGGAGGAATGGTTTCATCTAACATAGTAACAACAACAACAAAAAGTGACAAGACGCACACCCTTATGCTTATCAGGGAACAAGATGAGGATGCTGCTGACGGAACATCACTCCTGTAGCTGCAAGTAAGTGGCCCCACGTAAAGCAGAGAGAGAGATATCTAAATATAGACACCATATGCCTTAAGCCTTTCCGTATAATATAGCGCCTTGGATGAAGAGGTACATAAGAGGGATGGTAAAATAACCAAATTATTCCCATTACCATGTGTTAGCTCCAGTGGTGGTTTCTGATACTCCTGAGAATTCATCTGCAGAAGAAAGTAAAAGAGCAACAACAAATTCTCTTTATCACAAATGTTGAAGGCTCTTTGAGATTATTGCCCTGTTAGGGCAACTAGCCTAAGGAGTAAGGAACTCCCCACCATGGAGGCAGGTTGAGAATGTGGCAGTGGCCTTGGTATGAGGTTGTCCATAGTGAATGCTGACTTAAGTTCCTCTGGGATTGTAAGTGACTACATGCTGGGTTCCTGCTGCGAGGGCTCTAGTCCTTTCTGTAACGGGCCTATGTTCTGTGGATGTTATTACTAACAGCAAATACCCAGGCACCTGTATGATGGGGATGTGGAAAGACATCAGAGCACGGCACATTTTCTAAGCTAACTGCCTGATTTTCACAATTATCTAGTCTTAAGATTGAGTCACCCAAATATCTAGACCTGAAAACAAACAATGAATAAAAATGACTTTAGCTTGGTATGCAGTGTCAAATAATGGGGAAGAAAGGAGCATTACCTGTACATGGCACACACTGTGCCAAGGATATTACATGAAATCTGTTCATCTTCACAACTCTTATAATCCTCATTTTTATAGATGAAGAAAATGAAGCACAGAGTGGTTTAATAATTTATTCTAGGTGGTAAGTAACAGAGAGCCAACCAGAAACTAGGTCTCTGGTTGCCACATCTCAAGTCCTTTACCACACGGCTTTACTGGCCTTCTGGACTGCACTGATCATCTTAATGCTTAGCTTCGTAGTCCCTGTACTTTAATAACATGACTACAGATTAAGGACATGTGCCTTTCCTTGCCATCCTTAAATTCTGAGCTAAAATTAATGACATCGTGGGAGCCGTGATTCTTCCCTAACACACTGTGCTAAGAACATGGTTTATGAGATCTTTATATCTAGTTGAAATGTGTTTACTAAGCCTTGCCAGGAAGTTCATTCTATGGGGATATTATACACTGGCCATGTAAATGGCTGCAAGAACTAAGAAGCCTTCCTTCCAACCAGCCCTTTACCTCCAAATAATAAGTAATTAAGTAGATTTGGAAAATGAAGCACCTGGTTAATTCCCTTTGACAAGTCACTAGGCCTGCATAAAGAATAGTCACTTGATACAAAAAGGGTGGGAAGATTGCACAGTTTGCCTACCTCAACACTGCTGCAAAACACACATTGGTGTTTAGAAAAAGTATCTTTGAGAAGGCAAAACCTGGTTTGATTGCCTGGAGACTACACACTGCAAATCTGCTTTTCAAGGAGCATTTACTAAGCACTAGAGGAAAGAGAACAGGTGTCCCAGTCTGCAGGCCAACATCTTGTTGCTGGCTTTTCTAATATCTTTGCAACCACGAGCAAGTCACATCGTGAGCTTGTTTCTTCCTCGATAAAAGAAAGGTGCCAGCCTGCCTCATGACGTTTCTGTAAAAGTGGCACCTGTGGAAGCAATTCAAAAACTATTCACACATAAGATCATGTATATGATATATGCATATAAACGACATATATACACACACACACACATATATATACACACACACAAAGCACCAAGGCGAAGCTGTGCATATTATCCAGATGCCAAGGACTATACCAGCAACAAGGCAGAACAGAGCAGACAAGTCCACTAAGCCACCCCAGAAGAAGTGAGCCTGAGAGAACATGCTGGGTTTCCATAGTGATAGGAAAAGGGCAGAGCAGTCGAGGCAAAGGAATATGAAGGGAGAGGAGTACAAAGGTTGGCTACAGAAATGGGTCCCAGAGAGCCTCGCTAATGAGCACCAGGTAAGTGTGGAATTCCGGGAAGAAATGGCAGCGGAGAAGACTCACTCATTAATAGAAAATCATTTATTATAGAAAAATCTGTGTGCCAGGCACCATAAACCAAAAACACCAACATGCAGGATCCTGCTTTATCCTGATAACAAGCCCAGGGAAGGTATGCCCCCAATTTACTGATTAAGTACCAGAGGCTCTGAGCACTTTATCAATTGCCAGGTCCACGTAGAGAGTAAGAGGTAGAAGACAGGTTCAAAAAGGGGTCTGACCCCAGGAATCATGCTTCTTGCCCACCTTGCTATGTTGCCTCTCTTTATACCATGTCAGGACACAAGCCAGCTTGTGTACTAGCCTGTATTTCTGTAGATGAGAACAACTTTCTACTTAAATACATGGAAAAAAAAATGAGGTATGATATACACTCAAATGTTTCACAGCCCTATCTCTGTGTGGTGGGATCATAGGGGACTATCTCAGCTTCCTGAAGTATTATCTGACTTTTTTAATCAGAAAGAGAAAACAAGTAAAATATTAAAATGCAACAGCATTTTTCCTCCTTAAGGATAAATCTGTTTTTGTTTTTTTTCCGAAATTATTCAGAACATCTGTGTCAAAAAACAGAAATGAGGGAGTCAAAAGGGGGAGCCTGTTTGGGGTTAAATATTACAAATTTGATTTTTTATGATTATAATTATGGGACATGAGGAAGCAGCTAAAAACATCTGAGTGAACCTAGTCTAGTGAGGGGTTGGACTTGAGGTTCACGATTATAGGGGGCAGGGGGTCACTGTAGAGCTCTTCACAAACTGGGTAGTCCCCACCCCAAGACTTTCAGAGGGAACTTTGGTGAGCACCACTAATCTAGAATCCACTGTACTGGTGGGAATAAGCAGTGACACCTCAAATATGCTGGCCTGGAGAAAGGCTAGGAATCACAAAGAGATAATTGATAGAGAGATATGCAATTAGATAAGACAGTACAGGGAGAAGGTAAAAGAAAAGCAGGAAGCTCAGGACAGACCTAAGGGAGCTCCATATTTGGAGACCAGAAAGAAGATGAAGGGAAATGAAGGGCAGGGGAGAGGAGAGTGAACAGAAGTGTGGGTGGGTAGAAGGGTATTAAAAAGAACATTCTAATATGAATCCTTATTTCTTATAATGAAAGCAAGCTTTAGAATGTAAAATTCTGTTCTCAAAAGAATATTTCATAATATATGTACATTTTTATCTGGATTAAGAGAGAAAATGAAGAAGCTGGCTTCCATTAGCCAATATGAAACTTCATAATCTCTTATATTACTGGGAGGAGATCACAGACTATTTCAATGATTTAATAAGAAGATAAAACTTCTTCCAAATTAGCTGTTTCCAATAGTTAAGAGTTAACATGGATACCTGTAATTTGTATAATGAAAACCTGTTTCTAGGAGTTCTTAGGGCAACTAAGAAGGCAATCACAATACTAAAATGCTTTAAACACTGGCAAAATAGCAATTAATTAAAATCCCAACATGCAGTTATTCCTATTAAAAAAAAACATTTTTACAAAGTTTTACGTATCTGGCAATCTTGAACTTAATCTGAACCCTGTACTCACAGAAAATAGCCAAGGTCAAGAAATCCTTACCCTTTTTTGTTGTGGGAAATACTCAGAATCACAAGGACCAATCTGCCCTTGGATATTCTAAGACCCTTCCTCAGTGACTACTTTGTTTCATAAAACCCCAATTTTTCCCCTCCTTCTTTGACACATTCCTCAGTAATGAACTTTTGCCCTATTATAAGAGCCTGAATAAAGTCATCTCCTTAATTGTCTGGTACATTTTTTCTTTGACATATTTAACTGTTAAGAGTTTTCCAGAGAAATGTCGCAAGAAATAAATGAGACCATATCACACATACTTTTTCCATACTCTTTTTCAGAAAGATGTATGAATGCAAAACATCAGGTAAATAAAATTTCATAAAGGATACTGAATATCAATTGATGATGCTAGTGCCACAACTCCAAGAAAGAATGAGTATCTATGTAAAATCCCACTTCGCATGAAGATAAATCAGTACAATTGAAAATTGTTTCAAATTTCTTATTTGAATACCAAGGGAAATAACAATAAGCAAGGAAGCCTAACTCCCCAACAACAGGAAACATTCCCAACCTCACATAACCCCACAGGTGGCACTGGGCCATTTCATAAGGGCCAGAAGTTTTGACCAATTCTAGCAACATGGAAAGAGAGAAAATCATTTTTAGCCAAGGAACAAGATCCTAACCATGAAGATGATTTAAGGATAAAAACCTCACACCCACATGGGACTCAGGAACCACCCAGTTCCAAATTTCAACAGCTTCCTGAATCATGAGATCCAGGCACAATTCAGTGCGGCAAATCCAACTGATGTTTTAAGACGTGATTTTCCACTCCCTGGCTTCAGACTATACTACACACCTACAGTAGTCAAAACAGCATGTTCGCACAAAAACAGATATCTAGATCAATGGAAGAGGATAGAGAGTCCAGAAATAAACCCATGCACTTATGGTCAATTAATCTATGACAAAGGAGCCAAGAATATACAATAGAGAAAAGACACCTCAATAAGTGGTGCTGGGAAAACTGGACAGCTACATGTAAAAGAATGAAATTAGAACATTCTCTAACACCATACACAAAAATAAGCTCAAAATGGATTAAAGGCCTACATGTAAGACGAAAAACTGTAAAACTCCTAGAGGAAAACATAGGCAGAATACTCTTTGACATAAACCGTAGTGATATTTTTTGGATCTCTCCCCTAAAGCAAAGGCAATAAAAGCAAAAGTAAACAAATGGGACCTAATTAAACTTAAAAGCTTTTGCATAGCAAAGGAAACCACTGACAAAATGAAGAGACAACCTACAGAATGGGAGAAAAGATTTACAAATGATATAACTGATAAGGGGTCAATATCCAGCATATATATAAACAGCTTATATAACTCAACATCAAAAAGATAAACAACCCAATTAAAAAATGGGCAGAAGAAATGAATAGACATTTTTCCAAATAGGAAATGCAAATGGCCAACAGGCACATGAAAAGATAGTCAACATCGCTAATCATCAGGGAAATGCAAATCAAAACCACAATGAGATATCACCTCACACCTGTCAGAATTGCTATCATCAAAAAGAACACAAATAACAAATGTTGGCAAGGATGTGGAGAAAAGGGAACCCTCCCACATTGTTGGCGGGAATGTAAACTGGTGCAGCCACTGTGGAAAAGAGTATGGAGGGTTTCTCAAAAAACTAAAAATAGAACTACCATATGACTCAGCAATTGCATTCCTGGGTATAAACCTGAAAAAAATAAAAACACTAATTCGCAAAGATATATGTCCCCCAACCTTCACAGTGGCAGTATTTACAATTGCCAAGATATGGAAGCAACCTAAGTGTCCATCAACAGATGAATGGATAAAAAAGATGTGGTATATATATACACAATGGAATACTACTCAGTCATAAAAATGAATGAAATTTTACCATTCGCAGCAACATGGATGGACTTGGAGGGTATTATGCTAAGTGAAATAAGTCAGACAGAGAAAGACAAATACTGTATCACTTATATGTGGAATCTAAAAAATACAACAAATTATTGAAAATAACAAAAAAGAAGCAGACTCACAGATATAGAGAACAAACTAGTGCGGAGAGGTAAGGGGGTAAATGATTCAGAGGTACAAACTATTATGTATGAAGTAAGCTACAAGGATATATAGTACAACACGGGGAATACAGCCAATATTTTATAATAACTATCAATGGAGTATAAACTTTAAAAATTGTGAATCACTATATTGTACACCTATAACTTATATAATATTGTACATCAACTATACTTCAATAAAAAAAAATTTAAGGAAAAGAGGGTTGTGATTTTCTGTAAGTTTATTTTGCTCACACTGTATTTCAATACTTCTGTGAGACTTCTCATATAAATAAATGCCTAAATCTGGGGCGGGGGGGGGCGCATAAAATAGTCTAACCACATGTTATTTTAGGTCTGCGTAAGTGAATTTACACAACAACTTTAAGGCAGAAAAGTCTGCAGTAAAATCAGCCACACTTGATAACAAAACCGCCCTAATTTGGACTAAAAATTAGCAACCTATTTCCTGAGCACTGCACTAAATTATGCACATGTTTTATCTCAGTTAAGTCTGCAGAAGCCCCTACAAGATACCATTTGACAGATGCAAAAGATGAGACTGGGAGAAGCTTTACTGTGTGCCCACGACAATCAGGTTGGTGGAAAGTAACTGGTAAATAGTGATTATTAAGGAAGGATTCAACATACAGCATTGTTATAGTGGAAGGACAATGAAATATGTATGAGGCCGACAGAATGCAGTCAAACAAAAGTATTTTAAGTGACCAGTTTAATTAATTCAAAGCAATGATAAGTAATTACAGATCAATCTTCTGAATGTCATTGGATAGCTCTAAAGTGCTGCGGCTTGCTTGAAAAGTTTCTTCTGAGTTGATTAAATATTCTCTCCAAAATCTTGTTTACATTATTAATTTGCTCAGCAACCCCTGTCTTCAGAGAAGTGCAACTTTCCACCTGATCCCTGAAGGGTTAGCACATATTTTTAATTAAAATGGTCTTGAATAAATTGAGTTGTTATTCTTACAGGTTATATTACTAATAGTATTAACTCCAAATAAGATAAAAGGTTAAAAAACAAGGTACATTATAAGTAGACAAATATAGGTGACTTGGACACTGAAAGATACACCTAAACCTCATATAAAGATTGGACTCCAAATTATGAAAAAGGGACAGTGAGTCATTTCTATAGTTTTCATGAATGATTCACAGCAGCAAAGAATGTAAAGATGTGTCAAAAGTTTACGAGTTTAAAGTACAAACTGAGCACTTCCTTTAGGAAAAGCTAAAACAAAATTAAACACCATTAGAAAGATTTTGACACTTTGCTCTCTTATGATCTAAACTATAGTAACAGAGTTGTGTACATAATGATGCAATTATATGCTGTCATGAGCAGTTTAATTATTATATGCCTGAGTGGATTTTTTTAAAAAAATCAAGTGCCCCATAGAACTTCTACACCTGAATGCTTCTAACCCAGCTTTGCCATACTTTCACTATATTCAATTCTCTATGAACACAGAGGAGTGGTCTTTACTTTAAAATGATTCTATTTAAAATTCTTTAACTTGGCTTTTAAGCCCTTAACGATTAGGTGCCCTTTTCTCAGCATCTACTCTGCAGAGGGGCTCAACTCATCCATTCATTCTTTCTGACATTTGAATGCCTCCCACACGCCAGGTACCAGGCTAGGGTGTGAGGCGGACATTTGAAGGAGGCCACAGGATCCAACTGACAAAGAAGAGGACTGGAAACCAACAGGGAACTCTGAAGCAGAGAGGCAGCTTTGAGTCATGTCTGTGCACTCCGGTTCCACAGTCAGATCTAGTTTATTCCTAGGTGTGACGTGAGGCAAGTTACTTAAGCTCTCTGACTCAACCTCTTCTTCATCGGGAAAATGGGGGCAATGAAAGCCTCTACTTCGTGAAGTTGTTGTGAGGACTAAATGAGATGCCTATGCCAAGCTCTTAATACAATGCCTGGCACAGAGTCTGTGCTCAGTGAGTACTAACTGCCATAGGCTGATCATTATATTATTACTGTTGCTTTTTGCATTGTAATAAGCGTCATGATGAGCTACGTGGAGGGTGCTAATAAGAGTGCCAAGGAAGACCAGTAAATCTTTCTGGAGCAGCTCAGTCTGAATGGACAGAATTGTAGGGGAGAGAGTGCCAAGTAATGGGTCTTCAGCATTTGTTCAAGAAAAATTTCAAGAGAAGATGTCGTGTTCATTTAAATGGCTGTTTTGTTTTAAGAACGCAGCCCGCAGCTACTGATCAGACCAGAACCCTAGCCATGCTGATGATGACTATCATCATTATCCATAAACTCATTTGCTGCATCATATCTTGGCATACAAATGCTCATTTGTTACAATTATCCTTTCAGTTTGACACAGAGAGAAAGCAACCAGTAAAGCAACTTCTATTACCCTGGGAAGCTCCTCCAAATAATTAAAATTCTGAAGCTCTCCTCAAGCTGAAGGCAGATCAGACCCTCATCAGTGGCACGTTCTATTAAATAAGCAGATTCATGTTTGTTGTTCTTCCCAGCACAAGTCCTTGAGCTCACAAATCCCACAGCACTGAAAGTCATTATTTTTTAACCTAATTTAATTTTTAAAGCCCCAAATCCATCTTCTGAAAAGGTCAACATTTCTTGTATAGGTCTTGGGCCCCTTCTAGGTACTAGTCACTGTGTTAGGATTGTTACACACAGGATCTCATCACCTATCATCTTTCTAGGGACATGCTGCTATTACTCAGAGTTTTCAAGATAAGGAAACTGGGGCACAAGATATAGGTGAAGTCATTTACCCAAGTTTCATTATCTCAAACACATTAGAGCTACGATTTGAACTCAACTTTGAACTCAATGTCCATAGCCACTGCATTAGAGCATAGGCACCTTGAGGATACATTTTATTTTCTTTCTTTTCTTCGATTTTTTAAAGCAATACTCATTTTCAAAATACAAATTAAGGTAGGGGTGAGGGTGAGGTAAAGTGAGGTGAGGGGGGTGAATGGTGGCAAAAGGAAAATGAAAGCAAATTATTCAGCCACTGAGGTCAGATGTTAAAGTGGAATTCAGGGATGACCCCCATCACGTTGGGTTTTTCATGAAGATTAGGCAGGGTTCGCTTTATAACCAAAGACTGAACTCAATTTTGAGGCAGGGTCCTAGGCAGCAATGGCTGCTGATTTCCTATTAGACTGTGACGCTTCCCCCATATCATTTCCCCCCATTATTTTCAATTTCCCCCGTTATTGAGCTTCATACCAGAAACCTTCTCCCAGGCATTTACAAGGTGACTGGTTAAGCCTTCCTCATAAAACAGGATGAAAGCAACTTATCTACATGCAAGTCTTTAGGACCAACCACATGACAACTGTTGATGAAGACAAGGTTGTTGTAAGGATAAAAATGAAACAATGCTTTGTTTAGCACAGTGCCAGGTACACAGTGGGCACTTAACATGTGTTTGTTCCATTATTAATAATAATTTTATGGATATTATCGTAATTCCTAAAAAGAGTCATTTAACTAATATCAGAGTAATACCCCATGTCAGATGCTCTTCTCTCAAGATTATGCAACCCAACAGAGAGAAGTAACTAAAACAAATGACCAGCCCCCACGGGGAGGCATCCTGCAAGTGGCTGCCCTGTTTCACTTGTGGTAACAGCCACATGCTCAGCCAGAGAAAATTATTTTAATAAACATTCATCAATAGGGAGAAATTAACCCTGGATTAGCTTGGCATCAGAGATAGGAAATTCATAAAGAGGAACAGAAATAAATTTTTTTTAAAGGGTGAAAATCCATTACTAGACATACCTCCTTACCAAATGCAGTTCCAATTAAATACCATTACCAGTTAGATAAACTGAGTCCAACAGTGGTTGGATTCATGGAATGAGCTAAGGAATTTAACTAGTCAATTAACCTCAAAGATGTCCAATCCATGTGCATGAAGGCACTGCCAGTTAGCTTGACTAGCAAAAAGTGTTGGCATGTAAAGGGCCCCCAGACTCAATTCACATTTCATCAGATGCCTCCCGATAATGTTGGCTCACAGCTGGATTTGTACAACACAAAATACACACAGTTGCATTTAAATATTTATAAGTATAAATGCTCAAAAGGGTGTATCTTTTTTACTTATCATACAGCTTATGGAAAAAAGGTTGCAAAACTCTTGGATGCCTCAAATGAGGGTGGCCCCCAAGGCTTTCTTCACTGAAGTTGAAGAGCATGTATTTCACACCTACTCTGTTACACTCACCCCTACCCATCTCCCAAGACCAGAACTGACTTGTTACTTCCCTTCCATGCTGACTTTAGACATAACTGTCAGTTGTGCAAATTCACACTTTGGAGAACGCTCTCTTCTTAATGACAACGCTAATTATAGAACTAACCTGTTTAGTCTCTTGCCCCAAAGATTTCAGCATTTAACTCAACTCTCCCATAATTCACTGTAGTGCAGCAATTAAATTAATGGCAAATCAGCAGTGTGGAGTCCTTTAAATCCCTAGGGGCTTGTTCCTTTGATTAGACCAGATCAAGGGAGCTGCAACTATTTGCAGGCAGATTAGAGGGGCTCCCTTTTTTCACTGCCGTCAGCACTGAAGATTGAAAGGTCGTGCGTGTTGACATCTCACCCACATCCACCTGTGACAGTTTACATTGAGGTTATTCTTAAACAAGGTTTTCAGTACAGCAAGAGAACCATATCCGGTTCAGGAGGCATGAAGGCACCCTTATACATTTCAGGCAAAGGTACCGGGCAGGTTTAAACATCTCTTCTTTCTCAGCACACCCCGGCTGCCACCTCCAGGGGCTAATAACTGATGCAGGCAACCAGTGTTCTGATGCTCTGTGAGATGCTATGCAGCCTTCAGGGTCATACAACACCCAATTAGGCTCTTCGTGGTTTGGGGGCTAAGTTGCATTTTATTACATTTTAATCTTTGGCAGAAAGAAAAGCATCTCTCAAAATGCATTTATCAGTCATGCCCAAATCTAGCTTCATCAAAATCACCTGGACTTTTTCTATTTAAAAAAGTTCGGGCTTCCCTGGTGGCGCCGTGGTTAATAATCCGCCTGCCAATGCAGAGGACACAGGTTCGGTCCCTAGTTCGGGAAGATCCCGCATGCTGCAGAGCAACTAAGCCCGTGCACCACAACTAATGAGCCTACCTTCTGGAGCCCACGAGCCATAACTACTGAGCCCAAGCGCCACAACTACTGAAGCCCAAACGCCTAGAGCCCGTGCTCTGCAACAAGAGAAGCCACTGCAGTGAGAAGCCCGTGCACTGCAACAGAGAGTAGCCCCCGCTCACCGCAACTAGAAAAAGCCCACAGGCAGCAACGAAGATCCAACTCAGCCAAAAATAAAATAAATAAATAAAATAAATTTAAAAAAAAAAAAAGTTCAAACAAACAGCTTCCCACAACTCACCCCAGAGCTAATGAATAATTACCTCTTGGGGATTGGGCCGAGGGGAATCCGTTGTTTCCAAAAGCTCCCAAGATGGTTCTAATAATTACCCCATTCAAGGAATCACTGGCATAAGTCATAATGCAAAGGTATAAGGAAGTTCACATGAAGTATATAAATAACAATGCTCAATTAACTTAAACAATGAGTAGGCTTGGAAAGTCAGGCTGCCTGAGATTAAAATCTCACTCTCTACGGTAAATTGCTGAACCTCTCTGGGTCTCAATTTTCCTCGTTTTTCAAACGGGATTAATAACACCAAAGACACATATATGTAAAGCTCTTAACTTTGGGCCAGAACCAAAGTAACCTGAAAGTATGAGTGATTATTATTCTTTAACCAGATTCCAGAAATTCGAGAAAACAAAGCTCAGTGTATAGTAGTATACAGATTTTCCACAAAACAGAGTAGTGTTTTTCCTCTCACTCAATTCGTTACACTTAATACTAAGTGTGGATTAGGCTAAACGTAATGAATAAATTAGAATTACAAGCTGCATTACTTAATAATTAACTTAATTCTAAGGCATCATCAATTCACTAATAGCTTTCCTGAAGTTAAAGAAAGGAATCAGGAAGGATTAACCAAGATGGCGGAGTAGAAGGACGTGCTCTCACTCCCTCCTGCGAGAGCAGCAGAATCACAACTGGCTGCTGGACAGTCATTGACAGGATGACCCTGGAATTCACCAAGGAGGATACCCCACGTCCAAGGACAGAGGAGAAGCCACAGTGAGACGGTAGGAGGGGCGCAATCAGAGTAAAATCCAATCCCATAACTGCTGGGCGGGTGACTCACAGACTGGCGAACACTTATACCACAGAAGTCCACCCACTGGAGTGAAGGTTCTGAGCCCCACGTCAGGCTTCCCAACCTGGGGGTCCGGCAACGGGAGGAGGAATTCCTAGGGAATCAGACTTTGAAACCTAGTGGGAATTGATTGCAGGACTTTGACAGGACTGGGGGAAACAGAGACCCCACTCCTGGAGGACACACACAAAGTAACGTGTGCATCGGGACCCAGGGGAAGGAGCAGTGACCCTGGGGGAGACTGAACCAGACCTACCTGCTGGTGTTGGGGGGTCTCCTGCAGAGGCGGGTGGTGGCTCTGTTTCACTGTGGGGATAAGGACACTGGCAGCAGAGGTTCTGGGATGTTCTCCTCGGCGCGAGCCCTCCCAGAGTCTGCCATTAACCCCACCAAAGAGCACGGGTAGGCTCCAGTGTTGGGTTGCCTCAGGCAAAACAACCAACAGGGAGGGAACCCAGCCCGACCCATCAACAGTCAAGTGGATTAAGGTTTTACTGAGCTCTGACCGCCACAGCAACAGTCAGCTCTACCCACCACCAGAGCCTCCCATCGAGCCTCTTAGATAGCCTCAACCACCAGAGGGCAGACAGCAGAAGCAAGAAGAACTACAATCCTGCAGCCTGTGGACCAAAAACCACAGTTACAGAAAGGTAGACAAGATGAAAAGGCAGAGGGCTATGTACCGGATGAAGGAACAAGAAAAAACCCCAGAAAAACAACTAAATGAAGGGGAGATAGGCAACCTTCCAGAAAAAGAATTCAGAATAATGATAGTGAAGATGATCCAGGACCTCGGAATAAGAATGGAGGCAAAGATTGAGAAGATGCAAGAAATGATTAACAAAGACCTAGAAGAATTAAAGAACAAACAAACAGAGATGACCAATACAATAACTGAAATGAAAACTACACTAGAAGGAATCAATAGCAGAATAACTGAGGCAGAAGAACGGATAAGTGACCTGGAAGACAGAATGGTGGAAATCACTGCTGCGGAACAGACTAAAGAAAAAAGAATGAAAAGAAATGAAGACAGCCTAAGAGACCTCTGGGACAACATTAAACGCAACAACATTCGCATTATAGGGGTCCCAGAAGGAGAAGAGAGAGAGAAAGGACCAGAGAAAATATTTGAAGAGATTATAGTCGAAAACTTCCCTAACATGGGAAAGGAAATAGCCACCCAAGTCCAGGAAGCACAGAGAGTCCCATACAGAATAAACCCAAGGAGAAACACGCCGAGACACATAGTAATCAAAGTGGCAAAAATTAAAGACACAGAAAACTTATTGAAAGCAGCAAGGGAAAAACGACAAATAACATACAAGGGAACTCCCATAAGGTTAACAGCTGATTTCTCAGCAGAAACTCTGCAAGCCAGAAGGGAGTGGCATGATATACTTAAAGTGATGAAAGGGAAGAACCTACAACCAAGATTACTCTACCCGGCAAGGATCTCATTCAGATTCGATGGAGAAATCAAAAGCTTTACAGACAAGCAAAAGCTAAGAGAATTCAGCACCACCGAACCAGCTCTACAACAAATGCTAAAGGAACTTCTCTACGTGGGAAACACAAGAGAAGAAAAGGACCTACAAAAACAAACCCAAAACAATTAAGAAAATGGTCATAGGAACATACATATCGATAATTACCTTAAACGTGAATGGATTAAATGCCCCAACCAAAAGACATAGACTGGCTGAATGGATACAAAAATAAGACCCATATATATGCTGTCTACAAGAGACCCACTTTAGACCTAGGGACACATACAGACTGAAAGTGAGGGGATGGAAAAAGATATTCCATGCAAATGGAAATCAAAAGAAAGCTGGAGTAGCTATACTCATATCAGATAAAATAGACTTTAAAATAAAGAATGTTACAAGAGACAAGGAAGGACACTACATAATGATCCAGGGATCAATCCAAGAAGAAGATATAACAATTATAAATATATATGCACCCAACATAGGAGCACCTCAATACATAAGGCAACTGCTAACGGCTATAAAAGAGGAAATCGACAGTAACACAATCATAGTGGGGGACTTTAACACCTCACTTACACCAATGGACAGATCATCCAAAATGAAAATAAATAAGGAAACAGAAGCTTTAAATGACACAATAGACCAGATAGATTTAATTGATATATATAGGACATTCCATCCAAAAACAGCAGATTACACGTTCTTCTCAAGTGCGCACGGAACATTCTCCAGGGTAGATCACATCTTGGGTCACAAATCAAGCCTCAGTAAATTTAAGAAAATTGAAATCATATCAAGCATCTTTTCTGACCACAACGCTATGAGATTAGAAATGAATGACAGGGAAAAAAACGTAAAAAAGACAAACACATGGAGGCTAAACAATACGTGACTAAATAACCAAGAGATCACTGAAGAAATCAAAGAGGAAATAAAAAAATACCTAGAGACAAATGACAATGAAAACACGACGACCCAAAACCTATGGGATGCAGCAAAAGCGGTTCTAAGAGGGAAGTTTATAGCTATACAAGCCTACCTCAAGAAACAAGAAAAATCTCAAGTAAACAATCTAACCTTACACCTAAAGAAACTAGAGAAAGAAGAACAAACAAAACCCAAAGTTAGCAGAAGGAAAGAAATCATCAAGATCAGAGCAGAAATAAATGAAATAGAAACCAAGAAAACAAGAGCAAAGATCAATAAAACTAAAAGTTGGTTCTTTGAGAAGATAAACAAAATTGATAAGCCATTAGCCAGACTCATCAAGAAAAAGAGGGAGAGGACTCAAATCAATAAAATCAGAAATGAAAAAGGAGAAATTACAACAGACACCGCAGAAATACAAAGCATCCTAAGAGACTACTACAAGCAACTTTATGCCAATAAAATGGACAACCTGGAAGAAATGGACAAATTCTTAGAAAGGTATAACCTTCCAAGACTGAACCAGGAAGAAACAGAAAATATGAACAGACCAATCACAAGTAATGAAATTGAAACTGTGATTAAAAATCTTCCAACAAACAAAAGTCCAGGACCAGATGGCTTCACAGGTGAATTCTATCAAACATTTAGAGAAGAGCTAACACCCATCCTTCTCAAACTCTTCCAAAAGATTGCAGAGGAAGGAACACTCCCAAACTCATTCTATGAGGCCACCATCACCCTGATACCAAAACCAGACAGAGACACTACAAAAAAAGAAAATTACAGACCAATATCACTGATGAATATAGATGCAAAAATCCTCAACAAAATACTAGCAAACAGAATCCAACAACACATTAAAAGGATCATACACCACGATCAAGTGGGATTTATCCCAGGGATGCAAGGATTCTTCAATATACGCAAATCAATCAATGTGATACACCATATTAACAAACTGAAGAAGAAAAACCATATGATCATCTCAATAGATGCAGAAAAAGCTTTTGACAAAATTCAACACCCATTTCTGATAAAAACTCTCCAGAAAGTGGGCATAGAGGGAACCTACCTCAACATAATAAAGGCCATATATGACAAACCCACAGCAAACATCATTCTCAATGGTGAAAAACTGAAAGCATTTCCTCTAAGATCAGGAACGAGACAAGGAGGTCCACTCTCACCACTATTATTCAACATAGTTCTGGAAGTCCTAGCCACGGCAATCAGAGAAGAAAAAGAAATAAAAGGAATACAAATTGGAAAAGAAGAAGTAAAACTGTCACTGTTTGCGGATGACATGATACTATACACAGAGAATCCTAAAACTGCCACCAGAAAACTGCTAGAGCTAATTAATGAATATGGTAAAGTTGCAGGATACAAAATTAATGCACAGAAATCTCTTGCGTTCCTATACACTAATGATGAAAAATCTGAAAGAGAAATTATGGAAACACTCC
Organism: Eschrichtius robustus; assembly: GCF_028021215.1. Lineage (NCBI taxonomy): Eukaryota > Metazoa > Chordata > Mammalia > Artiodactyla > Eschrichtiidae > Eschrichtius > Eschrichtius robustus. The sequence continues at coordinate 29,286,230 of NC_090835.1, read as the reverse complement.
CATTTACCATTGCCACAAAAAGAATAAAATACCTAGGAATAAACCTACCTAGGGAGACAAAAGACCTGTATGCAGAAAACTATAAGACACTGATGAAAGAAATTAAAGATGATACCAACAGATGGAGAGATATACCATGTTCTTGGATTGGAAGAATCAACATTGTGAAAATGACTATACTACCCAAAGCAATCTACAGATTCAATGCAATCCCTATCAAATTACCAATGGCATTTTTTACGGAACTAGAAGAAATCATCTTAAAATTTGTATGGAGACACAAAAGACCCCGAATAGCCAAAGCAGTCTTGAGGGGAAAAAACGGAGCTGGAGGAATCAGACTCCCTGACTCCAGACTATACTACAAAGCTACAGTAATCAAGACAATATGGTACTGGCACAAAAACAGAAACATAGATCAATGGAACAAGATAGAAAGCCCAGAGATAAACCCACGCACCTATGGTCAACTAATCTATGACAAAGGAGGCAAAGATATACAATGGAGAAAAGACAGTCTCTTCAATAAGCGGTGCTGGGAAAACTGGACAGCTACATGTAAAAGAATGAAATTAGAACACTCTCTAACACCATACACAAAAATAAACTCAAAATGGATTCGAGACCTAAATGTAAGACTGGACACTATAAAACTCTTAGAGGAAAACATAGGAAGAACACTCTTTGACATAAATCACAGCAAGATCTTTTTTGATCCACCTCCTAGAGTAATGGAAATAAAAACAAAAATAAACACATGGGACCTAATGAAACTTCAAAGCTTTTGCACAGCAAAGGAAACCATAAACAAGACGAAAAGGCAACCCTCAGAATGGGAGAAAATATTTGCAAACGAATCAACGGACAAAGGATTAATCTCCAAAATATATAAACAGCTCATTCAGCTCAATATTAAAGAAACAAACACCCCAATCCAAAAATGGGCAGAAGACCTAAATAGACATTTCTCCAAAGAAGACATACAGACGGCCACGAAGCACATGAAAAGATGCTCAACATCACTAATTATTAGAGAAATGCAAATCAAAACTACAATGAGGCATCACCTCACACCAGTTAGAACGGGCATCATCAGAAAATCTACAAACAACAAATGCTGGAGAGGGTGTGGAGAAAAGGGAACCCTCTTGCACTGTTGGTGGGAATGTCAATTGATACAGCCACTATGGAGAACAATATGGAGGTTCCTTAAAAAACTAAAAATAGAATTACCACATGACCCAGCAATCCCACTACTGGGCATATACCCAGAGAAAACCGTAATTCAAAAAGACACATGCACCCGAATGTTCATTGCGGCAGTATTTACAATAGCCAGGTCATGGAAGCAACCTAAATGCCTATCAGCAGACGAATGGATAAAGAAGTTGTGGTACATATATACAATGGAATATTACTCAGCCATAAAAAGGAACGAAATTGAGTCATTTGTTGAGACGTGGATGGATCTAGAGACTGTCATAGAGAGTGAAGTAAGTCAGAAAGAGAAAAACAAATATCGTATATTAATGCATGTATGTGGAACCTAGAAAAATGGTACAGATGAGCCAGTTTGCAGGGCAGAAGTTGAGACACAGATGTAGAGAATGGACATATGGACAGCAAGGGGGGAAAACTGAGGTGGGGTGGGGATGGTGGTGTGCTGAATTGGGCGATTGCGATTGACACGTATACACTGATGTGTATAAAATTGATGCCTAATAAGAACCTGCAGTATAAAAAAACAAACAAAACAACTAAAAGAAAAACAAACAAAAAAAACCAAAAAACAAAAAACAAAAAAAAAAGAAAGGAAACACATATGTGATGATTGTAATTGGGATGACTGCATCCCAATTTCAGAAATGTTAAAATTCCCCGGGGTGAGGTGAGATGAGAGAATCAGATCTCATATAGAACCCAGAAAAGTCTGTATTAATAGGACTACACGTACCAGCCATATATAAAGTCCTTCTCCTGAGTTGCAATCAGTAGAACAAGAGTCCTACAAAACATTCCAGTGGCAAATAGTTTGGGAATCACTGTCTGTGATCACCCTCTTCCCCACACCTCTCTCTCCATAGGTTTACAACGCATATTTGAGGCACACACACATACTTAAAAATCTGAAGCTTGAGAAGTCTTCCAACAGAAATACCAACTTAACTTGGCTTGAGCTTTCCTTCTTACCCTTTGGGGAATAAACCCTATCAGGACATATTTTGAAAAACAGTAAATTAAGGCCAAGTCTCTTGGCTATGCTAATTATGAAAATGTTTGTCCAAATATCCTGTCTGGTTAGAATGAGAGGTCTATGGGGAAAGGGGTTCCATGTCGTTAGACTAACCGCAGGAATCACAGCTTCCTTCCAAGGGTGATAAGACCTTTCTGTGTTGTTGTTTACTGGATTTTTAAAAATGAACCATGAGAAAACAACAGAGAAAGCCATTACTTTTCCTGAGAAAGCTTCTAAGTTGAGAAAATTATTGAGCATTTATAATGCATGATAATTTGACAGACACTTTTACAGTCCTTAATTATTTCAATAAGATTAAAAATCTAGAACTGTTTATTCAGACCCACCTTGGTAAAAGAAATGTATTCAATAAGCACAGAGTACAGATAACTTTAATACTACTTGTAGACCAGGAGGATCCATTTCTCCCAAAACATGTATCATCCCATGTGTGCTGTGATTTACAATCCCCAAAGCTTTAAAGTTTGAATTGTGAATCTACTGTTTCAGATTCATTGGAATTCTGATCCTACAGTCACTCTAAAATAGACGCAGGCTAGAAGAAAATTCTCCACATTTTAAATCCAGATGGCCTATATCAGCTAAATATTTTTTCATGGCTTCTTCTGAAAATTCATGTTGGAAATAGTGAGTTAATTTAAGTAGATATGAATTTAAGGGGTCCTTAGTCATCAATCCCAAACTTAGGACTCTATTTCAAGAAAATATGCTTTAATTAAGTTAAAAAGTAACAAAAAATATATATATTACAACCCTAGCATAGAAAACTTTTAAGAAAATTCCCTTAATGTTGAGGGGAAAAAAAACTCACGTTCCATTGTGTGATCAAATAAAATTTTTTCTTCACTTTGAAAAATGAGATCTTTATTTGAACTAACCTCTGGAAGCACTAAAACAAGACCTGATTATTTCATTGAATTCTCTAGTATTAAATATGTTAATCCCTAACCCTAATTTTTAATCATGATTAAAAAAAGAATTCCAAAAAATCCTGTTCTACTGCTTCTAGTCTTAGACTGTTAGAAACCCAGGACCTGGATTATACTATGCAACACTCTTAAACAAACAAGCTCTTGGGCTCTCTCGACTATAGATACAAATAGTGGCGTACCCTGGAGAGACTGCTTGCTGGGTTGCAGACCACCACAATAAAGTGATTATCACAATAAAGTGAGTCATACGAATATTTGGGTTTGCCACTGCATATAAAAGTTATAGTTACACTATACTGTAGTCTACTAAGTCTGCAATAGCATTATGTCTGAGAAAAAACAATGTACACACCTTAATTAAACAAATACTTTATTGCTAAAAAATGCTAACTGTTACTGGAAAATGCAGGGTTGCCATAAATTTTCAATTTGTAAAAAAAAAAGCAGTATCTGTGAAGCCCAAAAGCCAAGTGAAATAAAACAAGGTATGCTTGTATATATAAATATACATAGAAAGACTCTCCAGCAGTCTGGGAGACATTACTATACTGAGTAATTCAGCTAAATGAAATCAAGCAACTGATAAAAAGAATTGCAACTTGCTCTCTTTATCACATTTAAATCTTTTTCTAAGATGAAAGAAAGCAGCTATATCATAGACTTAAAAAGCACATTATGTTATAGTGTGATCTCTTCTCTATCACTGTAAGAACGGTTCAGCTGTACATGACAAGACCACTTCAAATTATTCCCTATTTGAAGTAAAAAAGTTGGACGCTTTTGCATTCTGCAAGTTACCTCCATGTTTGCCCATTAAGCATTCAGAGTCAGTCTCTCACCTAAGAGTCTTAGAAAATAGGCCATTACTTTATTTAAGGGCAAAGGTCTTCAGGGGCAGTGAGAGGCAGGCTAAGAATGGGAGACCACAAACAAGCCATGTTCTGCCTAACTGGAGTACCCCACTTGGAATCTGTTTGATCAACTGATTATAAGATTATAAGTGATAAAGGAATGTGCAGATTAAAAATAAAGACCTGAAAATCACTATTTTAGTGGAAGAGGGACACGCATGCAAGACAAGACTCACCCTTGCATCAAGGTGAGGATCTCGGGTAGGATCTCCTGTTTGCTGAGACAGTCCTTTGTACCTAAAGGCCCAGAACAAAGGGCCACATTATAGAGAGTGCCCTGCCTGCCAGCTAAGAATCAGCAACAGCTCTGTTCCAGGAGCACAACTCTGAATCCTATTACTGATTCAAGTACTGAAACAGAGGTTGAAGTGCTCAGGTTTGCCTAAGGCAGTACCAGTCTACAGTAAAAGCACACGCTGAATGGGTGCCACCAATGAACTGGGCGTGGTGCCGGGAGCAGGGGCCATCCTTGAACCACAACAGTCACAGTTCCTGTCTGCCTGGAGTTCAAGTCTAATGGAAGGATGATGATTAATCAAATAATAAAAAGAGCTACCAAACAATGAGCCCCTTCTATGCATCAGGGACCATTCGAACATCAACTCACTTAACCCTCACCACACCTCTAAGAATGAGGTACTATGACATCTCCATCTTACAGAAGAGGCACTGGGGAAGAGCATCAGGGCAGAGGTCAAAGCACCAGCAAAGGAACCATGGTAGGGGAAGGGCAGGGTGAGCATGGAGACTAAAATCCGGCCTGTCAGGCCAGAGAGCATAGAGAGGGTGGTGAGCATGCGATGCTGGATGGCAAGAGACAAGAGAAGAAAGATGCATCAGGGCCATGCTGGGTAGGGTCCTGTCGGCCACTGTAAGGAGTTTCTGTCTTTATCCTAAGACTAATGGGAACTCAATGCCGGAAGGTCACTTGGCCATACATGTGTTTTCAGAAGTTCTCTCTGGGTTCATCTGCACAATTTCTGAGCGCAGTCAGGATTTACCTGGCACAGTCTTCTCTCACAGACTGACCAACGCAAAACCAACCCCATTCTGGATAATTCTGAATGTTCCTGATGCGTTTCCATGGCCTGCCATGGACTGACACCTCGGTATTAACTGCTCCAACTAATTTCAACCTGACTTTCATCATGTGGGAACACACATCAACTTTAGCATGGAAGGGGAACTTTGAGAATAGCGAAGTTTAAAAACAATGCTATTCTCTTTAAAATCTTTTCTTCATTTGTATGTGGTAGAAGGAGACAGAAATGATATAACATTATGGAATATCATGGGACATCTGTTCACACTTAAAAGTATTTAGGTGTTATTATATGTAAATGTTGAGAAGAAAAAAAGTCCTGTTTTCCTTATCTCTTGGGAATCAAGCTTTGCTTTAAAAAAAACATTCTGAGAATTGACAGAAAATGATTTATCTATACTTATTTCTCTGAAAAGAAAATAATTTTTCTTCTTTCAGTGTATAAGGGTTTAATCACATTTATAAGGATTTTATCACATAAGAGTAACCACTGAACCCTGAACAAGGGCAGAATTCCATGGGACTGAGTCTTTGAATCAGAACTACTGGTCCTAAAAACATAACTCCATTGATTGTGATTAAATACCCATTACTGCACCCTCCCTCCATCCCTTCCTCCATTCCTCCCTCTCTGAAGAGAGAAGGGAACGTTTTACTAAATCTACCATTTATTAGGGGGGAAAAAGCATAAAACCCTGAATTCTAATAATCATGATCTTGCAAAGTCATTCATGCAGGAGAAGTTATGGTGTGTCTGGAGGGATGCCCTTGGATATGGACATGAACTTTAATCAAAAGAAACTGGACTCCAGGAGAGGCTCTGGCTTTGGGCAATTAACTTAAGCCCTTTGGGCTTCAGTATCCACATAAGTAACAGGGAAAGAGTAACAATATCTAAGATTGTGGTAAGATTAAATATTTAGCACAGGGCCTGGCACAATAAAGGGTAGTGGTAGCAGTTTTTTTATTATTATCCACAAATAGTATAACTGTACCTAAGAAGTAACATCTACTTTGGGTTGGACCTATCGCCCTTCTAGCAAGACTGTTGTGAAGAGAAATATCAGAAAGTTCTTTTGTGGGAAAATGTATCATTTGCCCTTCATCTGCCGAGTTTGGGAGTGTCACACCACATCTTCATTTCCCCTTAACTCCTTTGGAAGTGTAGAAGTAAGAAGAAGGAAAACAACCTACTTAATAAGCAATACTGTGGCAGAACTGAGCCCACTAAAAGATCCTTTTGTCTCTTGCTCAAGGCATGACCCAACGAACAGAAATAGATTTGTCCAGGTTCCCCTGCATTCTTGACATGAATAGAAAGCCTCTGGGCCAAGTCCATGCCATTGAATCTTCCACTGTTCAACTAGAAGATGAGCAGAGTCATATTTTAAATAAAGGAATTAATTTGGTATTAATCATATTTTTACTAATTTATTAAGCCAATTTTATATCAAGATGGCATCGTAAGACTTCATCTTCTAAACAATTCATTCTTAGGCCCATTTATTTCCTCAAACTAAATTCCTACTCTTTTGATTCTGCAAAGTTTTGTACAATGCTCTGCTGTAAAAGCAGTCTAGTCTTTGCTGCCTTTCAACTCTACATTCTTTGTTTTCTCATAGAGAGCATAAAAACATTTGTAATCCTTCAAGAACTTCTGACAGGATAGGAAACTGCCTTTATGTGCCCAAAAGCCCCCAATCCCCAAGACATCTAAGCAAGGTAAGTTGGGGGAAACATTTAAATAGCAGTAATTGTATCTCCGATTGCAAGAAAAACAAATGCCTCAAATACCATTATTCATTTAAGTTTTCTGACAACCTGCCATTTATCTTTTTTGGTGTTATATTATAGAAATGTCTCTTATTATATTCATTTTAAAGAGACTGACTACTTTTAATACTAATGAGATACATGTCCCAGAGTTGATCCTTTTCTGCAAAAAAAAAAAAAAAAAAAAAATTGGAAAAAGCTAAAGCTATTATGCTGATTACAAACCAAAGTGTGTTACAGTAAATGATGCAAAGAAAATTCAACAAATAGGTATATGCACTTGAAAGTGGTACTTCTCCGCTCTCAAAGTGCTGGTTGTAAGATAAGCACCAACACTGAGAAATCCGAAATCCATCCCCATATAGACGGCTGGCTTTTTCAATAAAATTCCGTTCAAACCAAACAGTAATTAAAGCAGTTAATTTGTATGAGCACTGTTCCAAGGTTAACTAAAGGGCTGAGGGGAGCTGGATGCCAGGAGATCAATTAGAAACCTATTAAAATATTCCGAGAGAGAGATAGGTAGATAGGTAGATAGATAGATAGAGAGAGAGTGAGAGAAAGAGAGAGAGAGAGAGAAAACAAACTTGGGATAGAGAAGTGGAATAAAAAAGGAGGACGTGAGAGATAATCACGAGAGAATGACCAGGAACTGGAGAGAATATGGGAAAGTGAAGTAGAATATTTCAAGGCTTCAGAAATTTGACAATGGGAAGGCCATTATCCATCCAAAGAAATGGAAGAAGCAGTGGTTTGGTAGGGAAGAGTTTTCAAAATACTGAGTTTGAGGCATCTGCACATGAAATCTGACCCCACAGAGAACTGTAGTTAACAACACTGGGAGACATATCAGAGGTAGAGATGTTATTTTGGGAGATGGTTACAGAACCTTATACTCAGAAGGGGAACTGGAAAAAAAGACATCTCCAAAGATCCCAATGCATTTTTCTCCCGGACACCAGCAGTGACACAATCAGGACAGGGACTGTGTCTGCCTACCCAGCAATCAAGAGAGATAAAGTAGTTGAGGCCGACAGAGGGCAGAGGGTCAATCCTGACCGGACCAACACCAAAGGCAAGATTTTCTTCTGGTAGAGGAAACCAAAATAATTTTCATCATTAAGCTTATTTTTTTCATCCAGGGAAAGATGAAGATGTATTCACATCATAATAATTTGAAAAATTCAGAATTAATGAAAAAATAAGCCTCAGAATCTTAAATCAACTGAATATAGCAACAGAGAATGGATGCAGCCCCAAGGGGCCTCTGTCACATTCATGCATAATAAAAACACCAGTCATGTTTATAGACCAATTTTATAGGGCTAAATTAATAAGCAGTTTTGGAGTGTTCTGGAAATTCCACAATATTCTTTTTTATATTAGAGCTTTTGCATTTAGTAATGGTTAGATAAGAAAATCATTAACTACATCTTCAAAAGAGTAGAAGTGAGGCACAGGAGGCTCAATTTCACCTTTGTATTACTCTTAAAACATAACTCTAATTTTTACATAGCACTATTTAAATAGCAAACACAACTGACTTTTACAATGACCCATGTTGAATTTGGTGCCATTTCCCACTTCTAGAAATTTGCTCATGTCAGAAAAGCACACTACTTATACTCCCTTCAATATAAACCAACTGCTTGGGAAAGAATGAAAAAAATAGGAATTAAAATAATAATAGCATCAGTAACTGAGGAGGTATTAACTATGTGCCAGGCACGGGGCCAGACAGAGACTCTGTGTTCATCATTTTTTTAAACTTCACAACATTTCTATCAGTTAGGTATCTTGTGATGTCCACTGAACAGATGAGGAAACCAAAGGTCAGGGAAGTTAACTCAGTTACTTAAATATTTTTCTCCTTGGATAAAATTACATATGTCACAGGGTCTGAAAGCTTTTTTTTTTTTTTTTGCCTGCCCATCCATTCCTTGGTGAGCCTTTTTTTTTTTTTTTTAAATTTTATTTATTTATTTTTGGCTGCATTGGGTCTTTGTTGTTGCGCGCGGGCTTTCTCTAGTTGCGGGGAGTGGGGGCTACTCTTCATTGCAGTGTGCAGGCTTCTCGTTGCGGTGGCTTCTCTTGTTGGGGAGCACGGGCTCTAGGCACGTGGGCTTCAGCAGCTGTGGCACATGGGCTCAGTAGTTGTGGTTCACGGGCTCTAGAGTGCAGGCTCAGTAGTTGTGGCGCGTGGGCTTCGTTGCTCCGCGGCATGTGGGATCTTCCCAGGCCAGGGCTCGAACCCGTGTCCCCTGCCTTGGCAGGCGGATTCTTAACCACTGCGCCACCAGGGAAGTCCCCAGCATTATTTTTCTAGTCAATTACTTATTTATGTAAGAAACAACAAATAATCATTAAACTCAACATAAGTAGAAATTGAATTTAATACTGTGGTGATTACTTTGAAACCAAAACTCTATCCTCACCAGAAACCCACATTAGCAAAGCACCCAAGGGTTGAATGGAGTTGAAGGAGCATTTGTGAGCTCAGAACTACAGCAGGCAATGTAGGAACTGGGGGGGCTGTAACCAGGAACCCAGGGAGTTTGTGGAAAATCACAAGGTTAGGGTACCAGTTTTTTGGTCACTTAGACATACAGTTAGGTGCTTACCAACTTCATGGGCTGGGCCCAACCAGTTAACCTGCCCAAACCTCATGTTCCTCTAGTGGAAACAAAATGGGGATGCTAATGCCACCAACCTCCCAGCTTCATCATCAGCATTGTACGGGAAAAAACACACAAAGCACTTAGCACAACAACTAGCATACAATTCACTAAGTAATACAGCTCCCATCACCATTACTGTTGTCAGTAGTAACCATGACCTCAAGGAGATAATAGAGGCAGGAGAAGAAGAAAAAAAAGACAGCTATGAGGTCAGTCACAGCAGTCTCCAAATTCCAAGTCTCTCATTTAGGGGGTGTGCAAAGTTACTCAACACATCTGAACTTTACTGTTCCTAGGGATAAAATATAAATTAAAATACTCCCCTTGAAGGACATGGAAAAACAGAGCTAACGTGTCAAAAATACCATACATAGAGCCTGGAACATAGGAAGTTTCTTTTGTTGTTCGTATGAAGATGCTTTCAACACTAAAATCGTGCAACAATTACAGGCCATAGAGGAAATAAATACAAATGTCAAATAAAAACAAATCCCGCTGTAGGTAAAGAAAGACTTTACTTGAAAAGACAATTGCAATAAGGTGAAAAGGACTATTATAATAGGAAGAGGAAGACTATTGCAATAGGGAGAGAGTTCTGACCACGAGATCTCTAAGTGTCTCAAAGGTCAGCAGAAAGGAATTTTCTTTCCTAGGGAGGGGTCAACAAAGCTAGAAAGAACCAGATGTGGTGAAGTAGGATGAGCAAGTGGTCTGTCTGGACAACTGATCAGGGAAAGTTTTTCCCTGAGGTCAGCCAATCCTCAAGGAGGGGTTTTTAAGGAGGAGCAGTTCTGCATTCCAGTGGCGCAGGTGAAGACCAAAGTTCATGGGCCTGGGAGAAGGAGAGAAGCTTGACTCAAGTTTGGTCAGTTTAAGTTGCATGTATTTGAACAGAGGGTACAAATAGTTCAGGCAAAGACAGAGAAAGGGAATGTGCAGGGTCTGGCCTGGGCTGGCCATAGGCACACAAGAGGGGCATCCATGAGTCTCAGCTAAGCCATATGGGCAAGAGCAGTTCTTTGCAAGCCTTTCTCCTGAGGACAGGGGTAGAGGGTTTCTCTGTCTATTGCTATATTCCAGGAACACGGGGCTCAAGCAAAGATTAATATTATCACAAACAAAACTATACATATAGAGTTTCGTACTTTTAATGAAAGAACTTGTTGTGATATCATATTCAAACCATCACCACTGGTTTTTTTCCTATAAAAATAAGAAATATGTAAGAGGTTAAAAGAAAGTTTCTTATTAACCCATGGGGGGCAGGGGAAGCAATTTTAACTGCTTGAGGATTTGAGAAATGTATTTTATATTTTTTTCATTTCCTCTCTGAATGCAGTTGCATTACTTAGAATGTTTCACACACAACCTCAAACATAGCAAATTCCAGAAAAATGGCTGATACACAAAAGAAGGCTACTAAGACAACAGGGAAGTATGTCATTCCTTTCCTGTCATTAACTATTCATTTTCTTTGAAGAGAGATGCAGAGACGGTATTTGAGTGTTTACACCTGTTTTGGGGTTTCTAAGAGAGTTAGGTCTTCTATTAAGTCTTCCTTGATATGATTATTATTAGCTTATGTATATTGAATGTGTACTATCTTGCCAGGTATCACCCTAACCACATTATGTAGTAATTACTATAGACCTCCACACAGTCCAATGAGAGCAGTACTACTGTTAAAATATTTCATATAAATTTTTGCATTCTACAACTACTGCAAAAAACCATACATTATTATTCTGGTACATGAATTTAATGCCAAAAGGTTAATTGAAGTTTTCATCTATGACAATCAGTATACACATGCAGATATAATCACATACAGAACATAAACTTGCATGATTCATGGATCAAGTAGAGGACATATTAAACATTTTTATCTTGGTGGGCAGGAAGCTCAGACTTGGATTTAATGATCAATCTACAACCAATAATGATTTCACCCAAACTTCTCTAATAAGAGGAGGAAACAACATTGTTCCACTCTGTTCACACTGTGAATAAAAGGTGAATTATCTTGGTCTGAGTCCTGCCTGCTCACTTCAGAAAGTAGAAAGTTCAAGCATACAGAAGCATGGAGACTTTTAGTTGGGTAACAGGCAGGAAACTAGTCCTCATTGTAGAAACAATAACAACAGGGAAAGAAGTAACAATAACTAATAGTAATAACAACAACTAGGGCAATGATAAAAATTGTGGCATAAATATACTGATTGCTACGGCCTGCCAGGCACTGGTTGCGCCACTTATTTTACTATCAAATTTAATCCTTCCATTTAGAGATGAAGGAATGAGAGACAGTTAAGGTTACACAGCTACCAAGAATGGGAACCAGGAATTGACCTCAGGCGGTCTGACTGCAGAGCCAGGACCCTTCAAAATAATCGGGTTTAATGACTTGGGTCCTGTCCTGGTCAATATATCAGAAAATAGTCTTAGCCCACAAGTTCAAGGGTAAGGGAGTATAGCAAATTAGAATGAACTTCATTTACTGAAAACATATTAGGCTTTGATATGATACTGTCACCTCCAAACCAGTTACCTAACCATGATCATCTCATTTCTTAATGCCTCTCTCAGCAAAGAAATTGTGCTGTATATAAACAAGAGAATGAAACCTGGCAAAAACATTAGAAAAATGATGATGATGATGATGGTGATGATAGCTAGAGAAGCAGCAGCAGCAACAGATTTTCCATTAAAACCACCACTTATGTGCCAGGCTCTATGCTATGGGCATTACATATCACCTTTTTTCCCTACTATGTTGCATGTTCACTCACCTTACAAAATGTCTCACACGTAACAGGCACTCCGTTTTTTTTTGCATTAATAAATGAACAAATAAAAGAAACAACAGAGTATATTGAGGGTAGAGAGACATTATTCATAACACATGCTCAAAAATTCTCGGTGACACAGAGAGTATAATCACACCACATATCAAATCCAAGCCACATACCATGGAGTGTGCTATTGAAATGCAATGTAATATTACTATTGCTTTGGGAGTAACAGATGGAATCCGGTAAAGGACACAGTATTAATTATATTGTTTTCCATGGAACTTTTCTCAGGTTGCCCAGGACAGCAAGACTATAGAACATTCATGATGAAACTGTCAAAGAGGACTAGACTTGAGGGACCTTTGGGAGAAAAGAGATTTGAAAATAATGTACTGCCTGCCCATGGTGCAGACGTGCTTGTCTCTGCAAGTAGGACCACATTATTGATTCTCCAAGGAAGAAAGAAAATATGACTTTGTCCCTTAACTGACATCAAAGTTATAGTGCCATGCAACAGTGCCCCAAAGCATTTGCAAATATTTTTATTCAGACACAAAGCCTGAGTGTCCTAGGAGAAGACCATAATGCCAACTGATCCAAAACGCAGTGGTCAGAAGGCTCAGTGGGAGGCCCAGGGGGAGGGTGGGTTAAGTCAATATTTGAGATAGACAAGTCTCTAGAATCAAAGGCCTTGAAAGTCTATGGTAGAATGAAGGACCCTCAGATCTTTCATCTTTTCATATACAGACCCCAAACTACAATCAGTAATGGCAGTGATATCACAGAAAAAATAAAAGTCTACCTCTGAACTGAAGATATAGCTATTCTAAAGAGCAGTTTCCCTACCATTGCTCATTTGTCTAAGACTTTCTTGACCAACAGGAAGTAGTTAGTAAAGGACACATTTCTGTGCACCCGTTAGAAAGTATCCTTGTTCCAACGGCTATATCTATAAACTGATAAATGCTGTCAACTCTAACAGGAAGTGGAAAAGGTTCAATTTTCTAAGTATGCTAGAAGGTACAATAAATATTCACAAAATATTTAAAATGAGTGAATGTAAACAAAAATAGAAATTAAGTGATTCAAGGCTGGGATTGTTAAGAGGAAGTTTTATTTTGTTTTGTTTTTTAATTAGAGAGAGAAAGAAAGATCAAGTCACAAGCCAGATGCAATTTAGTTTTTCTTAAGCATAATCTAATCGTAAAATAGAGGGTCACAAAGAGTTAGAGCTGAATTGATCAGAAGAAGCATATATTTCCGTGCACTACAAACAACCATAATCCCTTGAACAATTCCCCCAAAGCTGCCTAACATCAAACATTAGTCAGTCCATTTAGGATCTATCAGCAAATTGGGAAACCTCCAAAGGGGCCTGACAGGTTAGGCAAAGAAAGCACTGTATGCCGTCCCTTCTTTCAATGATGACTAAAGATCTACAGGTCAGTGAGGGGCAGGCTCTGTGTCTCCTCCATTAATTATTTAAGGTAATATCCTGGATGCTAGTAAATCCTGATAACCTCAAATATAAACCCCTTTGTGCTTCAAAGTTGTGCTTTCAATAAATAAACCAAAACACATCTCTTCTCTAAAAAGACATTTTATAATGCATATTTTATCTTTTATAGTTGGTGAATATCCTTTCACCAAAATAAATTTGGATTTTTTCATATATTTTGGGTCAACTTACAATAATAGACAGGATCCTGTCTCTCATTTACTGCACAATTTCTACCCATATTAGCCATCAGCCAACATATCCATGTAATCAACCCTGGTTACCTTAGGTGTAGGTGACGTAGAGCTTGTGATAAATCTGTTCACTAGCAATAATGACTGGGTTTCAAGGTTCTCTAACCTAGTTTTTTTTTAAATGGTGAATTTCAAGCATATAAAGAAATAGACAAACTAGAAAAATGAATCTTGATGTACCTACAACCTTGCAAAAACGATCAATTCATGGCCAATCTTGTTTCATGGCCAATCTTACTCTAATCCGCTCCCCAATCTCATATTATTTGGAAACAAATCACAGTCATTACATAATTTCAACTTATACATTTCCATATCTACCTCTCTAAAAAACAAGGACTTTAAAAAAGCTTTAAAAAAAAAAAACACCTAAAATTTAACAAATTGACATTAAGTATCCTTAAAAATAAAAAAAAATAATGAAAAAATTAATATTAACTATGCAGTAAATGTTCAAATTTCCAATTGTCTCATAAATATCTCAAGTCCAAACCTAGTTTTTAAAAAATCATTAGTATTGCCAGTTAATTTTTTAAGCTACAACTACTGCTCAAAAGCAAAGTTAATTTAAATGTGCTTTAACTGAAACTACTGCCCTATTGCTCTTTCAGAGAGATAGATCACAAAATGCAACTACAGACTGTCAATTTTTCAGAAACCTTAGGAATGACTGATTTATTAGACAGAGTCAAATGATTTCAAACTAACTCCATCACAAGCAAATTGGCTCATAAACATCAGGTATACGATAAATAAGAGTTAATATTCGCTGAGGACTTTGTGTGCCAGATCCTTGGCTAATCTCTTTTGATTCGACTTCATTGAATCCTCATAACAGCCCCGGGAAAGGTTTGATGACTTACTTGATCATGGGCACCCAGGTAGTAAGGGACTGAGTAAGAGACTTAACTAAGCAAGCCAAACCACCCAAATACACTCCCATCACTGACACCGTATCTGGAACTTGGCGACACAAGTGTAAGAGCTCCATGAAGGGAGGCATAAGCAAGAAGAACATTCTGAGTAGGTCGCAGAATCCACTTAAAGTACAATGAGGAACTGACTTGCACTGGCTCCTGCAATTTCACAATTACCTTTTTTCTTTCTTTCTTTTTATAGTTTAATCACCAGTCAGAGTCAGAAACATCAAAGGTGGAAATACTATCCAAGCAGAGGAGCCACCCATGGAAGCAACAGTTAAGTCTAAGTTCTGCCATGAGACACTGGGAAGGCTCACGTCCCATGTCACACTCCTTCAACATGAAGAAAATACAGATTTACAGTGTAGCAATTAATAGGTACAGTTATACACTTCTACAGGCTACAAGGAATCTATCTTGAACTTGCCTCTCCATTACTTCATGCTTGGGGTTTTCCATGGTGCCTGGCTATCTCACACTTGCTAATGGAGAGGAATAAGCATATCGTATATTCAAAACACTTCATCATCACATTTTATAGTACAAAATAGTGAGTCCCAAGTTTAGCTCATTCTCTGACAACTCAGAGATGATGAAGTCTTTAATGTCAAGCCATTTATACAGCAACATTTCCTCCCATTTTCATCTCCCCTTTCCTACTACCTCAAAGATATAACCAGGTGAAAAAGTTCAAGTTCTTTAACTCAGAGAATTTAATTCTCTAGCCAAAGCTAAGGGATTTGGACGGACCCTCTAATAGGCCTGTTAAAAATACCAAGTGATTAGAGGTTCTTTATTCAGTTATTTACAAGACCCTCTGTGAAGCCAACATTCTGTAATCCAAATGCAAATGTTCTGTGAAGGAAGGAAAGGTTAGAAAGAAAACCCTAACAAGACCCCAAAGCTACTCAAAGCATAAAGAGAAGTGAAGGTTCCTTTGACTTAAATATGAAGCTTTGTTAAGTGTTCAAAAAACCAAAGCAGTGGAGCCTTGCTGAACGATCTCTTAGTTCCTATGACTGAGCTAAAATATTATATTTGAGATGCTCAGGCCGTCACCATACCTGCTGAGCCCCTATCATGTCCCCAGCAGTGTTTTAGGCACTGGAGCTCTGTCCTAGCCCTAGCTCACGTTTGCTGTGATTTGCTGTTTACTTTAGAGAGAGAGAGAGAGAGAGAGAGAGAGAGAGAGAGAGAGAGAGAGAGAGAGAGTGTGTGTGTGTGTGTGTGTGTGTGTGTGTGTGTGTGTGTGTGCGTGTGCGCTTAACCACTTTTAATAAAGAAACTTTAGAAAAGGAAACAGGTAGACTCCTCCACAATTTGGGAGCCATATAGGCAAGCAAATATATTTTTGATTATGCAGTTTAGGGAACCTCATAGTAAGGTTTAAAGATACTTTTCCTTTGTATCTGATTTCAAGTAACCTTATATTTGTTCATCTTACATTAATTGTAGACTGTTGAGAGGCACCACTCAATAAATGGGAGGGCACCTAGAAGCTAGCAGTGTTGCATGAGTGGAGTCTTGGAGGCCCTCTGTGGGCTGAGGATTAATTCTACGGCTGCTGGATCACAGGAAGGTCTGGGAGGCCCTGGGGGAGAACCTAGGACCTCCAGAATGACAGAGCTGGGGGCACTGTTGGGAACTCAAGGAAATAGCTATATTCAACAGTAATATTTTGCTATTTTAATCACCAGTATGACTAAAGCAGCATTTATGACTAAAACAGAATCTCAGCAGTCCTGTGTCATCTAGTATGGAAAAAGAAGTCCAAGCCCCGTATTCAGGCTAATGATATGTTATATAACAAATAAATACCACGCAGATTTTACATAAACAGGAAGAACAGGTTATCTTGGACTTCTCAGAAGTTTTTATTGACGATATAGCAAATAGCTAATGTGTAAAGATTCTAGAAAAATACTTTTTGCAACTTAACTTTCTCCAATACAACAAGCTTTACTCTTCCACGTGTCAGTTTTTATGTGAAACATGAAACCATAAAGATTTTTCCTGAATAATAATGATAATGACTACAAATGAACAGAGGCTCTTTCACCTTTACTAGCCCCTTATCCATTTTAACTCACATATCCCACACTTCCTGCTACACACAGCACTTCCATGGTAGGTCAAGGGTTGAACTAGATGACATTTAGAGCACGAACAGTGCTGAGAGGTGTTATAAAAAAAAATAAACATGTCATAATGCATAATACGTAACAAGTAACATTTTCAGAAAAAAGCAATATTATCTTCCTTTAAGTAAATATCACTAATTATTTCCCTCCAGAAGAGGAATGGAGTTCTAACATAAAGCTACCTATTCACTTTACCTTTTTTTCCTCAGAGGTATGGGTCGTGACTGGAAAAGTTGAAAAATCCAAGTCAAGCTGCAACTGAGAAATCTAGCAGATCACCTTTAGAAGGCGGAGGAAAAACACATGCTCTCATTAGAAAGCACGTGCTTGTACTCCTCACTTCTCAGAAAGCAATCGAAACCCTGATTTCCAACACTGTCCAGTTTAATGGAACATTAGTTAAACTCCCTTTATCAGTGTTCGAATTTTGAAAAACACACTGAATTAAACAAGAATACCAAGAAGATCAAACAGGAGTTTCCTTGAATTTAGTTTATATTCCTCTGGCCCAGACAGTATGTAGCACTGACCGCATGTACTTTAACTAAAGCCACACGTGCCCACCCACTAATCACTGACACCTGTTTCCACCATTCTGCTAAGAACCAACCAGAACATCTGCCCACTTTAAAGATTCTGTGCACATCTCAATTTACATAATGAGCTTTTAAACTTTGACTGCAAAAGGAGAAGCAGTCAATATGCTAACTTTTGAGGCTCTCTAATTTTCATTAGGCTCACCCTAATTTCTTTTTCGTCTTTGGAAAGAGGGTCTGTGCTTATTTTCATCACCAAAAGTTGGCCATGCTCACATACAAGCCAAAAAGTATGAGGAATTCCTTCTACCTCAAGTTTCCCAGGCGCAGAACAGAAGGCATCCAACAGATGTCATCTGCTTGGAGTTTTTATTACTCTGAGGCAGCTGTATTACATTCTGGGCCTTGGTATTCTTCATGTATTAAATGAGAAGTGGACAGTAATCCTTCCAGCTTTAACACTGACTACGTTTACTGTTGACCAAAATAAGCACTGAATTTCAAAGCATAGGGACATGGGCAAGTTCTAAAATTCTGAAATAAATCAACACAAAGGACAACATTCTCCTAGCAATTAGGTAATCACAGGCTAAGATGTTCAATATTCATAATGTTTTTGTGAGCCAGACCTGAGTTTAGCCAGTCTTGTTTGTCTGTATTAAGCCAAAAAAAAAAAAAAAAAAGTGGTAAGTTAATATTTTCACAATATCTAGTAGTTAAAAGGAGTAAAATGTTACATTAGACACCATTCCTGCTCCCCCCAAAAACACTTTCAACAGGTAACAGAAATGTGATATAGCTACCATAAAAGGAGCCAATAGCTACTGAACTCAAATTGTGTGCCAGACGTATATTTTATTTTCAAATAAAAAGTAACACTTATTCCTAACAACCCATTTTTTTATTTATTTACCACAATTACCCTTCATTTTAGAAAAATGGAAACTGAGGCTTAAAAAGTTTAATTTATTTTTCCCAAGGTCAAAACTGTAAATATTCAAAGCCCAGGTGTCTTCCTAAAACTTCTCACTCTCAAAGGACTTGAACACGGAAGGAATTCAGACGGTGATTTCAATCATGTCTCACTTGATTTGCGTGAAGAAAAATGTGATTAGATTTAAGTTTCACCTCTTCTCTCTCTTACTAATGCACTAAGGCAGGAATTGATAACAGCTAGCATTTACTGAATGCTTTTTGTGGCTCCAAACCCTGCAGATGATTTAACGAATTTTCAACTCAACCCTATAAGATAGGTATTATCATTACACTATTTTAAAGGTGAGGATGCAAGTATCAAGATGTTAACTAACTCACACAGGTAGTAAATTCAGGCCTCTAACCAAGGCATTGTGGCCCCAGGATCCATGCTTTGACCCCTGTGCTACATTACCCTCAGCCTCCGAAAACAAAAGATAATTGCAAAGCAAAAGAGAAGAAGTGATGTATGCTCCGAAGCAATAAACCAAATCTCCTATCCTGAAATGTACACCCTGCACTCAAGCCTTCCTTGCATTTCCAAACTCAGGATCCCTATTGATTTCAAGGTGGAAGGCAATCTGGTGGTTCAACAATAAGTGGATAAAGTCAAACGGTGCCGAGTTGTTCCTTAGAAACATGTTAAAAGACTTATTAAATCAGCTCAGATCTGAGAAGCAAACCATAACCTACTGAAATAGGATCTGAAAATTAAGCAATAGCAAACTAGAGTGTATTCACATTTCAAGAAGAAAAATGGAAGTAATTCATTAGCAAGGCAAAATACAGTCAGCCAAACTGGCACATAGTTTCTTGCCTCTATATACACACTCTCTTCTCTCTCTCAACTAGGAGCCCTACAGAAAACAAGGTTATAACAGGAATGCTGACACAATTGATCTTATAACATATCATACCGAAAGCTATAATTATATCTTCTAATTGAATACGGGGTGAAAGAAATGCCAACCAGGACAAAAACATAGCTAGCTAGAAGCAGTCCATCAGAATTTTTGGATTACAGAAAATGCATATGAAACACTATTATCTTCAGACACAGCCAGCAGATGTCAGACAATCAATTCATATAACACGCCAGCTTAATAAAATCTGCATACAAAATTTATGAATGCAGTAATATTCCTTTTTATTACAACTTATTAATGGTCAATTTAATGAACATCTACAGCTGGAGTGATTTGGTTCTGTATGATATTTTAATCATCTTTAGCTGTGGATTTAAATGCATTTCATTTTATAACCATCAGCTACATGAGATAAGAAAGCCTTTACATAAGTACTGAGATATTTGGCGTAGGTTACCAATTTCATCTTTATGTTGTTATGATTTCCTTAAAATTTTTTTTACAAGAGAAACAGAATTAAATGTTCCATTACAATAATATTTGCTTTAATGTTTATATTAGAACACAAAGGTTTCTTGACGCTGTATTACATGTTCAGTTAGTTTAAAACCTCCTTTCCATTCCTTTTCCAATAAAAAAAAACTTTCCAATCTTATTTATATAAAACAATCTTCCTCAAAGCTATTATCCTTTAAAAAATATCCTGCTGGAATGTTGACATCTCTGACATAAATGTTCTTGGAAATTAATACATCCTATTCCTTAGAGTAAAATGTCTTACTTATTTCCATTTATTGGTTGACATAGTCTTTTAAAAACTGTGTTCAAGGGCTTCCCTGGTGGCACAGTGGTTGAGAATCTGCCTGCTAATGCAGGGGACATGGGTTCGAGCCCTGGTCTGGGAAGATCCCACATGCCGCGGAGCAACTAGGCCCGTGAGCCACAACTACTGAGCCTGCGCGTCTGAAGCCTGTGCTCCGCAACAAGAGAGGCCACGATAGTGAGAGGCCTGCACACCGCGATGAAGAGTGGCCCCCGCTTGCCACAACTAGAGAAAGCCCTAGCACAGAAACGAAAACCCAACATAGCAATCAATCAATCTTTAAAAAAAAAAAACAAACAAAAAAACTGTGTTCAAGTCAACATTTCCTACAGATTTTTGGCTGAAACTAAATTTTACCATATGGTGCAAATAATGGAGGGAACAGGCAACATTTAAGAAAACAGAAAAACAACAGTGGATAAATGGGAATACAAATATTCAGAGTTTAAAATGTTGGTACCCATCTATGGTCACAAAATCGTATTGGGTTGGCCAAAAAGTTCGTTCGGGTTTTCCCGTAAGATGTTACGGAAAAACCCGAACGACCTTTTTGGCCAACCCAATACCTAGGTGATTTTCATTTTAGCATTAGAGCCTTGGTATAAAGACCACACTCACCTTTGGGAGTCATCTCAGTAAGCTGGATATCGAGCAAAAGGCTAAGGAATCTAGGTCATGACATTAAGGTCAAGAGTTGGCTGGCTAAACTAGTAAATGCACAAAAATCACTATTAAGGAATGAACGATAGCAGTTTTTAAGTTAACTGTCTACAGCCTTATGTGTCTTTTTTCATTCACTTCATCTTCTGTGCCTTCACTGATTTCTCTTTGAGCTCCTGTCCATTAATCTGTGCTGGCTCTAGGGGAATGATTCCTGATCTTAAGGACCTAATCATCTAATATGAAACATAGTGCGTGTATACACACAACTGTAAGACAGGGTAAAATGGATAAGAGCCAGGAGAAATACAAAGTGAGGATTCAGAGTAGATTGTTGCTACTCACAGAGAAGAGGACAAGAGAAGACTTTATAAAGGACAGCTGGAATTTAGAGGAATAGAGAAAATTGGGGTAATTTTAGGTAAAGGGAACAACATGAAATTGACTTAAGGACAATACACGTAAGGACAAAAGTGCCTAAAATTTTAGACTTAAAAACACTGACTTTCAACAATGAATACATCTGAAGATGACAGGGATTTTCCAACTTCTCTAATAAGTAGGATGTGCATATATCCAGGAAGATCATAACTCATTAAATTTCACATTAAGCTTCCTGAATCTGCCTAAATTTTCTCATCTTATCAGGCAAGCCAATATATGCTTACACTGTGAGGTTAAAGCAATGAACTTGTGAAGAGAACCTGTCAAATCAAATTATCAACAAGCAATAGTCCCACTATTAAGGAGTATCTAACCCTCAATGCCAGTTTTAAAGAAGCGTACTTACATTTGCATTTTAATTAGGTCATACCTTCAACATCATCATATTAATTTTGGTTTAATGCTCTATTTTATTGTCATTTCCAAAATGACATTTTTAAATGTGGACATCAAGGAAAAAAACCGCTGCTTGTATTTTGACAACTCATAAATACTGAACTTCCCTCGAGTAGTATGAACAGAGATATGACTATGTCTAAAATTCTAAATAGTTAAAATAATTGGATTTTAAAAATGTCCCAAGAGCAAATTATTAGATTCTTATTTACAAGCATAATGGGGTGTTGGATGGAACATGAAATTTAGGTTCTTGTGAGTCACCACAAGCTAAACATGGACAGCTCCTAAAAAAAAAGTAAATGTCGTTTTGTCCAAGACTTTTCCATTAGAATTTAGAGATGATTTGTATTGTTCTTTGTGGGAGAGGGGGACAGGGATAGACAAATTAAGAGCCCTTTCTCTCCATTTAAAAAAAACAAAACAAAATGCACAAATACATTTTTTTAACTGTGATAAACTTCATTAATTTAAGCTTTTTGAAGTGTAAAATTCAGTGTCATTTCGTACATTCACAAAGTTGTGCAACCTTCACCACTATCTGTTTTCAGAATGTTTCCATTACCTGAAAAGGAAACCCAATGCTCGTTAAGCAGCAGCTCCTACCACGAGCCTCTGGCAACACTAATCCTCTTTCTATCTATGAATTTTCCTATTCTGGGTATTTTATATAAATGGAATCATATAATATCAGGCCTTTAGCGTCTGGCTTCTTTCACTGAGCATAATGTTTCAAATATATTTTAACTTAGAATATCTGTAAAGAAGAAATGGCCAAAGCCTTCATTTGTCAATTTTTTTTCTCATTTTTCTTTCTCCAAAATTAATCCAAAACTGTATGAGGCTTTGTGTTCACTGTTTATAAGGTAAATAAATACGAGTTTTCACACATATAATTTTTCCAAGATAAGAAGCCAATGACAAATATCCATTTAAATTAAAAATCCAAGCCATTATTGACATCAGAACTTGTTTCTATAAAAGCACAAAAGAAGACTTACAAATATGGAGATCTACATTGGTTCACGGCTGGGGAAACCCAGTATCACCAATATGCCAAATTTCCCTAAATTAATCTACCATTGAATGCCCTTCCTTTAAAAAAAAAAAACTCAATGGGTTTTTCCACACAACTTGAAAAGATGAAAAAAATACACCTGAAAGAGTCAAGGGTAAAGATCAGCCCAAAAGTGTGATAAAAAGTAAGGAATGACTCACCTTCTAGACATAAAGATACCCTTAAAACACAGTAATCAAAGCCCTACATAATTAAAACTCAAAGAGATCACCTGAACTTGGACAGGCAAGAAACAGACCTACACACATTTATGTCAAGACTATGGGGAAAGAATGAACTGGAATACTGGTTATCTATATGAGGCAAAGTGGGTTCATAATTCATACCACATATAAAAATATTCAGATGATATCGAGGCATATATAAAAAAGAAAAAACAATTTTAGAAAAAAATTATAGCAAAATACTCTTATGACCTCAGCATTGGGAAAAATTTCTTCAACTAGATCTAAAATGCATGGACCATAAATGAAAACACTAAATTTGCCTACACTAAAATAAAAAATCTTGATTATCTAAAGGTTCGCACACAGACATAAACTCACTAAAAATCCAAGCCAAAACTCCGAATCTATTTTGAAATGCATACGATCACAAAGGAATTGAACCTATAAAATATAAATTAGTTGAAAAGAAAACAATGACCCAGTGGGAAAAAACGGCAAAGAATACACATAGGCAAGTAACCAAAAGAGACATCCAGAGAACAAATGAAAAAATGCTTGATCCCATCGATAATCATGGAATTTAAATGAAAACTAAAACAATAAGGAGATAACATTTTATACCTGCCCACTAGAGTAGCAAACATTTTAAAAGTACATGATGCTAGTATCGATGAGGACATGAGAAACAGGAACTCTCACACATTGCTATGGAGTGTTACTTGATACAATAATTTAATTGATATTGCAAAACCACTTTCCAAAGTTGAAGAAATGTACTCCTTCCAAAACAGAAATTCCACTGCTATGTAAATATTCTATAGAGACTCACTCACCAGTGCACCAGGAGACACATACAAGAACATTCATTTTACATTGTCTTAATGGGGAAAAAAACAGAAAAAAATCTAGAGAGAATCATCATCTAGTCAGACAATGAAATATACTACAGTAGGTAAAAGTCAAAGAATTAGATCTTCACTTATCAGTGTGGCTATATCTCAAAAACAATGCTGAGAGAAAGAAATTATATACAGAAGGACACTGTCCATGAAAATGTCAAACGACACTATTTGCTTTGTAGGGATACAGACTCACATAGGAAACAGATGAATCTCAGCAGGTAGAAACACAGCAACTTCCAGATAGTGGATACCTCTAAAGCAGTAGTTCTCACAAGGGGGTGATTTTTGTCTCCCAAGCACATTTGGAAACATGTGGAGACACTTTTGGTTGTCACAAGTAGGAAAGGGTGTATGTACTATGCCACATCTAGTAGATAGAGACCACAGTTGCTGCTAAAAAAACCTACCATGCAGGACAGCCCTCCACAAGAAAGAAGCATCTGGCCCCCAAATGTCAATGGTGCCAGGGTTGAGAAACCCAGCTTTAAAAAGAGAGGAAGGAGAATAAGATGTGAGTTAAGTGGACATGGGGTATATCTAAAACTTTGTATTATAAAAAGAACTGAAGCACGTACAGCAATATATTAAATTTTTAAAAAATCTGTGTAGGACACAGATGTTAGCCACATTATTCCCTGTACATTTTTTATATTTGAAATATCTCTCATAAACTTTGAAAGTTTAGATAATTCAATAAATAAGCACCGGGTTAATTTCTAAAATTGATGGCGGTTACGTACTTCTTTTACTGGCATATTTCTGGAAATATATTTTTGGAAAAATATTCTCACATACTCATGATCAAATGTTATTTGCACCATTTTGCTTGGTATTCATTCTGTACAGAGCTGTGTGGAAGAACTCAGGATCTGTCTATTCTACCACAGTTGCAGGCAAGGCCATTCTAAAACCACACCCCGAGAAAGCTAATTTAGTCCTTTTCTGTTTTTATAGCACACTGTAATAATTCTAGTCAGTGTTCTGAAGAAGCTGATTATCCAGAAGGGTGGACCTTTATCACACACGCTTTCATGCTTCCTTAGCTAGATGGCTCCTGATGGGAATTTCTCCCAGCCTTATGGATTCTGGGAGTTCCTTGAACCTACTTTGAAATGAACCCGTGCACTATTTTATTTTGAGGTTGGCAAGCTTCTTCTGCAAAGGGCCAGGTAGTAAATGTTTCAGGCTTTGCAGGCCATATGGTCTCTGTCACAACCACTCAACCCTGCCGCTGCAGCACAGAAGCAGCCATAAACACACAGGAAGTACTGAGCACACCTGGGTTCCAATAAAACTTTAGTTACAAAAATAGATGGAGTGGAATTTGGCTCCAGGCCACAGTTGGTACACACCTGGAGGGTAAGCAAAAATGGTATTACTTTAAAATATTACTTTAAATTTAAGGCATCGCTCAAATCTCTGAAAGTATACTTTTGCATAAATTTCAATTGTTACAGAAATTTTACACAACTAAAAATGAATTCATAAATATGAAACAAGTCCATAAATGATGAAAATGTTAATGTTTTTACATTTACTGTACGCCAACTTCCTTCTGCAAGTGTGTTATATGATCTGATTTACCAAATTACTAATTATAATTGGTTCCATTTATTTAAATTATGGTATTAATGATTCTTTGGGGTAAAATAAATACACATATCTTATCTTCAATTTGACTAAGGGGTTGGAATGACAAGGACAGTGAAACTATACTCCCTATACAAATAATAGCTTTCTATTAGGTTTGCCATTTCACCTGAATAATTCCTTATAATCATGAATAATGATGTTATTTGACAACCTAATGATGTCATGGTATGTAGCTTCAATCCATCTGTCTTTGTCAAGAAGGTCAAATATTTGTATTCGGCTGCACTAGGCAAAGTTGAACAAACAGTTAAACGATATCATGGCCCTTAATTATTTCTCCAAATGAAACCAGCAAGTCCCATTTTACATTCTAGATGTATGCAATACAAATCTACTTCAAAGAAATTGAACGCCTGCTCAATTTTCAACCAAGTTTAAGCTCAACTTTTTAAAAAATGGTTTAACTCAAAGAAAAAGTCCCAAGATTGTCTAAGGATATTCTTAATTGGTTGTTGCTGGAAACTTACTCTACAATAGAGATTTGTAACTCTCAAAACATACCAGGGATTTTCATATCATACAGGAATCTGAAATCCTCAATGTGATATCCTGAAATTGGCATTGAAGGTAAGAATAATTTATGATAGACCTGAACTATAGCATCAATAAAGAAATGCTTGATAGTGTGCCTTGCTTGGAGAATCTATGAATGACTTCTAGAAAACAATGCCGAATGGCTGATGTAGATGGACATGCCTCATTCAGTGCTTCCACAGGGCCCATACAAGACCTGGGCCCCTGGGGATGGAGGAAAGTGAGAACAGCAAGGAATGATGTGGGGACACCTGAATGACAGTGCAGAAAACCATATATATATCTCTTCTTCCTTCCTTCCTTCTTTAAATCCAAAGCCTTCTTACTCCACTAAAATAAAGTCCCTAGAAGGTGTGATTAATCTGGATCCAGGCTCCCAAGACTTTCCCATTTCCTTGCCATGCTTCATCCCCACAGGTTTTCTTTTTGTTTTTTTTTAAACGTTCTTGAGACTGCAAGCTTGTTTCTGTCCTAGCACCTTTGTTCTTCTTTCCCTCTACCTGGAATTCTCTGCCACCGTCCTTCATGGGGACAGTTATTCAGTTCTTAGATTCGTTATTCAGTTCTTAGATTCCAGGTCACCTCCAAAGAAAAGCCTTCCCTGACCACCCAGCCTCAAGCAGTCTGTTTTGTTTTATTCATAATCTAACACCATGTTGTTCATGGTTTGCGGGTTTAATCTTTCACTGTCAACCTCTGCACAGAAGAATAAAACTAGGACCCTTATCTGCCTATTCACTGTTATATACTGAGGCCCTGGCACATAGTAGGAACTAAATACTTATTACATGATAAATGAACACATTCACTCATTTACAATAGACAACTATGTGTCTAACGTGAGGTCAGCAAGCTATGGCTCAGGGGCCAAACCAGCCTGACATCTATTTTTGCAAATAAAGTTCCACTGGAACACAGCCATGTTCATTTATTTACCTATTGTTTATGGCAGCTTTTACATTACAACACAGCTGACTAGTTGCAGCAAAGACTACGTGGTCCAGAAAGTGTTTATTACCTGTTCCTTTACAAAGAATGTTGGCTGACTCCTGGTCCAGGGCACAGTATATGCTCTGAACACGTAAAATTGATCAAGTGCTGTCCTTGCCTTTCAAGGGGTTGCAGTCCACTGCGTATTTTTATTCAAACCCTTTTGAATTAAAATTCTATAGCCCAAAAGGAAGCTCCTTCAAAGCTGAAGTGTCACCTAGCAAGAGGTGTAGTGATGCTCCAACTCACGAGGCTGCTGGCTGAAAGCTTGGCAAGCAGGACCTCAATGCACGCCTGAAACAGGTCCATGAAAGCAACTGTGAGAAGACTAATCTGGAGCTTCACTGTTTACCACAGTAGCCATTAGGATCTGTGGCTATTTAAATTAATTCAAATTAAGTTAAAAGTTAAGAACCTCAATCATACTAGCCACATTTCAAGTGCTCAGGAGCTAGCTGTGGCTACTGTATTAAGATAGAACAGATTTAGAATAGTTTTCCATCATCACAACAAGTTCTAGTGGCTACCACTGTTCCAGAGGTTCAAACATGTTCAGTGGGCAGTGTGAGTTCCTTGGAAGCTGAATGGGAAGCCAGGGATCATGTGGTTCCCATCTCCTTGGGAACCTACTCCTGAAGAGCGCAAATCAAAAGTGAATTATGGTTTAAAAAAAAAAAAGTCTGAAAAATATTGCATTCTGCTCTACAAAGAAAGTTCCAAGAGAATAGAAGCCACGCCTTCCTGTTCATCCAGTATAACCTTGTGGTTAAGAGTACAGTCACCAGCATTTCTCCAAAGAAGACATATAGATGGCCAATAGGCACATGAAAAGATGTTCAACATCCCTAATTATCAGAGAAATGCAAATCAAAACTACAATGAGGTATCTCTTCACACCAATCAGAATCGCCATCATTAAAAAGTCTACAAATAATAAATGCTGGAGAGGGCTTGGAGGAAAGGGAACCCTCTTGCACTGCTGGTGGGAATGTAAATTGATACAGCCACTATGGAGAACAGTGTGGTGGTTCCTTAAAAACTAAAATAGAGTTACCGTATGATCCCGCAATCTCACTCCTGGACATATATCCAGAGAAAACTCTAATTCAAAAAGATACATGAACCCCAATGCATCATAGCAGCACTATTTACAATAGTCAAGAGATGGGAGCAACTTAGATGTCCATCGACAGATGAATGGATAAAGAAGATGTGGTATATATACATACAGTTGAACATTACTCAGCCATAGAAAAGAATAAAATCATGCCATTTGCAGCAACACGGATGGACCTGGAGATTATCACATTAAGTGAAGTAAATCAAAGAAAGACAAATATCACATGATATCACTTATATGGGGACTCTTAAAAATTATACAAATGAACTTATTTACAAAACAGAAACAGACCCACAGACATGGCAAACAAACTTACGATTAACAAAGGGGAAAGGGGGGGGGGCATAAATTCGGAGTTCGGGATTAGCAGATACAAACTACTATATATAAAATAGATAAACAACAAGGTCCTCCTGTAGAGCACAGGGAACTATATTCAATATCTTGTAATAACCTATAAAAGAATATGAAAAAGAATATATATATATGACTGAATCACTTTGCTGCATGCCAGAAACTAACACAACACTGTAAGTCAACTATACGTCAATAAAAAGTAAAATTAAAAATAAAATAAAAAAAGATTAGAGTTGTCAGGATCAGGCTGCTCAGGTTAGGGTCCACCTCAGGCAAAGAACTTAACGTCTCTCAATCTATCCCCTTATTTGTAAGATGGTCACAACAACTTAAAGGGTTTTTGTAAAAATTAGGTGAGTAAATATACAAAAAGCACTAACACAGCACCTGGCCCATAGTAAGTACTATACAAGCACTGGCTTAAAAAAAATCACAGCGAGCACAGGGCTTAGCACACAGCAGGTAATATTCAAGCTTTGCTGAACTGAAACAGAACTGAAGCTGAGTCTGAGTCAAAGGCACTAACAGGCCAAATTTTAGAATTAGTGGGCAGAAAACTGACTCACTCGTCTGAGAACAACCCATTCTGGAAAATAGGCTGGTCCCTGAGAAACCATCTCTCATCACCCTTCCCAGGGGATGACAAAGTAATACAATACAAGGAACCCAATTTCAATATACACTGAATGCTTTTTGATAACTTGTTGTAGACAGCTGCTATTTATTTGAGTTATATAAAGATGTATAAACAAAACATTTAAATAATTCAAGCTACAGCCTTCCAGAATTGTCATACTACCCTATAATATTCATTTCTATAGATACTTCTTTTCAATTAAGAGATCCCAACTAACCTACATTTTCACCTCTCTCAATCATTATTAACTTCTGCACATTGTTTCTGTCACCCTTGAGTGTCCAGCCCATCATTGCCTCTCAGAGTTGGTTCACAGATGTGCATCACAAGCATCTAGGGTGACTTGTTTGTTTTAAATTCCAACTCCTGGTTCCTACACACACCTTTCTAATTCAGAATCCTCAGGGTGGAAGAGTCAGGGCACAGTCCAGGAATGGGCATTTTAACCAACATTTCAGGTGATTTTTAGTCCTCCTGGCATCTCAGTTATTTTAGATCAGGATTTCACATATACATAATAAGAAGAAATGCCAAGCAGTGAAATAGTTTGGAATCACTGCTCTTCCCTTTTGGAAAGGTAATGAAGTGATGATATATGCTTTACTCACACTCATTCATATGGCTGTATGTTACATACATACACACACAGTACTTGTAGGTGCAAAGTATTCAAAGAAAATCTAAGACGTAGCCTCTTTGCCATCAAGGAACTTCTTGGATAAGGTGCATACACATAAATGATGCTAAAAAATGTTATGATGGTACATGACTGAGAGCTCAATGAGTGGAAGTGTAATAAGATTTCAGAGGAAAAAGCAATCAAGCCAGTCAAGGTTGTCAGCAATGTGAAAAATGGCCTTCTTTGGATCCAGTAGTCAGGGCAGGCAGGAAAATAGTGACAGTAGGTATTAAACTCAGTGGGTTTCCCAGGACTTTGTTCTTCTCTCAGTTAGAGCTTCGACCTTCGGACATAAAAAGACTAAAGCAAAAACGACAGCCTTCCTACTTATTAACCCAAGCGGCCTGGGAAAGATTACTAAGGCTTCACAAGATGGACAAAAGTAGCTGCATCTCAGTGGTCACAGAGGAATGACAGTCTGGGGGCACCACGAACTGAGCCAGAACGCAGCCCCCGTGTCTAAGAAGCTGTCCTGGAAGACCTCACACAGCACAGCATGCTCTTATCTTCCCGTGGCGTCTGTAATAAAAATCATTGGCTGGTCTCCTCATTTGACATCTAATCAAATACTTCGCCCTGAAGTAACTTTTCTCATGGTTCAGGTCTTAACCCTCCAATGATCCTGTCAAGTTCTGGAAAGAAGGCTATGCATCTTATTTCTTGGCAACTCCTCCAGTACCTAGCACAATGATATCACACATCAAAAAAAGGTCTTGAATTAATCATTTAGAAAACCTTTATGCAGCACCTACTATGTATCAGACACTGTTAGGCGCTTTCAAGGGAACAGACCGATAGGTTACTGCCAGTGGCAGTGACAAAACAGTCTGTGACCATGATAGCTGACGACAACCCTGTGATGTAGAAAAACCATTAAATTGCACACTTCAAATTGGGGAACTGTATGGTATGTGAGTTATATGTCAATCAAGTTGCAATAAAAAAGTAAGTAACAGTCACATAAATAATGGCCAAATAAAGATGGCCTTACAAGTCCACTAGGTGAAAGTGTAGGAGAAAAAACCAGACAGAGCTTAGTCATTCCTACTTAGACTGATTGTGACACATCCATAATACTTGATGGCACTATACATAAATATTATGAAAAATGGAATGCTTCTAAGAGAGAACAAAACGACAAAACTAAATTTATACAATTTTGGTTAAGCACATAGGCAGTAGAATCAGAAAAACTTGGGGTCAACTCTTGGTTCTCTTCCTTGGTGGTGTGACTTTGATCAAAACACCTAGCCTATCTGAGCCTCAACTTCTCCATCAGTAAAACTGAACTAAACTTATAAAACATGTTCAATCATAATACATTGCTGTGATCAAATAAATGCAAATTAACACGGCACCATTTGCATTTATAAAACTAGCATAGATTGGGAATACTATTGCTAGTTAACGTATGCGACAAACAGCAAAATGTTTTCCTACTCTGCTTATGGATACATAAACTTTACAATGTTTGCAGCATGATGTGTAATAGTGAAAATTCAGAAACAAACTGAATATTCAAAATCAGATGAAATAAATCAATTATGGAAAATCCAATCAATGGAATATTATGGAGCCAATGATAATTAAGTTAACAAACACTGTTTTAACAAGGAAAAACTCCTGTGATATTAGAAATGAAGTAATAGTTATAATATTATATGCCGAGTATGATGCTAGTTTTACTTAAAACTGTTTAGGAGAAAATCAGAAGAAAACATCTTAAAAGATTAACAAGGATTATATCTGGATGTGGGATTATCAGTCCTTTTTTACTTTCTTTTCCATACTTCTGTGAATTTTAAAAAATGAACAGCATTAAACTTTTGCTCATTTTATTCATAACCAATACATGCAGTATCCACTTGTAAGAAATGAAAAATAAAGCCTATTCTATATGGTGTCATCAGATTATATTATAAACTGAGGTTAATTTTACTATACAGATCAATGGCTACATGGCACTAATGATCAAAACAAGAACTGCAAAGTATATTCTCAAAATATAAGCACACATATGCTATCCAACCATATCCACAGCCACCAATATCAAGAGTTACACTTTTTTAAAAAAAATCGGTTCAATTAAGGTGGTGAACAAGTAATTTGAAACTCTTTATTATCCTAATCCAAACATTTCACATCACAGCCACTTGTTAATTATAAAGTAATTGTATAATACAGTTACTAAAAGAACTGCCAAACACAATATTGATCTGAGGAGCCTCATGAAGCTTTCAGAGCTTCAGTGATAATACATAATGTCTGTACTTAACCATGACCCCAAATGTGAAAGTGATTAACCAAATAATGAAGGAAATAAATTCAGAAGAGAAAATATGCTTTAAAAAGTTTTCTTAAAAATAATTTGTGAAAAGGAAGAAATAGTTCCCTAAGATCATATAACTGGGTAAGCCTTTCTGCCCTGTGGTTAAGCCCAATTGCGGAAATCAAATTTAGCAGTGATTTAATTTACAATTATTTTTCAGAGTTTGAGGAAAAGGAATAACTACATTATGTTCATTGGGCTGAACAAATTCTGATCTTTGAGTTCAGGGTAGAAGTCAAAGTGCTCTGTGGTAGGATGATATCATGAAGATGAGCCAACGGGTATCAAGGGATTAGGGGGAAGAGCTGCTTCCCTACTCCCCATCACCCCAAAAGGTTTGCAGTTCTAGTGGACCTTGGACATTTGTCAAAGCTATTTTCTCCCTACCTATTGAGATCGTGGGCCATAAAGCCAGGGGAAGGAAAACAAAACAGCAAGAGACAGAAATCCATTGAAACCCACTACTTTTTTTTTTTTTTTTTTTTTTTAAGTAAAGGGCTAAACTGGGTTAGCCTGGTTACCTAGAATAAGGCTTGTTCCTGACCTATGATATGGCCCAATGGTTGAGGAAACGATTTTTGCAATTGGAGTTGCCTCATTCATATCGAGACTCCACTACTTACAAGCTGGGTGGATTTGGGCAGGTTACTTCCCTAATGCAAGATTTCTTTCTCAATATATGTAAAGTCCATTTAACCAAATAAGTCAGCTTTCAATATGTGGTAGCTCTTTAATTTCTGAGTATGAAAGGTTTATAGAAAAATATCTGTTAATGAATGTTTGTTATTAGAAATAAAATTTTCCCTAAGACCCGTTTTTAAATGTTTTATATCAAAGTCACAAAAATGTTTTTAGCTGCTTCTAAGTAATGCAGGTCCACATTATCTCTTACATTTATACTTTTCACCTTCATTTCTCTTCTGGATGAGATCATCTCTCAAGGTTTCTTCCAGTTCTATCATTCTATGATAATGAGACCGGATGGGGAAAACATATTATTCAGGCTCTGTTTTTGATTGCTATTTTTCCTGTGGTAAATCTCAGACAGCTGCCCAAATCCCCTGCTGATTGTCCTGGCCAAGATGTTGATAAACTCTTAAATTTCTTCATCCACTGGCACTCACCTGCATGGACAAACTGCTCTTTTCAAATTCTGAAAACTTCTAAGCCATCATCTTTTTTCTTCTAATGTTAATAAGCTTTAATTTGGTGACATTAACCCCAAGGTTACCAAGTGTGGTCTCCTCTTACCAACCCATCTCAGCTTTTTGTAGAAGAGGTCATTAGGCCATTTGCAAAAGTCAGGTTTGATTACTTCTCATTTTCAGCCAATTTCATAACTGTGACTAACTTTAGTCTTATTTTCTTCCAATTAATCAACAAAGTCATTTTCTAATGACAACATGCTTCGCAATCAATAGAATCGAGCTTTACATGCCATTTTACAGCTTCTTTTTATATAGTGAGTAATAATGGAGTCCACAAAGACTTGTTACATGTCACTCATGACTGATGTTTCTCTTTTTTCCCCATGGTACTTTTTTTAGGCATGGTGGGTAGGTGGGAAGGGATGGATATATTCCACAGGATCTGTAGCACAAATCCAAAGCTCCTTTCATTTTGCAAACATCAACTCTTCAACACTGGTTACCTGGGAGAAATCATTTAAGACCTATTTCCTATGTTATAGGGACTCTGTGTGTTTGACAAATCCATGTCTTTAGAGTCAGTATCAGGGGCAGATATTCTTTTGTCTTAAGGTCTTGGACTAGTTTATTTACCATCTATGATAGATAGCAGTGTTTACAAATATTCATTCTCTCTACTCCAGTGATAACAGGATGGCCGCATGACTTGTTTTGGCCCACAGAACGTGAGTGGATATGACACATGGCCCTTCTGAGCAAAAGCTTTCAGTATGTGCATGTGGTCTGGCTTGGCCTCTTAAGCTCCTGTCTTCTATCGTAAGAGCAACTCAATTCACACAGTGTTTGCTTCTTCAGCCTGGGCAAGGAGAAGAAGAAGACAGGTGGAAAAGACCCAAGCGTGGAAGAGCCACAGCTGATATGCAGACCTGTGTGCAAGAAGTTCATGATGATACATGGAAAAGAATGAAATTAGAACATACTCTAACACCATATACAAAAATAAGCTCAAAATGGCTTAAAGACCTAAATGTAAGACCAGGTACTGTAGAACACTCTTTGACGTAAATTGCAGCAATCTTTTTTTAATCCATCTCCTAGAGTAATAGAAACAAAAACAAAAATAAACAAGTGGGACCTAATGAAACGTAAAAGCTTTTGCACAGTAAAGGAAACCATAAACAAAACGAGAAGACAACCCACAGAATGGGAGAAAATATTTGCAAACAATGTGACCGACAAGGGATTAATTTCCCAAAAATACAAATAGCTCATATAGCTCAATATCAAAAAAACAAACAACACGATCAAAAAGTGGGCAAAAGATCTAAATAGACATTTCTCCAAAGAAGACACACAGAAAGCCAACAGGCACATGAAAAACTTCTCATCATTGCTAGTTACTAGAAAAATGCAAATCAAAACTATAATGAGGTATAACCTCACACCAGTCAGAATGGCCATCATCAAAAAGTCTACAAATAATGAATGCTGGAGAGGGTGTGGAGAAACAGGAACCCTCCTACACTGTTGCTAGGAATGTAAACTTGGTGCAGCCACTATGGGGAACAGTATGGAGGTTTCTTTAAAAACTAAAAATAGAGTTACCATATGATCCTGCAATCCCACTCCAGGAATATATCTGGAGAAAACCATAATTCAAAAAGATACATGCACCCCAACATTCACTGCAGCACTATTTACAGTAGCGAAGACATGGAAGCAACCTAAATGTCCATCAACAGATGAATGGATAAAGAAGATTTGAGATATATATACATATATACATATATATATATATTTGTATACACACGCACGCGCGCACACACACACACACACACACACAGAGAACAGAATACTACTCAGCCATAAAAAAAGAATGAAATAATGCCATTTGCAGTAACATGGGTGGACCTAGAGATTATCATACTAAGTGAGGTTAGACAGAGAAAGACAAATATCATATGATATCACTTTATATGTGGAATCTAAAAATTATACAAATGAATTTATTTACAAAACAGAAAAAGATGCACAGACATAGAAAACAAACTTTCGGCTACCAAAGGGGAAAGGGAAACAGGGATAAATTAGGAGTTTGGGATTAGCAGATACATACTACTACATATAAAAACAGATAAACAACAAGGTCATACTGTAGAGCACGGGGAACTATATTCAATATCTTGCAATAACCTATAATGGAAAAGGATCTGGAAAAGAATACACACACACACACACACACACACACACATATATAGATGTATAACAATCACTTCGCTGTATACCAGAAACTAACACAACATTGTGAATCTACTATACTTCTAAATAAACAAATAAATAGTGAGTCTTTGTCCTGAGTGCAAAAAGAAGCTGTCAAAGTATTTTTCATGGGGATGAAGTGAGGGATCCTGTGATTAGATTTGTGTTTTGTAAAGTGTTCTTTGACTACTACATGGAGAATGGCCTGAAGAGAAGGTAGAGTGAATGTAATAACATAGTTCAGGTGAGAAATGCTGGTAGCTTGAGTTCAGGCGCTGGCATTAGAAATCAGAGAAACAGATGGATTCTTGAAATTTAGAAAGTAAAACTAGCAAGACTAACCCTGTGAAAGATAGCAGTGAATGTGAGGGGAGAAGGAATATTCTGTAATATCACCATCTATGAAGAGGCACATCTTACAATAAAGAAGGAATATAAGAAATAATGTCTCTGGGTTATGAGTTTGACTAAGTCTATCAATTAATTTTGACTACTTTAAAATAACACATAATGGTAGGTAAATTAAACTCCCTGCCACTGCAGTTACAGATGGAAAATTTTATTACTGAATAATGGGGTATACATAAATCACATTTGTGAATCTTGTAAATCTTAGGAAGAAACTTCGAATAAGTAGATGAATATCAATATAGATTTCGGAATTCAATTTGAGTTTTCTACTTTAATATATATCATTTTAGAAAATAAGTAAACAAAAATATAATTATATAGACATAATCCTAATGATCATCCCAATGGTACTAAAAAGTACCTCAACATGCCAAAGACTCTGCTACCTGAGTTGGCTGAAATTCTATTCCTGTTACATGAGATTTGGAAAATAATTATGAGGCTTTTTTCTCGTGTCCTAAAAATTCAAAGAGGAATTCCAGCAACCTTTGGAGTAATGGCTCATGGAATCATAGTTCAGCTTCTGAAACAGATAACTATAAAGCACAGCTGTCATCTGTCTAAATTCTGTATACTTGGTTTTTTAAAAAATCCTAATTCTACACCTGGATCAGAAAGTAGAGAAGGATAATTTTGATAGAGTGAATATGCCCACGCACGCGCGTGCGCACGCACACACACACACACACACACACAAAGTATCTCTGATTCAACTTTTCATCCTCAAACCCACAGAGCAGACATCTGTGGTATCTACTAACTAAGCGTCTATTCCCATCCAAATTCTGTTAGGATACCTGCCCTTACCCATAGCATGTTGTTCTGGTAGGCAGTCAAACAAAACACCTCACCTGCCCCAGGCAAGAGACCAAGGCTAGGCCAAACAGATGGTCTGCTCTGGGAATTTGACTCTTCGCAGTTCCGAGTGACACAGGGACACGTACGGCTGGAGCTGCAGCATTTCAATGGCACTATCCTGAAGAGACCGTCATTTCTGCAACCAAGATGTCCAGAGCTGCCCTGATTTCATTTATTTCTGAGGCCCGCTACTGTTCAGCTTTCCCTTTGGATTCTGTGACCTGTTTCCCATAGTATTCAACCCATTGCTTTTACACAAGTGGAGGCTGATTCTCAGAGAAGATAACTAAATTGCCTAAAGTCACACAGATAAGAAATGGCTGCACTGGGAGTCACATTTCTGTTGGTCTGATCTCAGATCCATGATCTAATATATTCACTATACTGCTTCCTACTATCATATTTCAAATGGAATTTGTAAAACGCCCAGTAACATTTGTTTATTGCCCTAGTGCACCATTTAGGACTCACAACGAAATGTAAACTACATCGGCTATTTTGCCATTTGCAAGTGATAGATGACTTAAAAAGCATGTCCATTTTAACTAGTCCTCTAAAACCATTTATGTTTTCATATTAGCTTCAGATGACTTTTCTGTGGCTATCTTACTAATCCAGAACGATCTTTCATCCTCTGTTGACAATGATCTGTTTCAATTTCAGAGATAACTGTCCAATAAGCCCTTCTACCATTATGGATAGAGTTTTCCTTTGGAAATAGAGGTAAAGAAGATGTGATGTTTGTTTTCATTTTCTGACAGATTCTTCTTTCACTAAGTATTGCATGTGCCTGGTTAGGATGTCCAATAAGCCCTTTTACCATTATGGATAGAGTTTTCCTTTGGAAATAGAGATAAAGAAGATAGGATGTTTGTTTTCATTTTCTGACAGATTCTTATTTCACTGAGTATTGCACGTGCCTGGTTAGGAGGACTTACTACTAATTCAACCCTTATCAACATTACCATTCACACAGATGCCAATGAGAGAGACAAATCTCAACAGATTCAGGCTACAGCTTGGTGAGGCTGACCACCAAGAACACTCATTCCCAGAGGTCACCAGTACTCTTATTATGCCTCCTTTACACCTTTGTCCCCCAGCAGTGAATGCAATGACAGCTCTGATAGCAAAATACTGTGAAACTCATAAAACCAAGGTCATAAATGAACAATGCAGGAGATCCAGGGTAGAAAAGGAAATCAGAGGCCTGAGCAGGGCATCTTCTTAGTGAGAGGGGAAGACTGAATCAGCACTGAAAACCAAGCACTGTTAAGCCAGGATTTATGGGCAATGCCTGCAATACATGAGTCATCTGAAATTTGAATCCAATTTCACATATTCTGTAAGCCCAGAATAGTCCAATGGTCATTAAGTTTCTACAACTTTGGTTAAAACAGCCA
Organism: Eschrichtius robustus; assembly: GCF_028021215.1. NCBI lineage: Eukaryota > Metazoa > Chordata > Mammalia > Artiodactyla > Eschrichtiidae > Eschrichtius > Eschrichtius robustus. Next base: position 29,247,807 of record NC_090835.1, on the reverse strand, counting down.
CGCTTCATTTTTGTTCTCCTTTCAGGGATTTCAGGACCCCTAGGACTTCTTATCTCTTCTACATTTTATTTTTATTCCTGGAATTTGCATAGAGTATCTGCTCAGTATAATGGCGCCTTTTTGGCCTTTTATCTCTGTCACTTGTTGTAAAGCCAGTCAAACACTTACCCTTCCACTAGGATCGGTACCAGTGAACTGGACTGGGAAGAATTTCATTTGAAAAAGAGATGCCATGGGAGACAATAAAGACCAGGCTTCTAACACAAAGATACCTGGGTGCAAGTGCCAACTCTAGCATTTACTAGCTGAAATACTTCGGGCAATCACATTACCTTTCTGAACCTGTTTATCTCACAATATAGATAATGCTACCTAATCAGAATGACTGCTTTAAGAATTCAAAATAATTGGGCTTCCCTGGTGGCGCAGTGGTTAAGAATCTGCCTGCTAATGCAGGGGACACGGGTTCGAGGCCTGGTCTGGGAAGATCCCACATGCCGCGGAGCAGCTAGGCCCGTGAGCCACAACTACTGAGCCTGCGCATCTGGAGCCTGTGCTCCGCAACAAGAGAGGCCGCGATAGTGAAGAGGCCCGCACACCGTGATGAAGAGCGGCCCCCGCTTGCTGCAACTAGAGAAAGCCCTCGCACAGAAACGAAGACCCAACACAGCCAAAAATAAATATAAAAATAAATAAATAAAAATAAAAAGATTACTATAAGAACAGACGTCTCAAGTTAATATTTAAAAAACAAAAAAAAGAATTCAAAATAATAAATATAAGGTTCTAGCACAATGTATGGCACATGGAAATCATACTGATACTGCATTATTAAAAATTCATCGAGTGCATTTATGTACCATGTACCGTATGAATACTGCAGATTCAATAGTAAATGATAGAATGATGATCTCTAACCTCTCAGGTCTTACATCTAATGTGAAAGACAGAACAAGAAGCAATTCCCACAAGGGATGAAAAGTGTTCTGATAGGGAGATTAAAGGCTGCTATTTTTATTAATTATAAAACACATATCCAACACAGAAGTTAAGAATCTGGACTCTATTTTCAGACATTCTGGGTTGGAGTCCCATGTCTGCCCACTAATATCAGTGTGACTTCGCATAAGACCTCTCAACTGTGAAATAAAAGATACTAGTAACATAAAAAACTAGCATTTTTTATGAGGGTTAACAGAGAAAACATTCAAAGTACTTAGAACAGAGCTGGATTAAGTACTTAAACCTTCAGTAAACGTTAACCATAATCACTAGCACTACCACAATTCTGTCAGTACTGGATGCAATCATAATTCTGAGCCTTAGAGAAATGGTCGTCACCCTTCAGAATGCCTTCTTCTGAGCATGCAAACATTTCTTTGTGTGTTTTGAGCCATTCAAGCTGCAACTGGAACAAAATCTAAGGTATCTCTGAAGATACTTTCAACTCAGACCACTCATCTTTAGATCAGAAGTGTACAAATGTTGGTGCTGTAATTCTGAAATTATTTTGAGTGTACTGTGGGATCGTAGAGTAAATAAGGGAGAAGACAAATAGAGGAATGTGAAAAAGAGCCTCCCCATAGTGCTGGATTTTAATGGGGGCATCAGTATGAACCCATGATTTAAATTATATGCATACATACATACAAAAAGGGCCTAGAAACAACGTTATCCCAGTAGCAATGAGCACAGTCAGCACCTAGATCTTGGTTTCTAAGTATCATTCTCTACTAAAATGAGCCACAGCACTTTGGAAATTGCTAATTCCAGGGCCGGAGCAGGGAAAGTATAACATGAATATGAAACATTTTGTGCCAGAAAATAAGGAATTGCTCAAAGACTAATTTAGGCATGTCGAAAGGACATAGGAAGTTGCATCAGGGGTATCTGCTGCAAAAATGAGTTAATTTGTACATTGAAATGATATAAGCTATGTATTACAATACCTTGAATTCTTTAAAAACTGAGTTGACTAGATGAAAGAGTCAGAGACAGAGTTTAAAAAAAAAAAAAAAACAAGAAGAGTCAAGATCTCCCTGGCAAAGAAATTCTAGACAATAAATGTATAAAAAATGATAGAATTAGATAGCCAACATCTTGTAAGCCCCATATTATAAATGACTCAGGTGAAGATGACCTATGAATGCTAAAACTAAACCACTAAAAGAAATGTTATTGGGAAACAAGATACTCAGATGAGAGTTAAAGTTGCCATAAGCCTAGGAAAAGACAGATTGCTTCGTAGCCATGGTAACAAGTAGCTTCCAGAACCAGACTGAAGCCTATTCAGTTTTGCTAGTAATATTCAGCCTATTCTTTTGCTAGTCAACCAGTGACAGCCTTGAAAGTCAGCCATTCAGAAACAGACTCACACATCTCCAAGTACAAACTAATCAAACTAACTTCCCTCTCACTTTAGTAAACATGCTCCCATATATCATATCAATCCACTTATAGCTCCAAAAAATCTGCCAATCCCTCGCTCTACACTTCCTAGTTTAATTGGCTCAGAGAGACTGCAGCTGACCAGCACCATTCTCCCTTACAATAAATTCAGCTTTATCTTTTTACTTCAGGTAATGAGTGGTCGTCTGCACTCTTACCCCACTACGTATTAATTAAAAAGGAAAAAATGTGTCTTTTACAACAAGACAATCTGACAGTCACCATCTACCCAAGTGGTCAAGTATGGCAGTACCAATAGTAGGTAATTCGGTTGGCCAGACATGATGTGCCCTGGTACGATACACTGGTAAGTAGACAACATCACCTATCTGGTGTCCTTGCCAGCAATGTTTGACCTCATCTGAATCATGAGAAAATAATCAGACGGATCAGGAAAGTAAAATGTTACATGGGACAACTGCCCTGGAATCATTAAATGACTTAATGCCATGAAGAACCAAGGGAGGAGGCAGGGACATATTATAGATTAGAAGATATTAAGGGGATTTGATAACCAATTGCAATGAATGCAATTCATTTGACTGGGATCATGAATCATGGAGGGAAGAAGCCAACTGAGAAAAATCTGAGCATCAAAAGTATGTTGTTATCACCGAGTTGATGTGGATTTTCTTGGGTGCGGCAACGGTGGTGTAGTTGTATAGGAGGGTGCCCTTATTCTTGGGAGATGCATGCTGCATTGTAGGAGTGAAATGTCTTGATGTCTTCAGCAGCCTACTGTTGGATGGTTTGGGAAAAGGGAAATGTCTGACTGCAGAGAAACAGCACAAGTATATGAAGAAGGTAAGCTTAATGAATCTTGCTTAGAGAGAAACAGGTGATCACAAAACTGTTTTTTGTTTTTTTTTTTTCAACTTTTCTATAAGTTTAAAAGTTTTTGATTCTCACTTATTTTTATTCTGAAAATCACGTTCACATAGCACATTTGGAATATCCCAGATATTTTCCCACTGCCCCAATCTCTCACTTACTATCAAAATAAATCTGTTATGCTGTAACTATTTTTGTAAGTCAGCTCATACCTTTATTGGCAGAAGGTACAACCCAAATAAGCAAAGTCCAAAACACTTAATTTGCAAAATGATTTTCCTCCCACATAAACAAAATAAAATAAAAAGACAAATGTTTTTCAGTTAGGAATAGCCAAGATAAGATTCCCTTTGGAGTTTAAATACCCTTCAGTCTTTATCACAAACATTTTATCTCCAGTGTCAGTTATGCCACTGGAAGTTGGCAAGAGGAGAATCCTCCCGGATTCATCGGGAGAAAGGGAGACCGCCTCGATGCATTCGGACGGACACACAAAGATGCCAAGGGCGTCAGTGGACCCTGAGGGGCCTCCTTCTGCCTCCCACACTGACACTAGTCTGTGGCGTCTCATTTGAGGGGTCCCTTGAGGGGAGACCAGCCTTAATCTGACAGAAGAGCATGTGAACAGAGGCCACCTGGCTCGATGAAATGCAGCTGGTTGCCGCGTCCCCAGAGGGGACAGGGAACTGCCGGAAAACAAGGTGAAACAAGACGGGAAGGGGTGGGCACTGCAGATGAACAGACAGACCGGTGGTGCCTGGAGAAAAACCTTTGACCTGGAGCACAGTATTGCAGCTTGAGAAACAAGCTATTAGGCAAAGGTAATATGGTTCTAGCGGGAGCTGGAGCCTTGAAGAAAACTATCCGTGTGCCCTGGCGCGGGAGGCAACTTTGATTCCAGCTGGCAGGAAGGCTGCAGAGCCTCGTGCTTGCACAGTAGAACCTGCTCCGCCCCTGATACAAAATATAAACAGTGACCCTTGACATGCTGGGCAAGGCAGGACGGAAAATCTATAGGTTTACAGGACGTGAGGCGCAAGCAACGGAGGGAGTTCGCCGGGGGAGCAGGAATGGTAGCTTTAGTATTTATGGAGTTACAGGAAGAGAAATCCATTCTGATAGCAACCCCACCCCACCCCAAAGGGAACTAACCACACAATTTAAAAAAGAAAAAAAAAAACAAAGTCCACTTTCACAGACCTGGTCCTGCTAAGGAAAACAGACTAGAAAGGGAAGTTAAGGCTTCAATAATAAAATAGTCACAAAGAGGAAGAGAAAAACTTTAAGAACCTTTTCGAACAGTACATCACATTTGAGTCTTCTAGAACTCTGGTAACTGCTTAGAAACTTAACAAGATAGCTAATATCTGACCCCTTCATACTCTCCAGGGACCATTTAAGCATATTACATATGTTAACTCACATGATGCTCAGAGCAACCCCCCCTTAAGCATGAGGTAACTAACGGAAAGACAGCTTAAGTAACTCCTGGGCTGTGCCACCTGTGAGGAGCTGAGCTAGGATTCACATGGCGGCATGAGCTGCAAAGCTTACGCTCCCTCAGCCCCATGGCTACTGTCTCTGTGTTCCAAATCACCTTTACCCTTAGGAGAGAAAAAGAGAACAAAGCTTTGAGTCTTAAGTGAAAATTAAAGCAGAAATAGTGGGGACAAAGGGAGAAGCTAGAGCTGAGGCAAAGGAGTGGGTGCAGGGGAGCAGTCCGCAAAACTTTTGGTCTCCACACCCCTTAAAACTGATGAAAATTATTGACAACACCAAAGAGCTCGTGCTCATGGGGATTATATCTATTGATATTTAATTAGAAATTAGAACTGAGAAAATTTGACCTAATGATTTAAACAATAAACCCACATCGTGTCAACATAAATAATATTTTTATAATAAGCCTATTTTCCAAAACAAACAAAAAGTGTTACTGGGAAGACTGGCAGTATTTTACAGTTTTGTCAAGCTCTCATGAATGGCTTGATGAAAGCCTACACTTAGGCAAAATCATCTAACACAAAGTCTATCTTATAATAAAGTATTGAATATCTCATGTAATTTACTGAATAATGTACTGAAAGTGAAAAAAGGAATGCTTGTCTGCGTTGTAAGTGCATCACTTGTTAATCCTTTGATTATGTGGCTGACTGGAAGCTGCAGCAGCTGCCACTGCCCAGCAGCACCAGAGAGCACACTGCTGGCCCGGGAAGAGATCACATTCAAAATTCTAAGTATGGCTTCTGCTGTATGTGTATCACTTTTGTACCATCTTAAAGTCAAAAACTCATAAGCCGATCCATTGTGTGTCAGGGACCATCTGTATTATTCTTTGCAGAATGCGAAAGCACAGCTCTGCTTCTGGAAACAGGCTATCTGGTTCATTGCTACACCCCCAGTCTCTTCATTTATAACTTGGGAATAGCATTCTCTACCTCCTCCAAAGGGCTTCCAGGAAGATAAAGTGAATTTTTAAAGCACGCTTTTGAAGTACCATGAAATTCTTGGTGATAGTAGACTAAAGAGAAAAAAAGAAAGAAAAAGAAATCTTTTTAAAAAAACGCAGAAAACATACATAAATATTTAACTGATCTCTGGATAGAAAGGCTTTGTAAGCTTAAAAGAACTGGAAAAACTCACAAATGATAAAGTTGACAAGCTTAACTACAAAAAAATTGAAATTTCTGTATGGAAACATCGTACGCAAACTGAAGAGGATGAGTCAAAATAGAAATAATATTTGCAACAAATATGATAGGCAGAGGGTTAATTCCTAGAAGATCTCTAAGAAATTGAGTTTTAACAAATACACCAAAAGAAAAGAGAGCAACGGACATTAACAGAAAACTGATTAAAAATAATTCGTAAACACATTTAAAAGTTAATCCTATTATCAATTGCGTAACTCAAATGGAAAACAATGACATATGTAAAATCTATCAACTTGGAAAAGGTAAAGACAAACCCCCAAATCTTAAATTTTTAAAGTTGATGAGACTGTCATGAGATGTGTATTTCCATGTGTTGCTGTATAAAACAAATTTGGGAATATTTGTCAATTTATTTTTTGTATTTTTGCATTTTTGAATTTCATTTATTTTTTTTATACAGCAGGTTCTTATTAGCTATCCATTTTATACACATCGGTGTATACATATCAATCCCAATCGCCCAATTCATCACACCACCACCACCCCCCCTGCCACTTTCCCCCCTTGGTGTCCATATGTTTGTGCTCTACATCTGTGTCTCAATTTCTACCCTGCAAACCAGATCATCTATACCATTTTTCTAGGTTCCATATATATGTGTTAATATACGATATTTGTTTTTCTCTTTCTGACTTACTTCACTCTGTATGTCAATCTCTAGATCCATCCACGTCTCAACAAATGACCCAATTTCATTCCTTTTTATGGCTGAGTAATATCCCATTGTACATATGTACCACCTCTTCTTTATCCATTCGTCAGTCAGTGGGCATTTAGGTTGCTTCTGTGACCTGGCTATTGTAAATAGTGCTGCAATGAACATTGGGGTGCATGTGTCTTTTTGAATTATGGTTTTCTCTGGGTATATGCCCAGTACTTGGATTGCTGGATCATATGGTAATTCTATTTTTAGTTTTTTAAGGAACCTCCATACTGTTCTCCATAGTGGCTGTATCAATTGACATTCCCACCAACAGTGCAAGAGGGTTCCCTTTTCTCCACACCCTCTCCAGCATGTGTTGTTTGTAGATTTTCTGATGATGCCCATTCTAACTGGTGTGAGATGCTACCTCATTGTAGTTTTGATTTGCATTTCTCTAATAATTAGTGATGTTTAGCAGCTTTTCATGTGCTTCTTGGCCATCTATATGTCTTCTTTGAAGAAATGTCTATTTAGGTCTTCTGCCCATTTTTGGATTGGGGTGTTTGTTTCTTTAATATTGAGCTGCATGAGCTGTTTATATATTTTGGAGATTAATCCTTTGTCCGTTGATTCGTTTGCAAATATTTTCTCCCATTCTGAGGGTTGTCTTTTCGTCTTGTTTATGGTTTCCTTTGCTGTGCAAAAGCTTTTAAGTTTCATTAGGTCCCATGTGTTTATTTTTGTTTTTATTTCCATTACTCCAGGAGGGGGATCAAAAAACATCTTGCTGTGATTTATGTCAAAGAGAGTTCTTCCTATGTTTTCCTCTAAGAGTTTTATAGTGTCTGGTCTTACATTTAGGTCTCTAATCCATTCTGAGTTTATTTTTGTGTATGGTGTTAGGGAGTGTTCTAATCTCATTCTTTTACAGGTAGCTGTCCAGTTTTCCCAGCACCACTTATTGAAGAGACTGTCTTTTCTCCATTGTATATCCTTGCCTCTTCTGTCAAAGATAAGTTGACCATCGGTGTGTGGGTTTATCTCTGGGCTTTCTATCTTGTTCCAATGATCTATATTTCTGTTTTTGTGCCAGTACCATATTGTCTTGATTACTGTAGCTTTGTAGTATAGTCTGAAGTCAGGGAGCCTGATTCCTCCAGCTCCATGTTTTTCCCTCAAGACTGCTTCGGCTATTTGGGGTCTTTTGTGTCTCCATACAAATTTTAAGATTTTTTGTTCTAGTTCTGTAAAAAATGCCATTGGTAATTTGATAGGGATTGCACTGAATCTGTCGATTGCATTGGGTAGTATAGTCATTTTCACAATATTGATTCTTCCAATCCAAGAACATGGTATATCTCTCCATCTGTTGGTATTATCTTTAATTTCTTTCATCAGTGTCTCATAGTTTTCTGCATACAGGTCTTTTGTCTCGCTAGGTAGGTTTATTCCTAGGTATTTTATTCTTTTTGTTACAATGGTAAATGGGAGTGTTTCCTTAATTTCTCTTTCAGATTTTTCTTCATTAGTATATAGGAATGCAAGAGATTTCTGTGCATTAATTTTGTATCCTGCAACTTTACCAAATTCACTGATTAGCTCTAGTAGTTTCCTGGTAGCATCTTTAGGATTCTCTATGTGTAGTATCATGTCATCTGCAAACAGTGACAGTTTTACTTCTTCTTTTCCAATCTGTATTCCTTTTATTTCTTTTTCTTCTCTGATTGTCGTGGCTAGGACTTCCAAAACTATGTTGAGTAATAGTGTTGAGAGTGGACATCCGTGTCTTGTTCCTGATCTTAGAGGAAATGCTTTCAGTTTTCCACCATTGAGAATGATGTTTGCTGTGGGTTTGTCACATATGGCCTTTATTATGTTAAGGTAGGTTCCCTCTATGCCCACTTTGTGGAGAGTTTTTATCATAAATAGGTGTTGAATTTTGTCAAAATCATTTTCTGCATCTATTGAGATGATCATATGGTTTTTCTTCTTCAGTTTGTTAAGATGGTGAATTACATTGATTGATTTCCGTATACTGAAGAATCCTTGCAGCCCTGGGATAAATCCCACTTGATCATGGTGTATATGATCCTTTTAATGTGCTGTTGGATTCTGTTTGCTAGTATGTTGTTGAGGATTTTTGCATCTATATTCATCAGTGATATTGGTCTGTAATTTTCTTTTTTTGTAGAATCTTTCTCTGGGTTTTGGTATCAGGGTGATGGTGGCCTCATAGAATGAGTTTGGGAGTGTTCCTTCCTCTGCAATTTTTTGGAAGAGTTTGAGAAACATGGGTGTTAGCTCTTCTCTAAATGTTTGACAGAATTCACCTGTGAAGCCATCTGGTCCTGGACTTTTGCTTGTTGGAAGATCTTTAATCACAGTTTCAATTGGATTACTTGTGATTGGTCTGTTCATATTTTCTATTTCTTCCTGGTTCCGTCTTGGAAGGTTATACCTTTCTAAGAATTTGTCCATTTCTGCCAGGTTGTCCATTTTATGGGCATAGAGTTGCTTGTAACAGTCTCTTAGGATGCTTTGTATTTCTGCCGTGTCTGTTGTAACTTCTCCTTTTTCATTTCTAATTTTATTGATTTGAGTCCTCTCCCTCTTTTTCTTGATGAGTCTGGCTAATGGTTTACCAGTTTTGTTTATCTTCTCAAAGAATCAGCTTTTAGTTTTATTGATCTTTGCTACTGTTTTCTTTGTTTCTATTTCATTTATTTCTGCTCTGATCTTGATGATTTCTTTCCTTCTGCTAACTCTGGGTTTTGTTTGTTCTTCTTTCTCTAGTTCCTTTAGGTGTAAGGTTAGATTGTTTATTTGAGATTTTTCTTGTTTCTTGAGGTAGGCTTTATAGCTATAAACTTCCCTCTTAGAACTGCTTTTGCTGCATCCCATAGGTTTTGGATCATCATGTTTTCATTGTCATTTGTCTCTAGGTATTTTTTGATTTCCTCTTTGATTTCTTCAGTGATCTCTTGGTTATTTAGTCACGTACTGTTTAGCCTCCATGTGTTTGTGGTTTTTACGTATTTTTCCCTGCAATTCATTTCTAATCTCATAGTGTTGTGGTCAGAAAAGATGCTTGATATGATTTCAATTTTCTTAAATTTACTGAGGCTTGATTTGTGACCAAGATGTGATCTACCCTGGAGAATGTTCCGTGCGCACTTGAGAAGAAAGTGTAATCTGCTGTTTTTGGATGGAATGTCCTATACATATCAATTAAATCTATCTGGTCTATTGTGTCATTTAAAGCTTGTGTTTTCTTATTAACTTACTGTTTGGATGATCTGTCCATTGATGTAAGTGAGGTGTTAAAGTCCCCCACTATTATTGTGTTACTGTCGATTTCCCCTTTTAGAGCTGTTAGCAGTTGCCTTATGTATTGAGGTGCTCCTATGTTGGGTGCGTATAAATTTATAATTGTTATATCTTCTTCTTGGATTGATCCCTGGATCATTATGTAGTGTCCTTCCTTGTCTCTTGTAACATTCTTTATTTTAAAGTCTATTTTATCTGATATGAGTATTGCTACTCCAGCTTTCTTTTGATTTCCATTTGCATGGAATCTTTTTGTCCATCCCCTCACTTTCAGTCTGTATGTGTCCCTAGGTCTGAAGTGGGTCTCTTGTAGACAACATACATATGGGTCTTGTTTTTGTATCCATTCAACAAGCCTGTGTCTTTTGACTGGAGCATTTAATCCATTCACGTTTAAGGTAATTATCGATATATATGTTCCTGTGACCATTTTCTTAATTGTTTTGGGTTTGTTTTTGTAGTTCCTTTTCTTCTCTTGTGTTTCCCACTTAGAGAAGTTCCTTTAGCATTTGTTGTAGAGCTGGTTTGGTGGTGCTGAATTCTCTTAGCTTTTGCTTGTCTGTAAAGCTTTTGATTTCTCCATCAAATCTGAATGAGATCCTTGCCAGGTAGAGTAATCTTGGTTGTAGGTTCTTCCCTTTCATCACTTTAAGTATATCATGCCACTCCCTTCTGGCTTGTAGAGTTTCTGCTGAGAAATCAGCTGTTAACCTTATAGGAGTTCCCTTGTATGTTATTTGTCGTTTTTCCCTTGCTGCTTTCAATAAGTTTTCTTTGTCTTTAATTTTTGCCAATTTGATTATTATGTGCCTCGGCATGTTTCTCCTTGGGTTTATCCTGTATGGGACTCTCTGCGCTTCCTGGACTTGGGTGGCTATTTCCTTTCCCACGTTAGGGAAGTTTTTGACTATAATCTCTTCAAATATTTTCTCTGGTCCTTTCTCTCTCTCTTCTCCTTCTGGGACCCCTATAATGCGAATGTTGGTGTGTTTAATGTTGTCCCAGAGGTCTCTTAGGCTGTCTTCATTTCTTTTCATTCTTTTTTCTTTATTCTGTTCAGCAGCAGTGAATTCCACCATTCTGTCTTCCAAGTCACTTATCCGTTCTTCTGCCTCAGTTATTCTGCTATTGATTCCTTCTAGTGTAGTTTTCATTTCAGTTATTGTATTGTTCATCTCTGTTTGTTTGTTCTTTAATTCTTCTAGGTCTTTGTTAAACATTTCTTGCATCTTGTCGATCTTTGTCTCCATTCTTTTTCCGAGGTCCTGGATCATCTTCACTATCATTATTCTGAATTCTTTTTTCTGGAAGGTTGCCTATCTCCACTTCATTTCGTTGTTTTTCTGGGGTTTTATCTTGTTCCTTCATCTGGTACATAGCCCTCTGCCTTTTCATCTTGACTATCTTTCTGTAACTGTGGTTTTTGGTCCACAGGCTGCAGGATTGTAGTTCTTCTTGCTTCTGCTGTCTGCCCTCTGGTGGATGAGGCTATCTAAGAGGCTTGTGCAGTTTTCCTGATGGGAGGGACTGGTGGTGGGTAGAGCTGGCTGTTGCTCTGGTGGGCAGAACTCAGTATAACTTTAATCCGCTTGACTGCTGATATGTGGGGCTGGGTTCCCTCCCTGTTGGTTGTTTGGCCTGAGGCGACCCAACACTGGAGCCTGAATGCTCTTTGGTGGGGCCAATGGCGGACTCTGGGAGGGCTCACGCCAAGGAGTACCTCCCAGAACTTCTGCTGCCATTGTCCCTGTCCCCACAGCGAGCCACAGCCACCCACCTCCTCTGCAGGAGGCCCTCCAACACCAGCAGGTAGGTCTGGTTCAGTCTCCCCTGGGGTCACTGCTCCTTCCCCTGGGTCCCGATGCACACACTGCTTTGTGTGTGCCCTCCGAGAGTGGAGTCTCTGTTTCCCCCAGTCCTATCAGAGTCCTGTAATCAAATCCCGCTAGCCTTCAAAGTCTGATTCTCTAGGAATTCCTCCTCCCATTGCCGGACCCCCAGGTTCAGAAGCCTGACGTGGGGCTCAGAACCTTCACTCCAGTGGGTGGACGTCTGTGGTATAAGTGTTCTCCAGTTTGTGAGTCACCCACCCAGCAGTTACGGGATTTGATTTTATTGTGATTGCGCCCCTCCTACTGTCTCATTGTGGCTTCTACTTTGTCTTTGGAATGTGGGGTATCTTTTCTGGTGAGTTCCAGTGTCTTCCTGTCAATGATTGTTCAGCAGTTAGTTGTGATTCTGGTGTTCTTACAAGAGGGAATGAGAGCACGTCCTTCTACTCCGCCATCTCGGTTTAGGCTCGAATATTTGTCAATTTAAATAGTGCGTAACATTTTATCATTTAACATTTTTAGTGATTCTGGTTTAAGAAATTTATCAGTAATGTGACCAAAGATCCTTCACTAAAATATTCATTACATGTAGGTTGAACAGTAAACAATAAATTATAGTAGATCCATACAGTATACTAAAACTCCATCAATAAAAATCCCAGTGTTATTAAATCATCAGAAAATGTCAAAATAGGTTAAAAAGATCAAGTTATAAAATATTTCTCTTTCCTAAAGAGACATGAAAAAATAAAGAAAAATTAGAAAGAAATAAACTGAAATTTTAGCTGGGGTTATTTCTGGGTAATGAGATTATGGATAGTTTTTCTTTTGTGTAATGGGGAGATATTCTTATAATTAGAAAAAATAAATGCAGGAGTTAAAAATCTGTTACACCTGATATAAACTAGATTGCTTTTACATGTACATAATTTAAACAAAACATTTATTTAGTCAAGCAATTCATTAGCTGGTTAAAGCATTTGGTATTCTTAATGCAATCTTTTAGTTATAGGTTAACTCATTTTCTCCATTACATTTCAGTAGTTTCAGGACTCTATGAGTGCTAAGTACCTACTGTGTACTGATTATTGTATCAGGAGGCTGAGATGTGCAAAAACAGAGATGAAGAAAAAAAGAAAGAAAGAAAGAAAAAAAGAGTAGCTTCATTTGAAACAATAAAAAAAGAAGCCTACAGTCCAGAAAGTGAGTCAGTTCTGGCCCAAACCCTTCCAGCATGTGCAGGTAAAGCACTGCAAAACAAAGCCCTATTGTTTATCAGTGAATTGTTAGCAATCTCATGACCTTGAGGATTGCACAGAGATGCTTGACTTACCAAAAAAAAAAAAAAATTCCATTAAAATTAGTTCAAAGAGAAGGACACAAAGGTGATGTGAGAGGGTCATTTTTCAGTGCTGTGTGTGGAGGAGAGAGATGAGTACAGTAACTCCCATTACAATTAATGAGAGTGGAGCATCTAGACTAATCTAAACCCCCTGAGGATTTAATTTAAAAATCAACCCTGGCAAAGCAACTCTCATCCATGAATGAACCCCACGATTGTTCACTTACCTACTCTTTCCTGGCACTAAAGACAGTAGAAAAGAATAACTTTTTTTTTTTTAACCACACCTCACAGGAAAAAAAAAAAAGCTCATAGAAGGTCAAATTCCCATCATTTTGCAGGTTTATTTTAAATCCTGGGTATTATTTTAATGCCATTTTTAATTGAATAGTTTAAAAGTGGGTCTGGGTTATTCCAGTTGCTATGTGATATTCACAAAGAAATGCAGAAATTTCCTTAATTTAAGCTTCAGTTTTATGAACTTAGGGCCACAATTAATGGCACCTCTTATCCAATACCAAGCCCTTGATCAGCCTCAAAGTATCAGGATAAAGGACAAAGAAAAAAGAATAATTATTATGCCATGCTTCCACAGCCAAATCCATTCATTCTTCTGACTTTCACATCATCTTGATTTAGTCCTCGAAATAGTCTAGGAGGCTAAGGTATCTTTATTTTCAGATGAGGAAACACAACAAAAAAAAGATGAAATCACTTGACTAGAGTCCCCCAAATGGGACTAAAATCCAGTTCTCCAACTCCCTGTCCCAAACTCACTGGTAGTTTCAACAGGTATAAATGGTTCTGCATCAAAGAGGATAAACGAAACACTAGACCCACTAGCAGTCAAAGTCTTTCTCCTCCCGGCAAGTTCAACAATGGTGGTGACAGGTCAGGGACAGAGCCTCACTAATCATCGTTTCCCTATGGTCTGAGTTCTGTACTGGGTCAGGGAAGGCCTCTGTGAGGAGGTGACGACACAGGAACTAGAACGGAGAAAATGAGAACTGGGGAGGCATGTGAGGGTCAGAGGGAAGCACATTCACGGTGGAGACAAGCCTGGTGCAAAGGCCCAGTGGGGGGAGTAGCTCGCTGAGGCGGGGGCCAGAAATCCAGGAGGCCAAAGTGAAGAGTCAAGATTTTATTCTAATTGAAAGCAACCACCACTAACAATTTTTAAAGCAAGGGAATAACGTGGTCTAATGTCTATATTAGGAAGACCATGCCGGCTGCTATGTTATGCTAGATTGAAGGGCGGGGGAGGGAAGTGGTTGGGAGGTGGTGTAAACAAGGAAGCAGAGAAATGACTGTGCCTGGTCCAGGCAAGATTTGGCAGGAGTGGTGGAGATGGTGAGCAACAGACTCAGGACATATTTCTGAGGGAGAGCCTCTGTGTGTATTGTAAGGAAGTTTTGAGGATGCTCTCAGTTACAAGTTCTGACATCATCTCCATGAGGAAAGATCCACAGAAACTATAACTGATCCCTGCTGTTGGTCATGTTTCTGCATTTCCTGAACAATCAGCCTATTTTTACCTCAAGGAGAGCATCTCTCTTTCCTTCTTTAGGTTGGTGCTAGAAAGTTCAGGGCCAATTCTGTGACCCATCTCTAACAACTATATGGACATTTGGTATCTATTTCATGCACTACCTTCACTTCAGCTCCATCTTACTTACTTTTGTTTGCCCTTATTTTTAAAGCACTTAATCTTACTATACTTTATTAGTCAACTTAAGTCATTTTCTAAACATTCCAGGAAATAAACGAGTAAACAAACCGCCTTGGTGATGCCTTGGTTATTGTATAAATAGCTATAAACCTAAAGAAGGTTTTATCAAAGGAATTCATCAGAAAGAGAGATTTATAGATGAGTATACACGTAAGAGAACCTATATGTGTAAGAAGCCAAGAAGATGGGGCCATAAAAATTGATTGAAGGATCGAAGAAATTGCATACACACCTGCTCTATTCTCCCTGAGGAAGGCAAGATGTTGGCAAATAAAATCTTGGGAAATCAAAGTTCATCAGCTGATGACATACCAAACCCTGTGTTAATTTCTAACATTTAGGCATATATTAAATATCACCTCAGACAGAGGGCTGAGCCAAGAAAGGCTGATTTCACTGCCCTGGCTGGAATCTACATGGAAATCTACAAAAACTGTGCTGGGGTGGGCAGAGAGAAGGTATATTTTTCATGCTGAAACCACCTGTTAGTTCTCTCTTTCAGAGCCATCCACTTTGGAACAATAAATATTAACTATGCATCCAAGTATGAGTGTGTGCATGTGTGTAAAAATCCAGCCTGACACTCTTAAGAACTGCACTGCATTGCCAGGTGTAACAATTTATTAAATCATTCTGCTTGCTAAGTGAGAACCCTTGTCTTTTCTTTTTTAAGTTTTAAAGCTAAAAAGTCCAGATAGTCAACCACAGTTACTCATTGAACAAATATTTACTGATTACCTGTCATGTGCCAGGCACGTGGGGATGCAGTCGTGAACAAACCAGGCAGCAATTCCTGCCCTCATAGAACTCACATTCCAGTCAGCCTGAGACACAAATAATAAGTTACACACTAAGTGAGACTATTAATGCCACAAAGAAAAAGAAATGGAATGCGGTACTGAAATCTTAAATAAAGGGGAGGACCATCCTGAGATGATGTTTGCATACAATTAGAATAGAGGTCTGAAGGAGATCAGAAGGCATGGCATACATGCATCAGGGGAATAGCATTCCAAGAACACGGAAGAGCTGGTTCAAGGGCCATGAGGCAGGAGTGTACTTAGAATGTTCAAAGAACAACAAGGACATGGCTGTGGTAGGCACGGAGGGAGTGTCCTGTGGCTGCCGTAACAAACTACCACAAACTGGGGGCTTAAAACAACAGAAATTGATTCTCTCTGAGTTTCAGAAGTCTGAAATCTAAGTGTCAGAAGGGCTACACTCCTTTTGGAGGCTCTTGGAGAGAAAGAATCTGGTCTTTGCCTCTTCCAGCTTGTGGTGGCTGTCAGCACCCCTTGACTTGTGGCCGCATCACTCTTGTCTCTGACCCCCTGGTCACATTGCCTCCTCCTCACTCTTATACGGACACTTGCCATGGGATTTAGGGTCCACCCAGCTAATCCTGAGTGAGAGTCTCATCTCAAAATCCTCAACTTAATTACATCTGCAAAGACCCTTCTCCATGTAAGGTAACATTCACAGGTTCCAGGTATTAGGACATGGACATATCTTTTAGGAAATCACCATTCAACCTACTGCAGTGATGACAGTAGATGCAATCAGCAGTGACAACTTGTGGTGGTGGGGCGGGGGCATATGCAGTTCATGTAGGAACCTTATAGATAATTATGATAACTTTGGCTTGAGTTTGAAGAAAATAGGAAGCCATTATAGGATATAAGCAGAGAAGTGACACGGATTCAACATGTTTAATAGGATCGATCATTCTGGCCGCTGTACTGCAAAAAAGTCCAACAGCATTCAACCCTTAAATTGGTCCTTCTTCAGCTCAAGACTGTGCCAAATTTAGATTAGAACTGGAAAAGATGAGAAGAACCTGGCATATAATAGGCCTTCAGAAAACATCCATTAAAAAATGAATGTTCCTTTACCTAACCACCCTGTTTTGAAACAAAATTAAATTTTGTACCCCAAAAACATATGAACCATCTACTATATCAAGGTTCCATTGCTAAGAATGAAAGCAATCAACAAATCACATACTGCTATCTAACATGGCATTGAGTGACAAACCACATTTTTCTTGAGGATTTATGTCATCACTTGGCTTGTATAAAGAGTAATTGAAGAAACTCAACTCAGTGGGGGCGAAGACATGCCCCAGTTCTGTTCTTTGCTATCGCTCTTCCAGTCATACTAAGTTGAGTCCCTTCCCAGGCCCTTTAACAACATCTTGGGCAGAATCTATAACTTTGCAAGTCACTTTTCATAATTAAAAGCATCTCTAGTTTAACAATCCAATCTCAGATTAAAATTTCAAGTCCTGTCTAACACAGATTTGAGATGCAACCTCGACCACTTAGAGCTCTCTACCAACTTCTTCCCTCGCTCCTGAGACTGAGCTACTCTGGTATTCGAGGCACACTTGCCTGTCAGCAGGTGAAAGGCAGTTTTCCCTGGTCCATTTCCAGTTCCATCTGCTGAGACCTTCTGCAAATACGGTGGTCTCTGCATGGTTCGGAATTGAGAGACTTGAAGGTATTCAAGTTTCACCTTCACTCTATCTGCTTCTCAAAACCCACTCACAAAAGGATGGTCATGTCTCCCTTTGTAACTCTTTCAGTGGTTTATGATCCAATCCCCTTTCTGGATAGGCCATGCCTCAGTTGGAACAATATCTACCTGACCAGCCTTGTGGCACCTACCCACTGATATTCACGTTTTTTTTTTTTTTTTTTAAACAAGAACTAGGGGAGGTACCTGTGTGTTTCCTCCAAGGGCTGTGGAAAATTGGGATGGGGTAGAAAAGTTGCTCCCATCTTCTTTTCAGGAACATTACTGCTCAGTCTCTTCTTGCCCTGCAAAAAGCCTCTCCCTATCCACCTACCCACTACTCAGAAATAGGCATATGAGAGGCAAGCACTGCTCTGTATTCCTGTGCAATCTCACACTCCGTAGGGCAAATGGGAAGCGCTGCACAGCACCGCCACCTGAGAGCAGTGTCTACACGGCCTGCAGGTTCTGCAGCTCAGCCAACATCAAGCCAGGGAACAGGATGCCAGCACCTTTTCATGGAATCATCCCGCTCAGGGCTTTGAGCTACCTTCTGCACATGACTCTCAGGGCCAGTAGGGGGTGCCAGAAAGAGGGAAGAGAATACACTCTTGGCATTCCTCTATCTACTATACTTCCCCTGACCAGTTCTCCCCTTAGAGAGTTTGGGAACATGGGGATGTGATTCAACATGGTGGGTCTGGTTCTGGTGCTGCCACTTAGTAATGGGAGTGTGGCTCTCTCTCACATATGCGTTTCTCACCAGAAAGGATGTCAACCTTTCTGTTTAGGCCCTAGTTGCTCATATTCAAGGGCAATATGAAAAGTCCCACTCAATGTCTCTTCCAGCCCTGAATCTCAATTACATTATTGCAGATATAGCTCCATGATTAAAAAGCTTCTAGGAGTCATTTGGTCCCTTAACAGAATAGAAAATACTAACTAGTACTCTAGATGTCTGCATGAGAAACTAAAGATTTTAACGTAATTTCTGTTGATTTATTTTATCTTGATACATCTTATTTAACAAATTTTAAAGCAATCATCTTTGGTGAATGGAAAGGGATCGTGGTTTACTGTTAAAGCATTAGCACTCAACAGATAATTCTTAGTTCCAACAAATCTTGAACTGGAAATAAATCTTGAAGATGAAAAGATTTCTTGATAACTACAGTCATTTCAAAACCTATTAGAAAAGAGAAAAATTAGAGAGCCAGATGAATTTCGCTCCTCCTGGACTCATTTTACCTGGGAGCAAATTATGCTGCTCGCCAAGGTAAGTGTCTGGCGCCACACTCACAGCACAGCAGAGTCAGGCTTAAGCCTCATAGATTTTCAGAGGTCATCAAGGTTAGTCTCAGTCCTAAATGAAAATGATGATTACAGCCAAACAACAAAGCCACCAAATTATCAGTGAAAATTATAAATGACAGAGTATAGATTGACAGCAACATAGCACTGGAAAGTAGGAATAACGGGGATGTTTAAGACTCCAGGGAAAATAACTCCTAACCAATGAAACAGAAAGGTTTGTTGCACGTGGGACAGTAACCAGAAGCGGCAGAAAGAGCGACAGAATGAGGAGCAAGAGCTCTGGGTGAAGTCTTGACTCCCATGAAGCAGGGCCAGCATTGGCCGGACACTCAGCTTTCCCATTCCAAGTGCTCACAGAGAGGACAGGACAAAATAGTGACCCCAACGATGACTGCCCGTCATAAAATATTTTAATTTACTTAATTTATTTCAATTAATTTATTTCTATGATATTATTTTCCGTAAAAGATATAAGCAAGTTGAATGTGTATATATACACACTCTTCACCCCCAATACACTCACACACGGCAAACAGACCAAGAAAACACTGCCTCAGTCTCCTCTTGCTACAGTTAAAGCTTTCCCCTTAACTGGTGTTAGGCAGTTACCATTTCACTGCGAGGAAGCCGGCCGTTTAAAACAAAGAATTTTGCTGTTTTTACTTCTCTGGTGACTCTCCTATTCTGCCAGACTCTATGGTGTGGAAGAACAAATACCAGGCTTGAGCCCTAGGACATAGTGGCAGCTTCCTTCTATCAGTGTCCGTCTCTAAAACCAGGGCTGGCCATTCCTGTTTTTAAAATATTGCAGTAGTTCTGTCCTTACTGCCTCCTGAGTGCCACTCACACCTCTCTGTCTCCTCCCCTGGGTCTCTCCAGATCTCCCCACAATGAAGAAATTAAGAGGATGATTTCTGGCAGAGCAGAGAACTTCCAGGAACTACACTCACATTGGTCAGCACCACGTGTCATACTAATTGTTGCATATAAAAATAACTCCTCTACCTAAGACATATCCAGCCAATCCTGACTCCCGCCTGTGCGTCCATCTAAGCCAAACCAAGACTCCTGAGGCACATTTAAAGCCTAGAACAGAAATCTCAGGGAAATAATTTAGACTGCAAAACTAGTTCAGATATCTAGTATGGTAGAGAGTTCTTAGGATAAGGCCAATTTGTGCCCAAGAGCTATTTGCAAATTTATAGTTATTTTTTCAGTCAGTTAGTTTGAGAAAGGAAATGGGAGCTAAGTACATAAATTAGATCATTAATTTGCAATAAATATAAATTATGCTAATCCTAAGAATTGAACATAAATTATGTATATATAATATATAAGGAATACACATAAGGCTCTATTAGCAAAAGAAAGGCATCTTGACTTATTGTGTTATAGAAAACCCATGTATATTCACATTCAATAGATTTTAACAGTTTTGATATGTGCATGAAAATATAGGATAAACATTAACTGCCTACTGATGTTCTAACAAATCTATATTCATTCCAAATGGAAATTAGGATATACTTTGCATTATTTGAGTTAATTACATGACATTTCTTATGAATAATGATGTGTTATTCCATTCATTACTTCTAATTATGTTCCGTTACAAGTGCAAGGCTGGCAACACCACAACCAGCCTTTTCCTATTCCTCACAATCTGATGGCTTGCATGGAAAGCAGGTCAGAAATATGCCCAGAATATAATGAAAAGAGTTCAGATATTGTTAACCATGACAGTTTAAAATTACCTGAGGAAAGTTTCACGTAGAAATAAATAGAAATGGGGAATGGCTTTCCATGTTACAGGATACTCATTTTTGCAATTAATATGAGAACTATTCAAAGTGTTATTTTAATACATATAATTATCATCCTACCATTTGTTAGAGCTGGGGAGAGAGCATCCCAAATGTGGTCCTTCACCCCCTCCCCCACCTAACTCGCACACACACTAGCAGAATTATATTCTGTAAGAGATTGGCAGATGGTAAAAATATCTTTTTTCTGGTTGTAAAAGTGATCCTGTAGGCTTTGTGCAATTCTAAGAGAATACAGGAAACCTCCTAAAAGCTCTCATTAAAAAGCCAGCTGGACTTTCCTCCTCAAATGCATAACCATGGTCAGGCCAGCTCATCTCACCCCACTCACAACAGAGCCTAAAGCTAGAAGGTAAATCCTACAATGGAGAAGCAGTCAAGGTCAAAGGAAAACAGTCACAACTAAGTAATTAAGCACAGGGGGCCAAGTGAACCACAAGACCACCACTAGCCAGTATTGTCACCAACCAATAGGCTACAAGGAGCCAGGGAGAGATGGTGGACAACAGGAAGGGGCCTGGATGAGGTCTAGAGACCAATATGTACATGCCTCAGGCACACTGTTTCATGGGTGAGTCACCTTTATTTGAAGGGGCCAGGGCAAAATGTAGAAAATCCACACATTTTTCTCCATCCAATTTCAAATGTCCCTTGCACACACACAAAGCATCTATTAATCCCTTCGTGTCAGGTGCCAACAATCCATCAGTCTGTCTATAATAAAAATAAAGATGGCAGTCTCAGCTCCAAGAATGAAAAATAAACTTGGGAGAGGAAGAGCCTTGGCAAGGAGGGCCCCTCTTTCTCCTCTGCTACCCATGACAGTTACTGCCCACTGACCCTGCATGCAGCCTCAGAATCCTACTCAACACTGTGAGCTCACTACCAACTGAAGAGATGGCATTTGAGATAAAACAGATTTGCTCTCTGTGCAGTAATCCCTCAGATGACAAGTCGAGATAGATGACAGTCACACAAGGTTTGCCTTGCAATGGGGGTTGGCAGGATCCTCTGTGGCAGGTTCTGGACACTGAAAAAAGATGTCAGTCAATTTAGTGAATGATGAAAGCATCCAAGAGCTTCCTGTGTTCCTCCTGACCAATGCCATCAAAAACTGGTTCTAGCTGGAAGCAATGTACTCTAATAACCCAAAGGTAGGTGCACATTTATATGGAAACCTTTCCCATAGAAACAGCATAAGAGCACTCTGAACAATCACTGCTACATGCAGATCTTTTGAACACAATAATCTGCCAAATAAAATCAAGAAAAATATGACCACAAGGAAACCAACTTTCCCCATTAGAGCTCAGGACAAAGGACGCACGATCGGCTCTGAATATCTCTCCAAGAGTATTTTAAGCTAGCTAATATACAATAGGCTTACACAGGGTGAAAAGAAAATTTTTAAAAAGGCATATGCTTAAGGAAATTTTAAGAGCAAAAAATCTATCTTTAGTAATAAAGATATTAAAATAGTGCTTGCAGTCACTTTATTTGTACAGGGAGGTTTAAAATGAAGCTCTTTTGAGAAATGAAAGATCATCAGATCGCTAATAACTGCAGTTTCCTGAACAATTAAAGAAATTCACAAGATTACAACCTACTCAGGAAATGACAAATATTTCTGGTTTTTACGGAAGGACTAAAAGGGCACTTTTATCTATAGCATCTATTCCATAAGAAGCACTGTTATGTAATGAAGCTATTTTTATTATCTGTTCCTTTATTTCAAGAGTATTCAATATGGCAATGGTCTGAAAACAGAGAAAATTTAACACTGCTTGGGAAGGTAAAATGTTAAAAGGCATTTGCTAGATTTTTCTTTTTTATCTATTGAAGTTGGACCTTAGAACACAATTTCCCTTGTACCAAACTTTTGTTTCTAATATGTCAGCAGAAATGTCCTTTAAGTTACCTAGTCTAATTCTTCACAAATACACTTTGTAAGGCTGTCCTCAATGCATTATCCTAACGTGGCTTGGCCCTGATAACATTCTGTGTGCGATGCTCCCGCTTGGAAAAATATGCTCTTTTTAACAACTGATTCAATAAACAGTTGACAAATGATTTGTATAATATAGTATGGCCAGCAAGCAAGGTTTGTCTCTGTCATTACACAACACATTCGACCCGTCTGCAAACGTGGCCGTGTTCCCCTTACATTAGAGCTCCGTATGCCATTCTGAATAGCAATCCGAAGATCAATACACTGTATGCTGAAAACAACAGGACATAACAAATGAATAATTTACAATAAAAGCTCCAGTCCCCAAATGGATTCCACTAATGTTCAAATTCATTTTTCATGCTGAACTCAGATGAGAGGTAGACACAGCCCAATGCAAGGGGAGGGGAGTGAAGTATTAACTATATTGGCTCAAATTTTTTCAAGCCACGAACAATAGCTGGGCTGCACCAAGGTACATGAATAAAACGTTCGCTGCCGAATTCTGAAGATGCAATCTCCAGAATGCTTCTGTTCTCTCATCAAGACTCGCTGAAAAGCATTTTCCAGTAACAAGAAATTAATGGATTACAGACATTCTGACATATGCTTCCACAGTGTTGCACCACAGAAGCCAAAGCCTATTCAATAGGCTTTAAACACTGTTTGCGATGAGCAAGAATGTTTGCTTTAGGTGGGGACAAGGAGGGATTGTGGCTCTTTTGAGAATGAAGCAAATAGTCTTGCTTCAAAAGCATATCTGCAGTCCCTGATCTGACAGTTTTTTTCCTCCTCAGAAAGGTATAAAAAAGTCAGTGAGCAAAGTCAAAAGAAAAAAAGGGTTGAAGAGGGGGGAGCAAAATGTTAGAGAGAACACAAGCTCAAAGATGATATTTACAAGTCTCTCTTGAATGGCACACTCCCCAAAGGCCACCTGAATACTCTTGTTAAAAAGAGATCATCAAAAATACAAAATAGAATTTTCCGGTTCACATAAGATAGCAATATACTGCCCTTAAAATACAGACTTGTCCATTGGCCAATTAACACGCAAAAAAAGAAAAAAAATGGAAAAGAATGTTTTCCCATCTGCCATCGATTCATTCACTGCATTTAGACTTAACTCAGCACACTCATAACAGAAAAGTAAACAGGATTGTAACTGATAGAGCATGTAGGGAAAGTTGGGAAAATACAGCTTGAATGAGATACTAAAACATCTGGAATAAAATGGTGACAAGACATGGCTTTGTGCATGGGAAGACTGAAAAGGCAGGATTTCAGTCTTAATTGAAACTATCCACATGCTCCTGATGTTTACAGATTCACTTTAAATTCAGTCAACATAATACTCTTGGGTACTAAGAAAACGAGAACGTGCAAAGAGTAGGTTTTGCCCCCACCCCTTCTCAGGAACTAATGATTCAGTGCAGAGACAGACAGGAATGAACACAGTTCTGGTCTGATGCAGACTGGGATCAGTGTTTGGCATGATGCCTAGAACAGAGTAGCTCAGTAATAAACTGTTGAGTGAATCAACATGACAATAAGGAACCAAGTGTCACACAAAGGATGGAATAGTTTTTTCCTAAGAGGGCAGGACAGGTATCCAGGTATCGAGGCATTTTAGCTGAAATGAAAAGGATGGGAAAGATCTCAAGGTGAAGAGAGAGGCAGGGTAAAGGATGGGGAAAATAACAGGTAAAGGGAAATACAACACTTGTTTAAGGAAATAGTTGGAAAGTGGGGAGGTTGAGTCAAGAAAATGAAAATCTTTTAAAAGGATGCTAAGGAATTTGGACTTTATCCTCAAATAAAAGGAGATTCATTATATTCATCAGTGGTTTGTTTGCAAAAGAACAGGAGAGTGGTAGCATCAGAGCTGTGGTTTAGAGTGAGGTGTAGGCTGGGCTGGGGAAGTCCAGGGGTAGAGATGGTACAAGAAGCTAGATGACCTAGAAGACCCACAGCAAGGGGCTTACCTAGGGCAGGTAGGGTAGAGCACTTGGGGATTAAAGCCCACTGCAGCCATCTCCCCATTTATTTTGTGAAACATTAGTGGGCAGAGCCATCCACAGCTTCAATTCCCAAATCTCGGGACAAAAGAATATCGCTTTCTGCAAGCGAATGAGTAACTTATTAAGATTCTTCTCATAGGTGTCACCTAACAGAGTACCAAGGTAAAGTAAAATATAAAGTTTCAGAATCATCATATAAAAAGGATTGCCTGAATCCATTATCCACTGGCCCTGAAACCACTTATTTTTTAAATTTTATTTTATTTTTTATACAGCAGGTTCTTATTAGTTATCTGTTTTATACATATTAGTGTATATATGTCAATCCCAATCTCCCAGTTCATCCCACCACCCCTCCCCCTGCCTTCCCCCCTTGGTGTCCATACGTTTGTTCTCTACATCTGTGTCTCTATTTCTGCCTTGTAAACTGGTTCATCTGTACTGTTTTTCTAGATTCCTCATACACGCATTAACGTATGATATTTGTTTTTCTCTTTCTGACTTACTTCACTCTGTAGGATAGTCTCTAGGTCCATCCACGTCTCTACAAATGACCCAGTTTCATTCCTTTTTATGGCTAATATTCCATTGTATATAGGTACCACATCTTCTTTATCCATTCATCTGCCGATGGGCATTTAGGTTGCTTCCATGACCTGGCTATTGTAAATAGTGCTGCAATGAATATCGGGTGCATGTGTCTTTTTGAATTATGGTTTTCTCTGGGTATATGCCCAGGAGTGGGATTGCTGGGTCATGCCCTGAAACCACTTTAAACACTGTAGATGTAAAACAGCTTTACAGAGTATACTGATTACAAAAATGTTCCAGTTCTCACTGTTCTCATCCCCAGAAAGGGCAGGGTCCTTCTTGCTACCTTCCAAACACACTGAGGTTTGTTAATTTTAATACAATGTTCCCCTTGTCCTTGGCATTTACTCAAAGAGATGGTGACTGACCAGGACTCATTTCCAAAATGACAATCCCAGTGCCGTCTGAAACAAAACTAGTCATCATTCACTAACTGTTCACTATTCACTATGAACATTTTCCTTGAAGCAGACACCTCAACTTTACTTGAGTTCAAACACATATATGACCCATGTCTTATGCATCACACTTTCAGAGTTGGTTAAAAAGACCGTGAAAAATCAAGTTTCTTCTGAGCCTGCGCGTCTGGAGCCTGTGCTCCGCAACAAGAGAGGCTACGATAGTGAGAGGCTCGCGCACCGCGATGAAGAGTGGCCCCCGCTTGCCGCAACTAGAGAAAGCCCTTGCACAGAAACGAAGACCCAACACAGCCAAAAATTAATTAATTAATTTAAAAAAAAATCAAGTTTCTTACTATCAAGAAACAAGTTAAAAAATCACAAAGCAACGTTCATTCCATTATTAACCATTTTTTTAAAAGTGCAACTCTGCAACTTCATATTCTTTCAGTCCAAGGCATTAAGATTTGTTCATCTCAATTCACGTTTTCATCCCAAGTTCCCTCAGTTCTCTGACAAAAGTCTATTAAAAATGGCACCCAACGAGAGATGGCATTTAAACAATATTCTTTTGGCACTGCAATTCTCAGACATTTTGCTTAAAAATATATTCCTCAAAGGAAAATGGCAACCACAAACTTGCAACAATAGCAAATGAGAAAAGAAAATTCTTCTGTTATTTCAAGAACTTCAAAGTCTTTTAGAAAAACTCAATATAAAATTGGTATACAACTTAAAAATTGTTTTTTTATAGGACCTTTCTAAATCATTCTAGATTTTTTTACTTCAATAAACAGAAGAATGTAATTTTCTAATCTTGTATACTTATAATTTTAAATATTTTTATAAACTTAAAAGAAGAGTTAAGTATTATCAAGAAAAATATATATATTATTTACTAGTTTATTGCTATCATCATTAGTTTTGTAGATTTACAAAATATAGCTTAAAATTTCCATTCAAGGAATTTGGGAGCCTACCACAGAAATCACAATTATCTTTTGGTGCATGTTTTGTTAGTTGTATTTTTTTCAGTGTACAATAGTTACATGGCCAAGAAAGAAGATTACTCATAAAGTTTTCAAGCATTTTGAAAAATCCCATTGGAAAAAATATAACTTACACTGGAAAAAATTTTGACACATTTGTAGATTCAGAATAACTGAGAAATCTATTTCAAAGTAGAACCATGCCTCAATGTGGACATGATCATTATCTTCGAATATGAAATTTTATACTTTGTTGCCCTCTGCATAGTAAATTAAATTAGAGGGGAAAGAGAAAAAAAAATTCTGAGTCGTCAATACAAATGTCATATGCATACAGTCACGAGGGATAATTTCAATAACATAAAAACAACTCTCCAGAGCATTTCACCAAATCCTGCTTCTCCCACTGCAAAGAATGAAGCTTCTACTGAAACTGATGGTCAGATGGAAATAAAATACTCTACCACCAATGGCACTGGACAATGATCTAGAAGCTGGGATGTTTTCCAAGAGAAAATGCCATCTCAGACCCTAACATGAAAAAAATATTTTGTAAGTATATTTATGTGTTTGAATTTAATTAAAATTCATAGCTTGAATGATCTCCAAGAGGTAAACAAACCAAGTCAGTCTCAAATCTTCATATAATCTTCACATAACCTTACTTCCACATCACAAGAGGGCCACCCAATCTCTATCTTACTATTAAAATTCACAATGATAACTGAAAACAAAGTGCTCAGGATATTCATTGGATCCATTTTAGAAGCACCTATTTATTTACACAGCTACGACAGTGAAAAGGTCAAGCAAAAAATCACCTCCAAAGCCACGGTTGCTAAGCAACTCTTTTCAGAAGTTCTGCAACAGTGATCAAGCATATTACTGGTGCCACCAACTGGATTCAGAATAAATGTGAATAACATCTTACCTCGTTTCTCCAAAGGGGGAGTGGGGAGGATCCTTGCTTAGCTTTTCGGACAGATCCTCGAGGTCAATCCTGTATTTATTTGGTCTGTTAGAATCAGAGGCTTTCTAATTTTTCTCTCTTTAAAAAAAAAAAAAAAAGGATACGTCCAGGTACCACAGGTTTCCTGTTCACCAGGGCGAAGGACAGTTCTGTTTTGAGAAACACCACAGAGGGCTTGATGAGATGTTGGCCGAATCTGAATGACATTTCCTCACGGTTTGAATTCTGGAAGAGAAGATTATGTAGAAAATGGACATTTATAAAATTCAGTTGAGAAACTCAGATCATATACCACTTTAAAGAAAGCAAAGTCCATTACTACAGATTCTTAGTTGTAAAGAAGACATCATTGAAGCTGTTCCCCATTTAATGTCCACTAAGATGTATTCTGGGTAAGTCCTCCTAAAATATTCCACTCTCTCTATGCTGTTTGGATTTACAGTTTTCAAGCAAAAGCTTGTATGTGTCTTCTTAAACCCCTCTGCACTTCGGGGAGCCACCTTAACCCAAATCCACTAGGTCCAATCTGTCAGGTACTATTTTTAACCATCTGTTTCATCATCTTCGCTAAGCTGAAAATTTTCATGGTTAAGCATTGACTATAAACCTTCTCATTCTTAAAGAGGTACCTGTGGGGACTCCCTTTTCTCAAATGGTTTTATCTTTGTTTATATAAAAGCAATTTAGAAAAAGTATAAACACTGTTTGACCTTGTGTACAATTACAAAAGCATGTGGGTACTCCCAGATAACTATAGTAAAATTTCAAAAATTAAAGAGAAAAAAATTGAGGACAAAGAAGGGACAAAATAGAGTTCAAGATGAAAACAATTCCCGGTTGATGCAGACGTATTATGCAGCAAGGTATGTGAAGTGTTGCATATTCTCTTTTCTGGAGAAAGCCATGGGTTGGGGTAGTGGGGAGAAGACAAGGGAAAGCAAGATTTGACACTTGGCATCTAGGGTACCAAGGAATGATTTTCCATCAGTGGATGCCTATACACGACAAAGTTACTTTCTGAATGACTAAAACGCACCTTCCTTGGGAAATCACTTCATTTTTCTAATTCAGGAACCACCCTACTACAAAACTGATGAAAATTGAACCCCTCATGGGAAAATAGAAATACAACTACAAAAAGGATGACATCCGAAAATGGAGGACCATTTTATAAAGCATACCAATAAATGTGCAATTGTTTAAGGATTCTAATATTCTCAATGACCCAAAAGATACAGAGGGCTACGCAAAATGCATCTACTTTAGAAGCACTCAAATAGCCGGAATTTAACACATTTCAGGGGCAAAGGAATAGTATGGAAGTTTTGCCTCAGTGACACAAATACTGGTTTCTAGAACAATTACAACCACCTCACAAAAATGAAAGGTCAGTAAGGACGCTGAAAATCATCTAAGCCAGTGGTTTTCAAGGTGTGTTCCCTGGAGGTAGCATCAACATCACCTGGGGAAATCAGGAAGGCAAATTCTTGAGTCCTACTCCAAACCTACCAAAGCAGAAACTCTGCGAGAAGGGCCCAGAAATCTATGCTTTAATCTGCCTGGATGATTCAGAACCACTGATCAAACCCACCTATTCTCCCAATCCTGTCCTGCAGAATCTTTGCCTGGTAGCTTGTTAGCCCATGCTTGAATATACTCAGTGACAGGACGTTCACTATCCATTCCTTCCAAGACCATCAGCTCCAGCAATTATGTGGTTGCCCTTCATACTAAGTCCATCTTTTTGTGATGGATTTATGCCTTGGGGGTCATATGAAACAAGTATCATGCAAGTGAAAGTGCTTTAGATATCTGAAGTTAACCTTTATTTATTCCCCCCAGTTTTTCTAGAATAAACATGCAATTCATTTCAATCATCCTACAAACAGAATTGATTCAAGTGCCCTAAAGCTATCTGTGTGGTTTTTTGTGTTTTTTTTTTTTGCCTGCCCAGCATCCATTTTCTGTAGTTTTGCCCATACCACCTTAATTTTTCTTTGGGTAATACCCCACCATATTCCATATGTTGGGCTACTCCTACTGCCTGGTTCTAGGGATGGGAAAGTGACCCAGGCATCATTAGTCTTTTGTCACATGAGTGATTTCAGGAGTGGACACAGGACAAAAAAATGAGCCATTCAAAGGAAGGATATCCATGAAAGGATTACTGCTGATACTATGGGGAAAAGGCTTTCTCTCTTCTAAGATGCCAAACTGGTAGGACATGAACCTGGAAGAGCTAGAGGATACACCAACAAGAGTCTGCCTGATATTAGAGCCAACATGGAGGCCAGGAAAGCCAAGATACAAAGAGAGACCCATACCTGACAACATTGTTTGAGCACCTGGATCTAACAGTGCTGGAAGGATCATATGTCCCTCGAGTTTGTTCCCTCTAACGGATAATTGTACAGAGTTGACTTAAGCATAGGCTCTAGCTGATGAGCTACTATTATGAGTCCATGAAAGACTCTCTTCTAGTTTTCATTTTTCTTATCATCATTTTCATTTCTTCCTCTATGCCCAAATTCATTCCTTCCTCTCCCACACCAGGGCTTCATTTTTTTTTAATAAAATTAATGTTGTATTTATAAGTTTCACAGCAGTTTTATAAATATTTTATACATCAAACATATATAGGGCTCTTGTACATACTTTTTAAATTTGTACAGAAGTTGTATCGTGCTTTAAAACTCATTCTGCCTTTTTCTCTCAACACTGTTTTACAGACTGATTCATGCTGTTATAAATAGATGTAATTTACTCTTTCTCACTGCTTATTCTCACTGCATTCCACTGTCATTTTTCTTGTCCATTCTTTTAGTGCTGAAGAACTAGCTTTCTCCAGTCTTTCACCACAAATAACACTAATGACCATACTTACATGTATTTCCCTGGGTATCTAAGCTAGAGTCCCATTATTGGGTTTTAGCTTAGGTATTGATACATACTTAGGTTTTAAAAAATATGCACCATTTTGCAATCCTTGAAGCAATATATGCAGATTTCTATTTTCCCACATCCTTGCCAACACTTGGCAGTATCTGATTTCCAAGGTTTTATTGATATGATAGGCAAAAGGCATCTTTTATTTTTAATTAGCTTGTCTCCCATGTGATATGTGTATGTGCACATTTCTCCTTGTATGAATCACCAATTCGTACTTGGCCCTCTTTTGTATTGGTTTCTTCCCTCCTATTTTTGGATTTTTCTGGAGTCCCTTATATATTTAAATATTGATCTTGGTCTATTAAACATGACAGTTGTATTTTCACCATCTGTTAGTTTTTCTATCATAGACTCCATTGGACAAAAAGCATTCATCTTGATGTATTCAATTTTTTTTGTATGGTTTGTTCTCTGTGAATATTGTGAAACAAACACTTCTCTACCATAAGGTTACAAAAATGTATTCTTAAATTTTCATCTATCAGCTTTATAAATATTTTCACTCTTAACAGTTAGGTATTTAATCTACTTAGAGTTTTGTTTATGGTATGAAGTACAGAAATGGTTTCATTTTTCTCCTTTTGTGAGCCTAATTTCCTAGCACCAATTGCTGGGAATGATAACACTGAGTTCCCATATTTACACAGGGGTGAGTCTGGACTTTATTATATTCTGTTTCTGTGCTAGATGCTTGAGAACAAGGAGAGAGAATTTTTTTTCTCTAAAGGGCCAGATTCAGTCTGTTGTAACCACTCAACCTTATCATGGAAGCAAGAAAGCAACCATAGACAATAAATAAAGGAATGGATGTGGCTGTGTCCCAATAAAACTTTATTTGTAAGAACAGGCAGCAGCCTGGATTTGGCTTGTGGACTGTAGTTTGCCAACTCCTGCTGTATAATGTTCACGCTTTGTAAAGAGAAGGTCCTTCTTTATTTATTCTCGCAAATAAATTTTAGATTCAACTACACCCCTTCAAAAAGACTCTTGCTCAGGCATTGATTAGAATTGCACTGAATTTAAATTTTAATGGGCAAAATATGACATCTTCACAATATTCAACCAATCCATTTATAAATGCTACATTTATGCTCTTTAATACTATAATAAAACTCTTGTAATAGGGTTTTAAATTTCCCTTATATGTTTTATGAATTCTTTCTTAGATTTATTCCTAGATAGCTTTTAGTTTATGTCAGTATTGTAAATGGTATCCTATCATCATCATAGTTTATAATTGGTTACTCCCAATACAGACAAAAGCTATTGATTTTTTTATGTTGCTCTTATAAGCTGCCAACCTAGCTGAACTCTTTTATTGCTGTTAATAGTTTCAGCTGATTCTCTTTGGTTTTCTATATAAATGATTTTACTTAGAAATAGTAATTATATATTTCATTTCACTTATTCTACTTATATTTGTTTGCCTTACTGCATTGGTCAGGTATCTGGTAATAACGTTGGTAAGTAGAAGCAACACAGGCATTCTCGTCTTGTTCCCAATCTTAACAGGAATGAGTTTCAAGTTTTGTTTTTTCCATTAAAAATGACATCTGCAATAGGTTTTTAGGAGAAAGCCTTTAAAAAGCTAAAAAAAATTCCCTATTTCAAGCTTGCTAAGAGTTGATTCCATATGGAAAAGAAAAAACTTAATTAAATGCTTTTTCTTTATCATTGATCACTCAATCTCTCATTCTTTGCCATTAATGTGGTAAATCACAGAGAAAGAATTTTTTAAACACTGAAACTTCCTTTCACTTTTATGATTAATTCAACTTAGTCACAATGTACTATTTTTTAATACGTTGCTAGATTTGAATTCTTTGTGTTTTTCAATGTCATAAGTCAAGTTGGCCAATACTTTTTACCTGTTTTTTGTTTTCAAAATTAAACTTAATGGCTTGGCTTTTTTCTTTGTTCTATAAGAAGTTTTATGAACAGGATTTTCTGTTCCTTGAGAATTAAATAGAACTTGCTTGTCAAACTGTCTGGGCCTCTTTTTATATTTCAGGGATGTGTAGTTTTGATTATCATTACAATTTATTTAATGGTTTACAATTTATTTAATGGTTGTTAAGTGTCTTCTTGCAATAATTTTTTAGCCATATATCCTTTTCACCTAAATGTTCATCTGTATTGGTAAAAATTTATATATTTTTAACAGATTATTATATCTAGCCTATGAAATTTTTCAAAGGACCATTTTTTGGTTCTTTGTTTTTATTAGTTTTCTCTATTTTGCTCCTTATTTTCTGTGTTTATATTTGTGTCCCCCCTTTTTTCTCCTTCCTTATTTCTTAAGATTTACCATGTTGCAGTTTTTCTAATTACTTGAGTCAAACATTGAGCTTGTGGAGTGCAGACTTTCTAGTTCTCTCTTGAGTAACAAAAGCTATATATTGCCATCAAAGTACTCCATTAGCTATCTCTCTCAAATTTTGAACTACTGTGCTTTTATTATCACTCAACTTTAAAATTTTGCTATTCTTGTTATCATTTCCTATTTAACCTGAGGGTTATTTCATAGTATGCCTTTTCATTTCCAACATATGGAATGCATTTGCTATCTTTCTGTTAATAAAGAGTGATTTTAAAGCACTATAGTTAGAGAATAGAACCTCTATAGTGTTGATTTTTTAGAATTTGAGGCTTCCTTCCTGATGCATTAAAAGTTGAAGCATGTGCCTAATCCACA
Organism: Eschrichtius robustus; assembly: GCF_028021215.1. Lineage (NCBI taxonomy): Eukaryota > Metazoa > Chordata > Mammalia > Artiodactyla > Eschrichtiidae > Eschrichtius > Eschrichtius robustus. The sequence continues at coordinate 29,214,732 of NC_090835.1, read as the reverse complement.
TGCCCTCCAAAATAAAATATATACTGCATTTGTTGACTAAGCAGTTCTACATACGTGGTAGAGCAAATTCAGTGCTTGTTATCCAAATCTTCCTCTGCTTACTTTTTGTCTTAACTGTTTCATCGCTTTCTGAAAACACTGCGAAAGATTTCTAACTGCAATTGCTTAATCAATGTCAAATACCAGAAATTACTGCTTACTATATTATGGCACGTGCATAAGTCCCTGCTTATTTTACTCCCTTGATCTATTGTTCCTTTTTCATTTTGTCTGTATTTTACAACCGTAAATTTTTCCATCCCCTTATCTTCAACCTGTGTCCTCTTAAATATTTTTTATATAAACATTATAGCATTTAGCTTTCTATCCATTGGACAATCTGTCTTGATTAGTTTAACCTCCATACTATTTCATCTTTTTGTTCCACTTTTTTCTCCTTCCTACCTTCCAGGTAGATCAAGTTTTTTCCTACGGTACAAAAATAAAACATTCTATTTTGTATCAGTAGTGGTTATGATCTTATTACAATCCATACTAACGCTCAATTTCCCCATCAATATCTAAAAGTAGATCCATATCTCTGTCCTTAGCATATACTTACCACCTTGGATCTCTCAGATCTCATCCTCCACCTTCCCCTTGTCCAATTTCTGATCTTTTAAAATAATATAGTGTTATAATTTCAAATAGTTATTGATATGCTGGTTTTGTTTTTTGGCCACTGCTCACTCCAGTGATATTTTTCATTTATCTTATTTCCAAACGTCCACAGACATCCCCTTACACCAGGCAGCAATGGGCTCTGGACTACTTCCCCTTATGAATTTTAGCTCCCTCTTTGGTTTTTGCCTCCCACCCCGCACCTTTTTTCCAAAGCTCAACTATGCCTTTGAGTGAATATTTGTATATTTTATATAGCATTTCAAATTTTTTTTTAGTGGACAATTTTCCAATTATCTACCCTATAATATTCCTAGAAACTAAAGTTGTCATTGCTGTCTTCTCTGTGTGTCTTCTTCTTACGAAGACACAAGTCATTGGATTTAGGACCCCCTCCAATCCAGTATAACTTCATCTTAACTAATTATATCTGCAAAGGTCTTATTTTCCAATAAGGTTAAGTTCTGAGGTTCCTTTTAGCGGAGATATTATTCAACCCACTACAGAAAACTTTCCTGATTCCTACTGTTTGGATGTCTATTAACCTTTTCCATATAAGGTCTTCAGTTTTCAGGGGATTCTTTATATTCTTGGTCATTATTTTTTTCAAATATTCCCTGACCTCAGTTTACTTCTCTGCCTTCTAGGGATTCTATCTGCTGGGGTTCTGGAAGGCCACCCCAAAATGTGCCTCAGTGGCATACTGATTATTTTGTATTAAAGCTACTTAATACATGGCCAATGCAAGTGGGACACTCTGACCCTCCTTTCTGTCTCCATGAAAGCAGGAAATAAATCTCCCTTATGAAAGGTGCTTTCCTGGCATCCGGAGGTAGAAGGACACCCTCATCTCCAGAGACAGGGAATTCAGGCCAAGAAGCCTGTATAAACAAACCTTGTTACTTCTTTAATTTACTACCCAGAGCCCAAACTCTGTTTAGATTCTTCACTGATAGAACAACCAAAACCTGTTTCTTTGTCCTTTCAGTTCCTCACAAATTTACTGTTTGTCTAAAAAGTATAAAAGCTGCCTGCTCTGGCCACTTCTTAGGTCCTAGACCACCATGCACATGAACTAAAATTTGTTTCTTTTTCTCCTGTTAATCTCTCTCGTTATCAATTTTGTCATTAGTCCGGCCACCAGAATTCAAGAGGGGTAGAGGGGGAAATTTTTCCCTCTCCGACATATCTAACACTTCTACTCCTTCTCCCTCTCAAGTCTTTCTTCAGTCTTCTCATATTTTTTTTCTTCCTGACACCTTTTGGGAGACAGCCTCAATCCATCTGACTGCTGATGAATATCAGCATGAATATAAGCCATCCACAATGCTGGTTCCTAGTGTTACATATTAGGCTTAATTATGACACATCTCTCCTCTACTCGAGGCTACCCTGCCTCTCACTTCCCTCCTTCTCAGGCATTACTCTTGCCAATGAGCTCATTTATTTCTAGTGCATTTCTTCTCATGAGTTCAGCCTGCCAACTATTTGAAATGTTAACTGCCCTCTTCACTGTTCCTTCCCTTTTGGTATGCCCACACAACTCACAAACTACCCTTTGTTGAGAGGAAGCATGAAGAGGTGGAATGAGTATTCAAAGCACACACACTTGAGTCTTGGTTCTATCACTCCCTGATCCTCAGTGATTCACTGAACTTCTCACCCTCAGATATCTCACCTGAAACTGATGGATGACAGATACTGTATAGCACAGGAAACTTTACTCAGTATCTTGTAATAACCTATAATGGAAAAGAATCTGAAAAAGAATATATACATATATTTTTGTATGTGTGTGTGTGTGCATATGTGTATATATATACACATACATACACATATACATATACACATATACATATATACATATATATATATACATATATACATATATATATATATATTGGGTTGGCCAAAAACTTTATTCAGGTTTTTCCCTAAGATGTTGTGAAAAACCCAAATGAACTTTTTGGCCAACCCTATGTATATAAAACCGAATCATTGTGCTGTACACTTGAAACTAACACAACATAAATTACCTATACTTCAATAAAATAAAAATTTAAAAAATGGTTGACAGAGTATATGACACAAATCTCACTATGTCTGTCACATGACATAGGCAGCCCAAAATGGTAATATTTTAATATTTCCTTGCTCAAATCCAATTCTGCCTCTTCTTTAATTGTGGTAAAATTCTGCCCACTTGTGCTGCTAGCAGACATGCTTCCTCAAGTTTTAATTTCAGTGGAGAAGAAAAATACTCCAGGAACTATAAACGGAACAAAGGTAGAGAAAAGTATAAGAGCCAATATTGTGTGATGGGAAGATTCCTGCAACTCCAGGATCGGAAACTGTCTGCAAGGCTGAGATAAATATTAAATAGTTTCCTCTCACATGAAAACTGCAGAAAGCAATTTTATTTTAAGCTGAAGTAAAATTGCTGATTTTTTTTTTTTTTTTAACCAAACAAGAAGGCTGGATATACCAATATTCTGTGGAATTCTCAGGAGAAAATCATCTCCTGGGATCTGTTTCTTAATAAACGTGAAGATGATGGCTTCTGGCATCCAGAGAACAAAGTACTGGGTTTGGGACCTCAGTCTAAGTTTTAGGGCCTTGGTCTTATTAGTGGGCCTTAGCTAAGACAGACATAGAAGGGACTAGGCTCATTCCAGAAACAGTGACTGAGGCCTGCATGTGTCTCTATATAGACAATGACAGAGTATATTAATGAAAACAAAAGTCATGTTTTTAGCCAATTAATTTTTAAATTTGTATTCCTTAATAACAACTTGTTTTGAACTAAAAATATGTGGCTTCTAGGTATTTAATGAGTCTCCATTTCCCATCTTTTCAGCTACACAAGTTATTTGTACCTTCTCTTGACCTCTCTACCTTCTATAAGTAATGAAAAGGTCTCTACTATTCACACTTAATTTTGTGACTCGGTGAATTTGATTGGTCATTTTTTGATAGGGCTAGATAGGCAACCTAACTTGCAGTGGAAAAAGGTTCAACAGTCACAAAAGAAAATGTCCCAGAATGTGGAATTTCCCCCAGTAACAACAATAGATAACAACGGCTCACTTCCGAGTAGATCAGGTTTCTTCCTGATTTGCCTGCAAATGTTATGTGAATGTCCAACTAAGATAAGTGCCATACTCTTCTAACACATTGTCTCAAAAAAGAACAGTCAACCCTAGGATGCAACTAGAGATTCTCATACTAAGTGAAGTAAGTCAGAAGGAGAAAGACAAATACCATATGATATCATTTATATGTGGAATCTAAAATATGACACAAATGAACCTATCCACAAAACAGAAACAGACTCACAGACATAGAGAACAAACTTGTGGTTGCCAAGGGGGAGGGGGTTGAGGGAGAGATGGATTGGCAGTTTGGGATTAGCAGATGTAAACTATTATATATAGGATGGATAAACAACAAGGTCATATGGCATAGCACAGGGAACCATATTCAATATCCTGTGATAAACCATAATGGAAAAGAATATAAAAAAAAGAATATATGTGTATAACTGAGTCACTTTGCTGTACGGCAGAGATTGCACAACATTGTAAATCAACTGTACTTCATTAAAAACAAACAAATAAAAGAAAAGTCAACGCTAGAATTTCTGAGCAGAAAAAGACCAAAAAGATGACTTAGATCTAGTCCTCTCATTTTAGAGATGTTGAGTAAGTCTAGCAAGTCAACTGGCTTACTCAAAGTCACTCTGACCCTTAGAAGGTCTCCTTTAGAGGATACTATTTATACAGGAGACTATTTAAGAATTTCTCAAACTTGGGAATTTAGGACTTCAGGGACCCCACCTTCAGAAATGATAAATTAAAGTTAATTGTCACTTTAGGGGATTCCTTGGTGCCAAGACCACATGGCAATACTCTCTTATAAGACAGTCAACTGGTGATCCAAAATATATGCCTGTTGGTTATTTTCATATTTTTTCACTAAATGGAAACCCAAAATATAAACTCCTTTTTGCGAATGTGAATCTTCAAAACCCAACAACTCAAGTTTGAGAAACTCAGGACTGCAGCAAAACAGGCCATGCTCTTGAGGATGTGAAATCCTAACCACCAGACCACCAGACCACTATCCCATGATTACCTTTCCCTACAGTGAATGATTTCTTTGCGACAAGTGAAAAGTCTGAATATTTTCACAAGCAACGTAGCAGGCTGGCTACCCAAAGTGTAATCTGCTTGTCAACCACCTCTGCCTTACCTGAGAGTTGTTAGAAATGCATATTCCCAGGCTCCACCCCAAATCTACTGCATCAATCTGTATTTTTACAAGCTTCCCAGTTGTGTTATATGCACATTAAAGTTTGATAAGTACTTCCCCCAAGCACTAGTTCCAAAGCTAGGTTTCTTGGGAGCTTTCTAAAACAACAGATTTTTGAATAGAATTCTCCATCCTTAGCCCAACTCTCTAGCAGAACCTCTAGGGTGATGAGGTTAAGAATACAGCTCAAAGTACAGGGAACTCTACTCGGTGCTCTGTGGTGACCTAAATAGGAAGGAAATCCAAAAAAGAGGGGATGGATATATGTATACGTATGACTGATTCACTTTGCTGTACAGCAGAAACTAACACAACATTGTAAAGCAACTATACTCCAATAAAAAATAATAAAAACAAAATAAAGGATACAGCTCAAGGGTCAGTCTGTGAGATGGAGATAACAATAATATTTCTTAAGGACACATGTAAAGCATTTAATAAGTATACGATAAATGCCAGTCATCGTATTGTTGTTAGTATTTTACCCTGGCAAAAAGTAACAGCCAATTTTATTCAGTAAACAGTTGTGATTTGTCAACTAGTAAGCAAGTTAATGGCAAGTTGCTTGGAATAGTGCTTTTCATATAAATGGCATATAATTTTTAGTTAAGCAAATTTTTTTTAAAAAACACATTTTGGCACTACACACTACACTACCATTAGATGATTGCTAACCTCTCTATATTAGAGACAGAGCAATATCTGATTAAATAATAGATGTAACAGCTAACAGTTACTCCCTACTTACCTCACTCTAAGCAATTTCTTCATAATCCTCCTGAAAACCCTATGAGGAAGGTCCTTCACACATCAACATTTATGCATCTCTTTACTTCTCATGTATCAATTCCTAGATTTGAGAATCACTGTGTTCAAAGGATACTGACCCTGCAAGGCTATTGATATGTACTGCCGAATACCTCTCAGGAAATGTTTCCACAAATTTACGTTCGGAAGTAGTACAGGGAGAAGGGCCATTTCCCCATAATTTTGTCAGCACTGGGCATTCTGATTCTCCAAATCTCTAACAAAAAATTTGTTATTATTTAGGAATATGATATAGTGAGAAATGACTTCTTCTAACTATCCTAGCTAAAGCAATCTGCCATGAAAACTGACATCTCCTAGGCAACCAAGGAGCCAGACATGATGAAGAGGAAATACTGTTCTTTTGGGTTGAAGAATGAAAAACTTGTACTTTTTTTTTTTTTTTAACTTGAAAAATAAACATGTTATTCCATCATGGCTGGGAATGATAGGACTTACTTTAAAAATAATCTGTCATTTTTATATCCTGACATGACTCAGCAAATAGCAGAACTCTAAGCCAACCCTAGAAGGCATGACCAATCCTTTTTGGGGGTCATCAGAAGAAGCCATACTGCAAATAACTCCAGACATGTCTACTGATGAGTAAATATGTTTCTATTTCAATTCACTTCATTTAAAAACAGGGGAATCAAATGTTAACCAAAAAAGTAAATACATTTGAAAGCTACTGGCTAGCGGATCCCATGACTAACCTTAACAGGAAAAATTACTTGTCATCTAACTGACGCTTTCAGCTGGCCAGGCTCTCAAACAAATTTTATTGATGACTTGGAAAACAATCAACGTACATAAATGGATAGCTGTAGACATATACTCAGGTTTAGATAATTTATAAAACATTCTAAGCTTACAGGCACACATCAAAATTCCACAAAAGACAGCCTAAGAATATCCCACAAGAAGATAACAAGAACAAAAAGAGAAGACAGCTTAAAGTGTCTCAGAATTCAAGCAAACAAAAGTGTACCTGTAACATTTTTATACAAAGAAAAAAACCCAAATTTTAGTAAAGTGTATTAAGTCATCAACCCATGGTGTCACTAAAGAAAATTTTTCAATTTTTAACAAGTCAAAAAAAAAAATACTGAAGCTCAACTATTTATAAACAGGAAACACACCGGTATTTCAAAATGCAAACTTCTTCAAGATCTCACTTCATCAACTACTCTCCTCCCCTCCCATCACTTTAATGTTTTCCAACATTTGCTTATGTAGCATCTCTAATCTTAGTCTCACTGGTTCCTTCCCCTTCTCCAACAAAGATTTTCAGGGATTGATTACACTGAAATAATCTTTCCTTGAAATGGTTGCTCCTTAAACTCTAATCACTTATTTATTCATTCAACAAATATTATGTACTTGTAATATTCTAGGTACTATTCTAGGGGTGAAAGTGCCAGCCCCTACACTCACAGAGCATTCTAGGGGCAGGGTAAGGAGGAACGGTAAGTGGTGGAGACCAAAAACCAGTCAGGAAGCAAAAACATTTCTGATTGTGAAGGAAATAATCAGGGAGCAAAAACAGGTAGTGACTTGAAGAAGGTGGAAGTGGCTGGTTTAACGTCAATGGAAAGGGAACCTAACATTTGATCTGGGATTTGAATGAGGAAGAGCCCACTATACCTGAGTATCTGCGGACAGAAGGTTCCCGGTGGAGGAAACAGCAAATGCCAAGACAAGAATGAGCTTAAGGTCTTAGAGGAATGGAAGGAACAGTGGGATGGTGGAGTCTGAGAATAAAAAGCAAGACAAAGAAGTGAGGAGATGGGTCTGAAAGGGAGGCAGGGACCAGATCATGCAGGGCCCTGATTGGTGCTGCAGTCAGTGAGCGATGAGAAGCTCATGATGAAGAAGACTTAAGCTACAGTGTGTTCAGTTTTCAAATTTCAATTTAAAAAAAAAAAGGTATTTATTATTGTACATGAAAATCATCTCAGAAGCTTACAAAAGGTCCTCATGCTCAAGTATCCTTTCCTAAGATTTTTTTAAACTTGAGATATAATTCCTATACCGTGAAGTTTACCATTTTAAAGTGTATAATCCAGCGGTTTTCAGTATATTCACAAAGTTGTGCAAGTATCAGCACTATCTAATTTCTGAGTATTTTCATCACCCCCAAAAGAAACTCCAGGTAGTTAATCCACATTTACCCCTCCCTGCAGCCCCTGGAAAACATTAATCTATTTTGTCTCTATGGATTTGCCTATTCTAAACATTTCATATAAACAGAATCATATAGTATGTACCCTTTTGTGTCTGGTTTCTTTCACTTAGCATAATGTTTTCAGTGTTCATCCATGTAGCATTTTTCAGTAGCTGATTCCTTTTAAAGACTGAATAATATCCCATTTTAAGTATATTCTACATTTTTTTAATCCATTAATCAGTTTATGGACATTTGGGTTGTTTCTACATTTTGGCTATTATGAATAGTGCTCCTATGAACATTCAGGCGCAAGTTTTTATGTGGATCTATGTTTTCAGTTCTCGTGAGGATATACTTAGGAGTAGCATTGCTGGGTCCTATGGAAACTAACTTCTCTAACTTCTAAGGAATGGCTAAACTGTTTTCCTTAGTGACTCCATCATTTTACGTGACCACCATCAATGAATTAAGGCTCCAATTTCTCAACGTACTCACCAACAGCCCACTCCCATATATTTTAATTTAATTGGTCTGGCTGAGACCTGGGCATCAGGGTCTTTTTTAGTTTTGTTGTTTTTCAGAGTTCCCATGGTAATTCTAATGTGCAGTGAGGGCCAAGAACCCCTTATTCCTGCCCATTCATTGCCAGTTTCCAGACAAGTATTTACACCTACTCCCTGAAGTGCCCCAGAGCTCTCTGGGCCTATTACATTCTTGCCACCACCGACCCCTCAATAATGACATCTGCTTTGTAGCTAATTCATCCAATGAGAGAATGAAATACAAATAAGGAAGATAAAACCTTGTATTTATGAAATATATAACCTTATATTTATATAATTATAACATGTATAATCTTGTATTTATATAATTATATATAACCTTATATTTGTATAGATATAATAGAGCTTTATATTCATGCTACATAAATGTCATTTATTTTCAAAGAATAGTGAGCACACATATTAAACTATTTTAAAATAATTTCTGTGTGTACATGTACATATAGGAAATCTGAAAATTAAGAATGATTTTCCTCTGAGAAAATGGGTTTGGAATCAATTCTACTACCTTTTCTGCTTACTTTTACTTTCTACTGTGACTAGGCATTGGAGAAGCTATTTGAAGGGAATTTTTTCAAATACCCTTGTGTGATGTGAATTGCCAACCCCTTTCTCCCACTGATCCACTGGAGAGATGCCCTTCAAAAAGAGCCCACCTGTTAAAAAAAAAAAAAAAAAAAAAAATTGCTCCTAAAGTTCTTTTCATCAAGTAGAGAAAGACATAGGGAATGAATGGATGACTTCTATGTGTTTTACATTTCAACTTGACCTTGAGTATTAAACACAGTACCATATGTACAAAAATGTATAAAATTTAAAATTACTTATGTCATTTTAAAAATGTATCCTGTCAAAGCAAATACAGATGGTGAAGGTCTTTTAACACCAGGATCGAGGGCTAGAGCCATTTAGAAAATCAACAGCCTGTGCTTCTGGATAGCCAGCTCGGGTGGCAAAGAGAGAAGCCCGAATACAAAAAGAGTCATGTACCAAAATGTTCATTGCAGCTCTATTTACAATAGCCAGGACATGGAAGCAACCTAAGTGTCCATCATCGGATGAATGGATAAAGAAGATGTGGCACATATATACAATGGAATATTACTCAGCCATAAAGAGAAACGAAATGGAGTTATTTGTAGTGAGGTGGATGGAGTTAGAGTCTGTCATACAGAGTGAAGTAAGTCAGAAAGAGAAAAAGAAATACCGTATGCTAACACATATATATGGACTCTAAGGGGGAAAAAAAAGGTCATGAAGAACCTAGGGGCAAGATGGGAATAAAGACACAGACCTACTAGAGAATGGACTTGAGGATATGGGGAGGGGGAAGGGTAAGCTGTGACAAAGTGAGAGAGTGGCATGGACATATATACACTACCAAACGTAAAACAGATAGCTAGTGGGAAGCAGCCGCATAGCACAGGGAGATCAGCTCGGTGCTTTGTGACCACCTAGAGGGGTGGGATAGGGAGGGTGGGAGGGAGGGAGACGCAAGAGGGAAGAGATATGGGAACATATGTATATGTATAACTGATTCACTTTGTTATAAAGCAGAAACTAACACATCATCGTAAAGCAATTATACTCCAATGAAGATGTTAAAAAAAAAAAAAGCCTGAATAAAAAGGAAGATTTCTCAACTGAAGGACAAAGTATGGCATGACTTCTCAGTCTGATGGAAGCTGGGATTCATCTTAACAGGAGAAATAACCCAAACCATATCTTCATATGAACAGCAATGGCAAAAGGGAACTTACAGGTTATGATATTAAAACAATACTTAAGGAAAAGAATTACAGGTTGAAAAATCACCTTAATGTCATGTATCTTTCTGGAGTAATCATTTTCTACTGCATTCCCATTAATACTGTAGTTTTTACATAGCCATAAAAGATTTTTAAGAGTTCATCTCCATGGATAGACATGTGGGGACATCAACTTAGAACTGGTGCCAACAGCTGGTATGGTAAACCTATCAACTGCAATCTTCCAGAAGCTGGAACCACATGTTAGCATCCCTTCATTAGGGCACAGGCCTCTCAGAGGTTAAGAGACATCCAGGGTTCTTTACTTTTTAAAACAATTTTTTTTAAGCCTTCTGGCACATTAAAAAAAAAAAAAAAAAAAAAAGGAATGCCAAAGCAAAATTACCCAAATTGTGTTATATTTTAAACATTAACAGTGAACAAATTAAGACTCCCAACACAAATGAATACAAGACAATGATTACCATTCTTCACAGGGGAAAGATGATTTCACCACATTTTAACTAATGTGGAATGCCTGATTTTTTGCGGTGAAGCGATGCCACTCATAGGTTTTCACTAAAAATGGAATGGTAAGGCTACTTACAGTGTCGATTATAGCTACGTGTCACTAGCAATTTATAGATGGACGTACTTCTTTTTTAAATGTGCTACCATATTCTGCAATTTCTAATTGTGCTATTCAGAAGATAATTACATGAAGGATAAAACTTATTAACAGTCTACCTCAGGTTGTATGATCCAGTAAAGGTACAAGTTCAGAACTGTATGAAAATCGTCCTTCAATCCTGTTCAACAGCATATGGGAAGCTCATTTAATGGTAAGATCGAAGTTCAACGCCTTGAACTCAAGGCCACTGCAGACCACCCATCCAACTGGCTTCTCCCAGTCCTCAGAAGATGTTGGTTAAATGAAATCACAAAAAGTCAAACTATAGCCTCGATATTAGGTTCTCACTAGAACCAACATCGTCAGACCTGTTGCAGCAGCAGATAATCAAGAGAAATTCTCACAGGATCTTGAAACAGGGCTCCTCCCCACCCCCACTTCTGCATATTTCACTACCACAAAATATTAAAACATAAATTTGAAGTCAGTCCAAGTCTTGACCCATCTTCCCCCCAGAACGGATTTTGCAGCACAGCCTTATCCAAGGTTCCATCCAGGGTAGCTTCGCTTTTTAGTGCCTGATAAATGCCTTCCCATTTCCCCGTGCCATAGACAAATAGGTATTTCTCAGTAGCTCTAGGAGGGGCAATGGTGTCTTTTTTCATTTCCTCATCCTCTCACCATGATCGGCACTCATCAGGGGATCTCCATGCCCATCCATCTCATTACCGCTTCATTCTATTTGTCACCATTTGGAATCTCAGAACTCTTAATTATTAGCTTACTCTTACAAACAGTAATGAGGCTCCAGCTGCCTGCTGGGGAGCACCATCGAACACTAACGAGCATGCAGACTGAGACCCACACCTGAATCCCATCACGGGGCTCCATTGTTCAGGCTATGTGGGATGTTTCTTTCCACAGGCAAGCTTCTTCAGGAGAGCTGGAGTTTGCAGGGTGGCTATTATGCATTCACTTTGGTCTTATGATTCACACTGACTCAAAACAGCCTTCCTGTGTGGTGTACTCATTTACATACTGGCTATTGCCTCCCTTATAATAACGCTGTACTGTTTCATTCTTCCTTGTCCTCCTCCTCACTTGTATAAGGGCTTACTGGAGCTGAGAGTTCTCAAAAGGGAAGACTAATTGGTCATTTTCTTACTTCTCTTGATCTCCGCCTGACCTCAAAAGAAAAATGAGGCTCTTACAATCATCTGGGTGATCTGTCCTATACAAACCTTCCTTGACATCTCCCCCAGTGTCCAGCATGTTGCCTCAAACACGAGAGGTGCTGGATAAATATTAATTGACATCTATACAGTTTTCTGAGCACCTAAGAAGGACAGGCCCAGATCCAGAGGAGACAGAAAGATACAGTTTGAAGAATGAGCCGGTCCCCCCTGAAACTATGACAAGGAGGTCTTTGTAGTTAATGGAGGAAGATAGGACTGACCTGAGATCCATTCCTTCCTGGACTTCCTAGCCTTCAACAGCAGCAGGAGCCTTGCACCAATGACAACAAATGAGCATCGACTGAATCCTCCTGTGTGCCAGGGCCTATGTTAGTCCGTGACCTTCATTAGCTCATTTAAACCCCAACAGCCTATACAGTAGATATTTAGGAAACAAAACCCATAAAAGTGAAATGACTTGATCAAGGTCACCTATCAGCTAAGACCTCAAAGCTTGTCTCAGTAAACCAGACTGGCTACCCAAGCACTGCTCGGAGAAGGGCAGGGCAAGATGAGGGCTTAACGGTGGGGTTTGAGGAAAGGTGATGGAGGCCAGCATCAGAGGTGAGCAGCAGTGGCCTCACCCAGGTGTGACACTCTACCTGTGCCCACTGTAGCTGCTCCCTCATCCACAATGATCACCATGCTGAACAATGTCTAGAAATGACTATGGCACAGGGATAAGAATGTTCTTTCCACAGCTTTACAAAGCTCAGAGGTGCCATTTCTGAAAAGAGTACTCGGGGTCAGCATTTCTATACATGTGAAGCCAGCAAGAACACCTCGCACGGATACCCACCATGTACAGTTAGAAAACTTGTGCAGTTAACTTATTAAAAATTTGCATTTGTTAATCATACTAGTAATGAGCTAATAGTCCTGCAGCTCTTGGTATAAACCAGGCACTAAGCTAAATGCTTCATGTAAATATCTCACTTATTCTTCCTAACAGCCTTGTAAGGAGGTACTTTCATCATCCTGATTTTACAGAAGAGGAAAGCACTGAGAGTGGAAGTCACTTGCCCAAGCCCACACAGCAAGTAAAACGTGGACCTAAGGTTTGTACCAGGGCATCTGACATGGGCCTCCTCTCTACCTCCAGCAATGCTAGGAGAGATCTTCTGCTCCCGTGACATCACTTGTACTTTCCTTTAATGTAAATGATCATTGCAAATGTCTACATCCACGTGGGTGGGAAGAGGAGGTGAGATCAAGAACACAGAAAAGAACGTGTTGGCAGGAAAGGAATTAATTTTCAAGTGCCCAATTGCTGCTGCCTACAGTCATTCATGGAAAACCATGAGTCAGTCTGGTTTTCCATAGGTGGAAAGAGATTACTCAGAGCCCACAGGGTGGCCACGCCATTTCTCTGAGGGCCAAAGGAACAGGTCAAGGGCATAGTCAAGCTCTCCTTGACTCTCTCCATGGCTCTGCCACACCTGCTCACTTGGTTCACCCACGACATGAGAGAAACATGGAGAGGGAGGGGCGACTCTCCTTCCAGCCTGTGCCATTGCTAAGAGTGATTTATGGCACCTTTCACTGCCAACTGGGCTGAGCAGTACAACACAGTAATTAAAAGGCAGACAAGCAATCACTAATGAAGTGCATATGTATTGTTGAGTGGATTTCCAGTCCTCAGAAAATGATGATGAGTGTTCTCCCCGAGGAGCATCTCTAGAGTTCTGTAGCCTTAAAGGCTCTTGCTTTCCAAGTAACATTTCAAATGCCAGTGATTAGTAACCTACACATTTGAACCTTGGTTTGATGACAAATGTGAGGAAAGACTATCACTGTTTGAAAAAAGCAACAAATAGACAAAAAAAAAAATTCTCTTGAAAAGTTTTATCCCAGTTTCAAGTGATTTTGTTTAGATGATCCCGACTTCAAGAGCCCTCCTGGGACACAGCTTGATTGGCACAACCAAACTCCTATCTTTACAGTCCTTGCCTTTGTGTGCCAGGGTGCAGACTGTCAGAAGCCACTTGCAGAACCACTGCTGACAAGAGAGGGGTGCCCTCTAAGCCCTGCCCCAGTTCCTTTCTCTCTTCAGGAAACAAACTCTGAGCCACTCAGCCTCTTGTGATCTCCCTGACTGGCTTCCCTGTACACACGTGGCCACACGAGGCCTTTTCACGGCTCAGGTCAGAGTTTTGCTCAGTGTGCTTTTTAGAGTTCTAGCATGGCATTATTTACTCTTCCTGCCACATCATCCAGGAAGAACATTTCAGCTGCTAAACCCAGATTCCCAAGAGCTTTGACACCCAATGAAAAGAACAAAAGTTGCTTGGGAAGCTCAATGCCTGGTTTGGTCTACATCAGGAAGGGCCCACACCTGGCACTCATGCTGCGGCTTCCTCCTCCTATACATGACTGACATCACTGACCAGGTATAACATGTTATCCAGCAGGAGCTTCTTAGCAGAGCCTTCCAGATAGTCATTACCAATCAACCGCAATTGCTGCATGACATGCAAAACCCACTTTTCATTTTTAGGCTTTAGTCTAGTGATCCAGGGAAAGCTTTCATGGTAGCCTTGAGATGGTTCCATCCATTTCAAGCTAAAGATGTGGTAACACATGTAATCTCCCAGAATCTCAACTCTTTGAGTTAGGAACATGAATAATAAACTTCTAGCACTGAAATAACACGTCCTACGGTAATCCTCCAACTAATCACCTTGTTAATAAATATCTAAAGACTACATTTTTCTCGGGGCTTCCAGCTTCCATGGGAACATTCTGATGGTGACAAAATTTTTAAATTAGTAGGTTTATTCATAGTTTTGTATTAATAAATGTCAAGCTTCTTACTAATTAGCAAATTCTGTAAATCCACAGTAGTATTAATTTTCAACTGCAGAGGGAATTAACATGAGAAAAAAAGAAATAAAGAGACAATTAAGATTTCTCCAGGGGCACTTATTTCTATGAAATTCAGCACAAAGCAAGAAAACATTAACCCCATTTTGAGGGTGCACAGAGAAGGGATTACAAAAGATGTGTCACTGTCACCGAGAAGGAGTGAAGTGTACACGTGCTGTGGAGCACTCCCGGTTACAGCTAAATTCTCCAATGACACTTTCTCAGGTTGCTGCTGCTAAGATTACCCTTCTTGTCTTCAATTTTGTAAAATGCACTTTCCCAGAAGTCTTCCACTTAACAAGGTTTTATTATTTCTTTATTGATGTTTCCACTCGAGTTGCTGATGCACTTTCTCTGGCTTTAAAGGACAATGCACCTTACAACGTTCTGATCTTCAAACACTGCTCCACAAGGGGTCTCTTGCTCTCCAAGTACTCGTTAATATCAATCTCACTTTCTCCATTAACTCACTGAGAGGGTGAAAAACACACATCTCTCTGGGAGGCTGTTTAACCTGCCAGCTCCAGGGCAAGAGAGAAAGCACATCTCTCCTACCGGCACTTACGCCTTTTCTTTACAAAGCCATCCTACAAACACTGTTACAACAAAGCTGCTTGTTTTTCAAACTCTCCTTCAACTGCCTAAGCCTACTGCTAAAATGTTGGAGTCTTCCTGTGTTGGTGGTTTACTTTTCTGGGCATGCTACGCTGCTGGGGACAGGCCAGGGCACTTATGTCCAGAGAAGTTAAGTATGGATGTTTCAGGATGACAACTCCCAAAGGTTTCAGATCACAGTAAGACGCAAATTAAACTGTAAAATGGTACACTCTAATGAGGAAACTGCAGTTTATAAGTTTACAAACAAGACAGTGCACAGATAACTGTAGCTTATATTGAGGGGCAACTTCCTTCCATTATCATGGCTATCAAAGATGCAATCTGTTGCAGAAGAATGAGGTCTTAATTAGTGAAACACACGCAGAGGGCCTGTCCTACCATTCTGCCTTATTTAACATACCTCGGACACACTCCTAATATAGTACCCTTATTTAACATACCTCGGACACACTCCTAATATAGTACCCCTCACTCATACTATCATTATGCATTCAATTTTCCACCTCACATACTAGATCACGCTGTTGCAGGCAAGGAATGCTGTGTGAGATTAGGGTTATCTGTTAGCCCCCCTCCCCAAGCAGACCCAGAAGCCACATAGAGAGGCAAGAACAGCTTTGTAAATAGCTGGGCAGTTCCCAGTAGTCTCTGAATTCCCTAAGTCAACCATACATAACTTAGTTCAAGTCAAAAACCAAATGGGTCTTCCTGCTTCCCCACCCCAGGGCCCCAGGTCCACAGGTCTCGTCTGATCTGACTTCCTCTCCCTGTCCAAGGTTGAAAATGGTAACTGGCAAGAATCAGGCAGGCCACACACTGAGTCAGAGAGTGATCGTGCACACTTCACAGCTATGGGCAAGTCCAAGACAAAGAGGGCAGGGTGGAGCCCCTTTTCCACTTTTACGTGATGACCTTTTCCCTACTAGCATGTAGGCCACAGCCCAGGGGATGCCAGGCTGTCACCAGGCAGGGCAGCTGCTGCTTTTCCTAATGGAAAGAGTGAATGTGTATGTGTGTGTCTAAGAGAGGGATGAAGGGAAGGAAGAAGGCAGAGATTAGAGAGAAAAGTCTGTTCCTAGAAAGAAATAAGATTCCATTTGACATTCCCATGTGCATAGCAGCCAGCACAGTGCTTAGTAAATGGTGGACAGCCAGTAAACATCAGCTGAATAATGGACTCAGTCCGTGCACTTTTCAAAGTCCCTATCTCTAGAATTTAACAGTTACTTAATGTATCCTGTAAGAGCCTACTCTTTTAAACCAAAGCACACCAATACAGTAGAACGCCCTAAAGCACTAACTTACATGTAGGAATTAGACCTCAAATTACCAGTCAGAAAGATACAAAGCAGGACCTATTTAAAAGCCAATCCCATTTTGGAAACAAAGAACAAAGCCAACATTCAAGGCCAAGCTTTCCATATAGCTATCCTTCCAAAGCACCTGGACTCAACAAATTTTAGTTCGATCCTTCTTTCCCTCTTCTTCTCTGTTTAATCCAGTTACAGCCAAGTTATAGAAGTGGAATCCTCAAAACCTCTACCGACAGAGTAAGAGCTAGTCAAAGAATGTTTGAGCCATTTTTCCTAGCCTCAGATGATGATGAAATGGAAAAGAAAAAGAAAAAAAAATCCTCTGTCAAGAATGTTGAAATGAGAAAATCTGCAATAGCCGTTTGGGCAGAGGACAGGTGAATAGCCCAATTCTCACAGAGATGAAAAAAAGTTAAGGCCATTATCCACTATGACTTGAAAAGGCAACTCAGCAACCGAACTTTGTGGTTCTGGTATCATTGAAAGAAAAATGAGAGGTGGAAATAGATGGCTCACTCTTTCTCAGGAATGTCTGTGCCTCTGCTCAGAAGTGTCAGTGGACAATGGCCTCCAATCAAGTGGTACAGTCCTCAGCAGCCTCTTGATAATAGACTCTGAACGCCCCCTTCCATCCCCCAAAAATGGCCTGTTACCAACTACTCAGGCACAATTCTTAATATTAAAACAAAGACTGGGAAATTTGGAGATGATCCTACCCCTAGGTAAAGTAACACCTGACAGTTGACTTGATCCACTAGTTGTTACTCTAAAACATGCTTTCCCTATTTCTAATTTGATTTCTCATTCACTTACTCAACATCTTCCATGTGCCACGTCCTATGTTAGGTGTTAGAGACAACAATTAACAGGAAAGAAATGGCTCCACCATCATGGAACTTATGGTCAATCTGTCTTAGATTAACTACTCCATATTATTTTATTCAGTAACTACATAGAGTGAGCACTGCCTTTTATAATTATGGGGATACAGCAGTGAATAAGACAAGCTAAGCTCCCTTCTCTAATCAGGAGAAAAACAATAAACAAGTAAAATAAGATTTTCAGATCATCGTGAGAGCTGGAAAAAATAATAAAATGGGATAATGGAGCTGAAAGGGATGGGCAGTGGGATAACTGATCAAGACTGGATGGTCAGCTGGGATCCCTCTGACCCACTTGAGAAGAAAAGTCTCACTTGAGATCGATTAGTTAAGAGACCAGCCATCCAGGGTGTTAGTGAGGGCGGCCTGCTTTTCTCCACTCCCAGGTTAGTGAGGGTGGCCTGCTTTTCTCCACTCCCAGGTTTTAAGAGGAGCCGGGAACGAATATTTTATAAGGGTACGTTAGTTGGCCTAAAATTTGGGGGGGTCAATACCAGTCAGCCCCTTAATATTCAAAGTGTGGTCTTGGGAGGAACAGCATCAGCATTACCTGGGAGCTTGTTAGGAATGCAAATTCTCAGCTCCACTCCTGACATACTGGATCAGGATTTGCATTGAACTCGATCCCTAGGTAATTCATATGTATATTAAGACTGAGAATTCCAGAGCTAGCCACCTTGCCTGAGATCTAATACCATGTCCACCACGCCTGGCCTCTATCTGCCATTCCTTTCACAATTTCAATGACAAGTTCAATGACATTTCAATGACAAATTCGGGAAACACAGCAGGGAAAAGGGTTGCTATTTACTGGGGGCCCTGAAGACCCTCTAATTAAAGGGAAGAACAAGCACAAAGACCCTGATGTGGACCAAGTTGAATCACGAATGAAAAATAGAAAGATGGCCAACCTGGCTGGAGCCTGGTGAAATAGAGGATCATGATCCAGGATGAAGACAGAAAGATAAGGTTGATGCAGACAAGCAGTGCCAGGCTAAGCCATTTAAATTTTATTCTTAATGCAACAGGTAACCTTTGGAGGTTTTCAGGCCAGGGAGTAAGACAATCTGATTTAGATTTTAAAGAGTGCTGTGGTGCTGTGTGGAGAACGGGTTATGGCTAGGCAAGGATAGAAGCAGCCCAAACAGGGAAAAGGCTGTACAGTTGAGCCAGGGGCTTCAACTAGTGAGGCGACAGTGGGAGAGTGAGAAGGGGCCATATTCTGGACATGTTTTGGAAGAAGAGCTAAAAGTACTTACTGATGGGTGGAGATATGACGGAACAACTAAGAAAAAGGGGGTCAGAGTACCTGTGAGTGCCACTCGGAGGCCTCCAGGTGGACAAACCACCCCAGCTCCCCAAGCCCCCACCTCCCTACAGGACATACGGTAACTCAGCCTGATGATCCAGTTAACAATCAGCTGGGCTGATCCCAAATACACAATAAAAGAATTCATAAACAGTACAACCTTTTCATTTGCTAGAGAATGCCAGAATGCCTAGCTCCTACTTTATTCCTCCCTACTGGATTCTAATAGGCACTCCTTCTTCCTTGAAAAGTATTAGCACAATGGATTTCATTGACTTAAAAAAGAGGGAAATTAATATTAATTTAAAAACAAAACAAACACTAATTCAAGCAAATATTTCCAGCAACTACAGACAAAGCTGTTTGTTTTTTTAATCATTAGTATTTAAGATAACTTAGTCTCCCAGCTGATGTTTGGCTATAAGAAATAGATTGCAAATTGCTACATTTCTCAACACTTGAGAAGATAGTTGGCACCTAACTACTAAAGCAAAATGAACTAAACTCATCCCTGAAACTCAACCTTTAAGCCTCTAGAAAGGCCATTTTTAATGAGTTCCCTCCCTTTCAGCTCTGAGCTGAGCTCATCCTTTTGAACTCAATCTTTATTCAGAAAGGGAGCACATAGGTAGAGCAGCAGCAGCCATTAAGAGGTCAGCAGTGATCATCTTTACATAGAAGAGACAAAGCACTCCTCTCAGGAAAGTCACCACGCTGCTCTAGGGACTTACACCTTCAGCCTTCTTTCCAGAAAACACATTTATGACAATTTATTATGAAGAGGCTCATCATTTCCTTTTGTGTTTTCGTGGGACTGGTAAAAGCAGGCCTTCCAAGCAGGCTTGCGTTCTTATTCCCAATCTGCAGACAAAACCCAAACATTTCTCTCATTATAGTTGAACTATTTTTATGTGTGTTTTATACCCAAATTCAGTAGAGGGTTGACAAAGAGCAAGGTAACATTCCAGGCAGTATCTCTTAAATAGAATTCTATTTTCAGGTTCCAGGATGTGGAACAGTTGGTTTTGAATTTATAACTTTGATACCCATGTGTTCTTCTTTCAATGTGCTTCGGAGGATGCCTCCTGGCCACCAAAGGAGGCTAGCTCAGCTCATTTCAGTACTGTGATAAAGCAACGCAGAATGTTATTCCCAAGAGGGCTAATTCCTTTGTCTTGTCCTAAAGCCAATGATTTCGCAAATTAGATCCACTGATTATACAACATGACGTGTTGAGGGTGTGTGGATAGATGGGAGCAAATCCATCACTACTTCTCCAAGCATATACTGTGGAGTCATGGGATAGCAGAATCATCTTCATGTTTGAAGACAATAGGATGAAGTAACTGGTAAGAACAAACTCTAGCGTCAGACTGCCTGGGTTCTTACTCCACCCTGGCTAGCTATGAGGGTTTGGGCACCTCACTAACTTTCTCCAAGTCTCAGTTTCTCCATTTACTTTATAGCAGTACTTCCCAAATTATTCACCTAGGATTTTTTAAATATAAGAGCTGTATTGAGATATAATTTACATGCCATACAATTCACCCATTTAAAGTATCCAATTGAATGGTTTTTAATCTATTCACAGAGTTGAACAACCATGACCACAATCAATTTTAAACCATATTCGTCACCACCTGGGGATCTTCTAAAAGCCCTAAAGCCCAGGCTACACCCCAGATCAATTAAATCAGTCTCTGGGGCTGGGACACAGGCCATAGTAGTTTGCGATGCTCCCCAGAGAATTCCAATGTGTAGACAAGTTTGGGAAGTAATGTTTCATGGGATCATTGTCAGGATTACATGGAAAATAAACAGCAAGAAATGGGAGCTTCTCCAACCTAAATGCCCATCGACAGACGAATGGATAAAGAAGTTGTGGTACATATATACAGTGGAATATTACTCAGCCATGAAAAGGAACGAAACTGAGTCATTTGTTGAAATGTGGATGGATCTAGAGACCGTCATACAGAGTGAAGTAAGTCAGAAAGAGAAAAACAAATATCATATATTAACGCATGTACGTGGAACCTAGAAAAATGGTACAGATGAACCGGTTTGCAGGGCAGAAGTTGAGACACAGATGTAGAGAACAAATGTATGGACACCAAGGGGGGAAAACCCAGGGGGGTGGGGATGGTGGTGTGCTGAATTGGGCAACTGGGATTGACATGTATGTGTATAAAATTGATGACTAAGAAGAACCTGCTGTATTAAAAAAAAAAAAACACAGTGAAAACTGATACATACATTAACAACAAACAAACAAACAAAAAAAAGAAATGGGAGCTTCTCAGTACAGAGGCTGACCTATAATAATAAGCACTAAGGAGGTGGTAGGAATAATCATCTAGAGGAAGAAGATAATAGGATGGTCTATTTAAAGAGTTACCCTGAAACTTACATAATCTGGACTGAAATGGTGAATTTTTACATCAATACACTTGATATTAATACATTTCCATATATGGCATATTTTGAGAGCAAGAGTTCTAATTGGAACAAGAGTTTTGGAAGTGGGACAGAGACCGTGAGGGCACGGAAGCCTACAACTTATCTATCACACTTCAGTTACCAAGCTTCTTGGCCTTCAAAGAGATGTGCTTCAGGATGCCATCAAAGTGCTCCATAAAGCCTTTTCCCATTGCATGTACTCCTTTTTGTGCCTTAGCCTTCTGCACACCATATAATACGGCACTTAACACCCTGTGTCATGTTCATTTAGAAGTTGGTCTTTTTCACTAGAAGGTGAACTCTTCATGGGCAGCAACAGTACCAAATACATTTAAAAAAAATAATCTCCAGAACAGAGCTCATGTTTTGACTCTGAGTAGGCAAACGTTTGTTGGATTGAACCACACTGAATTCACATCAAATACTGCCAACCCGGGACTGAAGAGAACACTCCTTCCAAAGGTCTCAGAACGCTTAGTGGCCATTGTAGTTCGCAGGAGACTGGCGAGCAAGACCTGCAATTTTGCTCTTTAAGGCACATCCTGAGGAGCGTGGTTTAGGGTACTTAATGACCCCAGTGAATGGCACATCCACAAGCCGACATTAAGAACCCTGCATAATGTATTACCTACACTGAGATCAAGAAAAAAATTGTCATCGAGGGGAAAAAGATTAATTAATATCAATTAATTTCCTTTTGCAGTAGTAGATTATGCAGAAGTCGTTCGGCTTCTGAGGAGAATTTGAGAAAATCTTGCAGCGCACAGGAATTTGCATATTCTCTGGGACCAAAAAGCAGGTCCTCAGATCGGTTACCTGGGGTAATGCTCAAGATGAAGGACAAGGGACAGTGACATTTCTGCCAGTGTAAAGTTGGGGGTGGGGGTGGGAATAAAAGATAGGCGAGCTTTAGAGGGAAGAGAGAAAGCTTATGGATTCAAAAGAAACAAAATTATAATTACAATAGAACTTACATGGTTACACAATAAACAATACTAGTATGTACCCTCTCTGGAAAGAGAGTGTTCTTTGAAAACCAAAATGCAGAAAAGATCAGAAAGCAAGTTAACAAAAGCTATTAGGTAAAGTCCATGAGAGGAAGAATTCCCTTTCATTAGCATCTTCCCTCAATTACAAGATAATAATGTTTGATTTGGAACACGGGCAGAAAATTCAAGGGCCTCACCATATAGCAAACTTGGGCAAATCGCCTCTTTGGCCTTTGCTTTTCATTTCCCAAATGAAGGCTTGGAACAAGATAGTGTTTCCCCAAGTTTGTTCTGGAAGATTTAACAGGCATTACATGAAGAAAAGGTTCCATGTTCAAAGGGATTTGGGAAAGAGTTGAATAATCCAACTACACAGGTTTTACAGAGGTTTTAGGACTTGGCAGAAGATTAACTATTTTACTGTTGGCTCCAGGAGGCACTATAATCTGCAGCATCTCCCTAAGCACAGAATTCTTTGGAGACAGACCATGTCAAGTGACTAGTATTTTTCTGAACTCACATTAGAAAATTTGGATTATAAAGATCTTGCAGGTCTTTCTGGGTTTAGAGTCTGAATTCTCGATCATGGTCACTTGAAACCAACACTCCAAGATAAGCCATCAATAGCCAACTGACTAAAGTAACAGTTAGAAATATTTGGGCAGAAATTAGATGTAAAATCTCCAATTTCAAAGCAGTACAAAAAAGTAGTAAGTGGCATTCTTCTCTGCACATATATAATTCCTTTTATTTTAATTACTCCAAGCTGAGCATCAGTGGGCTACATCCTCTCTTTATTTCATAATTAATATTTATTCTATTTACTGGATACGTCTATCATATCCTAACCTCTAGGCATATTTACAAATAACAATGGGGGGAAAAAACAGATTGTTGATAACATAATAGCTTAAAAGTCCACAGCCAACATTTTCAAAAAGACCACGCATCCCACCCCATACTGGTAGCCAACTGTGAGGTCCATTAGTATTCCCCATGTAACCCATGCCCTGTGGTTTCTCTTTCTACCCCTTGCACAACTCCTACCATCCCAAGTCCTAGAATATACAAAACAAAACAAAACACATGTGGCTCATTGACAGAAAGGATAGAAGACTTTAAATGGGATAGAGGGTCAGATTTACCACATTATTTCTTTTGACCTGAGTCAAAAGTCCCTTAAACATCCTAGTGTAAAAAGAGCAGAATGCTGGCTGAGGAGATGTAAAAAGGAAAGCGACAGTGGGATAAAACATCGGGACCATTTGGTCAGCAACTAGGGGAGCTATTTAATCACCACCACCACCAATTTGCTCGATGTGTAGTATTTCATTTCATCCTCTCAGTGAGATAGCTCCTATTATTCCCACTTTTTGGTCGATAAAACTGAGGCTGAAAGAAGTAAAATGAATTGCCCAAGTCCCAAAGCTACTAAGTGGCAGGTCCAGGACCTGCACTCCTGTCTGTCCAAAGCCAAAGAACAAGCTCTTCCCCAGAACTGCCTGGCTTTGTGCCAGAAAGTATAGACTTCAGAAGGTTAAGTCCCTAACCCAGTTGCAGAGGGTGGACTGTAATCATGAGGCTACCATGGCGCACTGTTAGGAATTATGACCATTTCCATCAGATACTTTCCCTTCCCCTGCAGAAGTCCCTTCCCAATCTCACTGTGGATTTGAATTTCTACAGAAAAGCAGATATTTGCTCGCAAATGTCCCAGCCATATCCTAGTCCCATCTCCTGCACTTTTTCTCCCCGCCTCAGATCCCCAAACTAAATATCCACAGTGAGAATAGGAAGGAGAGGTCAGAGCACTGCAAAACTCTGCCTGAAAGACTCGTGCCTCTCCCACCCGCCTCCAATGTGAACTCTTGTTCCCTAGGATCTATATGTGCCCTTCCTGAGCCGAGGACTAACCTGCAGGATCCAGAGAAGCTCTAGGAAACAGGAGAGACGACAAACACTCCACTCTCTCTGGCTTTTCCAAAAGGCAAAGGAAAGGAAGGTCAGCTGCCCCCAATTAAAGGCTGGAGGAAGGGCGGGGTCAAACAACTCTCATCACCTGGATTCTGACCTTTCTCCCTCCAGGCAGAAAATTGAAGATTCTCCCATTGGTGACAATTCATGGTGTGTTCATTTATGTCTTGAGTACTTTCCACTACTGTGTTCTATTTCTTAATTAAAAAATGAAACCCAGTGGCTGGGAGAGCTAGAAAAGGCCAGGAGTCTAGAGGCTCTTCAAGACTTCCAAGCCATCTCCTTTTTTCCTGCCTTCCGCTTTCTCACTTTCTGCCTTTTCTTGCAGAGCAACAAAGGAAGCAACCTCAGCAAAGCCATGTAAGCCTGCGATTTCGCTCACAAATTATCAGCTGCATCCTTGCATCTCCTTCTCCTCTTCTTTTTACTTTAGCTTTTTTTTTTAGCCCTAACTATTACAACTAACTTTGAGCATAGACCAGAGTGGCACTGATCAGTGCCACATTAGCTTCAAACAGCACCACCTGTCCATCATCTGGTAACTGGGCACAGGTGAGGCAGGTGCTAAGCTCTCAGAAAAGCAGCCAGTCACAGCTGAAAAGGACGCATTGTGGAGTGCTGTGAGTCTTATACTCCCCCCCTAACCCCTCAAGAATCACAGCCTGGGAATGGAAACTTCAGGATTGTGAAGAGTCCACCCAGGACAACAATCGATACTTTGGCTACACCATGGTCCAATTGATCACTTTGGAACCAAGGCCTTACTTAAACGTGTAGCCTTGGATGCCCCCATTCCTAAGTTAAAAACAAAGCTCCATCAGTTGACCAATATTTATAGAGTACCCCTTGCTCATCTTCTGTCATTCCTTCCACCTGCCAGGGTAAGAAAACCCAGGGCAGACATCCCAGCCTTATCATGGCCCTTCTCACACT
The DNA here is from genome assembly GCF_028021215.1 of Eschrichtius robustus. Lineage (NCBI taxonomy): Eukaryota > Metazoa > Chordata > Mammalia > Artiodactyla > Eschrichtiidae > Eschrichtius > Eschrichtius robustus. The sequence continues at coordinate 29,189,265 of NC_090835.1, read as the reverse complement.
GTGTCCCCATTACTTATGTGCTTGTCTCCCCAGTTGTCTGTGAGCTTCTTGAAGCTGGGAACACTGCTTGTCTCATCTTGATAGCCCCAAGAACAGAGATAATAGCAAAAGTGTTTGAAGGAGTGGAGAGTGAATAATTGAATGAGAAGCAAAATTTTTAAAAATCTTAGTCTCCAAAGAATTTACCTTCTAGTTGTTAAGACAAGACATACAGTGAAATATGTGAGACAAGGAGGTAAGTGATAAAGGTCAGAATAAGAGTGAAGGAGGAAGGGATCTCTGCACTTGGCTGAGAAGGTAGATGACAAGCTAGTTAGGAACATGAGTACAAATCAGATGTGCACAATCATAGAAAGAGGGATGAGAAAGATGTGCTTGTGGGGAAGGGAAATCTAGGTCCAGGGTCTACTAAGATAAGAGAATCAAAATGGTAAGCTGAGATCCAGATGCTCAAAGACTTTCAATACCAAACCAAAAAAATCTAATTTTTTTGTTGTTTAGACATTAGAGAGGGGTGTACAAGGAATATTAATCTGGTTACGATGTCCAGGAGGGCTCAGTGGACTGGAACGGAAGGCGGGGAGACCCATCAGATGTAGAAACTGACTTTCACAGCAGGGGAGGAAACCCTTACGAATTACCTGTTTAATCAAATGAGATTTTCATTTGAAAGAATAAAAGAGTTAGGACAAATTAACATTGAGAGAACAACTGGCAACAGAGATAGAAGTCATGAGTCAAATGGGAATTTACAAATATAAATTCTAATTCAAGTCCTCAGAGAAATCAAGAACAGTCCACATCTATAAGCTGAGAACAGGTTGTCTATCTATCAGAGAACAGAATTCATTCCTGATGGTTCAGGTGAAGAGTCTTGAATAAAGGTATGGACAGTGTTAGAAAACAAATGATGGATGGTGGGCACCAGAGACTAGCAACAAGGGGAGCCGTCAGGACCCCTAATGCTGAAGGGACAGGGGAGGAACAGTGTTACTCAAGGTCAGTGAGCGCTACCCCTGGAGACCAAGCTGCCCAGAGGGAGCTGCAGTAACAGAAGGACACACCTACAACTAGAGATGAGGCTGAGAGGCAAAAGAGAGGGGGTAAAAATATCCTGACTTTGTTCTCAGCTCATCCTCCAAACTTGTACTGATGCCTCCCACTGGGAAAACCAGCAAGGAAGTTCAGGGGGTGCAGGGCAGGGAAGAGAGGGGAATGGACGCGGTGAAACAGAGATTAATCAACACAGGTGCTGTGAGAGGGGGAAAATGCGAGTGTAAGAGGCAAGATGATCGTTGGAAATTAAGAATATGATTATTACAACTAAAAAAAAGAAAAACAAGAAGTGGAAGGCAAGGTACAGAAACTTTCATAGGGCAAAAAGATAAGGAGATGGAAAATCTGAGAGATTTGGAAGAGGGGTCCCAGAGAGAGCTCTGTGATTACTAAATGCCAAGGGCCTGGGGTCTGGGGCTGCTCCAGGGAAAAACACAGCAAAAGGGATGCAATGAAACCTGATCATTCTTTAGGATTCAATAACATGTAATGATAAAACAGATCCTTTGCTCCTGAGTCCTTGGAGCATAAAGAAATCTAGGACAATCTGTTCCCTTACCACATAAGAAAAGCAGCGTTTTGTTTCGAAAGGTCTGTGGTGAAACACCATTCCATAACGTTAATCAATTTATTTCAATTGAGAGTGAAACATAAATGAAAGGTTCGCATTTCAGAAAAGGCCATGAAAATGTGAAGACATTATTATTTCCAAGCTGAGAGAAGAGGCGAGATTCTCTGCCTGGCACATTTCAGAAAGGTTCAATCAGCCAGGGCAGGGGAATAGATTTAAAATAGAAAAGTAATGGGAAAAGGGCTTTCCTCGTAACGGAGATGGTGACTGATGAAAAACCAACTCTCCGGAGGCAACACTATTAATACCCATTTTTCTAGGCAGTTTGGAAAGTCTGAAACCCTGCATACTTCTCCCCATTTCCTACAGCTTGTGAGTCTAATTACATATTTGTATCCATAGGTAGATTTATGTATACACACTGCTCTCATCCACTGATAGGTGCATATCCAACATGGAGATCACCATCTTTAAATATAGATGTAAATATGGAAAAACACCTTTATGCTATTTCTCAAAGAAATAAAAAAGAGAATATTGACCCCAAATTGTAATACCCAACTCATTGATTCATTCATTTATTCAACAGATATTTATTGGGCATTTACCCTATCACAAGCACAGGGCCTAGCACTTCATCATTCTGGCTCTTTTAAATGAACACTGAGCCAGTTCAGGAAGCAAGCTTTCATATAACAGATTTTGGAGCTGCATTTCAGTAGCAATTTGAAAAATCAAGTGCATAGGCTTCCCAAATGTCCAGAAGCTACCTAGATTCCCTCCCTTTAATTTATTCCCCTAAAGTTAGGTGCCCCATGCTTTCTAGTAGGTCAAAAATAACAGGGACAATTCAGTGCCTTATGACCTCCCATTAAATATCTAAATTAGGAGTGTTCAGATGGAAGTTGCAGTAGTATTTTAATAAAAGTACACTAAATAAGGCAGCTGGTAATAAATCTCTTAATAAACATGTAGTCAATGGTGCATTTAATTTGATGGCAGACTCCACTTTCAAATAATCCAAAAATTGAATTTTGTAAGAATAAAGATACAGAGTCCACCTCTCTGATGCTGTTCTTAAGAAATGTGTTTACACATTTAGAAGATATCAATGCTAAGAAGCTTCCTTTCATATTTAAATTTGGTTGGAAAGCTCTGTAACTTATTTCAAGTAAATGAATATATATACTTGTCCAGCTACCCCAGGACATTTATGAAAAGAAGATGCTGTCTTAATGAGGTGAGCTTTAGAGTGACATTTGAATCATTAGATGCCTCATTAGCTGCTATGAAAACAGACTTCAATCTTCTGCTTTCCCTTTTCTAATATTAGTTAACAATAATTCAATTGCTTCAATAACTCCAGGTGACTCCAATTTCATAGCAAGCTCTTTGAAAGGCTAAAGAGATCACTTTAAGTTCCTAAAGGCTTGAGACTAAGTGTGTTTAAATCACTTTGTATGGCTCCAGCCCAACATCATGCACTAAGGGGAGGAAGATGATGAAAGAAAACCAACATATCTTCCAAAATCCATTTCTGAACAGAGAGAATGGACACTTAAATACATAGATAGGGATAGGGAATTGCAATCCATTTATGTATCTAGTTTATAAATATTTACATTATCTGCCCTTTCTTGTTCAGCCTATAGTTTAAAATGGGAAAAAATATCCTATTCTTATAAATTATCTGCATAATTTCATTTGCTGGAAATTAGCCAGTTTAATTTCTACCTTATGCAGAACACATTCTTTTCATGTGGCATACATATTAAGAATAATTTAAAAGAAAATTAGTTGAACAGTTAATACAAAACAAAGTAGTTGAACTATATACAAAATAAACAAGGACCTACTGTATAGCACAGGGAACTACATTCAATATCTTATAATAACCTGTAATGAAAAAGAATCTGAAAAAGACTATATATATATGAATCACTTTTCTGTATACCTGAAACTAATACAACATTGTAAATCAACTATACTTCAATAAAACACACACACACACAAACCAAAAACAAAGTAGTTGACTCCAAGGAGAAAATGGGTTTCATTGATCCTCATGTTAGTATTCTAAAATAAATGAAAATTTTAATGAGGGAGTCATACTCCATCACCACTGAAGAGAGTCACAAAGAATTTATATAAATGTGACTATATTTATTTATACAGACATGTTTCCAAATTTCCTTTTTGACTATTGAAGAGAGCTAATTCCTAGAAAACATTTCCTAGATGTCTTCTTTCATATACCACGCCTTTGGATATGAAATTAATTCCAAGCAAAGAAATAAAATACTCAAAAAAGGAAAGTAATTTTATGATCTGACCTTTAATGTTATTTCAAGAGACACTATCATAGATCCTTGGTTCTGGTTTTCATGCATCTGCAATTATCCTTTCACCCATCTCTTGTGGCAGAGAGTCAAATATGCTTGTATATGGAAAACTTCCAAATCATAAAAATGATGTGTATATTGACTAAGTTAATGCACTGGGGAAAGAATTGTTTCCTGGAAATCTTGAAACAAATGACTATAGTTTGATTAAAGTAAAACAACACACATATATACATATACACACAGATATACACACACATACATACATATGCACCTATACATATGTACACACAAAAATACACTGTATGCATATATATGCAAATACATATATATAGACATACATATATAAATATATAGCATTATATATACATATATATACACAGATATATTAATATGTAGTTTTTTTTCAATTGATAGAGTCTGTCCTACATTGCCTAAACTATTATTACAGCTTGGGATAAACCTGAAATGTGAAAATTGGGAATCCCTTGTTTCATTTTGAGAAGGAGAAATTTTGGTATACTCTCCAGAGTAGAAGAAGAAGCCTCTTCACGTCAGCCAGACACTTCAGAGGAACATTAACATCTTGAGATTTCTAGCAAATTAACAGCCCAGGTAACAAAATGCAAGGAACTCTGGCCAGTTGCTTACTCACTCGGTTGGATCTGGCTGCTTCTCCATGTATTCCCACCACACTAAATGGAGCATGAGTCATTTGAGTAATGAGTCAGAAAACGTTTAGCAGCCTCAGTGCAACAGCAGACGTGATGCTTAAGATAAATTTCAGAGGTATTAGGATGGTGTTTCCATTTCTGCTCTAGGCAGAACATATTTCTCATTGGTGATGAACAAAATTCTTCCCTCCTTCCCAGGAGACAGAAGCTGGATCATATGCTATCTCAAGGCTCATTCCAGCCTAAGATTTAAAATTTCAAGCGAAAACAATTGTAAGAGGCAAAGGCAGTATACAAATGTCCTCATTCAGTGCCCTGTTCAATGTTAGTTTTGCAAAATGCTGTCTAATGGATTCACTGGTCACTTCAGTGACTCCACCTTCAAGTACCAAAGCCTTTGTTAAAAAGAAAATGCTTAAGTGAAAAAAAGTTTAAAAAGAAATGAATTTTGGAAATCAGTGGAATTAACCGATCATCACAGATTTTTTGTTGTTGTTGTTGCCTCTTACATTTTTATTTTTTATTTTTTTATTTTTTTAAACATCTTTATTGAAGTATAATTGCTTTACAGTGGTGTGTTAGTTTCTGCTTTATAACAAAGTGAATCAGTTATACATATACATATGTTCCCATATCTCTTCCTCTTGCATCTCCCTCCCTCCCACCCTCCCCATCCCACCCCTCTAGGTGGTCACAAAGCACCGAGCAGATCTCCCTGTGCTATGCGGCTGCTTCCCACTAGCTATCTATTTTACATTTGGTAGTGTATATATGTCCATGACACTCTCTCACCCTGTCACATCTCACCCCTCCCCCTCCCCATATCCTCAAGTCCATTCTCTAGTAGGTCTGTGTCTTTATTCCCGTCTTGCCACTAGGTTCTTCAAGGCCTTTTTTTTTTTCCCTTAGATTCCATATATATGTGTTAGCATACTGTATTTGTTTTTCTCTTTCTCACTTACTTCACTCTGTATGACAGACTCTAACTCCATCCACCTCATTACAAATACCTCCATTTCATTTCTTTTTATGGCTGAGTAATATTCCATTGTATATATGTGCCACATCTTCTTTATCCATTCATCTGTCGATGGACGTTTAGGTTGCTTCCATGTCCTGGCTATTGTAAATAGAGCTGCAATGAACATTTTGGTACATGACTCTTTTTGAACTATGGTTTTCTCAGGGTATATGCCCAGTAGTGGGATTGCTGGGTCGTATGGTAGTTCTATTTGTAGTTTTTTAAGGAACCTCCATACTGTTCTCCATAGTGGCTGTATCAATTTACATTCCCACCAACAGTGCAAGAGTGTTCCCTTTCCTCCACACCCTCTCCAGCATTTATTGTTTCTAGATTTTTTGATGATGGCCATTCTGACTGGTGTGAGATGATATATCATTGTAGTTTTGCTTTGCATTTCTCTAATGATTAATGATGTTGAGCATCACAGATATTTCTAATTCACAATGCCTAGATTATCACCACAGAGATTACCATTAGGCTTTGGGTTTTAAACACAGTAGCACTGTTAATCTGATTTTAAGCAATTTCTTTTCAGCTTCCATGGTGTCACTGAATCCTATTTTGTCCTTCTGGTTTTGAGGCGCCAGTTGTAGCAGAAAGCCAGCTATACTGTAGCTATGAGTTGCTGAATGGCACCACGGAGGCAGTGTAATGTACAGCTTTACCAGTTTGAGGGTTACACACCCTGAATTTGAGTATTGTTTTGACAACTCGCTGCCTTTCTAGCTCAGGCAAGTCACTGTTTCCATGCAATAAGTTTCTTCTCCTATAGGTTGCATCTCGCATGACAATTCCTATCAACTAGTTGAGGCTGTCTGGAGTAGTTAGGCAGGATGCTGAGGGATGGAGTGCCATGCTTGATGACTGATGCCTGCCAAGGGTGTTGTACAAGGGAGCGGTGGCAATTTTGCCCTGTATTTGCCATTCATTGACTAGAATAGCACTGCTCAGATGTGAACACAAATCACCAGGAATCTTTTAAAAATGCAGATTCTGATTCAGTAGGTCTGGGGTGGTGAAATTACACATTTCTAACAGAATCCCAGGTGATGCTGATATTGCTGGTTCAGGGACCACAAGAAGCAAGGTAAGGTCGCTTCCAGCTCTGATTGAATATATACTCTCTCTCTCTCTCTCTCTCTCACGCACACATGCACGCACACACACACACACACACACATACACTTTCTTCCTATGTTATGTATACGAAAAGGTGTTTACCAAATGCCAGGAATCGTGATTAGCACATTAATTCATGATTTCACTTAACTGACTTAATTTTCAGCTACCTTACCGTCCCCCCCAAAAGCAAAGTTGCCTAAAAGTTTCCAGGAAAGGAAATGAAGACTTAAGGAGGGTAACTAATTTGCCTAACAACACAGAACTGACAGGTAGTCTAGATGAGATTTAAACCCAGGGAGACTAACACCAGTACCTTTGTTCTTCACCTCTATTATACTTTGCCTAAATATCATAACGTTGGTATGCCTACTTGTGCCAGCCACTAGGATGTTTCACACACATTATCTCTTCCCTTTTCTTAACAACCCGAGGAGGTAGGTAATATCATTATTTTTATTTTACAGATAACAAAATTAATTAACCTTCCTTCAATAGCCTCAAACTCAGAAACAACTATAGCAATTCTTATTTAAGTAAAAGATTAGATCAATAAAATATCTATAATGAACTAAATAAACACATGAAACTGTATGTTAATGAGAAGAAAATTTAGCAGCATGTATAATCACCAGGCTAAAGAAAAACACATAACTATCAGTGAATACATAGAAAATATTCTTTTATAAATTCATGCTATGTCAATGCATTTTCGACAGGTGAGCCCAAATGCCTCTGTACAGTTTAGCCATGAGGTTATCAAAGTCTAAATAATTACTGGTCCCAAACAGAACCCATCGGTGGGATTTACAGTTGCAGAAGTAGCAAAGATTCATTTCTTATCACCCTCTTTTACTACTAAAAGATCCTTCTTTATTAACAAGCTAATGAAACAAGATTGTACCAGTAAATTTCCCTGGAGATGAGACTCTAATACAAGCACACTTATGCATGCTTAAGAAGAGCAGACACCATACTAACATGAGAGCAGTATTTTTGCTTTACTTTGTTTAAAATCCAAAAGGTTTTAAGCAGTGATTATTAATCTTGGCTGCAGGCTAAACTTTGTGTGCAGGGGACTTTAAAAATAAAATACTGATGCCTAGATCCTACACCCCCAGAGATGCTGATTTAATTGAACTGAGGTGCAACCTAGGCATCGGGATATTTTAAAGCACCTTAGTTTTCTATTGTGAAACCTAGGTTAAGAATTACTTGATTGGGCTTCCCTGGGGGCACAGTGGTTAAGAATCCGCCTGCCAATGCAGGGGACAAGGGTTCAAGCCCTGGTCCGGGAAGTTCCCACATGCTGCGGAGCAATGAAGTCCGTGTGCCACAACTACTGAGCCTGCGCTCTAGAGCCCACGAGCCACAACTACGGAAGCCCGCGTGCCTAGAGCCCGTGCTCCTCAACAAGAGAAGCCAACGCAATGAGAAGCCCATGCACTGCAACGCAGAGTAGCCCCCGCTCGTCGCAACTAGAGAAAGCACACACTCAGCAAGGAAGACCCAACACAGCCAAAAATAAATAAATAAATTAAAAAAAAAAAAAAAGAATTACTTGATTAAAGAAATGCCTGTGGGGCTTCCCTGGTGGTGCAGTGGTTGGGAGTCCGCCTGCCAATGCAGGGGACAGGGGTTCCGGCCCTGGTCCGGGAGGATCCCACATGCCGTGGAGCAACTGGGCACGGGTGCTACGGCTGCTGAGCCTGCGCTCTAGAGCCCGTGAGCCACAACTACTGAGCCTGTGTGCCACAACTACTGAAGCCCGCGCGACTGGAGCCCGTGCTCTGCAGCAGGGGGCCACCGCGGTGAGAAGCCTCCGCACTGCAAGTAGGAGTGGCCCCCGCTCACCGCAACTGGGGAAAGCCCGCGCAGCGGCCGGGACACAACACAGCCAAAAATAAATTAATTAAAAAAAATATTTATCAAGTTACTGAATTATTAAAAAAAAAAAAAAAAGAAATGCCTGTACCACATGGGGGGATGGAAGATGATTGTCAAAGGAATGAATGTCTAATTGGTGAATGCCATCATTAGAGCAGACTGTGGAGGTACTAGGACAGAGGGAGCATTTTCTCCCCTGCAGATATGCTTAAATTTCATAAACATATATATTGTAACAGAAAAGAATTTTACAGAACAGTTGTTGCATAGTCCTAACTACCAAAATGATTTTCTCCCCTTACCAGAGTTGTTTCCACTGGAGGGCAGTCTCCTCTTGGGAAGAAATGAATGTGGCACTTCACCTTCTCACCAAACCAAAGTTTTAAATATTGACTGAGACTGTAACACTTGCATGAATTTCATTTTGAGACAATATCCAGAAGATGGAGTGTTTGGTGTGAAAAGAATTTGTGTTATATGTCAGGATACTGCCAAATTAAATATTTATTTCTGTCTGCTAAAACTAAAAGGATAAAAGCTTAACCCAAAACATAAACATGCACATGTATGGGAGGTCCTGAGGTATACCAACATAATAATGCCAATAACATAATACCAATACCAACAGTGTACAAGCAAAAAGTAACATTTATTACACACTTACTATGTGTCAGATTCTGTGCTAAGCAATTTAAATATTTTACTTGATACTCAGAATAATCTGATATTTTATAGGTGAGAAAATGGAAGTTGAGAACTGTTAAAAGAAATGTGTCCACGACCATACATCAAATAAGGGGCTGAGCTAGGACATGAGCCCCATCTGTCTGACTCCAAAGCCAGGCCTTGTAAGTGGTGTAGCTGGTACAGTGGTGAGCATAGCTGCCTTCCAAAGCCAGCCCTTGGAACCACCAATGACACTCCTTTACTGAGTAGAAGCATCAGGGTCCCTGTGCAGCAGACCATCTAAATCAGCACACATCAACATGACAGCATGAGAAGAAAATTTTCTTTGTCTTAGGTTACAAAAAAACCTAAAAGGAGATGATTTGGGCAGAGCGAGAAATTCCTTATTTCTCCTTAATGTTTTTCATACTTTGAGATGTTTGTGGTTCTCTCCATATCCTTGTGCAACTCCTCTCAATCTCATTATGGATGAATTTGGCTTTCCTATTGCTATGTCTTCAGTCACCATACAGAACCTTGTACCAGCTGGTCACATTTCTTCAGAGACTTATTCCCTAGATCAGGGGTTGGCAAACGTTTTGAACAAAGGGCCAGATAGTAAATATTTCAGGCTCCGCAGGCCCCGCATTCTCTTTTGCAACTACGCAACTCTGCTGGTATAGCATGAAAGCAGTCAGAGATGATATTATAGATGATATGAATGAAAGGGCAAGGCTGTGTTCCAATAGAACTTTATGTATGGTCACTGAAACTATCATTTTCATGTGTCACAAATTATTATTCCTCCTTTTATTTTTTTTAACCATTCAAAAATGTAAAAACAATCCTTAGCTCATGAGCCACACAGAAACAGGCAGCAGGCTAGATTCGGTTGATGGAGTGACATTTGCTAGCCTCCGTCCTATATGACAAGGTGTCCTATGTTAAAGGCATTTGCCATAACGCAAAGTTTTGTCATGTTCAAAGATCTCATCTGGCAATGGCTCCGTGCTCAAAGAGCAGAAGTATCCGCAGGTACCAGTGTGTCAGAATCACTTGCCTTCCCTAAAACCACTTTTTAATATTTTACACATATTCTCTAAAAGTATCCGAGTTAAATCTCCAGCTCTCTAGGAAGTATTAGAAAGAATAATATCAGTATAAACTGATATTTTAAAACATTTCATCTCACACAGTTACAATGTACTCCATCTTATAAACTTTTCTTGAGAAAGGATTCTAGCATCTGGGCTCTGAAAGGGTTCTTAAAGGTCATAAAGGCCAGTTGTTTTCAAAAGGCATTCTCCAGAGCCTGCAAGGGCCTTACTGGTATCTGCAGAAACAGCCCTACAAAATGGCCTGGGGTTAAGAAATCTAGCAGGGGTGTGCTGGAGCTGGCTCCCACTGGCTCATCAGAACTGCGTGTTACATTTTCAGGATTTTGTGAGCCCGCTGATGTCAGGCTGATAAACTGAAATTGGCCGTGGTGGGAGCATTTGCCCCGTGGAAATCCCAAAATCCTCCAGTGCTGCATATCAAGATTTTTTTCCCCCCGAGAGCCAGTTGTTAAGCATTTATCAGCACACCACTGCCCATTACCCCCTTCCAACAAAGAAGCTCCTCTTAGATCTGTTTTACACACACACACTCACTCATGAACTAGGGAGGCAATATCAGTGAGTCCAGATGAAGGTAGGTAGTATTGCCCCAAGCCATAAACAAGTGGATACAGGATCAAGCACTGTTTTGCATCATCCTTAAGTCACTGCTCCCTTTGGAATCCCAAATGCACTCTCATTTTGTATTAAATATGGTCAATTGAAGACTAAGGAATTCAAACATTTTGCCCAGGACTAAAGATTTATCAGAACCTATTGTCTCCTCTAATTAGATTTGTTCATCTAACATGGAAAAGGAGAAAGAAATTACAGAGGACCTCACTCCATTGTACAACTGTGATCCAGAATGTGCCATTTCCACTTCCGTGTAATGCTAGCTAACTATCCACAAAGCTCCAGCCCACTTCCCTTTTTCTTTATTTTTGCTATTGCTGAATGAAGATCCTTTCAATGTAATAACTAGCAATGCCCTAATGTTCCTGGACTATATGTGTTTGTTTTTAGGCAGGAGGCTCTCTGATTATTCTTGGTTCTTGGTCTCACTCCACTAAACTACATGAGCCCATAAACCTATTCTAAAGAAATCATTTTGAATTTATTTTTTCTGTATTTGCTACCTTCACCTTAGTTTTGCATCACTTCAGGCATCAACAAAACCATTTTAGTACAGCTCTTTCCCTTTAGCTTTGCAAGATTAGAAAATAAAAAGAACATTTACAGTTACTAGTTGAGCTGGAATATCTAAAGGGGGATTATGTCCCTATTTGTCAGTAAATATGATAACAGTTCATATAAGAGTAGGCTGAAGCTGAGTGGTCATATCTAATTCTGAAACAAATTTCTCTCTAAGTGTTAGAAAAGAATACGCAGGACTCGAATGTTCCTGAAACTTCACAACAACATATTCATGCATGATCAGAAATGTGTAGACTCTAATAAATCTACCTCTCCAATCTTCAGAAAGCAATTTTTGGAGCCAGACACAGATGTATTTCGTTGGAGTTCTATTGAAACTCTTTATATTATATGGCCATGGTGGTATTCACCCTGGGGTTATTCATATACAATTTTAATTATTTATTTATGGACTCACATGGTGTAATTTTTCATTCAGATCCATAGCTAGTTACACATTCTGCAACAAAATATTTAAATGAAATTCTGAGACGCACAAAGTCTTGCAGTGAATGCAAGAAAGATCCATCAATACTCTGTGAGTCAACAGAGGGCACCTACAAGCTAAACCAGGCTTGGTACTCAAATGCACATCTCAACATAAAGCTACCACTTCAATACATAAATTCTAACTCCAGTTGCTTTTCAAGACATATATTCCAGTAACCTGATTTTTCTACTTCTTTGATTGGTTCACAAGTAATAGAGCAGAATCAACTATCTAGAACCCGTTCATAGTCTATGAAAATATTTTCCAATCGGGGTTCTGTGTAACACTATTATGAGAGAGATTACAGTTTCTCTAGTATTAAAAAAAAAAAGTTGTGAATTTGAGTAAGTCTGGGAGATGCTGAGTTTAGCCATTTTTTCCTTCCTTTTAGAGTTCTCAGAGACTTTAATATGCTTATGTGCACTGAGATTCCCCCAAGAAGGGCAATATAGTGTACAGCATTTTCCACACATTTTATTTTATTTTATTTATAAATTTATTTATTTTACTTTATTTGTTTTTGGCTGTGTTGGGTCTTCGTTGCTGCGCAGGCTTTCTCTAGTTGCGGTGAGCAGGGGCTACTCTTCGTTGCGGTGCAGGGGCTTCTCGTTGTGGTGGCTTCTCTTTGTTGCAGAGCATGGGCTCTAGGCATGAGGACTTCAGTAGTTGTGGCACGTGGGCTCAGTAGTTGTGGCACGCAGTCTCTAAAGTGGAGGCTCAGTAATTGTGGCACACGGGCTTAGTTGCTCCGCGGCATGTGGGATCTTCCTGGACCAGGGATCGAACCCGTGTCCCCTGCATTGGCAGGCGGATTCTTAACCACTGTGCCACTGTCCCTTCCACACATTTTAAACTGAAAGAACTTCCTTCTCATGGAGCACCTCAAGATACGAGCGTCCCATGAAACACACTTGGGAGAATGCTGGATCATAGTACACAGCTGAGATTTAAATATGAGTGCCAAAATTAGAGCAATAGAGAGAGGGGAGAATCATCTGAGATCCCTCTCATGTGAGCACATCTGCAGCAGTGAGATTAATACAACAGAGACTTCTGAGTTCTTCCTTACCTATTTCCAGACCCTATCAGAGAAATAAAGAAAGGGGGTCAGGGTGAGAGCTCAGCAGTCCTGTAAGATAACCTCCCCCCAACTATTTGATAGTTCCCCTGACTTACCATTTATGCATCAAAATAGTCAGATGTGTGCTAATTCATCAAAAACTTCAAAGTTAGGAATTAAAAAAAGAAGATCTGAGCTTCATTTGCAGTTAAGGAAAGTCAACTGGAGACAGGAATTCAAACATCCTGCATAGGAAGGATCACAAATTTAGAGAAAAGACTTCCTTCCATCTAAGCTCTATATAAGAAAAGTAATTGCCTGATATATATTGGGATAAAGAAAGGAATTTAAAAAAATGTTTTGTTTTGTCCCTACAGTTTGGAGGTAAAACAACAGTAGAGACGAACAAGCCATATAGTTCAAGTTTCTCATTTCACAAATGGGAAAACTGAGGCTCAAGGAATTTAAAGGTTTGATCAAGGTCATGCAAGACATTAGCTAATGGCAGATTTGGGATTGCTACTCAGATCTCTTGACTAATGGGCCCATTGAGCTAAAGGAAGGGGACTGTCAAGCCCATGTGATTATCTGTTTCTGTTTCCTGCCCCTTTATTAAAATAATTAGCCATTATTTATTGAGCTTCTGATAAATGCCAGGCACTGTGCTAAGCTGTTTAATATGTTCTCTCATTTTATCTTCTGACCATGGTAATGTGGTCAGTTTTATCCTTATTTCACAGTTATGACACAGAAGTTTCATACTATGTCCATCATCACACAGCTTGCCAGGGGTAGAATGTGTATCAGGAGGCAAGTCAGCCTAACTCCAAAGCCCATGCACTTCATTTGACTTTCTCTTTTTTCCCATCCCTCCCCCCCCAACCCCGTCACCACCCTGCTTCTGCCACTCCTTCTCCTTCCATTTCCATTTAAAAGCAGTTGTGATTAAAATCAAAGGTCGGCTGCCCATAACTTAATTCAAATGTTCTTTCTTCCTTGCTTTCAGACAGTTACTATCTTCCATCATCCACATCGACCAAGAAGGATTTAGGCTGAGATGAGTGTGCATAAAATAATCTGGGTCTCCCACAAGTTGGGCACCTTGGAGGGCCATTCTCTTAGCCCTTAAGGAAACTGAACTTGGGTCATATTTCCTTTCTCCCCACATCTACTAAAGATCAACTGATACAGAATGCAAGAAGTTGCTAATAATTTATTACTGATTTCTTTAAAATATTTCATCAATAAAGGATGCACACAGTCAAATGACTTTGGAATCTAGGGACAGGATCTGAAAAATACCATCCTCTAAATTTCTCAGACAGGAGACAGGGAGGCATGTACAGATAGATCATCTGCATCAGAATCCCGAGACTGGGGCCTCACAATCCCATCGCAGACTAAGTCAGTCAGAATCTCTGGAGTGGAACCCAGGACTCGGCATTTGAATAAGCGCCCCTGGTGGTTATAATTTACACCAAAGTCAACCTAACCTAAGAAATGACTTGTAAGTGTGTTGCTTATAGGACTCAGGTGTTTCCCAAGCTTCCTTCAAGAAACCAGAGTTCAGCTACAGGAGTGGGAGACGATGTCTGCTGAGTCCAAAGAGAGTTATGAAAACATTCTCGAGAGAGACTGCTCTCTGGGGTGGATGAGATCTGCGTGGCAGGTGACTCTGGCAGGAGATCATCCAGAACAAGGCTATGCAACAAGACCACCTTCCTTGGTGCTAACTTTAAAATCAACAAAAATTCTGGGGCTTCCCTGGTGGCGCAGTGGTTAAGAATCTGCCTGCCAATGCAGGGGACACGGGTTCGAGCCCTGGTCTGGGAGGATCCCACATGCCGCGGAGCAACTGGGCCCGTGAGCCACAACTACTGAGCCTGCGCGTCTGCAGCCTGTGCTCTGCAACAAGAGAGGTCGCGATAGTGAGAGGCCCGCGCACCGCGATGAAGAGTGGCCCCCGCTTGCCGCAACTAGAGAAAGCCCTCGCACAGAAATGAAGACCCAACACAGCCAAAAGTAAATATAAAATCAACAAAACTCAACAAGAAACTATTCGAGCATCATTTTAACTTTTTTTCGTAGAAAACATAAATCATGCAAGCACAGGGTAACACGTTCAAATAGATGCAAAGCACTCAAAGTAAAAAATGAGTCTTCCTCCCACCCCAGCCCTTCCAGGCACAAGCACTTGTCTCCTGCACTTCAGAAACGCACTTCGCAGAGTAACACATATATGTGTGTATTCTTTTCTTTTAATACAATGGAAGGAAGCCCATTGTACAGGTAGCTCTGTATCTTTCATTTTCACCTCAGTAGCATATCTTGGAGTCCATTTTCTACCTTACATGTACATATATATTACATACATAATTCTCTTTAACAGCATCACAGTTTTATATCATATAAATATACCATAAATCATCTGACCAGTTTACATTGGATAGATACTGAGATTTCTTTGATTCCTAGAATGATGCTACAAGGAACACTGTTATTCATATGTCTTTGCCCACATGTCAAGATTTATCTTGAGGATAAATTTATACAAGCAAAATTGCAAAGGCAAAGGATACATGCATTTTTATTTTTTTATTATTTATTTTTATTTATTTACTTATTTATTTATTTTAATTTTTATTTTTGGCTGTGTTGGATCTCAGTTGCAGGATCTTCATTGAGGCACACAGGATCTTTTGTTGCGGTGCGTGGGCTCTTTGTGGCACGCGGTCTTCTCTCTAGTTGTGGCGTGTGGGTTTTCCCTCTCTAGTTGTGGCGCGCAGGTTCCAGAGCACCTGGGCTCTGTAGTTTGCGGCACACAGGCTTTCTAGTTGAGGCGCATGAGCTCAGTAGTTGTGGCGCGCGGGCTTAGTTGTCCTGCGGCATGTGGGGTCTTAGTGCCCCGACCAGGCATCGAACCTGCGTCCCCTGCATTGTAATTCTTTACCACTGGACCCCCAGGGAAGTCCCAAAGGATATATGCATTTCTATATGAGATATTGCCAAAATTTCCCTCCAAAGAGGTTGTAGCAATTTAAACTTCTATTAATGGCATATGATACTGCTTGTTTCCCCCACACCCTCACCAGTACGGTGTATTTCTGATTATAATTTAATTTGCCACTGTGACTTCTTACTGGAGAAAGTGCTGACCGGATAACATGAATGTAACTTGGCAGCTATATTTCTCCCGGAGAATGAATACACTGGCATTCTAATTTATCATCTTCTTATGAGTTAGGTAAGCATGAGTTGGTGGCCTTGACCCTTTTCCACTCTGGGTAAATGTACAAACTTCAGTTTCTAGACTTGCAAACCTAGGTAAATAGTGATGCACCAAGAAACTACAGATCTACAAGATTGCTGAAAGGAGTCCTCGTTTAATTTGCTCTTTGAAAATTTAGCAATAAATTTCAAAACTAAACTATTTCTTCTCATCAGTTAATCACTTAAAATGTAAGTAAACTCTAAAAATTTTAAAAATGACTATAAACAAAATTTCCTTGCTCAAGTCTGCAAGAGGGGAGGAACTCTGTTGGATGCCTTGGACCAAACCTCCTTAATGGACAGAAGGAATTTGGTTCAAACAAAATCTACCATACTCAACACTCTGCTTCATGGATTCAAAAGTTAATCAAAATTCATACTACAGATGTTGTCACTGATTGTCACAACAGAAAATCAGAAGCCCTCCTCACCCATCACCTCTGTACACTACCTACAGGGAATAACAGTGTGCTGCTGCTTCCAGTAATTCTTAGGATGTTATCGATTTATTATTTATCTTTCACTAAGTCCATGCACTTAGGAGGAAATAGGGTATAATATATATGCACTTTCAGAAAACTGCTTTAATGAGTCTTTCAGAAGTGCCTGCTTTGCAACAGAGAATTACTTAAGCACTGGAAATCCAATCAACTAATATTTATTTTGCAACTTCTATGCACATGCCTAAAAATTTTACCCCATGAGTAAAATAAGTCCCTCTGGAAAAATACATTAATTCAACACATATTTCCTGAGTATTTACTATGGGCCAGGCACTGAGCTGGCACCATTGCTCCCAAAGGAAATAAGGCAGAGTCCCTGCCCTTGAGTTAGGAATAGCCAGATGCAAGATACAGCCAAGTTGACAGATGACTTAGAGCACAGGATATACATAGTAGGATCACAGAAAAAAAGAGCTCCTAATCAAGCCTTGAGGAAACCTGGGAGGCTTCTAGGAGGAGGCAATCTAAAATGATTCCTAAATAGGATTCAGCCAAGAGAAAAAGTGCACAGAATCAAGGAAATACTGCTTTACCATAGAAGTCCACCTAAACCAAATGAAAGTTGACAATGGGATGGTATCCACCGGATATACCGTGAGCCAGGGTTAGAATAGATGCAGCCTTCGTGACAGAAAACAAACCTCTAAAAAGTTTTCTGAAAATCTGAGGCCTCCAATAAGAATAAAAGAAAAGCTTAGCACCACACATGCACATGCTCAAACTGAAACATATTTTTCATTACAAATACCAATACCATACATTTTCACCAACTCTGAAAAATCAAACGGACATTTTACAGATTCTAGAATGTGCTCCCTAATTCCCTCCCTGTGTCCCCACCCCCATTAAACTGCAGCATGAACGTCTGGTTTTGAGGCCCACCTTCTCAGCACTTAAAACTTTCAGAATCTAATTAGAGATAGTCATAGAGGAAGAGGATAGGCTTGATGGACTGAGATATATTTTCTGTCCCTGGTGTTTATATTATTTTGACAGCAAGGAGGCCTAAAGTGGGAATTGGTTCGAAGCAAACTCCCCGAAGAATATCAACAAGGAAAAATAACCACTGAGCTGTATAAATCCACTTGCTACAAACTCTTACACACACATAATAACCAGGAATGAAGTTTAATCCTTATAGGAAAACAATGAAAAATCCAGGTATGCTGATTTGGCCCTCCCCACATCTTAGAGGACTAAAGTTAGCTCTTCAATATGCTATGCTAGGAAACAAGATGAAAATAGCAAACGGGAAAATGAAATGAGCCTTCTGAGATTCATTTGTTAGCTTGTTCATTCAAATATACTGTAGGAGAGCGTGCTTTCCATAAAGAAATTATTCAATTTTGAACACTAACTTGTGCTGTTTGGGGAAGACTTGCCTGGCTCTAGCTAATAGCAGACATTTCCAAGAGTCTCAGATTATGTAGCTTTGGGAGAAGAAAGAGTTTGGGTAGGCTGAAGAACAGGAACATTTACTTCCACCATATTGAAGTGATTTAAGAGGTATCAATTTGGGTTGCTACAGTCACTCTAGTTATGTGGTCTATGTTCCAAGTGGGACAGCTTCCAATGTGTTCTTTTCAGAATTTAAGGGAGGGAAAAGAAAAGGAAAATCAGATTTCAAACCTGTCCTTTAATGAAAGGCTGTTAAAGTGATTTATCTTAACAAAGTGACTTTCAAATTAGAAGCTATATGTATTCTTATAACATTTTGAATTCCACACATCCCATCAAAAATTAGGTTAGAAAAACTGTTTATACATATAAATATATACATGCTCATATAATTTTATATATATACACATATAATTATATATATACATATATATATTATAGATACGCCACGTATTTGTGACATAATAATTTATCAAGATGCTGAGAGGAAAGGCAAAGAAAAAATATAGTCTATTAGTTAGAAATAGATATAACTATATAACTATACAATACTATATACAGACATACGGACACACACAGACACAAACACACTTCAAAATAACAGTGGTTTAAGCAGACATATTTTTATTCTCCCACATAAGTCTGAGACCAGCAGACCAGAAGTGGTCTGGCCACTAGCTCTGCAGACATCTAAAACCAGGGCTACTTCCAGATTTGTGTTCTACCACCCCTAGGGTATGGTCCTTGCTTTCACGGTCTGAGATGGCACTCCAGCCATCCCATCCACTGTCTAGGCAGCAGGTCAGAGGCGGGGCAGACATCCAACCTTTAAGGATATGTTTTAGCTGTTGCATGTATCACTTCTCCTCACTCCCACCGGCCAGAATTTAGTTACACAGCCACACTAAGAAGCAAAGAGGGTTGGAAACATAGTCTTTATTCTAGGCAGTTAGGTAGGCTCACAGAAGCAATACAGCTGGGTAATTTAAGAAGGAAAAGCATCACATGTAGGAAAGTGACCTGAGTATGGAGAGAGTGAGGGGAATCTTGTCCTCTTCCAACTCCCAGCATTGGCAGGTCTCAGCGTGGTCGCTGTGTATGTGCCTGGGGTTCAGCACTGCCCTGACGGCTATAGCAAAGGTCCTGGGGAAGTGCTTGGCATGTAAGAAGTAAACTGCTGCAATAGCAAAGCCTGACCTTGAATTGATGGTTCAGACTAGGACAATGCGCAGCTTGGCCGTCACCAGGGTGTCCTGAAGACCAGAGACTTTCTCCAAGTTCTGGGGAACTGATAACGTTTCAGTAGGTGGGCAAGAATTGTTCTTCTAGTAGTAATCTACAGTTGGTTACACTTAGTTGTACTCTCTCACTTTGCACCCCTTGAGACCACAGGCAAGACTGTTTTTGATCATAAATAGGGAAAGAAGACCCATTTTTTTGTCCTTATGATACTACCTAGCCCAAGGAAAGTATTACTTTGAATTGATATTATAAACAAAGCTCTAACCCAGATGACATGACACTTTTTCCCTGCACATTAATTTATACATGCAACACATATCACTGAAGAAAAGTGTTTGGAGTTTCTACCAGAACAACAGACCTGAAATTAGTGCTGAAAAACACTCACAGCCAGAATTTTACCCCTGTGCCCTAGTTTTCTACATTGGTAACTTTCAATTTTTGCTGCTCAGTGAAATTAATAAATAGCTTAGTAATTTTTAAAAAATACACTCGGAGTACATTATAGCTCTGTGTTAATTGGAAATGACTGTCATCTCCAACTGTCTGACACCATGTCTGACTTTCTGTTACTCCATTCTTTTACCTTTCCCTTGAACAAAGCAGAGGGATATCCAAGTACATTTCTTTTAGGAACACACTGCCCTTCCTTTGAGCTGACATCTCTAGAATTAAGAACTCAGAGCCAGCCAATGTGCAAAAACACTTCTCCCCAGTGCCACATTCTTAGGTGGGTCAGAAAGTCTATCAAATTCTACTTCACGAATAAAACTAATTCCTATAATATGAGATGGGAAGCTGCATTAATATTTCTAAGACCAAATATTCTCCCTCAAGTAATATAAATTTATAGCTATGACTTTTCCCAATGCTCTATCGACTGTTCATGGTATATGAAAGTAATTAGGCTGCTCTGAAAGCCACAGCTGCATTGAGAACTATATTTGAGTAAACACAAAAGAAAAGTACTTTGAGTGTTACTTTTAATGTTTCCATAAAAGTTAACATCTATAAAAATATTGTTTCCAGTTTATGTTTAGAAGCCAGCCCCCTTAGTTACTGAAAGGGGATGTATGAAAGTCTGTGGAAACAAAGTGTACTGGCATCTTGCCACATGGAATAGTGCAGAATTCTGTGATAATTCAGATCTGGCCAGGCCACAACTCAAAGCATGTCCTGCAAAATACAGTACCTACACCCAGTGAAAATGACCTCTGCAACTCTAACCCATGAGAGACTGAATACACAAGGGATGATGGCCAGACTATATATAAAAAGAAAACTCTGACCCACAATCTGCAGCAACCATTCCAGGAAGCCAAACCACAACCTCTGTAACAGTTGGCCACAAATGGTCAGTACTTAATCTATAGTGCCTGGTTTCCCAGTTTTTGCTCTGGCCTCCAACTCAGGACCAACCAGAGAAAGCTAAATAACCTCCCCTAACCAACCACAGAGGATGTCCTGCTTCTATCTAGCCTGGCTCCAGCTTCCCCATGTCAACAACCTCTAGTCAGGGCACACCTGAAGCTCTCACTTCTTTCCTCTCTAAAGCTTCCACTCTCATGACTGCCTCTGAGTCTCTGCCAAGTGCAGGTAACGGTGGCAGACTCCCTTGCATTAGCAAGCTCTGGCTAAATAGCCTTTGCTTGTCCTCATTCTGGTGGTCTTCGTTTATTTCCACACCCTGTTCTCCCTGGTGTCTCTCTAGCCTGCTGGGCCCTGTGCTAGGAGCTCCCTCTGCTTTCTCCTCTTCATCTTACAGCATGTTCACTCTTCCCTGCTGCCCGGGGCTGTCTTTCCGGAGATGAACTGCTCCTCCTCTATTCTAGGCTGATGTTTCCAACTGCATTTTTTTTTCAATATTTCTCCTCCTCCTTCCTGAACCCTTTGTTGCCATCTATTGTGTCCTTTCCTGTGTCCCACAGACGTCACCAGGACAGCAGGGGAACAGTCACAGGGCATACACTACGCTAAGCACGGTGGAGCTACTGTGAGGACAGGATATGAAAAGTCAAGACCTTGGCCTTGCCAAGAAAAGGGATCATTACAGATTGATTGACCTGCATTAAATTTTGAGCCCAAACTGGGCAGCCAATCTGTAAGCTAAGAAAAAAAGCAAAAAGCCAGGAACCAATAGCAACCGACTGAGGGGTCAGAAGTGACCAGTATCAAGACAGTGGGGTGGACAGAGGTAAGCCAGGAGAAGAGGAATCAGACAAAAGAGAAACCTCATCAGGATGAACGCAACTGTTCAGATTAAGCCGAGGACACCATGTCAACCACTGTTTTCTTTATACTGAGCTCTGGGACCTCAGCAAGCCACATCTTAAAGAAAAAGCATGTGCAAGGTCACCAAGCATTTCTGCCCAAAATATATTTTTCTTTGCAATACAGTCTCTAGTTAAGCATACAAATCCCACACATAAGTGTAATAAAACACTTCTCACCAACTTCCTCTTCCAAGGCTCAGAACATTCTCTTCTTTCCATTTTGTCTTCAGTCTCCCATTTTCTGTTGATTCCTTTACTAATCCTTATGTCTTCTCTTTCTTACAAATAAGTGTTCTCACTCATGTTAAACTCGCAAGTTACCAACTTCTTTTTCTCCGTTCTTTAACCACAAACATTCTTGAAGGAATCTTCTGACCACCCAATCTTCACTGTCTCCTCAGCCAAATACAATGTTGGCTTCTTCCCTCTGCCATTCTAATAGAATCACTTTCCAAGGTCACTAATGACGACCTCGGGCCCAAATCTCATGCTGTCCTGCAGTCCCCACATGCTGCAGGACTCTCTTGGTCCACCTTGACTTTTCGGGCACCACACTCTCCCTCAGGACCCTCCTTCAGCTCAGCTATTTCTTATTCTTGCAGTGCTGCCCAGTTCCCTTTCCCATCCCCCAGTCGCCTCTGCTTTGGAAACTTGACCTTGTCTCCAAAATCCATGCCAAACTGCCATTTCCTCTGTCTCTCCAGAAACAGACAACACCAAGTCCTCCTTTGCTGTTCTTGGTGTTTGAGTCAGTGTCCTATGCAGCCTCATAGTAAGGTGATCTGCACCCCTGTGTTCTATTCTCCCTTAGCCTGTTAGCTCCTTGCAGGTAAAGACGAAGTCTCATCCAGGTCTAAGAATAGAACTGGACACATAACAGGCATGGGCTCTGGAGTCTGGCTACTTACACAGTAAGTATGACAACAGTGTCTACCTCACAGAACAATGCCCAGCATGCTGGCTGTTATCATCATTATCATCAAGAGATGAGAGTTAAATTCTACTGAACCTAATAATGTGGGAAAAAAAGTGTATTAGCCCCCTGTGAATTTTCTACTGTATGATTTCAGAAATTTCATTTTTTTTAAAAAAGTGCTTCTAGTTACCTGGAAGACATGAAAGCTCAAATTTATTTCTGGTGTTCTCAGTTTTGTACAAGCATACTGTTTCTTAAATTATTTTATACGGCACTATCCCCACCTCATTTTCTGTACTCATGGAGAAAGAAAGCCTGTAGAACCACTGTATGCCTATTTATCTTAGAAGGAAAAGGGAAGGAATACTAAGGTAATGAGGGGAAAATAGGGGCAAGTGCAAAGAAAATAGTCACAGGTAACTTTGGACAACATTGGTATTGGGAGAAAGGATCAGTAGAAAGATTTTTCTCACAACCCTGCATCCCAGAGCCCTAAACACTTTCCCTGACTTCCAATAACAATAGTGAGAACTTTTGTTATAAAAGTATTTTTATGGCAGCTAACAAGCATTAAATGTTTAATCATTATAACATATGTAGGAGAACAGTATTGTTATTTTATAGATAAGAAACTGGGGCTCACAGATGTCCAATAGCTTGCTGAAAGTCCTGTATCTAGAAAGCAGCAGAAATAGAACTTGAACTCTGATCTTTCAGACTCAAGAACACTTACCCATTTTTAACCATGTCCATACTACCTCCCCAAAAGTGTTATAAGAAAATAATCAGTCATCATCCAAAGAAATTATACAGCTCTTTCTCCATGACAAACATGGGGTTAGAGGCTCCAAGTGAAGCCTAAGCCTAAATCCTCAATCTCCAACACCAAGGAACTGACAGGGGATTAAGACCATCAAGCGTTCACATTAAAGGGTCACTCTTGACTCCTCTTCTAATGAAGTTTAAATGGAAGCTCACTCTTTAAAACCTATGTTATCAACTTAACTTCAAAGCTTCATTCTTTTTGCTTTACCCAGACCCCATCTTGAAGTTCCAGTGGCCCAGCCTATACAATGTGTATGTGAAGGAGATAAAACAACCAAGATATTGAGCAAGGAGCCCTAGTCTAATTGGTGAGAGGAACACCACCACCACCACCACCAGATTGCCAGATGCAAAGAAAGAAAGAACACAACAGAGGTACAAAATAAAGGAGTGTTCACAGCTATTGGTATCAGTAAGGCTTCACAGAGAAATTAGCATTAGAACTAAGAATGTTTAGATCACATTCTTTCATCTTAAAATTGCAAAAGGGTCTAGAAAGATGTACCATAACTACCTACCAACCAACTGCCATAGTAGAAATTTAATTCCAGCCTTCATATTGCAGAGCCCACCAAAACTTAACATTCAGAAACAATTAGATGGGGGTTTTTTTTGAACAATTAAAAGAGAGGACATCTTCCAGATTAATGGATAGCAATTGAGTAAATGTGTTATTTTGCTTAGAAATCCCAGAAATAATTATTGGCATAAAAGGTAACCATCAAGTAAAATGTCGACCATTTTTCAAATTGTGTTTTCTCTCAACTCAGAGTTATTAATAAACTTACCACATTTTGGTTAAAATATTTGTTCACAGGGAATATTAATTTTCCCCAAATGATTAGGGTTATACTATTCAAAAATGAACTTCACCAACAGACATTAATTTGGTTGAGTTTTTGAACATAGGTAATTCCACTGGGCAACGAAAGTTACTTAATACTCTTCCATCTTTCACAAGAGCAAAGAAAAGCAACTTCATTTTAAATGTTTAATTAGAATTAAAACCAAGTTTCATAATGATATACCACACTGCCAGCAAGTAATAAAGATAAACATCTTTGCACATTATCAACACTAAGAAACGCTGTCAAATTTTGCTTTGCTTACAGATTGCAGGAAGAAACTTCTAAAGTATTAAATGGCTTTTCAGATACCACTTTTGCGTTTGGAGGTGGTTTTTCTTTTTTTTTTAACAGCTTGTGGTTGGGGTCATTTGAGGCATTACAGTTTTGACGGTGACATTTCCTTATAATTGAGAGAAGTTTATGAGGTTCAGACATAATCTTGTGTGCCTTTAGCCAACATACTGTTCACATTTTGCGAGAAACTGCTGATGCAGTCTGATGAAACTGTTCCAGGGATGCCAAATCGCCAACAGATGTGCTTGTCTGCCAAGGGATTTCCCTCGGAATGTTCTAACTGTCTTCTATCTGCTTAGAGAAAGTTCATTTAAAATCTGTTAAAATGTATTAATGCACAGTGTCGCATTATACCTGGCTGTGGGCATGCTGGCAAAAGAGATGTTATGGAAAGATTTGCACTGGGGTATCTCACAAAAACTTAGAGGTCCATTCAAAGCAGAAGACTCCCCTGCCCCCAGCCTTCCGGGAGGGAGGGCTCATCCAGTCTGCATAACTTACATTGCATAATTTCATAGAGTATGAGAACAAAGAGGGGCTCATCTATTCCGCCACACCCATTTAAGATATGTTTGTTATTGACACTGCAGTCTAGAGAGATTAAGCAACTTGTCCATAGTCACATGGTCAGTTGTCCAGTGACAAACAATGTGGTCACTTGCAAACGCCCATTTGATTAAGAAAGCAAAAGGTAGTTCTTACCTGTCAGTCTTGCACAAAGGATGTGAGGCTCTGAGGGGGAGCAGAATACACTATCCCCCCCCCACCCCCCACCACCCCCACAAAATATACCACTTGGTATATAGATTATTTTGAGCTGAAGACAATCAACAGAGTCAGAAAGAGCTGTTTACCTTCCCCTTAACTGCCTAAAAGAATTTAGATAGAGGATCTGTACTAGGAAGAGAGCTAATATCAAAGATAACTTTTTATATTAGAAAGACTTCTCTGCAAGGCGTGGCTAACAGTTGTTTACCAAACATCTGCTCTTCTCATCTTCCTGTTATTCATCTTCCTCCCCTTTGAATTCCTAGATCCCTACTCCCTTCTCCTTAGCTCAGAAGGGCATATAAGTCTTAATTGTCTGCCTTTGGGTCTCACGTCTTTGGGGCTCCTGTATGTAGAAAATTTATTTTTCTTCTGTTAATCTGTTTTGTGTCAATTTAATTATTAGACCAACCAAAGAACCTAGAAGGGAAGAAGGGGAATGTTTTCAGCCCATACAACTCAAAGATTAGATCCTTTTGAGTATGGAGCTAAAACTTTAAATTATTACCAAATCAATGTTTTTGAAAATTTCTATCGTGACTATTATGCAGGAATCTAATTTCAAAAACTTCATTAGAGTTACAAAC
This sequence comes from Eschrichtius robustus, assembly GCF_028021215.1. Lineage (NCBI taxonomy): Eukaryota > Metazoa > Chordata > Mammalia > Artiodactyla > Eschrichtiidae > Eschrichtius > Eschrichtius robustus. Next base: position 29,163,158 of record NC_090835.1, on the reverse strand, counting down.
TTAACCATTAAGAGAAGGATTAACATGACTTTCTTTAGTGAATTAAAATTGACTTCTGGGTGTTGATACAAGGGTAAGACAATATCACAATAACTGTACCTTCAAGGAAGTAAAATGCTAACTTCTTTAGTTAAACAAAGACAAGGGAAAAAAAAGGAATGCAATACTCAAAGTCTGAATGAAACCAGTATATATACTCATTGCTGGATTAATGTGAATGTTCATCTGCCAACTGAAAAGTATAATGAACAGCTATTGTTCCTGCCTATCTAAACTCCCTTTAGGGTTGGATTTCTCCACCCCAGCACTATTGACATTTTGCATCAGATAAATTCCAGGTTGTGGAGTGCTATCCTTTGCATTGTAGATATTTATGCCCTCCACTCATTAGACGCCAGTAGCATCACCTCTCCAGTCATGACAGCCAAAAAGGTCTCCAGATGTTGCTAAATGTCTCCAGGTGGTGGTGGGTGGCAAGGGGACAAATCAATCCCTGGTGAGAACCACTGCTTTAAGGGAAAACCCCTCCTTGCTGCACTGGCCGGCCTGCCATTCACATCACATGCCCAGTAGTTACTTAGACCTCAGTAATCTCCTGGCCAGGGCCTTCCCAATGTCCACCAATCTGTCCTGCTGAGGGCACCAGTTGCCAGCTCTTCATCTCCAGAACTTGTTCTTTAATCCCATATTCTACCCAGCATCCCCTCAAACCTCATTTCTTTTTTTTCCTACCTAAGTTATGCAAAGCATACAACTATAACAACCAAGGAAATCTACCTGATAAAAAGCTAAGTAGATGGGCTTCCCTGGTGGCACAGTGGTTAAGAATCCACCTGCCAATGCAGGGGACACAGATTCGGGCCCTGGCTGGGGAAGATGCCACATGCTGCGGAGCAGCTCAGCCCGTGCGCCACAACTACTGAGCCTGCGTTCTAGAGCCCACGAGCCACAACTGCTGAGCCTGCATGCTGCAGCTACGAAAGCCTGCGGGCCCTAGAGCCTGCGCTCCGCAACAAGAGAAGCCACCTCAATGAGAAGCCCGCACACCGCAATGGAGAGTAGCCCCCGCTCACCACAACTAGAGAAAAGCCCGCCCACAGCAACGAAGACCCAATGCAGGCAAAAATAAAATAAATTTTTTAAAAAAAGCTAAGTAGGGCTTCCCTGGTGGCGCAGTGGTTAAGAATCTGCCTGCCAATGCAGGGGACACGGGTTCGAGCCCTGGTCTGGGAAGATCTCACATGCCGCGGAGCAACTCAGCCCGTGAGCCACAACTACTGGGCCTGCGCGTCTGGAGCCTGTGCTCCGCAACAGGAGAGGCCGCGAAAGTGAGAGGCCCGTGCACCACGATGAAGAGTGGCCCCCGCTCGCCACAGCTGGAGAAAGCCCGCACACAAAAACGAAGACCCAACACAGCCAAAAATAAATAAATAAATAAATTTATTTAAAAAAAAAGCTAAGTAGAAAATAATTGTTTTCATTCATGTTGGTAAAAAAAACAATTAATGTATTTGTTGTATATTAATAGTAGAATAAGGCAGGAACATAGACTCACACCCCCCCCCCATAACAAACTAACAAAAATAGTACGGAAATAGCATTTTTAAAGGCTAAAATTTTACCAGCAGCTATAAAACCAGCAAAGTGCTATAAGCTGATGCTAGAAATTTTTAAACTATAAGCTAAGAAAAGAAAATGAAGTTCTAATAAAGTTATCTCCTTAATTCTTCCTACCCCAGCCCTACATACACCTAGAGGCAACACAAAAGAAAGAAAATAGACAGAATTCTAAGAATTCTCAAAAATACCCTAAAATTTGTAAAGGTACAGACGGAGAGAAGGGGAGTGATTAGAAAACCTGGACAAATTCAAGGAATACAGCTTTATTACAGAAGCTCCTACATATCATTTTAAGACCTTATCAGGAGGATTGGGCCAAGCGTTTCTGGAGCTAAGGGACGACTGTGGCTCTGAGGTAGGCCTGGAGATATAAAGATAAACAAAACAAAACAAAAGAAAAAAACCTGGTTCTTGCCTGGCACACAGTTCAATGGAGGAGTAGACATAAGAAGAAACAAATATGGCACAGTGTATGAAATAACATAATAACATACATGTTTTTACAAGAATAATCTTCTGGCCAAAGTTTCTTCCAGGCAGTGACACTGATGAGTAGAATAGATGAGACATCATGGATTGGAAGAAATACTTGACTTATTATCCACATCAACAAAGCACATGGAGAAACAATAGGAGAGGAGATTAACAGCGCCGCTTAAAGGAGCTCCAGAGACGGGTGCGAGCCGCAACTATCAGCGCGGACCCCAGAGACAGGCATGAGACGCTAAGGCTGCTGCTGCAGCCACCAGAAGCCTGTGTGCGAGCACAGGTCACTATCCACACCTCCCCTCCCGGAAGCCTGTGCAGCCGCCACTGCCAGGGTCCCATGATACAGGGACAACTTCCCAGGGAGAACGCATGGCGCACCTCAGGCTGGTGCAACGTCACGCCGACCTCTGCCGCCGCAGGGTTGCCCCGCATCCGTACCAATCCCTCCAGCCGGCCTGAGTGAGCCAGAGCCCCCGAATCAGCTGCTCCTTTAACCCCGTCCTGTCTGAGCGAAGAACAGACGCCCTCAGGCAACCTACACGCAGAGGCGGGTCCATATCCAAAGCTGAACCCCAGGAGCTGTGTGGAAAAGGAAGAGAAAGGGAAATTTCTCCCAGTAGCCTCAGGAACAGAGGATTAAATCTCCACAATCAACTTGATGTACCCTGCATCTGTGGAATACCTGAATAGACAATGAATCATCCCAAACTGAGGAGGTGGACTTTGGAAGCAAAGTCAAAAATATATATATTTTTCCCTTTCTCTCTTTTTGTGAGTGTGTATGTGTATGTGTATGTGTATGCTTCTGTGTGTGATTTTGTCTGTATAGCTTTGCTTTTACCATTTGTCCTAGGGTTCTGTCTGTCCTTTTTAAAAATTTTTTCTTAATTATTTTTTATTTTTTATTTTAATAACTTTATTTTGTTTTATTTTACTTTATTTTATCTCCTTTCTTTCTATTTTTTCTCCCTTTAATTCTGAGCCATGTTGATGAAAGGCTCTTGGTGCTCCAGCCAGGCTTCAGGGCTGTGCCTCCGAGGGGGGAGAGCCAAGTTCAGGACACTGGTCCACAAGAGACCTCCCAGCTCCACGTGATATCAAACGGCAAAAATCTCCCAGAGATCTCCATCTCAACCCCAAGACCAAGCTTCACTCAACGACCAGCAAGCTACAGTGCTGGACACCCTATGCCAAACAACTAGCAAGACAGGAACACAACCCCATCCATTAGCAGAGAGGCTGCCTAAAATCATAATAAGGCCACAGACACCCCAACACACACCACCAGAAGTGGACCTGCCCACCAGAAAGACAAGATCTAGCCTCACCCACCAGAACACAGGCACTAGTCCCCTCCACCAGGAAGCCTACACCACCCACTGAACCAACCTTAGCCACTGGGAGCAGACACCAAAAACAACGGGAACTACGAACCTGCAGCCTGCGAAAAGGAGACCCCAAACACAGTAAGTTAAGCAAAATGAGAAGACAGAAAAACACACAGCAGATGAAGGAGCAAGGCATAAACCCACCAGACCTAACAAATGAAGAAGAAATAGGCAGTCTACCGGAAAAAGAATTCAGAATAATGATAGTAAAGATGATCCAAAATCTTGGAAATAGAATAAATATATGAAACGTAAAACAAGGTCCTAGAAGAACTAAAGAGCAAACAATCAGTGATGAACAACACCATAAATGAAATTTAAAATTCTCTACAAGGGATCAATAGCAGAATAACTGAGGTAGAAGAACGGATAAGTAACCTGGAAGATAAAATAGTGGAAATAACTACTGCACAGCAGAATAAAGAAAAAAGAATGAAAAGAAGTGAGGACAGTCTCAGAGACCTCTGGAACAACATTAAATGCACCAACATTCGAATTATAGGGGTCCCAGAAGAAGAAGAGAAACAGAAAGGGACTGAGAAAATATTTGAAGAGATTATAGTTGAAAACTTCCCTAATATGGGAAAGGAAATAATCAAGTCTAGGAAGCACACAAAGTCCCATACAGGATAAATCCAAGGAGAAACACGCCAAGACACATTAATCCCAGTATCAAGAATTAATTACAAAGAAAAAATATTAAAAGCAGCAAGGGAAAAACAACAAAAAACACAAAAGGGAATCCACATAAGGTTAACAGCTAATCTTTCAGCAGAAACTCTGCAAGGCAGAAGGGAGTGGCAGGACATATTTAAAGTGATGAAGGAGAAAAACCTAAAACCAAGATTACTCTACCCAGCAAGGATCTCATTCAGATTTGATGGAGAAATTAAAACCTTTACAGACAAGCAAAAGCTAAGAGAATTCAGCACCACCAAACCAGCTTTACAACAATGCTAAAGGAACTTCTCTATGCAGGAAACACAGGAGAAGGAAAAGACCTACAAAAACAAACCCAAAACAATTAAGAAAATGGTAATACGAACATACATATCGATAATTACCTTAAATGTAAACGGATTAAATGCTCCAACCAAAAGACATAGATTGGCTGAATGGATTAAAAAACAAGATCCGTATATATGCTGTCTACAAGATACCCACTTCAGACCTAGGGACACACACAGACTGAAAGTGAGGGGATGGAGAAAGATATTCCATGCAAATGGAAATCAAAAGAAAGCTGGAGTAGCAATTCTCATATCAGACAAAATAGACTTTAAAACAAAGACTATTACAAGAGACAAAGAAGGACACTATATAATGATCAAGGGATTGACCCAAGAAGAAGATATAACAATTGTAAATATTTACGCACCCAACATAGGAGCACCCCAATACATAAGGCAAATACTAACAGCCATAAAAGGGGAAATTGACAGTAACACAATCATAGTAGGGGACTTTAACACCCCACTTTCACCAATGGACAGATCATCCAAAATGAAAATAAATGAGGAAAAACAAGCTTTAAATGATACATTAAACAAGATGGACTTAATTGATATTTATAGGACATTCCATCCAAAAACAACAGAACACACATTCTTCTCAAGTGCTCATGGAACATTCTCCAGGATAGATCATATCTTGGGTCACAAATCAAGCCTTGGTAAATTTAAGAAAATTGAAATCGTATCAAGTATCTTTTCCGACCACAATGCTATGAGACTAGATATCAATTACAGGAAAAACTCTGTAAAAATATAAACACATGGAGGTTAAACAATACACTACTTAATAACCAACAGATCACTGAAGAAATCAAAGAGGAAATCAAAAAATACCTAGAAACAAATGACAATGAAAACACGACGACCCAAAACCTATGAGATGCAGCAAAAGCAGTTCTAAGAGGGAAGTTTAAAGCAATACAATCCTACCTTAAGAAACAAGAAGCATCGCAAATAAACAACTTAACCTTACACCTAAAGCAATTAGAGAAAGAAGAATAAAAAACCCCCAAAGTTAGCAGAAGGAAAGAAATCATAAAGATCAGATCATAAAAAAATGAAAAAGAAAGGAAGGAAATGATAGCAAAGATCAATAAAACTAAAAGCTGGTTCTTTGAGAAGATAAACAAAATTGATAAACCATTAGCCAGACTCATCAAGAAAACAAGGTAGAAGACTCAAATCAATATAATTAGAAATGAAAAAGGAGAAGTAACAACTGACACTACAGAAATACAAAGGATCATGAGAGATTACTACAAGCAACTCTATGGCAATAAAATGGACAACCTGGAAGAAATGGACAAATTCTTAGCAATGCACAACCTTCTGAGACTGAACCAGGAAGAAACAGAAAATATGAACAGACCAATCACAAGCACTGAAATTGAAACTGTGATTAAAAATCTTCCAACAAACAAAAGCCTGGGATGAGATGGCTTCACAGGAGAATTCTATCAAACATTTAGAGAAGAGCTAACACCTATCCTTCTCAAACTCTTCCAAAATATAGCTGCGGGAGGCACACTCCCAAACTCATTCTACGAGGCCACCATCACCCTGATACCAAAACCAGACAAAGATGTCACAAAGAAAGAAAACTACAGGCCAATATCACTGATGAACATAGATGCAAAAATCCTCAACAAAATACTAGCAAACAGAACCCAACAGCACACTAAAAGGATCATACACCATGATCAAGTGGGGTTTATCCCAGGAATGCTAGGATTCTTCACTATATGCAAATGAGTCAATGGGATACACCATATTAACAAATTGAAGGAGAAAAACCATATGATCATCTCAATAGATTCAGAGAAAGCTTTTGACAAAATTCAACACCCATTTATGATAAAAACCTTCCAGAAAGTAGGCATAGAGGGAACTTTCCTCAACATAATAAAGGTCATATATGACAAACCCACAGCCAACATCGTCCTCAATGGTGAAAAACTGAAACCATTTCCACTAAGACCAGGAACAAGACAAGGTTGCCCACTCTCACCACTATTATTCAACATAGTTTTCGAAGTTTTAGCCACAGCAATCAGAGAAGAAAAAGAAATAAAAGGAATCCAAATCAGAAAAGAAGAAGTAAAGCTGTCACTGTTTGCAGATGACATGATACTATACATAGAGAATCCTAAAGATGCTACCCGAAAACCTCTAGAACTAATCAGTGAATTTGGTAAGGTAGCAGGATACAAAATTAATGCACAGAAATCTCTGGCATTCCTATACACTAATGATGAAAACTCTGAAAGTGAAATTAAGAAAACACTCCCATTTACCACTGCAACAAAAAGAATAAAATATCTAGGAATAAACCTACCTAAGGAGACAAAAGACCTGTATGCAGAGAATTATAAGACACTGATGAAAGAAATTAAAGATGATACCAACAGATGGAGAGATATACCATGTTCTTGGATTGGAAGAATCAATATTGTGAAAATGACTCTACTACCCAAAGCAATCTACAGATTCAAAGCAATCCCTATCAAACTACCACTGGCATTTTTCACAGAACAAAAAATTTCACACTTTGTATGGAAACACAAAAGACCCCGAATAGCCAAAGCAATCTTGAGAAAGAAAAACAGAGCTGGAGGAATCAGGCTCCCTGACTTCAGACTATACTACAAAGGTATAGTGATCAAGACAGTATGGTACTGGCACAAAAACAGAAACATAGATCAATGGAACAGGATAGAAATCTCAGAGAGAAACCCACGCACCGATGGTCACCTTATCTTTGATAAAGGAGGCAAGAATATACAGTGGAGAAAAGACAGCCTCTTCAATAAGTGGTGCTGGGAAAACTGGACAGCTACATGTAAAAGAATGAAATTAGAACAGTCCCTAACACCATGCACAAAAATAAACTCAAAATGGATTAAATACCTAAATGTAAGGCCAGACACTATCAAACTCTTAGAGGAAAACATAGGCAGAACACTCTATGACATAAATCACAGCAAGATCCTTTTTGACCCAGCTCCTAGAGAAATGGAAATAAAAACAAATATAAACAAATGGGACCTAATGAAACTTAAAAGCTTTTGCACAGCAAAGGAAACCATAAACAAGACCAAAAGACAACCCTCAGAATGGGAGAAAATATTTGCAAATGAAGCAACTGACAAAGGATTAATCTCCAAAATTTACAAGCAGCTCATGCAGCTCAATATCAAAGAAACAAACAACCCAATGCAAAAATAAGCAGGAGACCTAAATAGACATTTCTCCAAAGAAGATATACAGATTGCCAACAAACACATGAAAGAATGCTCAACATCATTAATCATTAGAGAAATGCAAATCAAAACTACAATGAGATATCATCTCACACCGGCCAGAATGGCCATCATCAAAAAATCTAGAAACAATAAATGCTGAAGAGGGTGTGTAGAAAAGGGAACTCTCATACACTGTTGGTGGGAATGTAAATTGATACAGCCACTATGGAGAACAGTATGGAGGTTCCTTAAAAAACTAAAAATAGAGCTACCATACGACCCAGCAATCCCACTACTGAGCATATACCCTGAGAAAACCATAATTCAAAGAGAGTCATGTACCAGAATGTTCACTGCAGCTCTATTTACAATAGCCAGGACATGGAAGCAACCTAAGTGTCCATCAATGGATGAATGGATAAAGAAGATGTGGCACATATATACAATGGAATATTACTCAGCCATAAAAGGAAACGAAATTGAGTTATTTGTAGTGAGGTGGATGGACCTAGAGTCTGTCATACAGAGTGAAGTAAGTCAGAAAGAGAAAAACAAATACAGTATGCTAACACATATATATGGAATCTAAGAAAAAAAAATGGTCATGAAGAATCTAGGGGCAAGATGGGAATAAAGACACAGACCTACTAGAGAATGGACTTGAGGATGTGGGGAGGGGGAAGGGTAAGCTGTGACAAAGTGAGAGAGTGGCATGGACATATATACACTACCAAACGTAAAATAGATAGCTAGTGGGAAGCAGCCACATAGCACAGGGAGATCAGCTCGGTGCTTTGTGACCACCTAGAGGGGTGGGATAGGGAGGGTGGGAGGGAGGGAGAAGCAAGAGGGAAGAGATATGGGAACGTATGTATATGTACAACTGATTCACTTTGTTATAAAGCAGAAACTAACACACCATTGTAAAGCAATTATACTCCAATAAAGATGTTAAAAAAAAAAAAAAAAGACTTTATCAGGACCGCCAGTACATACTATAGATGTTCCTTTTATGAAAAGATGCCCCCTCTGGGCAGATCAATTAGAAAGTGGCATCCCCTCCTCTGGGCTGAGGCAGCCCTGCACCAGGCACACTCTTTGTGAGCAGAGTGAAGACTGGAGTTTAGTCTCTACTCAACCCCCTCAACCAGGTGTCCTTTTGCAGCAACACCCTGCAGGACATTTCATGGCAGCTCTGTCAACACAGGCAGGAAGGAACACGGGAACTTGCTGATTTGCAGCGCAACATGGCCGGTGAGGGAATGTGTTAAAGCCCAAACGAGTGGAACAATCCTGGTTGAGGAATAGGCCCAGGGACAGGATACTTAATAGGATCTCATAAGATAGAGCAGGGCTCGGGTCCCCCCCGCATGAACTGTGCTCTGCTCCACCACAGCTTTCCTGTCCCACATCTCTACAATGTTTATTGCAGTGGCTTTCAAGTTTTAAAATGCACCAGAATCACCTGGAAAGCTTATGGAAACAAAGATTACTGGGACTCATCTCCAGAGTTTCTGACTTAATTAGGGTGAGTTGGGGTCCAAGAATTCCCTTCATTAATTGATGCTGCTGGTCCCAGGCCCACACTGTGAAAATCAATCTTTAGAAAAACAGGTAGAAAACAGCATCCAGTTCTCAAACTATGGCTCAGAATGGGGAAGACAAACTAGTCCCAAATAATTTGAAAAGGGATCAAGGAAGATCCACTCACATCACTTCAGAAGAAAAAGAAGAAAAGAAAAAACAGAAACATACCTATCTTAATAGTGAAAGGGACAAAAAGAGAAGGCATGACCACTATGCAGACATACTATGTGATGGAGGGGATGGACAGGTGAGGGTGGAGAGGAATATAACACACAGGACAGATGAAGAACTCAGTTGGAAGAAAATATAACCCAAGGAACAGAAACAAATACCCAATGAGTATTCTTTAATATTAAAGAGCTTAATAAGAATATTCAATAGAAGTTCAAAGTGGAGAATGTACAAGGAAATTCCAGAGCTAAGGACACACTGAAAAATATTATGTACCACTGAAGATCTCTTAAGTAAATTAAAAACAGAACTAGAAAAAAGTCAAAGCTAAAAACCAAATTAACAGAATGATAGAGAAATTCAAAATAATTATAATGAATACTTAAGGAAAAGGCAAGGAACTTGTTAAAGCAAACAGAAAGCACATTAAAGTGGAAGACAGATAAAGGAACCCAACAAAAATATTATTGGTGTCCCCTGAAACAGTGGACCAGAAAAAGAAAATTGAGTTATCACATAGAAATATTTCCCTAGAAGAGAAAGGACTAAATACACAGATGAAAATGACACATAATACTGAGAAAAAATGAAACGATCAGCATTAAAATATCCTAATTAACCTATTACACATCAAGATAAAACTAGAGTTATTCCAGCAACTAAGAAAAAGAAAGCAAGTCAACTCCAATAGGGAAAAAGAATCAGCCTGGCCTCATACTTTCCACAGCAACATCCAGTCTCTGAAAATCATGCAGCAAAATTTGTAACCTTCAGAGGGAAAGAAAAGGTGTCCTGAGAATGCCATATCAGCCAAGTTGTTACTCAAGTATAAAAGCAGGAGGCAAATATTCTGAAAAGTGAAAAACCTAAGAAAATATAACCCTCACGAGACTTCCTTAGAAAAAAATCTTCATGAAGAAAGTTATCCAACCAAGAGAAAAGTCAAAATAAATAATTCTGGGATGTACAAACCACGGTAACAAGACTAGTAATGAGCAGTGGATCCAAATAAAAATAGAACCAGAACTAAACAAATGGGAGAATTACATTTGCAAAACAATGAGGATGCTATAAACCCATCAGAGTAAATATAATGTAAGCAACAAAACTGGAAGGTAGTGAGAGAGGAAGTTGGAAGAAAGGAATTACTTCTGAGTTACTCCCATTCTTACTATCTATCTATTTTTCTATCTTCCTGTCTGTATATGTACATTAGGAGATGCTCTTCAACTATTCACAGTGAATATTTCTGGGAGTTAGGATTTAGGATGATGTTTCTTTTTTATAATTTTCTGAATTGCTTACATTTTCAATGATGAGCATAAGTTACTTATAAAAACAGAGAATCATCACTCTAAAATGAATACGTAAAATATGATGCTACTTTTCTGACTTACTGAGTATAAGTGAATTTTTTCTGACCATACATCTTGAAGTACCTCTGAATAAAGCATCATTCTGAAAATTCATCCTCACTGTAAAGTACCCTAGAAGGAAATGGTATACAAGAATAAACAGAATGGAGCCAAGGCAAAATTACCTTGGAAGATGCTGTGTTTTATTTTCTTAAACAAATCTCTGGCTTCTGCTCCTGTAACTAGCAGTATCTAACGTTACTGAGTGCCTACAATGTGCTAGTCAATATGTTAACATACTTTATAAATATTTCATTATTTAATCCACAAAGTAACTATACGGTGATCCTAGTAATAATGATGATGATGAGAGTAACAGAAGCTCAGATTTATCGAGTGCCTACTATGTGCTTGACGCTGTTCCAAGTGATTTGTATGTAGCAACAATTTTAAGTGGGACGTCCTTATCACCATAGGAGCCATTGGTTAGTAGAAGAGAAAACCATCAAGGTTAGCTTTTAGAAAAACAGGATTTACATTAGTATATGTATTTAAAGAAACTGCACGGGTAAACCTGACCTTGTGTGGAGAGAAAACACAAAGAAAGAAAGTTGGCAGAATTATGGAACTAATTGAATACTGTTGGCCACAAAAGTGAGAGGAATCAAGACTATAGTAGGACTCTGACACTGTAGGTACAAAAACGTTGGTCAACTTCTGGTTGTCCTGGAAACAGGATTCCAATAATTACAATGAGAAAAAACCACATGCTAATAAAGAAAACAGTAATTAGAGTTGGGGCCACACAGAGAGACCAATTCCATCTTAGGAGACAATCCAAAAGGAGCTTAAGATGTATTTTTGCCACAAATAATTAAGTCCTGAAGGGGAAGAATTTGGTTTAAGTATGAAAGGGTCAGGTTAAAATGACATGCACAAGAGTACTGCTATTCTGAGTGTTGCTTCTCCTAGCAGCTCTGACCAAGTAAGTGCAGGTAGCAAATTATAGAGGTACATATAGCCCTATTCCACTCATCAGCTTCTCCTCCTGGTAGGAAGCAGCACAGACTAGGAAACAAGGAGGGGCATGCCTTTGGTGTCCTATGTGATGAGCCAAAGGATTGAGGAGACCTCTGCTCACTCTCCCTCCCCCTACTATTGCCCAGGAGGTCTGGATCTATGCAGGGTGGAGAATAAATCAAGAACCAACAAGTTCATTTAATCCTCACAACATCCTTAGGAATTACATTGTTATCATCATCCCCATTTCACAGATTTCACAGTTACTGGGAGGAACAGTAATCAGAGGGTAAGTAATCTATCCGCAGTCTATTTGAAACAAGAGCTTTCTGACTTTATTCAGACTCCCCTCTGTTTTCCTGTGATTCCTCCCTTCTCTAAAACTTTCTAGGTGTTTTTGTTGTTGTTGTAGGATTTCTATTCTTTTGTATGTACCTTTGTTCATATCTAAAGTAAGGATTCTGTACTCAAACACACACACACACACACACACAATAACACACACAATAAACAAGAAAGAAAGATGATTTTCCCCCAACAGTCATGTCCATAAATTGAAAGCTTAGGCTATATAGCTTAATATGGTTTGGTGTGGTTCAGTTCTAGGGAGCTGGCTTTGTAAATTAAAGGTGTGATCTCTTGAAACCACTAGGATAAAAGTGATTTGAAATCATACTACTGACAGTCATAATAGAAACAAATGCCTACTTACCACTCACAGCTCAACTCTTTTGAGAACAAATCAATAGAGTGAAATGCTTTCAGCTTCTCAGAGAAAGGTTCCACCTGACAGATACCAGGAGATCAAATATTCACACTGCTTAGGACCAAGAAGTGTATGGATTAGGACATGTTTGAGAAGGCAGTGGGAGAAGACACAGTATAGAACCCAACCGTGTGAGGCCTCTGGTCGCTATTCCTTTATTTATCTTTCAATTTGTTCATCTCCTTGTCCCTATGCTGTGTGTTTAAACTCCAGTAATAAAAGACAAGGTCCCTGCATCAAGGAGCTCTTGGTCCAGTGGGAAACAGTATGATTTTTATTTATGTTCTGCTACAGATGTGCACAGAGGTGCTATGGAAACACAATGAAGGGGCACCTATTTTTGCCTAGGGGAGTTTTGAGGAGGTTGCCTGAAGTAGAGTTTAGAAACTTTCACAGGAGATGGGAGAGAATGAGAGAGAAAATGGTAAGGAATTCCAAGATTTGGGGCATATGAATTTTTTATATGATATACATTTGGTCACTCTATTCCAGATAAAAACACGCAAATGGAAGCCACTCCTAGATATCATCCTTGAAAGCTGAGGATGTTATTACCCAAGTTTACCTGGCTATCTTTAAGGAGGCCCAAGCCCACATCTCTCAGGGATGATATTTTTCTTGCCCATGAGTGTTACTGGAGTCAGAGGGACCAAGTCTTTCTACCTAGTTTCTTGCTCAATGAACAATCCTCCTTTATGATGTCCCTAATGAATATTCATCCAATTTCTGTAGTAAATATTGCTTGCTAATTTTTGGCTCCTCAGCCCCTGTTCCCTTTTTGTAACAGCATCCTGATTCCTTTGGTGGGAATTTCCCCCATACTGTAGGCAGTCTTTGTAGGATAGTAAATTAGGTGCCCTACCATTCCACTACAGAATTTGAAAGGATCCCTGGAGACCTCTGGTAGATGTTCTGCTGTCCCACACCATATGGACAAAGAATGAGCATGTAACCTAAGCTCAGCCAACTGGCCATTCTCTAACAGGACTAAGTCCTAAGTAGGGTGACACACCACTCAGTCATTCATTCATTACTACAGTGGCACCTCAATAGCCAAGTAGACTCAATCTTGACTCCTCTCTTATTTCTAAGCCTGGTCCTTCCTCCTCCCATCTTGATTCTGTTAATTCCCAGATAGCCTTCTAATAATTTTTTTAAACGTATGTTAGCTCAAGTTGATCTCTGTTACTTGCTTCCAAAGAAACTTAATTCAGCTTAAATCCTTCCACTAACGGGAATATCACTGCTTTGTGGGGCTTATCATTCCACCAGTAGACGTCTGCGATTGCTGCAAAGTTATTAATTCAAGCTAAAATCAGCTTCCCTATTACTAGGGTCTATCGTCAGGAACTAGAAAGAATAAATTTTAGTCCCTCTTCCTTATGACAGCCACTTTCATATCCGATGACCGTAAATAATCACCAATTACCACACCACAAAAGCCAAGTCACCCTTTCTCAAGTTGGAAACCACCAGCATTTCTTCTAACGTGATGTAAATACCAAGACCACAGAAATAGGAGCCTTGGATTGCTTTTGTTTGTTTGTTTAAATATTTATTTATTTATTTATTTATTTATTTGGCTGCGATGGGTCTTAGTTGCGGCATGCGGGATCTTCCTTTGTGGCACTCGGGCTTAGTTGCCCCATGGCATGTGGGATCTTAGTTCCCTGACCAGGGATCGAACCCACGTCCCCTGCATTGGAGGGTGGATTCTTAACCACTGGACCACCAGGGAAGTCCCAGGAGCCTTGGATTGCTGACGGACATCTTTCTCATTTTCATGGGTGCCCAGGGAGGTAAGAAGTCACTTCCTCAGTGAGTCTCCTTGGAAGAGGGCACTTTCATGTTCATTGTCTTCAAGGGTGGTTGAACGGTAGAATTCTTTTGTAGGATGCAGAAGGCTTTCTTACCAAATATCTGTTAGTATCTCTATATTCCTCTCCAGTCTGCCCCCAATTAAAAGTACATTATCTTCTCTACTGAAGTTGGGATAATTGGTGGTTATTTTCAGAGCAACTCATCAGGATGATAGAGATTGATTATATTTAATTGAGGTAGCAGAGGTGTTGAGCATTCACTGGGCACTGAGTAAATGCTGCAAGGATTACAATTTCCCAAACCACGTGTCTGATAAACATCACGTCTTCAATATTTCCAAAGTCACTCCTCCCCCATCCAATCATTCCTCCTTCTCACTCTAACATTCAGTCTAACTACAAGTTTATCTGTACACATTCCACTAGTTTAGAAAAACATTTGTCTGAAAACTATACTCTTGAGTAGTAGGTCAGAAACCTAAATTCCTGTGAACATCAGAAGAGAAACAGAAAGGATGGGGAGAGAAGAGTCCTATTCTCTTCTTCTCCTCTGGTCTAACACTCAAGCAGCTTATCTGCCTCCAGTCAAGGCTTCTCTCCTCCTGCTTCCATCGCCTTTGTATCTTCTCATGGTGAGTGAGGGTTAAGGGCAAGTGATTCCCCCATTTCAGGGACAAAGGGATTCCACTTAGTGTACTCTGCTTTCTTGTGATGGAGCTTTCAGAGGTGCACAGGGCAGTGTCCATCTCTCTCTTGTCTGCTCATGCAGTGGGTAAATCAATCAGTGTCTCTCTCTCTGTCTCTCTCTACACTCTTCATTTCCAGTGGCCGCCAGCCCTGAGGATAATGCCCCAGCCTGAGCAGGCCTCAGGCAAGCAGCTTGAACCAACACCAACCAGAAGTGAACACACGCTATCCCTCTCTGGCTCCATTTCCTCTAGTGCTATGGGTGTTCTCCATCGATGGCCCCTCTCACTGCTCAGGTGAGATTTGACTCCTAATTAGGGCAGAAGAGAATGTGTCTGTTCTGGATCCAGGCCACTGAAGCTACTTTAATGCAGGTAAAAGAATACACCAAAGGTTCAGTCCAGCTCTCCAGGGTTCTCATAGGTGCAATGGTCCTTCTTAGGACCAGCTAATAACAAAGGATGACTTAGCTTTCCTTTGGCCTCATGTGTGTGTGTGTGTGTGTGTGTGTGTGTTTTCCAGGAAGAAAAAGAGTTGGGCCAAGTAGGAACTGGACCTGATATTATAACAATATCACAAGCTCATCCTCCATCCCATTGCCACATACCAAATTTATTCTTTAGGCTGATTAAAAAAAAATGTCATACAAAAGAAAAAATAAATCCTAAATGATGTACATCCTTATTTGGCTTTGCAATTCAGTGAGAATCACATAAACAGAGAGACCAGTGCTGAATATTTAGGTGACACATGAATAGATAAGACTTTAAAGGAATGGGCTGATGATGCAGTGAAAACCATGATGGAAGTGGTTTTTTAATGCTAAAATAACCATTTTTCTTCATGTTTTAATATTTCATAAATGAAGGTTCTTTTCCAGTGATGTGCATATTTAATGTAGAGATTTAAAAATTCTCTAATAACTACATTATTGGTATATTTTATAATTCATGTTATCACAGAACTAATAAAATTTGGTAAATTCTATCCTCTGACCTCTGTACCAGAAACCAGAATGGCATAAATCCATCCAGGGAAGCCTTCACAAGTTTGAAATATTTTTCCTTCTTTTGGTGAAATTTTCTCCCACGCAGCTTTTAGAAGGTGCTCATCGTGGCCTATGAGAGAGAGGAATGTCCTGACTGACAATAGCGGTAAGTAAAGTATGTTGGATTCTTTCACCTTATCCCCCTCCTTGAAAATTATGGGCCTGTTCCTGCCAGGTTTGAGTTTATGCCTGGAGGAGAGAACAAAACTGTGTCCTCGACAGGCAGGCTTGCTCCTAAGAGAGGAGAGGAAGAAAGGAGCAGGGGAATAGGCTCCCTAATACTGACCCACAGAATTAAATACACTCACTCGCCAGCAGCTCTGGTCTGGAGCAAATATTTCCTTGTGTCATCTTTGAAATATTCCTATAAGCTGGCCAAGACACAGTAAAAGCTAGACATGATATAGAGAGTGAACAGCAGGTCTAAAACAGGAGCCTTGCTTTCCCACCACCAGCCTAGGGCTGGTTGTATTGGACAACTGGTTCCTACAGGTAGGGCACACACCACCAGGAACACACAGCAGAGGACTCTAGGCGCCACACAGACCTGGTATTAAATAACTGAATCACGTGGTGAGAAATGTATTTCTGTTTAAATTCCTGTCCAATCCTTTTTATTATATCAAGGAGCAAGTCTCAATGTGTTGCCACCTGTCTTAATCCGATAATACTTGTGAATCTCCTCATTAACAAAGGGAGAATAGGCCTCAGGTTCAGAGCCATCATCAGGCAACAGCATCTACCTTGAGTAAATCTGTGATAATTTAATTTCACTGAGTATTTTTATGTTTCCCTTCTCTTCATGGTAGGTGGCATCGTTTTCCATTTAAAATGGTGCAGAGTTTCCTTTAAAAACAAAGTTACGTTTTAAAAGTAAGTCAATTCAAAGAAATATTAAATATATTAAATATATATTAATATATTAATGCCATATCAGGTCATACACAGATATGGCAACACTGTATAAGGGGCACATGGATAGACTGTTATGCCACTTTAAAGACTGATGCACAATTAATTAGATCTTGTTGCTTCCAAACCTACTCAAAAGAAAATAGTATTCTACCCAATAGGTGTGTAAACTCAAGCCTTTCCCATATGTGGGAAGCATTAATATGTCCATCATTGGTAATCCAAAAAATCCACCAGCACTGCTTTTATCCTGGTATTGCATATGGCTCCCGACTCCCTTCCATGGAATTCAACTTTTTGCTTCTTATGGAAGAGCATTTTTCATGATTCTGTCCACTCAGCTCAGGGAGGTACCACCCTGCCCCACATATAGCACACCCATTCATTTCTACCTAGGCACCCTGTTTATGCTTTACCCCCAGCTGGATGTGCTTCAAAGGTCTCACTTCTTAGGTGCCAAGCTGGGTAAAGCTTCTAACTCTCCTTGTACCAAGCCCAGAGTTCTTGCTACCAGAACAACACTGACTGTATACACAAAGCACATATATATAATAAAGAACTTTATTCCAAGACTTTGTTTGCAGAAGGAAGAGCAGACTGATTGAATACATTGTTCTGTGCTGATTTTAATTGTTGCTATAATCTGATCTGTCTCTAACCAGCTAATTGGCATTTAATCGGTTGCTTTAATTTTATGACAAAGCAGCTAGAATGCAGCTGTAGCTAGACACCACACAAGTAAATAAAATGCATTATTATTTTTATTATATTTATGCATATGAGTTTTATTCTACTTGTGTCAAAACTATACTCACTTTCACTCCCCTAGTAATTTGTTTGTATTAAGCCATTACTGTGCATTTGCATGGTGAGAACAGTTAGAAATGTCTATTGCCAAGTTTAAGTTACATGAAAAGTTTTGAGCTGTACTCACCTTCATCTGTCAAATAATCTTGTGATTCATTTAAATATTTATCCAGTGCTTCAATTACTGACATTGTTTCTATTAATTAAAGATATTGGAGTTCAATTCCAAGGAATAAGTAAACACAGAAGTAAAAACAACAGAACAAATTCAAATGCACACAAAAAGAATCTGACCTGATTGCCCTGAAATACAATTCCATGCTAGAGTTTCCACACAATTCCCTGTAGAATGAGGCATAACAGCATTAATAAAATTCTGAGTGTTTTAGGAGACTTTGAATATGGGTACAATAGGTTCCAGAGTCCTGTGTAAGTATTTGAACAACTTGACCTTATTTCAGTTTCTTGAGAGAACTATTAGGGACAGTCACAGAATCAACATGAAAAATTATTAAGGACCCACATAGTGCCTGCCTGAAAGGTCTCAGATAATGATGGCAAACTTCAAAAAAATGTTAATAAAATAAAAATAACTCAAGCCTACTCTTTTAGATTGCTACCTGTTTTTAAGAGGCAATTTATCAAGAGCTCTCTTTTGCTTTTCCCTGCATTCGGACTGTACAGGGACACAGTGGCCTCTTCCCGTGCCAGTCTGGAGAGCTCCGCTTCTCTCTCTTGGGAGGAGCATGGTACAATGGAGGAAAGACAAGACGGCTTCCCATCACAGAGCCCCACCCACCCCTGGCTGCAGTCTCAGCGTTTACATCCCCACTATGTGACCTCAGGCCACTTACTCTCAAGCCTCAACTTCCTCACCTGTAAAACAGCTGTCATAACACCTGCTCTTGTATTGGTGTGGGGATTAAATGAGATAATGCCACGAGGCGTTAGCCAAGGGGTCCAGCTGCTCCTTGAGCTGCTAGGATCTCTGAGGCTTCTTTAGCATAGTCAGTGCACAGTCTCCTCATCCTGCTGAAGGGCAGGGACTCAACAAATGTTCATGGAGCACCTACGGGCGCCAGGCCCGGGGTTAGGCACCTGGAACACAACACTGAAGGTCCAGTGTGAAACACAAAGTCCAGTTGTTCAGAAAGAAAGAGGATGACTAGATCTGCCTTTAAACAAAACATGGCCAGGTAGATATTTCTGTTAAAACCAAGATCAAGCCAAGTATCACGGAAATACACCATAGGACATTAAAGAAGGAACGGCCCCTTAGTCCAACCTTCTCCTCATACGTATAAGGAAAGAAACTGTTGTTTACTCATTAGCATCAAAGTAATACCTGTTATTTTTATAGTACTTTGGAAGTTCTGAAGCATTTTTATGTATAATAGGACCTCCTAACCTTCAAGTCCATTCTAGATTAGGTCTAAAGATTTACCCGTCTGAATATCACCACCCCATTTGTGAATAACTGAGTCCATCTACCAGGGAGATGATGTCTAACAAAGATGCCTGCATAGAATTTATTATCCAGTAGTTTGGTATTATTCTTGTCCTGAATCTTTAAACTGGTTCTACCCACACACCACAGAGATGACAGTCAGTGAAAGCTACTTGTGTGTTTGCGTGCATTGGGGGCCGGAGACACTCCAGCTTTGTTCTGGGCAGTCGCACAACCCCCGCTTACTTTTCTCCTGCGGTGCACCCTGATACCATCCTGGTTCCTGTTCTGCCTGGCTTCAAAGCTCTTGGTGAGATGCCCCATTACTCACCTAGCCCTCACCTGCCCTACCTAATGACTCTCACCCACTGAATGGGGCTCAGAAATGATACCGGCCAATCATGGCTCCGCACCCAAACCTAGGGCTCCCTCTCTGGCCGTTAGACTGGGTGGGCTCTCCATGGTCTCCAGAGAGAAGTGGTCAAAAAAAAAAAAAAGAGTGGTGAATCCTTTATGCAAAAGAATGATGAGGTATGAACTAACTGTGAAGCCCTGAATAAGTCACGTAGTCTCTGATCTTCATTCTCCAAATCATGTGAATTGAGAGTCATCTAAATTGCCTTACAGCTCTGAGACTCTATGGAAGTACACACATGCATCACCACAGCAAATATGTCTGTTATAGAAGCCAAACAAATCTCACCTTCTCCAATTACACCAAGTAGATTATTCTATCGAAAGACACTTGACTTTGCTGAAACAAACAAACAAGCAAAATACTCTCTTATACTGTTATAATGAACCACATGCTTTGCATTAACAGTAGAGGATAAATATTTGGTTATTGGGTAATTTTTAATATGGGGGCAAAGGTATGTCTGTTGCTTATTAACATCTGTACCCTTCTTACAGCTAGGTTACCTGTGCCAAAGTTGAAGAAAATAAATCAGGGTGGTGGTGAAGGATCATTACATTCCAAAATTTCTGAAGGGATTCCATTCCTCTCTGACTAGCTAAATCTATAAAATGTCTATCTGAGAATACCAAATGCTCTTATAAAAACTTTAAGACTAGATGAACAAATGCATGGCACACAGACCACTCTCACCTCCTCATACTATAGCAGACATTGCTTTTCGATCACAGAGCTTTTTCCACTGTGTCTATACACAGCCTTCAAATGTTTCTCAATACAGCATCTCAGGTATATGTTGGCAACAAATCACACTTGGCATGAATGACAAAAGTTATTTGGAATCCCTGCTTTATGAAATTGACTCTATTACCCTCACTGCCATTTCCAGTATTAAGAACCAAGAATATCAAAATGTCATTACTTACATAAAATAAGAAGGGGATCTTGCCTGCAGGAACATGGCTCTGAATATTAGTAACAGATGTCAACTCTGAAACTCTCCAGAACTTTCTTATCATTCTAATGTCTGACTTTTACTTCCCCTACCTACCCTCCTATAAAGTATGAGTCTTTGGGTTGAGTCTGGCCAAAATTTGTAGCATCTAAGAGTCTCACACCTCACAGGATGAGTGTAATCTTGAGAGCTGGTTGTGAATGCAGTGTGAGAGAAAAGGAAAGAGAGCCCACACTGCTGAGGCTGGGAGGATGGTCTGGTGATAAGCAGGAAGGGTGGGAGGTGGGCTGGGGAGCAAGGTGGGTGACAAAGGGGCCAAGAGAATGGAGTCAAAACCACAATGGTACAAAGTAAGTGAAGCTTGGGGTTTAGCAAAGCAACGGGAAAACACTGGCTCTTAAATGAAGAGCACCTTTTCATGGAGCTTGGAATAGCTTTCCTGCTCATCTATTGATAGCTGGCCCCAGGAATCTGTGGGTTACACATCCTCAGATTCAAACTACCACAGATTGGGTACTATGTTTACAACCCACAACTGGTTTAATCCACAGATGTGGAACTTGCATAGTGTCCAAACTATGAGATTTGACCATCCTTGGATTTTGGTATCTGCAGAGTGTCCTAGAACCAAACCCCGTGGATACTGAAGGACGAGTGTACCCTTCCTTTCTCTACTCTTCAGCCCTTCCCTCCTTCTTGTACTCTCCATCCTCTTTTTCCTGCATCCCCCCCTTCTCTCCCCATTCCCTCCTCTTTAACATCCATTTCTTTCTTTCTTTTTCTATCTTTCTCTTTCTCTCTTATTCTCCCTTGTCCAAGCTTTAGACACCCTTGCCCACCCGCCCTTAGGCATTAAACAGCCACCATGGCAGCCCTCAGGGGGGCTAAGGTGCTTGTAGTTTACCCCCCATACAGCGCAGCACAGAGGGGATTCCAAGGACAGACGGCAGCTGGGGGCCCCTGGATGTTCCTCAGCAGAGCTGAGAGCAGGTCACCTGAGGGAAGGAGGCAATGAAGCAGAAAGCGAGGTGGAGAGTGTGTGCAGGTCCACATGTAGGATCAACCAAGTCCAGGAACATCGTTGCAATAAGGCTGGCAGAAAACCAACAGAGCAGAAAATAGCTTAAAGCAGGAAGACATGCAGGTTAGAAAGAGACACAGAGAAATCTGAGGCGAGCAAGCAAAGCAGCAGCATTAATAAGCAGCTATGACTAGAAACAGACCTGGGGGGATGTATGTTATAAAGTAGGTGCACACGAAGAGTAAGAAGCAAAAACCAAAGTGACAAACTGTGGCTTTGTAACACTTAACGAAAAGGAGAAGAGGTATGCCAATTAAATGGCAGCACCACATGAGAAACTCAGTAGATATTTCTTGGTTATATTTGAATTTTTTATGTTAATATCACTTTGGAAACAGAACTGTTATTCTGAGATTTAAGAATAACCTAAATCAAGTTGGGAACCCAAATAAAACCAAACACCTACTCTCTTCAGACAATAATGTGGACTAACCACACAAAAATTCTTTGTTAAACCCACCCTATTGAACCTGAAGGTCAACCCAATCATACCAGGTTCCTTAGAGAGTCAGTCTTCCTAACTAGTTACCAATTTGTAAAAACATCCTAAGAATGTCTTATATCAAATGACTGTTCCTGAATTGTTACCTTGGATCAACAGAGAGTAAATATTGGCATTTTCATATGGCAATCTGCTATTTGGTAATAATCCAGCCTTCCTGGAGGGATGGAAATAAAGCACATAACAGTCATCTACCAATCATATGATATTAGACACCAGTAATTTGTCATTCACTGCAGTGTTCTAAAATCATTAGAGGAACCATTCGACTGCTCTCAGACACACCAGATACGATGATGTAGGAAACGTGACTTGGCAAGCTGAACATACCAAGTCTACTAAGGTTTCATGACTCTAACTGAAAGTTAATGACTAGTGCAAACCACCAGGCTACTACACTAAAACACAACAAAACAAACAAACAAACAAACAAAAAAAACAGCAGTAAAAAGGACTACTAAATCAGAAATCTAAACTGGGTATTCATTTTAGTCACAGTTATTAGTCAGAACAAAGTGATGGTCCAATTCACCTATACAGTGAGTTAAATTGATCTTAACAGTATTTTAAGTAATATTATCCATTAATAATTAAGCAAACATTTTATTAGTACCTAATATGTGCATTACACTGTCAGATGCTGCATGGCATGTTCAGACATAAAAGAATCTGTACTGTCAAGAGGATTATAATCCAATAGAGGAAAAAGACATTTTGCAGAACTCTCATACAGTGTGAAATATGCTTATGTATTATAAGAGATATACAAAGAGAATGCTTCAAGACTATAGAAGGAGAACTGAATTCTATGGTCACTTTATAGGTGAAGTCAGGTAAGGCTGTATTTTAAAAAATCATTTGCACATGTGTTTAAAAAAAGAGAAGACTTTGGAGAAGCCAAAGTAGCAGGGAAGGACATCCCTGTTATAAAAATTGGGATTGACATATACACACTACTATATATAAAATAGATAACCAATAAGGACCTACTGTATAGCACAGGGAACTCCACTCAGTACTCTGTAACGGCCTATATGGGAAAAGAATCTAAAAAAGAGTGGATATATGTATATGTATAACTGATTCACTTTGCTGTACACCTGAAACTAACACAACATTGTAAATCAACTATACTCCAGTAAAAATTTAGAAAATAATAAATAAATAAATAACATGCCTATGTTGGATGATCTATTATCAATCCTGAATTATCAACTCCTTCTTGGCAATCTGCATTGCAAAGCAGACAGCAGGACCTACATTACTCAGACTACTCTTCTCTGTATAGTTCCAAGTGGAGTCAGCCCACCAGAGGGGAAGTGAGAAGATGTGGAAGGCAAAGAGATGGAGAAGCCCTCCTCTGGAAGCCAGACAAGTGTGCACAAATGAGATCTTCCTCACTGTTGTACACTGAGAGAGTTGATGAGAGGGGAGAGGTTCATTCAACATGGCCCTGCTTTCTGTATTAAAACTGTGATGTGTCTCTGGGTTACTACACCCTTGTCACTTATATCTCTTGTCACTGAGCCATGATTGTTGGAACGGTCATTGTCTAGATTCTACTTTTTCACATGCTTTGCTTGTTTGCATGTTAACTGACTTCCATATCTATACATATTATATACTGTCACCCATTTGGATGTCTATAACCTATCACACCATACTTTTATGAATTCACCCCAGATGTGTTGATGTATGTCAATTTATTATATGAATCTGTACACATGCAAATATAAACAAAACCAATTGTAAGCCATTATGGGAAATTCACAAAAGTCATACCTGGTGTCAAAATATTTCATCACATTTTAATGATTATGATGTATATAGGTGGGCTGGATCAGTTTTCTCCTCCATCTCCTTTGATTCTTTTTTTAGTAAAACTGTACAAGCAATATTGTCCTGAAACTAACAGGTGATTATAGCAGGGTTGTGGGATACCAGGTTAATAAACAGAAGTCAGTTGCTTTCTTATGTGCCAGAATTTGAAATTTAAAGCACAGTGCCATTTAGATTAACAACCCCCCTCCGCCCCAAATGCGATACTTAGGTATAACTTGAACAAAATATGTCCAAGATCCATCTGGAGAAAACTATAAAACTCTGATAAAAGAAATCAAAGCAGATCTTAAAAAAAGAGATTCCACGTAAATAGGTAAAAAGACAATATTATCAAGATGTTAGTTCTTCTCAACTTAATCTACAGATTAAATGCAATCTCAATAAAAAACCTCAGCAAGCTAGCTTGTAGACATCAACAAACTGATTCTAAAGTTTATATGGAAAGGCAAAAGAACCAGAATATCCAACACAAAATTGAAGGAGAAGAACAAAGTCAAAGATTGACACTATTAAACTTTAAGACTTACTACAAAGCTACAGTAATGAAGACAGTAGAGTATTGGCAAAAGAACAGACAAATAGATCAATAGAAAAGAATAGAGATGTCAGAAACAGAACCACAGAAATATAGTCAAATGATCTTTGACAAAGGAGCAAAGGCAATTGAATGGAGAAAGGAACAGTCTTTTCAACAAATGGTGCTGGAACAACTAGACATCCATACCGGGGGGAAAAAACCCGCAGTTTGGGAGAAAATACTTGGGAGAAACACTACTGCAAAAGGTGTATCTGATAAAGAACTATTATCCAAAACAAAGAAAGAATTCAAACTCAGTGATAAGGAAATGAACAACCCAACTAAAAAATGGGCCAAAGACTTCACAGGCACCAGAGCAAAGAAGACATATAGATCAAAAATAAGCATATTAAAAGATGCTCTAAATCATACATTATTAGTGAGTTACAAGTTAAAATAATATGAGATACCACTACACATCTATTAGAATGATGAAAATCAAAAACACTAACACCGTCAAATGATGGGGAAGATGTGGAGCAACAGGAACTCTCATTCATTGCTGGTGGGAATGCAAAATGGTATTGCCACTTTGGAAAGCAGTATGGCAGTTTCTTACAAATCAAACATACTCTTACTAAATGATTCAACAGTCCATGAAACATACCCAAGTGATCTGAAAACTTAGGTCCATACAAAACCTGCACATGAATGTTTAAAGCAGCTTTATTCATAATTACCAAAACTTGGAAACAACTAAGATGGCCTTCAATAGGTGAATGGATAAACAAACTGTGGTACATCCAGACAATGAAGAAAAGAGCTACAAAGCCATGAAAAGACATGGAAGAACCTTAGTAGCATATTGCTAAGTGAAAGAAGCCGATCTGAAAAGGCTACATACTGTATGATTCCAACTATATGACATATTGGAAAAGGAAAAATGATGGAGATAGTTAAAAAAAAAAAGTGGTTGGGCTTCCCTGGTGGCACAGCGGTTGAGAATCTGCCTGCTAATGCAGGGGACATGGGTTCGAGCCCTGATCTGGGAAGATCCCACATGCCGCGGAGCAACTAGCCACAACTACTGAGCCTGTGCGTCTGGAGCCTGTGCTCTGCAACAAGAGAGGACGTGATAGTGAGAGGCCCGCGCACCACAATGAAGAGTGGCCCCCGCTTGCCACAACTAGAGAAAGCCCTCACACAGAAACGAAGACCCAACACAGCCTAAATAAATAAATAAATAAATAAATAAATAATTTAAAAAAAAAAAGTGGTTGCCAGGGGTTCAGTGGGAGGAAAGAAAGGAT
Organism: Eschrichtius robustus; assembly: GCF_028021215.1. Classification (NCBI taxonomy): domain Eukaryota; kingdom Metazoa; phylum Chordata; class Mammalia; order Artiodactyla; family Eschrichtiidae; genus Eschrichtius; species Eschrichtius robustus. Next base: position 29,137,164 of record NC_090835.1, on the reverse strand, counting down.
GAATGGGTGGAGTACAGGGGATTTTTAGGGCAGTGAAACTATTCTGTGAGATACTATAATGTTAGGTACATGTAATTAAACATTTGTCAAAACCCATAGAATGTATAACACCAAGAGTGAAACCTAATATAAACTACAGACTTCGGTGAAAAATAATGTAACAACACTGGCTCATCAATTGTAATAAATGTACCTACCACACTAACACAAGATATTAATAATAGAGGACCTGGGGAGGGTGATGGGGTATATGGAAACTCTGTACTTTTTGCTCAATTTTTCTGTAAACCTAAAACTTCTCAAAAAAAGTGTATTGATTTTTAAAAAAATCAAAGTAATACATGATTACATTCTTGTTGCAAAAATCTCAAACCACTCAGAAGCCTACAGACTAAAACATTTAAGCCCCAAGTGATTCTTTCATACCAATCCTTTTTTCACATCCCGGGGTAAATGCTATTAATAACTTGGAATGCATGATTCCATTCTGCTTTTTAATATACTTACTTATATATGGGTGCATGTTGACTACGTTTTCTGAACATATATGAATCCTTTCATACATTTATTCTGAAATTTGCACTGTATTTTTTTTAAAGCATCCACGAGTGATCATGCAGAGCATTACGTGAAAAAATATTCCAGAAAATACATTTCCATGGTTGGCACTCTGTAGTCTGAAACTTCTTTTGTCTTCCAAGACCATTGTATAGTGATAGGCATGTAGCAGGAACTCCAGAAATGCTTAAGATTGTTGGGCAATTGACAAAGTATGAAAAAGAATTAGGCCATTGAAATACCAGTACATGGTATGACAGTTTAACTCTGGAGGGAATCAGCCCTTTGATTGAACAACCAGTATGCCAATGGAGTGTCCATTCTGTAGGGAGAATAATCCTTTTCCTTTTTCATAATTATTTGAGCCTCCAGGGCTATATATAATGCAGGGATTGTTATCCCCATTTTAGAGATGAAAAAGCTGAGGCTCAAGAGGTTAAATACCTTGCTCAGAATAATTTGACTGGCTGGCAATGGAGCCAAGATTCAAAAGCAGTCAGGCCTCCAAGTCTCGTGGTGCCACTTCAAAGTACCTTCCACAGGTAAAAAGCACCCACTGGCCCTATTCTCATAATCCTAAATTGGCTGATAAGGTCATTTGCATCCAACAGGGTCAGGATCATATCCGCATCTCACTCAATATCATGACTCCATCTTTCTCTTTCTTTAAGGTGATTCATATTTCATCATATGGATTTTTTAAAGGAAGAATTCTAGACAGGATTTTCACACAACCCGGTGCTCAGTCACTTAGGAAACTGCTTTTGTCATTAGGTGGGTAGGACAAGCACAATGTTAAGTGAGAGAAAGGCAGAGGAGAATATATAGTAAATCCAGAGTTTATATGAATTTCATCCACAGGGAATAGAGCAAAATAATCACAACTCAATGGAAAAAGGAGCTTTTGAGTGGGTTCTGAAATAAGCTATTACGTCATGCAAATAAATCCAATGTCAACACCTCAGCCTCAGCTGATTGGATTCATGTGTTGGAACTCATACTTTGTGAGGATTTAAGGCCCCTGATGTTCTCAGGGGTCTTTGTTGTTGCTATTGTTGTTGTTTGGTTGCTTTGGAGTGGTTCTTTTTTTGGCAGGAGTGGGGTCTCAGGGAAGGCATGACATCTTCAAAGTGGGAAGCTCATGGAAGAGTGGTGTCTGTGTCCTGCAAGGGTTTAAAAACTACATCACTTCAAACCTTATTCTGCATTGATAGTTTCAGGCTTTGCCACATTTCTGAGCTCTCTGCTCTAAAGAAGGAACCTCCCTTCTTCCACGTACCTTAGCCATCTAACTGTCCCATAAGGCACATCTGCCCAACCAGGCAGGGACCAAACAATCAGATAATTCCAAGGGTGTCCCCATCCATGACTTGGAGATGTTGCTGTTGATAGTCATATACCTTAACCTGTAAGTGACTGCAAACACAGGCAGTTTTTTTCCCCATGAAGCCCCTCTTTAGGAGCACTGTGAGACCTTCCTATTTTTTCCATTTCCATATTTGTAGTGCCTAAGCCAGTACCTCGCACATGTAGTAGACATATGATAAATACTCATTAATCTGTTATATGAGCAAAAAATAATCTCCTATGTTGTTATCTAATTACATAGTTGGATCTATTTGAAACCAAAGTTCAGCTTCCTCAGGCCAATATACCACCCCTGTATTCTCAGTGCCAAACTCAAGTCCTCCTGGCTTGAGAAACAACTGTTCTCTAGTAGTATGCTCTAAATTTTACATGACTTCTCATTTAATTCCCTGTAATACTTATGTAAATCTGTATTCCTATTTTACAATGAGAACCAGGGCTTTAAAGAAATCAAGTAATCTAGTTACAGTCCCAAAGCTTATAAATCATGGAACCATGATTTAGACCCCGCTCTGTTTTAACTGCAAAATGCGTGTTCTTTTCATAAGTATGGACTGTGCTCTGTCCTAAAATGAAGTTCCATGTACTTGCATCACTCAACTGCAGATACCAATGTTTAAGTCCAGAATCTTTATGTCTTATGAAGGACTACAGTGTGGAAGACATTGGGTGATCCACAGACTTAGTTAGCCCAGAACAGAAGGAACAAGCATGAGGATATAATATTGGTGAAACACGAATTGAACAACAGTCAGAAATGGATTGTCATGGTGGTAAAATCCTGGAAGGAGCAAGAAAATGTTCATTCTGGAATTTCTTTGGGAAAACATTGGCTAGCAAACTATCTGTCCTACCTGAGTTGGTCTTTAGCTTGTCTGAAGCCAGGTAAAAGGGGTGGAAGGCTTCTCTCAGGGCCAATGTCTCCCTCGCTGCCTCCTTACCCTCTTCCTTCAGTATCTCCCGTGCACCAGGCAATGTGCTGTACAGTAATGAGTGAGACACAATCTTTGCTTTTTTTAAAAAAACCGTACAACACATGAAAAGATAGTTATGACAAAACACGGTAAGTGCAATGCTAGAGTAACACAGAGAGAAACTGACCCAGCCACAGCACTGCCAGAAGAGCTGTTTAGGCTATGCCTTAGTGGAGCCAAGTGGCTGAAAGTTTGATGAGGAGAGCATTCCAAGGAGAAGGAATGGTATCTATGCGGGGTAAAGACAACAACCAGCATGCTGTATGCAGAGAACTTCCTGCAGTTCAATGCAGCCAGAACACAAAGCAAGAAGTAAGGAGTCAAGGTGAGAGATGAGCAGGAAAGGTTGGCTTACTTTCTAAGTAAGCCATGTTGACAAGCTTGAATTTCATCTGACAGTGATAGATATGTTTTTGGAGAGCTTAGGCAGAGGACTGACAGAGTAGATATGAAGTTTATGAAAATCCCTACAGCTACCATAGACTTGAAACCAATAGGACAGAAGGCCACGGGGCCAAGTTAGGAAGCTGGTGCCAAATCTCAGCAAAGTATAGGAACCTGAACAAGAACAGGGGTAATAAGAATGGAAAGAGAGAAAAGATTTGACAATGATTCAGAATGTAAAATATTTCAGAAGGGTGGGAGAGGATTTTATCATGGAGAAAAAGAACAAAGCAGCAAAAAGGCAGGACTAGAACTGAGAGTTCAGAATATTAAGGAAATTACTGAGCAATATTAATAATTTTAAGTATGCCTGTGGTAGAATTACTAGGACTCTAATTGTCCAATATGTGGTCTTTTTTACTAGCTAGTCGCATGTAATAAAATGTTATCAAGGTTCATCCATGTTTTAGCATGCATTGGTACCTTATTTCTTTTTATTGCCAAATAATATTTCATTGAAAGGATATACCAAATTTTATTTATACATTCATCAGTTGACGGACATTTCAGTATTTTGCACTTTTTGGCAATTACACTGATATAAACATTCATGGACACATTTTTATGTGGACACATTTTCATATATCTTGCATATATATCTAGCAGTAGAACTGCTGAATTATATAACATTATATTTAACCACTTGAGTAACTGCTTTCCAAAGTGCCTGTACCATTTTTTTTTAACATCTTTATTGGAGTATAATTGCTTTACAATGGTGTGTTAGTTTCTGCTTTATAACCAAATGAATCAGTTATACATATATATATATATCCCCATATCTCTTCCCTCTTGCATCTCCCTCCCTCCCACCCTCCATATCCCACCCTTCTAGGTGGTCACAAAGCACCGAGCTGATCTCCCTGTGCTATGAGGCTGCTTCCCACTAGCTATCTATTTTACATTTAGTAGTGTATATATGTCCATGCCACTCTCTCACTTTATCCCAGCTTACCGTTCCCCTTCCCCGTATCCTCAAGTCCATTCTCTAGTAGGTCTGTGTCCTTATTCCTTTCTTGCCCCCAAGTTCTTCATGACCATTTCTTTGTTTGTTTTTTAGATTCCATATATATGTGTTAGCATACTGTATTTGTTTTTCTCTTTCTGACTTACGTCACTCTGTATGACAGACTCTAGGTCCATCCACCTCACTACAAATAACTCAATTTCATTTCCTTTTATGGCTGGGTAATATTCCATTGTATATATGTGCCACATCTTCTTTACCCATTCATCTGTTGATGGACACTTAGGTTGCTTCCATATCCTGGCTATTGTAAACAGAGCTGCAATGAACACTGTGGTACATGAGTCTTTTTGAATTATGGTTTTCTCAGGGTATATGCCCAGTAGTGGGATTGCTGGGTCGTATGGTAGCTCTATTTTTAGTTTTTTGAGGAACCTCCATACTGTTCTCCATAGTGGCTGTATCAATTTACATTCCCACCAACAGTGCAAGAGTGTTCCCTTTTCTCCACACCCTCTCCAGCATTTATTGTTTGTAGATTTTTTGATGATGCCCATTCTGACCAGTGTGAGATGATATCTCATTGTAGTTTTGATTTCCATTTCTCTAATGATTAATGATGTTGAGCATTCTTTCATGTGTTTGTTGGCAATCTGTATATCTTCTTTGGAGAAATGTCTATTTAGGTCTTCTGCTCATTTTTGGATTGGGTTGTTTGTTTTTTTGATATTGAGCTGCATGAGCTGCTTGTAAATTTTGGAGATTGATCCTTTGTCAGTTGCTTCATTTGCAAATATTTTCTCCCATTCTGAGGGTTGTCTTTTGGTCTTGTTTATGGTTTCCTTGGCTGTGAAAAAGCTTTTAGGTTTCATTAGGTCCCATTTGTTTATATTTGTTTTTATTTCCATTTCTCTAGGAGCTGGGTCAAAAAGGATCTTGCTGTGATTTATGTCATAGAGTGTTCTGCCTACGTTTTCCTCTAAGAGTTTGATAGTGTCTGGCCTTACATTTAGGTCTTTAATCCATTTTGAGTTTATTTTTGTGCATGGTGTTAGGGACTGTTCTAATTTCATTCTTTTACATGTAGCTGTCCAGTTTTCCCAGCACCACTTATTGAAGAGGCTGTCTCTTCTCCACTGTATATTCTTGCCTCCTTTATCAAAGATAAGGTGACTATAGGTGCATAGGTTTATCTCTGGGCTTTCTATCCTGTTCCATTGACCTATATTTGTTTTTATGCCAGTACCATACTGTCTGGATTACTGTAGCTTTGTAGTATAGTCTGAAGTCAGGGAGCCTGATTCCTCCAACTCCATTTTTCTTTCCCAAGACTGCTTTGGCTATTCGGGGTTTTTTGTGTTTCCATACAAACTGTGAATTTTTTTGTTCTAGTTCTGTGAAAAATGCCAGTGGTAGTTTGATAGGGATTGCATTGAATCTGTAGATTGCTTTGGGTAGTAGAGTCATTTTCACAATGTTGATACTTCCAATCCAAGAACATGGTATATCTCTCCATCTATTTGTATCCTCTTTAATTTCATCAGTATCTTATAATTTTCTGCATACAGGTCTTTTGTCTCCTTAGGTAGGTTTATTCCTAGATATTTTATTCTTTTTCTCACAGCGTTAAATGGGAGTGTTTCCTTAATTTCTCTTTCAGATTTTTCATCATTAGTGTACAGGAATGCAAGAGATTTCTGTGCATTAATTTTGTATCCTGCTACCTTACCAAATTCACTGATTAGCTCTAGAAGTTTTCGGGTAGCATCTTTAAGATTCTCTATGTATAGTATCATGTCATCTGCAAACAGTGACAGCTTTACTCCCTCTTTTCCAATTTGGATTCCTTTTATTTCCTTTTCTTCTCTGATTGCTGTGGCTAAAATTTCCAAATCTATGTTGAATAATAGTGGTGAGAGTGGGCAACCTTGTCTTGTGCCTGATCTTAGTGGAAATGGTTTCAGTTTTTCACCAGTGAGAACGATGTTGGCTGTGGGTTTGTCATATATGGCCTTCATTATGTTGAGGAAAGTTCCCTCTATGCCTACTTTCTGCAGGGCTTTTATCATAAATGGGTGTTGAATTTTGTCGAAAGCTTTCTCTGCATCTATTGAGATGATCATATGGTTTTTCTCCTTCAATTTGTTAATATGGTGTATCCCATTGATTCATTTGCGTATATTGAAGAATCCTTGCATTCCTGGGATAAACCCCACTTGATCATGGTGTATGATCCTTTTAATGTGCTGTTGGATTCTGTTTGCTAGTATTTTGTTGAGGATTTTTGCATCTATATTCATCAGTGATATTGGCCTGTAGTTTTCTTTCTTTGTGACATCTTTGTCTGGTTTTGGTATCAGGGTGATGGTGGCCTCACAGAATGAGTTTGGGAGTGTGCCTCCCTCTGCTATATTTTGGAAGAGTTTGAGAAGGATAGGTGTTAGCTCTTCTCTAAATGTTTCATAGAATTGGCCTGTGAAGCCATCTGGTCCTGGGCTTTTGTTTGTTGGAAGATTTTTAATCACAGCTTCAATTTCAGTGCTTGTGATTGGTCTGTTCATATTTTCTATTTCTTCCTGGTTCAGTCTCAGAAGGTTGTGCATTTCTAAGAATTTGTCCGTTTCTTCCAGGTTGTCCATTTTATTGGCATAGAGTTGCTTGTAGTAATCTCTCATGATCCTTTGTATTTCTGCAGTGTTAGTTTTACTTCTCCTTTTTCATTTCTAATTCTGTTGATTTGAGTCTTCTCCCTTTTTTTCTTGATGAGTCTGGCTAATGGTTTATCAATTTTGTTTATCTTCTCAAAGAACCAGCTTTTAGTTTTATTGATCTTTGCTATCGTTTCCTTCCTTTCTTTTTCATTTATTTATGATCTGATCTTTATGATTTCTTTCCTTCTGCTAACTTTGGGGGTTTTTTATTCTTCTTTCTCTAATTGCTTTAGGTGTAAGGTTAGGTTGTTTGAGATGTTTCTTGTTTCTCAAGGTAGGATTGTATTGCTATAAACTTGCCTCTTAGAACTGCTTTTGCTGCATCCCATAGGTTTTGGGTCATCGTGTTTTCATTGTCAATTGTTTCTAGGTATTTTTTGATTTCCTCTTTGATTTCTTCAGTGATTTATTCGTTATTAAGTAGTGTATTGTTTAACCTCCATGTGTTTGTATTTTTTACAGATTCTGTTCTGTAATTGATATCTAGTCTCATAGCATTGTGGTCAGAAAAGATACTTGATACGATTTCAATTTTCTTAAATTTACCAAGGCTTCATTTGTGACCCAAGATATGATCTATCCTGGAGAATGTTCCATGAGCACTTGAGAAGAATCTGTATTCTGTTGTTTTTGGATGGAATGCCCTATAAATATCAATTAAGTCCATCTTGTTTAATGTATCATTCAAAGCTTGTGTTTCCTTATTTATTTTCATTTTGGATGATCTGTCCATTGGTGAAAGTGGGGTGTTAATGTCCCCTACTTTGAATGTGTTACTGTCGATTTACCTTTTTATGGCTGTTAGTATTTGCCTTATGTATTGAGGTGCTCCTATGTTGGGTGCATAAATATTTACAATTGTTATACCTTTTTCTTGGATTGCTCCCTTGATCATTATGTAGTGTCCTTCTTTGTCTCTTGTAATAGTCTTTGCTTTAAAGTCTATTTTGTCTGATATGAGAATTGCTACTCCAGCTTTCTTTTGATTTCCATTTGCATGGAATGTCTTTTTCCATCCCCTCACTTTCAGTCTGTATGTGTCCCTAGGTCTGAAGTGGGTCTCTTGTAGACAGCATACATGCGGGTCTTGTTTTTGTACCCATTCAGCCAGTCTATGTCTTTTGGTTGGAGCATTTAATCCATTTACATTTAAGGTAATTATCGATATGTATGTTCGTATTACCATTTTCTTAATTGTTTTGGGTTTGTTATTGTAGGTCTTGCTCTTCTCTTGTGTTTCCTGCCTAGAGAAGTTCCTTTAGCATTTGTTGTTAAGCTGGTTTGGTGATGCTGAATTCTCTTAACTTTTGCTTGTCTGTAAAGGTTTTAATTTCTCAGTCGAATCTGAATGAGATCCTTGCTGGGTAGAGTAATCTTGGTTGTAGGTTTTTCCCCTTCATCAGTTTACATATGTCCTGCCACTCCCTTCTGGCTTGCAGAGTTTCTGCTTAAAGATCAGCTGTTAACCTTTTGGGGATTCCCTTGTATGTTATTGTTTGTTTTTCCCTTGCTGCTTTTTTTCTTTGTATTTAATTTTTGATAGTTTGATTAATATGTGTCTTGGCGTGTTTCTCCTTGGATTTATCCTGTATGGGACTCTCTGTGCTTCCAGGACTTGATTAACTATTTCCTTTCCCATATTAGGGAAGTTTTCAACTATAATCTCTTCAAATATTTTCTCAGTCCCTTTCTTTTTCTCTTTTTCTTCTGGGACCCCTATAATTCGAATGTTGGTGCGTTTAATGTTGTCCCAGAGTTCTCTGAGACTGTCCTCACTTCTTTTCATTCTTTTTTCTTTATTCCGCTCTGCAGTAGTTATTTCCACTATTTTATCTTTCAGGTCACTTATCCGTTCTTCTGCCTCAGTTATTTTGCTATTGATCCCTTCTAGAGAATTTTTGATTTAATTTATTGTGCTGTTCATCACTGTTTGTTTGCTCTTTAGTTCTTCTAGGTCCTTGCTAAACGTTTCTTGTATTTCCTCCATTCTATTTCCAAGATTTTGGATCATCTTTACTATCATTATTCTGAATTCTTTTTCAGGTAGACTGCCTATTTCCTCTTCATTTGTTAGGTCTGGTGAGTTTTAATCTTGCTCCTTCATCTGTGTGTTTCTCTGTCTTCTCATTTTGCTTAACTTACTGTGTTTGGGGGGGGGTCTTCTTTTTGCAGGCTGCAGGTTCATAGTTCCCGTTGTTTTTGGTGCCTGTCCCCAGTGGCTAATGTTGGTTCAGTGGGTTGTGTAGGCTTCCTGGTGGAGGGGACTAGTGCCTGTGTTCTGGTGGATGAGGCTGGATCTTGTCTTTCTGGTGGGCAGGTCCACGTCTGGTGGTGTGTTTTGGGGTGTCTGTGGCCTTATTATAACTTTAGGCAGCCTCTCTGCTAATGGGTGGAGTTGTGTTCCTGTCTTGCTAGTTGGTTGGCATATTATGTCCAGCACTGTAGCTTGCTGGTCGTTGAGTGGAGCTGGGTCTTGGCGTTGAGATGGAGATCTCTGGGAGATTTTCACCGTTTGATATCACGTGGAGCTGGGAGGTCTCTGGTGGACCAATGTCCTGAACTTGGCTCTCCCACCTCAGAGGCACAGCCCTGAAGCCTGACTGGAGCACCAAGAGCCTGTCATCCACATGGCTCAGAATAAACGGGAGAAAAAAAAAGAAAGAAAGAAAGAAGAAGATAAAATAAAATAAAGTTATTAAAATAAAAAATTGAAAAAAATTTTTTTTAATTTTTAAAGTAACTTAAAAAAAAAAAAAGAAGAAAGAAGAGAGAGACCAAACCAAAAAAGAAATCCACCAATGGTAACAAGCACTAAAAACTATACTAAAGGGCTTCCCTGGTGGCGCAGTGGTTGAGGGTCTGCCTGCTAATGCAGGGGACGCGGGTTCGAGCCCTGGTCTGGGAGGATCCCACATGCCGCGGAGCGGCTGGGCCCGTGAGCCACAATTACTGAGCCTGCGTGTCTGGAGCCTGTGCTCCGCAACAAGAGAGGCCGCGATAGTGAGAGGCCCGCGCACAGCGATGAAGAGTGGCTCCCACTTGCCACAACTAGAGAAAGCCCTCGCACAGAAACGAAGACCCAACATAGCCATAAATTAAAAATAAATAAATAAAAATTAAAAAAAAAAAAAACTATACTAAAAAAACAAAAACAAAAAAAACGGAGAGACAGAACCCTAGGACAAACGGTAAAAGCAAAGCTATATAGACAAAATCCCACACAGAAGCATACACATACACACTCACAAAAAGAGAAAAAGAGGAAAATATATATATATATCGTTGCTCCCAAAGTCCACCTCCTCAATTTGGGATGATTCGTTGTCTATTTAGGTATTCCACAGATGCAGGGTACATCAAGTTGACTGAGGAGATTTAATCTGCTGTTCCTGAGGCTGCTGGGAGAAATTTCCCTTTCTCTTCTATGTTCGCACAGCTCCTGGGGTTCAGCTTTGGATTTGGCCCCGCCTCTGCATGTAGGTCCCGTCCCTATTCTTTTATCTCGGTTTTTTCTGTTTTCTTTTGCCCTACCCAGGTGCGTGGGGAGTTTCTTGCCTTTTGGGAAGTCTGAGGTCTTCTGCCAGCATTCAGTAGGTTTTGAGGTATTGGTCTGTAGTTTTCTTTACATGTGATGTCTTTGTCCAGTTTTGATATCAGGGTATTTGTGATCAGAATGCATTGGGAAGTATTCTCTTTTTTCTAATTTTTGGAACAGTTTATAAAGAATTGGTATTAATTCTTCTTTAAATGTTTGGTAGAACCCATCACTGAAACTATCTGTACCTGGGCTTTTCTTGGTGGGGTATTTGTATTACCAATTCAATCTCTTTATTTTATTTATAATTAATCTATTCAGAGTTTATATTGCTTGAGTCAGTGTTACTAATTTGTATATTTCTAGTAATCTGTCTATTTCATCTAACTTGTTGACATGTATTTGTTCATAGTATTCCCTTATAATCTTTTCTTTCTGTAGAGTCAGTAGTAATGCCCCCTTCATCATGCCTGATTTTGGTAGCTTGAGTTTTCTCTTTTTTCTCCTCAGTCAGTCTAGCTAAAGGTTTGTCAATTTTGTTGATCTTTTCAAAGAGGCAACTTTCCCTTAGGTTGATTTTCTCTATTTGTTTTTCTTTTCTCTATTTCATTAATTCCTGTTCCAATCTTTATTATTTCTGTCCTCTGTTTGCTATGGATTCATTTTTCTCTTCTTTCTGCAGTTTCTTAAGGTGAAAGGATAGGTTACTGGTTTGAAATCTTTCTTCCTTTCTAAATACAAGTGCTTAGAGCTATAAAGTTCCCCTAAGCATTGTTTTAGTTGTATCCCATAAACTTGGCATGTCTTCAATTTCATTTATCACAAAGTTTTTTCTCATTTCCTTGTAATTTCTTCTTTGGCCCATTGATTATTTAGGAATGTGTTGTTTAATCTCTACATATCTGTAAATTTCCCAGTTTTCTCTTATTGATTTGTAATTCTACACTGTTGTGGCCAGAGAACATACTTTATATGATTTCAATCCTTTTAAATGTTTTGAGGTATGTTTTATAGTGTAGCTGGAGAACATTTCATGTACACTGGAAAAGAATGTGCTTTCAAGGTTCTCTTTGATTATCTCCACCCCTCCTCCCCACCCCCACCCCCCCTCCCCCTACCATCTGTTAGGCTGTCTGCATTGTTTAGTGTCACATCCAGCTGTTAGGCTTCACTAATTTCCAGCTGATCTATTGCTTTCAATAATGCCCTGGGAGTACAAACTGCTCCACAATTTGATCCAATTAAATTCTGGCTCCTTTGCAGGGGTGTTTGTTTGTTTGTTTGTTTGTTTTTTCTGTTGTACAACAAAGTGAATCAGCCATATGCATACAGATATCCCCATATCCCCTCCCTCTTGAGCCTCCCTCCCACCCTCCCTCCCCATCCCACCCCTCTAGGTCGTCGCAAAGCACGGAGCTGACCTCCCTGTGCTACGCTGCTGCTTCCAGGGGTGGTTTTTGAGGCCAGTTTTTTGTGACCCCAGGAGGGTAGCTCTTCCCTGATACTCTCTGGTAAACTAGGGGAGCTATGGTTTAGCTTATTGGTCTCATAGAGCTACTAACCTCCTCTTAATTGCTCACCACCACAATCCCTATTGTTTTGGAGAGCACCATTAGGCTTAAAATTCTCCAGTTTCAAATCAAGTGAGTTTCTTTCAGTAAGCTTCAGAGCCCTCTATTCTTTTTTTTGTTTTAATTTAAAAAATGTTTCATTTTATATTGGAGTATAGTTGATTAACAATGAGAGCCCTCTATTCTTAAAGCCTGCCTCTCTTCCTAGCAAAATCTCTGAGCCACTGCTCTGGAGATTTGGATTGGAATGATGATACTCTTGCTTTGTGAACAGGGATCTGGTTAGGGGTGGTAGCCTTTGTTAGAACTCACTGGCCTCTCCCAGGGTGGAACCACTGTCTCTAGCAAGCTGAGCAAAGGTGATATGTATCTCAGTACCCTCAGCGGGCTGCACCTGGAGCAGAGCCTCTGCCCTCTGAGTGTCAGCTGGGTGGAGGAGTGTAGCCTCTAACCTTTCAGCAATGCTCCCCAGGAATTAGCCTCTGTAACTCAGAGCTGGAGGGGATGAGAAAAGCTGGTGGCCTGCCTTTCTCAAAGAGATACCACATCCCTTGACTGGAATCTGAGGGAAAAGTTAGCTCCATCTTCTTGGCCACATCTGCCCAGAGTAGAGCTTCCATCTGGCTGGGCTGGGTGGAATGGGGGGGTGGTGAGGAGGAGCAGGTTGTTCTTCAAGTGCCTCTGATCCCTGCTGCTCTTACCAAGGTTTAGTAGATTTTCTTAAATGAATATTTTTTCATTTGCTGTATATGGTTAGGACAATTCCAGAGACTTTAAATAGTTGGGCTTCTATTTACTATTTTCACCAGTTATGTTTTTCTGCTGGGGAATAGATCTGTGGGGCTCCTCACACTGTCATTCCAGGAGTAAAACTCAAAAAAACTTTCATTTAAGCCTCCAAGACTTGGAGGTTGCTTATTATCACAGTAGAACCTAGCTTAGCATGACCAAAGCAACGTCTAATATTAAAGCAGAATTGAAGTAAACTCAAGGGAAAAAATAAAATAAAACTAATTTGCTAACTCTTTCTCTGCTAAGTTCTTGTCCCTTAAAGCTGAATAGCCTTCACTAGTCAGATTTCAGAATAATGTTTCTCCTGTTTTTCCTTTGTTCTTTCTGTTGCCTCGACTAATTGATATAATGGGTATTGGCATACTGCATCCCTCTAGTGAGAAATCCCAAATTATTTCAGGCTACTTACAATGTTTAAAACACAGTATCTATGCAAAGATGGCAATGTGACCATCATGAGTCAGGGATACTATCTATTTTCTTCACTGCAGTTTTCTCAGATCCTAAAACACTGCCTGGTTTGCCTGATACTTGTTAACTGCTCTCAAAATATAGTTTTTGAATGAATGATAACCTGTTCCTGTTCCTTTGTCATACTGGCCATGCTGGGGATGAAAGTGATGAGAGGACAGTTTGACTTACAGTATTTTTCTGAAGTATCCTCCCAGAGACTGGTTCAAAATGGGACCCTGCCTGACACCTATGTCCTCAGGGACTGTATGTATCAGTAAAATATCCCAAGAGTCTTCTAGCCAAAAGGTCTGGCCTCATTTTCAAAGTAATCTCAGGAAACAAGAGGTATATTCTGGTATCTGTAACTGATACCATAGAACAGATTGTGGTCCCTTCAGTTTCGTAAATGAAAAGCAGTTTGAGGAAGTTCACCCCCAGAAAGACGCTGTTGAAAAGAAGGCAAATGATTCTGAATAATCAGCCCACATACAGGCCACAGGGAGACCTAAATGCCTAGCAATTCCCTGGAAAATCACAGAGGATAGAGGCTTGTCCTCTTATTTAGAACTGAAAGAATCAGGTCTCTTCCCAAAGCAGTCAGAGCCCTGCCTTAAGAGGAACTGGTTCAGAAGCCCTAGAAAATTCCTGAAATAATAAGGATTCAAAGGTAGCCATTGAACCACCACAACAAGCCTCCTTGGGAACTAATTGTGTTCTAGACCTAAGGACTGGGTTCAGTGTCTCTTATGTGGGGACCCTGGCGCTAACGTGCACCTCTTTGTGAGCCTCACGCCAGCCTTGCCTGCAGACTCTGCCTGGCTCCCTGCCCACTCACCCACACTGTCAGTTGAGTGTAGTCAGGAACTTCACCTCATCCAGATCTCTCATTTTCTGATCCTCCCTCTCAGCTAAGACTTACCCACCCCTGTCCTTTCTTGACTTCACTGTGCTTTACACAGAGTAATTAATTCATTGGTTAATTGGTGGGGTCAATTAATTCATCAATCTCCTGTGTGAATCCCTGTTGGGATTATGCCACTCTGTGTCTTTAACCTTTTTGGAAAGTAGCCACATCTGAGATTTACCCTCATTTCTTCCCAGGTCATAAAAAAAAAAAAGGCAACCCAGAAAGAAATGGGTAAAAAAAAAAAAAAAAAAGAACAGCTCTCAGTTTCTGCCCTCTTGGTATCACCTTTGAGACACCTGGCCCAGTATAGCCTGTGCTAAGTTTCAAAGAAGAGGCAGATAACTTTGAAGATTTTATTTCACAGGGGACAAAAGATAAAAGTCTCTGTCAAGTTGTCATTAGATGCTTAATGCTATTCATGGTGGGGTGCTGGAGGCACCCCTCCTTCTCTGTAGACCTCTAGCAGATTAAGTTTCAGAGCTTTAATTTGAGGAAGGATTTACAGCTGTGAAGAGGTATAATATCATTTTGATTTGGATTGTACTAGGCTGGAGAAGCCAGATTACATTTGTATGAAACTGTATTAGAAGATATGACTGAAACCACCAAAATCAAATAATGGGAAAAATTTCCAGAGAGCCTAAAATTAGGGGCTGTCTTTCCAACGCCTGTGCATTGTTTCACAAACTATTATTCTGATTTACCCCAAGAGAATTCAAGCAGAAACACAGAAGGCAGATGGCAAAAATGCCTGTGCTTGTCAGACCTGTCCATTCATCAGTCTGTCATCAACCTAATCCAGAGGCAGGTTCCTTGGGTAAAGAAACAAAAATTAATTAACCCTTAGAGAAGTGGGGAAGTTAGCAGGGAAGGAAAAACCTCATGAAAAATATGCTACTTTCATCTCCTGGGGCACTGTCTAATTCAGTGTCAGATAAATCCATCAAATAGTCTCCAAAGTTTCTCTGGGCCTCAGTCCATCCACCTCCACCATATGCCACCATGTGTGTGTCACACAGCATCCCCCAGATACTGACTTAATCGGAGACTGTGCCTTTCCTCCAGAGCAATCTTAAAACTGTTTTAAAACCCGACTCTCCTCATTTGCACAGCAAACAATAAATCACTTTGAGTACCGCAAAAACCCAGTTTCCTACAAGATGAAACATGGAAAAGAGTTAGCTACTGCTTGTAACTGTTTGTCCTACACAGCTATACAGAACTGGACAGATGACCAGCATCTTCTAGTACGATTTAGAGATGGATAAATGGAACACAATGGGTAGCACTCCTAAATTTGAACTGATTGTGCCAAAGTCTCTGGCACATTAAGTTGTAGCATCTAATTTCAAATGGAATGTGTTGTGTATGATTGGGGAGAGTCTGGGGAAGCAGGGCTGCTTTTTATCATCATAAGAGAACTGTTAACTTCCAAAATTGGGGGAAAATCATGAAGACAGCCACAAGCATCTCTCAGGGGTTACCTAATTTTTAAACTGTTAGTTCCTCTAAGAATGGTTATAGTAGTCAAGGAGAGAATGATGTATGAGGATGATTTTTCTGATTTGTGCCAGGAGTTCCGATCTCTCAATTACCACAGGGGAAGGAAGGACCAGGTTATCCACAGGAAACACTTTTAGCACATGATTTTTACACTTGCACATCTCTTCAGATAAAATATAACTGTCTTAGCTCCAAAATTAAAGTTAAAATGGGCCCATTACCAGAGGGCTCAAAGTCTTCTGCTTTTGTAATCACAGACAGCCTGATTAATCTGAGTACAGAAGAGGTGCTGGAGGAAGGTGCCTCTTCTTCAAATGCAGGGCGAAAACATGATTTCTACCACCATGATAAAGTGGTGACAGACACAAAATAAAATTCAGGTCCTGATTTCCAGGTCTGGTTTACCAACAAACCTAATCAGATAAAAATACATCCCACATCTCTCAGATTTCTCAAAAGAACTCTGTGGCGATAGTTTATAATATATTCTACAACCACCTAGTAGCCATAATTTCTCCCTAATTCCCCAAATCGTGAAAAGGACACAATCCTAACGTCTTTATCTTATTCTCAATTAATAAACCTTAAAGTGAATGTCTTATTTCTAAAAGTCAGTGTCATCAAGGAAAGAGTTAAAAAACAAAGTTCTCCTTAAGAATTGATTTAAAAGATTTCCCACCTTCTCAGACAATATAACAGAGGTTCATTCTAAACCTTGAGAAAACAAACAAAAAAAAGCACAGCTTCTTCAACCTTTGAGCACTAAGCAAGTTATTGATAATGCAGAGCCTTGAAATTTGATACTGAACTCGTTCAGAAGTGGGTGCCTTGTAAGCAAAGGAAAAGGGAGGAAAGAGGGAGCAGGTAAGAAGACGGAGCCATACTGCTGACATTTTATTTCTCTGGGCTTCAGTTTCCTCCTCTAGAAAATGCAAGTGTAGATTAAGACAAGCCTGAAAGAAAAGCCAATCTGTAATTTAAAAAATAAATTAAAAGGCCTTTAACTCATAGGCAGAAAATTTTGCTCAAAATATCCTCAGTTTATTAACCTGCGCCAAGAATGCAGTGTGTATGGTGGTTAGAAACATGCAGTACGAGTAACATCACCTGATTCCACATCCTGACTGTACCACTTACTAGCTGTGGAATCTTCGGCAAATTTCTTAACCTCACTGAGTCTCCATTTTTCTATCTATAAAAGACAAATAATAAAAGCCTCTATACGGCAGGACTAAAGGATTAAAGGATTAAATCAAACAATAAATGTAAAGCTGTTAGCACAATGCCTAGACCCTCAGAAAACACACAATAGACATTTATTAGTCTATTATTATTAATAATAATAATAGTTATTGTTATTAGTAATACAATTAGGGACTTCCCTGGTGGAGCAGTACTTAAGAATCCGCCTGCTAATGCAGCGGACACAGGTTCGAGTCCTGGTCTGGGAAGAGCCCACATGCCGCGGAGCAACTAATCTGGGTGCCACAACTACTGAGCCTGTGCTCTGGAGCCTGCAAGCCACAACTACTGAGCCCACATGCCACAACTACTGAAGCCCGCACACCTAGAGCCTGTGCTCCGCAACAAGAGAAGCCAATGCAATGAGAAGCCCGTGCACCACAACGAAGAGTAGCCTCCGCTCGATGCAACTAGAGAAAGCCCGTGTGCAGCAACGAAGACCCAACGCAGCCAAAACTAAATAAAAAATAAAGAAAGAAATACAATTAATAATAATTCTATTTAAATATAATAAAGGTGATATTTACACACTTGGAACATTCCTTACCTGAGAATCTATAAAATCAAGGATCAAAACAGTTAAGAAAAAATGGCATGATGTGATGTCCTTTAGATTAACAAAAGGTGCCAAATAAAGCAATCCAAAATCTTTCGAGCTGTTGTGCAGTGACTGTGTCTGCCGTCACTTGGGAAAGGGAAATGTATTCTCCCTGCATTCTGGAGAACTGTTTGGAAATGCTAGCTGACCCCTGACAAACTTGCAGCCTCCCCAGGAACAAAGTTAGGCAGCTTAATTTGAGTAAGCGAGGAGGAAGCATGAGCCCACACCCAGGCGCTGCCCCATTTCCATCTGTGCGATTTAAACACGAGACACAATTCGCCTCTGCAGACACCAAGCCCAGCTGCCAGGGAAAGGTTTCAGACCCACAGTGGTGCCCCAACGATTTCCAGTTCATTGGAAAGCTGGGGAACGCACAGTCTCACAGCACATGATTTCCTCATATTTCATCAGTTTCCAGCCTTTAAACAATTTTAACCTTCCTTCCAAGTGGACACAGAGAAAGCTATGCTTTAAGTGGAAATCACCAGAATGAGAAGCATAAGCCAGCTTCATGTTCCCAGGTGGGCATCCAATTAGCACTGTGACCTTGGCCAACTCCTGACTTCTATGAGCTTCACTTTCCTCATCTATAAAATGGGCAAAAGCTGGGGAAATGTACACATTCCACACCAATGCCTAGATACTGCTGTTAATTTTAAGGCTCCATTTATTTTTCTGTCCTGAAGTGGAACAGGCTGACAATCTACTCTCACATCCCTCTCTAATTATAAAAAAAAATGAAAAAGGAAAAAAAGAAAATTTGCTGCCACATAAATTGGCTTGGGGCAAAGTGACAAGCCACATTGTCAGAACAGTTGGTGTCCCACAGTTTATTCCTTAATAACTTCTACTGTAATATTTCTGGGGCACATCAAAGGACAATAACGGCCCAATGTTGGTAATCCCTCTCACATATAAAAACTTTCATTATGGAGTGTTAAAGGCATCACTCTGTCTGAGAAACGGAAATCAATAGGAGTTGGCCTTTTTTTTCCCTCCTTCCTTACCCAGGGAAATGGCGTTTTCTCCCCAGTGATGCCACACTATTTGGCCAGAGTTTCCTCTGATGGCTGGAGATAAGCAACAAGATGAAAAAAACACTGTGTTAAATAACAAAGGGAGAGAGAATTTCAGGAGAACACGTCCCTATGCCAGACACCGAGAAAGGAGTCCATTCTAATTAGCCCTAAATGCTGCTTGTAAACTTTGGCTTTAATGTGTGTTTAAAAATCACTGGGATTCATTTTGACTTGGTCACTTTTATGCTCCCATATGTAAAAGATTTTTATTTAAAAAAATGTTTTTAACAAGTACCCTAACAACAGGATATTTTGGAGATACTGCAGCAGACCTTAGTAACTAGAACAAATTGAAAGTGTAGTCAGCAGCCATTAACTTTTTTTTCTATTATCTATAATGCAATTATTGGAGTCAGAAATATAACATTCCCTACAGATTTTTTAAAAATTCAGCCTAACTACAGGATTCATTTCCTTTAAAGGATCATTCTAGATTCTTTAAAAAGCCAGAAACAGCACGTACTTTCCCTTTATTATGAACATATAAAGGTCAGAGGCTATTCATAGCACGTCCCTAGTAAAGGTCATCAACAAACCACATCTTGCCAAAGCTGGTGGCCAATTTCTGGCCTCTCTTCACTTAACCACTTAGCAGTATTTGACAGCAGCCTGCCCCCTCCTTCTTGAATCATCTTTTTTTTTTTTAAACACACAAACCACACAACCATACTACTCTATCCCTCCACTACTACCTTGCTCTATTTATCAAATTTTGAAACCATCTCATTTATTTTTGTGCATATTTGTTATCTGACTTCATCCCTGTGCCTAAGAAAGAAGTTCCTAATATATCATAGACACTCCATAAATATTTGGTGTCTGACTCTTAGTATTTCCTCGTGACAGATAAAGAGACTAAAGCTCAGAGGAGTGAAGTGACTTGCCTAAGACTGCATAGTAAGTCTTAGGCTAAGCCAAGATTTGAACCCAAGACCATCTAACACTGAGCCCATACTCATGACCATTATACCACAGAAAAGAAGCCACAGAGTAAATGTCCAAGAGCAGGGTTGGTAAACTTTATGGTAAAGGAACAGACAGCAAACATTGCTGGCTTTGTGCTTTGGTCCTAGAACCCCATGCAGATTCAATTAAGATTTGTAGAATGAATGACTTTTACCTCTGTCCTTATTGGGCTGCACACCGCAGGCCTATAAGTCCTGTGCTTGCCCAGCTTTAAGACCAAAGAAACAGCCTGGAGTCAGCAACAGAGACATCAATCGTTTAATGGATGGGGGAGCTTACACATCTGAAACAAGGTCCTGGAGCAACACCCCGACCGTGTGCGGTGGTCAGTGGGTGGGACATGGCGGCAGTCTTTGCTGCCGGGTTGGCGGGGAGGAGATTGCCAGTTGGGGAATTGAAGTCAGGCTGGCTCATCGGTTACTAGGGAAACTAGCAGAGGGGCACACCCCTCACTGTCCCTTTGATAAGAACAATCACCAGCTGGGGCCTGGGGCAAATATGTAGGGACGTCAGTCATGTGAGTAGGGTGTAGGTGAAGCAGGCACTGGTCAAGCCGGGGACGTACAGAGAGCAAGAGAACAGCCACCTTGAGTGACCTGACCATACAGTCCTCTAGACAGCAAGATCACTGAGGGTAAATAGCAGACACAGACACCTCCTGCAGCTAAAACAGTCCATTTCCCACAGTAGGGACTTGGATTGATTTCTATGGATTGGTACACTTCCCAAGAGGAGGCTGAAGCCTGGGCAATTCCCATTCGGTCGGAAAAAAAGTAAAGAAGGATCAGGAATGGCAAAAAGTTGAAAAATCTGTTATTCCCTTTCCAATTAAGAGGCTTTCTCCATGTAGAGAAAGTAAGCATCACCCAAAGTGTGAGAAAGGAAAATAACTGCTCTCACCTTGCTGGCTTCCTACACACCTGCCCTGCTGAGACTGTCTTTTGGCGACTGCACAAAGAGCCAAAAAAGTGACTCCTTCACAGCATGAGGATACTTTTAGCTGCAGGACAAGAGGAAGTTTTCTCTTGGCCTTTTATACAGTCATTCACAGAAAGGGACATCCTGTGACCTCATTTTCACTCTGAAGTAAGAGACAGCCAAGTGGCTTCCTGCCTCTGGGTTCTGTAGAAACTCCTCCTTTGATGGCACCTTTCCACTCCTCTGACACTAAGTCCTCAGCAAGGGCACTTTTCCAATTCCAGGAGGGGTGAGTTTCCTTGGGGACCAGCTGCTCACTAGGAACGCCGGGCAGCACCAGAGGGAAATAGCACGAAGAAGAGAGAAGCCCCAGTTTCAATCCTATAAGTCACTGCAAAGAACCATCCTTTATTAAAAGTAATTCTCTCCCAGGGAAAGGTGCTTAGGACAAAAATGTAGTGACTTCGATATGAATGGGACGCTTAGATAGAAGACATTTCAATATGGCTGTTTGGACAACACCATTTTGAAGCAGTGATTTTGACGCTGGTATGCAACTACTTGAAATTTTAGCCCTTACCGTAGACAAATACCTAAGTGAACAATTTTGGATCCATACTAATAATTTATATTTGCCACTTTACTTGTCTTTTGTCTTTCTCCTTGAAGACGTTATGACAGCTGTCTTGATTACCACTGCATCCCTAGTGCCCAGTATAGTACCTCACGTGTAATTATTTATTAAAAAACTATATGACTACTACTACTGCTATGATGACTTCTACTACTAGTACCATTACCACTTCTGCCTATGACCAGTGCTTACACACAGTGGGTGCATAATAATTTATTGAAAAAATGAACTGCTACCATCACTACTACCATTATTGCTATATAACAACTAGTACTACCACCACCACCACACCATTACTCCTGTTGGCTCGCTGTTAAAAAGCCATTGGGGCAAGCATTATGCCTGTATTATTTCAATCACCATCCCCATTTTAGAGATAAGAACACAGACACAGAGAAGTAAAGTATCCTAAGACAAACATAAAACAGGTGGTAGAACTAAAATAATGACGTAGTTATTATTACTCTTGGCCAAATAAAATGGGAGAAATGAGGAATAGACTGAGGATTAAGGAGCCTATACTTCGGCCTCTTAAGCACTTCCTTTCTTTTGAAAGGAACCAAGGATCCTTGAAGAAATGGCTAATTCCAGATCTGGGACAGGAAATGGACACAGTGAGCCAGGGAAGTTTGTCATAGGAAGCTATCAAAGACTACTACAGTCATATCAAAATGACTTAAAGCCAACTTGAAAGGGGCTCCTACTGACCAAAGATGAATCCATTTCAACATCAAAAAGAACAATGAATATGATAAAATGAAATAGATCTAACTTATTAAAACCCATGAGCTCCATAATGGTATTTTTTAAATCATTGGTTACCTTTGCAAGTTGTTAGGGTAGCAACTCATAATTGAGAAAATATATAAAAAGAGGGGGAAAATTTAAGCATTTACTCTTAAATGGACTGCACTTCAAGCTAACCAGACAGGAATTAAAAGTTCTTTATGGAGCATTCACAGCTAATAAGAGCAGGAGGAATGAAAGAATTAGAAACTCCCCACTTTGCATCTTTTAATGAAATAATGGAACTAGGCAACCACTGGGTAAACACTAAAACACTGGCTTAAAGCTTGATGGGGGAACTTGATATTGAAGGGATCAGACTGAGAACACCAGAATCTATGAGTCAATCCTAACATAACTAGAAGTGGGATATCCAGACATTACATCAGTGGTTCTCAAACTCTGCGGAACATTTGAATGACCTGGGGATGGTGGGGAGAGCTTTCAAAAACCTCAATGTTCAGTTTACATCCCACCCTACCAATTAAATCGGGCATCAGTAGTTTTGTTTTTTTTTTAATCTTTTTAAAGATTTCCCAGGTGGGAGAGAGGAGAAGATGGCGGAAGAGTAAGATGCAGAGATCACCTTCCTCCCCACAGATACATCAGAAATACATCTGCACGTGGAACTGCTCCTATAGAACACCCACTGAAATCTGGCAGAAGATGTCAGACCTCCCAAAAGGCAAGAAACTCCCCACGTACCTGGGTAGGGCAAAAGAAAAAAGAAACAACAGAGACAAAAGAATAGGGACGGGACCTGCACCAGTGGGAGGGAGCCATGAAGGAGGAAAGGTTTCCACACACTAGGAAGGCCCTTCGCGGGCGGAGACTGCGGGTGGCAGAGGGGAAGCTTCGGAGCCACGGAGGAGAGCGCAGCCACAGGGGTGCGGAGGGCAAAGCGGAGAGATGCCCGCACAGAGGATCAGCGCTGACCAGCACTCACCAGCCCGAGAGGCTTCTCTGCTCCCCCGCTGGGGCGGGCGGGGGCTGGGAGCTGAGGCTCGGGCTTCGGTCGGATTGCAGGGATAGGACTGGGGCTGGCGGTGTGAACACAGCCTGAAGGGGTGAGCGCACCACAGCTAGCCGGGAGGGAGTCCGGGAAAAAGTCTGGAACTGCCGAAGAGACAAGAGACTTTTTCTTGCCTCTTTGTTGCCTGGTGCGCGAGGAGAGGGGATTCAGAGCACCGCTTAAAGGAGCTCCAGAGATGGGCGAGAGCCACGACTATCAGCACGGACCCCAGAGACTGGCATGAGACGCTAAGGCTGCTGCTGCCGCCACCAAGAAGCCTGTGTGCGAGCACAGGTCACTATCCACACCTCCCCTCCCGGGAGCCTGTGCAGCCCGCCACTGCCAGCCTCCCGTGATCCAGGGACAACTTCCCCGGGAAAACGCACGGCGCCTCAGGCTGGTGCAACGTCACGCCGGCCTCTGCCGCTGCACACTCGCCCCGCATCCGTACCCTTCCCTCCCGCCGGCCTGAGTGAGCCAGAGCCCGCGAAGCAGCTGCTCCTTTAACCCCGTCCTGTGTGAGCGAAGAACAGACGCCCTCAGGCAACCTACACGCAGAGGAGGGGCCACATCCAAAGCTGAACCTCAGGACCTGTGCGAACAAAGAAGAGAAAGGGAAATTTCTCCCAGCAGTCTCAGAAGCAGCGGATTAAAGCTCCACAAACAACTTGATGTACCTGCATCTGTGGAATACCTGAATAGACAATGAATCATCCCAAAATGAGGAGGTGGACTTTGGGAGCAAGATATATTATTTTTTCCCCTTTTCCTCTTTTTATGAGTGTGTATGTGCATGCTTCTGTGTGAGATTTTGTCTGTATAGCTTTGCTTTTACCATTTGTCTTAGGGTTCTGTCTGTCCATTTTTGTTTTTTTTTTTACTTAAAAAAAATTTTTTTAATAATTATTTTTTTTTATTTTAATAACTTTATTTTATTTTATCTTATCCTCTTTCTTTTTTTCTTTCTATTTTTTCTCCCTTTTATTCTGAGCCATGTGGATGACAGGCTCTTGGTGCTCCAGCCAGGCATCAGGGCTGTGCCTCTGAGGTGGGAGAGCCAACTCCAGGACACTGGTCCACAAGAGACCTCCCAGCTCCACGTAATACCAAACGGCGAAAATCTCCCAGAGATCTCCATCTCAACACCAAGACCCAGCTTCACTCAACGACCAGCAAGCTACAGTGCTGGACACCCTACGCCAAACAACTAGCAAGACAGGAACACAGCCCCATCCATTAGCAGACAGGCTGCCTAAAATCATAATAAGGCCACAGACACCCCAAAACACACCACCAGACGTGGACCTGCCCACCAGAAAGACAAGATCCAGCCTCATCCACCAGAACACAGGCACTAGTCCCCTCCACCAGGAAACCTACACAACCCACTGAACCAACCTTAGCCACTGGGGACAGATACCAAAAACAAGAGGAACTACAAACCTGCAGCCTGTGAAAAGGAGACCCCAAACACAGTAAGATAAGCAAAATAAGAAGACAGAAAAACACAGCAGATGAAGGAGCAAGGTAAAAACACACCAGACCTAACAACTGAAGAGGAAATAGGCAGTCTATCTGAAAAAGAATTCAGAATAATGATAGTACAGATGATCCAAAATCTTGGAAATATAATAGACAAAATGCAAGAAACATATAACAAGGACCTAGAAGAACTAAAGAGGAACCAAGCAACGATGAACAACACAATAAATGAAATTAAAAATACTCTAGAAGGGATCAATAGCAGAATAACTGAGTCAGAAGAATGGATAAGTGACCTGGCAGATAAAATAGTGGAAATAACTACTGCAGAGCAGAATAAAGAAAAAAGAATGAAAAGAACTGAGGACAGTCTCAGAGACCTCTGGGACAACATTAAATGCACCAACATTCGAATTATAGGGGTCCCAGAAGAAGAAGAGAAAAAGAAAGGGACTGAGAAAATATTTGAAGAGATTATAGTTGAAAACTTCCCTAATATGGGAAAGGAAATAGTTAATCAAGTCCTGGAAGCACAGAGAGTCCCATACAGGATAAATCCAAGGAGAAACACGCCAAGACACATATTAATCAAACTATCAAAAATTAAATATAAAGAAAACATATTAAAAGCAGCAAGGGAAAAACAACAAATAACACACAAGGGAATCCCCATAAGGTTAACAGCTGATCTTTCAGCAGAAACTCTGCAAGCCAGAAGGGAGTGGCAGGACATATTTAAAGTGATGAAGGACAAAAAACTACAACCAAGATTACTCTACCCAGCAAGGATCTCATTCAGATTTGATGGGGAAATTAAAACCTTTACAGACAAGCAAAAGCTGAGAGAGTTCAGCACCACCAAACCAGCTTTACAACAAATGCTAAAGGAACTTCTCTAGGCAAGAAACACAAGAGAAGGAAAACACCTACAATAACAAACCCAAAACATTTAAGAAAATGGGAATAGGAACATACATATCGATAATTACCTTGAATGTAAATGGATTAAATGCTCCCACCAAAAGACACAGGCTGGCTGAATGGATACAAAAACAAGACCCATATATATGCTGTCTACAAGAGACCCACTTCAGACCTAGGGACACATACAGACTGAAAGTGAGGGGATGGAAAAAGATATTCCATGCAAATGGAAATCAAAAGAAAGCTGGAGTAGCAATTCTCGTATCAGACAAAATAGACTTTAAAATAAAGACTATTACAAGAGACAAAGAAGGACACTATATAATGATCAAGGGATCGATCCAAGAAGAAGATATAACAATTGTAAATATTTATGAACCCAACATAGGAGCACCTCAATACATAAGGCAAATACTAACAGCCATAAAAGGGGAAATCGACAGTAACACAATCATAGTAGGGGACTTTTAACACCCCACTTTCACCAATGGACAGATCATCCAAAATGAAAATAAATAAGGAAACACAAGCTTTAAATGATACATTAAACAAGATGGACTTAATTGATATTTATAGGACATTCCACCCCAAAACAACAGAATACACATATTTCTCAAGTGCTCATGGAACATTCTCCAGGATAGATCATATCTTGGGTCACAAATCAAGCCTTGGTAAATTTAAGAAAATTGAAATCGTATCAAGTATCTTTTCCGACCACAACGCTATGAGACTAGCTATCAATTACAGGAAAAGATCTGTAAAAAATACAAACACGTGGAGGCTAAACAATACACTACTTAATAACGAAGTGATCACTGAAGAAATCAAAGGGGAAATCAAAAAATACCTAGAAACAAATGACAATGGAGACACGACGACCCAAAACCTATGGGATGCAGCAAAAGCAGTTCTAAGAGGCAAGTTTATAGCAACACAAGCCTACCTCAAGAAACAGGAAACATCTCGAATAAACAACCTAACCTTGCACCTAAAGCAATTAGAGAAAGAAGAACAAAAAAACCCCAAAGTAAGCAGAAGGAAAGAAATCATAAAGATCAGATCAGAAATAAATGAAAAAGAAATGAAGGAAACAATAGCAAAGAACAATAAAACTAAAAGCTGGTTCTTTGAGAAGATAAACAAAATTGATAAACCATTAGCCAGACTCATCAAGAAGAAAAGGGAGAAGACTCAAATCAATAGAATTAGAAATGAAAACGGAGAAGTAACAACTGACACTGCAGAAATACAAAGGGTCATGAGAGATTACTACAAGCAACTCTATACCAATAAAATGGACAACCTGGAAGAAATGGACAGATTCTTAGAAATGCACAACCTGCCAAGACTGAACCAGGAAGAAATAGAAAATATGAACAGACCAATCACAAGCACTGAAATTGAAACTGTGATTAAAAATCTTCCAACAAACAAAAGCCCAGGCTTCACAAGAGAATTCTATCAAACATTTAGAGAAGACCTAACACCTATCGTTCTCAAACACTTCCAAAATATAGCAGAGGGAGGAACACTCCCCAACTCATTCTATGAGGCCACCATCACCCTGATATCAAAACCAGACCAAGATGTCACAAAGAAGGAAAACTACAGGCCAATATCATTGATGAACCTAGATGCAAAAATCCTGAACAAAATACTAGCAAACAGAATCCAGCAGCACATTAGAAGGATCATACACCATGATCAAGTGGGGTTTATCCCAGGAATGCAAGGATTCTTTAATATAAGCAAATCAATCAACGTGATACACCATATTAACAAATTGAAGGAGAAAAACCATATGATCATCTCAATAGATGCAGAGAAAGCTTTCGACAAAATTCAACACCCATTTATGATAAAAGCCCTGCAGAAAGTAGGCATAGAGGGAACTTTCCTCAACATAATAAAGGTCATATATGACAAACCCACAGCAAACATCGTTCTCACTGGTGAAAAACTGAAACCATTTCCACTAAGATCAGGAACAAGACAAGGTTGCCCACTCTCACCACTATTATTCAACATAGTTTTGGAAGTTTTAGCCACAGCAATCAGAGAAGAAAAAGAAATAAAAGGAATCCAAACTGGAAAAGAAGAAGTAAAGCTGTCACTGTTTGCAGATGACATGATACTATACATAGAGAATCCTAAAGATGCTACCAGAAAACTACTAGAGCTAATCAATGAATTTGGTAAAGTAGCAGGATACAAAATTAATGCACAGAAATCTCTGGCATTCCTATACACTAATGATGAAAACTCTGAAAGTGAAATTAAGAAAACAGTCCCATTTACCATTGCAACAAAAAGAATAAAATATCTAGGAATAAACCTACCTAAGGAGACAAAAGACCTGTATGCAGAAAATTATAAGAAACTGATGAAAGAGATTAAAGAGGACACAAATAGATGGAGAGATATACCATGTTCTTGGATTGGAAGAATCAACATTGTGAAAATGACTCTACTACCCAAAGCAATCTACAGGTTCAATGCAATCCCTATCAAACCACCACTGGCATTTTTCACAGAACTAGAACAAAAAATTTCACAATTTGTATGGAAACACAAAAGACTAGCCAAAGCAATCTTGAGAACGAAGAATGGAGCTGGAGGAATCAGGCTCCCTGACTTCAGACTATAATACAAAGCTACAGTAATCAAGACAGTATGGTACTGGCACAAAAACAGAAACATAGATCAATGGAACAGGATAGAAAGCCCAGAGATAAACCTATGCACCTATAGTCACCTTATCTTTGATAAAGGAGGCAAGAATATACAGTGGAGAAAAGACAGCCTCTTCAATAAGTGGTGCTGGGAAAACTGGACAGGTACATGTAAAAGTATGAAATTAGAACAGTCCCTAACACCATACACAAAAATAAACTCAAAATGGATTAAAGACCTAAATGTAAGGCCAGACACTATCAAACTCTTAGAGGAAGACATAGGCAGAATACTCTATGACATAAATCACAGCAAGATCCTTTTTGACCCAGCTCCTAGAGAAATGGAAATAAAAACAAATATAAACAAATGGGACCTAATGAAGCTTAAAAGCTTTTGCACAGCAAAGGAAACCATAAACAAGACCAAAAGACAACCCTCAGAATGGGAGAAAATATTTGCAAATGAAGCAACTGACAAAGGATTAATCTCCAAGATTTACAAGCAGCTCATGCAGCTCAATATTAAAAAAACAAACAACCCAATCCAAAAATGGGCAGAAGACCTAAATAGACATTTCTCCAAAGAAGATATACAGATTGCAAACAAACACATGAAAGAATGCTCAACATCATTAATCATTAGAGAAATGGAAATCAAAACTACAATGAGATATCATCTCACAACAGTCAGAATGGCCATCATCAAAAAATCTAGAAGCAATAAATGCTGGAGAGGGTGTGGAGAAAAGGGAACCCTCTTGCACTGTTGGTGGGAATGTAAATTGATACAGCCAATATGGAGAACAGTATGGAGGTTCCTTAAAAATCTAAAAATAGAACTACCATATGACCCGGCAATCCCACTACTGGGCAGATACCCTGAGAAAACCATAATTCAAAAAGAGTCATGTACCAAAATGTTCATTGCAGCTCTATTTACAATAGCCAGGACATGGAAGCAACCTAAGTGTCCATCAACAGATGAATGGGTAAAGAAGATGTGGCACATATATACAATGGAATATTACTCAGCCATAAAAAGAAATGAAATGGAGGTATTTGTAATGAGGTGGATGGAGTTAGAGTCTGTCATACAGAGTGAAGTAAGTCAGAAAGAGAAAAACAAATACAGTATGCTAACTCATATATATGGAATCTAAGGGGAAAAAAAAGGTCATGAAGAACCTAGGGGCAAGACAGGAATAAAGACACAGACCTACTAGAGAATGGACTTGAGGATATGGGGAGGGGGAAGGGTAAGATGTGACAAAGTGAGAGAGTGGCATGGACATATATACACTACCAAACGTAAAATAGATAGCTAGTGGGAAGCAGCTGCATAGCACAGAGAGATCAGCTCGGTGCTTTGTGACCACCTAGAGGGGTGGGATATGGAGGGTGGGAGGGAGGGAGATGCAAGAGGGAAGAGATATGGGAACATACGTATATGTGTAACTGATTCACTTTGTTATAAAGCAGAAACTAACACACCATTGTAAAGCAATTATACTCCGATAAAGATGTTAAAAAAAAAATTTCCCAGGTGATTCCAATGTAAATGAAACTTTGGGAACCACTGCATTTTGTGGCTCAGGATGTGATGCAGAAGGAGATACACAATGCCCCCATGATATGCTATTACCTAACAATCTCTAAATCTAACTAAATATTTGTTAGCGATATGAGGAATAGAGAAACATGTTAAACAATGACACTATAAGGAAAGAATTAGAAATCCAAAGTGTGGGATATTCCAGGGGGGAAAAATGACGCATTTTTCAACAAACAAATGGCATCTTTAAAAATGTGGGTATGTGTGACCTGGTTGGGGGGTGGGGGAGGAGGGAAGAGGGCCTTTCTTAAAATATACCTTGAAGAGCTGTGCTTCTGGCTATAAAGGAGTAACTTGTATGAGATTAATCCACCCACAGAAAACAATTATAATGTTGCATGAAAAAAAAATGATATTAGCTATTTGAAAGCATTGCAGAACCACCAAGGCAGCCAGGATTCAAGCAGCCTATATTCTGCAGAGAAAGAAAGCCCTTTGACATGAGCCCTATTGTTAGGGCAGCTTTTTGTCCTAAGGGTGTTAGTAATTTGCATTGCAGGAGAGTAGACCAGGTAGAAAATAGCAACCTATAGCTTGCAACAGTTTCTCTGAGTTGAAGAGACAAAAGCTGAAGTTAAGGGCTTCAGAAGCAGCAGCTAGGACTTAAGCGGCTCAGATTTCTGGTAAAGGGAGACCATAGAGGAGTAAGCCCAACATTCACAATGCAATTTCCCTTCAAGACATTTGCTACACGTGTGGAGTAAGAGGCCAAGCAACCCAGCAAAAATCAATTGCAAAAAGACTAAAAATCCAAGGAGGAATTTTCTTAGTTTAACAGTGTTGGGGAGACAAAAATTGGAAGTTAGGACCTGCTAAGGACAAAAGGCCATGGTAAACACCACAGAAGTTCAGGTGAGAAACCGTAAGGGCCAGAGTTGTTAGGACAAAAGGGAAACAGACCAGGCACAGCTTTGGGGAAAAAAATCTTCAATTCTTGATTAGATCAACATGACTTGCTCAGTATCCACCTGCCAGATAGTAACATCTCTCTGGAAGAAGAAAACAAATTCCACATGAAAGGAAATACTTTTCTTCAGTATAGAGGTAGTTATTTGGGCAGAAGAAGAAGTTCCCAGATGAATGCACAGAATGCAGGATGGAATGAAGAGTAAAATGTGTGGTAAAATCTAAATAAATATTGATTGTTTAACAAAAATGTCTTGGCATGGGGTTGAATTACTTGGCAACAGTAATACAGAAGACGGAATCATAGTGGCAAATGAATGTATTATAAGTTTCCTGCATCTGAAATAAATACTTAAAAGACTGTCAAAAGGTTGTCTTTTGGTGGTCAAAAAATATAAACTTCCACTTACAAAATAAGTCATGGAGATGTAATGTACAAGAATGGTGACTATAGTTAATAATACTGTATTGTATATGTGAAAGTTGCTAAGAGAGTAGATCTTAAAAGTTCTCACCACAAGAAAAATATTTATAACCATGTGTGGCAATAGATGTTGACTAGACTTACTGTGGTGATCATTTTGCAATATATACAAATATCAAATCATTAAGTTGTACACTTGAAACTAATTTAATGTTATAAATCAATTATATCTCCATTAAAAAAGATTTAAGACTGGATTAATAAAACAAAAAATACGAGACAAACGTTAAATAAAGATTACACAGAAAGAAGTAAAACTGTCTTCATTTACAGATGACATGATCATGTATGTAGAAAAGCTTTAAAATCTACAAAAAGGCTACCAGAACTAATAAACGAATTTGGAAAGTCAAATGATACAAGGTCAAAACTCATTACTATTTCTAACACCAGCAATGAACAACTAGAAAATAAAACAAAGTACAATTCCATTTATTATGCCATCCCAAAACAGTGAAATACATGCAAAACCTTTGTACGGAAACCTATAAAACACTGTAGAAAGAAATTAAAGAGCTCAATAAATGGAAAGATATAGCATATTCATGGATTGAAGGATTCAATATTGTCAAAATGGGATTTCTCTCAAAAATCAATCTAAAGTTTAAATGCAATCCAAATCAAAATCCCAGCAGGACTTTCTGTAGAAATTGACAAACTGATTCTAAAATTTGTATAATATGAAACGCAAATTAACTAAAAGAGCCAAGGCAATTTTAATAAAGAAGTACAGAGTTGGAGAATTCACACTACTTGATTTTAAGACTGACTATAAAGCCACACTAATCAAAACAGTGTGTTATTAAGGAAAGGATACATAAATGAATCAAGAGAACAGATCGGGAGTCCAAAAATAGACTCCCACATAAATGGTCAATTTATTTTTGACAAAGATGCCAAGGTAATTCAATGAGGGAGTAGAGTATCTTTTAGATAATAGGGCTAAAACAACTGGATACCATACTGGGGGGGTGGGGGAAGTGGCAGAATGCTGACCCTTACTTTATACCATACATAAATATTCCATCAAAATAGATCATAGACCAAACTTTTAGAAGATATCATAGGAAAAAAATCTTTGCAACCTTGGAGTACACCAAGATTTCTTAGAAAGGAACTAAAAGCATAGTCATAATTAAAAACTGCTTTTTATAAGCCATTGACATATAAGAGAACATCTGCAACATACGTATCTGACAAAGGACTTGTATGCAGAATACATAAAGAGCTCCTACAATTCAGAGGGAAAAAAAGAGGCAAAGATTTGAAGATTCTTCACAAAAGAGGTTATACAGATGGCAAATAAGTACATGTAAACATTGACAATATCATTAGTTATCAGGAGATACAAATTAAAACTGCAGTGTGATAATAGTACAATTAAAATTTAAAAGAGTGACCTTCCCAAAGGTTGGCAAGGATGTAAAACGATTGGAATGCTCATAAATGGATGGTGTGAATGTAAAATGGCACAACCACTTTGGAGAACAGTTATACTGTTTCTTTAAAATTTTACACATACATAATGTACAACTCAGACACTTCACACTCAGGTATTTATTTATCTAAGAGAAATGAAAATATGCCCACATAAATATCTGTACCACAAGCAGTTTTATTCATAATAAGCCAAACCTGTAAACAATCCAAATATAAACCAACAACGAATGAATACACAAAATGAATAAATAAACAAAATGGGGACTCCCTATATAATAGAATAGTCCTGAGCAATGAAAAAAAACAAACTACTAATACATGCAACCACACAACCAAATCATTATACTCCCTGAAGGAAGCCAGACACAAAAGAGTACATATCATATGACTTAATTTATTAAAAATTCTAGAAAATGCAAAATAATCCCTAGTGACAGAAAATAAATAGTTGCCTGAAAGCTGGGACTGTGGGGAGGGAATGGCTACAATGTGACATGAGGAAACTTTTCAGGGCAATAGAAATGTTCTGTATCTTAATTGTGGTGGTGGTTTCACGGGTGCATCCCTCTTTTAAAACTCACTGAACTACACATTTTAAGTGAGCACAGTTTATTACATATAAATTATACCTCAGTTGAGTTTTTTGAAAGATTTCCCCCAAAGCAACCAGACCAAAAAGCTGATATTCTGTATGAATCCACTCATATGAAGTAAAAAAACAGGCAAAATCAATCCATGGTAATAGAAGAGTAGCTATCTTGGAGGGCAGGTGCACACATAATGACCGGGAAACTTCTGGGGTGCTAGTGATGTGCGCTATATTTATCTGAGTAGTAGTTACATGGGCTGTTCATTTTCTAAGCATTCATCAAGCACTAAATTTGGGTATTTTTGCTATATTTCTATTACTTCGATAAACAAACAAAAAGTAGGGGGCTGTTAGAAATTAACAGGCACAGCAACCAAATGCAATGGGTGGATATTGTATAGCTTGTGATTTGAAAAACTCAACTGAAAAAAATTTTAGAGGGAATGGAGGAAAATTGAACATGGACTATTTATTAGATATTAAAGAATCATCATTAATTTCATTGTATGTGTACTATAGTTACCGCCCTTATCTGTTAAAGAAACATTAAAAAAAGTACTTATAGGTGAAATGGTATGAAATGAAATGGTATGAATAGGATTCACTTTAAAGTATTTCAGGAAAATATATATGTAGTTATTTCCATTTTTTAAAAAGTAAAAGAAATGTAAAGTGAGGGTGAAGTTCAGGGATGCGGCAGAGAGTCAGAGAGGGTGTACAGATATATAACATGCCTATGACCAAAATCCTATTATTTGCACTCTGAAGATTCAGAGTGCAAATAATAGGATTATTTTGATGTGAAAACATTCACATCAAAATGGCTGCATCAAAATGTCGTGCTTCATAACACACATAGCAAGAAATTTCTCAGGGGCCCAGAAACAAGACAAGCAGGAATAGAATGAAATTTAAAAGAGTTCAATTAGGTTCTGAATGACAGCCAGGCAGATATATGATGACAAACAGTGGCCTTCCTTCCTGTGGAGACTGATCTATTTTGAGCCCAAAGTGAGGAAAGTGAGTGCATATTATCCAGGGTATTTCACCACTGTTCTTCTGGTCCCTAGTTATCTCCATCTGAGAAGCCTACCCAGGTACTGGAAGGGGGAGAATAAAACAGGAGGCAGAAAACAGATGCTGACGGTATCAGTCAGAATCCCAGCAGACAGAAGCCACATTCATCTGCAACTTTGAAGACAATTAAATGAAGGAACTACTTTCAGAGGTGCAGGTAGGGTTACAAGTTAAGGATGCTGAGACACCTGGGACTAGCTGCAGCATGATGCCTTTACCTCCCTGAACCTAAAAGAGCAAAGGGAGGAAACGTGTCACCAGAGCCTGGTGAGATAAGGGAGGCTGCGGCTACCACCATGAGCTGAAGTCATGGAGGGATAGAGACCTTGCAGGAAATACGATGAGAAAGGCAGGCTACAGAGAGAAGAAATACGCTCCCACCTCTCTCTCTCTCTTCCCATCGCCTGATCTCTTTCCAGGATCTCCCAGTGACCAAAACAAACTGGAAGCCACAGTCATGGGAGCTCAGGTGATGCATTCTACAGAGGTCAGTCTCCTGGGTCATGAAGCAGGGCAGAGAAGGTTGTCTAATAGACTACCAGCACACTCTTCCAATGGATTACATAAGGTCTTCAAGTCTGCAAAGAGAACTGATGGCCATTTGATAAAATCTCTAATTCAGTTGAATCTATGGCTTTAGATACTTAGTTAAAATGGGAATATTTCCAAGCATTTTATACAAGGCCCGAGAACAACGAGTAATCAAAGATCATTTCACAATATATACACAGAGCATTTGGTTAAGTAGCCACTCCTGCTCAGACTTGGACTTGTAAAATAAAAACTTTCCTTCTATATAAAACATTTCCAAACTAAATGGACAGAAAAGTAGAGAAACCTGGTTGTATTTTCCATGGAGCTTTAACCATCATTCTATTAAAGAAAATTCAGAGCCAAGTCACCAATGGTGGAAACCCAACTCCAAGGACAGATGGGGAAGAGCATCACCTTGTGAGGCTAAGGATGGAATCCTTATTCAGGCCAGTTAGGCCTTATGGACTGTCCTTTCCCTGCCTTCCCATGGGTAGCTCCCACCACTGCCCCCCTTACTCTCCAGGGGTGTGGGGGCATTTCTTGGCTAGTGATGCCAGCTCTGCTTCCTCCCACCTCGGGCTTTGCATCTGCGGCTTCCTCTACCCTTAACATGCTTCCCTCCCTTCTCTTGTTAACTCCTACTCCCATCTCATCTCAACTCTCACTTCCCATGGAAAGCTTTTCCAACGTCCCTGATGAGGTCAAAAACCCTAAGGCATGCTTCTGTAACACCCAGAACCTTTCCTTCATGGAAGCACTTTCACATATTTTGGTATGACTGTCTGTCTACCCGGCTGAAGCGTTAGCTCCACATGGTAAGGACTGTGTGTGCCTTTGTGTGCCATCATATTTTCAGGACCTCATGTACTAGCTCATGGGAGGTACCTAATTATGGATGAATGAACGAGTCTTCACTACAAGAGAAATTTTTCCATTCAAGGGGTAGTCTGAATTTTGTTTTATCCTTTTAATAAACAACACAATTTTAGGGTTATTTTCTCCCAGAACTAAATTACAGGGGACTCTCAGTTAGCTGATAGTTCCCCACCCCACTTTTTTTCTTATATCCCTTATAAGAATATAATATTTAATGAGGGTTTTTAAAAAAATAATATATAAATTATGCTTAGGATTCATATATATCCAACTTAATCTCATAGTCCATAATTTGTATAACTGCTGCTCTAAGAAATTACTTATAAGTATTCCAGGAAAGAAAAAAGCCACATATTCCGGGACCTATTTACTAATGCATGAAGGTAACCACACAATTCTTTAAGGGTTTTCAACAAGAGTTGAAACCCAAAGGACTTTAGAAATCTCAGTTATCTAGAATGAGTGGATTTACTCTGAATAACTGAGGTTTTATTGGAACTCAAACCCAGTTTAAAAAAAGGTCTTACGGGAATAAAGACACAGACCTACTAGAGAATGGACTTGAGGATATGGGGACGGGGAGGGGTGAGATGTGACAGGGTGAGAGAGTGTCATGGACATATATACACTACCAAATGTAAAATAGACAGCTAGTGGGAAGCAGCCGCATAGCACAGGGAGATCAGCTCGGTGCTTTGTGACCACCTAGAGGGGTGGGGTAGGGAGGGTGGGAGGGAGGGAGATGCAAGAGGGAAGAGATATGGGAACATATGTATATGTATAACTCATTCACTTTGTCATAAAGCAGAAACTAACACACCATTGTAAAGCAATTATACTTCAATAAAGATGTTTAAAAAAAAAGGTCTTAAAGTTTTGACTCTCATGGTAAGCAACAAATTCTTCTACAATTTGAACACTTAAATGCCCCTTTTATGGCTAATAAATTTGGTCAAATTTCCATTTTGTTTTATGCCCAATTCAAAATCTATTTGTCACATGTGTCAGGAGCTACGTACTTGTGTATTCTGTCTGGTACCTTATTTTTTTTTTTTTTTTTTCACACACACACACTGTATTTTATTTTTACAAGAGATAAATAGACTGACACCAAGCATTGTACATGGATGACCACAACAAAAGCAACAATGATTGCAATTACCAAACATGAAACACACTCATACTATGTCATAATATTGACATTCAGTCCAGTAATCCTCCACTGTAACAGCTCCTTTACTTTGCAGTGAAAATTGATTTGTATATTCTTTGCCTCTGAGTCCTTGTGGGATTTTTTTTTTTTTTAATTCAGACAGAAAGTCACAAAAATTATACTCATCCTCCTCAGTTCACTCAGTCCCATGTAATTAATTTTTTTTTTCATCTTGATCTTTTGTTAGCACTTTTATGAGTTCATCAGTTTTTCATCAGAGTTCTGAAAATGCTTATTCATTCAGTTCAGCAGTACAGTCAGTTACCAGAAACCTGTACTTGTCAGAGTCTTTTCCATGAATTTCTTGAAGATGAAACCCTTTTATAGGAACATATTTGCAAAATCATCAGAGTACACCCAGAACTGTGTGTAAATGACAAAAGACTTAAAAATGACCACGGTTAAAGATTTGATGAAAGTTCATAATAATGCAGTTGACAAGAAAATTAGTTATTTCTGAGATATACATTTTAAAGTAATAACTAGGATTATTACTTATAACATTATACCAGAACATATAAGATTTTTAGAAATTTCATGTAATGTCTGAAACATTTATATTAACATATTTCCATACATATTTCCATACAAATACAAACATAAGATTTTTAGAAATTTCATGTAATGTCTGAAACATTTATATTAACATATTTCCATACATATTTCCATACAAATACAAATATAAGATTTTTAGAAATTTCATGTAATGTCTGAAACATTTATATTAACATATTTCCATACAAATAACCCAATGAAAGTTTAGTATTAGTTGTTTTGTTTGTTTTTTTTTATACTGCAGGTTCTTATTAGGCATCAATTTTATACACATCAGTGTATACATGTCAATCCCAATCGCCCAATTCAGCACACCACCATCCCCACCTCACCGCAGTTTTCCCCCCTTGGTGTCCATATGTCCATTCTCTACATCTGTGTCTCAACTTCTGCCCTGCAAACTGGCTCATCTGTACCATTTTTCTAGGTTCCACATACATGCATTAATATACGATATTTGTTTTTCTCTTTCTGACTTACTTCACTCTCTATGACAGTCTCTAGATCCATCCACGTCTCAACAAATGACTCAATTTCGTTCCTTTTTATGGCTGAGTAATATTCCATTGTATATATGTACCACAACTTCTTTATCCATTCGTCTGTTGATGGGCATTTAGGTTGCTTCCATGACCTGGCTATTGTAAATACTGCCGCAATGAACATTCGGGTGCATGTGTCTTTTTGAATTACGGTTTTCTCTGGGTATATGCCCAGTAGTGGGATTGCTGGGTCATGTGGTAATTCTATTTTTAGTTTTTTAAGGAACCTCCATATTGTTCTCCATAGTGGCTGTATCAATTGACATTCCCACCAACAGTGCAAGAGGGTTCCCTTTTCTCCACACCCTCTCCAGCATTTGTTGTTTGTAGATTTTCTGATGATGCCCATTCTAACAGGAGTGAGGTGATACCTCATTGTAGTTTTGATTTGCATTTCTCTAATAATTAGTGATGTTGAGCATCTTTTCATGTGCTTCGTGGCCGTCTGTATGTCTTCTTTGGAGAAATGTCTATTTAGGTCTTCTGCCCGTTTTTGGATTGGGGTGTTTGTTTCTTTGATATTGAGCTGAATGAGCTGTTTATATATTTTGGAGATTAATCCTTTGTCTGTTGATTCGTTTGCAAATATTTTCTCCCATTCTGAGGGTTGCCTTTTCGTCTTGTTTATGGTTCCCTTTGCTGTGCAAAAGCTTTGAGGTTTCATTAGGTCCCACTTGTTTATTTTTGTTTTTATTTCCATTACTCTAGGAGGTGGATCAAAAAAGATCTTGCTGTGATTTATGTCAAAGAGTGTTTTTCCTATGTTTTCCTCTAAGAGTTTTATAGTGTACAGTCTTATATTTAGGTCTCGAATCCATTTTGAGTTTATTTTTGTGTATGGTGTTAGGGAGTATTCTAATTTCATTCTTTTACATGGAGCTGTCCAGTTTTCCCAGCACCACTTATTGAAGAGACTGTCTTTTCTCCATTGTATATCTTTGCCTCCTTTGTCATAGATTAGTTGACCATAGGTGCGTGGGTTAATCTCTGGGCTTTCTATCTTGTTCCATTGATCTATGTTTCTGTTTTTGTGCCAGTACCATATTGTCTTGATTACTGTAGCTTTGTAGTATAGTCTGAAGTCAGGGAGTCTGATTCCTCCAGCTCCATTTTTTTGCCTCAAGACTGCTTTGGCTATTCGGGGTCTTTTGTGTCTCCATACAAATTTTAAGATGATTTGTTCTAGCTCCGTACAAAGTGCCATTGGTAATTTGATAGGGATTGCATTGAATCTGTAGATTGCTTTGGGTAGTATACTCATTTTCACAATGTTGATTCTTCCAATCCAAGAACATGGTATATCTCTCCATCTGTTGGTATCATCTTTAATTTCTTTCATCAGTGTCTTATAGTTTTCTGCATACAGGTCTTTTGTCTCCCTAGGTAGGTTTATTCCTAAGTATTTTATTCTTTTTGTTGCAATGGTAAATGGGAGTGTTTCCATAATTTCTCTTTCAGATTTTTCATCATTAGTGTATAGGAATGCAAGAGATTTCTGTGCATTAATTTTGTATCCTGCAACTTTACCATATTCATTAATTAGCTCTAGCAGTTTTCTGGTGGCAGTTTTAGGATTCTCTATGTATAGTATCATGTCATCCGCAAACAGTGACAGTTTTACTTCTTCTTTTCCAATTTGTATTCCTTTTATTTCTTTTTCTTCTCTGATTGCCGTGGCTAGGACTTCCAGAACTATGTTGAATAATAGTGGTGAGAGTGGACATCCTTGTCTCGTTCCTGATCTTAGAGGAAATGCTTTCAGTTTTTCACCATTGAGAATGATGTTTGCTGTGGGTTTGTCATATATGGCCTTTATTATGTTGAGGTAGGTTCCCTCTATGCCCACTTTCTGGAGAGTTTTTATCAGAAATGGGTGTTGAATTTTGTCAAAAGCTTTCTCTGCATCTATTGAGATGATCATATGGTTTTTCTTCTTCAATTTGTTAATATGGTGTATCACATTGATTGATTTGCGTATATTGAAGAATCCTTGCATCCCTGGGATAATTCCCACTTGATCGTGGTGTATGATCCTTTTAATGTGTTGTTGGATTCTGTTTGCTAGTATTTTGTTGAGGATTTTTGCATCTATATTCATCAGTGATATTGGTCTGTAATTTTCTTTTTTTGTAGTGTCTTTGTCTGGTTTTGGTATCAGGGTGATGGTGGCCTCATAGAATGAGTTTGGGAGTGTTCCTTCCTCTGCAATTTTTTGGAAGAGTTTGAGAAGGATGGGTGTTAGCCCTTCTCTAAATGTTTGATAGAATTCACCTGTGAAGCCATCTGGTCCTGGACTTTTGTTTGTTGGAAGATTTTTAATCACAGTTTCAATTTCATTACTTGTGATTGGTCTGTTCATATTTTCTGTTTCTTCCTGATTCAGTCTTGGAAGGTTATACCTTTCTAAGAATTTGTCCATTTCTTCCAGGTTGTCCATTTTATTGGCATAAAGTTGCTTGTAGTAGTCTCTTAGGATGCTTTGTATTTCTGCGGTGTCTGTTGTAATTTCTCCTTTTTCATTTCTGATTTTATTGATTTGAGTCCTCTCCCTCTTTTTCTTGATGAGTCTGGCTAATGGCTTATCAATTTTGTTTATCTTCTCAAAGAACCAACTTTTAGTTTTATTGATCTTTGCTATTGTTTTCTTTGTTTCTATTTCATTATTTCTGCTCTGATCTTGATGATTTCTTTCCTTCTGCTAACTTTGGGTTTTGTTTGTTCTTCTTTCTCTAGTTTCTTTAGGTGTAAGGTTAGATTGTTTACTTGATATTTTTCTTGTTTCTTTAGGTAGGCTTGTATAGCTATAAACTTCCCTCTTAGAACCGCTTTTGCTGCATCCCATAGGTTTTGGGTCGTCGTGTTTTCATTGTCATTTGTCTCTAGGTATTTTTTTATTTCCTCTTTGATTTCTTCAGTGATCTCTTGGTTATTTAGTAACGTATTGTTTAGCCTCCATGTGTTTGTCTTTTTTACGTTTTTTTCCCTGTCATTGATTTCTAATCTCATAGCGTTGTGGTCAGAAAAGATGCTTGATATGATTTCAATTTTCTTAAATTTACTGAGGCTTGATTTGTGACCCAAGATGTGATCTATCCTGGAGAATGTTCCGTGCGCACTTGAGAAGAACGTGTAATCTGCTGTTTTTGGATGGAATGTCTTATGTATATCAATTAAATCTATCTGGTCTATTGTGTCATTTAAAGCTTCTGTTTCCTTATTTATTTTCATTTTGGATGATCTGTCCATTGGTGTAAGTGAGGTGTTAAAGTCCCCCACTATGATTGTGTTACTGTCGATTTCCCCTTTTAGAGCTGTTAGCAGTTGCCTTATGTATTGAGGTGCTCCTATGTTGGGTGCATATATATTTATAATTGTTATATCTTCTTCTTGGATTGATCCCTGGATCATTATGTAGTGTCCTTCCTTGTCTCTTGTAACATTCTTTATTTTAAAGTCTATTTTATCTGATATGAGTATAGCTACTCCAGCTTTCTTTTGATTTCCATTTGCATGGAATATCTTTTTCCATCCCCTCACTTTCAGTCTGTATGTGTCCCTAGGTCTAAAGTGGGTCTCTTGTAGACAGCATATATATGGGTCTTGTTTTTGTATCCATTCAGCAAGCCTGTGTCTTTTGGTTGGAGCATTTAATCCATTCACGTTTAAGGTAATTATCGATATGTATGTTCCTATGACCATTTTCTTAATTGTTTTGGGTTTGTTTTTGTAGGTCCTTTTCTTCTCTTGTGTTTCCCACGTAGAGAAGTTCCTTTAGCATTTGTTGTAGAGCTGGTTCGGTGGTGCTGAATTCTCTTAGCTTTTGCTTGTCTGTAAAGCTTTTGATTTCTCCATCAAATCTAAATGAGATCCTTGCCGGGTAGAGTAATCTTGGTTGTAGGTTCTTCCCTTTCATCACTTTAAGTATATCATGCCACTCCCTTCTGGCTTGCAGAGTTTCTGCTGAGAAATCAGCTGTTAACCTTATGGGAGTTCCCTTGTATGTTATTTGTCGTTTTTCCCTTGCTGCTTTCAATAAGTTTTCTTTGTCTTTAATTTTTGCCACTTTGATTACTATGTGTCTCGGCGTGTTTCTCCTTGGGTTTATTCTGTATGGGACTCTCTGCGCTTCCTGGACTTGGGTGGCTATTTCCTTTCCCATGTTAGGGAAGTTTTCGACTATAATCTCTTCAAATATTTTCTCGGGTCCTTTCTCTCTCTCTTCTCCTTCTGGGACCCCTATAATGCGAATGTTGTTGCGTTTAATGTTGTCCCAGAGGTCTCTTAGGCTGTCTTCATTTCTTTTCATTCTTTTTTCTTTAGTCTGTTCCGCAGCAGTGAATTCCACCATTCTGTCTTCCAGGTCACTTATCCATTCTTCTGCCTCAGTTATTCTGCTATTGATTCCTTCTAGTGTAGTTTTCATTTCAGTTATTGTATTGGTCATCTCTGTTTGTTTGTTCTTTAATTCTTCTAGGTCTTTGTTAATCATTTCTTGCATCTTCTCAATCTTTGCCTGCATTCTTATTCCGAGGTCCTGGATCATCTTCACTATCATTATTCTGAATTCTTTTTCTGGAAGGTTGCCTATCTCCACGTCATTTAGTTGTTTTTCTGGGGTTTTTTCTTGTTCCTTCATCTGGTACATAGCCCTCTGCCTTTTCATCTTCTCTATCTTTCTGTAACTGTGGTTTTTGGTCCACAGGCTGCAGGATTGTAGTTTTTCTTGCTTCTGTTGTCTGCCCTCTGGTGGTTGAGGCTATCTAAGAGGCTTGATGGGAGGCTCTGGTGGTGGGTAGAGCTGACTGTTGCTGTGGCGGTCAGAGCTCAGTAAAACCTTAATCCACTTGACTGTTGATGGGTGGGGCTGGGTTCCCTCCCTGTTGCTGTGGCGGTCAGAGCTCAGTAAAACCTTAATCCACTTGACTGTTGATGGGTGGGGCTGGGTTCCCTCCCTGTTGGTTGTTTTGCCTGAGGCAACCCAACACTGGAGCCTACCCGTGCTCTTTGGTGGGGTTAATGGCAGACTCTGGGAGGGCTCACGCCAAGGACAACATCCCAGAACCTCTGCTGCCAGTGTCCTTATCCCCACGGTGAAACAGAGCCACCACCCGCCTCTGCAGGAGACCCCCCAACACCAGCAGGTAGGTCTGGTTCAGTCTCCCCCAGGGTCACTGCTCCTTCCCCTGGGTCCCGATGCACACATTACTTTGTGTGTGCCCTCCAAGAGTGGGGTCTCTGTTTCCCCCAGTCCTGTCAAAGTCCTGCAATC
Source organism: Eschrichtius robustus (assembly GCF_028021215.1). NCBI lineage: Eukaryota > Metazoa > Chordata > Mammalia > Artiodactyla > Eschrichtiidae > Eschrichtius > Eschrichtius robustus. Next base: position 29,093,962 of record NC_090835.1, on the reverse strand, counting down.
AATTCCCACTAGGCTTCAAAGTCTGATTCTCTAGGAATTCCTCCTCCCGTAGCCAGACCCCCAGGTTGGGAAGCCTGACGTGGGGCTCAGAACCTTCACTCCAGTGGGTGGACTTCTGTGGTATAAGTGTTCGCCAGTCTGTGAGCCACCCACCCAGCAGTTATGGGATTTGATTTTACTCTGATTGCGCCCCTCCTACCGTCTCACTGTGGCTTCTCCTCTGTCCTTGGACGTGGGGTATCCTCCTTGGTGAAGTCCAGGGTCTTCCTGTCAATGATTGTCCAGCAGCCAGTTGTGATTCTGGTGCTCTCGCAAGAGGGAGTGAGAGCACGTCCTTCTACTCCGCCATCTTGGTTAATCCTCCTCTGGTACCTTATTTATCTCTGAACCCCCATAAAGCTTAGCCAAGTGGATTGCACTTAGACACACTCAGAAAGGGTGTAGTGAATGAATGACAGGAAAGTAGAAAAGGGAGCTGACATTTGTTGAACACATTATGTGGTAGCTGCTGTGCAAGGAGTTTTAATAGTAACAGCAATGACAAAGCTTAGTAACTTTTATATCACAGGCGCTGTGCTGATGCAGCATGTACACATTAACCCATGGTCCTCCCAAAATCTAATGAGATAAGTTATTTTGCTGAGACAGAGAGATGAAGTAATTTGTTGAAGGCTACACAGCCCAATATCAGGTAGAATGAAGAAGAGCTGCTCTTAGCTTAATCAGGGGGTGATGAACCTAGAATGCCATCCAACCTCTCTAAGTTCTGATGTTGCATCCAAATAAGTTCTGGCAAGCTCTGCAGCAAAATTTGGTAAATGTTGTTATAAATTAAGAAACTGGACTTGAAATACCAAGAAGATTTCCCACGGTTAATCATCTAATAAAGAACGGAGCAGTATATTTAAACCTTGGTTAGCCTAACTCCATGCTTACTTACACACATGGACAGTTGGATGTTGTCATAATAGTTATTTTAAAGCGTTTAACACTAACTCCAAATTCTGCTTGTATTTGGACAATTTTCATACATTTTACTATCGGTTGTTTGGATTCTCCCAAGGTTAAAGAAATTAAAGGACAGGAGAGCTCTTCCTTGTGCTGCTTCTGTTATAAGCTGGCTTTGCTCTCTCTGGATCTGTACCGTCTGGGTATGTATCTAGGAGTCGTGCGTATATCTGGCAGATAGTTAGAGCTCACGCTGAACTCTCTTGGGGAATTTTCATGGACCCTGCAGAGGTTCCCCAGAGGTTCTGGGTTGGTCTCTGTGACACCCTCCCGGGGGTGGGGGAGACTCTGCCTTGGTCCTTGTATGCTGTGGTCTCATAATCCCTTCAGTTACCATACTGGACTAGACTCAAAACGATTGCTCCTTGCCTCTCTCCTCTGCAGAGTCCAGATCTGGACCCTAGGAAACACTCACATATCTCATGCCCTGACAAAGACTGGGAAAGCAGGCCAGTTCCCAAGGATCAGCCCACCCAGCCTGCCACCCACGCAGTTGGCCAGCCTGTCTCTGCCTTGCCTTCCATATTTCTTAGGGTGAGTCAGACCCCAATGTGTGGGCCACTCTAAATTCCTCAGGCTTGATTTAGGCATTGGTCTCCAGGTCCTCCAGCTGTAATAAGTACTATTCAGAGCTCTCTGATTGGTCCTTTTGATGATCCCCTCTAACCTTGGTGTCACAAGACAGTACTCATCACTGTTTCTCCCAAAAGGTGGTGACAACTCACTGCATGACCACAGCTCTCTCCGAAGAAACTTTGTCTCTAATCTCCTCTTGACTCATATATTCAAAAGCCATGGAGCAGGCTCATGACATTCTACATATGGGATAGTTGGTCTTTTGATAGCTAGCTCACAGGTGCCTCAGTGGAAACTGAGACAAGAAGAGATCCATTCTAACATCCTGTTCCCTACCTGGCCCATATATACATGTGTGTATGTGATATTTTATATGCACTTTCTACAACAATTTCAACTAGTTAAGGGTGATATAAGAGCCTTAGCACTCCCTAATTCAACAATAATCTCCAACTTTCACTGATCACGGCTGATTTGGGTGGTGGCCATCATCATAAAAGATATTATAACCAAAAACATACCTTGAGAATTTTCCAATTCATATGTTCTCCGATTAGAAAAAAATAAAACCTACTTGAAATATGTAGACTTAAAATAGCATTCCAACATATTCCTCACACATTAAATTACTCTCAAATTACTAGCTATTGGTGACATTCCTGATAGTGCCCTAGATTTTTCAACTTTTACAAAAGCCCAGATGGTCAGAAAGATCTTTACCAAATTTGGATCATCTTTTTTAATAGAATGATTTTAAATATTTTTTTTAACAATCAGCTCAGAGTTGTATTTTTAAAAAGCTACTTAGTATTTTCAACCAGGAGAATACGTAATTACCAGAAAAAACTAGCAAATTCCTAGTGCTTATAATCTAAGGTGAGAAATAATGTGGGCCAACAATGTAAAAAATCATGTATATATATATATATATATATATGTATTTTTATACTTTTTAATCACAAAGTGAGAAAAGTGATATTAAATCTAGTTTGTCCATGTTCATCTGAAAGCATTCTGTAAACTGCCTAAGTTTAAAAAAATAACTATCTAATAGTTAAGTTATAGGTCTAATCATCATCCTTTACCTTGGGCTGTTGAAAAATAAAAAACTTTACATTTATTCACAATAAAATATAGATACTTCCAGATTCAACTCCATATAAGATTTTTTCATCTATTTATGCTCAAGGATCTACAACGACTAGATTAATGAGCCAAAAAGTACATTTTAAAGATTCTCTAAAAGGACTTTATGAAAAGTAGAATTTGATTATGTTTTGGGAGGAAAATTTCTTTAACCTAGAGGGAGTCAACAAATATGAAATCAGGAAAAAACATTCAGGTTTTTGAAAGGAAAAGAACCTCACCAATGATCTTAGACGGTGGATGGGTGTAGGGGTGAAATTACTTAATTACTCAGAATAATTAAAGCTAGAGGGTAAAGGTGGGAGAAAAACACATAAAATAATCATTTCACTCACTTCACCTGGCCTTAATTTAAATCAGAACACTTTCCACCCCTGCACTGCTCCAAACAATTTACCAAAAAAGAAAAACAATAGAGGAAAATATCCTTTTTAAGTAACCCAGAGCACATACAGCAAAAACTGCAATGTTATCATTCAGCAATTATGATGATCTGGTTTATTTTTTAAATAGCTCAGCATTGCACATGCTCACGAAGTGGTCCTAGGTGCAGCAAGAGGTCTTCGTTTAACGCCAACACTGATTTTCCCAGCAGCTTTCCTCTGCCACCTCTAATCTTTCATTCATAACCCTATGTGGTCCTCCATAGAAATACCCCTTTAGGCATGAACACCCAGGAAAACACCTCCCCCTGCCCCCCTGTGGAGAGGCATGTAAGAGTCCAGTATCTTTACTTTCTGCAGAAGAAGGCAGAAAATATTTCTTTTAGGGTGGCCATCCAATACCTGAGTGTTTTAATACTCCGCAGCAGGTAATTTAATTTATTTTTAGGAAGGATGAGAACTAAAAGCAGCACAAAGAGTAATAATGAATCAGGGGGTAGAATTTTCTCCAAAGTTAGAAACTATAGATATAAACTCCTGAAATCAGGAAGGGCCTCAGCAATGAGGAAATCATATTGCAAAGAGGGAAATGAGAGAGACGGGAAGTGATGTGCCCACTGCCTCGTAGAAGAATGGTTTCTCACCCCTCAGTCAAGGGCTCTTTCCACGACTGCACTTTTTCCTTTGCCCTCTCCTTCTGCCCCTTGATCTCTCTGACAAATGCTCAAAGCCTCATTTAAAACAGTCCCCTAACAAGGGCTTGCCAAGGGAAGGCAAAGTTTGAGATGCAGAGTCCAATTACCTGCCTCTGATTGCTGGATAACTCAAGTCTTCTGGAAACTGACTCCAGCAGCATGTGTTATTTATTTACATCCAACCCTTGTTCTAAAAATAACTGGACATGTTTTGCTGTAATACATGAGACACAACAAACTAAAAATAAATACAACGGGGAATTATCACAAAGGGGAGAAAAGGATAGGAAAATCTAGCCTATTAAAAGCACCAATGGTGGGATCTTGTGGAAAGGGTAACAAAGTATCGATGTTCCAAAAGCAATCTCCTGGAGAAACTGTCTTATACCAAGAAAGCAACTTATATAACCGGTGGCTTAATAGCAAATATTACAAGCAATGCAATAATAGTGACCCATCAGAAGTAAGTTGCGGATCAAAATGAAATGTTAGTAAGAGTTTGTGGGGAGGGATGAGGCACAAATTTTCCTTTTAATGTCTTAATATGCAGGTTTTGGATTTCTGAAGCAAGTCATTCCTGAGCCTTGCAAGGTTAGAAAGAGAAAAAAATGGAAGTGAGAGGAAAGAGGAGAGAATTACAGAGTAGGGGGAGGCAGAGGGAACCACAACAGGATGATGTCAACCTAGGCATCATTTGTTAAAGAACCAAAAATAATTTATCGCATAATTGGAGGCTCAAATTCATACCTGAACTTGAACTCAATTGCATTTTTGTTATGTTATAATGCAATATAGTGTATATCAATTGGCTCAGAATTTAAAATTAGAGTCCAATTACCTGTGTAAGGGAATCATAAATCCAACTTGTATTTTTCTAACAGGGTTAACAACTCATGATGCCCGCTTAAACTCGGGAAAATCTATTTTCTGAGCTTAAGAACAATTGCACATTGGTATTTTTTCACCCTGGTCTACTGCCCCAGGTGGATATAGTGACTGGGGGAGGGTAGAAGCCTAAGGCAAAACTAACAAACACAGAGCATTGAATATGCTCAAAACGCCAACCACACGCAGGGGAAACCGGAGTGGGAGCACTTACGTGTAATAGGCAGCCAGAACCTGGACACCTGCTATTTGGTGAAGGAGTAAAAGCAAAACACACTCCTACTGCTTTTCTAGTCCAGCAAAAATTTCCCTGGAGCTAAAGAGTAAGATGAAATACTAAGTAAGGGGAGAGCTTGAACTCCCGCTAACAGCACAGCAGAACCAGGCCTGCCTGACTAAGGTCACAACTGCATGAAGCCCAGAGACTCCCCTCCCAGGGCGGTTTGTTGGCCTTCTGTTCAACTGGAAACATCTGAGGGAACACCGCCTGGAGGGAGGGGGTGGTGGAATAAAGCTGCGGCAATGGCGGCAGAAGTATCAGCAGGAACAGCCTTCATGGACGACAGTTCAGCACTGCAGATGCCTGTGTATGTATCTTATACACACCCAAACACAGATACTACACACACGTGTTATACATTTTGACACTGAAATACCATTTCCATGAAATTCTGCTTGAGAAACAATTGAACCAGGTTGCAAAGATATACATACAAGGTTCCTCATATCAGCATTGCTTCTAAGAGCCAGAGTTGGAAGCAGACTAAAAGTCCATCAAAGGGGACGATTTACGTAAATTTAAGCATTTCACCCTACAGAGTAATACTGTGCTGGAAATATAGATGATGATGTAAAATTCTATGGACATGGCACACTGTAAGATAAAATTACAAAAGAGTGTTACTGGATGTATCAATTTTGAGTATAGTGCATGTGTAGTGTGTGCACGGGTGAAGAAGAAAGTCTGGGAGAAAATGCCCTCACATATTAGTCAAGGTCATTACTGTGTGGTGGGATAAATGGTATTCACTTTTTCAAAAACCTTTTCCCGTGGTGTTGGATTTTTGAGTTTTAATTTTATAAAATTGGCAGGTGTTCCTTTAATAATCTGAAAAAAATACTACAGTATTTTCTATTTTTGGATTTTTTTTCAAGTAAGGAGGATAGGAGGAAGAGTAGCAATATATAGAAAAGGCAGAAGCCCACCAGAGCCCACGAGGCTTTCCCTGCACAAAACACTAGCACCTGTCCCAAAACAGCTTCTGTCTTTACACAAAATTCCACTGACTGTACATTTTATTGAGGAGGGGAAACAAATGCACCAAAGCAAATCATCTGTCCACCTTACCTTTTTTCCTTCTGTGGGAAAAAGAATCTCAGTCTGTACTATGCTTCTGAGAGCAAATGATGTCCCTCCAAGACCCAAAATACAGCTAGAAACCTCGGCAACTGTGCCTTTTACACCGGGCTTGTTGGTTCCTCTGTTTTCTCACCTTCCAAATGGACATGTAAAACTGTTACTTCACAAAGCCAAGGTGCTCTTTTTAAAGCACAGAAAATACCAAAGAAACATACCAATTAGAACACATGCTTCTCACTGAGTCATTTCTGTATCTTAGTTTCATTTGCTCTATATGCCAGGGTAAGATATCTGCAAAGTCATAGCAAAAGAACTAGAAGGACTTTTGAGACCATCCAGTTCAATGCCCACATTTTTCACAAGAGAAAGCTCAGACCAGTCACCAAGTGAGTCAGGCAGGACTAAAACCGAGGGTCTGCCTCCCAGTCCGCTGTTTATCACTCATCTCTAATTTCAGTCAAAGATGCAGCTGTGTTTCCCCTTTCTAGAGAATCTGAATATTTCTTTAGCTAATGTTGACATAAATCAGACTTTGTGAGACAGAGAAACAGAGAGCAAAGTAACATAATACACCAGCTAGCTTTTCCAGATGCATCTGAGAGAGAGTTTCAATAATGGAAAACACTTCATACATTGCTTTATACAGTCCACTCGGTTCTGTGATAGAAAAGGGTAAAAAGTTCAGGGGGAAAAACCATATGGGTCATCTGGTGACATTTTTTTAAAGTTTACTTTCAGAAGCGCATGATTTAAAGTGTTTTTCCCCTCAAAACCAAGCATATTCACTAAAAAACACCTGGAAAATACAACAAAATATTAATGAGCAGAAAAAGGAAACATATCATACAATTCTACCAACAAAAAGACAACCACCGTTAAAATTTTAGGATAGTTCCTTCTAGTTTTTTTTTTTTTGTTCCTTTTTGAATGGTTGAGATCTTCATACATATACCATTTCCAGATTTTCTTTTCACCTAAATTACACCTAAGTATTTTAATAGTTCATTAACAACTTATAAGCATCATTTTAATGTATGAACAGTATTTTGTGGTATAGATATGCCAAATTTTATACTTTTTTTCTTTATGTATGTTATTTAGGGGTTTTCTATTATACATAATACTATAATGAGAATTCGAAAAATAAACTGTGATCTTAATTTTCTGATTATTTTCTTAACTTTAATTCCTAAAATGAGGTTAAATATTATAAACATTTTAAAGTACCTGAAAGTTGGTACCAAATTTTGTTTTTTTTACCAAAGGTATATAAAAGTTCCTATCTTATAGTGCTTTTTCAATAATTACCAAATTTTAAGTCTTTGTTAATTTTATAGCTGACACAGATACCTATTTTATTGAATCTCTCTGTCATTGAACAGTATCATATATTCATTACACATTGTGTTTCTCATTTGGAACATCTATTCTTGAGGTCTCTGCCCATTTATCTACTAAGGAAGAAGGGAAACATTTTGATTGAAGACATCCAATCATGTTTTCTTTAATAAATAAAATTAAAATAGAACTTTTAAGCAAGTTAATAGCCTTGCTGAATTCACTAAAGCCTAAGAAAACAAAGACTCCTGGCAAAATCAGTTAAGAGATGTAGAGAAAATAGCACAACACACTTTTTTCCCCTGAGTATATATTATTTGGGCTCCATCAAGTAAGTGATATGTTTGTGCAGCTTTCTGTGACTGCTGATTCCAAGTGTCAGATTAACAAACAGTTGAAAATAAATGAAGAGCTGGAGCATGTGGCATATGAAAATCACAAACTCTCTTTTTAAAAAGAATGTGTTCTGGTTCACACTGGTGTACTAAGAAAATTCATTTACCTCCTCTCTCACCCAAAGTACTTTCTAAATGATACTAAAGGAGCACAAAGGTGTAAACCCATAACCACAAAGAGAACGGGAAGAAGCCATTAGAAGGTGAGTGATTTCAATAAAAGTCTGTTGACTCACAAACCACAGCAAAGGAAACCACAACCCAAAAGGGGGTTTCCACAAAGGAGAAAACAGACCTGCCTGATACTACCCCAGAAAAACTCAGTTTTCAGAAATAGTGGGTAAAACAGAGGGTGGAAGGGTTGGGTAGAGCTGGAAAGTGGGGTACTAATTACAGGTCAGTATATGTAACATAGACTGCCCTCCCTCCTGGCTCTCCATGTGAGCTGGCCTGAAGCCACCACTAGGTTCAAGGCAGTAAAAACGTGTGTGGGGAGAAGTAGGACAGTTATCATGGGTGTTAAAACCTCACTCTTGCAAGTCAAAATCCCCCCACCCCATTCCCATGCACACACTCTAAACTTTGACCCTTCAAGCACACCATTTACAAGATCAATCCACCTGTTGGAAGGGCTTGCAAACAGCCCTTCTATTACCTCATTCTTTTACATATAACCACAGATCACTGGAAATCTAATACACCAAGAAAGGCCAGCACAGAAAATAAAGTGAGCAAGCAAAATAGCAGAAAACACGACACCATGCAAATAAGACAACTTAGGGAAAAGATACAAACTTAAAAAAGAAAACCTATTTAATACCCTCAAGAATCACTTGAGGATATTTGGTAACTACAAGACAAAAGCAGAGTTATATTTAAAAGGAATAATGAGATTTTAAAAAGATCCCTTGGGAATTACATGATTACTTAAATAAAAAATTCAATAGACAGCTTAATGGCAAACCTTGAGAAATCTCCTAGACTATATACTAAATGTACAATATGTGAGAAAAAATAAGATATATAGATGATTGATCCAGGAGATCTACATGTGGACTAATAGAAGTTTCAGAATGAGAAAAACAAAACTAGAGGGGAGGAAATTATCAAATAAATTATATAAGAAAATTTCCCAGAGCTAAAGGGACACATGAATCTTCAAAGTATAGGAATCTACTCAGTGTCAAGGAGAATGAACTGTGGAATGTTAGAAAACTGAGGTTAAGGAGAAATGCGCAATAGCCTCCTAAAAAGACCCTCCCCCTAAAAAGTTAGCCTACAGAAAAGGAAGGATCAGAATAACATCAGATTCATCAGCAGCAGTGTTGGATGCTAAAAGACAGCAGTGAAAATGATTTTCGATACAAAAGTCCTATTCCCAAACTATCAATCATGTTTGAGGGCAAAATGAAAAACTGCAAGCTTGCAAGGACTCAGTTTACCTCCCATTCACTCTTTCTTGGAAAGTTACTAGCAAAATTCGGAGGTAAGTCAAAGAGAGAAAGCCCACTGGATCCAGCAAATGGTAAATCCAACTCTGGAAAGCAATATGGGAATCTCAGGCTAATTCTATCCAGCAGGTCTAGAAAACAACCTGTCTAAATGAGAGCAAAATGGAGATCTAATGAGAAAGAGGGAGAACCAATAGAAGAGAAAGTGCAAATACGAGTTTTGGAAAACCTGAAGATATGATGGAGGCACACACTCAGGAGAGGCAAGAGGACATCAGAAATTCCAGTAAAATCAAGCACAGATAACTTTATAAGAAAGACTTAAAATATATATTTCACACACTGAAAGATGGCATGATTTTGACAAAATGACAGAGGAAGAGAATCCATTTGAACCTGATTCTAGACACAGTCTCCTTTGTGTATCACAGGACTTGTGACACTGAAACCATAGAAACCACTTGGGTGTGCAGTAAATAATTTAGCAAAGGGATTTCCCTGGTGGTGCAGTGGTTACGAATCTACCTGCCAATGTAGGGGACACGAGTTTGATCCCTGCAACAAAGACCCAACACAGCCAAAAATAAATAAATAAATTTATTAAAAAAATAATAATTTAGTGAAGTCCTGATGATGCAAATCCTTTTCATTATAATCAACTTTGGAAAAATCACAAAGAAAGACCTCTCTGGTGACAGAGCAAATGTAAATTAAACTTGACAATGCAAAAATAATGGTACAACTGAATGAGAACTGAAAGTGGAAGAGGGAAAAGAATAGTGAAGAAAGGGGTATGAACGCTCATATCTCATCTATGGTAAGGAGGTAAGAGATGCTGACTAGGTTGATAGACCAGTAAAGAGAGATTTAAATGTGATTTAGAAGTGGCAAGACCAAAGCAACCTAGTGTTAGGTTAGTGTTAGCAACCTAGCAACTTAGGAAGCAACCTAAGTGTCCATCAACAGATGAACGGATAAAGAAGATGTGATTCACACACACACACACACACACACACACACACACACACACACAATGGAATACTACTCAGCCATAAAAAAGAATGAAATTTTGCCATTTGCAACAACATGGATGGACTTGGAGTGCATTATGCTAAGTGAAATAAGTCTGACAGAGAAAGACAAATACTGTATGATATCACTTATATGTGGAATCTAAAAAATAAAACAAACTAGAAAATATAACAAAAAAGTAGGAGACTCACAGATACAGAGAACAAATAGTGGTTACCAGTGGGGAGAGGGAAGGGGGAGGGGCAATATAGGGGTAGGAAATAAGAGGTACAAACTATTACGTATAAAATAAGCTACAAGGATATATTGTACAACACAGGGAAGATAGCCAATATTCTATAATAACTATAAATGGAGTATAAACTTTAAAAATTGTGAATCACTATACTGTACACCTGTAACTTATATAATATTGTATATCAACTACACTTCAATTAAAAAATAAATTAATTAATTAAAAAAATTATAAAAAAGAAGTGGCAAGACCAATGGAAATGGAGAATAATGTCATGTTGTTAGTGGGAAAATGTGAAAAGGTGATAGATAAATTCTCTTTCTTAGAAGAAAATCAGTATATAACATGTAAAATTGATAAAAAATTTAATTGGCAATATGGAGATAAAGCCAGGAATGCGTTACAGCAGTTGCATTTAGGGAGGGCAATAAGAAGGGGAAAGGGTAGTTAGTGTTGGGAACTGTTCATTTTCATATGTTTCTAAACTATTTTATTTGTAAGCCATGTGCTGGTTATTGCTTTCATAAAAACAAAACAAAAAAGAAAGTTATGAAAGGAGCAAGTGCACTGTGACAAGCTCTTTTACTAAAAACAAAAATAAATAATTGAGCCTGGATGAAATGTTGTCTTCTGAGTCTCTGGATAACTCTGGAGGAATAGTGAATTTTGTATAACTGGATTTATTTATAAATTTATTTATAAAAAGGAGGGAGCAAATGCAGTGTACGGAAATGAGACACACATTTTTTCCCCAACAGAACAATTAAGCACTCATTAGGACGTAATGACAGGATGACATTCTGGGGTTTGGAGGGTAAGCACATCCCCTTCATTATCAAATCAAAGATTTTCCAGTATCAAGAGGGACTCTTTTCTCTCTCCTGGATTCTCTCTGCACACACCTCCTCCTTCCCCCACCCCACAAGCCCCTTCATGACCTTAAATAAAGATGAAAATTGAACAAAAGGTTCCCTAGTGCTAATTGCATGTTCTCTAATTTCTAATTTCCTCAAGATTGCTGCCTCCTGGCTGTTTCATATTAATATCACCCAAAATGTACAGCAAGTGCACATTTGAATACCCAGCTAGGTACATTTCCCAGAATGTATTTTTGAATGGGTTAGTTGTGGGAAGGTTGGCAAGATACTAGTGACTCGATGATGGTGCAGTAATGCTACCCACAGCCTGGGTAACATTACTGCACCCTGTGTTCACAGAGGAGGCTGGTTCTGAGTTCAATTACAATCGCTAGCAATTTAAATGATAGCTGCTGTGCTATAATCTAAAATAAATTGCTTTTCTCAAGAAGCCATGTAAGCTTTTGTACTGCAACTTAGCAGAGCTGCTGGTTTTATCTCATCTGAAATTCAAACAGGGTATAAAAGCTGGGCCTCTGAACTCCTGTTTTTACCTTGAATAGCATTCTTCTACATTCTAGGGCTCTCCAAAATTTCTATCCTGGAACTAGGTTTATTGGAAAGCAACATTCTATTTCCATTTTTTATGCAGGTCATCATTTGGTTTTTGTTTTTCTATTTCAACCTCACACTTTGGGCTGTTTTGAAAGAACTGTATTACTGGGGGCAAGATTTTTTTCTCCCCATTTTGATGGCTAGAAAGCTTCTTTGCCAACATGGGCCAAGCCAAGCGTGGAGACATCGGCACCCAAATGAATGCATGTACCTCTGAAACTGTTCAAATTTACCTCCTTCCCGTCTACCCATGGGAAGAGGAAAGAAACAGCCAGTGCTCAGAATCTGAAGTAGAAATTCTGCCTTTCCCTACCCTCACTTCCCCATTAGTTTTGCCCAGAAGTCCATGGACTCAAGCTCACAACTATTTCCCCTGAGCACATTCAGACCCAGTGCCTCTGAAGGGACACAGCTGTCTCAGCATTTCTCTGATAGAGATGGCTTCTGACCCCTTAGATGTCTTTCCACAAATGCAATTAGAATAGTTCCCAACGTTCACTACATTCTTTCAGATTTAACAAGGCAACATAATTAACACTGCTATTTTTCTGCCAGTCAACAAAATTGCCCTTCCAAGAGATTTTTCATGTTTACAAAAATAATCCACTAATATGTTTCCCTTTCAGATGTTTTTCTTCTATTGAGGTTGAAAGAGCTTGGTTTGGGGTATGCCATACGGTGTGTGCTCAGCAGCATTTCTCTGAAAGGGGAAACTTCTTTATGCCCATCAAAAAGAACAACCAGAAAAAAAAAAAAGAAAAAAGAAAAATGAACACTTTAGACCAATTCAGATTCAAACTTAGAGCCACTGTGAAGTCAAGGAAGTTCTATTTCTTTCTATCACATGCACAGAGCCATGCCAAGGGGGTAGATGTAATGTCCCTATTGAATCATGTGAATCCCGCAGTTCTGTTGTAGGAATTCTCTGAGCTTTGATAACCAGAGATGAAGTATACTGGTTCTCCACCAGGATCCTTAGGGGGAACTAGGAAATGGGGTGGGGGAGGGTGCTTTTTTCAATGTCCCAGTAATTGGGGGCAATACTGATATCTGGGGGACATTCTAAGTGTTGCTGAAAGTTCTGCAGTGTGTTATCTCCACACAACATAGAATAGAACTGCCTAGAGAAGACAAAATGAGCTCCTTGCCCTGGGTCCCGTGTTCTCTCATTTTGCAAACCCTGGGCTCCTGACAGACAATCAGTAACTGAAGGAATCAACTAGTGGTTTAAAGAAGGTATTGATTCAACAAATACGTATTAAGTTCCTCCTATTGACAGTACAATTAATGCAATATATACATCAGACCATAATCTCCCCTCTAAGGAAGCTTAAAATGTCATTTTCTCCATAAAGTCCTTCCTAATGACCTCAGCTATAACTAATCTCTAGGTAAACAGAGAAAATAACCTATTAGGGTTGTGGATACTGGAACCCAAAATTCTTGGGTTCTAATCCAGATTCTGCCACTGACTAGGCTTGTGACCTTGGACTGGTTGCTTAATCTCACTGTGTCTTGGTTTCCTCGTTGGAAAATGGGGATAATATTGCTGTTTGGGGATTAAATGGAGTTATTAATGATATAAAGTCATCAGAACAGTGCATGACACATAGTAAGTGCTCAAAAAGCACTTACTATGGTATATATATTTATAATTTTTAAGAAGTTTTATATACATAATTTTAATTGAAATCATGGTTGAGATAACTGCAGGTTCACATGCAGTTGTAAGAAATAACACAAAGAGATCCTGTGTATATTTTATCCAGTTTCCTCCACTTTGAAAACCATAGTATAATAGCACAACCAGGATTTGACATTAATACAATACACCAATCATATTCAGAATTCCCCTAAATCCCAGTTTTACTTGTACTCATTTCAGTGTATGTGTGTGTGTGTTTGTGTATGTATTAAGGTCAATACAATTTTATAACCTGTGCAGGTTCGTGTATCCACCACCAAGGTCAAGATACTGAGCAGTTTTATCACCACAAGGATCCTTCATGTTGTGCCTTTATTACCTCACCGACCTTTCACTTGGCCCTCCCTCACCTCCATCCCTAAGCCCTGGCAATCACTAATCTGTCCTCCATTTTGTCATTTCAAAACTGTCACTTAAATGAAATCATAAAGTATGTAATTTTATCACTTATACGTGGAATCTAAAATATGATATAAATGAACTTATTTACAAAATAGAAACAGACTCACAGACATAGAAAACAAACTTATGGTTACTAACGGGGAAAGAGAGGAAGGATAAATTAGGAGTTTGGGATTAGCAGATACAAACTACTTTATATAAAAATAGATAAACTAGGTCCTACTGTATAGCACAGGAAACTATATTCAATATCTTGAAATAACCTATAAATTTAAAAGAATATGAAAAATAATATATATACACACATATATAGCTGAATCACTTTTCTGTAACACCAGAAACTAACACAACATTGTAAATCAACTGTACTTCAATTTTTTAAAAATTGAAAAACAAGAAACCCTAAAAAATAAAATACATAATTTATTGGGATTGGCTTTTTTCACTCAACACGACTCTTTGGAGAATCACCCAAGTTGTTGATTGTATTAATAGTTCGTTCCTTTTGATTGCTGAGTAGAATTCCATGGGTACCACAGTTTATTTAACCACTCATCTGTTAAAAACATCTGGGCTACTTGCAGATTTTGGCTACTATGAACGAAGCTGTTATGAATATTTATGTACCAGTTTTTATGTGAACATAAATTTTCATTTCTCTGAGATAAATGCTCAAGAGTGCAATTGCTGGGTCATATGGTAGTTGTATCTTTAGTTTTGTAAAAAACTGCCAGATTTGTTTCCCAGAGTGGCTGTACAATTTTACATCCCCACTAACAAAGTATGAGTGAACAGTTTCTCTGCATCCTCACCAATATTTGGTGTTGTCATTATTTTTTATTTTAGCCATTCTGATAGATGTGAAGTGATAGCTCATTATGGTTTTGATTTGCATTTCTCTGATGGCCAGCGATGTGGAGTATCTTTTAGTGTGCTTATTTGCCATCTGTACATCTTCCTCAGTGAAATGTCTGTTCATGAATTGTGCCCATTTTCTAATTGGATTGCTTGCTTTTTTACTGTTGACTTTTAGAATTTCTTTACATATACTAGATACTAGTCCTCTGTGGAATATGTAGTTTGCAAATATTTTCTTCTAGCCTTTAGACTGTCTTTTCATTCTCCTTACGTGGCTTTCACAGAGAAAATTTTTAATTTTGTTGAGGTCCAATCTATCTATTCTTCCTTTTATGGATTTATGCTTTTGGTGTGAAGTCTAAGAATTCTTTACTTAAACTTAGATCCCAAGAAATTTCTCTTACGTTTATTTTTTCTAAAATTTTTGTAATTTTACACTTTATGTAAGTCTGTAATCCATTGTGAGTTAATTTTTGTATACGGTATGAGGTTTAGATCAATGTTATTTTTTTGCCAATGGATGTCTAATGCTCCAATACCATTTGTTAAAAGGCTGGGCTTCCTTCATTGAATTGCTTTTGCTCCTTTGTCAAAAATCATCTGAGCATGTGTGTGGATCTATTTCTGGGTCCTCCATTCTGTTCCATTCCATCCTCTGCCAGTACCACATTGGCTTGATTACTATGGCTATATAGTTAGCTTTAGTATTGGATAGAATGATTCCCCCTACTTTATTATTTTTTAAAATTATTTATTTATTTATTTATTTGTGGCTGCATTGGGTCTTTGTTGCCGTGAGCAGGCTTCTCATTGTGGTGGCTTCTCTTGTTGCAGAACACGGGCTCTAGGTGCGAGGGCTTCAGTAGTTGTGGCTCGCAGGCTCTAGAGTGCAGGCTCAGTAGTTGTGGCACATGGGCTTAGTTGCTCCGTGGCATGTGGGATCTTCCTGGACCAGGGCTCGAACCCGTGTCCCCTGCATTGGCAGGCAGATTCTTAACCACTGCACCACCAGGGAAGTCCCATACTTTATTATTCTATGCTGTGATTGTTTTAGCTATTATAGGGCCTGTGTCTTTACATATAAGTTTTAGAATAAGCTGGCTGGAATTTTGTTAAGAATTGCATTAAACCTTAGATCAATTTGGGGAGGACTTACATCTGTACTATGTTGAGACTTCCAACATTTATTGGAAGGTCTTCTTTGACTTCTTTTATCAGTATTTTGTAATTTTCAGCATACAAATCCTGTATGCATTTTGTTAAGTGTATATCTAATATTTCATTTTCTTTGGAACAGTTGCAAATGGTATTGTGTTTAAAATTTTGGTTTCTGCATGTTCCTTGTTAGCATATAGAAATACAATTACTTTTGTGGATTAATTAATTGCTGAACTCACTTATTAGTTCTGGGAGTTTTTTGTTGTTGTTGTAGATTCCTAGGGATTTTCTAGGTAGAAAATCCTGTCATCTGCAAATAGAGCTAGTTTTATTTCATTCCTTTCCAATCTGCATGCCACCTATTCCTTTTTCTTGCTGTATTACAGTGGCTAGAACTTCCAGTACCATATTGAATAGAAGTAACGAGAGTGAACATCCATGCGTTGTTCCCAATATCAGGGATTCTCTTTTTTTTTTTTAATTAATTTTTATTGGAGTATAGTTGGTTTACAATGTTGTGTCAGTTTCTGCTGTACAGCAAAGTGAATCAGCTATACATATACATATATCCCCTCTTTTTTGGATTTCCTTCTCATTTAGGTTACCACAGAGCACTGAGTAGAGTTCCCTGTGCTATACAGTATGTTCTCATTAGTTATCTATTTTATACATAGTATTAACAGTGTATATATGTCAATCCCAGTCTCCCAATTCATCTCACCCACCCCCACCCCCGGTATCAATACATTTGTTCTCTACATCTGTGTCTCTATTTCTGCTTTGTAAATAAGAACATCTATATACCATTTTTCTAGATTCCACACACATGCATTAATATATGATACTAGTTTTTCTCTTTCTGATTTACTTCACTCTGTATGATAATCTCTAGGTCCATCCATGTCTCTACAAATGACCCAATTTCATTCCCTTTCATGGCTGAGTAATATTCCATTGTATATATGTGCCACATCTTCTTTATCCATTCATCTGTTGATGGACATTTAGGTTGCTTCCATGTCCTGGCTATTGTAAATAGTGCTCCAGTGAACACTGTGGTACATGTGTCCTTTTGAATTATGGTTTTCTCTGGGTATATGCCCAGTAGTGGGACTGCTGGGTCATATGGTAGTTCTATTTTTAGTTTTTTAAGGAACCTCCATACTGTTCTCCATAGTGGCTGTATCAATTTATGTTCCCACCAACAGAGCAAGAGGGTTCCCTTTTCTCCACACCCTCTCCAGCATTTGTTGTTTGTAGATTTTTTTGATGATAGCCATTCTGACCGGTGTGAGGTGATACCTCATTGTAATTTTGATTTGCATTTCTCTAATAATTAGTGATGTTGAGCATCTTTTCATGTGCCTCTTGGCCATCTGTATGTCTTCTTTGCAGAAATGTTTATTTAGGTCTTCTGCCCATTTTTGGATTGTGTTTTTTTTTGATATTGAGCTGCATGAGCTGTTCATATATTTTGGAGATTAATATTTTGTCAGTTGCTTAATTTGTAAATATTTTCTCCCATTCTGAGGACTGTCTTTTCGTCTTGCTTATGGTTTCCTTTGATGTGCAAAAGCTTTTAAGTTTAATTAGGTCCCATTTGTTTATTTTTGCTTTTATTTTCATTACTCTAGGAGGGGGGTCAAAAAAGATAAAAATACAGAATGCTTCACGAATTTGCATGTCATCCTTGGGCAGGGGCAATACTAATCTCTGTATCGTTCCAATTTTAGCATATGTGCTGCTGAAGCAAGCACTCAGGGATTCTCTTTATCAAGTTGAGGTAATTCAACTCTATTCCTTAATTGCTAACAATTTTTATTATAAATGGATGCTGGATTTTTTCAAATGCTTACTCTGGGTTAATTGATATGATCATATCATTTTTCTTCTTTAGCTTGTTGATATGGTAGATTACATTGATTCATTTTAAAGTACTCAATCATCCTTGCATACCTGTATTAAATCCCCTTCGGTCATGGTACATAATTCCTTTTACACATTGTTGTACTTGATTTGCTAATATTTTGTTGAGTATTTCTGTGTCAAAGTTCACAAGAGATATTGGACTGGAATAGTCTTTCTTTCTTCCTCCCTCCTTCCCTCCCTCCCTCCCTTCCTTCCTTTCTTTTTGTGGTCTTTTACTACACTCATAAAATGAGTTGGGAAGTGTTCCTACCTCTTCTATTTTCTGAAAGAGATTATGTAAAATTGGTACTAATTCTTTTCTAAACATTTGGTAGACTTCTCCAGTGAAACTGTGTGGTCCTGAGGAGTTCTTGGGGGGAAACTTTTAAGTACTAACTCAGTTTCTTTAATCGTTACTCAAGCTGTCCATTTCATACTGGCTGAATTTAGGTGGTTTATAATTTTTGAAAAATTGATCTCTTTCTTATAAGTAGTTGACTATGTGAATATGAAATTGTTCACAGTGTATCCTTATTTATTTTTTAATGATTGTAGGATCTGTATTTATATCCCCTATTTCATTTCTAATGTTGGCAATTTTGTTATTGTCAGCCTTGCTAATCATTTATCAAGTTTATTAATTTTTTAGAATAACCAACTTTTTGCTTCATTGACTTTATATTTTTCCTGTTTTAAATTTTATGGATTTCTGCTTTTACCTTTATTATTTCTTTCTGTCTGCTTGCTATTGGTTTATTTTTCTTTCTTTTTTATACTTGAGGTAGGAACTTAGGTTATTAATTTGAGAACTTTCCTCAATTCTAGTATCATATTTAGTGGTATAAATATCCATCTCAGCACTGCTTTAGCTGCAGCTTACATATTTTGATATAGTGTTTTCATTTTCATTCAGTTCTATGTATTTTTTAATTTCCTTTAAGAGTTACTCTTTGACCTATGTTTAGAACTTTTTCTATGATCTTCCTGTAATTGATTTCTAGTTAGATTTTATTATAGTCAGAGAACACATTCAGCATGATTTCAATTTTTAAAACTTAAAGGGTTTTTTGTGACCCAAGGTATGGTATATTTTGCTGAATGATACATGAGTGCTTGAAAAAAATGTGTATTCTGCTATTATTGGATGTAGTGTTCTATATATGTCAATTAGATACTATTAGCCCATTGTGATGCTCAGATCTTCTATATTCTTGCTGATTTTCTGCAAAGTAGATCTATCTATTGTTGAGATGGGGCATTGGAGTCTCTAACTACAGTTGTCAATTTCTCTATTTCTCCTTCAACTCTGTTAGTTGGCTTGTTTGTTTTTGTTTGTTTGTTTTTTCCCCATGTACTTTAAGGCTCTATTGTTTGGTGTGTATATATTTAGGATCATTAAATTTTCTGGGTGGGTTGATGCTTTCATCATTATATAATATCTCTGTTTGTCTCTAGATATTTTCTTTGCTCTGAAGTCTACTTTTATCACATATTAATATAGTCTCTCCTGCTTTTTGAAAATTAATATTTGTATGGTGTACTTTTTTCTATCCTTTTACTTTTAACTTACCTAATCATTGACTTTGAAGTGAGTTCCTCATAAGCAGCATATAGTTGGACTGAGTTCTTTTATCCACTCTGTCAATCTTTATCTTTCAATAAAAGATTTAGATGATTTACATTTAAGATCATTATTGATATGTTAGCACCTCAGTCTATTATCATATTACTTGTTTTCTATTTCTTTTCTCTGGTTCTCATTCCCCTTATTGGAGGGGTCAGACTTCTCTGATGTTGCCAGCGATACTCCCATTCAATCAGGAAAAAAATCAACCTCCCTGGGCTTCCCCCTGTCATTAGGTTAGGAGTTAGGAAACACCTGGTCTGGGTGGCTTCTTCTCTTGGGAGGGAGGACCCTAGACACCCTGCTACTATGCTGTTCCTCTAGTCCTGGAGTCTCAAACCAGCTCACCTCTTTCTTACCACCTTTCAGAATTCTCATTTGGTTGTCTCTTGCTTCATTTCTAGAGTTCATAGTTGTGCTTTGGAGGAGGAGCAGGGAAAATGGGTCTACATCATCTTTGCTGGGCCAGAATCTCTGCTTACTATATTTTTCATTGTATATTTCCATTCAAGTCTCTTATGACCCTTAACCCTTTTTTTTTAAAATTATTTATTTATTTATTTATGGCTGCGTTGGGTCTTCATTTCTGCGCGAGGGCTTTCTCTAGTTGCGGCAAGCGGGGGCCACCCTTCATCGTGGCGCGTGGGCCTCTCACTATCGCGGCCTCTCTTGTTGCGGAGCACAGGCTCTAGACACGCAGGCTCAGTAGTTGTGGCTCACGGGCCTAGTTGCTCCGCGGCATGTGGGATCCTCCCAGACCAGGGCTCGAACCCATGTCCGCTGCATTGGCAGGCAGATTCTCAACCACTGCGCCACCAGGGAAGCCCCGACCCTTAACCCTTTTGACCTTATACTTATTTGTGTACATCCACAGATTCTAAGATTTGAAACTTCTTGAGAATTTCTCTTTGTATATCTTACAGTGCCTTGAACATAGTGGGTTCTCCCTATGGATGAATAAATGAATGAATGAATGCTTATGTATATTTTCTTTGGGGCTGTACAGTGGAGTAGACCTACATGTTAAGTGCCCACCCCTGTAAATGGACAAAGGAGTAACAGGGAGAATCTTACTCAATGTGATTTACTGAAACGTGCCTAAGAACATATGCTCACTTAGTCATCAGCTCCCTCAGGTCATCACACTCATTTTTCTGCTTCCAGCAGATCAGAAAACGTAATGCTGGGGCAGCCCTCCCCACCATCACTTCCTTTATTACTCCCCGCAAGCCTATACCCTAAACACACAAACACACACACATGCACACACACACACACCCCTCAAGCATCCAATTTTTCAGAGAAGGTAGGAAGTCAAAAGGGGGAACATGTCACATTTTCTTTCTAGAAATGAAACTACTACATCTCCAATAAAAGATGAGTATGAAACACCGATACCTGGTAACAAATGCCATAGAACAATGTTGCTGGGAAACCCCAAATTTTTAGAGCTCATAGAAACATCACTAAAGATTGCATGTAAGAGATAGAGGGCCCCAGGCAGGGAATGCAATGGAATGTAAGGCCAGGTCCCTGCTGAGGCTCAGAAGTAGGAGTGATGAAACAGCAAGCAGGAAGAGACCTTGGGCAATTGAGTTCTCCCACTGAGAAGGAAAGGATTAAAAATAAAGGCTTTAGGATGGAAAAAACTGGATGTCTGGCCTCCCATTTAACTACTGGAATCATGCATTGTTATCAATTGGTATGAGCTCTTGGTCTCTTAAGATCCCTAGGCACTCGTATCGCATGTTTGCTGCACATGTGTATCTCCATTTTGGTTTTTGTATTTTGACAAACAGAAGTTTAATTTTAATGGAGTCAAGTCCACAACTCTTTTCTTTTGTGATCTTTTCTTTTTCTCTTTAAGTTTATAAGGTTCTCTCTCACTGTAGTTGGGATAAATGCTCATTTCTCTTCTAGCTTTCTAATGATTGATTTTATACATTTATTGCCTTAATCCAGCTGGAATTAATTTTAGGGTATGGTGCGAGGGAGACTGTAATTCTTCCAACTTGAATGTATTCTTAATAAGAAAGAATAAGGCTTACTCTCTGGTCCAGTGAATGGACCCCTAGGCAGAAAACCAAGCTGAATCCAAGGCCTACTTCAAGTGTTACCTTCTCTCAAAGACCAAAGTCCTGCATTGCCTGTTAGCCAATTCCTGGAAATAGTTGCCTCATACATTTTATCTAATTTTATAGCTCTTCATGAAAGGAGGTCAAGACTGGCACCAGACACTTAATTGCAGCTAACAGCAGAAGTCCTTAATTCTCTACAGTCACTGCCTTTGAAAACTATAATGCTTTAATATCTTTCTTCACTACCATCTCCAACACCTGAACTTTACAAATGATCCTATTTCCCCAACTACCCACTGCTCTACAGTGCACATGAATGATGGATAATACTTATCAAGTGAATTACCCAGGCTTCCTTTTCTCACTCCTTTCCCCATGTTCTTGGATCTCTGACTGACATCTAATGTCTCTGCTCCAGGAATAGAGGAGGTCAGATGAGGAGAGAGGGGAAGCTCAAATTACTCCATAATTTTTCTTTTCAAAAGCTCTGAAGATCAATTGGGTAGGATGAATTTTACAATGATATTTGGAGGTTACATAAACATTTCAGTTGGTCTAACTCACCGGCTTCCAGCAGCACCACCACAGCTAGCCCTTTCCTGGAGGTAATTCCGTATTGGTTGTACCCTAAACAATCGGCCCTCTGTATCCACAGGTTCTGCATCTGAGGATTCAATCAACCATGGATCAAAAAAAAAAAAAAAAAAAAGAAATCCAGAAATTCCAAACAGCAAAAGTTGAATTTGCTGCACACCAGCAACTATTTACATAGCCTTTACACTATTTTACAATGAACTACATCTGTCTCTGTGATAGAAGCTGATCTCAGCTCATCAAAGAGCTTATCAAGACCAACAGCATTTAGTAATGACACTGGCTTCCAAATGCGTCTGGATTAGAATAAACTTTCTTTGTACCATTTTTAGCTTCTATACATTTGAATAAAGGTGAACCCAGAGCTAAATGAACTCTGAGAAAAAAATTTCAAAAAAGTTAAGATTAAGCAGTGTTTCTTTTTGGAAGTAGGGGAGGATAGTTGTTGAGGAATGTTCAAGGATTACTCTGCTGCTTTTCAACTTTTTATTATTGATTTTATCTTAAAAGCAAAACACAATACCTAGCTAAGGATTTAAATACAGATAAACAGGGCTTCCCTGGTGGCGCAGTGGTTGGGAGTCTGCCTGCCAGTGCAGGGGACACGGGTTCGAGCCCTGGTCTGGGAGGATCCCACATGCCGCAGAGCAGATGGGCCCGTGAGCCACAATTACTGAGCCTGCGCGTCTGGAGCCTGTGCTCCGCAACAAGAGAGGCCGCGATAGTGAGAGGCCCGCGCACCGCGATGAGGAGTGGCCCCCGCTTGCCACAACTGGAGGAAGCCCTCGCACAGAAACGAAGATCCAACACAGCCATAAATAAATAAAATAAATAAATAAATAAATAAAATAAAATAAAAAAAGCAATGTTTTAAAAAAAAAATACAGATAAACAATCTAAATAGGCTGCAGTTAAGTACATTATTCTTCAAAGATCACCTCAGAAAAGAGAAGGTAGCTCCCAACTTGTCACAAATTAAATATGTTTAAGAAAAGCAAGTGTGAATAGCAGCTAAGGATGGGGAGCAGGGAGAGGTAGATTAGAGGCATCAGAGACGCCCTTTCACTTTTGCTGAGATGTTTCCAAATGGTTTGTATATCTAGCTGACCAAAGTGGTACAATTTCTTTTCTTAAGTTTATCAATCACTCTGCACATTAATAAATTATAGCTTCACCTCAAGTTTAATTTTACAATGTGCATTTGACCACGTTCAAGATTGCTCAAGAAAACAGCAATCTTGAGAAATGGATGGAAGGATAGATGGATGAATGGATGGATGGATAAGACAACCACTAGGTTCATTCTTTCTACTTATTTGTTCGACATTTTTTTTTGGAGTGCTACCAGGCTAGGGTATGGAGGTGAACAAGTTAGAAACAGTTTCATTATGGAGCTTACAGTCTACCATAATAGACAGAATGGAGGACTCAAGATAGGCAAAAATGTCTAATGTGTCACCTAAAGAAGGTAACCAAAATGAGTTACCCAACAACTTAGCATGGCTGCTATCTGCAGTTATATACATGCCAGGCAAGATGAGAAAAGGCCTACAACCTCTCCTGGACATGCTTTGGAGACCAAATAAGTTTGGATCATAACCATCCCTATAAATTCCTACCTGTACCCTTCACACACAAGAAATTACCAGGAGGCATCACTATCACTATCACTATCACTATCACAGATCTCCCAACAAGAACCCATTAATACCACCCAAACAGATAAAACTGTCTTAGGCTTGTTTCTGCCTTTTTTGTTATTGTTGTTGTTTAGAGAAGACCTAAATCAGATGCAAATTCACCATATTTCCCTTCAAGGACACTCATCATAAAAGCTGCTAGTGTACCTTTTTTGGCATATAAAATCATATTTGCTAAATCATCTATCTCTTTTGCAACACAATTCTATTTTCATCTAGCAACTGCATGAAGCCAATCTATTGGGCAGAAAAGTAAAAGAAATGAAATATTTACTGTAGAATCACGAGGTGTATTATATATCATCATTCAATGAAATGCAAAATTAGCAAGTATTAGCCTTGCAACTTGATTGGCCATGTAACTGACAGATTTTCCTGTAAGGAGGTCTCCAAAGTACCATCCAATCTAGAGTTTAACAATTTCCAGGCCCTTATCCTGCCCTTCCTGCTGCAAGTTGCACACATGGAATCAGTTATCCACAAGAAAGCCCAGCATGGGGGTGGGGGGGGCGGGGGGGGTGTAAATAGATTATGGTCCTAATTTGCAAAAGATTTCCAGTTTTCAAGTGTCCCTGATTCTACCTAAAGAGTTGCTCCAGCCTGTGCATGACAGCTGTCCATAATGGAGATAGATAGCCCTTCTTTCTTTTTAAGTTCAAGATTTACCATTTGTTTTTGCTACTCTTCCCCAAACTCTTTTAGTCTCTGACATATTAGTGATACAATAAATAACTTATTGTTTTCCATCTTTAGGACTTTTGTACTTGTAGGTAATATGGAAACCTGTTTTTGGTCCTAAAAAAAATAATCATGTGAAAACTTTCGTCTGTAACATAAAAATACAGCAGTAATCTGTCAATGATGATAACGATGATAATTAGATACTGACTTGCGCTGGGAACTGTGTTAGGCTCTTTTCATTCACTATCTCATTAAAATCCTCACAATTCCTGTATGACTTAGATTACGCCCTGTAGCCCCTTTAAGCACTTTTCATACAGAATTCAACCCTCTATTTCAAGCATAGCCAGAAACTGGCAATATAGGAACAGACAAAGGGAAATGATTCTGTCCAGTTGGGAAAAAAAACCCCACAATCCTCATTAAAACTTAGGCATTTTAGAAAGAGGCCAAAAAAAGCTGTTCATTATGATTATGGAAACAAGATCTGCTCACTGCACTGATCTGAAAATTATAGCAAAGCATTTTTTTTAATTTATTTATTTTATTTTTGGCTGTGTTGGGCCTTCATTGCTTTGCGCAGGCTTTCTCTAGTTGCAGTGAGCAGGGGCTACTCTTCATTACGGTGCATGGGCGTCTCATTGCAGTGGCTTCTCTTGTAGAGGAGCACGGGCTCTAGGTGCGCAGGCTTCAGTAGTTGTGGCACGTGGGCTCTAGAGCACAGGCTCAGTAGTTGTGGCGCATGGGCTTAGTTGCTCCACAGCATGTGGGATCTTCCCGGACCAGGGCTCGAACCAGTGTCCCCTGCATTGGCAGGCGGATTCTTAACCACTGAGCCACCAGGAAAGCCCAACAGCAAAGCATTTTTTAAATGCTTTAAAATGTAAAACACAATGAAATGTGCATAATTGAACAATAAGCTATTATACTAGAATTTAAAATACTTAAAATTATATCCTCCATCACCTAACAATATAGTTGCTAAAAACACTTGCTTTGTAGGTAGAAACTTGTCTTACTTGCTTTGCTTCCTTCTCTGCAATTGTCTTTAATATTTTCTTAACTCTCTGCGAAATGTGAAAGACACTGTGGAAATGTTTTCAGTTCAAGCGCCCAGTGGCAGAGTGTGGCTCACACTGATGCTATGATGGCCTTTTAGCATTGGCAAGGTCTGAAATGTGTAGCCCTCATGTTGACACTCAGTGTGCTTTTCAAAGTATCTACCCCATGGTTCGCACATTCTACGGGAACATATCTGGAAAGTGTCTTAAGGATTTTCCTGTATATCATTTTCTCAAAATTTTTGTATTGAGTTTTGGTATCATAAATCTAAATAAATTTTTGCCAACTGAACAGTGGCAAGATCTGTATTTTAAATCCTAGTATAATAGCTTATTGTTCAATTATGTGTATTTCACTGTGTTTTACTAACATTTCAGGAAATTGGCTGGGGAGTTGGATTGACATATTAAACGTTACCATTTTTCTCATTTAAAATAATGGGAAGTTGTCTCCTAGAAAACATTGTTGGGTAAAACATCTGATCATCAGGTACAAATTACTCACATCAAACAAGGGATACCTATATTTTTCCTAGCATGTTCCCTATCTCTTGCTCTTTGCTCACTTCTTTCTTTCAATTTCTATTTTTACACATTTTCTCATTTAATTCTGGCAACATTACAAGGTAGCTAGTATGACCCTATTTTAGAGATGAGGGCACTGAGATTCAGGGAGGTCTGTCACTGGCTGTATTCCTTTCCTTCCTGTGGTTGCTGTAACAAATTACCACAAACTTAGTACTTTTAACAACAGAAATTTATACACTCACAATTCTGGAGGCCAGATGTCCAAAATCAAGGTGTTGGCAGAGCCCTGCTCCTTCCAGAGGCTCTAGCAGAGATTCCACTCCATGCCTCGTCCACCTTCTGGTGGTTGCTGGTATTTCTTGGCGTGGGGCCACCATATCACTCCAGTGCCTCCAAGGTCGCATCTCCTCCTCTTCTGTGTGTCTCAAAGCTCACTCTGCCCCTCTCTTATAAGGATACTTATGATAGCATTTAGGGCTCCCTGGAATAATCCAGAATGGTTTCCTCATCTCAAGAGCTTTAACTTAGTCACATCTGTAAAGAATCTTTTTCCAAATAAGGTCACATTCACATATTCCAGGAATTTGACATGGATACTTTTTTAGGGACCATTTTTCAGCCTGACACACTGGCTCAGTGTCACCCAGCATGACATGGTGTAGATGTTCAGATGTAGGACTTGCAGATTCCAGAATTCATGTTCTTTCTGCTCCATGTGTTGTCTTCCATGATATTGCAAGACCTGTCATCTCTGCCTCTCCCTATATCTCAGCCTCCCCCTCCATCTGCCTTACCTCAGAGCAAAGTCAATATTCTGCTCCCCCAGCTCCGGGGCCCTTTCCAAGGAGAATCTGAAAAGGCTGAGCTGCCCATTAACAAATTCTGTCATACACTCTTGGCTTCTTTCCCAATACTCAGTCAGCTTCCTGAGTCTAGTTCAAGGACCACACTGGATCACAAAAGCAACCTTGCTTTGAGGAAATAACTATTACCTCTTTCCCACTGATACTGATTTTTTAGTGTCCCCATAACATGACAGAAAAGAATGCTAAATATCATCCTCTTTCTTTTTTCTGAACTTGTTGTCTGCTGTTACTTAGGGAATGAAAATGGACAGAAAAAGGAAACCACGCTATGTCTCCTAAATTGTCCTAGAACACATGGTATGAAGGTTAGTCAAAGCCAAGTTGTTTTTTGTCAAGAGATTGCTTGATCTAGAATCCATGTAGGAACTGATGATGTTTCCACCTGCCTAACACGTGGGCCAGTAAGGATCTGCAAAGTGCTATTCTGTACAAATATTTCTCATTCATTCTAGGAACCAGCATTCACATTTACACAGACTACCTGGAATTCAATGTAACCTTTCTTTCCACAATCTACCTAAATATTATACTATATTTTATATAAAATATAGAAACTTACTCATTGTTTGGCCTATTTACAAAACACTCCCCATTCAAGTTGTCATTCGAATTACATCTACATGAATCATAAATCAGACAAGATGATTTCATCATTTTTACTTAGATAGACATATGTTGAAAAGAAATTAAGAGGGGAAAATGAGCTCATATTTACCTTACTATTTTAAGATTTCTAATGTTCTCTATTCTTACCTGAGGATCTGAGTTTTCATCTATTATTTCTTTTCAACCTAAAGAACTTCCTTTAACATTTCTTGTGATATAAGTTAGTCTACAGGCAATAAATTTTCTCAGTTTTTCTTTAACTGAAAGCAACTTTCTTTCCATTCTTTTTGTTTTTTCCCTTGAGTTACAATATTATACAATGAAATGTTTCAGGTGTACAACACAGTGATTCACAATTTTTAAGATTATACTCCATTTATAGTTATTATAAAATACAGGCTATATTCCCTGTGCTGTATCTTTGTAGCTTATTTATTTTTTAGAATTTTGAATTTAATTTAATTTATTTTTTTATACAGCAGGTTCTTATTAGTTATCCATTTTACACACATCAGTGTATACATATCAATCCCAATCTCCCAATTCATCACACCACCACCCCACCACCACCACCAC
Source organism: Eschrichtius robustus (assembly GCF_028021215.1). Lineage (NCBI taxonomy): Eukaryota > Metazoa > Chordata > Mammalia > Artiodactyla > Eschrichtiidae > Eschrichtius > Eschrichtius robustus. Next base: position 29,065,641 of record NC_090835.1, on the reverse strand, counting down.
TTTCCCCCCTTGGTGTCCATACGTTTGTTCTCTACATCTGTGTCTCAATTTCTGCCCAGCAAACTGGTTCATCTGTACCATTTTTCTACGTTCCACATACATGTGTTAATATACAATATTTGTTTTTCTCTTTCTGACTTACTTCACTCTGTATGACAGCCTCTAGATCCATATGTGTTTCAACAAATGACCCAATTTTGTTCCTTTTTATGTCTAAGTAATATTCCATTACATATATATGTACCAGATCTTCTTTATCCATTTGTCTGTCAGTGGGCATTTAGGTTGCTTCCATGAGCTGGCTATTGTAAATAGTGCTGTAATGAACATTGGGGTGCATGTGTCTTTTTGAATTATGGTTTTCTCTGGGTATATGCCCAGTAGTGGGATTGCTGGGTCATATGGTAATTCTATTTTTAGTTTTTTAAGGAACCTCCATACTGTTCTCCATAGTGCCTGTATCAATTTACATTCCCACCAACAGTGCAAGAGGGTGCCCTTTCCTCCACACCCTCCTCAGCATTTGTTGTTTGTAGATTTTCTTATGATGCCCATTCTAACTGGTGTGAGGTGATACCTCATTGCAGTTTTGATCTGCATTTCTCTAATAATTAGTGATTTTGAGCAGCTTTTCATGTGCTTCTTGGCCATCTGTATGTCTTCTTTGGAGAAATGTCTATTTAGGTCTTCTGCCCATTTTTGGATTGGGTTGTTTGTTTTCTCATATTGAGCTGCACGAGCTGTTTATATATTTTGGAGATTAATCCTTTGTCCGTTGATTCGTTTGCAAATATTTTCTTCCATTCTAAGGGTTGTCTTTTCATCTTGTTTGTAGTTTCCATTGCTTTGCAAAAGCTTTTGAATTTCATTAGGTCTCATTTGTTTATTTTTGTTTTATTTCCATTTCTCTAGGAGGTGGATCAAAAAAGATCTTGCTGTGATTTATGTCAAAGAGTGTTCTTCCTATGTCTTCCTCTAAGAGTTTTATAGTGTCCGGTCTTACATTTAGGTCTCTAATCCATTTTGAGTTTATTTTTGTGTATGGTGTTAGGGAGCGTTCTAATTTCATTCTTTAACATGTAGCTGTCCAGTTTTCCCAGCACGATTTATTGAAGAGGCTGTTTCTTCTCCACTGTATATTCTTGCCTCCTTTATCAAAGATAAGGTGACTATAGGTGCATGGGTTTATCTCTGGGCTTTCTATCCTGTTCCATTGATCTATATTTGTTTTTATGCCAGTACCATACTGTCTGGATTACTGTAGCTTTGTAGTATAGTCTGAAGTCAGGGAGCCTGATTCCTCCAACTCCGTTTTTCTTTCCCAAGACTGCTTTGGCTATTCGGGGTCTTTTGTGTCTCCATACAAATTTTAAGATTTTTTGTTCTAGTTCCGTAAAAAATGTCATTGGTAATTTCATAGGGATTGCATTGAATCTGTCGATTGCTTTGGGTAGTATAGTCATTTTCACAATATTAATTCTTCCAATCCAAGAACATGGTATATCTCTCCATCTGTTGGTATCACCTTTAATTTCTTTCATCAGTGTCTTATAGTTTTCTGCATACAGGTCTTTTGTCTCGCTAGGTAGGTTTATTCCTAGGTATTCTGTTCTTTTTATTGCAGTGGTAAATGGGAGTGTTTCCTTAATCTTTCTTTCAGATTTTTCATCATTAGTGTACAGGAATGCAACAGATTTCTGTGCATTAATTTTGTATCCTGCAACATTACCAAATTCATTGATTACCTCTAGTAGTTTTCTGGTGGCATCTTTAGGATTTTCTATGTATACTATCATGTCATCTGCAAAGAGTGACAGTTTTACTTTTTGTTTTCCAATTTTTATTCCTTTTATTTCTTTTTCTTCTCTGATTGCTGTGGCTAGCACTTCCAAAACTATGTTGAATAATAGCGGTGAGAGTGGACATCCTTGTCTTGTTCCTGATCTTAGAGGAAATGCTTTCAGTTTTTCACCATTGAGAATGATGTTTGCTGTGGGTTTGTCCTATATGGCCTTTATTATGTTGAGGTAGGTTCCCTCTATGCCCACTTTCTGGAGAGTTTTTATCATAAATGGGTGTTGAATTTTGTCAAAAGCTTTTTCTGCATCTATTGAGATGATCATATGGTTTTTATTCTTCAATTTGTTAATATGGTGAATCACATTGATTGATAAGCGTATATTGAAGAATCCTTGCATCCCTTGGATAAAACCCACTTCATCATGGTGTATGACCCTTTTAATGTGTTATTGGATTCTGTTTGCTAGTATTTGGTTGAGGATTTTTGCATCTATATTCGTCAGTGATATTGGTCTGTAATATTCTTTTTTTGTAGAATCTCTGTCTGGTTTTGGTATCAGGGTGACGGTGGCCTCATAGAATGAGTTTGGGAGTGTTCCTTCCTCTGCAATTTTTTGGAAGAGTTTGAGAAGGATGGGTGTTAGCCCTTCTATAAATGTTTGATAGAATTCATCTGTGAAGCCATCTGGTCCTGGACTTTTGTTTGTTGGAAGATTTTTAATCACAGTTTCAATTGCATTACTTGTGACTGGTCTGTTCATATTTTCTATTTCTTCCTGGTTCAGTCTTGGAAGGTTATACCTTTCTAAGAATTTGTCCATTTCTTCCAGGTTGTCCATTTTATTGGCATAGAGTTACTTGTAGTAGTCTCTTAGGATGCTTTGTATTTCTGCGGTGTCTGTTGTAACTTCTCCTTTTTCATTTCTAATTTTATTGATTTGAGTCCTCTCCCTCTTTTTCTTGATGAGTCTGGCTAATGGTTTAATCAGTTTTATCTTCTCAAAGAACCAACTTTTAGTTTTATTGATCTTTGCTACTGTTTTCTTTGTTTCTATTTCATTTATTTCTGCTCTGATCTTTATGATTTCTTTCCTTCTGCTAACTTTGGGTTTTGTTTGTTCTTCTTTCTCTAGTTCCTTTAGGTGTAAGGTTAGATTGTTTATTTGAGATTTTTCTTGTTTCTTGAGGTAGGCTTGTATTGCTATAATCTTCCCTCTTAGAACTGCTTTCACTGCATCCCAAAGGTTCCAAAAGATTGTCACGTTTTCATTGTCATTTGTCTCTAGGTATTTTTTGATTTCCTCTTTGATTTCTTCAGTGATCTCTTAGTTATTTAGTAATGTATTGTTTAGCCTCCATGTGTTTGTGTTTTTTACGTTTTATTCCCTGTAACTCATTTCTAATCTCAAGGCATTGTGGTTAGAAAAGATGCTTGATATGATTTCAATTTTCTTAAATTTACTGAGGCTTGATTTGTGACCCAAGATGTGATCTATCCTGGAGAATGTTCCGTGCGCCCTTGAGAAGAACGTGTAATCTGCTGTTTTTGGATGGAATGTCCTATATATATCAATTAAATCTATCTGGTCTATTGTGTCATTTAAAGCTTCTGTTTCCTTATTTATTTTCATTTTGGATGATCTGTCCATTGGTGTAAGTGAGGTGTTAAAGTCCCCCATTATTATTGTGTTACTGTTGATTTCCTATTTTATAGCTGTTAGCAGTTGCCTTATGTATTGAGGTGCTCCTATGTTGGGTGCATATATATTTATAATTGTTATACCTTCTTCTTGGATTGATCCCTTGATCATTATGTAGTGTCCTTCCTTGTCTCTTGTAACATTCTTTATTTTAAAGTCTATTTTATCTGATACGAGTATTGCTACTCCAGCTTCCTTTTGATTTCCATTTGCATGGAATATTTTTTTCAGTCTGTATGTGTCCCTAGGTCTGAAGTGGGTCTCTTGTAGACAGCATATATATGGGTCTTGTTTTTGTATCCATTCAGCGAGCCTGTGTCTTTTGCTTGGAGCATTTAATCCATTCATGTTTAAGGTAATTATCGATATGTATGTTCCTATGACCATTTTCTTAATTGTTTTGGGTTTGTTTTTGTAGGTCCTTTTCTTCTCTTGTGTTTCCCACTTAGAGAAGCTCCTTTAGCATTTGTTGTAGAGCTGGTTTGGTGGTGGTGAATTCTCTTAGCTTTTGCTTGTCTGTAAAGCTTTTGATTTCTCCATCGAATCTGAATGAGATCCTTGCCGGGTAGAGTAATCTTGGTTGTAGGTTCTTCCCTTTCATCACTTTAAGTATATCAAGCCACTCCCTTCTGGCTTGTAGAGTTTCTGCTGAGAAATCAGCTGTTAACCTTATGGGAGTTCCCTTGTATGTTATTTGTTGCTTTTCCCTTGCTGCTTTCAATAAGTTTTCTTTGTCTTTAATATTTGTCAGTTTGATTACTATGTGTCTTGGCGTGTTTCTCCTTTGGTTTATCCTGTATGGGACTCTCTGCGCTTCCGGGACTTGGGTGGCTATTTCCTTTCCCATGTTAGGGAAGTTTTTCAATATAATCTCTTCAAATATTTTCTCTGGTCCTTTCTCTCTCTCTTCTCCTTCTGGGACCCCTATAATGCGAATGTTGGTGCATTTAATGTTGTCCCAGAGGTCTCTTAGGCTGTCTTCATCTCTTTTCATTCTTTTTTCTTTATTCTGTTCCACAGCCGTGAATTCCACCATTCTGTCTTCATGTCACTTATCCATTCTTCTGCCTCAGTTATTCTGCTATTGATTCCTTCTAGTGTAGTTTTCATTTCAGTTATTGTATTGTTCATCTCTGTTTGTTTGTTCTTTCATTCTTCTAGGTCTTTGTTAAACATTTCTTGCATCTTCTTCATCTTTGCCTACATTCTTTTTCCGAGGTCGTGGATCATCTTCACTATCATTATTCTGAATTCTTTTTGTGGAAGGTTGCCTATCTCCACTTCGTTTAGTTGTTTTTCTGGGGTTTTATCTTGTTCCTTCATCTGGTACATAGCCCTCTGCCCTTTCATCTTGTCTATCTTTCTGTGAATGTGTTTTTTTTTTTCCCACAGGCTGCAGGATTGTAGTTCTTCTTGCTTCTCTGATGTTTGTTGAATGATTAAGTAAACCCTGAAACTTTTTTTTTTTAATTATTTATTTATTTATGGCTGTGTTGGGTCTTCGTTTCTGTGCGAGGGCTTTCTCCAGTTGCGGCAAGTGGGGGCCACTCTTCATCGCGGTGCGCGGGCCTCTCACTATCATGGCCTCTCTTGTTGCGGAGCACAGGCTCCAGACGCGCAGGCTCAGTAGTTGTGGCTCACGGGCTTAGTTGCTCCGCGGCATGTGGGATCCTCCCAGACCAGGGCTCAAACCCGTGTCCCCTGCATTGGCAGGCAGATTCTCAACCACTGCGCGCCACCAGGGAAGCCCAACCCTGCAACTTTTGAATGCTTGAAATTATCAAGTGTACCGCTAAGAAAAATGAGGATTTATCAGTTTTATTTCTGGACTCTGTAAATCTGATCTTGGATTTTACCATTACTTAGTATTAAATATTAAAATATTAAATACTTAATACTTATTAAGCATTGTTTTATATTACATGTGTTGTCTTTCAAAAGTATAGTTTTACATTTGTATTCAGTGTTATAATTAAAGTTACTATTGTTTAAATCTCACTTTTAATTGGTTTCAGTATTAATGGTCTATTTCTTAATATCATTTACTTCTGTTACTTAATTCTTAAGTTTGTTTTCTCTCACCTAGCCCAGTGCTTCCTAAATCTTAATGCATGTGAGAATCTTCTAGAAAAACTGTTAACACAGAAATAGCTGCATTCCATCCGCAGAAATTTAGCTTCAGGTGGTTTGGGGTGGACCTGAGAATCTGTATTAGTTTCCAGATATTGTTGATGTTACTGAACCCTGAACCACACTTTGAGTAGCACTGACCTGGCCTATATCCTTAAGCCATTTCCCTAGTAAAGAGGTTTTATGTTTTCTTTTTTCTTGTATATTTGAGAATTTCTTTCTGTTACTTTAACAAGTGAAAGACAACTTGACTATATTTACCTTTCTTGGGTACACCCTTGTAAACTGTTCCAAGCAAATTGTTATAGATTTTATAGCAAGAGCACCTATTATATAGTGTGAAATTTAAAAACAAACAAAAAAGGCAGTCTGATTGTTGCTCCTTTGCAAGGTAAATTGTTTTCTTTGCCTGCATATTTAAAGGATTTTTTTCTTTATTATTGTAATTTTTAAAAAAAATTGCCAAGTTGTAATGGTATGGAACCTTTTTGATTAACGTTGCCTGAAGTATGGAAAGTCCTTTCAATTTGCGTACTGAAGCTTTCTTGGTTTTGTTTTTATTTTACCCCAAAAGAACTTTTATTAATTTTTGATTATTACTTGTGTTCCAATTATTGCTGCCTCAAGAACATCTATAATTCTTAGATTTTGTCTAGTGTTTAAGTCTATGATCTCTGTCTTCTATATTTTTAATCTTCTCTATTTCATTAATTTTTATTGTTCTTTTCTTCTTCATTTTGATAGAACATAACAATTTTCCTTCAACAATGGTGATATACATATATTTTAAATGATAATTTTTTTTTCAGCTTCTAATGCATATTCTAACATGGCATTCTGGTTTCCTTACCATGTTTTCTTGACTAACCTGTCTCCTTTTCTAATCATCCTGCTTTCTTTTAGTCTAAACTTATTTTCTCGTTTATCTTTCTGTATCTTAAAGTTATTGAGGATGTTGAACTTCTAAAAATTCTTTCATATTCCTGTGGCAAATCATCCTGGGAGGTCAACTGTTACTCTTAGTCTCTCAGACACTGTTCTCTTTTTTGTGTCCATCATGATTTTTTAATTTTAAATTTATCGTGAAAGAGCCAGTGTTTGTCAAGAAAGAGATGACGATTGTCTTTACTTATGTGTCTTTACTTGAATCCCCTACTGGTGGATCATAAGTTGGTTTACAAAACTTATATCCCAATTCCCAGCCTCTAGCAAGTTTTCCATCTATTGGAGCTTTTTGGATTTATGTAGAATCTTCTAGCTCCACTGCCTAGATCTATGTCCAATCTGAATACAGAAAAACAAACAAACAAACAAAAACCCAAGAATCCACAAGGGCCCCTTCACTTTTAGCATAGCTATGGAACTTTACCTATGACAGATATTGACAAACGTACTTCCAAAAATATTATAGTCACATGTAGTAGGCAGAATAATGTCTACATCCTAATCTCTAGAATCTGTGAATGTTAGGTTTACATGACAAAGAAGAATTAAGTTGGCAGATGGAATTAAGGTTGCTAATCATCTGACCTTAAAATAGATATTCCACTATTACTCAGCTGGACTCAATATATCTCAAGGGTCCTTAAGTATGAAGAGAGAGAGATAGAAGAGTCAGAGTGATGCAACATGAAAAAGACAACTGGCCATTGCTGGCTTTGAACATGGAGGAGGGCCACGAGCCAAGGAATGTGGGCAATCTCTAGAAGCTGGAAAAGGGAAGGAAACAGATTCTCTCCAGAGACTACAGAAAGAAATGCAGCCCACCAACACCTTGATTTTATCCTGATGAAATCCAAATCCATTTCAGACTTCTGACCTCCAGGACTTTAAAATAATAAATCTGTGTTATTTTGAGCTGCTATGTTTGTGGTAATTTATTGCAGAAGCCATAAGAAACTAATACATGACCATCTCTTTGGTCAATCACTATTTGCATTCTCAACATGAATGTAGAAATCCAAGTCTGCATTAACAGTGGTGCTTCAAAAAAGTACTTACATTGTGTAGGAATTCTCATTTACTTTTGTAATTACTCTCTGTATATTTCTGAACCAGGGGAAAGACTGCAGCCAAAGGACAAAGGTCTTTCCTCCTTCTAGTCATAGCACAAGGGAAACATCAGGTGAAATATATATAAATATATATATATATTGCTATAGAGGAGTCTACTAACTAGAAGTTTGGTGAAACTAAAATGAACAATTTCACCTGATGTTTCCCTTGTGCTATGACTAGAAGGAGGAAAGAGTATTTTTATAGCAAATTGGGAAAAGTTATATTAGAGGCTACTATCAGGCATTAATTTAATTTCATGTATTCTTAAATCTCTTTTTGGGTAAGGTGCTGATCCTACTAACTCACTCCTTCATGCGTGAATACAAACTTGAGAAATTATAGTTTTATATAAAGGGAGCATGTTTTTCTAACTATAAGAATTCTTTTTCCTTTAAATTGGTAGAACCATGGCCTATCTATTTTAATTTTGTGCAGCACTACTTTTCCTTGGGGAAGAAGTAAAAGATTACATTTTCAAATGTTTCTCTCTCTCTAAATAGGAGGCTACTAAGACTGAGATTTCCATATATCTTGATCTGCCCAAGTAGGTATCTCTCTACTCACTGGTCTCTGGAAATCACCATATCTACCCAAGATTTAATTCAAGAGACTAAAGTCATGGGTAAATATTAAGAGGAAATTGACAAAGGCATATTAAGCTGTAAGGAATAAACTATACTGTCCTAAAAGAAACATATTATTACAGAGTTAACACAGCACCACTTTCTACCTTGCCAGTATTGAAGGCCACATGGCAGCCAGTACTCTTTACATGACCTTGCTTGCCCTGAACAATTTCTGCACAGCAGATGAAGGGCCAAAGCACAACACAGTTCAGTGAATAGCATAAACTCATTCATCCATATGTACTAGATCTTACACCATCAGGCTTCTCACTGCTCCTACTATATGAATCACCTTATCCTTGCATGCTGGACACAACTGTTCTGGATGCATAGTTCTTTAGCTGGACCAGCACTGAATCGAGAGAAAGGTCCTCTACTATTAGTCTGCAGTAGGGTCTAATATTTCTACCATTGCAATCATCAGACAAGACAAAGACTTTGTATCTCCAGGAGGATTAAGTCAAAGCATAGATAGATTGACCTAGGAGGAGAGCCACTAGTCTTTGTCAGGTAAGTATGATTACTTGATGGCATTCATTGCTTAGGCGAGTTGCAAAGAATACTGCGAAAATTAAGCAGGCTAATTTGGGAAGGACCAGAAGGCAAATTTGAGAAACATTAGGATACGGGTAAGGAACACTAAGACACTAAATTTTTTGTGAGTATGATCCTGCCCTGGTAGAGATAACTGGTGGGCTCCTCAAAATACAGATATTCTCTTGGTAGTGTTAGCCAATGTGAACCCAGCATGAAGGAAAATGAAAAGCATCACAACTCTTTAAAAACAAATATTTTCATTTTTATGGGAGACTATGAAACAAGTGGTTAAGAGCATGGGCTCTGAAGTCAAACTACAAAGGTTCAAATCCTGGCCTTGCCCCTCACAGGAATGCTATGTAACTTTCTTATGCCTCATTTCCTGCATACGTAAACTGGGGATAGTACTGTTACCTCTTTGGCTACTTTTGGAGCATCAGCTATGCTAAAATATGTAAAGCTCCTAGCACAGTGCCTAACACCTAATAATAGCTGCATATAACTGCGGCTGCTAAGGAGAAGCTGCAAAGCCTTCTGGGTAAGAATAGGGACTCTGGAAGAAGACTGTCCAGGCTCTGCCATTTAATAGCTGTGTGATCTCAGGCAACTTATTAACTCTTTTGCACTTCACTTTCCTCATCTGTAAAATGAGAGTAATAATAATAATCATACCAGGGTTATTTTGAGGATTGAGTTAATATTTGTAAAATGTTTAAAAGAGCATCTGGCATATAATGTGTTGATTAATAAATTATTCAGCTCTCTTCAGTTTTAAAACTGTGATCATGGGGCTTCCCTGGTGGCGCAGTGGTTGAGAATCTGCCTGCCAATGCAGGGGACACAGGTTCGAGCCCTGGTCTGGGAAGATCCCACATTGCCACGGAGCAACTGGGCCTGTGAGCCACAACTACTGAGCCTGCACGTCTGGAGCCTGTGCTCCACAACAAGAGAGGCCGCGACAGTGAGAGGCCCGCGCACCGCGATGAAGAGTGGCCCCCGCTTGCCACGGCTAGAGAAGGCCCTCGCACAGAAACGAAGACCCAACACAGCCAAAAAACAATATAAAAAATAAATAAATAAATATTTTTTAAAAAAAACAAACTGTGATCATGGAAAAACCAAGGTCTCTGTAGGGTACGCTGCGGGGGGTGGGGGGGGTCCATGTGGTAGAGTAAAGATAAGGAAGGTAGAGCCCAACCCCACTCTCTATTTAAGAGTAACTCTATTTTACATATTGAGCTCTTGGGCAAGATTTTCTTTGAGTAAAGGTTCCTACTGTTTTAAAAAAAAAAACAGGAAAAGGAAAAAAACAAATAAAAAGGAAGGGAAGTAGACAGAGAAGGAGGGAAGGAGGCAGGAGAAAAGGAAAGAAGGAAACAAACCGTGGTCCCATACCAATGAGCCCTCATAAAAATATCTATATCAGTCCAGTTTTTACAAAACATTCAATGTTTTTATATACATTATCTAGTGAATTTTACCAGATCATTTTAAGGTTCCTTCTAGGTAGAAAATTCTCTGAATTTCAGTAAATTCAAAGACATACATTCCCAAACTTCTTTAGGGTAAACAAAAATCTCAGTAATTCTAATTTAATATGCAAATCATGAATATTCACCACAGTCAAATGAAAAATAAATCACCTCTGAGTTCAAGTGCTTGCCATGCAAAATTGCCTATTTCCTAGAACATTCAGAAATCTGTTTTTAAATTGCTTTTTATTAATTTTGCTCTCATGATGGTTGCTCTTCAAAGCAACCTGGAAAATGTGCCATCTTCAGCATTAACGAGATTAAGGAGAAATGAGGAAAGCACAATATGATGCCATTTACAAAAGGAAAGAGAGTCCATGGATCAGAGGTCTGGGCACTGAAAGATGTCTTTTAAATGTCACTAGACAAAATTTATGATATAAAAGGGAATGTTCCTTCATCATTCTGAGTATTGTTATCTACATGAATAATAAATCAAAAGGCTCTTTATCCATTTATGGCTGAACATTATGACCTTAGATAGATTGGTGATGTGATTTACTCCACTGATATCAATGAAACTGAAACCCAGTGAAAATACCACTGGATTGGCCCAACATTCTGGAAAATCAATGAGGCTTGGGAGAACAGTTTGAGGGGAGAGTATTTTAAAAATGCAAATATTTTGGCATCGTTAAATCAGTAAACTCATTAAGATTTCTTTTAAGTAACTACCCTTCAGTCTTTGCTAAATAGCAAACCCAAGTACATTCAAGTTTAACAGGGTTGTCTACTTCATAATTTTATGGAGAGATATCACTAGTATTTATCCCCAAATTGGTTTGAATTATTAATATTTTACTTTTAAAAGATGAATGCAATGTGATTCCATTTATATGAAATTTAGAATACGCAAAACTTATAGTGATTAGAAATATACCCATTGGTGATAAAACTATGAAGAAATGAAAGGAGATGATTATTGCAAAGAACTGGATAGTGACTACCTCTAATGTGGTCAGAGAGAGGACTGAGATTGGGAGGGTTTTCCTGGGACTCAGAACACCGAAAATATTCTATGTCTTGACCTGAGTAAACCTTGACATGAGTGTTCATTTATAATTATTCATTGAACTGGACATACATGTCTTATGTACTTATATCAATTATATGTCACAATTTTATTTAAATAGGATATTCTATTCTGAGGTGACTCTCTAGTCTATTACATAGGTCACACTTAATATTTAAAAAGTATTCACTGTTTATTTGAAATTCAAATTTAACTGGGGGTCCTTAATTTTATCTGGCAAACTTACCCCACTCAGAATAGCAGTTAGACTACAAAAACTTTTTTTAAAAAAAAAAGGGCAAAATAAACCACAGATATAATGTGTTCTTAGAAGTCTTGGTCATTCCTGTTTTATATTCTATTAATATGATAAATCTGTGTCTCATGGCTTGTGACCACCCCCCAGGGTTCTTGGGTCCAGGGACTATAAACAAAAGTAGGCTACATAGATGCAAGTTATAGTTTGCTTATAGGTAGGCAAAGAAGCTGACCTTTATAACTACAGCCATGCCTTTAAGAAAGGAGAACTTCAAGTCAGAAACAAATCTGAAAAAAATTTAAGCTGTTCTTTTTTTTTAAGCAATGATTTGCCTTTTATTACATGCATTTGTTTGCACAGGAAAGGAAAAGACAATCAAATAGGTAAAATGGATGCCGTATCGTTCCCTCATACATGAAGAATTACACATCTGTCTAACAATACTAACCACTCTGAAAGATAATTATGGATCATTGCTTTAAAAAATATCCTGAATTGCCTGCAGAAATGGCAAGGAGAATTCAATTAAATTATTTGTAAAAGCCAGAGTCTTTTTTTCCTATCCATCTGCTACTTGAAATGGGATGACCTTTCAAATAGTGCTTGCCAGTTCTCAAAGCAAACTCTAAATAAAGAAGTGGAATGTGCCTTTTTTTCCCCTCTCTACCAGGTTCAGCACAGAAAGAGCATTTGTACTGACATTCTACACCACTCAAAAGAATGCAGATTTGGCTTCTAGAACATAAAAGAGGCATTTAAGGAATATCAATCAGGCTCTGTCCCGATGCCTTCAGTCATGACATCTGCCTTCTAGCAGAAAGGTGTGCCGCTTCCCAGAGAAGTGTTTGAGAACTAGCTACGTGAACTCATTTACTCCCTGGAGAAAAACTGGAAACCCCACCCCCAAACAAATGGTATAAAGCAAACATGTAGTGAAGAATCCCTTATTAAGCTGCCTATGGCAGGAGAGCTAATTCAGAAAGGTCAAGTATTTAAGTAACAATAGACTCAAAACAGACCTTCCAAAGGCCTCTCCTTAGGCCTTATATTATCAACTAACAGCTTGTACTCTGAGACTATTAACAGCAGTGTTTTCTTCACTGAGTCTATATATATTTTTTACCTTGTTTTAGTGGTCCCCCTGCCCCTCTTAATTTTTTAAACATTTCCAATTTGATCTTTCATGTCTTTTTTTTTTTTAAATCAGAATGTCTTAAGAGATTCAATGAATAGGAAAAGTACAGCAAGCACATTTCTAGAAGTTAAAAAAAATACAGGAAAATATAAAAGATAATTATCACATTACCCAGAGAATACCACTACTAACAGTCTGGCGTGTATATTTCCATTCATTTTAATGCATAAATATACCTAAAGATTGGATCATACTATGTAACAACTGGAATCAACTATTTTATGCATATCTCTCTATGTCACAAATGTGTGGAAAGGGAATGTTGCCTGCCATTCCAGTAAACAACGAATGTTGCCCACAATGTTCGCTTCAGTGGACAAACGGAGATTTACATCGTCGTTCATGAATTTTCATTATAACTATGTTACTTTGTACGTGTGGCTGTATGTGTGTACACAGTTGTAATACAACTTGTAAGTGAATTTATTTAAATGCTCAACTATTTATGAATATAGAGAGTTACAGCTTTTTTCATTATTACAAACAAAGCTGTAGTGAACATCCATGTGCAAATCTTTACAATTATTTCCTTAGCATTACTTTCTATAAGTTGTACAGCTGGACTGGAAAGTATGAACATTATCAAAGTTTTTAAGTTAATATTGCCAAACTGCCCTCCAGAAGTGTTGTACATACTCAATGTTTAATACTATAAACTCTGTATAACATTGAGAAGTATCAATTTCTTGGACAATTGACAATCTGAACAAAATCTCATTATTGCTCTACTTATCACTGTTTTGATCACTAATGAAGCTGAAAGTTTTATTGGTGTTTTTGTATCTTCTCCTTTGTGAATTACCATTCAAATATTTTGCCCATTTTTTAAAGAGGTAAAAGCGTTATCTTAAAATACAATAAAACCATGAGGATTTAAGATAAGTCCATACACATATAGAAGCAAAAACAAATAAATGCTAAAGAGAATAAATAATTATTTCAATTTTAAAAATAATATATCCTCAGCAAAACAAATAAACACGTACATATGTATGTTAACAAATATGTTTCTGTTTAAACAAATAAAAACACACATACACACACATATAAAATAAACCAATACTTTCCTCAGCTCTATTCCCAATCCCATTTTCCCATGGTAACTAATACAAAACAAAAACAAAAAACACAAACAATTACTTGTTTATCCTTCTACATCTTTCTCTAGCTTCATACAAAATATATACAAACAGATTTGTATACAGAGCCACTCTTCTCTTTTTCATTTTAATGGGCTCATACTTTCTCGATTACTCAACCAAATGACAATTTACTTACTTTATCATGGACATGTTGGATATCACATATAGATCTACCTAATCATTTTTATTCATTGCAAAATATTCCACAATACAGTTATAAATATGTTCAATAATTTCCCTATTAATGAGTTATTTTTTGGTTAATGCTTTGTTTTGCTTTGTTTTGTTTTTGCCACTACAAACAATGCAGCACACATCCTTGACTAGACATTTTTATATGATAAAGAATCCCAATAGTAGAGGTGCAGTGTCAAAGAGCAGGTATACCATTAATTTTGATAGCTACTTCCAGATCTATCAGGGTATGAAAACTTTTTTGCTACCTCATTATAATATGAATTTGTATTTCCATGACTACCTAAGTCTTTGGTCATTTAAGTTTTCCCTTTTGTGAACTGCAAATTAATATCTAGCCAGTTTTTCAAATATGGTGTATAACTTTATCTCATCAATGTACAGGAGAGTTCCTAGTTTTCTTATGTTTATATTGTTTCTATCTTTAATTCATCTGAAATTTTAAAAAATTTTACAGTGAAAATAGAAGTATATAATTTATAAATTACATATGAAAAGCAGCCTTTACATCATTTTTTAAATAGACATACATTTCCCACTGAGTGAAAAAGCCACTTTTACTATATATTTGGCTCATTACTACATATTTTGATTGGTTTCTGACTCTTTTTTCTACTCCAGTGATCAATTTTTCTCATGGCCAATAACATACTGTTTTCATAACAGCAACTTTATATTAAGTTTTAATGTCTAGAAGGAAGAGTCAAAATAAAAACCTGTTGCCATTCTGACTGGAATTCCATTAACATATGTGTTATTTTAGAAAGGAATGACATCTTATAATATTTGGAAATATTATAAAATATAGTATGGCTATTTCTTTTCTTAAGTTTATTACTAAGAATTTTATATTTTTTTGTTCACATAAATGAATTTTTTTCTATGTCTATGCAACTGGTTATTGAAAGTATAAAAGCTTTGCTTTTTATATATTTACCTTATGGCTATCCAGCTTATATGTTTTCTTAGTAATAGTCTGTAACAGAGTCTTAAGTTTTCTAGCAACAAATTCATATCATCTGAAAATGAAGATAACTGTGTTTGATTTTTTCCAATATTTATATTGCTTAATTTTACTGTTTAATTACATCATATAGAACCCACAAGACAGTGCTAAGTAACAGTGTTGACAGCAAATATCCCCCTGCATTTTTCCTGGTCTTAAGAGATTTATGGATTTTTTTTTTCTTTTTTTTTTTTTTTTTAAAGATTTATTGATTGATTGATTGATTGATTGTTATGTTGGGTCTTCGTTTCTGTGCTAGGGCCTTCTCCAGTTGCGGCAAGTGGGGGCCACTCTTCATTGCGGTGCGCGGGCCTCTCACCATCGTGGCCTCTCTTGTTGCGGAGCACAGGCTCCAGACGCGCAGGCTCAGTAGTTGCGGCCCACGGGCCCAGTTGCTCCGCGGCATGTGGGATCCTCCCAGACCAGGGCTCGAACCCGCGTCCCCTGCACCGGCAGGCAGACTCTCAACCACTGCGCCACCAGGGAAGCCCAAGAGAAATGGATTTTAAATTTCACTGTTTAATGTAATGTGATGATGGGTTTTTATAAATATTCTTTATTATGTTTCATTAACTTCCTACTATGCCCATTTTATTTAGAGAGTTATTAGAAATTCCTAATAAATTTTATCAAATTCTTTTTTGGCACGTGTACTAGGTTGAAGAGAGTCCCAGCAAAATTTATGGCCACCTGGTAACCTTATTTTGAAATGAGATCTTTGCATATGTAATTAGTTAAACTAAGATGAGGTCATACTGGATTAGGGTGGGCTCTAATCCAATGACTGGTGTCCTCCTAAGAAGAGAAAATAGAGACATCAATATTCAAGGAGAACTCCATGTGATAACAAAGGCAGATAAGGAAGTAATGTGTCTACAGGCCAAGGAACACCAAGGACTGCCAGCAACCACCAGAAATTAGAAAGAGGCAAGGAAGGATCATCCCTTAGACTCTTAGGAGAGACCTTGATCCTGCTGGCACCTTGATTTCAGACACCTAGCATCCAGACTGTGAGAGAAAAACATTTCTGTTGTTTTAAGTTACCCAGTTTGGTAATCTGTTACAGCAGCCCTATGAAACTAACAAAGTGTGTATTCTTATAATCATATTATTTTTATCTTTTAATCTGCTAATGTGATGAATGGTATAGATAAATTTCCAATTCTGAAGCAGCTGATAATTTTTGAAATAAACCTGATTTCAAATATTTTTTATACTTTTATAAGCAGATAGACTTTAGTTGCTACTTTTTAATTTATATATTTCTGTATACAAAAATAAAAGTGGTACAAAATATCTTTTTAGAGCTATCTATATTAGGTTTTGATGTAAAGTTATGCTAGATTTGTACAATCACTTGAGGCCCCTTCTTTCGTTCTCTATATTCTTAATTGTTTGATAACCATAGAGAGTATATGTTTTTAAAGCTTAGACTTAATTTAGCTGTAAAACTATTTGGGCCTGGTGCCTTTTTTAGTGGTATATCTTTAACAATCTTCTACTTTCTTCTATGATTATTATTATTAAAATTTTTTACTTTTCTTACGTGAATATTGATATTGTATACATTCTTAAAGAATCACTATTTCTAGATTTTCAAGTGAATGGCTATAGAATTTTTTCAAAAAATCTAACGATATCAGCATCTTTTGATAGAGTTGACCAAGAAGCTAGGAGAGTACATACCCCTTTCCTTCCACACCACTACATGTGGACTGAATCAAAAGAGGACAATCCTCAAAGAGAGAAAAGAACTACTACTCAGTCAAGAGCAGACAAGTAGCTCTTATCCCTGGTTAGAACCACTAAAGAAACCCATAGGGAATGTTCTCATCTGAATCATCAGGAATGTGTCACAATAAAACCTAGATGGCTGGTCCTCAAGTCATTTGATACTCTTCTGGAGTCTTAAAAGAACTATGCAGAAAAATTCTTGACATTTCCATTAAGCTACAATAAAGCTTTCATTTTTTGAAACACTTGACAAAAAATTTTTTAAAAAGAATCACTCTTCCCTTATACCTGCACACATTTTAAAATATCTTCAATATTTCTAAGAAACAATTTTCTTTACAACTCAGACTTTCTACTCATATCCTTTTATTCATAGCAGATGGAGGAAATTAGAGTAACATATTTGCTCTAAAATCATTAGTGTTGCATCAGCACTTCCAATCTAAATGGCATTTCAAGGGGTTATTGTTACGTGGATCAGGAGTTTGCTCTAGGCACAAAGAGACATTAAAAACAACTATGAAACTTTTTTTGCAATTAGCTTTTGCATCTTAATTTCTTCAACATCAATCCAGCAGGATTTTAAACACAAATCAAATGGGAGAACAGTGTGGTCCAATTCAGTCACGGATCTACTGGATAGTCCTCTGATAAATCATTATAGCTACTTTTTAAAAACAGTGTTCTCAAAACTGACCATCAACTCATCAACTGCCTGTTGATGGGTTGTCTGGAAGACTGGGAATATATTCTTATCTTTCAGATACCAGCCTTTATCTTTACCTTTAGATACTTTACCTTTACCTTTCAGATACTTTAGCCTTCTGAAATACCTAAAAGTAGGTGCTGAGATTCAAATGACTGCTACTCTATCCAAGAGTGAAACAGTCCCTGGCTTACGAATGAACCACTCTATGAGTGTTTCTTTAATACATACTGTATTAATCCCACCATGGAAAATTTTTTTAGGTTTAATATACTACACACCTGGAAAAATGCAGTCTTGTGTATACATAAGAACAATCACAGAAAATGATACAGGATAGCAACAGTTATAGTTTATATTTCTACAGTGCATTACAATTTTCAAACTACTTTCATGATACTTTTTGTATTTTATCCTCATAGTAAGTCTATAATGAATGCAGGATAAAAGAGGAAGTAGACATAAACATAGAACTCTAGAGATGAAAGGGACGTTAGGGACCATCAATAACCCTCTTTTACGGATCAGAAAATGGAGACCAGAGTGAAATGAGGACCTCTGCCCTCTTGCACAGCCAGGCTGAAAGGCTAATAAAGTGAAGACTGGTCACCACAAGGGTTACAAGAAAAGAGTTACAAAAATAAGATAAGGGGCTTCCCTGGTGGTGCAGTGGTTGAGAATCCGCCTGCCAGTGCAGGGGACACGGGTTCGAGCCCTGGTCTGGGAAGATCCCACATGCCGCAGAGCAACTGGGTCCGTGAGCCACAACTACTGAGCCTGCGCGTCTGGAGCCTGTGCTCCGCAACAAGAGAGGCCGCGATAGTGAGAGGCCCGCGCACCACGATGAAGAATGGCCCCCGCTCGCCGCAACTAGTGAAAGCCCTCGCACAGAAACGAAGACCCAACACAACCATAAATAAATAAATAAATAAATAAATAAATTTATTTTTTAAAAAAAAATAAGAAAGAGAAACATGACGGGAGCAAATGTATTAATGTATTTTGTTTCCTAAAAAGCAATTCTATTGAACTAAAGTTTGAAATTCAATGTTGGTCTCTAAGGACCACTTGGCTATGGTGTTTTTGTGCCATTACTAGATCCCTCAGAGAGAAATAAAAGTTTGAAATCCATAGTTTCCAGTAAATATGTGCAAGCCTTTGAAGAACATATTCATGTAGTTGGAAATAGTATACACACATATACACAAAAACTTAAAATTCAGTATATAACTATAGAAAGGAGCCTAAACATTCTGCAGTTTAATTAAGAAGCTATTCATGCATTTCCTGCACATTCACCCTCAATCTATCCTCTACTCTCCCATCCCAGCAAGTTCTAGTTAATTATTTTAATAGTGTGGCCTCTGTTATACAATAAGGTTTGAAAATAATCTTTCCTTTAAAGGAGAATATATTAGAAGTATATTTTTTCTGTTACATCATTCTCAAAAATATATCTCAACAATGCATGGCCGGGCCCTAATATCTTTTATTCAAAAGACAATAGCCGTTTTCCACGATTCAGTCCAGAATAGTTTTTAAAATCTGCATCTGGGATATCATCATAATTCTAAGAGGAGGCTGCACTATAGAAAAAAGCTCAAAAGCAAAAACATTAAAAGTGAAATCAATATTTTAAAAAGAAGAAATTCACAGTGGTGTGAAAGATCGTATCAGGGTTAGAGGACAAATCTCTGTGTTAGAATACACACTTATTTACTGTCAGAATGCACAATAATAACTTCCACATTTTTAAAATGCTTTTTGTCACTTTTTAAACGTCTGGGAATAGAGAATATAAAACACACTGTCTGACGCACCATGGGAAATTTTATGATTCTCCTCAAAAAAAGGAAGAACAAATAGCTCTATTTCCATTCCGGATCTGCACAATATATTCTTGCATCCCATTTGCTCTGATTCATTTACATTTTGCTGAATTCTGTTTTTGTCCATTTTCATCATTCAAAATATAAAAAAAAAATCAACAACAACAAAAAGCCCTCAAAAGATGCTTTCAGATGAAATCACAAAGAAAATAAGTACATGAATTAGTGAAGCAACATCCAAGTGTATACTAATGTGGCAGTTACATCGTTTCTCATCTTGTCCGAGAATTAACTGCACTGCTGAAATTAGACATCCAGCCTGCTCCATGCAGACAGAAGCCCAAGCTGGAAGCAAACTCTGAATAACAACACTGCCTTCTGATTCTTTTCACATGGCTACATCTTTGACATTTCCTTCAATATTCTACCCAACTGCAGTGTGACTATGACAAAAGATTAAGGTAGGCATGACTGGCACATCTGTGGTTAGTGGCAGGGAATGGAAACAGGCAACAAGTCCCTTTAGTGGCTCCAAAAAGCCCACAGGCATTCTGCAAACCTTTTGCATACATGCTCTAAGGAAAGACTATAAAAGGTAGAAACCGTGATGACAATTTTAATCACGTGACAGACAATTCTATGATCTACTATAACTTTATAATGATAAAGTCTCTAAGACATGGGAGACTGACAGGAATACATTCTCTCTCTGCCTCTCAGTCTCTTTAAATGTTTATATGAGGATTTTACAGATGGATAGAGATGACCTTAACGTAGTATTTATTTAATCTATCCAAGGATGAATTATAAATGGCTAAATTTGACAACAGTGGGATTTTCTTGGTTATTTTTAATTTGACTCAAATCACTTCTCTGGGCTCTGGAACTTTCTCCCAGACCCTGGTAGCTGTCAGGTGTCAGTAATCAGAGTTAGCCCATCTGTAGTCAGTGTGGCCTAAAGTTGTGCCTACAGTGTAGCAATTACAGTCAAGTCTCTTCTGGAAATGCCAATTACTGCTCTTTGCCTTCCCTGTTGAATGTCTCCTTAATGTAAGAATGACATAACATTTTTACCCTATCTCACTGGAAAATATTATTTAAAATAGCACCCATAGTTGGCAAGAGTGCGGGGAAAGAAGCATGCCCAAAGATGATGGTGGGGATGTAAATTGGAACAACCTTTTTGGAAAACAACCTGATTATACATATCATGATGTTTTTATCCTACTATATTCACTGATATTATCTGGGGGACATTATCCCATATCTTCAAATATTCTTCGAAACCAGACTTTTAATGTCTGTATGGCATTTTATTATGTGAATACACTATAGTTTTTCATTGTTTCCACATTTGTCAACTGTTAGTTGTTTTCAATTTTGGTTATTATAAATAATGCTATGGAGAGCATCTTTATACATACATTTTTTAATTGCATTCTGTTTATTCCTTAGTATAGATACCTAGAAGTGGAAATACAGCCATTACCAAGCTTTACCTTCAAATAATTTTGTCCTAGCAACTAAGGAATTGTGATCAGCAAACCAGTTCCTAAATTAGAATTCCAGTAGATCATCGTTTACTAGGAGAAATATATTTGCTAAAACTGATTCTGCTTATTTCCACAGCCTTGAAAATGGGCAATTCCTCTGAGGAAACCAAATCAGATAGCATGTATGACTGAGTAACCATTGACTCAAAAAGGACAAATCAGGTCCTACCAAATTCATTTCAAGCAAAGGCACAGCCTGCTAAGTTAATTGTCTTTTGTCCTAGAGCAAAAATCCTCTTCCCAAGTCCACTAATGTAGCCCAGGAACACATTCTTACCATCACTGGTTTGCAAGAATGTGCCTGTCTTTTGAACCCAAATAACCAACCTGAGCTTATAAAACTGAAAAGCCAGAACGTTGTGAAACATTCTGTAGTTGCCAAACCCTACCGCCCAGATGGCGTGACGAGAGAAGTTACTGTCTGGAGGCTGTTCTAAAGGAAAATGTGATTGACTCTTAAATGAAAACTCCAGGTTTTAGAAGTCAATGAATAATGACATACCACTTTTTAACCTATCATATTGGAAAATATTTAAAATGATAACACTCAATGTTGGCAAGGTATAAATATTTTCACCTTCAAATGAGTTTCGGGAAAAGTGAGAGCCAAACAAAGTTCAAGTTGAAACTTTAATGTGCTATTATGAACCGTGACTCTCCATAAGGGGCTGTAGCTAGTAGCATTTCTAAACTTAACTACCAAACTCTTCTTGTTTTATGTTACCTTTTGTATTTGGCTGCTGGGTTTCTGTTGAGCATCTCAAGGGAGAACATTCTGCGGAATACCTTTAGTAAATGTTTCTCTAGGCCAGCAGTTGCAAACATTTTGGTCTCAAGATCCATTCACACTCTCAAAAACTGTTAAAGGCCCCAAAGAGCTTTTGCTCATGTAGGTTATATCTATGGATATTTACCACATTAGAAATTAAATGACCATATTTCAAAACACCGTTAATTCATTTTAAAATACCGATAATAAACACATTATATGTTAACCTATATAACATATTTTCAAAAGTGAAAAAACACGTGAGAAGAGTGGTATTGTCTCAGAGTTTTGAAAATCTTTTTAATGTCTGGCTTAATAGAAAGCTGGTAGATTTTCATATTTGCTTCTGCATTGTGTCATGATCTATTGTTTTGTATTGAAGTATGTCAAGAAAATCTGGAATTTTTTTTTTAATTGAAGCATAGTTGAGTTACAATATTATATAAGTTTCAGGTGTACAAAATAGTGATTCTAAATTTTTATAGATTATACTCCATTTACAGTTATTATAAAATATTGGCTATATTCCTTGTGCTGTACAATATGTTCTTGTAGTTTATTTACTTTATACATGGTAGTTTGTACCTCTTAATCCCCTGCCACTACCTTGCCCAACCCCCTTTCCCCAAGAGGAGTATTTTAATAGCCTTTTCAAATAAGTGTGGATGTTTTTCTTTAATACTGCATGAAAATTTGACAAATGGTAGTTTAATAGTTAGTTGCAGTGTGCAATCTGAAACGGTATCAATAAACTTTTAGTGCTCTATTATGTGAAAATCCATGGTCTCTGTTGCACTTTGAATGGATCCTTTCCCCATGCAAAAATTTGTAAAAGCATGCATTGCTCTAGTCGAATTTATTGGCTCACTGAACTATGCAGATCTTCCAAATACTGACACATTTCATTACATGATACAAAAAAAGAATCACGTTTGTTAATATCGCCATCGATCACATCAGGAAAGTCTTTAAGTACTGGGAAGCTGTCAAGTTCATGGTGGCAGATACAAGTTTTCCAAAATTCTAATTTTTGCTTGAAAGCTTGAATTTGATCATTGGCAACAAATGCTGTCCAATGGCTTAAAGTGACAGGCTCACTTTACTCATTTTTGAGAAAATGTCTGTCAGATATCGAAGTCTGAATAACCATATTTCAACTGTCAATCTTTCTTTCAAGTAAAAAATAATGTTCCATATAAAAGCAACAAGTTCAGCTTACAATTCAGTCATACAAGTGCTTTTTCCTCAAACAACTATACTTCATTATATAGCAGCAATGCTTCATGTATGCTTGCTATATCAGCACACAGGATGCTAAAAAGAGATGTGTTTTTGAGAAAAAAACCCTAATTAAATTAATACTTTTTACTGTTTCATCAAGGATATTTTTAGATGAAATTGGCTTATTTTCTTTAACCATAAAAAAATGGTGGTAAAAAATAAAAGACCAAAAGTACACTTTGGTGCCACTGCCTTTATTCACGCTACACTTTTACCCACCATTGCTTTTGCACCATCAGTGCAAATGTCAACATAGCAAGAAAGACAAACAAAAACACAGTATATGGCAATATAGTTTTGACCTTGCAGGTATCCTAAAAATGTCTCAGGGTCCTCAGGGGTCCATGAATCACACTTTGAGAAGTGCTATTCTAGACTTAAAATCTGGATCTGACAAAAAACAATTAGTTGGGGACAAAGGGAAATTCTCGTCACCATGTTATACCTCATTCCCTGGGCATGTTAATTCATGAGTGGCTGGTGGCAGATCCACATTTTCTTGCAATGTTTACTATGTGGTCCTTAGTATTGAAAGCCTCTTGATTTCCTCTCAGGATCATGCTCACGTGTGCAGCAGCAATGCTATTCCATAGAGTCAAGGCCAAAGAGAACCTATTTGACCTGCTAACAGGCAAAGACCCTGTGCTTCTCTTGGCTCCAGACCCAGAAGTAGCATGATGAATGCTGTGACTTATCTACAGCGAAGATGTACAAGAAGATATTTGGTGACTCTGGTCTGTCTGCAGCTTGGGAGTGCCAGAGCCTCTATGGAAACATGGGATCTCTCTGGCAAAAAAGGCATGGGCAACCGAAGTTAATCTGCATGAATCTTTATCTGAATGGGTAGTTTTCATTTGTTTTCATTCTTAGTTTGGTATTGTATCTCATCATGTATGTTATTCCACCAATATCTTAAAACTTATTTAGCCAGAGTTTTCTGGTTTCATATGAATGCTAACTATACATAGTCTGGTATTTTTTTTTTAGAAAAAGGTTTTCTTCATCTTATGCAAGATCCTTAGCTCCTTTAGGTAAAAAGACAAATTTACTTTACTTCCTTTTTTTTTTTTAATTTTGTAAATTTTATTTTATTTATTTATTTTTGGCTGCATTGGGTCTTTGTTGCTGCGCATGGGCTTTCTCTAGTTGCGGCGAGCAGGGTCTACTCTTCGTTGCAGTGCGTGTGCTTCGCAGTGCGTGTGCTTCTCATTGCGGTGGCTTCTCTTGTTGCGGAGCACGGGCTCTAGATGCACGGGCTTCAGTAGTTGTGGCGTATGGGCTCAGTAGTTGTGGCGCACGGGCTTAGTTGCTCCGTGGCTTGTGGGATCTTCCTGGACCAGGGCTCAAACCTGTGTCTCCTGCAATGGCAGGCAGATTCTTAACCACTGCACCACCAGGGAAGTACCTCGTTTACCTTCAAAGTAGTAACTTAACTCAGATTGTTTAAAACTATTTAAGTATCATGTTATATACTTAACATAAAAAAATAGCTCAATGTAAATGTCATGTCTGGCAATAATCCTATTCCGAATCTTTTACATGAAATAGAGTGGGAAGGAAGATTATATGGCTGCCAGAACAGAACTAAACATGTGGAAACAAAGAAAAGAAACAAAAGCACAATTTGCCCTTTCCAGACAACAGGGAAACATGCAAATAAGTCAGTGACTTTCCTTCCAGCTAACCACTGAAGTAGGGACATGTAGTTTTAACAGCTGTGAGGGCACCTGGCTTAAATAAAAGCAAAGTAAAAACGAGGTTATGCTGTTGTCTTAGATGCCAAAACTCCAAATCTGCCAGTCACTCGAGAAAAGAACACAGGCCCAGGCAACTGATATTGATGCATTCAAAGACTGTCGCTATCTGTGAGGACAGACCAGCATTTCATAATCTCCAGCAGACAGAACAACTGTTGAATGGAAAGTCAAGAGTTGGGAGGGAGAAAAGAATTGGTAGTAATTCTAAGGTCAAATTAGTTTGGAAAACCACTGAGTAATACAGAGTTAAACAAATTCTTTTACTCTGGGACTTCTCAGAGCCCTTCTGTGCCTTATACCTTTCCAAGAAGGAGATAAAGCATATAGCATTTTCCAAATTTTTGACACTTCTTTATTTCATTTAGTTTCTTATTAGCCTAGCGGTCCCTGGGACACAGGCAGGAAATACTGATACTGATATCAAGCAGTTAAGTCAAATATTCAGGTATATAACTGAACTGTAGTAGAAGAATCTAGATGCCACAGAAATGATGAACACATGCCCACCAGCCAGCCCCACTACATCAAGGTCCCTTAGCCTCTCTCCATCGGCTTCTTCAGCTCTGAAAGAAAGATGATGATTAGTAAAGTGCCTTGGGATGACTGGGCAGGAAACACTAAATAAGAGCCAATTATCGCCCTCATTACAGAGTAGATGATCTAATAAACCATCCCCATTACTTACAAAGTTCAGAGCGTTAGTTTTTTTTCTTTAACTGCACTTCAATTTGACCTAAGAGATTTACGCTAAAAAGAACAAACAAAATACTCATAGGAAATACATCCAGAAACTGTAATACAAGCTTTCTGATTGGACCCTTCTCTGCTTACACATTTTCAGTGCCTGTCAATTGCCTACAGATAAAATCTAAATTTCTTAGCCTGGTGTACAACCTCCCCAGGTTGACTCCAACTGACTTTTTATACCAACAGCTCCACCCTTCAGGAGCCATAGAGTTTATGATTAAGATCATGGGCTTTGGCAGTGGGCAAACATGGTTAAGAGTGCAGGCTCCATTCTACCACATCCTGAGTAAATTATTTCACTTCTCTAAGCCCCTGATTCTCGAAGTGTGGTCCATGGACCAGCAGCTTCAGCATCATTTGGAGATTAGGCAGAATCACAGGCCTCACTGCAGACCTACTGAGTCAGAATCTGCATTTTAAGAAGATCATCAGGTGATCCCTATACACATTAACATTTGAGAAGCACCACCCTAATTCTCATCAGCTGATCTGAAAATTGGGGGTAATAATAGGAAATAATAGTAAAGTTGGAGATTGCAGTCATTTTCCTCCCCTTTGAATACGAAGGATTTTATCATCTAAATACCATTCAAGTATGCCCACCTCTCTTTCCCTTCATTATCTTAGGCCAAGTCATTCTCATTCTGTCCAGATCTATAGCAATGTCCATCCAAGTCATCACAATGCATGCTCTCTTGCTTCTCTCTTATCTGTTTCCTTATTGCAAACAGAGAGATCTTCTAGGAAATGCAACTGAAATCAGAGCTTCCATTTGGTTTCAAAATAAAGGCCAAAAGCCTTTACCAGACCTGTCCACCTCTACATCTTATCTTGCCTCATGTTCCTCCCAGGTTCCTCTGCTCCAGAAGTACCGTTTTGTTGTTGTTGTTTTCTGTTCCTTGAACTAGCCATCCTCCTTTCTAACACAGTACATTTGCAAAAGCCATCCTCCCTGCCTGCAGTGCCTTCCCTCCCCTCTTTGCCTGGTTAACTTCTCCTCAGTCTTTAAATGTTAGCTCAAATATCACTAACCCTGCAAATATTCTCTGACCCTCCTCCGCAATAACCAACACACTGCCTGGCCCACTGCCTACACCCCATAAGTATTTGGTGAATAAATAAATGTATGAATTGATGAATGGTCAATCATGTGGCCATTGTGATAAACAGATGGATTGATAACTGTAAAACATTTAGCACAATGCCTGGTAGAGAGCAAGAGCACAGTGCTGGACCAGTTGTTATGTATTTTGAAAATGAGTCACCCTTGATGTGCCTAACAATTAGAATCACCTGGAAAACTTTTAAATCGCGCAACGGCCAGGCTCTGCCCCTGCCCAATTAAAGCAGAATCTTTGGGGGTGGGACCCAGGCACCTGAGGGTCTTTAAAACTTCCCGTGGGGATTCCAGTGTGCTGCCACAGTGGAGAATAACTGCTTTACCCTTTTTCTTACTGTGGCCACCCAGCTTTCCAGAGGAATGCATGCTGAGTGACAAGAAGAGTCCTCATTATTCATGGCATGAGTCCACGCTCACTTCTCCCATGGAAAGGAACAACGGTAAGAATCCATGTAACGGAAGTCCAGCAATTCATTTCCCTTGGGCCCCTTGACAGCATCCAGAATGTGGAAACTCTCCATGTATCACCGAAGCCAAACTGAAACCTTTCTTGGGAAATCCAAGTTGCCTGAACTACTATTGGGAGGCGATGCAGTAACTTGAAGATGATTCTGGTCCTTAGGGTTAAGTGTTGATTTAATAAAACTCATCAGGATTCCATTAAAAACCTGTCATAATTGATTCCTTGAAGCAATTGCTTTATGGGAGCAATTAATTTCAACTGTTAAAAAGGTTACACCTCCCGAGTATTCATCCAGGCTATGAGAAATAGGTAGGCTGGGAACCACTTGAACTTACCTTCTGTCTCCTTCACTATTGAAACATTTGGAGCATCAGGAGACCAAACTGTACTTTCATAGGCCTTCACTTCCTAATGACCAACCTTCTGTGTATGTAAATGTAAATTTAAGTTCAGATACATTATACTATGTTTCTCACTGATTTTGAACTTTTCAAAATGTGATGTAAGCAATGAGAAGTATCCAAAGAACCTTTATCTCTTTTAAGGCCTTACACACACACACACACACTCACACTGAACCAAAATGCCTTACTCTGCTGGACAAAGAAGAATGCAGGTCTCAAACAATCTGAGCATCATTTAAAATTAAAACCTACCAAGTCAGAGCTGATACTAAGCCAACACAAAGACTACAGAATTATTATAAAAGGCACAGGATTGCTCTCTGGAAATAATATCTCAGTGGGCTAAATTCCCTCTCCTCCTGTTTTTCCATGCTGGTAAATTGCAAAAAAAAAAGAAAGAAAGAAAGAAAGAAAAAGCATGATTCATGAATATAAATTTTTCTTGGCTTTTTAAATCATACACTGGCATATTCTTCCTCGAACCTCAGCCAAATGAGAACACACAGATAATGACAATTTTACAATAAGTGGTTCCAGGATGCAGGCTTTTCAAGATTCTCATATGAAAGGCACTATAAAAAAGAGTATTATTATTGTTATTATTTCAGGCACCCAGAAAAACCATAGTCAATGATTAGCCATAACAATTAAACTAACAATAATACATCTGGAATAAGCTCCATGGTAATATGTACTTCATGCTTAATAGTTCAAATTAATTCCATCTGATGGCGTTAGACACACGAGTTAGGAGCTGGAGAGCACAAAAATTCACATTAGCTTCCACTTCGAAAGACATTATGAAAAGCAAAGGAAGGAAATAAGGCTATAAACAGCAGTGGTAAATAGGAAGGACTCATAGATGATACGGTCAGGAATAACTCTCAGCTATTAGGAATTCAGCAATGGAAACATGAAGGCTGGTATTTCTACCCTCACACATTCCTTCAGAGTCAGCAACTGGGCAACCCATCTAAAGGAACAGATCTGAAACCCTAAAATCAAGGCCATTTTATTCAGAGAAGAAGGTGCCTTCTTTCCCCTGCCCATGGCGCCCTTTATCAACAGATGCAGAATAGAGGAAGAATTTATAATTTTCAGGTCACAGACCTCAAGAAATAAGAAAGGGGAGTGTGGATTTGGGGTGGGCATAATAGCTGGGGAGTTACTGCCTGGTTACCTTGTCTCACTCCACCCTGTAGATTTATAGGTAACTACCTTAGGCTCTGCTTTCCCCTATAAATATTCTCTAAGACAGAGTTTCTCAACTTTGGCACTGTTGACATTTTGGCCCAGGTAATTCTTCATTGTGAAGGGCTGTCCTCTGTGCATTATAGGATGTTTAACAACATCCTTAGCTTCTACCTCATAGATGCTAGTAGCACCCCCTCCCTAATTGTGACAACTGAAATTACCTCTAGACCTGGCCAAATGTCCCCTGGGGGACAAAATCACACTGGTTGAGAACTGTTACTCTAAGGCTTTAATTCTGGGCAGCCAGGAAGAAAAATGAGTTAAGAGCATAGACCAACCTGTAGACTCTTCTTCCTCAATAGAGATGAGCATGCACTGAGTTGCCAGCTGTGTGCAAGGCAACACTCTTCCCAGGGCACACTGACTCCCCTTCCTAATACTTTTTGCATATATAGGCTTGTTATATAGATCTTTGGGAACTTTAAAACCTGTCATCCTTCTATTAATTGTGTAGGAAAGAGTTAACATAGCAGACCTCAGACAACCTATTCTTAGAAAGGCCTGCTTGCAAGGTTGGCCCCTGGCTGGCATCTGAAAACTTGGGCTGGTAAACACGGATACAAAAGTTTCCCTAAATGATAGGAGTAGCCACTGTTCGTTAACATCCATACAAATAAAATGGTTTATGCCAAATACCTGCTTTCCTTCTGGGAGTCTGGAATTTGGGGATGTGCTGCGCAGACCAGCCCCCAGCAGAAACCTTATGCAGAGCTTCTAATGAACTTCCTTGGTAAACAACACTTGATGTCACAGGTTTTTGCTGCATGAATTAATAAGCACATCCCACCTGACTCCACTGGACAAGGACTTTTTTTTTTTTTTTTAATTTATTTTTGGCTGTGTTGGGTCTTTGTTTCTGTGCGAGGGCTTTCTCTAGTTACGGCAAGCGGGGGCCACTCTTCATCGCGGTGCGCGGGCCTCTCGCTATTGTGACCTCTCTTGTTGCGGAGCACAGGCTCCAGACATGCAGGCTCAGTAGTTGTGGCTCACAGGCCTAGTTGCTCCGTGGCATGTGGGATCTTCCCAGACCAGAGCTCGAACCCGTGTCCCCTGCATTGGCAGGCAGATTCTCAACCACTGCACCACGAGTGAAGCCCCTGGACAAGGACTCTTGCGCCTCTTTTCCTTCATACTTCACACCATGCACTTTTTCCCTATGCTGATTTTACTTTGTAACCTTTCACTGTTGGAAACCATAATCATGGGTGTACAACTTCGGAGTCCCATGAGTCCTTCCAGAGAATTAGGAGACCTGGGAGTAATATTTGGGACCACCAATACAGTCATTCATTCAACAAATATTTTATTGTATGCCTCTATTACTAGACACAGGATGTATAGCAGGGAATTAAACCAAGTCTTCGTCTTCACAGAACTTAGGTGGTAGTGACCAGGGGAGTATATACTTCAAGCTTCTTCCACAGAAAACAAGCCCTGTAGCATCTCTTTTTTTGTTTGTTTGTTTTTTAACAGCTTTTTCTCAAATATAATTCACACACCATACAATTAAACCCTCTAAAGTGTATGATTCGATGGTTTCGAGTATATTCACCAAGTTGTGCAACCATCACCACTATCAATTTCAACCATTTAACCATACCTGTTAGCAGTCACTACCCATTTCCTCCCAACCCCCTAGCCCTAGGCAACCACTAAGCTATTGTCTGTCTCTATGGATTTACCTATTCTGGACATTTTATATAAATAGAATCAGACAACATGTGGTCTCTTGTGACTCTGGCTTCTTTCATTTAGCATGTTTTCAAATTAGCTCATCTATGGTGAAGCATGTTATCAGTACTTCATTTCTTTTTATTGCCGAATAATATCCCATTGTATGGATATACCATGTTTTATTTACCCATTCACCAATTGATGGATACTTGGGTTGTTTCCACTTTTTGTCTGTTACAAATAATGCTGCCATGAACATTTATGTACAAGTTTTTGTGTGCACATATGCTTTCCTTTCCCATGGATAGGTACCTAAGAGTGGAATTGCTGGGTTATATTTATGTTAAACTTTTAAAGAAATTTCCAACTGTTTTCCAAAGCAGCTGCACCATTTTATTTCCCATCAACAGTGTATGGGAATTAAAAAAAAAAAAAAAAATTGAAGAAAAAATAAAAAACAGTGTATGGGAGTTCCAATTTCTGCATATCCTCACTAACCCCTGTTATTATCTGTCTTTTGGATTATAGCCATCCTAGTGCATGTGAGGTGATATCTCGTTGTGGTTTTGATTTGCATTTCCCTGATGACTAATGATGCTGAGAATCTGTTCATGGGCTTATTGTCCATTTGTATATCTTCTCTGGATGAATGTATTTTCACATCCTTTGCTCTTTTTTAATTGGGCTATTTGTCTTTTTGTTATTGAGATGTAAGAGTGATACAAGTCTCTTATGAGATATATGATTTGCAAAAAATGTCTTCCTTCTATGAATTGTCTTTTTACTATCTTAATGGTGTCATTTGAAGCATAAAAGTTTTAAATTTGTGATGTCCAATATATCTATTTTTTCTTATGTTGCTGTACTTTTGGCATTATATCTACAAAACCATTGCCTAACCCAAGGTCATGAAGATTTATGCCTCTGTTTTTGTCTAAGAGTTTTATAGCTTTAGCTCTTCCATTTGGGTCTTTGATCCATCTTGAATTAATTTTTGTATATGCTGTGAAGTAGGGGTCCAACTTCATTCTTTTGTATGTGGATATCCAGTTGTCCTGTGGCATCTTTTGCTTCACCTTCAGAGATGGTTTCCTGTAATTTTTTGCCACACAAAGTATGAAACAGGTACCAGTACACAGAGTCTAGGAATATGACCAACAGCCTGAGAGCCTCTTTAAAGCTTTTGCATTTGGTCTTCTTTTCTGCTTTAGGAATATGCTTAATATTCTACTATACTATTTCAGGAAGCAGCACTGTTATATCTAGCTGATTAGTACTACTATTATTAACTGATATACTATTAATAATAATAGTAATTAGCAGCTAGTTAGCACTTAGCATGTGCCAGGTACTATGCTTGCATTTAACATGCATTAAGTTCTGAACATTTCACATGCCTTAACTTATATAATGTTCCCACCAACACCACGAGAAAGGTAGAACACCCTCTCCTAAGGGTGAGGCTCACCAATGTAAAGTAATTTTCCTTAAGTCACAGAGCTATCACAAAAAAGGATAACAAATTGAGGGAAGGAACTGCACTGGAAAATGGGGGCCAAGGAATGTTTGATAACAATTTCTAATAGTAAGTAAGCATATATGCAAAATATCCAAAAATAAAAAAGCCAAAACCTAGCACCAATCAGTGACGTTTCCAGTTCTGGTCAGGGGGTTGACAACAAAGGGATGGCCTCCCTTTCTAATCCAACAAAGGGTTAGAAACCGTATCACTCAAAGATATCACTCAAGATTGATCTGATGGCTGAAAAGGTTTTGTCAACACTCCAAAAATTGCATTAGTGACTAGGTGATTGATGAAGTTAATCAGTTAGAACTGGATTAGAAATCCAGATATGAAGTGGATTACTTCCAATCTGAGAATTAGGAATTCATTTACCAATGATATAATAGGTAGCATCAATTTTCAAAAACTGAAACCCTGTTCCTGTTTGTCCACAGGGCAAAATGAAGTAAAAATAGCTTTGAAAAGACTGACCCTATAGAACAACTTGATCTTGGGAACATTTTCCCAGATGTCTGAAACTTTTGCTTTCACTAACTCACTTTGTTCCCTGACTTGGATACCTGGTAGGGAGATTCTGGTCAGTTTTCAGCAGAGAAAATGTGGACAAAGAAATGAGTTGACTATTCCAAGTTCAAATAGCTTTATAGCAGAAAATCCCACTTTCCTCACTTGAAGTCTAATTCTCTTTCCCTATACCAGCTGAGTCCTTAATAATAAATAGGATGACAATAGCTGACATTTACTGAGTCTTACATTATAGAGCACTCTATCTAAGCACCTGAAAGATGGCAACTAATTTATTTAATCCAAAGTGTGTGAGAGAGGGATACTACTACTATTCCTATTTTGTATAGAAGGGAAAGGAGATGCTAGAAGGTTAGTTGACATGCATAGGAAATGGAGTGAGACCCTGAACCCTGAAGACTTTGTCTTCTTCATAGTGTCTCCATGTTGTTTCAGAATAGAAGCAGTTAGACATATAAGGGTTAAGCCTGGCTAGACCAACTCCAAGTTGAGTCTTTTTTACACTAGGCAAACTGTCTTCAATATACTTATAATAACTTTATAAACGAAATAACATTTTGAAGTTTATTTCCTCTCAACACAGAAACATCACTACATCTCCCCTGGGATTTTCAGCACTGTCTGTTGTGGAACTGGTCTGGGCTTAGCAAGTATTGCTTTATCACTCTTAAATAAAAACCATTATAGTGAATGCAGAAAACAATTTCCCTTTCAGTTTCCCCACTTCTACCCATATTGAGAAAGATGGATCCTTAAAGTGCTGAAGGAAAGCTCACAATACAATAAAACCTCAGCATCAGAAATGTTCCAAGTCCCTCTGCTCTCTCCCCATATTTAGGAAACTAGAATTTAATATAGGGCTCAGCCCTCCAGAGAATCCAGTGTATAGAACTGCTAATACATTTTTATATATTTTAACTGAGATAAACAAGAAAGAGATAGAGAAGCCAGGGCAGCTATGTCAAAGTCATAATTACGATAAGACTAATCCAGTTAACAGCAATAGAGGCAGATAGTGACTCTACTGTGATGCTATGTATAGTTTGTATGGTCAGAAAACTATATCAATATAAAATGTGAATGAGACAGGAGCCCCAATATAGGAAGGCAAAGATAACTTACTGTGTGACTCCAGAAAATAAAGTTTATCCAGGAGATCAAGGAGCATTTATCCTATTACTAAAATATCATCCAAATATATTTTATAAATTGAAACCTGGATCAAATCATTTGATTAATGAAAGAGTATTAAAAAGGAGCACACTGGGTCTATAACCAAATAGTCAGGGAAACCTCAATTTTGTTTTCCCTAACAGAGTTTAAACCTTGTGGCAAATCTGTACAATTTTGAAGATAACTTAAAAATCCTCCCAGCTTGAAATTCATGGCTGTGCTATCGACCATGTCATATTTCTCAGTCTTCACCACAGAAATACCTTGAGATACATATACATTGCTGAAATACACTATTTCTCAAAATTGACTATCTTCAACTCCAGCAACCCTGTCAAAAAAGGAAGGTTACTCCGGTCACTTCATTTTTGGGAAATCCACATTAACTCATTTCTTCAAATGCTCATTAACATTTCTATTAACGATACTTCTGACCCTCCATACCCACTCTTTCAGACAGGTCAAAACTAAATTTTTCAGTTTGCCATTTAAGCCTATCCCTCAAGTCTTTGCAGATAAAATATCATAAAAACAATGGTTTCTATTCCAGCTAGATGGGAATTCTCTTCCATTCCCTATACTCTTCCCACTAAACTCTACCCTTTGCTAATCCCAAGAGGCATGGAAACCCAAATGCCTATTGTACTAGAATGTAATGGAAATAAATGAGTAAAGCAATCTAGTTATAAGAAAAATAAACACCAATACACTTGATTGCATAGTAAACACTATCTCCCTGCCCCTCATTTTTTGTCACAGAGACTTGTCAAAATTTATTTTTCATTTTCAAAACTTTGCTAGAGGGCTTCCCTGGTGGTGCAGTGGTTGAGAATCCACCTGCCAAGGCAGGGGACACAGGTTCGATCCCTGGTCAGGGAAGATCCCACATTCCGCAGAGCAACTAAGCCCGTGCGCCACAACTACTGAGCCCATGTGCCGCAACTACTGAAGCCCATGTGCCTAGAGCCCGTGCTCCGCAATGAGAGAAGCCACCGCAATGAGAAGCCCGCACACTGCAACGAAGAGTAGCCCCTGCTCGCCGCAACTAGAGAAAGCCTGTGTGCAGCAACAAAGACCCAACACAGCCAAAAATTTAAAAAAATTTTAAAAAAAAACCTTTGCTAGAGACATAGTAATAAAGAAATAGTCTCAATAGTGCAAGCAGCGACCAGATGGCAGTTGACCTTTGACCTCAGTGTTAAGAGACATCATGAAGAGGTGGAGACTGGCAAAATATCTGTCTAGATTGGCATTTGCTACTCACCTCCAGCCATTTGTTGCCAACTAGGAATTCAGGCTCCATGTTGTAAGATCTTCCAGTTTTTTATGGAAAGTAAGAAAACCTGCACTTTCTGCGAAATCCCCAGATTTTCTACTATTTTCCAATCTTGCATGAAATATTCCATTTTTCCAATCTATTCTATTCCTATATTCTAGTGTAGTAGACATCTGGTTTTCTGTTTGCTTTCTGCCAGTGAGCTGATATACTGAGACCTCTGAGTTATACCATCCTCCAGCCAGTAACTTTGTCTTTTTCACCACTACCCTCTACTCCAACCACCCATCCTTTCCACCTATCTATGCCCATCACTTCCTTTAAGACTTTACTCAAGAAAATACTTCCTCCACACAATTTTCCCTGGATCACTCTACTCTTCCTTCCTCATGATCAAACTGTTTTATTCCTTCAGCCTTTATACATACACTTTGTGATCCATTTGTAAGCCCTCCAGCTCCTTCTCTAATTACACCTAGACTACAAATCTCTAAAGCTGAGGACCCTGTCTCCTACCACCTTCACACCCCCTGAGGACTTAGCAGAGTATTATATACCCCACAGGCATTACATGCATACTTTGGGTGAATAAACAGTCTATCTGCCTAATCTTGCTGGGCTAGTAGTTTATATTCTTAGACCTAATGCACTTTCGAATCAAAATAGTAAGTCTAAGTCAACTCTCCATAGTTAAGGCAATCTTGAGGATTCAAATACTTAGCTGAACAGGCAAGGCAAAACAGTTTATCCAGGCAATAAAAGAAGAAGACATCTATTAAGCTGAATCATCAAGGCAACTGTCCCAGTCCGGCAAATGTTCAAGTTTGGAACTTAGTTTCAAGATGTAGCATGGAGAGAAAACATATGATACAAGTGTCATCTCTTTCATGTCCTGAGCTTGTGACAGACATCATTAATTGATCACAGCATTCTTTTCTGCTGAGTCTGAATCCAACTTTAGAAACCTTTTTAACAGCATTCTAGATGGATCAGCGTTCTAGGTGGAGCTGGTATTTGAGTGGAAAACACTAACAAAAGGATAAGATACACATAAATTTTAGGGGTCAAAAAAGAGAAAACATAATATGTAACTTCTGCTGCCTCTCAACTTCTCTAAATTTTAGAAGCTGGATGACTTAGAATGGGGAAAGTTAGGTATCTAAAGTTGAAGAGTTTAGTAAGAACTAAAGAAGAAAAAAATATTTCTACTTTAATGGCTATGCCAGTTTACCTTACCTGTTAAATTTTAATCCTGTATAAAAGATTTACTCTGTGATGGAGCTGCTTTTGTTATGCCTTATAAAACATACTGAAATA
Organism: Eschrichtius robustus; assembly: GCF_028021215.1. NCBI lineage: Eukaryota > Metazoa > Chordata > Mammalia > Artiodactyla > Eschrichtiidae > Eschrichtius > Eschrichtius robustus. The sequence continues at coordinate 29,029,342 of NC_090835.1, read as the reverse complement.
CATAAAGGGTAAATGACTCCACAGGGATTGCTAGTTTAAATAAATAAATGGCTATATTTATTTATATTTATATTCAAGGGGCTGTTTCATTTCTCAAACATTGAACCAAAACCACTTTTAACAACTCAGACACAAAATGACCAGCATCAAGAATTATGATGAAGGACCTCCCTGGCAGTCCATTGGTTAAGACTCTACGCTCCCAATGCAGGGGGCACAGGTTCTATCCCTGGTTGGGGAACTAAGATCCCACGTGCCGCATGGCATGGCCAAAAAAAAAAGAGGAAAAAAAAAAAAGAATTATGATGAAAAGCCAATTATCTTTAACTATAAGCAAACTTATTAGCATTTATTAAAACAAATGATCTCTCAATACCACAAAAAATAAATGTGGATAGGTTAATTAATCCTTCACTCCTAAGAGACCAAAAGTTACTTTTCAGAGACTCCGTGCCTTTTAAGCCAAATCCACAGACAATAAGAAACCAGTAAATGATAAATTAAGGTGCAAGCAAAAGACTGAGTAGCACAGTAGACATCTATGAGTTTTGCTTGCCCCAGCATGCATTCCTCATTATACTGGAGTCAGCATCCTGACTTTCCTCTGGGGAGCCTCATCCTTCCAACCTTCAGGCCAGATGGCATGGATGGAGCTAATTTCACACCCTACCACCAAGAGTGGGCCACTGACCAATCAGTGTTTTCCATTTGATGAATGATACAGGGAGCTATTCATTAATTCAAGTCAAGCCAATGATACTCAATCCTGAAATCTGGCCTGGAACTATTGAGAAAGAGAAGTTGGAAAAAAAAAAAAAATCCTGCTGGCATGCTGAGCTGCTAAGATATATACTTTGAGCCTCTGGTGGCCATCTAACCACCACAAAAAGAGACCCTGCCTCTGCATGACACCAGCCTGATGCAAGCGGAACTAAAAGATGAGAGAAATAGATTTCTGATGCTATCTTTGAGCAGCTAAATCCAGCCATTCCTGAAGGCAAAGTAGCTCTTAACTTTTCAGATGGGTAGGGCAATATCCCCTTACTTTCATTAAGCCACAGGTAAAGCTGAGTTTCTGTCACTTGCAAATAAAAGAGTCATAACTAAATGCAAATAGCTTATAGTTTATTTCATTATTGGGTGTTGAACCTCTAAGCTTTCGCATCACTGTATTAGAAAACATATTCCAGTACTGACGGGCTATTACCTCGTGCAGCGACCCTCATAAATTCTCATTTCCTCTCAGCACCTCTGTTTTCTCATTTATAAATTAGGGATTAAAAAAAATGGTAGTCCACAGAGAAGATATACAAATGGCCAATAAGCACATGAAAAGACATTCAACATCATTAGTCAATAGGGAAATGCAAATCAACTCTACAATGAGACACCACTTCACACCTACTTGGATGGCTATAATCAAAAAGACAGACAATAACAAGTACTTTCTAGGATCTGGAGAAATTTAAAACCTCATCAACAGTATATTGTTGATGGGAAGGAAAATGGTGCTTTGGAAAACAGTCTGGCAATTCCTCAAAGGTTAAACATAGAGTCATCATATGACCCAGCAATTCAACTCCAGAGGAAAAAAATATATATAACTGTACACAAAAATTTGTATACAAATGTTCATAGCAGCATTATTCACAATAGCCAAAAAGTGGAAACAACCTAAATGTCCATCTACTTATGAAAAGGTAAACAAAAAGTTGTATATCCATAAAATGGGATATTATTCAGTAATAAACAGTAATGAAGTACTGATACCTGCTACAACATGGATGAACCTTGAAAACATTACACTAAGTAAAAGAAGCCCATCACAGAAGACCACATACTGTCTGATTGCATTTATATGAAATGTCCAAGAGAGGCAAATCCACAGAGACAGATGCCTTGAGAAAGGTTGAGGCAGCGGCAGGGTGGACGGCAGACTCAGGGCCCTTGGTGCCTTCTCACATTGCTCTTTTTATTCCTTGGATAACTAGCGACCTGTCTTACCCACGGGTGTGTCACGCACTATAAAACACTTGTACATACATGTGTCTGTCAATAAAGTTGATGTCCTCCTGCCACCCCCAAGAAAAGAGAAAAAGAGAGAGAGAAAGAGATATACAGTAGCAGAGGCAGCTCCCCACTGGGTCTGAGCCTTGCCAGCCCCACCACCGGGAGACCATTGCAGTCCGCTGGCACCTGTTCTTCTGTAACCTCGTGACACCGAAATGCTGCGATCAAAAATGTCGACACATTGGAGGAAATGCAACAGGACTTGGTGGAGTGTGCTACTCAGGCGTTGGAGAAATATAACATAGAGAAGGACATTGCGGCCCATATTAAAAATGAGTCTGACGAGAAATAAACTTCACCCGGCACTGTGTCTTGGGGAGGAACTTCCGTAGTTATGTGACACATATGTGGGGACTGCTAATTGGTACAGGGTTTCTTTGTGGGGTGATGAAAATGTTCTGGAATTACAAAGTGGTGATGGCTGCACAACTTGGTGAATATACTAAAACCAGTGAACTGTATACTTTAAAAGAGTTAATGTTATGGTACAGGAATTATATCTCAATTTTTTTAATTTAATGGAAAAAAATGGTAGCCTATTCTGATTCTCACCATGGCCAGTACAAGAAATCCATGATGATAATTATAAAAATGACTATTCTTGGGAAAAACTAAGAAAAAAATCCATACAAGTGTGAAGATCTATTGTTTTTAAAGCTTCAGCAAATGTTAAGAGAATGGGAAAACAAAATTACCAAATAGATTTTCTCAGATCACTTGGCTTCTTCTGTATCAAGAAATGGTCAACAGATAGCTAGCAGGCGCACATAAAAGCTATTTGGAGACCTCTTGAGGTTAACAGCATGCAACATATTGCCACTGGACCAGCCTGGCCGGGAGTATTACTTACGCCACCCTTTCACAGCTGTATTGGTCTCCCATTAAATATTCAGAGCTTCCTTGTTAATAAACTGCATTAGGAGCTAGATGCATTGTCTGGATAAACTGCACTGTCCAAAAGGCTAACCCATTATTACAGAAAAGGCAGAATGTAATTAGTATTCCTCTGTGCATAAGCCACAGCTTCCAAAAATGGTGCTATATTATGAAGCCTTAATTAATAAACAAGAGTTGGGCCGTGACCGGTTACATTTATCTGAATTTTATATTGTGAAGAAAGGCCACTGTTCAAATCCCATTTACAAATATCTAAATTCTGGCTAGCCTACATGAAGACAATCTAAACAGTAAGCCTGAGAATTCTGTGCTGCTAATAGCATTGTGTTGGTACACCAACAATAGCAAACGATTAACTGCTGGGGCATAAACCATCCTGAGAAATGCTCGGAGTGGGATTATGACAACATTGTATTTCAGCTGTATTATATGGTGCAATTCTTCTATTTGTTCATATGCATTTCCCATTTAATGGATGGCGGAACCACGGTGGCTTTTCATATCACTGTAAAGCCCTAAATGTGACAAAAGAAAAAAAAAAATGTGAGCTGGAAAAAAAAAAAAAAAGTGTGAGGTGGTGCTGGGTGGGAGCAGGGGTACTTCATGATGGAGTGTAAGTACACAGTTTCTTTCTGCATTTCCAGCTGCTTGTTATTGATTTTTCCCTAACCTAACCCCAAAGGAGAGTCATTTATGTAAGCCATGAGCATTGAACTAATATTTGGGACCATAATATTGAGTAGCCCAGTTTATGAGCCTCAACTAAAGGAGTATTTGCATTAAACTGTATTCACCTGATTAAAATCCATCAACTCTACCATCCTGAAAATTACTTAGCACCTGTTACACTCAGCTACAGGTTCTCTGTGCAAATCAGAGGGCAGCAAGGATCAGACTCATACCGGGAGGGGAAGGGAGGGGAAGAGCATGTGATGTGTGTTGAAAAGCAGATCACATTAAAGACTGCCAGTGCTTAAATCTGAAAAGAGTCCTAAGCTTACTGCAAATACAGAGCTGTGTGAACATGATAATTCTTTCAACAGAGTCTGTAATATGGCTTCCAGGGGTGCTGTGAAAACAGGGTGGTGAGACAGTGTTACAGTTCAGCGAAGAAAGACTGGCCCAGCAAGGGAATGTGGCATCCACAGGAAGCCCAGGAAATGGTCCCTACCTCCGCAGAATCAGCTAGTGTTCATGGATGGATCCTGAGCCTGGGGGATTTCAGCAGCCTGAACAAGCTGTCTTAGATCACTGCCCTTTCTATCAGCTCCAGGCACCAGGCATATGCTCAGAGTCCTATCGGTCTTGGCAAGACTTGTTCACCGTGACCACAGAGATGGCATTTTAGTCAGTAATAGGCTGTAAGAGGCCACCTTCATGCATGTGAAGAACACTCCCTGAGACACTGGTTTAAGTCCTAGATCTCTACCACCTAGCTATGTGATGTCCGACAAACAGGCTTGCTCATCTTTCAATCAGAGGGTGGAGTCAGATAATAAATACCTGTGAAGTGAATGAATAAGGGAATAAAAACCCCTAAAGCCGAGTTTCTAACCTCAGCACCACTGATATTTACGGCCAGATAATTCTTTGTTGTGGGGTTTGAGTAGGGGAGAAAAATATTCCCTTCTACTCTTCTAGGTTCTGTAGCTGGTCTAAGAATTAAACTGACATAAAACAGATTTACAGGAGCGGGGAAAAAAAAAACTATTTTAATTACATATATACCTACAGGAGCCCCACAAAGATATGAGACTCAAAAGGCCAGATGATGGAGGCTTATACATTCATCCCTTGGTATCTGCATGGGATTGGTTCCAGGACCCCCATGGATACCAAAATCCACAGATGCTCAAGTCCCTTACAGTTGGCCCTCCATATTGGTGTATGCAGAACCCGTGGATACAGAGGGCCGACTACATACAGGGAGCTAAGGAAAGGAAAGGGGTCTTGGGACTTCGTAGTGGGAAGGCAATCATGAGAAAGTAAGAGGAGGAGATGTTTGGTGAACAAAGGTACAGGCCCCTTTCTAATGTAAATTCCCTTACAAAAGCATAACTTCTACTGTTTTCAGAGCTTCTCCTGTGTCTGCAGTTTCTCAAAATAATTGGATGGAAATAATCCTTATTCGAGAGTGGCACATTTGGCATAGCATATTCTGCTACCCTTCAGATGTTTCTAGCATCCCTGCCTCTACGGACTAGATGGGAGTAACATACCCTCTCTCAGTTATGACAACTAAATAAGTCTCCAAACATTGCCACATGTCTCTCGTGGACAAAACTGCTCCTGGTTGAGCACCACCTCTAACGTATTTAGGTTCCAAGAGATAAATTCATGCACCATACAACTATATAGTAACCTCTAACTTTTAAGAAAACTTACACTGACACCTTCAACATCACTGGTAGTTTATTTTGACAAAAATTTTATTGAGCACCTATTATGCGCCAAGTAGAAAGATGAATGGGAAAATACTGCCTCTGCCCCTGAGGAGGTCACAGACTAAGTGAAAGTGGCATTTTCACAGTCCTACGTCAAAGAGAAGGGTAATGTTCAGCTAACCATGTTTCCAGTAAGTATGAGAATACCCTTCCGTGTGACTAGACAGGCAAGAAGTCAGCGCATACCTCTTTGCTGTTAAAAGATTAGCACATATATCAGAGATGCTGTCATTTGATAAGGTGAATTTTTGGTCGTTTGGACGCATTTTAGTTGTTTGCTGCAGTTTGTTTATTGGTAGGCAGGGGAGCCTCCGACCAAAAGGACTGTCCCAGGAGGTTGTTTAGCCTGAGCATAAGCCAAGACAAAGAGCTCGGGAATGAGACTGCCACTTACTTGCTGTGTGACCCTTGGCAATGCATTAACCCCTCCAATCCTCAAGTCCTTTTCTATGAAAGGGAGATAATCATTGTAAAGTGGTTAGCACGATGCCTGCCATGAAGCAAAACCTCAGGAAACAAGAGCTATTATCATTGCTGTTGGTATTGTAACCTCTCTATTTTATTACAGACTGCCCTTTTTTTGTGTGCTAAAATATACATAACATAGAATTTACCATTTTAACCGTTTGAAGTGTACAGCGCGGAGGCATGAAGTACATTCACACTGCTGTGCAACCATCAACACCATCCATCTCCAGTTCCCAAACTGAAACTCCCCTTTCCTCCCTTCCCCCATGAGTGTTTGTTTAAACCCGATCTTATCCACAAAAATACCTTATGAGGAAATGAAGTCTAGGCTTTTGTTTGGCAAAGCCTCTCTCCTTGACTAAACTTCCTCTAATCCCTCCTTGCCTTGACCTTGTCTGGGTCTGGTGGCCCAGCTGTAGCAAGAATCTTGCTAAATCAGTTTAGCAAACAAACAAAGAAAGAAAAAAACACTTTAATCTCCCTCAACATCTGATCACATTCCCCATCCCCCACCCTTGGTATTTGATCACCTTGGCTGGCCTTCAGCAAGAACCCTTAGGCCAGTTTAGTAAGAATTACCCTTTTGCCTTAAAAAGTTCCTATCCACTGACCCCTGTTCTGCCCCTTGACTCTAAATCCCCACTTGTCCATGTTTCATTTGGAATTGAACCCAGTTTATACGGAGGTTTCTTTTCCTCTATTGTAATAGTTCCAGAATAAAATCTGTTTTTACCTCTTTAGCTACTATCAGGCTCCAGCTGTCACATGTAAATGGAACTAAAGGCAATTCCCACAGTACCCTAGAAACGGAACAGAAACAGCACTTACAATGGCCATCTGGGGTTATGTTGATGAGTTTAGTATCCATCAGCCACCTCTTAGGAGTAACATGTAAGTGATTCATCTATCTTGAGGCAATAAACAGAGGATTCCAAACAAAAGCACAAAGGCTCCTGACTGTGGGGCCTGCCCATCATATTTCCCATCACAAAAGCACTGACTGCACTCCCCACTTCAGTTAAGACTGGAGCATCTAATCAATTATTGGGGCGGGGCGTCGCCAAACTGTGACTTAATGGTATATTATTTTGAATTAAAGTTACTTAAGAAACGGCTAATGCAAGAGGGACTCTCTGACCCTCCCGTCCATCTCCCTGAAAGCAGGAAATAAGTCTCCCCTGTGAAAGGTGCACTCCCTGCATCTGGAGGTAGAAGGAAGGACCGGCACCCTTATCCCCAGAGACAGGGAACTCAGGCCTAGAAGCCTATGTAAACAAACCTTGTTACTTCTTTAATTCACTACTCCAAGCCCAAACTCTGTTTAGATTCTTCACTAATTGAGCACCCAAAACCTGAGTTTCTTTGTCCTGTCAATTCCTCACAAATGTATTGTCTAAAAAGTATAAAGGCTGCCTGCTTTGGCCACTTCTTAAATCCCATTCCTATGAGACCTCCACGCACGTGAATTAAAATGTGTTTCTTTTTCTCCTGTTTATCTATCTTGTGTCAATTTTATTGTTAGTCTGCTCATAAGAACTCAAGAATGGTAGAGGGAGAAGTTTTCTCCCGGACACAATATTCCAGAAGGAACTCTGTTGACATATTCATTTGGTAGCCTGTAATTGGTGGGAAAAGACTAGTCGTTGGGCCTAAACTATCAAAGGCACTTACTTTCCCATAGAAAGTGAGCAAACTTCCTTCGTCAAGAATCCACGTGCTTTTGTAGAAGCATTCTAGGGGGAAAACTTCTGGTTTATAGCCAACCTCACAAAGTAGCTAAAGAGTTCCTAATTTCACCTCAAACCTCTGCTTCAGCACCTACTGAGCTGTGTCAAGTTATTTTCTATCCACTGTCATTCCTGATCCTATCGCAATTCAGTTTAAGGCGTTTGTAGACAGGAACCCTATCTGAGCTGTCAGCACCTTGCCTGATCATCTTCCAGCAAGTGGTCAGGCAGAAGCATGCAGCTAAGGATGCCCTGAAGCAGACTGTCGAGGAAACTGGCCAAAGAGATGAGCATCTCCACTTGCACTCAGCTGATAACATATATGGTACTTCTGTCACCATCTGTCCAGGCGTATTGATCTTGTAACAGCCCCCAGGCACTTCAATCTGGTGGCAGCTCTGTGACTTCTACCTGTGGATCACTTTGTCTCCATGCCCTTTCCTCTTCCCCTTCTTATCCATGCATTGGGACCTCGCCAAAATGTTACCTCCTTTGAGAAGCCTTTCCTATACCCGCTAAGGCAGAAGTGGAGATGGCTGTTTTGAAACAGAAACACACAAACAAATGAACAAAAACATTGAAATCTCCAAACTGAATCTGCACTTTATCTCAAAAGATGTGGTACGATGTATGGTGTAATGTATGGCAATTTTTTCCAAGTCTTAACAATACATCACAGTGACCTGGGGAATTTTTTTAAAATATGGATTCTCAGGCCCCACCCTGATTGAGACATTAGGCCACAAGCTTGTGGCCCAAGAAGGTATTTTGTTGTAAAGCTTCCCAAGATATTCTGATGTACAAAAGTACTGGAAACAGTGGGCAGGCATGCTACTGTGTGTCTTTAGGAAAGTCACTTTGCTTCCCTGAGACTGTTTCTCATTTGTAAAATTGCGGATAAGAATGCCCATCTCACAAGGTTTTGGAAAAGACCCATAGAGGGCAAGAGTGCAAAATCCTTGAATGATGATGCCTCAGCAAGTGGAGCTATGAGGATGACTACTACGGATTTCCTTAAAAAGCTGTTCTCCGATTCTCAAAACCAACAGCCCAGTTTGCAAAACCTTCCTCTACTAGAGAACAATGTACCAAAGAGAAGACGGTTTCAAACCAGGATGACAGCCTGAAAAAAAATCAAAAGGGACATTGAGAAGGAGCCCATGTAGAAAGCAGGACATGAGCATGTAATTAGGTTTTTCTGAAGGCCTATAGTCTTCATTCCCATTGCCATTTCTCCTGATTAAAAGGTTCCCCCAGTAGCTGAAACCATTAACATAAGTCCATCAAATGGTAGCTGTTGTGGAGAGGTACCCCACTCTGTTAAATTAGTCAGGCTTTTGTGTCTCTCATAGACTAATGCTTTAACACTTCACTACCTATAATAAAGTATATGCACCATAAGAAAAATGTGTTTTGTGACCAGCAGGCTATAACACAGTGTTCTGCTTATAGGAGCCATGGGTTTAATTGTATCCTAAGCTGATGATGAGTCACCACTCTGGCTTTTGGTTAAGGAAGCCAAACAACGACTCTGTAAACCTCAGCTCAGAGTGCCCCTGAGTCTGAGAAAAAATGCCTGATTATAGACTGTTTTGTATCACTTAAGGGTGTCAAACAATAGGATACCATGACAGCCAGGACTTATCAAAATCCCCTGCAGAATAATTCCCCATAAAGAGGTGGTGGTGGGGAACTAGGAACCATTCCATAGCTCAGAGCTAGAGGGGAGAAAAATTGCTACACAGAAGTAAAAGAAGGTTGCCACTTACCACATCCGCCCCTTCAGATGTCCGCCCTGGAGGCTAAACTGGGAGACAGATGAGACACCAGGCTTGGCGTCTCCCGTTTGGAAGGGCTAACTCTTAGAGGGCTCATCCTGGCTCCCTCCAGCCAGCACCAGCCGAGCAGAGTTCGAGGCACTGAAGCCTTACGATTACAAACACTGGCTTTGGAGGCCATGCATCCAGAATCAGAATCCACCCATTTAGCTGAGTTACCAGCTTCGGTCACCTTTTTTAGGTTCTGAGCTTCTGTCTCTATTTCAAAAATGGGAATATTAAAAACATGCAGCTTCTAAGGTCAGGGTGCAGATTGAATTTTATGGAAAGGACTAAACATGTGCTCAATAAGAAGCAGTTGATACCATTATTTTTTATTATTATTATTACTACCAAGGAACTATCAGCAAGTCTGAGTCTCCTATGAATGTTAGTCAAGAGCCACCAAGCTTCTATTATGTGGCGAGCACTGTGGAAGGTCTTGGGGACACAGGAGCAAACAGGACAGATACAATCTGCCCTTTTATGAAGCTTATGGGGTGTGTGTGTGTGTGTGTGTGTGTGTGTGTGTGTGTGTGCGTACTGGCCTGCACATTGTTTATAAACAAAACAAAACATGTAGCAAACATTTTAAAATTGGGTGACTTCACACAAAAGTCCAGATTTCTGGCTCTGTTTGAAAACATCAGAAAATCTGAGAGGAAGTGAGATCTCTCTCCACAGGCCAACCTGCTCCTCCAAAGCCCTCACAAGTCCCAAAACATAGCTCCAGCCTTCCGCCTGAGACGGGCTCACTGGTCTCTCTAATTAAGAGAGTAGAACGCTCTCAGGCTACACAAGATGAGGGGCCCCGGGGAACATGAGAGACAAGGAAGCTGAGGACACAGACCTAGAGGACCAGAACTGAAATGCAGGGAGGGAAAGGAGGACTGCCATCCACCCTCTGTCCCTGGGTTTATTTGTCTCTTGGCTCAGCTTGCTTTGTTTGGCTGGACACAGAAAACCCTGGAGGGGAATTCTGATTCCAACTTGCTCTATGCACAGCTAATTATTTGGGGCTCCCAGAAGGTTGGAGAGAACAATGACTTCCCCAGCAGTTACAGTTGGACTAGCTTAGTTCCTTTTCTTCGCCACAGGGGTCAGAACCATGTAAGGGGAGCTATTTGTTTTGGTCTTAAACCAAATCTGCCCTGGGACACAGACAGATGTTCTGACCTGAGACCAGGAAAGCCACTACTTCAATGCCTAGCAAAATTCTCCTCTCTTGCCTTCCTAGTCAGCCTACAGACCCATAATATGCATTTTCCCTGTTTAAACTGTTTACTTCTCTTCTTTGCAAATAAGAAGTAATGTTCAGAAAAAAATACTATATGCCCAAGAATTGCATCCCTCCTCCCAAGTGAGATATTTCATGTTTCCTAGGAAGATGGGATAAAGACAAGCAGGGGAGCTAACTGGGATGGATCAGTGAAACTACAGAAGCTCATTTGTATACAACCTTCTAATAAGTATCCACAACTTCATTCTAATAGGAAATGCATGACAAGTCCCTTAAAAACAAAGAAATAGGAGAGAAAAATACATGCTCCATAGTTGTGAACACTATAACAGACTGGAACAATCTTCCAGCAACCGCACAGAGATTTTTCCTACATCCACCCAAAACTATTATCGTCAATGGTGTCCCCTCATTTCAAACAGAATGAAATGGATTTAGTTGGCTGCTACAGGCTGTTTCTAGCCTTCCTGCATCTAAAGACATTGTCACTCTCAGCCTTTCCAGTAGGGATTCATTTGGATTTCTTGTCAACTATCCTTCAAAGACAAGGTAAGACCTATTTTCTGATTAAACTTATACTCAATTTTATTTGTTTACCCAATCATCTAATACCTATTTATTGACTGCCTCCTAAGAGCCAGGCACTTTGTTAGGTGCTAAAGATATAAATGTGAGTCAAAACAAAGACAGGCCCTTGCCCTCAAGGAAGCCAGGGGAGGCAGATAATCAAAAGACCTCGCCAATATAAAACTGACCTTCTGAAAGGTGCCCAAGGAGAGGTATCTGGTACCAGGAGGACCTATTACATAGAAGGAGTCCAGTTAAGGGGGTATAACAGAGGCAAAGAAAGTGTCCCAGAAGAAATAACACTTGAGCTGAAATTTATAGGCTGTAGGTACCAGATAAGCAAAGGCCCTGTAATGAGACTGAGTAGAGTGAATATAGGGACTGAATAAAGGCCAGCCTGATTGGAGTGGAGAATCCACAAGGGATGGAGTGATGAAGAAGAGTATTAATGGTGACCATGCAAGGCTTTATGGTCCACATCAAGAATTTTGAGCAATGGGAAGCCATTTTGGGGGTTTTAAGCAGGGTGCAGTGGTAGTAGTTGATATGACCATATTTATGCTTTGAAAAAAATGGATTTGGGTAGAGGGGAGGCAGAGTGATTTCAGGTAGGCCAGTTAGTCTAGAATTTGGATGGCATGGTGCTGGAGGTGATGGAGTAGAGGTGACACATTCTAACAATCAACCCAATGTGCCAGATGCATCTCAATGGCCCAAGACAGGTACTATTAATATACTTCCTGGTGCTGTGAAGCTGAGTAAAGATGTTTTTTTTTTTTGTGGCCACATCGCACGGCTTGTGGGATCTTAGTTCCCCAACCAGGGATTGAACCCGGGCCCAGGCAGTGCAAGCACCAAGTCCTAACCACTGAACCACCAGGGAATTCCCAAGACATTTAGAAAGACCAAACCAAATAGGACCTGAGCACATCTAGACTCCCTCATCCCCAGCAGCAGGGTACCACTATGCGCTCTGAGCCATCATAGCTTTGTATTTGAATTTACAAATTCTGAGAAAGACTCCACAGGAAAACCAATTAAATAGGCAGGGAAGAAAACACCATTGAGCGCTGGAAAGAAAGATGATAACAAGCAGGTCTCAGTGGAAGTCGGTAAATGTTGAATTTCCATACTAGTGTCATTAGCACTGTTCCTGATTTTTTTAAAACAATATTTTGGTTAATCAAAACTATGGGTCAATCAACTGTTCCATAATGACAGCTTCTGTGGTCATAAATCCTTGCTATCGCCTGCAGCTGACATGGTCTCAGTCCACGGGAGAATAAGCAGCAAAAGACTAATGTTTCTCTTCATTTCCCCCAAAGGGAGTTAGGCAATGCGTAATAAAAGAATATAAATTATTCACAATGCTTTCTTGAAGTTTATGATTCATGGTTTGGAAGAAATAATGGACGAAGGGGAGAGGTGGGAAACAGAATGCTGAATGAGAAAATTTCTTTTGAAAATGGAAGGATGAGTTTCTGAGGTAGACCAAATTCACCACACACAGGGCTTCGGGCTTCTCAGCGGTAGCCTCTGGTTCTTTCACAGAATGGTTCACTCACTCCTTACATTTGTTTGGACAATCCTTATTAAACTGTGGTCATCTGAGGAGGGCTCAGTGTCCACCGTTCCAGTTTCTCTAGACTTTGGTGAAGATGGAGAGAGGGAGAGAAAAATGGAGAGGAAGGTTAGAGAGAGGTCAAGTCTAGCTGTGTGACAAAGTACTGAGGGAGTGGAAGGAAAAAAGTGTATCACCTGGTGGAGGAGAGAGGACATCTGTTTGGTTTTACTTTTAGGAAATAACAGACATCAGTGTAGTAAAACATATGAAAGTGGATAGGAGCAGTAGGGTTGTTTGTTGGTTGGTTTGTTTTGATAAAGTTAATTCATATATCAAACCCCACAAAATGGAGGCTGCCCCAGTGGCCCAGCCCATGTCATAAATCTAAAGCTAGGTCAGCCCACACTTACAGGGAACACCTGCTAAGGGAGCCTAACACACACCAAATCACAATCCTCCAACTCGGCTTTAGAGAGCTCACCTTACCCTAGAAAACAGGACCTGCTCTCCTTACAAGGAAATCCCTGACCTTCTAGCCCATCATGCCATTTCTGTGTCACTGTTTCCAATCATCTGTAAAACTCTCTCTTGCCCAAAATCCCTCAAGAAGGGTGCTCCACTGCTCTGCACTGTAATCCCCCAATCCATGAATTGTTTTCCCTTGAATAAAGGACATCAAACGCATTACTAAATCATTTTAGTTTTGTCATTTGACAGTTTGTTTATAAATATGGCCTGGATTAGATATATAGCTCTCCTTCACAGTTTCTAAGAAATACAAGTAAAGGATTTCAGCAATTTTGAAACTTTGCTCTCTTGCCAAACTAGGTTTCCTCGACAGGAAATGCTGAGACTAAATCATGTGCATCTGCTCTTTATAAAGGCTAGAAACACATTTATTGAACCTACCAGATGCAGGCACTGTACTGGGCACTATTAATGGTAGAAATAATTGAAAAATCCTTCATGATCCAGCCTTGGCTTACCTTCCTAGTTTTATCTCTTGCTAGTTCTCCTTCAAAACCAAGACCACAGCCATTTTGTACTGCAATTCACAGAACATTTTGTTCTGCTTCCCCTCTTTATTTATAAACATGTTTCTTTCTGCACTGAAAGCTCTCCCTCATTCATCCAGCTGCACTGCACCTCCCCACCTGCACCTAGCCAATGCCTACATTCTTCCTGTCTCAGTTTGGATGTCACTTCCTCAGAACGCTGTCCAGAATTCCGAAGTGAGTCAGGTGCCCCTACTCTGGGCTCTCAATGGGTTTATCTCAACCTAGTCTAGGTAGCATTCAATGATAACTAGATGGTGGGAAGCTTTTTGATAGTAGGGACTAAGTCTTTGTCATTCTTGCATCCCCAGGCCTTAGCACCCCATGAGACACAAACAAAATACCCATTAAATCTCTGATGAATGAATAAAGATATGCAATACTTGATGCCCAATTTCAAGGAACTTTCAGTGTAATTAATAAAGATACAACCTTTTGAAATACAACACAGCACAAGGCATATAAAATAAGTGCCTCTTGTGTAACAAAGTAGGTATTCAGAGGAAGCAAAGATTACTTTTGGCTGGGGTGATGGGCGCAACAGCAGTAAGAACAATTCCATGTTTATAACACAAGCACTGTTAGTTGTTTTCATAAATATCCCTGTAACATGATACTATTATCCCCATTAACAAATGAGGAACCCAAGGTTCAGAGAGGTTAAATGATTTTTCAAAGTTACAAAGCTAGTAACCAGCAAAGCCGGGATTTGAATTCTGAACACAAGATTTCAAAACACTGAGAATGAATCGGAAGGTGAGTAGCCCATGGAAAAGGGAAAACATAGATAAAGGCACTTTGGAGCCATGCATATCCTGGGGACTAAAAAGAAAGATCAAGCTGATGGTATGTAGGAATACCGAGGACACCAACGCTAGAAAGTGAGTAGCTAGATTGTCAGGGACCCTGCATGCCAGGCTAAGGAACTTGCATCAGTTTATGGCCACCAAGGAACCACTGGTAGCTTTAGAGTAGAGGAAACATGACTGGAGATGAGTCTTTGAAAGATTTATCAAGCAGTGGGACACAGGCTGGACTGGGAGACAAAAGGGGGGTTTGCAGAGAAGGAAGAAACTCAGAGCCTAGTGCAACTCTTTAAAGGCACTGATCTCTGGGAATGGAGTAGAAAGGATGGATGCAAGCCATCTTGTGAGAGAAGAAACAAACAGCCATTGAGAGCTGAGTTACTGTGGGTCTGAAAGAGAAAGGAACTAAAAGAGACTTAAGAGTATTAAGCCAAAATGACAGGGACACTAATGAGGAAGTCAGCCAAAAGAAGAAGTACCATAGAAGGTACTGGTTTGAGGAGAAACTTTAACATGCTGAAAAAAGACACTGCAGGGAAAATCCTCAGGAAACAGTTGGAAATGTGGGACCAGAGAACCAGAGAACGACCACCGTAAGAAATGCAACTTGGGGGCCATTTGCCTTAAGGTGCAAATGGAAGCCATAGAAAATGTGCCTATGTCTTCAAGGGCTGAGGAATAGAAAAAGGGGGTTGGAAAGTGTGCAACAAATCTTAGTTAACACTCACATTTAGATGGCAGGAATATGAAGATTAACAAGTAAAAGATGTTAAAGAATAAGATCTAAATGCCCAATATGAACCAGGCACTATGCCAGAAACTTTTTACATGTTATTCGATGAGGTCTGTACTATCTTTATCTTATAAACACTCAGGCTGAGGAGTAATGTATCTTGCCCAAGGCCGTACAACTGGTTAGTGACATAGGTGGGTTCAAAACTATGTTTATCTGACTTGGGGAGCATCTCACTCATGTCACGCTGCCTCCCTGAACAGGGCCGTGGTATGGAGGCCATTGGAGGGGAAGAATTTTCAGGAGTGGACAGGATGAACTCAGGCAGGGGCAATGAGGACTGAGAAGAGGCCACTGAGTTTAGAGACCCACCTCTCAGTGAGAGCTGTGATATAAGACCTAAAATCGAACCTCAATATTATATGCTGCCTTGACAGCTGGGGAAAATCAGGATGGCCTCCAATGGCCCAACCACAAGTTCCTCTTCCCATTCTGCTCCTGGGGATTAAAGTCCCCTAGCCAAGCAGCTCTCCTTATCATGCGGACCAGGCACAGTTCCTGTTAACCCTGAATAATGGGGTTCAGTTTCCTGTCAGCCTCTGGAATGATTCAAATAAGCCAATTACATCTTCTTGCAGGAACCAAGGGTCACCCACCCCCTTGATACTGCCTCTCACAGCCTCTGGTTTTTCACTCTGTTCCCAAGTGCAACCATCTTGGGGCTTTGTGTGGTGTGCAGCACCCTCTTCCCCTAGGCTGTGAGCATATGTGACTGATAAACTGCTGTCAGTCTCCCCTGTCCAGTGTTGGAGGTTGTGTGTTTGGCCATCCCCATATCCCTAGGGTGGAAATCTCTCCCTCACCAACAGGGTAAACAGACGGTGATTAAAACAATAGAGGACTCCAAAGTGTTCCCTGTGGACATTACATGGGTAAAATACTTCACTTTAACAAGTATTAGCTTTACTACAAGTGAAGAAATCTGAGAAATGAATGAATTTTCTAGTTTTAGACAAGAGGAAACTGAGGGACAGACGGGTTAGACGGCTACCCTGAGTTACAGAGTAGTAAATTCTTTCATTTTAATGCTGTATTCTTCTCCAATATTTTCTTGACAAGCTCCTGTCCAGATACTGCATAAGAATCACATGTATCCAGAATTTACAGAAAGCTATTATAAGCAATAAGAGAAAGGCAAAAAGCCTAACAGAAAAACAGGAAAAAAGATATGAATGGGTAACTCCCAAAAGTAGAAACAGAAATGGACAATAATGGGGAAATGTTCAACCTCATTATTAATCAAAGAAATTCAAACAAAAATCACAATGAAACATTTCTTTGTATCTTTCAGGTTGACAAAGATTAAGAAGATTTACACTATCCAGCGTTAGTGATGTTAAAAGGAATTGAAAACTCTCATATGCAGATGGGATGAGTAGAAATCAGTACCTTTTTGAAAGACAAAGGAGCAATTCCCATAAAATTTTAAATTATATTTTCATTTAATTTAATTTCTAGGATTATATCTCAAAGAAACAACTTGTCAAGTCCATGAAGATGTATGTATGAGGATGTTTGTTCTATTGTTCTTTGCAATATTGAAAACCCAGAAACAATCTTAATGTCCATCAACAGGGCATTGGCTAAATAAATGTGCTTTACCTATAAAATGGATTACTATGCAGTCTTTTAAAACAATGATGTAGATGCATATTTATCAACATAGAAGGATGATATTAGGTTAAAAAAAAAACTAGCTTACAAAACTGCATGTGGATTATTATACATATAAAATTTTGTATATTTCTATATACATGCATAGTGGGACATTTGGAATGAAATTTACACAATTTAAATATCAAATATATACAACTATCTAATTTTCAGGTGACTCTTACTCTCTTCTTTAGTTTATCCCAAAGGCACATATCAATAATTGAGGGGGGGAAAAAAAAGCTTTATCATTTTGGGGGAAAAAAATACTTTGAGCAATGAATATTTCCCTTCAAAAAGAAAATGTATACTTCAGGAAGAAATTACACAAATCCTACAGCATGTTTCGATTTTGTATTTATATTTGTTTTCCGACAGATAAATGTGAAATCCTGGAAAGAAGGGACTCAACCATGCACTGGGTTTCTCATAGGAAGTACATATATTAACTGAGGCTTTTGTGCCCCTAGCGGGAGGCTGTGGATAAAAAGTGAAAACCAGAAGGAGCCTGGGTTCAGTAGGCGTTGGTCAGCCCCTCTCTGATTGAAAAGGACACCTGAGTGGTAACCAGTGCGATTCCCATTCCGAGTTCTCAGCAGCGGCTAATTTTTTGCCTTTGACCTTGCCAACTATTCACACCTACGCTTTGATAAGTCCCACTCTTGGAGCTTTCACCTCTTGACAGCAAATGATGGTATTTCAAAATCCCATTTGTGCCTGTTCGCTGTTAGAAAGTTTTGTGTAAGGCACATGTGACCTACAAAATATATTTCTCAAAACTTAACTCTCTGAGAAATCAGTTACTGATTCATCTCCCAATTCTATCACCCAGAAGAGGGCAAAAGGTGACAAAACAGAGCCCACAGAGAGTTTAATTCAGAAAGACAGACACTTAATTTAGTTATTCTGAAAAATAAGAAACCCTACTATGTCACTTCAGAAATTTCAAAATAGAGATCTCTGTGTATCCCATTAGGCATCTGTCATGCTCCCAATAATATTACTTGTGACAGCTCTAAGAGAAGCAATATACACTGGCCTCCTAGGTCTTTAAGAATGCACAACTTAATCCATCTGGAAATAGTTGTGTCGTTGACCCTAGGGTTCTTTATATTAGAACAAAGTCAGACACGAACTCTGAGGCGGTTCCGGAATATTATATGAGGGTGAATTACGGGCAGTCACACAACCTAGCATTGTCCTTTAAAGCGTTTTTATGAGGCAGAGCCAAAGGCTGGCAAACCTCTCCTTCACCACAGAGGAAATCTAGGCTAAAAAGAAAAATAAGAAGTTTATGAACTATTAAAAAGATAAAGCTGCAGAGTTAGGGAGTTATGGATTAAGTTCCGATCCATTAATTCTTTTATTCCCTGATTTAGAGGTGGCTGAAAACGTGCGGCCCTCTGGTGGGTGACAGAAACACTCCCGTGCACAGGGGCCAGAAAGGAAAGGCTGGCACAGTAGGGGGTGGACCCACTTGTTCGGATGATCATTTATACGGGAATCTGGAATTCAGTAATCTCACATCCCCCTGTAAGGGAAAGATCCACTCCCCAATTTCATTTGGGAGTTCTATTGCATTAAGCAGTATTCTGTTTGGCCAGACATGCCATTCTTCTCCTGAAGGAAATTAATTTCTTGACTTTTCCAGCTAATATAATCCCAATTCAGCGCTTAAAGTTTTCTCAGGGCGCTACTAGATGAAATAAAGTCTAAAGCACCTCTTGTGGGACCTCACAAGGCACAGATGGAAACAATAGAGGAAAAACAAGTTGAAGAGGGGAAGGTGGGGACGGGCAGGGGGTGAGGAGATTCGGTGTTAACCTTCCCCTCAAAAGCCACATATGTGATTTGTTAAGTGTTCTATAATCTTAACTCTTGGCTGAATAGAGCTGTTTTATGATTTCCATAGGAAATATATTTTTAAGCAAGTAAGGCCTCTGAACAGGATAAATAAAAGATTACAAGAAAAAGAAACACAGTGGTTTCTGGTTGTTTAAAAGGCAACTCAAAAAGCCTTCACCTGCAAAAGGAAAAGGTCAGGATCAATAAAAGGGCCTTTCCTTTAGAAAGAGATCTGTTTTCAATTTAACACAAATAAACCCTTCTGGTGGGCCTTCTGAAGACCAAGGAAACATCAAACTGTATAAGGGATCTGGCCTTGCCAGGAAAATAAAATTTCTCCATTTGAAATTCTCCAACAACATCAAAACAAAACAGAACAAACCTAACCCCCACCCTACCCCCTTCCTCAGCCCTCTGCCTGACAGCCAAAGGCTGATTACCCTGAAAAATAGAAACAAGTCCTCAAATATAAACATGTTACTACTCATAGGTACAATTTTATACTAAAAGTGGCTTTCTAGAGACATCATCTTAAGTGTGATGTTACAGGGGAATCCCACGTATTAGGAGAGTCTGGCTTGGAAAATACTGCAGGATACTGATGAGCATCTTTGATGACAAAACATCCACTCTTAAAGGTACCTTGGTCAAACCACCGCATCTTGTTCTTCTAATAGGCCCAGTTGCCTTTGTGAAGTATTGGCTCAGCTACTGTGAAGAGGCACTTTTAACTATCTTTTTGAGAGACAGGCAATGAATGACATTTTTTCTCAGCCTCATTTCCCTTCACAAATCTGAATGCTTCCTGCAGTGGTACTGTTGTTCTGAACATCAATCCCTTCTACACACACATACACACATCACATACACCACACACATATGCACACACACCATACACACATATGCATACCATGCACACATACACAAGCATCATATACCATACACCAACACCACACACATCCCCACACACACAATTCTAATTGATGAATTCATAAACCTGACAGTCGCCCATTGCTGCAACCTCAGTTCTGTCCAATTCCTAGCTCTTACTACTATACCTTCTCCCCTTGTCCCTTTCTCTCAAGAAAGCATATTAGAATGCAAGGGAGTCAGAATCTTAACCGTAAATCTGCTCTCAATTGTAAGAAAAAAGTAAGTCATTTTCATCCTTAAGCAATTTAAATATTATTAGAGAAACCATCACTACCCACCAGTGAAATTCAGCATCAAAGTTAGTCTCCTGCCTGGAATGACCTCCCCCCACCCTCCCCCACACACTCTTCTTCAACCATGTAAATCCTACCAGTATCTCAAGGTCCATCTACTTGGTAAACAAAAATCCTTCAAACTCCCCTCGCTAGACTCTACCAGAGCTCACAAACGCAAGCTTGCAAGAGCCAGGGGGATTAATTTGTTTGCTGCAAGCCAGTTTTCAGACATATGCATTCACTGCTGAGCAGTGGAGACACGGCAGCCAGAGAGCACGTACCCCGCCTGAAGGGCCAGAAGCCAGTCAGCCCCACCCTGCCATATGCGAACGCGGGCCCATGGCCACCAAATCTTCCAATGTTTTAAGAGAAGCCAAAAATCTGCATTTTATGTGAAATATCCCAATTGTAAATGTTGGCTCAATTAAGAAAGTTAAGAGGACAACAACGCTGTGATCTGCACTGGACCCGTGAAACCACTAATTTGCAACCTCTGGTCTCTATCAAACATATGAAGCTTAACAATGAATGACACCTGTGTAAAGAGGTGTGTTGTACGTGTGTCTTAGATCACCAGTTAGAAAGACATAGACAAATTTATGTAACATGTAACTTGAAAATAAAGCAGGGCTTTATCTAGTTGTCTTCAACTTTAGCTTAAGTTTCAAATAATGGAAGAAGGGCCTGAGATATTTATATTTAAAAAAGAAGGACATTGGTCAAAAAAGTTCAGGAACACTGAGCCTGATGGTAAGGCACTGGAGGGCAGAGACTATACCCTTACCTCTTTCATTCAGCATGTATCAAGAGTGCTAACTATATAGGTTTTAATGGAACTGATCTGAATATTTAAGGAACCAGATTCCTGACAACCATTTCATGCATTAGAAATTTAATTTTGCAAGATCGCCTATATAGTACCAATATATTCCCCAACTGTCAGCAAAGGATCCTGTTCTTCAGTCAGATCTTACCTGCACCTAAATATTTTTACTTTATAATCTTAATAGTTCTAAATTCATCTAACAGAGTAAAGAAAAATGCCTGGCACAAAAAATGCATTCACAGCATATTAGTTAAACTTAAGTAAAAAGAAATAAACAAAAGATGAAACTTCCACGCCTCTTGTCTCTCTGCAGAGTAGAGTGCCCTGTGGCTTGGGCTTCTTTTATCAAAAGAATACCCATACATTTTTGTCACATAAACTTACTTGGTTTTCCTTGTGTAATGGGGTGAGTATTGTACAAGGTTTCAATGTCTTTTTTTTCCAACTCAAATTGTCCCTTAGAGGCTCAAAGTACTAACAAAGTGCTTTGCTGCATGAAAGTGCTGTCTGCATTTGTCTGGCAAATATGATGCTAGCTGGGAAGTCTGATGGGTCTGTAACTGTCACAGGCACAACTGAGCTCCAGGCTGCTTCCACCAGAAAGCGAATTCAACTTCATAAAGAAAAGTGTGGACAGGAAAGCCTTCTAGCAAGATTCCCAGTAACCAGAATATGGACATGAGATCCAAAGACTAATAAAACATGGATTGGGGAGAGGGTATTGATGAAGCAGCAGCCTAAGGAGAGAAGAGGGAGGATTTGTGCCTGTTTTTATAGAAGGGAAAGTAGTGATGGGCCCAGAGAAAAGAGAAAGATTTCTGCTATCACCTGTAGTCCTAGAACAACTCTAGGAATTAGACCACATTACCCTTGCATCTACAGATAATGGAAACAGGCTCAGAAAGGCTGGGTAACTTGTTCACAGTCTTTCCCAGCCAGTTAGTGGCCTAACTGGAGTTCGGCCAGGTCTTTTTGGCTCTAAAGCTCAAGCCTAGGGACTTCCCTCGTGGCGCAGTGGTTAAAACTCCACGCTCCCAATGCAGAGGGCTGGGGTTCGAGCCCTGGTCAGCGAACTAGATCCCACATGCATGCCGCAGCTAAGAGTTCACGTGCCACAGCTAAGGTGCTGGCGAGCTGCAACTAAAGAGCCGGCGAGCCGCAACTAAGAAGCCCACCTGCCACAACTAAGACCCGGTGCAACCAAATAAATAAATATAAAATAAAATAAAGCTCAAGCCTAGTCGCTATATAACACCAGCTTCCAACAAGTCACCAAGACAGTCAACGGCACTCAATTAGTTATGCTGTGAAACTACAGATTGGGGATAGGGTATTGTTCCTTTTTTTAGCTTAATTTTGTTACAGACATAATACACCAGCCATAAAAAACAATCTGCCAAGCTATAGAAAATCAGCCCTGCTGCTAGTAAATGTGTTTTATTCAAACATATATCAAGCGCTTAATATATTTAAGATTCCCCAGATACTAGAGAGATAGAAATTCAAATACACTCAAGATAAGCTCAAAGGTAACCTTTTTTAAAAAACTGCATAAATGGAAAGATATTTTCATTCAATGGAATGTTTGTTCACTCAATTGCCAAATATTTATTGAGAAACTACCTGGGTCAGAAATTGTCCTAGGTTCTGAGGATGACAGAGTGACAGAGAAGACAGAGAGGGCCCACGCCTGGAAGAAACTTGCTTTGCTTTAGAATCAGACTAAACAAAGCAAAGGAGACAGAGAGGAAGGAGCCATTTATGGTTTGCAATAAACGCTGTGAAGCAAATACTAGGGTGCTCTGACAGAGAATAAATGGAGGACATCCTTTAGACAGGGACGACAGGGAGGGCCTCCCTGAGGTGATGATGTTCAAATGATAAGTTCTGAATCAGGAGAAGAAGTCAACCATGTAATGGGTTGAGGAAAGAAAGGGTGTTCCAACCAGAGGGTTAGGAGTATACAAAGAGCCAGTGAGGACAATGAGCTTAGTTTATTCTGGGAATCAAAAGCAGATCACTGCCAGTAGGTGCAGCAAGCCAGGGTGGGCTGGGTACTATGAGCAGAGGGGGAGAGGTGGGTGGGAGCCAGTCAGACCATCATGGGTCTCATACATCACTGGAGTGAGCCTGGATTTTACTCTAAGCTCAATGGAAAGCTGTTGAATGATTTGGTCTTAAACTAGGGACCACTGTGAACAGATGGATGGTTTTATTTTAGCTGATATGTGAAGTGTGGGTGAGAAGGGAACTAGTGTGGAAGTGGGAGACGAGGCTGTAGCTGGAAAGATAGCACTTGGATGTTCTGCTGGATGCCTGCCATTCGCCCTCCAGATCTTCCCTTCACCGCTTCCTATCCTGTTGTCTACCGCAGAGGCTGGCTTATATGGATAGCAGCCAAGGGTTCCCTTGCCTTCTGACTTCCAGTTGTGTTCAGCCAGTGGGAAGCCCCAGCCAGAGATTAGAGGAAGGGAGGAGAGAGAAGCTGGGAGATTTACTCCCTCAGCTCCCCACCAGCCCAGCCCCCGGGGTTTATCATGGGCTGGTTGTCTCCCTCAACCAAGGCTGCTGGTCCTATCAGGTGGTCTCTATCCGGTGGCCTCTCCTACAGCTCTCCCTCAGGGATCCAGTGCCCTTCCCTCCCCACGTACCTTCCCTCTCTTTTTGCCTTCAATCCTTGGGTAGAACCAGAAAAGGCTGCTACTAGCCTCAAGGCACTGCACTTAGGGCCTTGTGGTTTGAAACTGATACCTTTATTAAACTCTAGTCAAATTACCCAATTTGCATATGCCATCTGTTTCCTGCTGGGTTCCTTACTGATACAGGGAAAGACAAGTTTTGATTTAGAAAAATTCAGTTACTGTGATCCTTGACTAACATCCTGTTCTGCTGATGCTTTGTGTCTGTGATGTTAAGGGTAACAAACCCAAGAACACCAGCAAGAAATCATACACCTCTTTACTTCCTTAGGAAAACCAATAACATAAATTGACCAAAGAGATAAAATGCCAAAATCATGGATGTGAGAGTTCAGAGAACAAAATAGAATTTATGGTCACCGATACTTGACTTCAGGCCAGTTACCAAGAGCTCTTGCTTAAATATTTAGATTTATATTTCTCATTCAATTTTTCATTTATTTAATTAATGTTTATTGAGTGCATAGTACTCGGGAGACACTATTTTAGAGACTAGGGTTAAAGCAAAGACCAAATCAAAATACTTGCTCTCTCTGAGCTTACACTCTAGAGGAGAGTCAGGAAATAAACAAATCAACAATCTTTTACATGCTCATTAAAAAAAAGTTAAGGAGGACAGAGTGGGAGATTTATATATGAGAGAGAATATTTCCTTTCTCAAAAGGTGATATTTGAGCAGAGAACTAAAGGAAGAGATGAAACAAGCAGTGATGATACCCAGGGGAAGCATGACCCAGGAGAGGAAGTACCAGAGGCTGAGGCAGGAATTGAACAACAGTGAAAGGCCAGTGTGGCTGAAGCAGAGGAGGTGAGGACAGCTGGTAGCCTCTCCAGTCAGGGAGACAGGCAGCACAAGGCCACTAGCTTCATCTAGAATTTCTGGCTTCTATTTTAGTAAAAGAAGCCATTAGGATTTTGAGCAGAGTAGTAACAGGAAATGGTTTAGTTTTAAAAGGATCATTCTAGCTGCTGTGTTGCAAATAAGGTGGCAAGGTTAGAAAGAAGGAACACACTACAACTAAAGTCTAGGACAGAGATGCTGTTGACTTGAACCAGGGTGGAAGCATTTATGTTTGATAAGCCTTTCAGATATCCAAGTGGGGCTGTGTAGGCATTGGATATACAAACAATCAAAGTCTGGAGTTGAGAGAAGGGGTCTGAGTTTGGCTGGAGATAGGGATTTGTACAGTACACGCCATGAGCCTGAATGAGACCATCTAGGGAGTGAAGAAAGGGAGAAGAGACCAGTTCTAAGGATGGAACGTGAGGCATTATAGGTGGACAGGTCAAAGGAGGAGGAGGAGCCTGTAAAATAAGCTGAAAAGGAGTGGCCAGTAAGGTAGAAGGAAAAACCAGGAGAGGTGGTATCCCCAAAGCCAGCTGAAAAAAAGTATTTTGAAAAAAAAGAAGTGATCAAATGGTCATGTGTTGTTGATGGATCAAGTGAGAACAGAACTGGGAGTAGAGCAATGGATTTGGCAAAGAAGGGGCTTGCAGTGACTCAGACAATGTTTTGAGAAGTAGTGGAGTTGAAAGTCTGATGAGAGAACATGTGTAGACAATTCTTCTGATATTCTTTGATGTCAATGGGGAGCAGAGAAATGTGTGATAGCCAGAAGGGGTTAAGCAGGTTTTCTTTTTTTTTCTTTCTTATTAAATTTGAAGATATTACACCATTTTTTAACACTGCAGGGGATTATCTAATAGAGAGAAGAACTGGGATGATACAAGAGAGAGCAGATAATTGCAGGAACAAGAGGGGATGGGGTCCAGGGCACGACAAAGGCCATGGGTGGGAAAAGAACAATTCATCCTCTGTAACAGAACACGTGTCAGTTGCAGATAGGCAGGTGGCAGCTGGGGAGGTTTCTTCCTGTCTGAGCTTTTCTCAGTAAAACAGCAAGTAAGGTCGTCCACATAATATGAGAAGCAAGGAGGAGCCACTGGAGGTCTCAGGAGAGAAGAGAGTGTGAAATAGTCATCCAGGGCATGTGGGTGGAGTAGGGACAAGCAGTAGGATGGTGCTGGCCAGTGTGTTGGTCTCTAAACTGCCTTTGATATGAATCTATAAATTCTGTTAATATTAATGAAAAACATTACCATTAATCTAAGGTAGAGGAAAAAAAGTAAGATACTCATGTGAAGAAAATACAGAAGATACAGTCATCTGAAGCTACAAGAAGAGAATTCCACATGTTGCATTTGGTGGTGTTCTCCTGAAGTTACCATGGGAGGTTCTCATTCGACCTGGGTAAAGAGAATGGGTAGTCCAGTCACTGTGACTGAAAGTGAGATGAACTAAAGGGATTCCCACTTTCCCCAACAGATGAGCAATTCAACATTCAAATATATGGAAATGATCTTTATTTTAGGTTCTTTCTCATTTAGCCTTTCAGGTTATGAGAATTTGAAAAATAAATCTGAAACTCTACTTTTAAAAACTTGCTTGTAAATTATTATGTCTGGTATGTAAAAGCCCAGCTCTTAGACAGAACAAAAAACAAACAAAAAGAAGACTAATGACCCCTGGCATTAGAATTTAAAATGTCCTGCATGCAAATCCAGTTTCCCTCCACTCTTTTGTAATGCAATAACCAGCGAGAATTAGAATTGCAAAAATGCCAAAAGAGCTACATGAAAATTATACAGCAAAGTAGCTTCACAGTGATATTGAGAAAGGAATATGAAATGAATACAAGATAATATTGAGAGACAGAATCTGGAGTTATGTATATGTAAGTGAGTGCGTGTATGTGCACACGTGTGTATGAAAAAGCAAGATAAAAAAATATTTATTTCTTTGCTTTGTTCTCTCTGACCAAAGTTTAAAATAAAAACACTACTTGGGTCATAATGTGACACATGGTTCCTATTTTAGTTCTAAATGATTTTTCATTAAATGGTTTTTGAAATATTTACTTATAAATAAATATAAAGGAGACCTTTGGAATACCTGATTTAAAACAATAACAAAATCAAGGCAATTACCAACATAAACTTTCCAATACTCTCCGATACTGTTTTCTTCCAATTATTATTTCCTATCTTCCTAGGTGCCACAGAAGACCAATATACAGATGTTTTTCTCTGGGCTTCAGTAAAACACTTGAACTGTGACAATGAAAGTGAGGTAAACTGTTTCGTGCCCTATAGCAGAAACATATTACATAATGCAAACAAGTTTTGAAAAATCATTTGGATCATATGATACATCAGCTGCACAGACATTTACATGTCTCCCCCCTGCCTTAATTCCTCATCTTTTTTTTCCTTTTTGTGTCCCTCCCACCCACATAATGAAAGAAAGAGTAGTTCATCTGCTTGGGCCATGAGGAGATAAAAAAGAAAGCCAACGTCTAACAAATTTCTCCTTATTTTTCTTCTGGCTTCCATTAATCTAAGGTAATTTTGTTTAGATCCTGGGCTCAAATATCCAAAGACAACTCCGTGATTCATTCAAAGGGCAGTGCAACCAAGGGTAGACACTTCCAGGTATGTACAGTGAGCAATTTGGTGTAGCACAAAGAGTAATGATGTGGCATCAAAACACCCTGCGTCGGTGACACCACCACACTCCTATAGAGTATCTATTTTCCCTGTTTCTGCTATTAGTAGAACACTGATTTTTTTTTTCTTTTGGAGTGACATACATAAAAATAGTTATCTCCCAGAATTCCTTGCATCTAGGAATCATCAAAAATATATTAATTGAGCAATAAGCTCAATAAGAGGTGGCAAGGTGGGGCCTCCAGGAAAGTCTGCAGGAAAGGGAAGACTCAGATGACATAAACAGTTTGTTAGCTTTTGCCTTTTGCCTATTGCCCTTCCCTTTCCACTTGCCTCTGATGGCCAAAGACAGAGCAGCCAGTTTGTAACCATGAGGCCAAACGTCCCATGGCAAGACACAGCCAGGCAGAAAGACAGTAGGAGCTGATGACTCTGAATTTGCTGAAGTATCCTGGAAAAAGTAAACCCCTCTTTAATCAAGCTACCTGTGATAGTTAAATTTATCTGTCAATATGGTTTGGTCATGGTTCCCAGATATTTGGTCAAACATGTCTGGATGTTGCTGTGAAGGTATTTTTTAGATGAGATTAACCTTTAAATCAGTAGACTTTGAATAAAGCACATTCCCCTCTGTAATGTGGATGGGCCTCCAACCAGTTGAATATGTTAAGAAAAAACTGATCTCCCCAGAGGAAGAGGAAATTCTGCCAGCAGATGGCCTTCATACATGAGCTCCAACATCAAATCTTCCATGGGTCTCCAGCTTGCCAGCCTCCCCTGCAGATTTTGGACTTGCCAGCCTCTACAACCATGTGAGCCAATTCCTTAAAATAAATCAATCTCTCCTCTCCTCTCTCTGTCTTTCTACACACACACACACACACATACACACATACACACACACTAAATATATACGAGATATATAAATGAAAGAGAGAGAGAGAGAGATCTCGTTTATTGGTTCTCTTTCTCTGGAGAATCCAGACCACTACACCAGTATAACTGGGTGTCTGTTCACTGCAGCTAAATGCAATCCTCTCTGGCACATTTGAGATCTACCACTTCATGAGCTGTGTAACTGTGTACATTCCTTTGTGACCCTCAGCCTCCAGATCTGTAGAATGAGAATATGAGTGATACTGACTCCACAGACTGGTTATAAGAGCTGCATGAGACAGCATCTGTAAAACTGCCCGTGTAAGTTGTAAAGCCCAACGGAAATGTTAGGAAGCATCATCATGACAGGCTCGCTGTGCCAATTCATGACCATAATTATTCTTCATTCATGGCTGCATTACTTTACAATAATAATTACCTTTAAATCTGACCATTAAAAAGTCATTATATTATATGTCAATTATATCTTAACAAAGCTGGGAAGAAAAGCCATTATAGATCACTTGGAATTTCAGAAAAGCACAAGGAAGAAAACATTCAACCATACCCTCCCAAACACACAGAGCTACTGTTACCTACTAATAACTATCATTTATTGAGCTCTTATTAGGTACCAGGAAGTGTGTGAAGCACTTTAATGCATTATCCCTACCCTATGGAGGTAGGTACTATTTTGGTGTCCATTTTGTAAATGACAAAACTAAGGATTAGATTGATTAAAAAAAAAAAAAATTGGCCCAGGATATACAGCTAGTAAGTGGCAAAACCAGGATTCAAACTCAGGTCTGAATGATGCCAAAGCCCATGCACTTAACCACCATGTTACACAGCAGATGATGGGCTATGTTCTTTGATAATGTATTTGCTAATACAGAATTGGAATGTGATCAGGTAACCCTTACGTAAGTAAAAACAGTATCAGCACATTGCCCAGCACATAAACAAATAAAGATTCTTGTATTACAGGGCTGCTAGCTCTCTTACCCAGGATTGCATTTTAATTTGAAATGAAGTGGAAGACCGTTCCATATTAGCTACTCCTTCCAACACTGCCTTTTACTTCAGATAAACATATCCTTCTGTCAGGTACCCTGAAGTTTATCTGTAGAAGTCTGGGTTTATCCCTTTCAAACTTTCCAAACATCCACGATCTCAGTTTATTTGCCCTATAGCGCTCTGAATCAAGAAAGGCAAGTATTATTAACTCTACTTTCCAGGTGAAAGAACTGACTCCTGGAGGGGTAAAGTAAGTTGCCCAAGGTCACACAGCAAATTAGTGGTACAAGCAGGATTGAAAAGCCTATCTCCTGACATCCAGCCCAGTGCACTTTCCATTCTGCCGTGCTCCCTCCACCTGTCACTCCCACCATCCCTGAGGGACTTAGAGTCGATGGGGCATGCTATCAATTCCTCAGGGCAAAACTGTCCTCTCTGGGTAAGAAAATGTGTGCGTGCGCTCGTGCACACACACACACACACACACACACACACACACACACACACACACTAGATACACTGTAATTGCATCTGCCAAAATGGTTCTGCAACAGTCCAGTCAAAGATGTATAAAACTCCTAGGCTGCCTTTCAGAAACAGAGCCAGAGGGCCAATTTCATCATGAAACAGGATTTCCTCAGTTGTGAGTAGATGGGTGGTTGGGTCAGTGGACAGACTGCATTAACAATGGCACAGTGGACTGAAGGGTAAAAGCTCTTCTAACTTTCATTGCTATTAAGTTGTGACAATGCAAACCCAGACTGGGAAAGAGGCATGCCCAAGAAAGAACATGAAGAAAAGTTTCACCTTAACCCTTTTGTGAGTTTCTATTTCTAAATTGCAGGGTATTAAACACAGTTCTTTGGAAATAACAAATGATTATTTTGACTCATTCTATATGATATTTATAAAAAGTAAACAGCAAGGGAGTATTGATTACAAAGAAAATCCTAGCATGAGACTAAGGTCATACTCAGTCATACTTGAAACCGAAGGAAGTACAAATGGAAGTAAAGTACCACATTGTCAAGTCAGCATCAAAGCCAGGATTCTCAGATGGAAACATCTGCCTTTCATAAGCTAGGTAAGCAGTCAGATATTTGCCTCAACAGCACTGGCCTCAGCAAAGCAGAAGTTAACTACCCTTCTCTCAGCGGGTCAGATGAGTGGACATCGTAAGGCAAAAAGAGGAACTGCAAGATTTAAACCTCAAAGATAAAAGACTGGCACTGGGGATGGAAGTTCCTAGGAAATTGAAACAAAAAGGTTCTAAACATGCTGTCAAAACCAGCGCCAGCAACCTCCCATTAAGTGAGGAGCGGCTCTAAAAGCTGTACCGCCTAGAATGGTGTTACCTTGAAAATCATCAGAAAACCTCAAGCGTCTTTTTTTCTGCTACATTAGCAAAAGAAAGTTTAGAAAGTTTAGACGCCAGGAGAGTGGTCACCTTCTCAAAAAGGAATTTGCTGCAGACTCACGGATATTCCAAATGTGGACCAAGTTTCTTTTCAAACAAGAATTAGTATCTGTGCTTAAAACAGTAAGATTTCATCTAATAATTTGAAGCCCACTAGTTTTGCCTAGGGAATGAGGATAGTGGAAAAGTTGAGGGAAAAGCCAGAAAAAAAGAAAGAAAGAAAAATAGAGAATCAAATATGCTTTCACTAAAAGTTCTGGGATCCATGTGATCCAGTCATAGTACCATGTTACAGAGAGAGAAACACAATCCAGGATCCAGAAAGTTCTTCACGTTTTCACATAGACACATGACAAAATGTAAAAGGGAGGAACCCATTTTTTATAAAGCATTTAAAGCACATAAAACACTTTAAAATTATTCTCTTGAATTGCTGCCTTTCCCAAGTTTCTTCACATGTTTGGCAGGGGCTCACAGCAGAGCTCTTTCCTGGCCCTTACCCAAATACTCTCACCTAAGCTGGGCAGCCTGTCCTGCTCTCTCTCTCTTCACCTCTCAACTCTTTATTATGTAGTTCAATACACCCTCTCAATTTCTTTAGTTTTCTTCCACTTTCTGTAGTTTTGAGAGGACCTGGAAGTTTACCAAGGGAGCACAAATTCTTCCTGTGTAGAAGTGAGGGAAACGGTGAAGATCATGAATATCCGTACACTATTAACTTTACCCTGTAACACATTATTACATTTTGTCCCTTGGAATTCCATTGTCTCAAACAAACTCAAAAGCTAGCACTTAACAGAGGAGCCGTTTCAAATGGTAGACCAGGAATTCAAGACTCCAAGAGATGCAAGAGATTCAAGTCTGACTCCAGAGATACGGTCTTCCTACAACATAAAGACAGCAACAGGAACTAGGGTTGAAAAGAGATCTTTTTCCCTACATCATTTTGATCAAGTCAATAAATGTCACTATATGCCAGGCACTGAGCTAGGTAGTAGGAATACAGAGATGAATAATTCACAATCCTTGTCCTCGAAGAGGTCACACAGTCTAATGCAGTATTTCTCAAACTGTATTCCTTAGAACATGTGGCCCTTGTAAAAGGGTTCCATGGCCCAAATACTTCAGGAAATGTGCAGTACTCAATGTCCTTTTGGATATTTTTCATACCCATCCTAATCCTAACTTTAAAAAACTTTGTTTCTTTACTCCAGCATTTCCCAAACTTAATTCATCACTGAGCCACCTGCTTTTGCAAAACACACATCTTGAGATGAGCTTGTAAATGTTAGCAAAGATTTTACCTTACGCTTAAACAGATAAATAATTGTCATTTTTTAACATAAAATAATGCTTATGGGAGCATTTTCATATAAAGTAAATTGTATTTTAACCAAAAATGCAAGTGAATCTAAACGTTGTCTAAACTGAGAGTGTCTCTGTCTGCTCACTGCAATGAGAAAGTGAGAAATGAAAAAAAAACAGGCTGTGTGCTGGAATCTATTTTGCTGGTGCAGGTAGTGGGAGAGGTAGGTGTCTTGCTTTCAAGAATATTAGGAAAAATTGTGGTAAAATCAAATCCTTGGTATCTACCGGGGTTATAGTCAGGAAAACTTTCTGGCATCCAGTGAATGGATGGTGACAGTTCCTCATCAGTCAGTTCCATAGCATGGTTCTATAGCCAGCTGCAGTGTCAATGGACATTTTCTCCCCAGGCCAGTTCTGCAGTATAGTTTTGGGCATTCTTCCCAGAAGCTTACCTTCAAGCCTGATTCTCTGGGATTCCCAATGATTCTTTGAAATGTCTCATACACTTTAATAATATCATTTTCTATTTAAACTAGCCAGAGCAGATTCTTGTGTTTGCAACTAATACCCCTGACCATATTTCCCTTCTCCTACTTCCAGCAGCCAGGCAAATAATTGTTATAGCCATTCACAACCTAACATCTCCCTTTCAGGAAACTATACTCTAGCAATATTTTTCTGTGGACTCTCCACTGCTCTCCTTTACCTCCAAGCCTTAAGTAGTGAATGAGACTGACTCCTAGTTCTGGAATCCCACCTGCATTCCTTTTCCAATTCAATCTTCTTTCCTGGCCTAAGGCTAGCCTATTTATTGTATGAAATATACTTTGGCAACATCTTTGGCGAAGTCAAAGCCTAGCTCTTCATTTATCTTTTGAGTTGTAAGTACATCCCTGGACACACCGGTGCTTTGAACCCAATATTTACCTCTCTATCCCATTCTTCAAAAATCATTTCATCTGCTTTTTAGGGTTATACTTTGCATAGCTCTTCCAAAGTGTTAAGAAATCTGTCAGAGTAATTTCAAAATAGGAGCTGAGTGGTCTGGGTGTTAAAGCACCCAAGAATGCCAGGAATTGTCCCATTTCCCAGTTTGGTGAGTGACTGAGTAACTCAGGCAAAGTGTAGGGGCCTCCATGGCACCTCCCACTAAGAGGAGGGTCTCAGAGCCTTCTCAGGCTTCCAGTTTAGGAGCACAGGGTCACACTAGGCCACTGAACAAGGTTGTTTAAAAATTGCTAAAGGAAAGTATTTAAATAGTCATGAGAGGGAAAAAGCACATTTCTTGATGCAGTAATTAAAAAAAGATTTAGATCCAGAGTGTGAATTCCCATAGAATCCTACTTAGCCCCCTTATCTATGTCAAAGCAAACTTAGTTTCACATCGCCGGTGCTTCTCATTTATCTTAATGCTAAGGATTTATTTCTTATGCAAAACTGTTCATTTTTACCAGCCTGGAACTTTAAAAGAAATCACATTCTCTTCTTCAAGCATTTTCATTAAGCCAAGGTGTCATCAAGCCTAAAATCTGCAGACACAATTTTGGCACTTTTCTGTAGGAAAATCAGAGGAGTGCCCAATCCAGGCATCAGCGGATTAGTGCAGGCACTCGTGACAGATTCTTAACAGTGTTGGAAAGAGGTGGAACAGAATGATTTACAAAGATTTCTGTTCTAACCCAAAGTGAACCAATAAGTTTGTCTAGACTGTCCCATGACTATCTGTGGCCCAAAAGCCGCATTCTTCAGGGAGAAAAAGTTACAGTTGAAACTCAGAATGATTTTGTCCCCATGATATGTACACAGGACATGGGTTAGTAATTTATTACCAAGAAGCATGCAGATTATCACTGAGATAAAAATTAAACATACAGATGACAGACTATGTGTATTGTTCACATCTCTTGTTTGTCTGTCTTTTTGGGCACCATATATTCATAAACTCACTAACTAGAGTAGGTAAATCACTAATCAGAACAAAATTATCAGGTTACCTATGGAGTGTCATAGGAAAGTAATGAGAGAATTTCAAGGGAAAATCATCAAACTTTAATCAAATATTTCAGGGAAAAAGATAGACATTAACAGTTATGATCTGCTCAGCAACAGATCAAAGAAATGTCAAGAGTCAAAACCCAACAATTAACCCAAGATCAAAACCCAGAATATCTATTTATTAGTGCACTCTCTAGGTCTGTGTCCAATTAAGCCTAAACATCTCCTTAGAGTTAATCCCCCTGATCATATGGGTGTCTAATACCTGTCAATGCAATTTCCTTGATCACTAATGAAACACTCTTTGCTTATTCCATTAGTCTTTATAAAAACACTATATTAAATCGTTCTCTCTAGCATTTCCCCCAGCTACCATTTGTGTGCCATAGCATTTATGTTTTTCCTGAGTCTTAGCCTTTAGATGTCAGTGGCCATTTGGTACTTCTTTTTTCTCATAAATTAAACCATTCTAGCATCTTGCAAATGACCAGGCAACTGCTTTAAGACTTCTGCTGTAACTTTAGCTTCCTACTGAGCTCTCTAATTAAGCTACAATATCATTACTCCTCTAGTTTACAAGATAATCATCTAATTCCCTTTTGTTAAACTATTTGGCCTTTGGCCTTATGGTTTATTCACTTGGGAACTAGATTACAGCTTCCCAGATGGGTTACAGTGGAATTACTGTGACTTGTTACAAGTTTAATTAATGCCAAACAATGCCAGCCCAACTTCTGGCTTAATACCATCTCCTTTCATATAGTTGCACCCTCATTTTGCCTTCAATAACCTTCTTGATTAGTGTTTTTCCAAGTGTTTCTACACTCGGTCCTCCCGTTGAAGTAAAATATTCCTACAAGAATGTGGCTGCTCAACTTTAAGACTTTAAAATTTTCAGTCTGGGTTTGCAGTTACATGTTTGGTGGATGAGCTTAAGGAAGGTATGAAACTGGTAAAATTATCTTCATGATGACATCATAATTGATAGAACAAAGTAGATTTTATAAAACTCTTTCACATACTTTATTTTATTTTATCCTTAGGAGGACATAGTGAGCTAGGCAGAGTAGAGATTACTATGCCCATTATATTGATCACTGGTTTCCAAACTGTGTCAATGTATGCCAAACCCATGACATTGTTTCAACCAGAACAGCTCCTTTCATATCATTTTATTTTTTTTAAACAATCTAAATAAGACCATCATTACAACAAACAGTACACTGGTTTTTAAATGAGGAAAAGTTTTAAAGCCTCTGTTACAGAAGAAGGAACCGAAGCTCAGCACAGAAGTGAGTTTACCAAAGCCAAATAGAGAATAATTGAAAATAAAGGGACAACACCCAGGTTTCCTGCCTCCAAGGACTGACATTTGTTTCAGATACACTTATATTTCCCAGGAGGAAGAATGCCAAAAGAATAGAGAAAGCATTTATGAGCCCATTCTTATCAGTTTAATTTTTCTTTTTAAATAGTCTTGCTGTTGATTGCCAAGCTTAGGCTTTAGACAAGCTAGAGAGTTCTCAGTGATTTCATTAAGTTATTCCTTTACCAGTAAGCTTGCCCTTTTCCAACCACGATGCTACACTGGGCACCCAAAGGCACACAGAAGAACTGGAAGACTGTTTCTGCACCAGTCACAAAGCACAGCAGTGTGACATCCATGAAGGAATTAAGACCCAGAGAAAGTCATTGAAAATGTAGAACAAATGGCATATCAGATCCTAAGGAAAGAAAGATTAGTAAGGAGGTTAACACTAAAAGAGCAGAAAGAGTAAGAAAGGGGCAGGGGTGTATGAAACACAGGAAACAGGGCCCATCACCTGCAGTTCTTCATTACTTTTCAACTTAAAAAGGAGACAAATTTATAGCCACTTGACCTCTCTAGGGCCCAATCTCCTCATGTCAAAGTTCATATGATATTACTAGCTCTCTTGACTTTGTAAAAGTCTACTGTAAAAATACCACAAGACAAAATAATTTGATGGCCTTCAGAAAAGTATAAGTTCTTCTATAAATAAAGTAACAGGAGAGGGTACTGTTTGGCTGAATGATGAAAGAGGGAAGCTAGTAAAGGTAGTAAACCACTTGTATTACTTATTCAAAAATTGTTTTATTATAAAGGCATCATCATTTTTAAAAACAGAATACTCAAGATAAAATTGCAAAAAAAAAAAAAAAAAAAATTAGTCCCAAAGTTGAAGAACTTGGTCAAAGGAAAATGTTAGGACCCCATGCAGAGGGGTTCCACCACTGGTTCTCAGCCCCCAAACCCAGTGAAAGTTAAGTTCAATCATTCAAAATGTATTGATGCAGAACCTATTGTGTGTCACAGTCTATTCTAAGTTCTAAGAAGAGGTTGGTGAGCTAAACAGACTTTGTCCCTGTCCTCATGGAACAAAATTCTGCTGGTGGTGAGTAGAGGAAGGGATAGGGAGACATTAATAGCAAAGAAATAAATGTGTGAACAAGATAATTTTAGTATGTATCAGTATTAAGTCCATAAAACAGATGATGTCACAGAGAGTGACTTACAAGGGGTGGGGGAGAAAGATGGACCTTTAGCTCAGGTGATGAGGGGAGGTACCATGTGAGACTGGAATGATGAAAGGGAGCCAGGACAGGAAAATCCCAGACCAGAGCTGTCCAAGGGAAACTCAAGGACTAAGGCTGTGAGGCAGGGACCAGATGCAGAACTGACTTGCTAGAGAGAGAAGGGTATTAAGGAAACAACACCACAGTGAGAAAATTAACCCTATCTTGACAGAGAGAAGCTGGTTACAAGCTTAATGCTAACCTGAGCAATCTCTCATTAGTACCAAGTTCAGTTGCTATCTGCTTTGGCTAACTGAGTCAGGTTAGAAGGGGAAATTTGGAGCCAAACTGAAAGGGGAGAACATGGGAGAACTAGCCATACTTTTTCCTTGTGGGCCCTTCAAAAGGTTACTAGAGGGTCAAGAAGCACCAACCTGGCTTCTTTAATCGAACATTAACAAGTTAGTGAAGACTTGATATGGTCTATAATCCAAAAGGGTCAGAGGAGTAAGGCTTCAGAGGTTACAGATGTGTCCTGTTAGTGGGGGACCTTGGTGAGAGATTAGATAACTCCAGAATTGGGACCACCCTACAAGGGGCCAAGACTGGCTATCTCCATCCTCTGAAAGTTACTGCATGCTCTCAGGTGGCCTGATCTACCCAGGTACCTTCCACCAGGTTTTTATAACTGGGGCCTCCCCTCATCCCTTCAGACTTGGGTTGGGGGTGAGGGTGGGGATAAAAGCCCTTGCTAGTACCAGGTCACTGTAATCTCCCTTGTGCTTCTCCTAGTAAGATGGGGATCTGAACAAAGGCCAGAGATGTAGTTGGAGTGGACTCCGAAATAGCGATCATTGAAACTGGAAATTTGGATGAAGGTTTCTAGAACACCCATCATCAACAAACAAGAGCAGCAGATGACTGAATAAACTTCAAGAAGTGCTCAAGTAAGGGAGCACAAAGAAAAGTTGAAAAATGGGACAGAGAAAAAATAATTGGAAAGGTAAGAAGCAGAAGCAGAGACAATATACTGTTCAGAAACCAAAAGGAGAATGTTAAGAAGGAGTAGGTCAGAGAGCGAGACTGAGAACAGCCCTTGGATGTGGTGACTGAGATCTTTGGTAACAGGGAGATGGTAAGCATAGGAGTTGCTGCGGTGATGGAATCTGTAGTCTGGTGGAAGTCCATGAGCCCATTTCCTACACCACAGGCAGACAGCGCACCGTTAAACCCCCGCGGAGGGAAGTGCCTCCTTGATTCGTTCTGCCAACATTCACTGTACTCCTGATATAAGCCAGGGACTGGTCGAGAATTTATTCACTGCTGCTCCTTTGTTCTCGGTTGCATCTGAAAGCTGACCTTCGTGTCCCCTGAGTTTCATCCCAGAGAAAATCACAGCAATTGAGCAATTCCCCAGGCACATGGGGACGGAATTTGAGAATGACAGAAAAACAGAATTTCCATCCTTCTTCAGGCCTCTGGGGTTGTGCTGTTGCATCCTGTAGTTGCAAAAGGGTGTATGATGGGCAGTAGGTGATTTCAATTCAATTTAAAGCGACAAGTATTTACTGAGAATTTATCATATGCTTGGTAAGGGGAAAGGTGCAGTAGGAGACAGCACTAAGTGAGTTTCCCTTTCCTCCAGGAGCAAACAGTTTCAGGTTAGAAACAAAACCAATGCACAGGCAACAAACAGTGGGGAAAAAACCCACAATGCACTTTTAATTAGCGACAAAATATAGGAATACCTATGTGGATAGAGACAGAAGAAAAATTCAATGTCTTGTTTATTTTTGTTGTTGTTATTCATGTGTATGTGTTTTCTAACGTTTCTACCTTCAGCATGAATGAGTACTAAAATCAGAAAAAAACAAAAGCAATATTAAAAAAAAAAAAAAAAGCTCCTTTTTAGAAGGAGAGCTTGATAGTTCAAAATAAGACAGCCCTGGGCTGAATCCTAGGCATGTTCTTCCCAACAACTTGACCTTGGGCAAGTTCCTTAACTAGCAGGTTCCTAAATTTTCTCATCTACAAAATCCTGTAGATGGGTGTCTTCTGGTAAGAAACCAAGAAACGACACCATAACTCTTGAGTAACTTTTCGGAATTATAAAAATCTTGAAGTTTCATAAGTTCACTTTAGTCAACATCTTAAACTAAAATCCCTCAAGTTACTAAGTTACTCACAAGGATTTCAGGAAGAAATGTAGTGTTATATGCTTTGGAATGGAGATGGTTCAAACTCTAGCTGTGCTACTTACCAATTACTGACCTCAAGTAAGTTATTTCACCTTCCTAAGTCTCACTTACTTCATCTATAAGATGGGAATAGTAATAGAACTTACCTCATAGGGACATGATGAAGACATACATATCAAATGCTGTCATGGTAACTGGCACAGAATACATGCCTAACTGATGTTTATATACAATTGTAATTATCGTCTGAAAAATCAGGTGTTGTTCCAGACAAATCTGAGAGAAGACAGGCATGAAGAGGTATACATCTTTTTCATCTTTATATCACTAGTGCCTTGCACAGGACACATCACAAGGCAGAGGTTTGATAAATACTTGTGAATAAAGAATGAATGAAGGAATCAATGAGCTGACTTTCCCATTCCATCAAGGGCAATGTCTATATATTACTAAATTGATCTTTAAAAAAATACATTTTTAAGTGTTTAAATTCTATTCAATGAGTTTAAAAATTAATTTCAACAAGTTCTCTGAGTTTATTCAGTAAGGGGTAGGAGAAGCCAGAGGCATTTTTACAGCTTAAAAATACTACCTGGTTATTCAACTTCCAGTGAGACGTTTAATCCACTGGGAAAAAATCAGAGGGTTTCTTTCATCTTTCAGAATCCTGTTACTCATCTTAAAAGGGAAAGTCAATTTAAAAAAAGAAAGCAGGGAAGAAATGAGGGAAGAGGGAAGGAAACAAGATAAAAGAGAAGAAAAAACAAAAGATGGGGAAGAGAAAGGGTCTTTCTATCCCAGAGACATATTTTACTACCCCCTGCTGTGTGATAAGCCATTTTTGTCAGCATCTTCTAGCTATGAAGGGATAAAGAGGAGGGGCTTCCAAGTAATGACCCATGTAGATGAAATCTTATCACACGTTTAAAAGGAAATGCTTTCTTATATTGACAAATACATATTTATATAAATGGCACCAACTCTAAGAAGGAAGAGCTAAGTATCAGGAAATGTTGAATTAGCAGAAAATCCCTGGTACAGCTTATTATACATACTAATGTTTTCTGGCATATTTATCCATCCGTATGAGCACTGCTTAAATGTTACTTTCTCAGAGACGCACTCCTTCATGCCTCAGCCTGGGGTGGGTCCTTGTTACATGCTCTAATAGTATCTGGTACCCTTCCACTAGAGCAGTTCCCACTGTTGTAATTAGGTAGTTATTTGGGTAATTGTTTAATATCTGCATCCCCTGTGAGGATGCAAGCCAGGTCTATGAAGTCAGTGTTCCTGTCTGCTGTTCACCCGGAAATTATCCAAACTTGCACATGCCTTGCATGAAACAGATAAACAAATATATACATGTATAGTTGGTCCTCATTATTTCTGGATTCTGTACTTGTGAGTTTGCCTACTCGCTCAGATTTATTTGTAACCCCAAAATCAATGCTCATGGCACTTGTACAGCCATTTATGGACATGTGCAGAGTGGTAAAAAATTTGTCACTGGACATATCCGTTCCCTAGAGGCCAAGCAAGATGGTACTCTGCCTTCTCATTCCAGCTCTCATACTGTATACAAGTGTCTTTTTTGTGGTCTATTTAGTGCCATGTTTTTTCACATTTTTGTGCTTTTTCTTGGTGATCTCACTGTTTAAAACGGCCCCCAAGTGTAGTGATGAAATGCTATCTAATGTTCCCAAGTGCTGTGATGTGCCTTCTGGAGAGAATACAATGTTTGATAAGTTTCATTCAGGCACAAGTTATAGTGTTGTTGGCCGTGCAGAGTTCAGTGTTATTAAATCAACAATGTATATAATAAGGTGTCTTTAACCAGAAACAAACAGAAAGCAAGGTATATACTGATCAGTTAACAAAAATGTTGCAGCTGGAGGTTAATAGGAACCTAACCCCAATTTCCACTAAGAGCAACAGTTTAGCTCACTAATTCAATGTTTGTGGCAACTTTATAAAACATAACTACTGAAAAAATTGGCAATCAACAGCATATATACTGAACATATATATGCATATTTAATAAGTTTGCTTGTGTGTGCATAAGTATGTACGTTTGGTTATTCTTAACCATTTTGGAGTCATACAACCTGTTCTAAAGTTTATAAAGACATGGATACTGGGGAATAAGGGGCAATGTGGAAGGAAGTATGTACATATATACAGCCCTATGATGCACAGCTCCAGAGTAGGGGTGAGTGGTGCTGGCATTCACATTGAAGTCTAAGGGATCACGCTCACAGCAAAGAGTTGTTCAATGTGGTGACACTTAATAAAAATACACACATACATACACACATTTGTATATGATTCTGGGCATACCTGACCTCCTATCATGTACCTCAATTAAAACCCTGACGGATAGTTAGAATAGAGAAATACATATACATATATATATATATATATATATATATATATATATATATATATATATAAAATATACAGCATATTTTAACTTTACTTCCAATGTTTAACATCGATTAAGATTTAAGTTATTTGCATTTTACCCACTAATAACAAACACTAGACAATTCCAAATTATATGCCTCTCCAGAGAAAGAGAACTTGTTTTGAAGCACTGTCTTCAGACAATTCTCTAAGGTGAACTAAACACAGGTAGAAAACTAGAGTTGAATGAATATATATGGCACGAGGAATATTGACGTTAACCTGTTCTGTTTGCTTTCCTAAGATTCTCTGGATTATCATGTCTGTATGGCAGGCAGTAATATAAATTTAAGCTTTTCTTTGACATCCAGCCTCTTTGGAGGCAGTAACTACTAAGTACCTAACTCTGTGTTCTTTGAATAACGGACAATATTTCTTAGTAAAGCTTCTAATTAGATTTGTTGGATGAGGATGAAAATAGGAAAAAAAATCCCCATAAATGGTTCTGTGGAACTTCTGAGAGTAACTAGAACAATTACACCGTTAATAACTCAATGTTGGCTGAAAACTATACAATTGCGAGTGATTTATACAGACCAGACTTAGCATATGTTGTACCACAGGTGGATGCGGGGTCACCAAGAAACCACCTCACAGTTTTCCCAGAAGTGTAGAGTCAGAAAGGTCACTTGTGGTAAAAGATATTTTGGATGAGTCTTTTAAATCAATGTATGAATTAAAGACAATTTACAATGTATGAATTAAAGACAATTTACATATAAATAGGCTAATACTCTGGCTTCGAAATGAATTTTTAAAAGATTTAAGTAACTGCAGTAAAGGTCAGTTAAGCATTAACTATACATAATGTGATTTTTGAAAACTGCTTGCCTTGTTGGTTTATTAATATTTTGTATTCATTGTCAGTGTCGTTCTAAACATTGCGTGCACAATTAGCAATGCGCCGAAGTCAAAGACAGGCCCCCAAAGAAAGGAAAATGTATTTCACAAATCAGTATTTGGAAGGACAGGTCTAAAAACTGGACATGAAAATAGTCAAAATTAACCTTTGCCCACATATTAATACACATTAGATTCAAATATATCACAGCATATTCT
Source organism: Eschrichtius robustus (assembly GCF_028021215.1). NCBI lineage: Eukaryota > Metazoa > Chordata > Mammalia > Artiodactyla > Eschrichtiidae > Eschrichtius > Eschrichtius robustus. The sequence continues at coordinate 28,987,288 of NC_090835.1, read as the reverse complement.
AACAATGCACAGCATTGTTCCAGTAAAATTTACCTTGACATTTAGCTTCACTGATAAATTACAGCTCTTGGGACTTTGGTGGTGCAGTAGTTACGAATCCACCAGCCAATGCAGGGGACATGGATTCAACCCCTGGTCCGGAATGATCCCACATGCCGTGGAGCAACTAAGGCCGTGCACCACAACTACTGAGCCTGCGTTCTACAGCCCGCGCTCCACAACAAGAGAAACCACTGCAATGAGAAGCCCGTGCAGCACAATGAAGAGCAGCCCCCGCTCACCACAAGTAGAGAAAGCCCGCGCGCAGCCACAAAGACCCAACACAGCCAAAAATAAAAATTAATTAATTAATTAATGTTAAAAAAAATTACAGCTCTTCTAAAGCACAAAAGTGGTAGATGGTCTTCTGAGTTATCAGAGGAGGATCAAGATCGTAATCTGTAATCCTGATTTGCCTCTTCGGGAATATAAACCTGGAGTTTTTTCCAGCTGTGATGAAGGGATAGAGCATAACTTTTAAAGAAAGAAAGAAAGGAAAAGGAAGGAAGGAAGAAAGACACCACATAGAACTCTACAATACAGGGAGGAAGACACTTTCCTCTACCCTTCTAGGTTCTTCTGGCTAGTTTAAGAATTAAGTTGATATGAAACAGATTAACAGGAGAAAAATCAAACAAAAGTTTAATAACATGGATACATAGGAGGGACCCAGGAAAACTAAGTAACTTGCTAAAAATGGCCAAAACCCTCACCTTAAATAGCAGCTTCAGCTAAAGACAAATGAGGATGTTGAGGGTACTGGTTTGGGACTTCAAAGAGGAGGAAGGCAATTCACATGGAGATGGAAAAGCAAATGCTTGGTAAACAAATATTTACTGGGACATGCAGAGAAAATGGAATGCAGAGTGACTCTGATCTCTAGACCCTGCTGAGTTTCTTCCACCACACCTAGCCCATAGTCTTTGCAGATATCTCTGAAGATAGCTTTATTTTGGGAAAAGGCCCTCTATCTAAATTCTTTTAGACAGTTAGGGGGAAAGTCAAAATTTCTTCCTGGGTGTTTTGGCCCTTGATTGTTTTCAGCTCAACAGAATCCGCATGCCAAAGAGACATTTTGGGGTGGTGAATTTTGCTCCACTATAAATACAAAGAGTGAATCCTAAAGTAAAATAGAGACTTTAATAAATAATAATGTATCCATATTGGTTCACCAAATTGTAGCAAATGTACCACACCAATGCAAGATGTTAATGACAGGGGAAACCATGAGCAGTGGGGGTGGGGTATATGGAAACTCTGTACTTTCTGCTCAATTTTCCTGTGAACCTAAAACTGCTCTAGAATATAAACTCTGTTTTTTAAAATTATGGACCAAATGTAATTAAACACTCAAAGACACTTTCTTTAGATAAATGGTTTACAAGCTATACTCAGAGGAGCCCTATCAGTCCTAGGAGATGGTTCACTGACCACTTGGCTTGGGGATGTTTGGGAAAATGGAGCAGGAAAGAAGAGGGAGCAATGAAAAGGAGGCCACTCAAGCTGGAACCTCAACTTCCACCCATTTCAAACAAAGCAACTCCCCTTTCATCCATTGTACATACTGTACATATTGTACACATATTGTACACATTCTCCACACTGGAGTCCATTAAAGAAAGGATTCCTCAGTTAAAGAGAAAAATAAATAAGTAAAAGACTAAAACCACTGATATAAGTCCAAAAAAATACCTACCTAATCACCCCATACATTAATACTCTGAGCTACTGAATAAATAAGTAAACATTTAACTCAAATTTCCCACTAAACCATCAACCTACGATTGAGTTAAGCAGAAGCTAAATACATACCTTGTAAGAAATTCAACCGATCAGTACTCACTGAGCATCCACCATGCACCCAATAGTCCACTAAGTTATGCAACATTGTTGCAGATACAAGCGAAATACAAGGCATAGTTCCAGCCCTCAAGAAGCTTAGAATCTGACAGGAGAGATAAAACTAGTACTTATAACAAAATATGAAAACAAGAGAAGATGCCTGAGGCACCCAGTACCCAACTTCATGAGCTAAAAATAGATTTCAGGTCAAAAATCAAAAATTGCCAACCCTGAATAATGTGAGGGCTAGTATGAACGAGACAATCCCCAGGTAAGTCTCACTTTCCTAAATCTTTGTCTCCCTTTAAAAAGGCAAAGTAAATTCTAACAAAGTCAGATAATCAGCAGTAGACAGCATCCTTATTAAATACGTAAAAAGAACAGAAACAGAATGTAAGCAATACTTCACTATTTTGTTGTCTTCAATTGCATATATGCCTCTTCTCAAAATTGGTGTCTCCCCGTTGCTACTCACTGATGAGTCAGTTTCCAGGATCTTCCTGATGGCGGTCTGGTTCCTAACAAAGGCATAGTGGGCCAGAAGATTTGGCGACCTCTCTCAGGGGCTGTTGGGAGATGTCCGGACAGCAGAAGAAGCAGGCTCCAGTCTGACAGCTTCCTGCCCAAGACCTCCTCACCCTACTTCTGCTTAAATAAAAACATTTGATGGGGGTTTCCCCTGTAATACCCAGCACTACACTACAGAGAAAACACTCAGCTGTTAATGATAGGCGCTGGGATTTTTTTTTTTTAAAGCCTGTATGTGTGTTATGCTATAAATTACCCTGTTTGTGGGTGTGACAATAAATATCCATGTATATAGATGTGTGTATACACACACACACACACACACACAGAGTGTGTTAACAGTTAAAACCATGCTGTGGACAGCCACTCAAAGCCAGAGAAATTTATGGTTCTAAATGCAGGCACACATTAAGGATAAAGACAGGAAGATTACAAATACTGCAACAATTACCAGAATAAATAAACTGCCTGAGGAGCATAAAACATTTGCAACATAGCCTTGCTAGTTCACACTGACCAGCAGACCTGTTGCAAACTGGCAACTGGGAAATAAAACATGATTAAAAATGCAAAGATGCTGCACCCAAATGACAGGCTTTATTTGACAATGGACTCTGGACGCACAGGCACCAATGCAATCTAAAAGAAAAGTGCTTTTCTTGGTAATTCACTTGCCCACTGAGGCCCACTACTGATAAACAACACTGAACTGTCTTAAAGTAGGGAGAGTTCTTTATAGCCATTACTAATTCCATCTTGATGCTATCCTTCAATAACACAATTTCTTTTTTTTTTTTCACTCTGAGAATTGATAGTTTGTTTTACCAAGAAGAAACCAGAAACCAAAAGTTGTTAGTAACTTGCTTAATATATTAGCTATGAGTAGCTGAATAGTGATCTAAGTATGTACAGGAAAATGAATGGCTGTGCTGAAGGTGGGCAGATGTCCTTTTACTGAAAGTAGAATAGCAGAGACTGAAGTCAGGTTAAAAAAATAAAAACTAAAAGATTCTAGTGTCTGTAAGACATAAGAAGGCCCACTGGAAGGAAGTTTGTGGATTGGAAGAATTAATATTGTCAAACTGACCACACTACCCAAGGCAATCTACAGAGTCTATGCAATTCCTATCAAAATACCAAGGGCATTTTTCACAGAACTAAAACAAATAATTTTGAAATTTGTATGAAAACACAAAAGACCCCAAATAGCTAAAACAATCTTGAGAAAGAAGAACAGAGCTGGAGGAATTACACTCCCTGACTTAAGACTATACTACAAAATTACAGTAATCAAAACAGTATGCTACTGGCACAAAAACAGACACACAGATCAATGGAACAGGATAAACAGCCCAGAAATAAACCCATGCACTTATGATCAATTAATCTATGACAAAGGAGGCAAGGATATACAATGGTGAAAAGACAGTCTCTTTAATAAGTGGTGCTGGGAAAATGGACAGCTACACATAAAAGAAGAACATTGAAACATTTTCTCACTCCATATACAAAAATAAACTCAAAATGGATTAAACACTTAAATGTAAGACCAGATACTATAAAGCTCCTAGAACAAAACATAGGCAGAAAACTCTTTGACATAAATGGTAGCAATATTTTTTTGGATCTATCTCTTAAAGCAAAGGAAGTAAAAGCAAAAATAAACAAATGGGACCTATTAGATTTAAAAACTTTTGCATAGCAAAACCATTGACAAAAAAGAAAAAGAAAAAGACACCTACTGAATGGGAGAAAATATTTGCTCATGATATGACCAACAGGGGGTTAATATCCAAAATAAATAAAAAACTCATATAACTCAACATCAAAAAAAAAAAATAACCTACTCAAAAAATGGGCAGAAGACCTGAATAGATATTTTTCCAAAGAACACATACAGATGGTCAACAGGCACATGAGAAGACACTCAATATAATTAATCATCAGAGAAATGCAAATTAAAACTACAGTGAGTATCACCTCACACCAGTCAGAATGGCTACCATCAAAAAGACCACAAATAACAAATGTTGGCAAGGATGTGGAGAAAAGGGAACCCTCGTACACTGTTGGCGGGAATGTAACTTGGTGCAGCCACTGTGGAAAACAGCATGGAGGTTTCTTTAAAAAACTAAAAATAGTTCAGATTACCCAGCAAGCAATTCCACTCCTGGGTATATATCCAAAAAGAACAAAAACACTAATTTGAAAAGATACATGCACCTCAATGCTCATAGCAGCATTCTTTACAATGGCTAAGGTATGGAAGCAACCAAAGTGTCCATCAACAGATGAATGGATAAAGAAGACGTGACACACATACACACACACACACACACACACACACACACACACACACACAGTGGAATACTACTCAGCCATAAAAGAGAATGAAATTTTGCCATTTGCAACAACATGGATGGACTTGGAAGGTATTGTGCTAAGTGAAATAAGTCAGACAGAGAAAGACAAATACTGTATGATATCACTTATATGTGAAATCTAAAAAATATAACAAACTAGTGAATATAACAAAAAGGAAACAGACTCACAGATATAGAGAACAAACTAGAGGTTATCAGCAGGGAAAGGGGAGGGGGAAGGGGCAAAATAGTGGTAGGAGATTAAAAGGTACAAACTATTATAGATAAAATGAATAAGTTACAAGGATATATGGTACAACACAGGGAATATAGCCAATATTTTATAATAACTATAAATGGAGTATAAACTTTAAAAATTGTGAATTACTATCTTGTACACCTGTAACTTATATAATATTGTACATCAACTATTTCTCAATAAAACATATTATTTTGTAAATACATAGATTGGACTATAGTATACAAACTGTTCTATTTCATTTTTTTTAAATTTATTTATTTTATTTATTTTTGGCTGCATTGGGTTTTCGTTGCTGTGTGTGGGCTTTCTCTAGTTGTGGCGAGCGGGGATTACTCTTCGTTGTGGTGCATGGGCTTCTCATTGTGGTGGCTTGTCTTACTGCAGAGCACTGGCTCTAGGCATGTGGACTTCAGTAGTTGTGGCACGTGGGCTCAGTACTTGTGGCTCACGGGCTCTAGAGCATAGGCTCAGTAGTTGTGGCATATGGGCTTAGTTGCTCCGTGGCATGTGGGATCTTCCTGGACCAGGGCTTGAACCTGTGTCCCCTGCATTGGCAGGCAGATTCTTAACCGTGCCACCAGGGCACGGAAGCCGCTGTTCTATTTCTTACTTTTCACTTAAAAATGTATCTTGGAAATAGTCTAGATAGAGAGATAGATAGATATAATAGGTAGATAGGGAAGAGGAAGGAAGGAAAGGAAAAATGGATGGATGGAAGGACGGATGGATGGGTGGATGGAAGGATGGATGGATTGGTGGATGGATGGATGGATGGAAGGATGGATACTAAACTTTACTGATTCTGAGAAAAACAGTTTTTCACGTTTTAACATTTCTGAAATCCGGATATCTTACAATTGACAGCATTTTAGAATTGATAAAATGCATTAGGAAGATATATAACTATAGTTAAAGATGGATGACAGCTGAGCACCCAGCACTCTACCACTTGAGAGGTAATGTAGATAGTGGTTAAGAGTAGATTAATATTCTTAATGTTGAAATATTGTTTAAGGGAACAAATTTGCAATAAGTAGTAAGTCCTAGAGACCTAATGCACAGTATAGTGAATATGGACAACATAGTGTATTATAATCATCAAACTTGCTAAAAGACTACATATCAATTATTCCAACCACTAAAAAGAAATAATTATGTGACATGATAGAGGTTCTAATTATTGCTACAATGGCAGTCATATTACAATATATAAATGTATCAAATCAACTTGTACACTTTAATTTTACACAATGTTATTAGTCAAATGTATTTTAATAAAAAAGAGTATATTAATACATTACCTATTATCAAAACATCCTTGCATTCTGGGAATAAGCACCCAGAATTAGCCCTTTTTGATAGGGCTAATGTTCTTTTAATAATGTGGGGAATCATATTTACTAACTTTTTTTTTATTATTCAAACAGAAAGTCACAAAAATTATAATCATCCTCATCAGTTCACTCAGTCCCATGTAATTAATTTTTTTTTCATCTTGATGTTTTTTAGCACTTTTATGAACTCATCAGTTTTCCATTAGAGTTCTGAAAATGCTTATTCATTCAGTTCCGCAGTATAGTCAGTTACCAGAAACCTGTACTTCTCAGTCTTTATCATGAATTCCTTCAAGATGAAACCCTTTTATAGGAACATTTTTGCAAAAGAATCAGAGTACACCCAGAACTGTCTGTAAATGACAAAAGACTTAAAAATGACAATGGTTAAAGATTTGATGAAAGTTCATAATAATGCAATGGACAAGGAAATTTAGATATTTCTGAGATATACATTTTAAAGTAATAACTAGAATTATGACTTATAACATTATACCAGAACATAAGATTTTTACGAATTTCATGTAATGTCTGAAACATTTATATTAACATATTTCCGTACAAATAACCCAAAGAAAGTTTAGTATTTGTTTTTTTTTAATTTTTGAATTTTATTTATTTTTTTATACATCAGGTTATTAGTCATCAATTTTATACACATCAGTGTACACATGTCAATCCCAATTGCCCAATTCAGCACACCACCATCCCCACCCCCCCCGTGGCGTTCCCCTCTTGGTGTCCATACATTTGTTCTCTACATCTGTGTCTCAACTTCTGCCTGGCAAACTGGTTCATCTGTACCGTTTTTCTAGGTTCCACATACATGCGTTAATATACAATATTTGTTTTTCTCTTTCTGACTTACTTCACTCAGTATGACAGTCTCTAGATCCATCCACGTCTCAACAAATGACTCAACTTCGTTCCTGTTTATGGCTGAGTAATATTCCATTGTATATATGTACCACATCTTCTTTATCCATTCATCTGTCAGTGGGCATTTAGGTTGCTTCCATGAGCTGGCTATTACAAATAGTGCTGCAATGAACACTGGGGTGCATGTGTCTTTTTGAATTATGGTTTTCTCTGGGTATATGCCCAGTAGTGGGATTGCTGGATCATATGGTAATTCTATTTTTAGTTTTTTAAGGAACCTCCATACTGTTCTCCATAGTGCCTGTATCAATTTACATTCTCACCAACAGTGCAAGAGGGTGCCCTTTCCACCACACCCTCTCCAGAATGTGTTGTATGTAGATTTTCTGATGATGCCCGTTCTAACTGGTGTGAGGTGATACCTCACTGTACTTTTGATTTGCATTTCTCTAATTATTAGTGATGTTCAGCAGCTTTTCATGCACTTCTTGGCCATCTGTATGTCTTCTTTGGAGAAATGTCTATTTAGGTCTTCTGCCCGTTTTTGGATTGGGTTGTTTGTTTCTTTAATATTGAGCTGCATGAGCTGTTTATATATTTTGGAGATTAATCCTTTGTCCGTTGATTCGTTTGCAATATTTTCTCCCATTCTGAGGGTTGTCTTTTCGTCTTGTTTATGGTTTCCTTTGCTGTACAAAAGCTTTTAAGTTTCATTAGGTCCCATTTGTTTATTTTTATTTTTATTTCCATTACTCTAGGAGGTGATCAAAAAAGATCTTGCTGTGATTTATGTCAAAGAGTGTTCTTCCTATGTTTTCCTCTAAGAGTTTTATACTGCCCAGTCTTACATTTAGGTCTCGAATCCATTTTGAGTTTACTTTTGTGTATGGTGTTAAGGAGTGTTCTAATTTCATTCTTTTACATGTAGCTGTCCAGTTTTCCCAGAACCACTTATTGAAGAGACTGTCTTTTCTCCATTGTATATCCTTGCATCCTTTGTCATACATTAGTTGACCATAGGTGCGTCGGTTTATCTCTGGGCTTTCTATCTTGTTCCATTGATCTATGTTTCTGTTTTTGTGCCAGTACCATATTGTCTTCATTACTCTAGCTTTGTAGTATAGCCTGAAGTCAGGGAGAATGATTCCTCCAGCACCCTTTTTTTTCCCCTCAAGACTGCTTTGGCTATTTGGGGTCTTTAGTGTCTCCATACAAATTTTAAGATTTTTTGTTCTAGTTCCGTAAAAAATGCCATTGGTATTTTCATAGGGATTGCATTGAATCTGTCGATTGCTCTGGGTAGCATAGTCATTTTCACAATGTTGATTCTTCCAATCCAAGAACATGGTATATCTCTCCATCTGTTGGTATCATCTTTAATTTCTTTCATCAGTGTCTTACAGTTTTCTGCATACAGGTCTTTTGTCTCGCTAGGTAGGTTTATTCCTAGGTATTTTATTCTTTTTGTTGCAGTGGTAAATGGGAGTGTTTCCTTAATTTCTCTTTCAGATTTTTCATCATTAGTGTATAGGAATGCAAGAGATTTCTGTGCATTAATTTTGTATCCTGCAACTTTACCAAATTCATTCATTAGCTCTAGTAGCTTTCTGGTGGCATTTTTAGGATTCTCTATGTATAGTACCATGTCATCTGCAAACAGTGACAGTTTTACTTCGTCTTTTCCAATTTGTATTCCTTTTATTTCTTTTTCTTCTCTGATTGCCATGGCTAGGACTTCCAAAACTATGTTGAATAATAGTGGTGAGAGTGGACAACCGTGTCTTGTTCCTGATCTTAGAGGAAATGCTTTCAGTTTTTCACCATTGAGAATGATGTTTGCTGTGGGTTTGTCATATATGGCCTTTATTATGTTCAGGTAGGTTCACTCTATGCCTACTTTCTGGAGAGTTTTTATCATAAATGGGTGTTGAATTTTGTCAAAAGCTTTTTCTGCATCTATTGAGTTTATCATATGGTTTTTATTCTTCAATTTGTTAATATGGTGTATCACATTGATTGATTTGCGTATGTTGAAGAATCCTTGCATCCCTGGGGTAAAACCCACTTGATCATGGTGTGTGATCCTTTTAATGTGTTGTTACATTCTGTTTGCTAGTATTCTGCTAAGGATTTTTGCATCTATATTCATCAGTGATATTGGTCTGTAATTTTCTTTTTTTGTAGTATCTTTGTCTGGTTTTGGTATCAGGGTGATGGTGGCCTCATAGAATGAGTTTGGGAGTGCTCATTCCTCTGAAATTTTTTGGAAGAGTTTGAGAAGGATGGGTGTTAGCTCTTCTCTAAGTGTTTGATAGAATTCACTTGTGAAGCCATCTGGTCCTGGACTTTTGTTTGTTGGAAGATTTTTAATCACAGTTCCAATTTCATTACTTGTGATTGGTCTGTTCATATTTTCTATTTCTTCCTGGTTCAGTCTTGGAAGGTTATACCTTTCTAAGAATTTGTCCATTTCTTCCTGGTTGTCCACTTTGTTGGCCCAGAGTTGCTTGTAGTAGTCTCCTAGGATGCTTTGTATTTCTGCAGTGTCTGTTGTAGCTTCTCCTTTTTCATTTCTAATTTTATTGGTTTGAGCCCTCTCCCTCTTTTTCTTGATGAATCTGGCTAATGGTTTATCAATTTTGTTTATCTTCTCAAAGAACCAGCTTTTAGTTTTATTGATCTTTGCTTTTGTTTTCTTTGTTTCTATTTCATTTAGTTCTGCTCTGATCTTTATTTCTTTCCTTCTGCTAACTTTGGGTTTTGTTTGTTCTTCTTTCTCTAGTTCCTTTAGGTGTAAGGTTAGATTGTTTATTTGAGATTTTTCTTGTTTCTTGAGGTAGGCTTGTAGAGCTATAAACTTCCCTCTTAGAACTGCTTTTGCTGCATCCATAGGTTTTGGATTGTCCTGTTTTCATTGTCATTTGCCTCTAGGTATTTTTTGATTTCCTCTTTGATTTCTTCAGTGATCTCTTGGTTATTTAGTAACGTATTGTTTAGCCTCCATGTGTTTGTTTTTTTTACGTTTTGTTCACTGTAATTCATTTCTAATCTCATAGCGTTGTGGTCAGAAAAGATGCTTGATATGATTTCAATTTTCTTAAATTTACTGAGGCTTGATTTGTGACCCAAGATGTGATCTATCCTGGAGAATGTTCCGTGCGCACTTGAGAAGAACGTGTAATCTGCTGTTTTTGGATGGAATGTCCTATATATATCAATTAAATCTATCTGGTCTATTGTGTCATTTAAAGCTTCTGTTTCCTTATTTATTTTCATTTTGGATGATCTGTCCATTGGTGTAAGTGAAGTGTTAAAGTCCCCCACTATGATTGTGTTACTGTCGATTTCCTCTTTTATAGCTGTTAGCAGTTGCCTTATGTATTGAGGTGCTCCTATGTTGGGTGCATATATATTTATAATTGTTATATCTTCTTCTTGGATTGATCCCTTGATCATTATGTAGTGTCCTTCGTTGTCTCTTGTAACATTCTTTATTTTAAAGTCTATTTTAACTGATATGAATATTGCTACTCCAGCTTTCTTTTGATTTCCATTTGCATGGAATATATTTTTCCATCCCCTCACTTTCAGTCTGTATGTGTCCCTAAGTCTGAAGTGGAGCTCTTGTAGACAGCATATATATGGGTCTTGCTTTTATATCCATTCAGCAAGCCTGTGTCTTTTGGTTGGAGCAGTTAATCCATTCACGCTTAAGGTAATTATCGATATGTATGTTCCTATGACCATTTTCTTAATTGTTTTGGGTTTGTTTTTGTAGGTCCTTTTCTTCTCTTGTGTTTCCCACTTAGAGAAGCTCCTTTAGCATTTGTTGTAGAGCTGGTTTGGTGGTGCTGAATTCTCTAAGCTTTTGCTTGCCTGTAAAGCTTTTGATTTCTCCATCAAATCTGAATGAGGTCCTTGCCGGGTAGAGTAATCTTGGTTGTAGGTTCTTCCCTTTCATCACTTTTAAGTATATCATGCCACTCCCTTCTGGCTTGTAGAGTTTCTGCTGAGAAATCAGCTGTTAACCTTATGGGAGTTCCCTTGTATGTTATCTGTCGTTTTTCCCTTGCTGCTTTCAATAAGTTTTCTTTGTCTTTAATTTTTGCCAATTTGATTACTATGTGTCTCGGTGTGTTTCTCCTTGGGTTTATCCTGTATGGGACTCGCTGTGATTCCTGGACTTGGGTGGCTATTTCCTTTTCCATGTTAGGGAAGTTTTTGACTATAATCTCTTCAATATTTTTTCTCTGGTCCTTTCTCTCTCTCTTCTCCTTCTGGGACCCCTATAATGCGAATGTTGGTGCATTTAATGTTGTCCCAGAGGTCTCTTATGCTGTCTTCATTTCTTTTCATTCTTTTTTCTTTATTCTCTTCTGCAGCAGTGAATTCCACCATTCTGTCTTCCAGGTCACTTACCCGTTCTTCTGCTTCAGTTATTCTGCTACTGTTTCCTTCTAGTGTAGTTTTCATTTCAGTTATTGTATTGTTCATCTCTGTTTGTTTGTTCTTTAATTCTTCTAGGTCTTTGTTAATCATTTCTTGCATCTTCTCGATCTTTGCCTCCATTCTTTTTCCAAGGTCCTGGATCATCTTCACTATCATTATTCTGAATTCTTTTTCTGGAAGGTTGCCTATCTCCACTTTGTTTAGTTGTTTTTCTGTGGTTTTATCTTGTTCCTTCATCTGGTACATAGCCCTCTGCCTTTTAATCTTGTCTATCTTTCTGTGAATGTGGTTTTTGTTCCACAGGCTGCTGGATTGTAGTTCTTCTTGCTTCTGCTGTCTGCCCTCTTTACTAACTTTTAATGTCAGTTTTCATAATGAGTCCATGAAGGAGAAGATTTATAGTTTTCTACTTTGTGCTGTCTTTGTCAGACTTTGCTACCTGTGTGATGTTGACTTCCTAAAACACATTGGCAGTTTTCCTTCTTTGTATTATAGATAATTTTATTTTTATAATTCTTTGACTATGTGGTATATGTACATAATATCAAATTCAAAAAAGTACAGAATGGCACAAATTAAAAGGTATCTGCCTTCGCCGTCTCCCCGTCCGTCAAGTGGGGATAACGCAATCAACCCGGAGACATGGTGACGGGCGCCTAGTAAACGCTCAGCGCAGCTCTCCAGTGACGCGACCGAAGAAAACAAGCAACACCGGCCTCTTGACTTCGCTCCCCGCCAGTGAACCCCCCAACCCTACACAGGGACAGGAAGCACTTATGTGTTCAAGATCAGCATGAGTTTGTGGTGTGCACCCTGATCTGGAATGTGTCACAGGGTGCAATGGAAAAACACTTTAAAGACATCAAAAGAAAAAGTCACCCATCTGGTTCACCCGAACGGTGCCCTGTCTCACAGAGACGTCCAGCCCCCATGGCGTCCTGGAGATGAGATGGCAAAGTGGTGACATTTTCCTTGACAGTTTTCACTTTGCAGGTTTACCCAGCTCCCCAGTCCTTCCTTTGCTCATCTTACTGCCCACCACCAGCAGCCAAATATGCAAAAAGAAGGTTGAAACCCCCCCAAAGTATTGAAGTAGAAGAGCTGTAGGAGCCTGGCGGATCAGCCTTTGCTGATCTCCAGACCTCACAGTCTGACTGCAGTGGCCATATCTGCCCCGTCTGTCCTGAGGCTTATTTCTCTGTGTTGAACATGTCACCTCCTGGAATGTGCAGGGTGCCTCCCATTTACGGGGAGAATCTTAGCATCTTAGAACCGGCAGAGTGGTCTGAGGCTGTTGGATCCACCTCCCACCCCATAAGACAAGTGCTTTCATGAAACTCACTCTGTGTGGAGGATGTGGTCTTATTTTTTCCAGGAACAGGCGGCCTCTGCCTGTTTAGGCTAATGGACGGCTCTCATGGTGGCGCAGCGTGACCTTTCTTGTCACACAGGGGTCCTCTCCACTTGTCCATGGCTGCCTGTCACACTCAGGCCATCAAACTGCCCCCCGAAGTGGAAAGAGGGTCACCGTCTCAGAGCCAGGCTGTGTCGTCTTAGACCCGAGGAAAGGTCACCAGGGAGGACCCTTGCTCCCCGTCCAGTCTGCCCTCCAGATGTTTTGAAGGGGACAGAGCCTAAAGCGTGAACTGAATGAATCTATGAGTGATGAATGAAGGAGAAGGCCTGTGTGCACGTGGGTGGACACGCACACACATGCGCGCGCACGCGTGCACGCACAGACGCCCCCCTTCCCCACGCACAGTTCCTGGGTGCTGATGCAGATGAAGCCAGCCATGCACCTGATGTTGAAAGTGACGAGGAAAATCCAAGTCGTGGAGGCATCGGGTTCACCTGCTGAGGTTTCCTGGGATCCCCTGGATGTCCCTGGCAGGGACACGTCTGGTGTCACAGAGAATCTGCACTCAGCAAGTGAAGGAAGGGCACCCTGACCGACCTGTTAGAGTCGGGACTAGGAGTATCTTGGAGAAGTAGAGGTGATCTAATTATGTAAACAAATTTATGTAAATATTTGTAGTCGCTTTTGAAGTTAACACCAAAATAAATCTGTGAACTAGAACTACAGAAGTAAGTTTTCTCACAGGATATTTACACAGTATGTTTATGTTGCAAATCGGAAAACAAAGATAACTTTTAACCACATCTAATCATGCCTAATGTTCCCCCCAGCTGCACTCAGACGGTGGGGTGTCGTCTGTTGTATTTATTTACCAATTCTACAGGCTACAATTTGCTGTAATTTAACCCAATTTCAGAAATTATATGATATGCACAATTAAAAAAAAAAAAAAGGTATCTGCCTTCTATCTGTCTTCCAGCTGCCTAGTTCCCTTCTCCAGAGGCAACCATTATCAGTTGCTTTTGTATTCCTTTACAGATATTACACATACGTATACACGCACACACATGCCCCCACACACATATAGAGATTCACCCATGTGATTATATAATAGATGCAGTGCTCTGCATCTTGCTTTTTTCCCCCTTAATATATTTTGGAGATTATCCCATAGCCATTCACAGGACCTCTGCGTCCTATCTAATGAATGCACAGCATTCCATTATGCAGATATAAAATTACTCTTACCAGTTCTCATTTTAAATAGCATTATCATTATCTGTTTCTTAAAAGTTCAAAATAATTTGCCTCTTAAAGTGTAAAGACCTGGGGCTTTTTCAGATCTTTGATAACTTCAGATTTTTCCAATGTTATTAAAGTTTTTCTCTTTTTTCTTGGGTAACTTATTTACCTATTAAAAAAATCCATTCCATCAAGATTTTCAAAGTTATATGCAAAATATTTTGCAAAGGTTCTCCTTTGACTCTTTCAATGGCTTCCTTAGCCACATTCATTTCTCCCTTTTCACTTTTAATTTTGCATTTTTGTGCTCCCTATCTTCTCCTTGATCAGGATATCATGTGGATTATTTCATTGTGTAGCACTGTTTTCAAAGAAACAGCACTTGGGTTTATTCATAATACTTAAACTGGATTTGTTTTTCAATTAGGAAACTTAATTTTTGACCTTGTCTGTATTATTTGGCTCTCTCTGTATTCCTTGTTTATTTTATTGCTCTTTTCTTAAATCTGATGTTTAATTTCTTTATGTTATGTAATGAATATGTCCCCCCAAAATCCACATGTTGAAACTTAATCCCCAATGTGATGGTATTTGGAGGTGGGACATTTGGGAGGTGATTAGGTCATAAGAGTGGAGCCTCATGAGTGGAATTTCTGTCCTGATGAAAGAGACACCAGAGAGTTCTCTAGTCCTTTCCTCCATGTGAGGACATAGCAAGAAGACTACCTCTGTGAACCAGGAAGTGGGTCCTCACTTCCAGAACTGTGGGAAATAAATGTTTGCTGTTTCTGCCACCTAGTCTGTGGTATTTTGTTATAGCAGCCCGAACAGACTAATTAAGACACTTTATTTTTTGTTATTTTTTTGTTACTCAGGTGTTTAAGGCTATAGAGTCTCTTCTAAACATGGCTTCAGCTGTAGTCCATAAGTTTACATGTGTTACATTTTAATTTTCAATGGTGTCTATATATTTTTCAAGTTGGGTTAAGAATGTTTCTTTGAATTAAGAGTTGCTTATCGTAGTATTTTAAATGTCCAGATTATAAGATTTTTTTTTTTTTTTTTTTTTTTTTTTAATTTATGGCTGTGTTGGGTCTTCGCCTCTGTGCGAGGGCTCTCTCCAGTTGCGGCAAGTGGGGGCCACTCTTCATCGCAGTGCACAGACCTCTCACTATCGCGGCCTCTCCCGTTGCGGAGCACAGGCTCCAGACGCGCAGGCTCAGCAGCTGTGGTGCACGGGCCCAGCTGCTCCGCGGCATGTGGGATCCCCCCAGACCAGGGCTCGAACCCGTGTCCCCTGCACCGACAGGCAGATTCTCAACCACTGCGCCACCAGGGAAGCCCCAGATTATAAGATTTTGATAATGAATTTCTAGTTTATTGCATTGTAATCAGGTGATGAGGACTTTACTGTTTCAACCTTCCTGAAATTCCCTGTGATGTCTTTGTAACCTATAAAGGCCATGCATTGCAAATTTTCCAAAGGCCCATGAAAAGAAGATACATTTTCTGTTATCAGGGTCTAAATTTAGGTATTACTATCTAGTTCATCTTAATCAATTATTTTGATCAGATTATTTTTTATCTACTTGATTTTCCATATATTCAGCGTTTAATATCCTCTATTATTATGTTTCTGTTTACTTCTCCTTGCATTTCTATAGTTTGCACATTGTGTATTACATTACTTTATCATTTGATATATCCTGAACCCCACACTTTAGAGGGCCTCCAAATCACAACATATCTCCACCAAAAATGATGAGAAAACACATCAGGACCCTGTTACTCAGGATTTGGTGCTTGGTTCTTGTACAATACAACTAGTAACTTCTATTCTTGTGCCTAATGAGGTTTAATGCCCTGGGAAAGTGCTTCTCGACCTCTCTTGCTTGATATCATTGAAGAAAAGGTGACTGAGTCTGAATGCCAGGAAGAGTTGTGGGTTGTGGGCTGTGCAACTGCAAAACTGCAGGCAACAGAGATGCACACTGCTACGTGGTGTGGGCAGGATTCGAGCAGTGGGAGGGCTTAAATGAAAGAAAGAAATGAATTTGTCAGATCCTTCCACTCAGATAGCACGAAGGCAACAGTCTTGCATTAAAAAAACTAAGTTCCCAGTCGTGCTACACGTATATTTTCTTCTTTTATCAGAATCTTCTGGTACCCTTTCATAGTTTCAGAGGTCTCACAAATCCCAGCAGTACACAGTGGTTTATGTACATTTTGCAACATTAAATAACACGCACTTTTCTAAAATTTGAATATATGAAGGTCACAGCATGACATGTATGAAATCTGATATCGGTTCTTTACACTGATATTAGATAATAGACTGCAACTAGACAGACACTGACATAAAACCGGAAATTATTTTATTTTTATAAAACTAATAAGATTTAACTAAAATGTCAAAATATGGTAAAAAATTAAAATCTAGCATATTTAAATTGACTTAACATGTTTATATTAGTTAATGTACTCTACATTTTGCCCTTTAATTCTAATAAGTAATTTTGAATATTTTACAGGAAATGTAACTTTTTTAAAAACATTCAAAAAATAACCTTTCTAATTTTTTTAATAATTAATTGAGATGCTTAATGAAAATAAATTCAAATTTTACACACTGTGAATACAGATGCAGTTTAGTTTTTAATTCTTTAGCTCAGAGGTCAGCAAATTTTTCTGTAAGGGACCCGGTAGCAAACATTTTGGACTGTTGCAACTGCTCATTTCTGCCATTATAGCACAAAACGTACCATAGGTAATATGTAAATGAAGGAGTACGGCCAAACTTGGCCCCCAGGCCATAGCTGCAGACTCCTGCATTAAATCATTACTGCCAATGGACACAATTATGTTAAAAAAAATTTTTTTTAACTTGATTATAACACCATATTTATTTTACTGAAACAAAGATAAGAAAAATCACTTCTGTGGAATAAATATGTAATAATGTATGAATTATTTCTGCCTTTAATCCATCCAAATATCATCCCTAATAACAGAACATGTGCAACAATAATCAAATTCAGTTATCTTTGATATGTTGCCAATTTTCAATCATATAAAAATCATAGCTTTACCTATACTTTTGGATTTTGTTGCTAAAGAGTTACATTGTCATGGTAGAAGGATAAAAAAGCATTTCTTTTACAGCTTATTAGCTGGATTTATAATTTTTAGATATTTAGACAGGTGGTATGTGACCTCCATTTGTACTCTTTCCTGGGGCCTGACAGACCTCAGGTGTAGGCCTGGATACAACAGTGATCAAGGGAGTAAACCCCTGCTGTCCTGAATTACATTCTAGTAAATTGTACTTCACATCCATTGACTCTGCTTAGGCTTGGTGATCATCATTTCTCACATGGATTACTGCAATAGCTTTTTTATTGCTCTCCCCACACCTATTTGTGTCCCCCATTTCAATCTATTTTTCACACAACTGTCATATTTTAAAACCATAAGTTGGAAACTATCACTTCTGTCCTTAAAGACCTTCAGTTGCTTTCCATTACATTCAGGATAAAAAAGCATATGATGCCCTCTAAAATCCTGCTCCTCCCTACTTTCCAGTTTTATCTTGTGCACTCCCTTATTCAGTACTACATAGTCACACTGGTCTTCTTTGTACCTCATATACGTTGAAGTACTTCTTGCCTCAGGACCTTTGCATATGCCATCCCTCTGGCTGCCATGTTCCTCCTTGCTCCACCGCCTTTTACAGTACTACTTTCCATTCTTTAGAGCTCTGCTTAAACATCATATTCTCAGGGATGACTTTCTGGTCCACCTGATCTAACATATGTGACCTTTGTTATTTTCTGTCATGGCACTACACTGTTAATTTCCTTCAGAGCCTTAGAAAAAAACCTGTAATTATATGTGTTTACCTGTTTGCTTATGTATTTGCTCTCCTGCAAGTTCTTTTCAAGCAGAGACAATTTCTATTTTATCACTCCCAGTGCCCACCATACTGCCTGGAACTGGTAGTTATAGAAAAGATATCTATAAAACAAACAAATAAAAGCACATTCTGGACATATCCAACTTGTATATGAAGCCTATATTCCCACAGGGATGGTGGCAATGCCAGGGTCCCTTGAACTAATGATTTTCAAGTGCACTCAAAGCCTTTATTCATGATGTCTCTCCAAGCTGAATTTCCTTCTGCCACCTCTCTCCTCCTTCTAAATGTTTCTCTCATGGATTCAAGTACACTTCCTCCAACAAGTCTTTGATACCCTCTTTAGCCCCACGTAATAAATCTCTCAACTTTTGCATGTATTACCAGAATCATTCACTCCAGCATAATCTTACGTTGCCTAATTCTTTCTAAATTGAAGTTCCCTCAATAGGGCATTCAGAAGGGACCATGTGCACTTAATCTTGTGGGCAGCACACAGTGAAGCTTCCAAACATACTGAAATTGTCCTTCGTAATAGTCTGGGTTCCCCACCCCACCTTAACACCCAACTGTGGAAAGCAGAGCCTAAAGCAAAGTCTTACTAAAAGGTGGTTTACCTGGGGAAAGGGCCCTAGATAACAGGAGTGGGGGACCAGAGAGAGTGAAACAGGGAAGAAAGGTGTCTTAAATCATATTCCCTAGAAGTAGAGCCTGAGATGGGCATTTCTGTGCAAGTAATTGATTGAAGGAGTGCCCTCAGGAGAAAGTTGTGAGGAAACAAGGGAGTGGGATGGGACAGAGAAGAAGTCAAGAAAATCTGTGGCTTTAGTTAAGTCTAGCCTTGGCCTGATCCCGCAAAGAGTTCTGGAATATGAATGGCACCATAGGATCATCCCACTTGGACAGCTTCAGTTAGTCACTGGCTATGGATTGCCCTTTGTCAAGAGTTGAAGAATCTCGTGGGTATTTCTGGGGAAGGTGGCTCCTCTCAATAGAAGGTAATTCTCTTGAGAAGGGTTCATCTGTGAGGCCTTTGCATCCAATACTATAAGCAGCTGGGTCATGATGTGCTGACTCAGTAAAGTTGATCTTGGTGGGGCTCCAACAGCATCTTATGTGCAGTGAAATGCAATAGAAGGGTATATTCTGAAGTTGATCACCACTGTGGGCAACTGGGGCTCAGTCAGGCTGGAACTCTCTGAGAAACCTTATGTGCTTCAGATGTATATGTATAATGTGAACAAAGCATGGAAGAGGACAGTAATTCTTCACCAGTTCCCATCCTGCACTAGTCAGGGATTACTTCATGGTTTAATAACTCTCACACAAGTTATCAGAGAAGCTGTAAGGCAGAAAATGGGGATACCCAATTCAGCTTAGGCAAGAGGCTTTGGGTCACACCTGCCCTAAGCTGGTTTCCACAGCAACGGCCTGAGTAAAAAGTGAGACAAAAGAATACGAGTTGGCTCAGCCATAAAAAGAAACGAAATTGAGTTATTTGTAGTGAGGTGGATGGACCTAGAGACTGTCATACAGAGTGAAGTAAGTCAGAAAGAGAAAAATAAATACCGTATGCTAACACATATATATGGAATCTTAAAAAAAAAAAAAAAAAAGTGGTTCTGAAGAACATAGGGGCAGGACAGGAATAAAGACTCAGATGTAGAGAATGGACTTGAGGACACGGGGGAGGGGGAAGGGTAACCTGGGACAAAGTGAGAGAGTGGCATGGACTTATATATACCAAGTGTAAAATGGATAGCTAGTGGGAAGCAGCCGCATAGCACAGGGAGATCCGCTCAGTGCTCTGTGACCACCTAGAGGGGTGGGATAGGGAGGGTGGGAGGGAGATGCAAGAGGGAGGAGATATGGGGATATATGTATATGCACAGCTGATTCACTTTGTTATAAAGCAGAAACTAACACACCATTGTAAAGCAATTATACTCCAATAAAGATGTTAAAAAAATAAATAAATAAATAAAAATAAAAAATATATATGAGTTGGGCCATAAGAAGTATACAACACATTAATTAGGTTCCTTAGATCTACGGAGAATATGGCTAATCTGTCCTACTCTTATGTAAATGCCCTACCAGGAATTTTCACGGAGCTAAAGCTGTCCTTTTTACTGCTCCTCTTAGATATCTTGGACTATCTGCCTGATATGCATTTTCAGTCACATCATGTGGCCTTAACAGATCAAGATTAGGTGAAAGAAAAAGGATAATTAAATTATCAGTCTCATGGCAGTATCAAGCTCTCTGTATTTTTCTTAGTCATTGCCATTGATGATAATATTTCATTCTGCAGTGATGATTAGATATGGAAAATTTCACTTAAACATTCAGATATTGTCTATAAGGAGAGCAATGATGAACTCATCTAGGCTCTATATACTGTTGTTGATCATAACGTGTGTGTATTGCAAAGTGGTCCCTGAACTCCATTTTTAATGGCAAACAGTGATTCCTTCCCCCAACAAATTAAACAAAAATGATAAGTTCCCACACTGAAACAAATTTGCAAGATAGCACATTTCCTTCAATTCACACAGTCTTTAAGAAGTATTGTTCATGGGACTTCCCTGGTGGCACAGTGGTTAAGAATCTGCCTGCCAATGCAGGGGACATGGGTTTGAGCCCTGGTCCAGGAAGATCCCACATGCCGCGGAGCAACTAAGCCCATCCACCACAACTACTGAGCCTGTGCTCTAGAGCCCGCGAGCCACAGCTACTGAGCCCGTGCTCTAGAGCCCGCGAGCCACAGCTACTGAGCCCATGTGCCACAACTACTGAAGCCTGCGTGCCTAGAGGCCTTGTTCCACAACAAAGAGAAGCCACCACAATGAGAAGCCCGCGCACCACAATGAAGAGTAACCCCCACTCGCCACAACTAGAGAAAAGCCCGTGCGCAGCAACAAAGACCTAACGTAGCCAAAAATAAAGAAATTAATTAATTAATTTTTTAAAAAAGGAAGTATTGTTCATGACGGCTAGAAACATGTAACATTCAACCTTCCTGTTTAACAGCCCAGCAAGGACTCCAATGCACAGTTCATTATTGTCATTATGAAAGAATTTCTGCCAACAAGTTACAGTCAGGTTACTATCATTCAATCATGTCGCTAATAGGAATAATTTCATGCTAATTGGCATATACTAGACAAGAGAAGAACATAAATAGCTGCTGGAATCATTAATGATTTGTGCTGACTTTCATGGTAAAAATGACAATATATTAGTTTACCAAATGTTGGATCAAGCCATGGGCCATTAACAGGGGGGTGTTCTCTGAATGTTTTCAGAACAAATACCAGCTGGTTTATTTTCAGCTTGCAGACATAATCCCATGCATCCCCTATCAGATCCACCACAATCCTGTCAGATACATCATAAATTAAAAGCTCATGGGCTCATTACGGGCTCTTATCCTTAAAAGCAACACATTGTCCTGCTGAGACCGAAAATATTAAATGAACATTTAAAGAAACTGCAAAATGCATTGCCTTGAAAAAATAAGATCCCCCTTAAATCTATATATGGTACTCAAATATTCAAAATGTCCTTCATCATCAATTTTGCATCAACGTTTATAAACAAACAAGCAAATAAATTCTTGTCCTGTCAAGAAGGCTTTCAGGCCAAGTCTCTTAGGAATGGGGTGTGGGTTTATTAGTAAACTTAATATGCTACATTCAGAAGAACAGAGGCACTGGCATCAAATAAACAAGTTTAAAAACAAAAAATCTCACTCCAGGAAATTTAACGTATACTACGTTAGTAACTAGGACGACTCATATTTCTCAGCAATTGCTGCACAAATAACATTTACATTGAGAAAAAGCTCCCATCTTTCCTGAATCTTCAGAACGAATGTAAAGCTTATTTAAATTCCTTTTCTGTCTTGCCTTTGTACAAGGTTCCTCTCCCAATAAAGAGCAAACCTATTGGAAGACAAAGGGATGTTTGCAAAACAAAACCGAAATAGATAATTAAAAAACGGAAGAGTTCCTGTTTTCAACAGTTGATTGCATGACAGTCACCATTTCTCAGGATCAGGTTACCCACCTGGAAAGTGTAAGAAAACAAATCTTCCAATTAGCACTTATTGGGCAAAGTGCTGAGTTTCAAGAATCAAAACCTTGATCGGTGGGATGGCTTTTCGTGTGTAAAAAGCGCCCTAGTAAGGCGACCAGGGCCCGTTGTTGCCCCGCATTCTATTACCATGAGTTGTGTGTGCGGCATGACTCCTGTAATTATCGCCTATATGTACAGTAATTGTTAATGAGCACATTTGTAACCAGCCGCCACCAAAAACAGGATGGCATTCTTACATCGTGATTAGGGGTTTTATGAGCATTTTGGGGTGGGGGACACTTTCTCACTGAAGACTCTTCCGCCCCATTCACGCTCATTCAGCTCTTTCTCAGGGAAGTTAAAAGCTGCAGTGATAATCCCTTAAGTATGACTTGGAAGAGTATAAAAGGTGCAGTGTATAAGCAATTGGATGAGGAAGGCTTTTATGTGGAAAGTCACTGAATGGGTGGCTGAGGACAGCGTGAGTGCGGAAAGAGAGGGGTGGACTTTTCTTCCTAAGGTGGTGAGAGAAGCGGGTATGACCAGGGCAGCTCAATTCCCTTTCATCATCCGATTGCTGCGTTGTCCCTGCCCCTTGTTTCACCTTGTTTCTCAGGGCCAACCAGCTCCTTGCTGCCATTTTGCTCTCAAAGGTGGAGGGGGGAGCAATGCGATTTTTGGTAGGGACCCAGTTTCTCGCTGAATGCCAACTCAGCCAGCTGGCACTGAACAGGCCAAGCCTTCTTCAGAGGGGGTTAGCAAAATCCAAATTAGCATGCTCCATTTTAAAAACTTGCTTTTATTTAAAGACTAATTCATGACAAACAGTGGCTCCCCCACTGAGGTCTGGTGCCCCGGGAGCTGGCACCCAACCAAACACATGCAACTAATTGCCACCCTTGGATGACACGCAACTAACAAGCTCCATTTTGAGGCAGCAGATTCACTAAGAATGTAACCCCGGAAGGCAGCAGACACAGAAAAGCTCCTTTCATAACCCTGTCCTAGACTAACCATGGCAGCAAAGCGCCTGAAAAACACTTTTGTTTCCCTGTACCGAGGATTTATCTCCACTAATGGCTGCAACCATGGATAACTTAGAGGAAGGTGGCCAAGGGCACTGTGATCCCCCATCATGATTATCTGAAGCAGGGGCTCTGCCCTTCTCTTTGCTCAAGGAAATAGGAGAAGCTGCCCACTATCTCAAAGGTCTGCATCTTGCCCCATTTGCAAATCTATGGACATCCAGTACATCCCCCCACCCCCCTCATACTTTGGTTTAGATGCTCAGACCTCCTTTATATAAGCAAAAACTCTGGAGCCAGGATGTCTAGGTTCAAATCCCAGCTCCACCATTTCCTAGTAACTGGCAAGTAATTTAATCCACCCATGCCTCAGTTTCCCCAACTATAAATTGGGATAACACTATACTAGCACATACCTTGTAGGGTTATTATGAGTGTGGATGTGTTAACATAACAATGTGTGAAGGACAGTGTGTAGCATATCAACACTCCTTTACGAAGGAAGCCCTCTGAGTCTGAGATGGCTCAGCCTTATGAAGGAAAATTTCCCTTTGCATATTCTACATTTCAGTCAAAGTGCACATCTCCCCATAAACTTCCCAGGGTTACGCCTCTAAGCCTTTGCTCACTATTCCTTCCTCTCTTCCCCACTGCCCAACCTATCATGACCAAATCCTATCTACCCTCCAAAGCCCTACTTCAACTCCACCTCCACCAGGAGTCTTCCCTGCCATTCAGTTGCAATGAATCCCTTCAGTCTTGGCATGCCCATGGTATTTCCACGAACAAATGAAAGTATTTTATGTGCCTGTTATACTTCCTCTTCTAGACTGACAGCTCCTTCTGATCATAATCTGTAACTGGCACATAGTAGGCACTCAATGAACATTTGGTGAATAAGTAGATGTCTGAGTAAAAAATTTGCTCTGCATAAATGAGTAGCTTTATACCATGGTTATGCTAGATACTACTTAATGAGAAGGGAAGGAGAATCATTTCCTAAGGATTTTCATGGTTGCTTTGGCCCAAACTGAGAGTTCCATTTAACTTGTCATTGACTTAGGCTCACAAATCAAACCCGCAGGAGGATTTGTCAATAACCATATTAGTCTTCTAGGACTGACATAACAAAATACCACAGAAGAGTACTTCTCAACAGTTCTAGGGGCTGAAAGTGCAAGATCAAGATGTCAGCACATTTGATTTCCCCTGAGGCCTCTCTCCTTGGCTTGCAGAAGGCCACCTTCTTGCTGTGCACATGACTTCTTCTCTCTGTGGCTGCATCTCTGGTGTCTTTTCCTCTTTTTATAAGAACACCAGTCATATTGGATTAGGGCCTCACCCTTATGACCTCATTTAACCCTTATTACCTCTTTAAGGGCCCTCTCTCCAAATACAGTCACATTGGAGGTTAGAGCTTCAACATACGAATTTTGGAGGGACAAAATTTAGTCCATAACAATAACATATACAAATACTCAAAACATGAATATTCTGGAAGTTACTTAAGTTCACGGGAGATGGGAGGTCAGGGAAAGCATGCATAATTCATTGCTCCTTGAGGTGAGTCTTAATTGCATTCAGGCCCTGATTGTATTAGCAAAACATTCAGCCAGTGGAAGCAGATTTGGCACTCAAATACACACTGTCTTATTTAGATGAAAAACTCAACTCTCTTCAGAATTTGTGGGATTCAGTTGGGGGGCCCAGACACTCTTCCCTTAGAGATAGAAGAACATCAGCAACCCTGGCAACATCCACAATAACACTGGCTGCTTTTAAAGCCACAGCCTCTCCCCAAAACACGTCTAAATTTCCAGCTAAACCCTTGTGCATTTTCTAGGATAAGGCTCACTTCACTCCTTCTAGGATACAATTTATCCGAATCCTATCTTTCTGAATACAGGCACAGAGCTTTACAGAGCTGAATACAGGCACAGAGATTTACATAGCCCTGGAAATCCCAACCAGGTTCTCATGCCAGCATTCCTTTCTTAGGCATTTTCTCATTCTAATTGCTGTTATCAGCATATACATTTACTACTAGATAGTTTGACTTTCTCACATTTTTCAAATCACTAATTCCCAATTAGGCAGATCCCTCACATCAATCCATAAGTTAATGGCCCCCATGGTATTTGTTCATAGCCCTCTCCTAAGACACTTAATACTTTTTACCTGGTAAAATAATGATTTATAGACATATGTGTCTCTCTTGCCAGATTTTTGAACTTCTTAAGGTTAGAATTGTGTTGGATCCATTGTTTCTTCCCAACCAGTGTCTAGCCTGATATGGCACACAGCAGTCACAGTAGGAGTTGCCTGTAGTTCACACAGACTTTTTGGGAGTGTAATAGCAACTCTAAGCAGCTAAGTATCAGAAGCAACACATCACAAAGTCATCCGGCTCCATTACGGGTGAAGTCAACACCTTAGAGAGACCAAATACCTCTCTCCATTTTTAATCCAAAGCTTCTAGTCAGTTGACCCAGAAACTCCCCACACCTCTACCATGACCTACCAGTTTGTCTAAAATAATGAAGAGGAAAATGAGAGCCTATTAGCTCCGCTTCCATTCTCCAGTCAATCATCAGTCTAAATTATTAATCAGTTGAAGTATTGCCAAGAAATATTCAGGCCCCTTTCCAAAAGTATAAAGTAGTCATTTTTCAAGTGAACAATTAACCAGTTTATTCATCTAGAAGTCACAGAATTTATAGAAAAGCTGATTCTTTCCCTTTTTTTGTCTTTTTTTTTTTTCCTTTTGGACGTTGCAGGAGGTAAGAGAGAGATAGGTGAAACTCAAATACAGCTTCCTTTCATTCACTCATTTATTGACTTGGCGTTACAGAATCCAAGTTTATAAAAGATGTTTTAAAATATTTCCTGACCATAAGCATCTGTAACACTGTCCCAGTAGTATGACACTCCTGACTAATCATTGCTGGCAAGGAAAAAGTGATCAATTGTCACCACCCTTTCTTCTCCATGACTGATTTGGTAAAGCAGCCATAACTCATGATTTCAAGGAGCTTATATTCTGGGGGAGGAGACAGTCAAAAGAGAAGGTAAACCAAAAAATAAATAAAACAGCAGTGGTAACTTTTACAAAAGAAACAAAAAGGGGCTAAGAAAAGGAGAAGATGTACCTTAAGTAAGATGTTAGTAGTGGGACTCGTAATCAATGGATCAGAAGAATTCTGAAACTGGGGACCTAGTATGTAATCAAATCCAAGTTATGAAAGTGGCATGGAGAATTTTAAAAAGACATTTAGTTCTAGTTACCAACTGACCTCAGAGACTCCAAATTTCCAGGGCATCTACTTCTCTTTTATTTTAGTCACGTGTTGTTTCACTACTATTATCACAATTTCTTAGCAGTAATTTTCTGAGCAAGAGATATAGTGTGCAATTGGCGTTGTCAGTCTCATCTGATGCTCATTAACAATCCCAACTTTTATGTAAGTGATGTACGTTTAAAGGGAGTGCAGTATGTAGCTAAAAAAAACTTTTTTTCTTTTATCTTTTTTGGCTTTTTTTTTTCCCCCTGGAGGGAAGGTGAACAACAATATTTAGTTTCAACTATATCTTTAGAAGGTTGCTTAGGCATATTTTGATAGCCTTGTCAATGAGAGTGGAGTTCAGGACAATTAAATATCCTTAATTTTTAAGTATATACTCTGGGGTATATGACCTTCCTAGGTCCTAGGCACCTTTTCTTTGGGAGGCTCAACACTATTATATATGATACATAATAAGGAAGTGTTCAGTGAAAAATTTTTGAGAAGATTTTTGTATTTTTGCATTTGAAATTATTTGGTTACATACAATTTGGTTTATTAAATTTTAAAATTGGCTAAAATTTCTCAACAATCATCATGCAATTCAAACATTCTTAAGACGTGAGAAAAGCAAACTCACAAAATGTCTCTAAACATAGACTTTTTATAATTACTAAATTTAGTAATTAATAGCAATAGCACAATGTTCTATTTTGTTGACATTTCATTAACTATCTAATTGTCCTGACTCTGCAATTTCTACATACTTCAAATCCAAAATCATTTTCTTTTCCTTTTAGTTCTCAATATTTTTCTAAGCCCTTGAAAAATGCATTGGCCCTAGTCATTAGGCCCAGGTGTCTAAAGGTTAAAGAAGCTACAAAGTGTGTGTGCATCCCTCGATCTCATAATAGTGGTGGTGATGCTGTGGGGGGTTAGCCCCCCAAAAAACTAATGCCATTATAACCATGCATGATCCCAGGCAGCCTAAATGAATGTACCAAAATCCCTTTTAAAAAAAAAAAAAAAAGCCTGCCCTGATTTTACTGTGATTTATGCACTTTCCTCTGAAGTTCCACTCAACATCACTTATAAAGATCATCTTGCTTCTCTAGCAAATTCTCATACCTTAGGGCATAAGAATCACCTAGAGTTCTGGTTAAAAAAATGGAGACTCCTGGGTCCTGTCTCCAAAGAATCTCATTTATAGATCTAAGTGGAGCTCAGAAATCAGAGTTTTTAATCTTCTGAAACCCTGAAGTGTTTATTGGTTGCTAAGCCATTGGTTGATGCCTTGTGGTTGATGATAAGAGCTGCTGAATCAGTTGAATTGAAATGCTGGATGAGTCGAGTCAATTTAGGCCAGGCTCTGTCAACCCTGGCTCATATTAGAATAACCTGGAGAGCTTTTAAAAACAGTTACCCCCCAAGGATTCTGATTTATTTGATCTGGGGTGGAGCTTGGGCACTGGTATTTTTTAGAGCTACCATGCAAACAAATCAAACAGCCTAATTATCATAGGTCATGATAGCCTAAGGGTATCAGCTCTCAAAAGGGATTAACTCACCCATTGAGGTGATGCTAAGGCCTAAACCTCCTAAAATGAAAACACAGCAGCAGAGATTTAGCAAAACTAAAACCCATCCAGATCTCTTATTCCCAGTTTGTTTCAGCCTCAACACACCCAAGTCGGCCTTAGAGCTATAGCACAAAAAGGTGAGCCCTTTACTTTGGTTTTCGTCTCCTGGCAGAATGATTTAGTAGCTCTATTATAAAAGCAACTCCATTATCATTACAGTGTTTGAATTATAAACGAAACCAAAAAAGATGCAGAAGGAACAGTCCTTTAATCAAAACTGTAAAATAGAACAATTTCTGGCTGCACTTAAAAGCAAACTCTGAAATATTAAGAGTAAACTCTCCAGCCCTTTGATTCCTGCCTCTTTCCTGTAAGAGCGACACTACACATTTTTTCAATTAAGCAGTTTGACAACCTGAAGAAACTTACAGCGCATGATTTAATGAGCATATACTGTATGCATGGTAATCGGCAGGCTGACAGTTTGCTCATTTCAAACTGACAAGAGAGCACCACACATTAGTAAAAAGGTTTTGGGAGGGTCTCTTTTCATTAAGTAAGCTTTACGGTTAAAGAACATTCTAACTGTATTGGCAAAGCTGTCACTAGTGGTCCCAGGGTGACCTTACTCTCTGTCACTCTCCAAGTCCTCAAGTCTTGACCAAGAAATTATTTTTTAAAAAACAAAACACAAACACAAAATATAGACATTTTGATGCTCTCAGGGGTATGTGGAGTCTTCTGAGTCACAACTCCATCTGTGATTTCACATAACACTAATTCTAACCCAGTGTGTGCTGGTTCTTCACAATGACAGCTTTATGAACTGGAATACTTCTTGGAAATAATACCAGTACTGTTGAACTCTTCCATATTTTAGAAGCAGTGAAATGTAGTAGAAAAACCAAGGGCTTTGGTGACATAGAGATAGGGGTTCAAGGTTTGTTTTTTTTTTTTTAACATCTTTATTGGAGTATAATTGCTTTACAATGGTGTGTTAGTTTCTGCTTTATAACAAAGTGAATCAGTTGTACATATACATACGTTCCCATATCTCTTCCCTCTTGCTTCTCCCTCCCTCCCACCCTCCCTATCCCACCCCTCTAGGTGGTCACAAAGCACCGAGCTGATCTCCCTGTGCTATGCGGCTGCTTCCCACTAGCTATCTATTTTACGTTTGGTAGTGTATATATGTCCATGCCACTCTCTCACTTTGTCACAGCTTACCCTTCCCCCTCCCCATATCCTCAAGTCCATTCTCTAGTAGGTCTGTGTCTTTATTCCCATCTTATCCCTAGGTTCTTCATGACCTTTTTTTTTTTTTCTCTTAGATTCCATATATATGTGTTAGCATACGGTATTTGTTTTTCTCTTTCTGACTTACTTCACTCTGTATGACAGACTCTAGGTCCATCCACCTCACTACAAATAATGCAATTTCGTTTCTTTTCATGGCTGAGTAATATTCCATTGTATATATGTGCCACATCTTCTTTACCCATTCATCTGTTGATGGACACTTAGGTTGCTTCCATGTCCTGGCTATTGTAAATAGAGCTGCAATGAACATTTTGGTACATGACTCTTTTTGAATTATGGTTTCCTCAGGGTATATGCCCAGTAGTGGGATTGCTGGGTCATATGGTAATTCTATTTTTAGTTTTTTAAGGAACCTCCATACTGTTCTCCATAGTGGCTGTATCAATTTACATTCCCACCAACAGTGCAAGAGTGTTCCCTTTTCTCCACACCCTCTCCAGCATTTATTGTTTCTAGATTTTTTGATGATGGCCATTCTGACCGGTGTGAGATGATATCTCATTGTAGTTTTGATTTGCATTTCTCTAATGATTAATGATGTTGAGCATTCTTTCATGTGTCTGTTGGCAATCTGTATATCTTCTTTGTAGAAATGTCTAGGTCTTCTGCCCATTTTTGGATTGGGTTGTTTGTTTTTTTGTTATTGAGCTGCATGAGCTGCTTGTAAATTTTGGAGATTAATCCTTTGTGAGTTGCTTCATTTGCAAATATTTTCTCCCATTCTGAGGGTTGTCTTTTGGTCTTGTTTATGGTTTCCTTTGCTGTGCAAAAGCTTTTAAGTTTCATTAGGTCCCATTTGTTTATTTTTCTTTGCAGAGAAAGCTTTTGACAAAATTCAACACCCATTTACGATAAAAAACCCTGCAGAAAGTAGGCATAGAGGGAACTTTCCTCAACATAATAAAGGCCATATATGACAAACCCACAGCCCACATTGTCCTCAATGGTGAAAAACTGAAACCATTTCCACTAAGATCAGGAACAAGACAAGGTTGCCCACTCTCACCACTATTATTCAACATAGTTTTGGAAGTTTTAGCCACAGCAATCAGAGAAGAAAAAGAAATAAAAGGAATCCAAATCGGAAAAGAAGAAGTAAAGCTGTCACTGTTTGCAGATGACATGATACTATACATAGAGAATCCTAAAGATGCTACCAGAAAACTACTAGAGCCAATCGATGAATTTGGTAAAGTAGCAGGATACAAGATTAATGCACAGAAATCTCTTGCATTCCTATACACTAATGATGAAAACTCTGAAAGTGAAATTAAGAAAACACTCCCATTTACCATTGCAACAAAAAGAATAAAATATCTAGGAATAAACCTACCTAAGG
This sequence comes from Eschrichtius robustus, assembly GCF_028021215.1. Classification (NCBI taxonomy): domain Eukaryota; kingdom Metazoa; phylum Chordata; class Mammalia; order Artiodactyla; family Eschrichtiidae; genus Eschrichtius; species Eschrichtius robustus. Next base: position 28,956,455 of record NC_090835.1, on the reverse strand, counting down.
AGACAAAAGACCTGTATGCAGAAAATTGTGACACTGATGAAAGAAATTAAAGAGGATACAAATAGATGGAGAGATATACCATGTTCTTGGATTGGAAGAATCAACATTGTGAAAATGACTCTACTACCCAAAGCAATCTACAGATTCAATGCAATCCCTATCAAACTACCACTGGCATTTTTCACAGAACTAGAACAAAAAATTTCACAATTTGTATGGAAACACAAAAGACCCCGAATAGCCAAAGCAATCTTGAGAACGAAAAATGGAGCTGGAGGAATCAGGCTCCCTGACTTCAGACTATACTACAAAGCTACAGTAATCAAGACAGTATGGTACTGGCACAAAAACAGAAATATAGATCAATGGAACAGGACAGAAAGCCCAGAGATAAACCCACGCACATATGGTCACCTTATATTTGATAAAGGAGGCAAGAATATACAGTGGAGAAAAGACAGCCTCTTCAATAAGTGGTGCTGGGAAAACTGGACAGGTACATGTAAAAGTATGAAATTAGAACACTCCTTAACACCATACACAAAAATAAACTCAAAATGGATTAAAGACCTAAATGTAAGGCCAGACACTATCAAACTCTTAGGGGTTCAAGTTTTGACTAAAACCTTTATACGTGGCCTTGGTCAAGTGACATCACTTCTCTGGGGCTCAGCTGCCTAACTTATGAAACACAGACAGTGACATGTACTTTGTATGGGGAAGACTGTAAAAATGCTTCACGGTTACTGACAACATAGGGGCACTTAAATAAATAGTAACTATATGACCCACAGAAGTTCAGACTCTGGAGTTTTAACTAAGTTAACTACAGTCAGACTCCTTAGATTTCTACCATGAACCTTTATTGGAGTTATATAAAGACAACAGTAAACTAACATTTATGTACCAGTGTGGTCTCAATCATTCCTACCAAGATTCTGAAAGGTAGATATTATTACCCCATTTTTATGAAATCTCAAATACAGGAAGGGATCTTCAAGATCACATGAGAAGTTTCTGACATGTTTTAACATATCTGATCATAAGAATATGCAACTTCCTGTGTTTCCCTCTTTGCTCTGCCTGCCAGAAAACCCAAGAGTGAATTTATGTGCTTAGTATATATTCACAACCCTGTTAGCAACAGTGACTGGTGGATTTCTTTTCTGATTTTCTATGTATATTTTATTAATCTTATTTTAAATTGGTTATAAACCATCACAAATGAGGTACTATTTCTTAGCTAGCTAATAAAGAAGCTAGTAATAACTAGGATTTGTGTCACGTGATTCCAGGCTAGGCACCCTCACATATATTTGACATACAGATATCCACACTCTCCAACTATGCTTTTTTTCACTTGTGTTGAGCTTTGATTCCACAATTTTATGAAACGGTTGTTAGCCTGAAGTGATGAGTCACCTGTGTCTCGACGCAAAATTGAGATAGTCCTCAAAAAATTCTAGACTCAAAAATACTTAAAGTAATCTCATTGGAATTTTATCAGGTATATACACTAATTTATAATTCTTATCTTAATGTAATAACCTATCTATTATTATCAAACACTAACTCTGGTAATACCTTTTGTCTTAAAGTTTAATTTCTCTGATATTAATATAGGCACTCTAGACTTCTTATGCTATTTCCATGGTGTATCTTTTTCCACCAATTTACTTTAAACTTAACTGTATCTTTATATTTAAAGTTTATCTTTTAACAGAAAATAGTTTTTTTAATCCATCCTGATAAACTCTGATTTTTAATTAAAGTATTTAGTCCATTAACATTTAATATAATTAAATATGATTAGCATGATATGGTTGCATTTAGAGCTACAATTTCATTGTTTGGTTTCTGTTAGCCCCCTCTGTTTCTTGTTCTCTGTTCGTTCTTTCCTGCATTCTTTTGGGATTATTTGAAAGATGTTTAGGATTCTACTTTAATTTATCTATTGGATTTTTAGTGATAGTTCTAAGCAGTAAAGTATACATTCTTGACCTTTCACAGTTTACTTAAGAGTTCATTTCATACCACCTCATATAAAATCGAAAACCATGCAACTGTATAAGTCCATTTACTATGCACCCCCCTCATTATTTATGCTATAATTGTCTTATGTATGACATCTACACACAGCACATTATAAGCACCACAAGGCAGTGATATGATTTGGCTTTAAAAAGTTCTGTGTATTTTAAAGACACTGAGATGAAAAAAATACTCTTTTATATTTACAATCTCTGACATTCTTCATTCCTTCCTGAAGATTTAAGATTCCATCTGGTGTTATCTCACTTCAGCCTGAATAACTTCCTTTAGCATTTCTTGTGATGTAGGTCTGCTGGCAATGAATTCTCTTAGTTTACTTTTATCTGAAAATGTCTTTAATTAGCCTTCCTTCTCAAAGGATATTTTCACTATATATAGATTTCTGGGTTAACAGGGGTTTTTTTCCTCTCTTCAAAAATATCATTTTAGTTTTTCTAGACTCTGTAGTTTCTGATGAGAAGGTAGTGCTAATTTAAAGCACTGTTTCCTGGAAGGTAACATGCCATTTTTCTCTGGCTATTATCAAAATTTTCTCCTTATTGTTGGTGTCCAGCGGTTTGAATACGATGTGCACAGGCATAGTTTTCTTCAAATTTATCCTGTTTAAGGTTCACTGACTTTCTTGATTTGTAAATGTATGTGTTTCATCAAATTTAAAAAATGTTGGCCGTTATTTCTTCAAATATTTTTCTGTCCCATTCTCTTTCTTCTCTCCTTCTGAGACTCCAATTACTTGTATGTTAGACATTTTTACTTATGTCACACAGGTCCCTGAGGCTCTTTTCATTTTTTTCTGTTCAGTTTTTTAAATCTTTTTTCTTTCCGTTCTTCAGAAAGAAAATTTCTACTGCTCTATCTTTAGGTTCACTGACACCTTCTTCTGTTACTTCCAATGGATGTAAGCTCAGTGAATTCTTATTTCAAATATTGTATTTTTCAGTTCTGGAATTGCCATTTGGTTCTTTTCTGTAGTTTCTATTTACTATGTTTTTACTCATTATGAGTGTATCTTTCTGTCCTCATTGAGCATGGTTATAATAGCTGCTTTAAAATCTTTGCTAATTCCCCCCTTTGGGTCATCTTGGAATTAGTCTTGCCTTTTCTCTTCAGAAGGGGTCACATTTTCTTGGTTCTTCATATGCTCTGTAATTCGGGGTTGTATCATGGGAATGTATGAATGCGAATATTATGGAGTAAAGACTAAAATCTGTTAGACTTCTTTGAAGAACACTGATTTATTTGTTTTAGCAGGCAATTAATTCAGTTATACACAAATTGAAAACTATCTCTTGGGTGGCAGCTCAAATCTCAATTCAGTTCTTTCATCTTTAGCTGTGCTACTTTATATCTGCTCCACGTGTTCGTGGTTCAGGGGCCAGTCAAAACTTTGGGTAGTATTTATTCGCTGAATTGGGAGCCTCCCCTGTCTTCCTCTCTCCTTTCCAGAATTCTAGCTTCATTTTCCAGTGGCTGTGGTTGCCCTGAACCCTGTTCTTTGGGTCTTCAAACCAAAAAGAACGTGTTTTTTCTACTGGAATTAGTCACCCCAAGTGACATTAATTAACCTCAACATGTCCTCAGTCGAAAAGCTGTAAAATGGGGAACTCACTCTGCACTGGCCCCTGCTTCCAAGTGTTGAATCTCAATTCCCTTTCAGAATCTACCTGCTTATCTTCACTCTCCAAAGCTTTCAGGTAATTTTCCCCCCATACTTTATAGTTGCTATCTGTGAAAATGCCAGGTTCAGTGGAGTTCACTTAGCCATACTAGAAATGGAAACAAGTAAAAACATATAGGAAATATTCCTTTGCATTTAGCAGTTTCTCTCCTCAAAATACTCAACCTCCATTCACTACCTCACCTAGTGATATTGGGTTTTGGTTTTAACTAGAAACATAAGTCACACTCAGAGCTTCCTTGATCATCCTGCCAAATACATGAGGAGACTTGGAATGAAAGTACAGCATAAAGTTAAATGATAAAATATAAAACATCAATCAGATCTGGCTCTTACACTGGCAGCATGTAATCTCAAAGCAATGAGGCTTGTACAGGATTATGACTACCAAAGATTATCTACATGGTACTTTGCCATGTTATTTATTTGACCTTAGTTTTTTGGTCTCAGATATCTCTATATCTTGCCTCATTGAAAACTGCAATAGGTAATATCCTAAGAGAAACAAAATATTGAAAATGATATCCTTAAACACCAATACAGAATTCGTAAGTGCACATTTCCTGCTGATAATAGTTCTTACCATTTTTTGAGAGTTTCTGTACACCAGGTATCCTGTTAATCATTTTATAAAAATTGTCATTTAATCTTTTACAACCATTCTATGAGGTAGTTCCTATAATTAGCCTCATATTATGGAGGAAGACACCACAGATCAGAGAGGTTAAGTGCATTGACTGAGATCACACAGCAAATAGCAGAAATCTGAGTCAGTCTTTTTAAAGAAAAGAAACAGCAAAGTGTGGGACTTTGGAATCAATAAGCACATGCCTTTTACTATGAGGAGAGAAAAGAGAAGTGTTTCTAAGCAAAGAGAAATAAGTGGAGATCCTAAAACTCAAAGTTATAGCCTATAATTCCTCCTTCCGCTAATTATTAATATTAGAAAGCCCCTCTTTCAGATATATATATTTCATATTGACAGCTTTCATGTTAAAAAGAGCCTTGCTTCAGGGCTCAAAAACACTAAACAGAACCATAACACAAGGATCAAACAATGCCATGCAAAGCTCATAATAAAGAAACACGTAACACCAGGGTTCCATTTCAGCTCATTTCATTTACTGTCCTTAAACCTTCTGCATCTTCCAGAAAAACACTCTAGACGGGAAGGTGATTCACCAGAAAGAAATCAGGCACATTAAGAAGTGAAGATGCCTGACTCATCCCTCCATAATCTGCATTTGGTGAGTATTTCTAGAAAATATAGCAATGTGTCACAGTCCTACAAATTTGAGGGACAGTCTTTTGCATAAATCCATGAGTTTCAAGCAACTGTGGAACGAGAATAGAAAACAGGGCCAAGAGTAAGTAAGCAGACAATGTAAAGTGGAAACAGGAGACTGGGTCTTGACTGAAAGCATACAAAATCTTTGTGTTCTGACACATGGGGCTATTCAATATTTATATTTATTACACATGCTAACTTCTTTGTTGAGACCTCGGAATGGGAGATACTATGAGGGGAGTAAAGATGAGAAGGGGTGAGAGAAAAGGAGAGGGGTATACACAGATGAGTTCTAGGGAGGGATTAAATGAACACTGTCCACTGACATCATCAAAACTGGGGAAGTTTTGTCACATTAGCACATTCCCTTCCTTTATTGCTATTTTTTTTAATGTATATTAAACTTATCCAGTGAAACCATCCAAAGACATACAAAGAAGAGTAATTATTTTGCCCTATCCTCAGGGCTTTTTATAAGATTTATTCTTCACTGTCCCAGCGAATGCCACTAGGATTTCCTCTGACCAAGAACAATCCTTTGCTATTTCAGGAGATACGTTTCATATCAGTGTGTCCTCCTGCTACTACTAATGTCATTTCATCTCCACGATCATTCTCAAAACCATGCAAAGCATAACAACTTGTCTTTGCAACTGCTTAACCTTACTTTTTATACATAAAAATTATTAAATATGTGTAACTGTCTGGTGGAAGGGAGAATAATATAATAGCATGTCAATCAGGTAACAGTAAAGCTACATTTCAGGAAAGGGAAGGTAATGCTTTCTCCAGAAAGTGAAGTTATCACTCCTTTATTTAACTGACATAATATTTATACCCCAAGTTTTAAATGACAGCTACAAATAGAAATCAGGAGAGGGTAAATTCTCCAAGAAAATTGAGCCCCAAAATTTTACCATTTTAAGAGTTCTATTTTATATGTACATAGAAATCTTACTAATATTATGAGGATACCCATAGTAGGTCAGTTATACCTAACTTTACGAAAAATTTTTAAATTAAGTAAACTCTACCTCTCTGAATACTGTTACCTCCTCAGAGCGCTCAACAGCAGGGTGCATGGAGTTTTACAGAGGGTCTCGGCAAGCAGGCAGTCCTGGGATACCTACACCATAAACAGAAATTCAGATGATCATTTCCACAGTGATCTAGATGGCTTATAGTACAACTTCATTAGGGACATTCACCGTGAAAACTGAGCTAGCATGACAGCATTGGTACTGTTAAAAGGGTAGAATAAAGGCACATGTGCAACTTCTAAGTATTGTCATTACTCTGCACAAGAGAGATCACGATTCAAGAGTGGCTTAAATGACTCCTACAAGATCACATAAAGTAAGGAGCAGAATGGTGCTTTGACATTCTATCTTCCCATTTCTAGTCCTGGGCCGTTCTGGCTGCATTATTATTTGCCCTTCCTCAGAGCAAGCCAGTCCTGGCACAGGGGTTTTCCATTTTGCCTAAAGATGAGGCCAACCCAGAAGTTGGTAGGAAGAGTACTTTTCTGGTTTTGTGGCAGTCTATACCAAAGCATCTGTCTGAAAGGTATTTTATGGGTCAATCTACTTCCTTTCCTTTGAAACCTTGGTGTCCATGAGAATCTGAGGGAAACTGACAGTGGAAGGAACAAGGGTTTTTGGTCCTACTGACCTGAGTTTGAATTCTAGTAATACATTTACCATCTCTGTGTCTTATACAGCTGCTTAACTTCACTGAGCCTCACTTTTCACTTCTGTCAAATGGGCATAATAATATATGAAGGGTATATCTATTGAGAGAGTAATTTTTTAAAAAATTTATTTATTTTATTTATTTATTTTTCACTGTGTTGGGTCTTCATTGCTACACGCTGGCTTTCTTTAGCTGTGGAGAGCAGGGGCTACTCTTCGTTGCAATGCATGGGCTTCTCATTATGGTGGCTTCTCTTATTATGGAGCACGGGCTCTAGGGCACCCGGGCTTCAGTAGATGTGGCGCATGGGTTCTGTAGTTGTGGCTTGCAGGCTCTAGAGCGCAGGCTCAGTAGCTGTGGTGCACGGGCTTAGTTGTTCCACAGCATGTGGGAACTTCCCAGACCAGGGCTTGAACCCACGTCCCCAGCATTAGCAGGCGGATCCTTAACCACTGCGCCACCAGGGAAGCCCCGAGAGTGTAATTTTTTTAAATGAGGATAAAACATCAGATAGCACAGGGGACAGGGAGAAGTGGGCAGTAATCTGCTGCATATTTTGAAAGAGGATCCGAAAGGATTGGCAATGGACTGAAGGGAGAAAGATAACACCTAATTCCTTGATAATACATAGAATTAAATTAGAAACCATAAATAACAATTTAACTTACTGAGCATCAGAAGCAGTAATCTTCTCAAATGCCAGACCAGACAAAGATAGTGGCAACGTATGTAACAGAGAATAAGTAACCAGAATGTATAAGGAACTCCAAAAATCAAGAACAAAGATGAACAAACATATAGAAAAAAATGGTGGTTCAAAGAAGACATCTCAATGGACAAAGAACGTAAAAAAAAAAAAAGCTCAGACTCACTAGAGGAAAACGCATATTAAAATAATGGAATTCCATTTTTCTTTTACTAGAATAGTAAACATGAAGAAGACAGACAAAATTCAGTGTTGTCCAAGAGGTGGAAAAAAATAGCATAATACTCTAGTTTACTTCTGGCTGAATCATGAATTGGTATCATCCTAGTGAGCAATTTTGTTATATTTATCAAAAGTAATACTACATATATCCTACAGCTTACTGATTCTTATTGCAGGGTATACTGGGTTCAAGCAACATGGACACAAGGAGACATATACTAAAAAGATTATTGCAGTGTTTTTTTGTTTTTGTATAGCAAAACTTGGAAATGACCTAAAAGTTGCATTGGAAAGGGAATAGGCAAATAAAATGTGCTATATTTATAGGATGGAATATTATGCAGCTGTTAAAATCAACTGATTTTATAGGCATCAATACAGATAAATGTCATAAATACTGTTACATTAAAAAAGCAACAAGAAGGAAAGATTTAAACATAAAATATTTAAACAAAACAGTATATATTGGTTGTTGGTATATATATGTGTGTACATAAAAATATAAACAATAGACTAGTTAAATATTACATCCTAAATTTATGGTAGGGAATTTTCAGCAGGAGGTACAGGCAGCTGAGAGAGTGAAGGGTGGAAGGAAAACAGGATATGGTAGTTAAAAGAGAATTTAGTTTCATCAATAATTTCTTTAAAAAGAAACAAACACACAAACCAGAAGTAAATTTGACTAGACATAAACAGATGCTCCTTTTTAGATAGTAGAAATACAGATGCTTATTATATTACTTTTTGTGCTTGTCTGTATCTTTAAATTTTTCTCAAAATAAAGGAAGTAAGAAAAAAGGGAGGGAGGAAAGAAGGGAGGGAGAGAGGGAGGAAGGGAGGGAAGGAGGAAGTAAGTTAGCTCATCATCAGTTCCGGTGTGCACTTAAACTGGTCACAGATGGTTGGTTTCTTTAAGGATGAATCTCAAAACTGTTTTCATAATCAGTGAGAAGGATAGCGATTCCTCCCAGGTTGGCTCAGCTCGGAGGACTGAATTTAAGTTCAGCCGGCAGAGGGAACCATCTGTCATCTGGAAAGACACTCAGCCCTCAGCCAGGAGAACCCCTTCAGCACACACCAGTGCCTCTGGAACCATGGGGAAGAGGGAACATGCATTTACAGACAAAGTAAACTGAGAGCACACCACGGACATCTTTTCAACCTTTCTAAAAGGTTCGTTGTAATTTTACAGAATCAAGGGAACAATATGCTTGATTAGTTCTTCAGCCGACTTAGCAATTTTGCTTTTTCCGTTTCTCTCCTTGAAGCAAGTTTGCCGTTAACCTTATATGTTCTAGGGCTTGAGATTAGATTCTTCCCCCTCCAAAAGAGAATTTTTGCTTTAAAATAAAAGTTAGCTTTAAGATAATTCATTTTTGCCAGTAATACCAAAAGACACTCGTTGAGGCAAGGAGGTCATTCTTTAAGGAGGCTAGAATTGTAAAGAATGTTCCGTCTCTTCCTGGAGGGAGAATCTGTGGAGGAAAAAAGCTTGCAGGAAAGCTCAGTAATCATGAAGTAAAAGCCCCAAAAGACTTCCTCCTGGGCCAATACTGTGTTTAAAAATGCCTTATCTGTACACTTCCTTGAGAAACCTTAAGGCCTTGAAGAAGCAGTTAGTCAAACCCTTAAAGGAAAATCTGGCAATCCCCCTATCTTTACGTAATGCAGCCTGGAGGCAAAGGGCACCAATTCAAGGCCGTGTATGCCTCAATTGCTTCGCCCCATCACAGCCCTGATATTTAAATTTCATCCTTTTATGTGTGTCATCCTACAGATGGGATTTGGGTTGGTTTCTAACAATAAAACAAACAAACAAGGTAGAAAGGGAATGTTATGAATAAGTTACCAATGTAAATGTGCTATGTTGTGCCTTTGAATTTGGGTGATGATAAACATGATTCTGCACATGGAAATTAGACTTTTCAGAACTACTACACAGAATCATTTAATTTGTCTGAGTAAGTACTTATAATAACGTGGCTGCTCTGCACTGCAAAAAACATTGGATTTTCAAATGAACAAATGAAATATGTGATAACTCCTTATAAATGGAACTGCAGCAAAGGACATTCAGTAGCAGATCCTTTTGAGATACTAAAACAAAAGAAGTTGGATTTAACATGAGACCTGAAGGATGAGAAGGAGGTAAAGAAGGGCTAGAGGATGGCCTTCTGGGGAGAGAGAATACAACATTCAAAGGCAGAGTATATAGTGTCTTCATTGTTATTGAAAGTCAGTGCAAATTGTCCATTGAATGGACCATTTTATAATGACTTTTTTTAAATAAATTTATTTATTTATTTATTTATTTTTGGGTGTGTTGGGTCTTCGTTTCTGTGCGAGGGCTTTCTCTAGTTGCGGCAAGCGGGGGCCACTCTTCATCGCGGTGCACGGGCCTCTCACTATCGCGGCCTCTCTTGTTGGGAGCACAGGCTCCAGACGTGCAGGCTCAGTAGTTGTGGCTCACGGGCCTAGTTGCTCCGCGGCATGCGGGATCCTCCCAGACCAGGGCTCGAACCCGTGTCCCCTGCATTGGCAGGCAGACTCTCAACCACTGCGCCACCAGGGAAGCTCTGAATGGACCATTTTAATTGAACAACTATGTATCCAATACCTACTATGCACCAGGCACTGTGCTGAGCCCTGGGGCATAACAGTAAGCAAGACAGATATGAATCCATGCCCTCAATCTTTCCTCCTGATACTTATTCCTGTTTGAAAACTGCACTAAAGTCAACATTCGCTTTGTAAACCAGTAAATTCCACCTTCAGTTTTGATCCCAAAGAGAGTCTACCAGCATGGAAAAACTGTAGTGCTTTCTCTGGTCAGACAAAGAAGGCTACATAAGCTAGTAATTCCCTTTCAGCCTTAGGGATCAGGAAACCTACAACCAAATTTAGTTCTCTCATTCCATGGACCTACCAACTTACACTAGTAAAGATGGTCACATTTCTGTCTTATGGTTGTTTTAGTACTTGCACACTACCTTTGATTTAGTAAACAGCCTCAAATTCTTTGGGAAGTTGGTAAAAGATGGGGAGGAAGGGAAAGTAGAAGAGGAACATAAGGGAGTTTCTTGAGGTCCAAAGTGCCTTTTGCAGTTTTCACAGCACCTTCCACAGATGCTGAATGGAAAGCACTTATAATAACTTTGCATTGATGAATGGATCAATGACGAATACAAAGCTTTCCTGGCTCAGCTTGGGTTCCATTATGGGGGATGGGAGGAAGTGAAACTTATTTCTCTCTAATCTCCAGTTTGAAAGGGAGAGCTCAAAACAGTAGGTGAAAAGTTTAGCATGATTGTCATTGTGAAGCAGCTCAATAACCAAACAGAAGAGCCATGGTGACCACAAGAAGAGAGGGGTAAGAGAATTTTAAGGTATCCTTAGAGACTTATTTCAGGCAATGAGGTCCTTGTAATATAGAACATTACTCTCTCTTACTCTAGTGCTAGTCAAAACAAGAGAAATGTCATAGTTTAAACTGATGTCTAAGTAACAGGGAAAAATGTTAAGGTTCTTTATGACAAAATGGAAATATATTTGCAATTCTATTTCCTGATGTTCTCTCACTTATGTTGGGGAAAAAAAGTGTTAGTCCTTTTGCTTTAAAACTCCCCATTGGGAAAATTAAACTATAATCTATCTGGTTAACTCTAGGAAGAGGACGAATAAATTTAAAAGAAGTTTAGAAGACACCCACTTTATCAATATCAGAGCACTGTGGAGTTCGGTCTTTTTCATAGCTAAATCCATCCCATTCACACAAGAAAACAACAAATGTTGCATTCAAGGAGGTATTAAAACATCTCATCCCTGTTGTTAGTCCAACATATTAATGAGACTTTCTGAATTAATCTCTGATCACGAACTGTCTGTTGACGTGATATAACTGCAGTAAATAGTGTACAGCTTGCTTCAAGTAGCTAAGACCAGTTTCACGATGCTTCAGTTCTTTGACAGGTAGAAAATTAAAGCATTCTATATTCACCTAAGATTAAATCATTTCTGTATTCTCCTAAGACTGAATCATTTCTATATTCCTCAGAAACTCTTAAATTCTAACAAGTACATCACTTCCCCAACTAGTTGATAAACAGAAAAGAAAATATTATTATGGGATGGTACTTGAGGAAATAGTTAAAAGGTAAAACTCAGAAAACAAGATTGTGAAGATGTATGATGAGGAGATTCTCAAAACGGCAAGGTGAGGGAAGGAAGGAGTTGCAGCTGAATAATGCATGTTTTTAAAAGGTAAGCTATTCCTTAAAGCAATTACCAAAACGTGAGAGTTCCTTTCATGGTTCTCAACCTTATACTCTGAAAGGGAACTTCTTATAATGCAAGACTAAGAGAGCCAATTACTTCAGCACCAAGCTACATCCTAAATCTCTGGACTTGGCAGTTCAAAAAAACTCTTGGAAAGTGTTCTTATAAAATCTTCACTAACAGCTCTGACTTTATAAATGTAGATTCTAAAAGGATGAATGAAAACTAACCAATTAGATAGCAAAGTAGAGAAGAGAGAGCACTGAATAAAAGACCTACCAGAGTTTCAGTTATACCTCCACGACTAACTAGCTCTGAGACTTAGATCATATTTATAATAAAAATCATAATCATGAAAAATTAATAATCACACAGCACATAGTGTGCCAAGAGCTTCCCATACATTATCTAATGTAATCTTTATTACAACCTGAGAAACTTTCATGGAGTTGAGTAGCTTGTCCAAGACCACCCAGCTGCTTTGAGGGGTGGGATCAGGATTCGAACACAAGCCTCTCCAACCCCAGAGCCCAGCCTTTAACGATCCATTCTGCAGACAAGTTCAGTAACCGCCTAAGATGATATAAAAGGCTTCTATCAGCAATGAGGTACTAAAATTTATGAGGCAAGATAGGATAATGGAAAAAGCTCAGGTTTTGAAGTGACTTGTGGCCCAGGAGAGCAGCTTCTTCTCTAAGCCTTGGATTCTCAGATAACACTACTTACTTTACAGGCTGTCCTAAGGATTAGAGACAATACTAGAGCTACTAGCCCACAGTAATAATAATGATAGCTAACATTAACACAATGCTTACTATGTGTCAGGGGCTAAGCCTTTTTCACACAGTAAATCATGCAGTCACAATGACTTAAAGAATACTATTATTTTTATTCCTGTTTTACAGACGCGGAAACAGAGGCAAAGACAGTTACCAGACCTAAATCACAGTTACTAAACTGAAGATCTGGGATTCCAATCCAGACAGAATGACTCACTCAACGAATCATACATATTGCATATTGGACACATACTGATACAAGAAAGACCTCTGCTGTTTCCCAAAATCTGTGTTAATCTCACCCAGAGTTCAAGATAAATTCAGGAGAAGAGAACAATCCATATGGACATCCAGATGGTCTGCCTATTTCTGGCAGTCAGCCAATTATACTTAAAAAAGAAAGCAAAACAAAACAAAAAAAAACCCCTTGACTTCAATAGGAATTAGCTAGAGAGTGACACATCACATATATCATAGATATGTATACACATATATGGCTAAGCTTTTCTTTGTTCTGTTTCCTGGCTGATTGCTTCCTTCATGTTGATATCCTGTTGCTTTCGTTTTACTTATAAAACCACCAAAGCTCCATAAAAGTTACTTTTCTGCTTTCAACCTGGGAGAAATTCAGTCTCTTACTCTCCTAAAACATTATTTTAATAACATATTTTATTTAACCTAGTATATAAAAATATTATTTCAACATGTAATAAAAATTAACAAGATACTTTACATGTTTTATATGAAGTACAATATTCAAAAATCTTAATATGTTTTACATTTACAGTTCATCTCAAGTCAGACAAGCTATGTTTCAATGCTCAGTAGCCACATGTTGCTAGTGGCTACCATAGTGGACAACACAGGCCTAGAGTGACTGGCTTCCTGGTTGGTATTTCTAGGTCTCTTTTCTTGGGCTGGTCAAAGTCCCCAGAAAAGTGTCTTTCAATCTCGTGCCTAGCTGCCATTGTTCTGGGATTTAAGTGTGGGAAAGAGTGGAAGCCCCGTTATGCAGACTTTCACTTAATCCCCCTGTTTTCATCACCATAGCTCTGTCCTCAGCTATGCCCAGTGACCCCAGTCACAGATCCTGTGCTTCACCCCCCTCCAGCCTTCCTTCTGGGGAGTGGAGGAACGGTGAGAGGGACAGCTCCCAGGCTATGAAGGTTAGGCAACGACTCTGGGGATCTAATATTATTTACTGTTTTTTCAACATTCTTTTCGTATTCCTTCACTCTCACTTTTGTAAATTTATAATGCCACTAATTCCTTAGATTTCACATTTTTTTCCTTCTAAATCAGTCTCTGGCCTTTTAAGGCAGCTTCTACAATTACACTGTTATCTTCCCAATTCTTTTTGTTCACGTGTACCCCTTTTTAATTAAACTTCTTATTTTGAGATAATGTTGTTAGAAAAAAATACAGAGAGATTCCATGTACCCTTTACCCAATTTCTCCCAACGGTAACATCTTGCAAGTCTACAGTACAATAGCACAAGCAGAATACTAACTTTGATACACTCAAGATACAGAATGTTTTCATCACCATAGAGATCCGCCTACTGCCCTTCTATAGCCACACCCATCGCCCTCCCACCTCACACTGACTTAACCCTTGACAACCACAAATCTGTTCTTCATTTATATAATTATGTCACTTTAAGAATGCTATATAGGGCTTTCCTGGTGGTGCAGTGGTTAAGAATCTGCCTGCCAATGCAGCGGACATGGGTTTGAGGACTGGTCCGGGAAGATCCCACATGCCGCGGAGCAATGAAGCCCCTGTGCCACAACTACTGAGCCTGCGCTCTGGAGCCCATGAGCCACAACTACTGAGCCCACGTGCCACAACTACTGAAACCCATGCACCCTAGAGCCCGTGCTCTGCAACAAGAGAAGCCACCACAATGAGAAGCCCGGGCACCGCAACGAAGAGTAGCCCCCGCTCACCACAACTAGAGAAACTCCACGTGCAGCAGTGAAGATCCAACACAGCCAAAAATAAATTTTAAAAAAAAGGAAGAAAAAAAAGAATGCTATATAAATGGAATCATACAGTATGTAATCTTTGGGAATTGCCTTTTTTCTCCCATAGCCTAAATCTCTGAAGGTTCAGTCAGGTAGTTAGTTCCACGTTATCAATAGCTCATTGCTGAGTAGTGCTCTGTGGTTTGGATATACTACTGTTTCTTTAACCATTCACCCAGTACAGGTCGTCTGTGTTGCTTCCAGTTCTTGGCTACTACAAATAAATCTACTATGAACATTCATGCACAGGTTTTATGAGAACATAAATTTTCATTCCCTCAGGATAAATGCCCAGGAGTACAGTAAGTGAATGTTTAGTTTTATAAGAAACTGCCAAACTATTTTGCAGAGTACTGGTACCATTTCACATTCCCACCAGCAATATATGAGTAATCCAGTTTCTCTGCATCCTCATTAGCATTTGGTGTTATCACTATTTTTTTTTTAAGCCAGTCCAATAGGTATATGGTGACATATCTCTGTGGTTTTAATTTACATTTCCCTGACGGCTAATAATATTGAACATATTTTGATGCACTTACTTGCCATCTATAAAACCTCTTTGGTGAAATACCTCTTCATGACTTTTGTCCATTTTCTAATTGGATTGCTTGGGGGTTTTTTTACCATTGTTTGAGAGGTCTATATATATTCTAGATACTAGTCCATTGTCAGATATATGGTTTGTAAATACTTTCTCCCAGTCTGTATCCGTCTTTTCATCCTCTTATCAGGGTCTTTTAAAGAGCAAAAGTTTTAATTCTGATGATGTCTAATATGTGATTTTTTTTCCTTTTATGAATTGTGTTTCAATGTCAAGTCTAAGAACTTTTTGCCTAGCCCTGGATCCCAAAGATTTTCTCTTATGTTTTCTTCTAAAAGTTTTATAGTTTCATGTTTTACATTTAAGTCCATTATACATTTTGAGGTAACTTTTACATAAGGTATAAGACTTAATTTTAGGTTCATTTTTTGCTGATTGCTCCAGGATCATTTTTGAAAAGTCTCTCTTTTTTTTTTTTCCCATTGAGGGATTTGTACATTTGTCAAAAATCAGTTGGGAATATTCACTGAGTCTATTTTTTGGCTTCTCTATTCTGATCCATTGACATACATGTCTATCACTTCATGAACAGCCACATAGTTACTGTAAAATAAGCCTTAAAATCAGGTAGACTGATTCCTCCCACTTTATTCTTCTTTTCAATATTATTTTAGCTATTCTAGTTCCTTTGTCTTCATATAAATTTTAGAATAATCTTGTCCATATAAAAAGTCATACTGGGATTTTGGTAAGAGCTGCATTAAATATGTATATCAATTTGGGAAGAATTGGTATCTTTACTATGCTGAGACTTCCAAATCATGAACATGGTATGTCTCTCCATTTGTTTAGATTTTCTTTGATTTCAGTCATCAGCATTATGTCACAGTGAGCATACAAGTTCTGTGAATGATTTATTGTATTTATACCTAAGTATTTCATAATTTTGAGCTACTGTAAATTGCATTTTTAAATACAGTGTCTACATGTTCATTGCTAGTATGCAGAAATACAATTGATTTTTAAAAATTGTCTGTATCCTACAACCTTGTGGAACTCACTTACTTTTAGGGGGTTTCTTTTCTTTTCTTTTTTTTTTTTTTTTAGATCACTTAAGGATATTCTAAGTAGAAAATCATGTCATTAGCAATAGTGACAGTTTTGTTTCTTCCTTTCTATCTGTATGCCTTTTATTTCTTTTTATTGCCTTATTGCATTGACTAGAGCTTCCTGCACTATGTTGAATAGGAGTAGCAAGAATAGACATCCTTACCTTACTTCCCACACTTAGGGGGGAAGCATTGTTTTTCATCATTTGGTATAAATGTCAGATGAGGGTAATAAAAAAGAGGCTCTTCATCAAGTTGACGAAGTTCCCCTTATTCTTAGTTTTCTGACAGTTTTTATCATATATCAGTGTTGAATTTTGTCAAATACTTTTTCTGCATCAATTGATAAAATCATGTGATTTTTTTTTCCTCTTTAGTCTGTTATTATGGTGCATTACATTGATTGACTTTTTAATTTTGATCCAGTCTTGAATTCCTGGAATAGACCCCATTTGGTTACAGTGTATAATTCTTTTTTTTTCCCCTGAATTCTACTTGCTAATATTTTGTTAAGGATTTTTGTGTCTATATTGATGAAGTTATTGGTATACCATAGTTTTCTTTTTTGTATTGTTTGTGTCTGGCTTTGGTATCTGGGTAATACTAGTTTCATAAAAATGAATTGGGCAGTGGAAGTGTTCTCTTCTATTTCCTGGAAGAGTCTGTATAAAACTGGTGCTTATTCCTCATTAAATATTGGGTAGAATTCTCCAGTAAAATCATCTGGGCCTGGAAATTTCCTTCTGGGGAATTTTAAAGTTATGAGTTCAATTTCCTCAATAGTTATAATAGGGCTATTCAAATTATCTCTTTCAAATTTGGTGAATTGTGGCAGTTTGTTTTTCAAGGAAAGTGGATCTTTTTTTCTAAGTTGTCAAATTTATGTGTATAAAGTTTTTCATAGCATTCATTTATTATCCTTTTGATATCTGCAGGATCTATAGTACTATCCCCTGTTTCATTCTTGATATTGTTAATTTGTGTCTTTAGTCTTTTTTTCTTTATCAGTCTTCCTAGATGTTTGTCAATCTTTTTAACTTTTTCAAAGAACCAGCTACTTCTGCCTTCTTTTAATGAATGCTTGTATGATACATCTCTTTCCATCATTTTACCTTCAGTCTGCCTCTACTATTATATTCGAAGTGAGTTTCTTATAGACAGTGTCTAGTTAGGTCATGTTTTTTAAACAATTCTTTCACTCTTTACATGGTATATTTAAACCATTTAGCTTTAATGTAATTATCGGTATCTTAGGACTGAAACTACCACTTTATTTTTGTTTGTTTTCTGTTTATTCTCCCTGGTTTGTACTTTTGTTTTCTTTTTTCTGCCTTCTGGTAGGCTCTTTGAATATTTTTTGGAATTCTACTTCGATTTATCTGAAGTTTTTTGTGTTCATCTCCTTGTAAAACTTATTTAGCGGCTGCTCTAGGTACTGCATTATATATTCATAACTTATCACAACCTATTGGTATTGTCTTACAGTTTGAGCAAAGTATAGAAACCTTACCTCCCTTTATGTCCTTTTACCAATGTCCATTTATAATACAGTTATCTTAAATATTTCCAACACTTCCAACCATATCAAAGAGTGTTGTAATTTTTGCTTTAGTCTTCAAACATAATTTAGAAATCTCAAGAGGAAAAAGTAAGCCTACTATATTTACCAATATTTTTGCTTGCTGTGTTTTTTCCTGGTGTTCCAGGGCTTCTTTTTTTTTAATTTATTTTTTATCGTTTCCTTTCTGTTAGCCATTCTTTTAGAGTAGGTCTGCTGGTGACAAAATCTGTTAGTTTTCCTTCATCTGAGAATATCTTGACTTCCCCTTCATTCCTGAAGGGTGTTCTCACTGGTTATAGGATTCCGGGTTGATTCTGGGTTGACTGCTATTTTCATTCAGTACTTGAAAGCCTTAAGTTCCTGAATCTCAGCAGAAACTCAAAAATAAAACATGTAGGGAGAGCTAAAAATGTATATATACAATAAGCTGGATCCTATTGAGTTGAAATGTCACTGGCTACAAGGAACTCTGATACTGGCAGGACGAAAAGACATGTAAAAAATCATTATAATTATATGCGATTAAGTGCAAAAATGCAGGTATGTACTGGTCATGGTGCTGACACAGAAACAGTGAGCAGCAATGCTTGGGAGAATCAGCAGAAGCTTCTCAGAGGAGACGTGTGAGCTAGATTCTGAAGGTTGGGTAGTAAAAGGAGTTTCCAAGAGGGAGAAACACATGCAAAAGCCCTGAGAGAAGTAAAGATGGCACATTTGGGAAATGACACAAACTAATGCCTGGATGAAGTACAAGACATGTGAAGGAGCAAAGGGAGATGAAGTGGAAAGACAGGTAAGGGAGGGACACTGGGGGTCCTCATCCCCTACTAAGGAGTTTAGACTTAATTCTATGTACCACGGGGAGCTGAAAGATGAAACTGGTGAACATAATATTCAAAGCAGAGGCTTCTACTATTCTACCCTTTTAAAAAGTAGCTTTTTAATGTATTATTAACATTATCTTTATTTTAATAATTATCAAAATTTAGTTTACATGCAAGTAGGAAGTGTTAATGGCCAGTAAAAATAGAAGACTCAGCCAAGCCCCTGCCTACTACCCTCCACTGTAAACATGCTCCATCCTGCCTGGGGGATGATTTCAGTGTCTCTGTGATCAATGAATGAAGCAGCATGGAATGAGATCATGGCTAGATGGCAGCACATTAAGTCAGTGTTTCAGCTTTCCTGTAGCTTTGAATTCCCCAATTTTGGTCAGTTTTTGTCAAAACCTTACCATCACTTAACGTATATTTTGCATCACTTACTAAATGAAAAATTTCTAATACCAGTAGATCAGAAAAAAATATCATATTTATGCACAGAGTGGTCACATTCTGAGCTCCAGAAATACCCAGGGGACCTTCAGAGACAGGCACTGTTCTACTGCCCCAACCTCATTTATTATGCTGACCCTTTGCCCAGCCACATACCCCTCCCCACCTGCTATGAGCATCTAGAGTCTTTTCTAGAATTGAGATGGAATTCTTTTCTGGTTTCACATAGGTAGGTATCATACTTTTGCTGAAAAATAATTTCAGAAAGGGTAGAAACAAATAAAAAGCAGAATAAAACATCTCTACCCGGTAACCTAAGTGCTAATCTAATCACAGCCTTATTCCCTTTTCAGTCCAATTATTAAAAAGAAATGTCATATTTACCACTACTGAATTATACACCTAAAAATGGTTAAAATGGCAAATTTTATATTATTCAGAATAAAATACTGAATAGTTTTTCAGAATAAAATTTTTTTTCAAAGTTAAAAAGAAAGAAATAAAGAAGAGAAAAGAATTGAGTGCCACATTCATGCTTCCTTTCAAAGTCAGACATTGTCCTTGCCTTGGAGATAAGGAAGGTGAGACCCACTTGGGTACTTGATCTAATTTAGACCTGGTGGTACAGGCTCTACACCTGAGTTATTAGGAGCTCTCCAGCTCAGTCTTCCTTGAGGAAAGAAATCCTCAGAGCCCGATGGCCTTGAAAGAAATGTCAAACTTTTTTAAAACAGAAAAAGAACATATAAACGTTTCCCACTGAAAATGAAGACGTGAACTAGAATATTAAAAGACAGGGAGTAAGGAGCCAAAAATCATGGCGTTTAGGCCAATGTACTTCAAAATGGGAAGAAAACTGTTTGCATTCCCTTGCCATTAAAGACAATTTTCTTTTAATTCCCATTTCTTTTATGGTGTATCTGTTGTTTTCTGTTTTGTCTCTATGGCTGCTATTCTACAATAAGTTAACTTTATGAGTATAAACTAGAATCTGCATATGTTCCAGCTCCATACTTTTTGATGAACTTGACAATTTAAATGGATTAAACCATTTAATGGTTTAATCAGAGGCGAAAAATTATTCCCACAAAGTTCCTAACTTGTGAGAAAGTATCCTTTCTGGAAATACTTTCCAATCTGGATAAGTACTGAGATTCCTTCCTACCTGTAGGCTTGTTAGTTAAATTTCAAAGGTTGTTATGTCAAGGGAGAACAACACAAACCAACCTGGGAATCTGCTTTTCTGAACTATGTAGATTGGCCATACTGATTTAGAATTGACTTATATGCTTCCCTCCAAGCTCTACACAGATCTTTATTTCCGCCATATCACTCTTTTTTTTTTTTAATTTTATTTATTTATTTATTTATTTATTTATTATTATTAATTTTTTGGCTGTGTTGGGTCTTCGTTTCTGCTCAAGGGCTTCCCCTAGACGCGGCAAGTGGGGGCCACTCTTCATTGCGGTGCGCGGGCCTCTCACTATCGTGGCCTCTCTTGTTGCGGAGCACAGGCTCCAGATGCGCAGGCTCAGTAGTTGTGGCTCACGGGCCCAGTTGCTCCGCGGCATGTGGGATCCTCCCAGACCAGGGCTCGAACCCGTGTCCCCTGCATTGGCAGGCAGACTCTCAACCACTGCGCCACCAGGGAAGCCCCTGCCATATCATTCTTGACATCTTTTTCTACACTGCCTTGAAGACTTTCTCATACAGTTATGCAACAAACTATATCTCAATTATGCAAAAATAATCAGGGAGACTGGCGTTTTTTTGTAGAAAACATATGGCCTATCAGAAGTGACAGCCTGAATTTCTGCCCATATTATGACATGACTTTACTGAGGGCATCATCTCATACATGCAATATACAATATTGTGTCTAACAGATTTGTGTAAAATGCCTAAAACTACGAAAACACAATTCCATAAGTTAGGATTGTCTTATCATGCAGCACTATCCTTGACAATAAAAGAACAAATGAAAAGTCCACTACCTTCATTGCAACAGTGTGTTACTGATTTTGACTTTAGATGTTACTGATCTTTACTTTACCCTCCTATGTCTTGGGTCACTATTTTATCTAGAGAACCTGAAACCCATTTATTCATCCATGCCTACCATATGGATGGAACCTTAGACTTTCTTAATGACCCAATAGATTTTTGGATGCTTAACTCTCCTTTTTTTTAAGTTGTCTTGTTTAGAATAAATGAAAGTTAAGATTGTGGCAGTAAAGGACAAGCTGTCAATCTATTAAATAAATTCCTGTTGAAAAGTAAGTGCATGCATTGTGTATTAACATAATGTATTAGAACAATTAGAACACATCCTTGTTGTCTTTTAATTAGATTATTCCTTGTTCTGGTAATTACACCAGACAAGGGAGAATAATAGTTTTAGGATTCTAAGATGTAGACTACGAGGAAAGAGAATGATCAATAATGCTAATTTACTGGAACACTTAAATTCCCAGAAAGAGATCTTTTATCATGAGCAATCCTTTGTATAATCAGCATTATTTCTCAATGTCTATCCTCATCTTTCCCACAGTTGAAAAGTAAAGAGGCTGGATAAATAACAGACATTTATTCCACTACTGGAAATCTGGTCAGGTTGGGCCACCTCTGGCCACTAGTGGCTCAGACATTGCTTCACTATCTCACAAAATGCCAACAAATAACCACAGATGAAAGATTTAAGATTCCATGCAGAGCAGCACAGCCAGGAGTCTGAATATCTAACAGGGAGAAGACAAGATTTTTAAGTTCTGATCCAGGTGAAGAATCATAAACTTTCTCAATTTAAAAACAAATTCAAATAGATGAAAATTTCTTATAAATGAGAAGACTACTGAATATTAAAAAAAAACAAAACTGGTGATATTTCTATACATGAAGAAAATATCTGCAGAAATTAATGGGGACACCATATGACAGGGTAGACAGCTGGCTTTCAGGCGTGGGTGGAGGCCTTTAGATGTTAGTTGAATTTTTCCCTCTCTTTTTGTGTTTTAGAGATTGTAAGGAATTGAAAGACTCCAAGGCCTCTTCCATGCCCTATGCAACCATCACCAAGCTGCTAGGAAATCCTACAGAGCAGCTCCCAGGACTTCCAGGATCCAGAATCTTTAAAAATGTCATGAGTTGGCATATCCTGTCCTCAAGATAACAGTTGAGTGGAATGATGCTGAAATACAGTGTTGACACCAGTGAATCTGGAGTTCTCTGTAATAATGGGTAACACAAATGTCTGACCAGTAGCCCGGATTACAGGAATCTCAACCCCACTGTTGACCGAGTCTGCCTTAGTCATTGCAAAGTTGTAATGAGACCATGTCTAGACAGTATTGATCTCCCACCAGAAAAAAAATAATTCAGAGTGTGACTTCTTTTCAAGCTTAGTCCAAATGACACCCAAATCAGGATCATTCATTCACACATTGCCAACACATTCCCTAACCAAGATATTTTATCAAATAGGCAGCCAAGAACACATATAGGCTTCTTTTCAAAGTATATATGAAATTTCTGATATTCAAATAGCAAGTAAGAAAGTTACTTAAGCCTTTGGATTAATCTCCAAAATTTACAAGCAGCTCATGCAGCTCAATATCAAAAAAACAAACAACCCAATCCAAAAATGGGCAGAAGACCTAAATAGACATTTCTCCAAAGAAGATCTACAGATTGCCAACAAACACGTGAAAGGATGCTCAACATCACTAATTATTAGAGAAATGCAAATCAAAACTACAATGAGGTATCACCTCACAGCAGTCAGAATGGCCATCATCAAAAAATCTACAAACAATAAATGCTGGAGAGGGTGTGGAGAAAAGGGAACCCTCTTGCACTGTTGGTGGGAATGTAAATTGATACAGCCACTATGGAGAACAGTATGGAGGTTCCTTAAAAAACTAAAAATAGAACTACCATATGACCCAGCAACCCCACTACTGGGCATATACCCTGAGAAAACCATAATTCAAAAAGAGTCACGTACCACAATGTTCATTGCAGCACTATTTACAATAGCCAGGACATGGAAGTAACCTACATGTCCATCGACAGAAGAATGGATAAAGAAGATGTGGCACATATACACAATGGAATATTACTCAGCCATAAAAAGAAACGAAATTGAGTTATTTGTAGTGAGGTGGATAGAACTAGAGTGTGTCATACAGAGTGAAGTAAGTCAGAAAGAGAAAAACAAATACCGTATGCTAACACATATATATGGAATCTAAAAAAAGATGGTTCTGATGAACCTAGGGGCAGGACAGAAATAAAAGGCACAAACGTAGAGAATGGACTTGAGGACACAGGGAGGGGGAAGGGTAAGCTGGGCCGAAGTGAGAGTAACATTGAGATATATACACTACCAAATGTAAAACAGATAGCTAGTGGGAAGCAGCCGCATAGCACAGGGAGATCAGCTCGGTGGTTTGTGACCACGTAGAGGGGTGGGATAGGGAGGGTGAGAGGGAGACACAAGAGGGAGGAGATATGAAGATATATGTTTATGTACAGCTGATTCACTTTGTTATAAAGCAGAAACTAACACACCACTGTAAAGCATGTTATAAAGCAGAAACTAACACACCATTGTAAAGCAATTATACTCCAATAAAGATGTTAAGAAAAAAACAAGTTACTTAAGCCTTTTAAAAAATGAAAGTTCACATAAACTGAAATAAAAACTCAAATTAATATAGGCAAAATATCTAAAGGAGAAATCATTAGCTTAAGCCATTTGAAAGATTTGCCACAGAGTCTGGTAGTTTTGGAGCAGAGAAGAATCCCTATAACCCTGCTTGCTATGCATTCTAGCTGGGAAGACATAGTTTTCCATAGAAACACCTCTTTAAATTGTCAGGGATGTTACTAAAAATTTAGGATTCCCCACTACTCTGATCTCCAGACTGGTCAGATCTATGAAGCAAAATATTACCCTAAAGCAGTGGTCCCCAACCTTTTTAGCACCAGGGACCGGTTTCATGGAAGACAGTTTTTCCACGGACCAGGGCCGGAGGCGGGGGGTGGATGGTTTCAGGATGATTCAAGCGCATTACATTTATTGTGCACTCTATTTCTATTATTATTATTACGTTGCAATATATAAAGAAATAATTATACAACTCACCCTAATGCAGAATCAGTGGGAGCCCTGAGCTTGTTCTCCTTCAACTAGATGGTCCCATCTGGGGTGATGGGAGACAGTGACACCGACGTGTGTTGCTTATGTCCAGTCTACTCCGTAATCTAATTTTGGTTGCTGTCACTGCAGAAAACCCTGCTTCAGAAAGATAGGATGTTGGAAATGGAAGCAGGCTTTTCAGTGCTTTTGTGGCAATCTCAGGATATTCCGCCTTGACTTTAATCCAGAATGTATGGAGATTTGAAGTTGTCTCAAACATACTTTTAAGGCCACCGTCATTTGCGGTCTCAAGCAGCTGATCCTCTTCTAGCACGGACAAAGTCGATGCACCTGGCTTATTCACAGATGGGTCGCGGATCCATGCCTTCCCAGTTCGGGGGTCTTTTGTGGTTGGGAAGTAATGCTCAAACTCTTTTGAAAGCTCAGATAGCTGATCAAGCACCAGCTGGGAGAAAGAAGGCCCTAGCTCAGTCTCTTTCAATATCTCTATTAATGTTTGAAACATGTCAAAAATCCCAGTGTTCACTCATTACCCCCATAATTCCAGTTTGGCCTTGAATGCAGCCACTTTATCTGCCCACTTGAACACAGTTGTCATTCTCCCCTGAAGTGACAGATTGAGTTCTCTGAGCAGGTTGAATATGTCACACAAGTAAGCAAGTTTTCTGACCCATTCTGTGTCACTGAAATGTGCTGCCAGTGGTGACTGTTTTTCTAAAAGAAATCTCTGGAGTGGCTCTCATAACTCAAAAACTCTGGCCAGTGATCTACCTTGAGAAAGCCATCTCACTTCTGTGTATAAGAGAAGACGTGTGTGCTCTGCATCCATCTCCTCACAGAGCTGCACGAACAGACGTGAGTTAAGGGCACGTACTTTAATGTGGTTGATAATTTTAACCACATCCTGCAAAACGTTGTTAAGTTCAGGTGACAGTTTTCAGCTAGCCTCACGTAGACTCACATTCAGAAGCGACATCTCTGACCCGAGTAGTGAACAGAAAGCCATCCAATCATGGCAGCCACTCCGTCCGTGCATATACCGACACAAAGTGACCAATTCAGTTTTCCTGATATGTAATCATTCAAAGACTTCAACAGTTCTGCAGCTGTGATGTTGACTGGCAACAAAAGTGCACATAACATATCCTCATGCACATCCTCCTGAAAAATATATCGCACAAAAACAAGCATTGTTGCCTTGTTGTCAACACTGGTAGACTTGTCAACCTGGATTGCATACCACGGTGACTCATTAATCCTCTCTAACAATTGTGCTTCATTATCCTCTGCTATTTCATCAATTCATCTAGTTATGGTGCTAGCCAAAAGAGGAACACGTGCCACCTTTTGAACTGCAGCCTCTCCTTAAAGTTCACGACTAATGTCCTTAGCAGCAGGCAGGATCAACTCTTCGCCAATAGTAAAGGGCTTCTTAGCTTTAGCAATGCAGTTAGCCACTAAGAATGACACTCTCATTGCAGACACATTTGATGAAGCGGTGGCCTTCAATAATTCTCTTCTTCGTGTTCATGTTTTTCTTTTGAAAAACTCCAAAGGCTTGTCTCTTAATGCAGGGTGCTTGGTCTCCATATGGCAAAGCAGTTTTGAAGGTTTCATGGCTTCGTTGGATAGCCGGTCGCCACATATTATACAAAGCGGGTTTGGAGAATGTGAATCACCTGTTGCAAATGAACTTATAATTTAAGTAGGACTCTTGGTATATTCTTTTAAATGCAGCTTTCTTTTTGTTGGCAGTCTTAGAGTCTTCTGCTGTCTCGTCATTGGGGCTTTCCCCCTTTTCAAAGAAGCTCTCCAGCGACGTTTGTTTTTTACTCATTTTGGCTAGGGTTAGCTTGTGGGCTTACCGAAACTGTGACTGAGACAAGTGCACAGTGTGGCAAAGAGGTGCAGATGGGAAGTGGTAAATAAAATAATGGGAGGGACACATGGGCTAAAATAAGTGTCAGATTCTGACTTAAAGCCTGCCACCAGATGTAGCTGTACAATTGAAGTACATCAACTCACTTGCCACTCTAAAGCCTGCCACCAGATGCAGCTTGTCACTTGCCACTCACTGATAGGGTTTTTTTAAATTAATTAATTTATTAATTATTATTATTATTAATTTTTGGCTGTGTTGGGTCTTCGTTTCTGTGCGAGGGCTGTCTCTAGTTGTGGCAAGCGGGGGCCACTCTTCATTGCGGTGCGCGGGCCTCTCACTATCGCGGCCTCTTTTGTTGCGGAGCACAGGCTCCAGATGCGCAGGCTCAGTAGTTGTGGCTCACGGGCCCAGCTGTTCCGCGGCATGTGGGATCTTCCCAGACCAGGGCTCGAACCCGTGTCCCCTGCACTGGCAGGCAGACTCTCAACCACTGCGCCACCAGGGAAGCCCACTGATAGGGTTTTGATGTGAGTCTGCAAGCAACTGATTTATTGTGGTCTCTGCAGTCAAACCTCTCTGCTAATGATAATCTGTATTTGCAGCCGCTCTCCAGCACTAGCATCACTGCCTCAGCTCCACCTCAGATCATCAGGCCTTAGATTCTCATAAGGAGCGCGCAACCTAGATCCCTCACATGCGCAGTTCACAGTAGGGTTCGCACTCCTAAGAGAATCTAATGCCGAAGTTGATCTGACGGGAGGCGGGGCTCAGGCGGTAATGCAAGGGATGGTGAGCGGCTGTAAACACAGAGGAAGCTTTGCTCGCTCACCCGCAGCTCACCTCCTGCTGTGTGGCCCAATTCCTAACAGGCCACAGACGGGTACCATGGCCCAGGGTTTGGGGATCCCTGCCCTAGAGGCACCAAAGATTTGCATTTGAGTGCCCTGTGCTCAGGCATTCCAAAGCCAGGCTGAGCATCAGATCTGCCCCCAGAAAGTCCGGAAGGAAGGGAATATGGTTTAAAATACCTGTAGGAATGGAATTAAAAATCTCCCCAGGCAATACAGTGGTAAGCTAAGATTGGAAGCTTTAAGCTGAAAGACGGAAGCAGAAAGAATCCCCTCCGACTTGGGGCCTGAAATGAAGCTATGACTCTGAGGTATTCAAGTGGTTCCAGAGGATGGCAAGTCTTACAAGGTAGATTTTTTGTCTCACTGAAGGAAAATGAAACAACCTCCTCATTATGTTGGAGGTATTAAGGTATAAATCTATCCGATAGAAGAATGTTAAAGAAGAACACAATCCAGAGAGAGCCTCCCACCACTATAAATAGTTCCTCACAAATGCCACCTAGAGTCAAAATTATCATTTCTATGTTCCGAACCTAAATAGCCTTGCAAGTCTTGGAAATACTTTGCCCTCTAAAGCAACCAGAAGAAAGTTCCTTCATTCTATAACTTCTTGTCATGCTGGATTTTGAACCTTTTGAGCATTCACTCCCCAAACTCATATTCACAAGGCTAATATAGTGACACCTGGAAAACTAGAAACCTTATCTATCGATAGCACAGGCTACTTCTCCAAATGGACTTTGTATAATTTCTTGCAAGCTTAGTAAAAATCCTACATTTGTCTGAAATGAAATGAAGGGAAGTCAATCATGAACTTCCTTTTCTCTGTGTTAATTAAAGACACAAGCACACCATGATAAGCAAAAAAGAATGACACAACATGCTCTGCTCACCCAAGGAAGGTTACAGTACAAGGGTTCTGGGTTAGAAAACATCACTGTGGCATACTTCCAGGACATAAGGTTAATTTATAGGCTACCTCAATCCTAACACGCTGGAGTTAAGGCAAGTATGTATGTATATCTTTCTAGTTATCAAGAGGGAGAGGAAGTGGTAAAAAAAAATAAAGCTTGGATATATATTTAAAAGGTGTCCAGCTTATTTCAAAATAGGGCAAGAGCAGTTGTGATTTAATTTTTTTTTTTTTTTGAGTTTTTGGCTGCACCCCGCTGGTATGAGGGATCTTAGTTCCCTGACCAGGGATCGAGCCCGCACCTTCTGCATTGGAAGGCAGAGTCTTAACCACTGTACTAATGGGAAGTCCCAAGAGCAGTTGTGATTTAAGATAACTTTACTGGAGAAACTTAACGCTCTATAAGGAAATATGGATCCTTAGATACGCTACTTAGATATAACACAAAGATATGCTATAGCATATGGTAGAATCTTATTCAACCATTCTGATTTGGCCAAATGTTAAATTAGCCAAATATAATAGGAGAAATTTCTCTCTATTGAGTAGGTGATTGATTCAAAATATTCATGCACTTAGTAGAAGCATAAGTAATAATTTCCAGCAACAAGAAATAAATCATATATATCCTGAAAATAGAATGAAGGTATTTTGTGCAATCTCGGGAAACAGGTTTTTTGTTTTTGTTTTTTTTTTAGGTATTTCACAAAATCATTGACTCCAGGGCAGGAAAAACACTACATACATAAACCAGAGCATTTCTATTCCTATTCCAGAGTTATAAGAGCACAAAGATGAGTCCTATTTCTTAAGACTTCCCCAGAACATGATTCAACACATTGTCTATTTTAAAAAACATTTTCTGCCATTTAATGCCATATGATATTTTTTCCCCAATGACTAAGCAAATATGCCTCACTGTTATATAAATCAATTCTTCCTTTCTTAATGCTGCAAGTAAAGACAGAGAGCTAGTACTTGCCATCCTCCCATATAAAAATCACACTTCAGCTTTTTCTTTTCAAATGTGATTAATCATATCTGTGACTGTCTCCCAAACATAGTTAAAATTTTCCTGAATCCTTCAAAATCTACATTTTCTGGATGAATATGAAGAAAAGAAAGTTTTGTCATTTCTCTTTATTTCTGAATTCAGCTTGGTCTTCATTAGTGCTGCATAGCTGCCTTATTATTCAATGTCCTCTGTGACCCCCTGATCATTTTTCCCTGAGGGTGCATATTTGCTCACTAACTATATTACAATTTTGTGATCTGCTGGATTTTCTCTGGTATTCTACTCTACAGTTGCCCTAAATTAATGAATTCCATTCTTTTTGGCTTCTACTTCTCCTATTTATTAAATTCACTCTGAAAAGGAAGTTTATTTTCAAAGGAATTCACAATTCTTTGAAATTATGGTATTAACAATGAATTTCATAAGCACTGTATTTAATCAAGTTTTTAAATGTACTAAAGACAAATTTTGTTCCAAACCTTATATTCCCCCCAGAAAAGAACTCTATTTTGCTCGGCCTTTTCCTTTACCCACTTTCTAAGAGAAGTTTCTTTTTTCTTTTTTTTATAAGTTTATTTATTTATTTTATTTTTGGCTGCGTTGGGTCTTTGTTGCTGCACGCGGCTTCCTCTAGTTGCAGCGAGCGGGGGCTACTCTTCGTTGCGGTGTGCGGGCTTCTCGTTGCGGTGGCTTCTCTTGTTGCAGAGCACGGGCTCTAGGCGCGCAGGCTTCAGTAATTGTGGCACGTGGGCTCTAGAGCACAGGCTCAGCAGTTGTGGCACGCGGGCTTAGTTGCTACGCAGTATGTGGGATCTTCCTGGACCAGGGCTCAAACCCGTGTCCCCTGCACTGGCAGACGGATTCCTAACCAATGCACCACCAGGGAAGTCCCAGAAATTTCATTTTTTATGATGAATTATGTGAATGGTAACAAAAGCAGAACTGGAAGACTGGGATGAAAATAAGGGGGGGGGGAGTCAAAGACTGCAGCCTTAATAGAAATAGTACAGCTATTTGAGAATAAAGGGGTGAAAGAGAAGGAGGACCTAGCTTCTGAGAGTGCAAAGTGAAAGATCACTGGAAAAAAAAGAAGGATGGAAGGGGGTTTTGAGAAGAGTTGCCATGTGCAATGAATAAAATAATTTTTGAAGTTCCTGGAGAGACATGGGTAAAATTTAGAATTATTTTTCAATTATTTCATTTGCTATGCTGTCTTAAGACTGAACCACATGGGACCCCAGCACCTATTTAGGTTATACAAATATCCTCCAATGCTGACATTAAATCATTTATATCTGGACTTTGGTTTCCTTTAAGTGTCATAAACACATACCAGAAACAAATGTGATCAACCTAGAAATGCTCAAGAGCTCTCCGTCAGCTTTAAATGCAGTTCTGTTAGTTAATTCACAGGTCAATGTCTGGGACAACCCCAAGGACTACTTGAGTAATTAATAAATTTATATGAAAACATATTGAAAACAAAGGTATCTATCTGTTAGTGTCAAATACATAAAAGACACACTTTGAGGCAATGGTTGCTATATAGTAATGCAGTTTTAAGCTACTAGCAATGCATCTAAAATAAAAGTATAAGAAGGATATGAAGGAACAACATTATAAGTTATATGATAAGCCTCTTGCATAAAATTTTTAAGAAAATGATAAACAGTTATGGTTTTACTGCTTTGCTATACAGATCACTCCCCAAAATGTAGACATAACCTCAACTGGAATATGGGGTCTCTGCATGCCTTTTTTAGTTAAGTTATATTATTAAAAATCAATACAGCACAACAGTCTATACAAGCATACCTCCGAGATATTGTGGGTCAGGTGCCAGACCACAGCTATAAAGCTAATATTGCAACAAAACGAGTCACACAAATTTTTTGGTTTCCCAGTGCAAAAAGTTACGTTTACACGATGCTGTAGTATATTAAGTATGCAATAAATAGCAGTATTTCTTTAAAAAACATAATATATATACATTAATTTTAAAATACTTTTTTGCTAAAAAAATGCCAAAACAATATAATAGCAACAGCAAAGATTAGTGATCACAGATCACCATAACAAACATACAAAGTTTGAAATATTGCTAGAATTACCAAAATGTGATAAGAGACACAGAGTGAGCAAATGCTGTTGGGAAAATGGCGCTGATAGACTTGTTTGACACAGAGTTGGCGCAAACCTTCAATTTGTAAACAATTCAATATCTGTGAAGCACAATAAAGCGAAATGCAATAAAACAGGTATACCTGTATTATTCTTAAGAAAGCACATAAAATAAGAGAAGAACCTGGAACTAAATTAAAAGTTTACCACCATTCACACCAATATGTTATATATTTGTAAACTAAACTTGTCACCAATAAAGATGTACCACATAGCAAGTGCATGTGTGAAAGAGAATGTGGATTCAGAAATAAATATACATATATAGTAAATGAAAACTCTAAGGCATTCCCAAGGATCTAAATGGCCTATACTCAAATATAGTAAAGTCATATCATAAGGGAGGGGACTAAGTTTTAACACCAGAGCCTAAGGCTCTGCTTATAGTCAAACTTAACACTGAAAAATCATTTAAATCATCTGTAGGGTGCAAGTTATATTGCTCTGTGTATTCAAACCTGACAATAAATATTTGAGAGCAAACAAGTGAACTAGGCTAAAAAAAGGGAAGTAAGCAAAGAAAAGTCCACCTACAGACATCTGGGTATTCAAACCATCTGTTCTTTAAGGAACTAGCAAATCTTCAGCAATGAATCTTTACCATGTAGGTGATGAAGTATAAACTTGTAAATCTTCCAACAGGGCTTGTTCCACTGTTTTAATATAAAAGTTGTATAACTTTAATACATTAATAGATGCATTTGTCACTGTTAAAAGATTAAACAAGGTGGGACTTCCCTGGTGGCACAGTGGTTAAGAATCCGCCTGCCAATGCAGGGGACACAGGTTCAATCCCTGGTCCGGGAAGATCCCACATGCCACAGAGCAACAAAGCCTGTGCGCCTCAACTACTGAGCCTGCGCTCTAGAGCCCATGAGCCACAACTACTGAGCCCGCGTGCCACAACTACTGAAGCTGCGTGCCCAGAGCCTGTGCTCCACAACAAGAGAAGCCACCACAATGAGAAGCCCGCGCACTGCAACGAAGAGTAGCCCCTGCTCGCCGCAACTAAAGAAACCCCACGTGCAGCAACAAAGACCCAACGCAGCCAAAAATAAATTAATTAATTAATTAATTTTTTAAAAAATGGCTAAAAAAAAAAAGATTAAACAAGGTAATGTATGCAAAACTACTAGACACAGGGACTGACAAAGAGCAGATACTCCATAAAAATGCTGGGTTTTAATCTAAGTCTTATCTCATTCGATGCACAAACACACTGCTCTGTGAAATCTTGTAGAGAAGAACATGGTAGCTGCATTTCTTGCCAAGCCAGTTGGGGCCCCCAGGAACAGCTGTCACTTGCATACTTTAGGCATGGAGGAGACCTTACACTTGCACTGGCTTCTAAGTGAGCACAAGATGAATCCACTGCACACGGGAAGCATTTCTTTATGCCTGGGTCGCATCTCAGTAGATTGGCTCCCTGTGGAATGGGCTTTCCCTTTCCAAAGCTGTAACACAGCACATGAGGCTCAAACCACAGGGCTATCAAACAAGGAGAATTCATTTCTTTTCCAAAAAGGCATTCCTATCAACTCTACCAGGAAAGCACATGAACCCATGAAATCCATTTATTCGTATTTTTAATAATATATCCATCCATGAGTCCCTTTTATCAGCACTTAGTTACAATGGTATGCCACAAATATTTGGAAACTGGAATTATTTTTCCTCCCTTTTTCTTCTCTACCTCTCTTTTTTTCCTTTCTTCCTTCTTTCTTTCCCTGAAATTTCTGCCTATGGTAAAACCACAGCAAGAAGGAAAGTAAAATGGATTTTCCTAGTAGTCGACATTTCTGTGATACACTCATTTTTTTTGGTCCTCATAGGAACTCCCTCCAGGGTGCTCCTTTATGGGAATAAGGTATGCCAAATGAAATAGAGAACTGGAGGCACAATTTTACCCTTGACATATGAAGAGAGAGTATTTTTCTCCTGGATTTATGGGGTAATGAAACTCAGACACTTTTCTTCTTTTCCTTAGTTTGCACTTCCTACTTATTGCTGCACACCATCATCACCATCATCATAAATTTATAAGAGTGCCCATGGCTGTAGCCTCTCGGTAGCTCCCAAATGATCTAATCCAGACATCATTGTCTTCAGCTCCCCTTTGGCATGAGTCTATTTTCCATTCCTCTTCCTTACTGAAATCTGCTCTCGATTATTTTTCATCAGATGTTATAGCTTTCTTTTCTTTCCCTTAAGTTGAATCTCTTTTATTTCTTCCTCTCATTTCCATGCTCTCCTGGGCCCTAAGCACAGTTCCTCTACATATATAGGGGGTTACATCTCCAAATTTAGAAACTCTTGAGAACTTTACTACCAAACTGCCTTTTCCAAGGTAATTTTTAGCAATATTAACTAAAAGGAGAATTTTAGACTTCTTTGAAGCCACAGCTCCACGTTAAGGATCTCAGCTCTAACTTCTATCACCTTGCAAGATGATAACCAGAGTTACAGTACATTCTTTCAACCCAGGCCAAACTCTCTAAAGATGGGCACTCTTCAACCCCCTGATTCCAACTGGGCTTCTTTAGGAAACTGGAGGTCCACAGTTTAGAGTTAGACAGACAGGGGTTCAAATCCAGCCGCCGGCATTTAATTTGGATATAACCTTGAGTGAACATTTAACCCTTCTGAGTTTCAATTTCCTTGACTGAAAAATGAGAACACAAATATCTAACTAATGAGATTGTTGTGAGGATAAAATGAGGTAATCTTTGTAAAATATTGATACACACAATGTCTGACACATGGTAAGCATTCAAACTTGGTAGCTATTATTTTTATTCTTATGAGTTAAAATGTTGAATAGAATGGATTCCTGTTCATAGAAGATCACAAAGCTGATCTTGGAGGAGACACTATTACATTATTTAATAGGTCCCAGTCCCAAATACCAGCCAGTTCAGTGTTTTCACACTTGGGAAGTCACTAAATATTTTTTAATTGAAATTAAAAATTGAGGACAAACAGAGAATTAGGATTTGGAACCAAAAAAACAGATAACCAGTCATAAATCTGGACATATCATTTAGAGTCTCTATTCTCAGAACACATATCTCTTTTTCAAATATATTTACTACAGTTAACCCTGGAGACTGAATATTTTTATCATCAGTTGCAAAACTGTCTCCTGAAAAAGAAAACTGTGTAATTATACCTAGAACAGACTTCACATGTTAACCTTTGATATAAGGGGAGAACAAAAAGTAGACACTCAGCAAGAGGCTGGGAAGGAGAGGGAGAGAGGAAGAGTAGGTGAGAGGGAAAAAGAAAGAGAGAGAGACAATGAGAATGAACGCAAAAGGGTTTGATGAGGATTACTGTTTGGCTTTTAGCCATCCAGTGCAGATAGGATGATCATACCATTTATGATTGCTGTCAATTCTCTCCATGGAAACAGGCTGAACAATTGGACACCCGTTACCTCTCATACAAAGAAAGTAAAATTGTCAATTCCTTACAGGAATTTTGCCTAAATGAAATACATATATTTTAAATTATTATGATTCCAGGAATAAAGCTAAATATCTAAACTCAATGAAATTATCTAACTGGGTCTGATCCAACAGAGTGAGGTTTTTACTCTGGAAGGTGAGTAAAATATTTTAGGGCATAAGAATGAAAAATTCATTGATTTACCCTGATCTGTAAAAAGAGCAGTCTGATCTACTTTTGAATCAAAACAGACCTGCTTTTAAATGCTATTTCTGCCACCTGCTTGTTGGGCAAGTTACTTATCCTTTATGTGTCTGATTTCCTTGTACCTAAAATAACTAGATAAGAAAGCATCTGCAAGCGCTGGGGACTAGGCCTGCCACTCTTTCTCTCTCTCCCTACACCCCCACGTCCCTCAAAGGAGCAAGTCCTAAGCCAACTGGCCAAATTCAAGCATACTGAGTCTTACTAATCAAGGGCAAGGTCGCTACACAACACTTACTCTAAGTTGGTAAAAGTCTGATTCCTCAAGGAAGGGTAACCATTTCCTTCTTTCTGTCCTGCCTTCTTTCCAACTTTAGGCAATAGCATCCATGAGCCAAAGTGATGTCCAGAGCACCAGGTCTTGCCTGCAACACTTTCATTCTTCCCCACTCCCTCCCACTGTCCCCCAGTCAGAATTCTTAAGCATGCTGTTCATTTGAGGGGACTACTTAGGAGAAAGTGGGAGAAAGTCTCACTTAAGACTCCTTCTACATCAGCCTACCTTTATCAGTGCTCTACACTGGAAGGTCTTGGGCACTGGCCCAACTAATAACAAAGTGGCACTTTGTAACCATTTCCATGTTAAGGCCTTTGCATTTGCTCTTCCCTCTCTCTGGAAAGTTCTGCCTCTGTAAATCATGGATCTAAATTTACATCATTCAGGTCTCAGTTCAAATGTTATTTCTTCAGAGAGGCCTTCCCTGACCACCCTATCTAAAGTAGCATCCTCACCACCACCAAGTCACTCTGTTATATTAATCTTCTGTATTGTTAATAGTTCTCGTCACATTTCATTACTTTCTTCGTTTATTTGTTTGCTGCCCTTCCATCCCTCCTTCCCAAACATACCTATTAGAAGGTTGGTCCAAGAGAGCATGGATCCTGTCTGTCTTGTTTATCACTGGTTTATCCAGAGTCGGATGCCTATCAAATGGGTAGGTGCACAGTAAATTACAGCTATCGTTACCCTTTCCTCTCAGGCTTGCTCCTGCCACCTCCTATGCCCAATCAAGTCCAGTGAAATCTTTTGAAAGCTCTCCTCCTCAGCTGACCCAGGATACCAGCGGGTATACTATGGGCTCTCTAAATTTTAGACTAAGTCTCTCTATCTTATAAATTTCTTTCTTCTAATCAGAATTTATATAACCTACTCTTTATTTGAATAGTATCTTATTCCATTTACCTTATTTGTACTTTTTAATAAACCCCAGCACAAAGGGCACAGCTTAGTGAATGTCCCAGAAAGCCTAAAAGACAGTGGCTAATGCCTTTCTTACCCAAAGAAATGGTCCTAAAGAAGTCTTTCTACATCTCTGCCCTCCAGTCCCATAATACATGCACACAGTGGAAAGCCAATATTTGCATTCCAGATGTCTCCAGCAGGGAGTGAGGGGAAATGTTCTTTAAAAGGAGCAAACCTAAAACCATAAGGCTCTTGAAAGTGCTGCCAGTTAACATTTCCTCTTAAGAAAGACACAATCCCAACAGAATCAAAGATAGCTCAGTGGCATCTTAAATCAGGGATAGTTTTTAAGTTGAAGCTTAGAGAGTCTCTTGGGAATCTCTTCAATTCTCCACACACACAAAAATATGGCACAGCTTCTCAGGAGGTACAATAGAGGCTTTCTTCTAGCATTAGAACAGATAGCTAGGGACTTCCCTGGTGGCACAGTCCTCAAGAATCCCCCTGCCAATGCAGGCGACACGGGTTCAAGCCCTGGTCCAGGAAGATCCCACATGCCGTGGAGCATCTAAGCCCGTGAGCCACAACTACTGAGCCCGCGTGCCACGACTACTGAAGCCCACATGCCTAGAGCCGTGCTCTGCAGCAAGGAGAAGCCACCGCAATGAGAAGCCTGCGCACCTCAAAGAAAAGTAGCCCCTGCTCGCCGCAACTAGAGAAAAACCCATGCGCAGCAACGAAGACCTAACGCAGCCAAAAATAAATAAATAAATAAATTTATTTTAAAAAAAATAAAAGAACATATAGCTATTTCTTTGGCTGTAGATCAGATGAAATCATTGGGGTGAGTTTACTGGCCATATATATTTTCTAATGCGTAACAGAATATGTCAATACTGGAATACACTCAGCACTGAGATGCTCACACTAGGAGATTCAGGAGGACAAGACTGACTCCCAGCTCCCATCTCACATTCACTAAGAAGCATATATTCATTGAGGGGAAACGTCTAGCAGAATGATCTATATTACTTAAATTGGTACCTCTTACTCTGTCTTCTTTTTTGCCAATTCTGTATGGTTAAGTTGGCAAAAGTTCAACACACACAAGATGCAACTCCATTCTATTCAAGACCACTCATCTTTGTGTCATGATATCTCTGTGTTAAAGATCAAAAAGTACTAACCCTACAGAACTTTATCACATCACCTGGACCCATTTCATAAACAAAGAATGTAGACAGCACACTCAGGAAAGGTCCCTAAAGAAATATCCTTCCAAGTTTAATTTTTTTTTTTATTATTTATTTATTTTTGGCTGCGTTGGGTCTTCGTTACTGCACGTGGGCTTTCTCTAGTTGCGGCGAGCAGGGGCTACCCTTCATTGTGGTGCGTGGGCTTCTCATTGCGGTGGCTTCTCTTGTTGCGAAGCACAGGCTCTAGGTGCGTGGGCTTCAGTAGTTGTGGCACGCAGGCTCAGTAGTTGTGGCTCGAGGGCTCTAGATTACAGGCTCAGTAGTTGTGGTGTACGGGATTAGTTGCTCTGCAGCATGTGGGATCTTCCCGGACCAGGGATGGAACCTGTGTCCCCTGAATTGGCAGGCAGATTCTTATCCATTGCACCACCAGGGAAGCCCATGTTTAATTTTTAAAACAAATAAGCCGTACTTTTCTATGGCATAGTTAATCTTACAATATTTTATACATATCTTTCTTGGAACTAGGCTTAATATAAATCCTAAAAAAAAAACAAAAAACCACATTTCCATAAGTGTTGTGATAGTTAATTTTATATGTCAACTTGACTGTGTCACAGGATATCCAGCTATGTGGTCAAATGTTATGCTGGGTGTTTCTGTGAGGGTATTTTGGATGAACTTAACATTTAAATTGATAGACTGGGTAAAGCAGATTGCTCTCTCCAATGTGGGTGGGGCTCATCCAATCAATCGAAGGTCTGAATAGAACAAAAGTCTGGCCCTCCCCTAAATAAGAGGGAATTCCTCTTGCTTGACTGACTTCCAGCTGGAACATTGGTTTTTTCCTGCCTTCGGACTCAAACCAAAACATTAGTTCTTCCTGGGTTGTGAGCCTGCTGGCCTTTGTATTGGAGCTACAGTATTAGCTGTAGTGATTTTTAGGCCTTTGGACTCAGATTGGATCTATACCATTGGCTCTGCTGGGTCTCCAGCTTGCTGACTGCAGATCTTGGGACTTGTCAGCCCCCCTAATTGCATGACACAATTCCTCTCTCTCTCTCTCTCTCTTTCTCTGTATATATATATGTGTGTGTGTGTGTGTGTGTGTGTGTGTCTGCATCCCCGATGGTTCTGCTTCTCTGGAGAAATGACTAACACAAGTGTTAGACTCAAACCCAAAGACTAATAACTTTTTTTTTAATCAGTCTGGCACTTAACTGCATGTCTCTTTATAAACTATGTAAAATTTTTTCATGAGTTAACATACGGCACTCCATCACTCACTCTAGAACACTCTAGGTGTTTAAAACTTTTTATATTATTAAAATGTAAAACATCAAGGAAAGATGTAGTAAGACTAAACTGGGACAAGTTTGTTAGTAATGCCAAATATAAGGCAATCTTGAATATAAAGAAATATTCCATTTTCTCAAAGAAAAGTCTAAAAATATTCAAAAGGAAAGATGGCCAACTTGCACATGTTAACTTTTAGGGATATAGAAAAAAACAGTTCAAACATTTACTTATACTTTTTACTTCATTAATTTAATTGGAATTTTAAAAACACATTTTATTCAAGCTCTGGCATGACTATCTTTAGCATACAGCAGCTGCCTTTCCATTCCTCCAACAGTATGTTCTAGAACACATCTGATTCTCTTGGTGTGAGACATGGCACTCCTTGAAGCATGTGTGAAGCTGTCTCTGGAAGTTGTCTCCAAAGGCACCAGTACCCATTTCTATAAGCAACTTCTTCTTTTCAGTAAAAATTCATCCTCCTACAGGTACCATTTTGATGGCCATGATATACCCATCTCTTGTATTGCTTTTTAAAGTGATTTTCAGAAGGTGTGTTTAAAACAATATCCAACATTTGCCATTGTGAAGTCACAGCCCCCAGTATCATGACTAACTCTGTATTCAGTTTCTTTGCTCCTTTTTTACTGATCCCAGCAGATGATCTTCACAAGCACCCAAAAGAAACACTGAGTGAGACCATTCCAGCCCATCATGACTTCCCAAAGCAGCATTTTAAAGAACCCACATAGAAAGCAATGTCGTCTCTTCTAAGGGGTAATAAATTTGGGGGGAAGCAAATTTCACCTTTGTACTTGAGCATATGTGAGGTATTTTAGTGCACCTCTGCTTTTAAGATAAAATGCTAACTGATTTAATGACCATTTTGATACTGTGCTTCATTTCATGAGCAAGTTAGTAAACCTGAACTTCCTGAAAAACAAAGAAGTACCTCTTTTTTTTTTCTTTTCACGTTGTAAACACCGATATAGGCTTATTTTTCCTTTAATCTTCACCTACAATGTATTTATCTGCTCAATGTACAAACAAGCATCTATTCCCCCCCAAATCTGTTAAACATCCTCTCTTCAGTGTCCTCAATAACACAGCAAAGACATCTTTATGTTTACCTATATCTGGGAGGGTTAAAGGGAATTGCTCAAGATTGCTTTTGTGCCAGGGAACTAGGGAGCTAGTCATCTCCTTTGCTTCCACTTCTTCATCTCTGGAAGTTCCTGCTAGGGTCTTCCTCTTAGACTTTACTTTTGTAACTTTATGACTATCATCTCTTACTCCAAATGTGATAAAAAGTCTTCCCCTTCTTTGATAACAGAAGCCAAATTTTGATGGACAGCAAGGTGCCCAGCTTTAGATAATGGATAATGACTGGTCTAAGCCAATCATGGTAATGCCATTTTTCTTTGCTATTGATTTATGTTTATAGTAGATATGTGACCTAGCTCTAACCAATGAGGGGAAGTACACTGGGGTTTCCGTGAAAGATCTTCGCTTTGGATAAAAAGCCAGAGTTGTATGAGGAGGAAGGCTATTCTCACCTGCCTCTTCTTTCTTTTTTTGGACACTGTCATGTAAAAACTTTGTGTTTGGAGCTATGGCAGTCATCTTTTGACCATGAGGCAACAAGCCAAAAGATGAAAGATTCTGAGGATGAAAGAGACTGGGTCTTTAGTGACATCACTGAGCTACCAAATCAACCCTGGGATCCTCTACCTCCTGTGTTCTTGTTAAGTACATAAATATCATTATGGATTACATTAATACTGCTTGAGTATTTTGTTACTCGTAACGGAAAGCATTCTTAACCCATACGTCACCCTAACATCAACCTCCATTTGTTATGGAGCAAAAGTAACTACATTCATTATTTTATCCCTATGGCACCCATTTAAAGTTCTGGTACTCAGTAGTGTATCTTCCACAGCTTAGAAGGATATATGTTCCCCTCTCTCCAGCACTAAGGAACTCTTCTTATAAGACTGACAGATGAATGAGCTAGAAACTGAAACCAATCCAAAAGAAATAAAAACAAGCAAGAAAAGCAAAGAATCATGTAAACATCCATGCTAGGGAATGTGAGGGTGTAAGCTGAAAAAGGTTTATTATTTAGGAGGAAAATGCATCACCTCTGCTTAGATGAGTGAAATTAAGTTGTAATCAGGATGGTGTACCAGAGTATTTGATAAAAAGACAAAAAGACATTGTTCTCAACACTTATTTTGGCAGAGGGTATGGAGGAGGGCAGGGAAACACAGGGGAAATATTCCCCTCTACCTTCTTGAGCAGTTGTGGCTGGACTAATAATAAAACTGGCACAAAACAGATTAACAGGAGAAAAAGAAACAAATTTTAATTCATCTGCATGGAGGTCCTGTAGAAATGGGACCAAAGAAGTGGCCAAAGCAGGCAACTTTTGTACTTTTTAGACAAAGAAACAATACATTTGTGAGGAATTGACAGGACAAAGAAACTCAGGTTTTCTGTGTTCAGTCACTGAAGAAACTAAACAGAGTTTGGTCTTGGGGTAGTAAATTAAAGATGTAACAAAGATTGTTTACACAGGCTTCTCAGCCCCAAATTCCCTGTCTCTGGTGATAAGGGTGTCCTTCTACCTCCAGATGCAGGGAGTGCACCTTTCACAGGGGAGATTTATTTCCTGTCTTTAGGGAGAGAGAAAAGAGGGTCAGAGTGTCTCTCTAGCATTGGCCATTTCTCAAGTAAATTTAATTCAAAATAATCAATATATGGGACTTTCCTGGTGGCACAGAGGTTAAGTATCCACCTACCAATGCAGGGGACACAGGTTCGAGCCCTGGTCCAGGAGGATCCCACATGCCGTGGAGCAACTAAGCTCGTGTGCCACAACTACTGAGCCTGGGCTCTAGAGCTGGCGAGCCACAACTACTGAGCCCGCGTGCCACAACTACTGAAGCCTGTGCGCCTAGAGCCCATGCTCCGCAACGGGAGAGGCCACTGCAGTGAGAGGCCTGCGCACCGCAACGAAGAGTAGCCCCCACTAACCGCAACTAGAGAAAGCCTGTGCACAGCAACAAAGACCCAACACACCCAAAAATAAATAAATAAATAAATAAATATATTTTAAGAAAACACTACAAAATAATCAATATCCATTGAGGCACATTTTGAGATGGCCTACCCTGGGCCCCAACAACTGCAATGGAAAAGGTTCAGAGGTCCTCAACTGAAATGGTGATGCATTCAAGGCAGGTAAGTTTGCTTCTGAGTTGACAGAGATGGGATGAATGCTGAGATAGCTGATGTCTTCAAAATGACAAAAGGCACAGAAATGGGGAAACGAGAGCTGACTAACCAGTTCCAAGAACAGCAGAATTACAACAACCCTAATGTAAGACCTCAACTCATCTCTCAGCTTCCAGTTTTCCTCAGTTTAACCCCTTCTCCATACTGCTGCCAAATATCCAAATATTGCACTTCCCTCCTCTGCCTAAAGATTTTCGATGACTGATAATTGCCTCTGATAAAAACCCAAAACCTTACCATGATCTGCAAGGCCTTTCATGATCTGCTCCTGCCTGCCTCCCTATCTTTACCTCCCCCTACACTGCTCTCTCTATGCTCCCCCTGCCACCTTCTTTCAGTGCATAGATCCTACCACACACACTCTCTAAGGCCTCAGAAAAGCACACTATCCTGAGCATCCTCTTCATTCATCTGAGGTCTCCTCATACGTGGCTTTGAAGGTTATACCCATTTTAACAGGGAGGTTATCCCTAACCACACTCCACGCTAAAACCGGTGTGGTACACTTCCCATAGCACTCTCTTCTTCTCCCTTAATAATACTCCTCACACTTGTCAGTAATTGGTTAATGACTTTCTTCTCCTCTAAACTGGAAGATCCATGAAGGCAAGGACCATGTCTGTGTCCTTTACCCA
Source organism: Eschrichtius robustus (assembly GCF_028021215.1). Lineage (NCBI taxonomy): Eukaryota > Metazoa > Chordata > Mammalia > Artiodactyla > Eschrichtiidae > Eschrichtius > Eschrichtius robustus. The sequence goes on along the minus strand of NC_090835.1, from coordinate 28,913,917 downwards.
GTTTCTGGCATATAGTAAGCTTCACTGTGCATACGATGAATGGCCAGTTGTAATTTACCATTGTGTTGATACCATCTTGGGAGGGAGGGCTTTTAACAACTGAAGGACACATATGAAAAACAGACTTATGATACACTAATAATAACAGGGGGAAAAAAGCTATTAAGGATGGTTTTAATGACTGGGACATGCCTTTTCCTCTTTTAGTTAGACATCAAGGAAAAATTAGTGTCCTTCCTAACATGCTCTGTGGTTCTGTACAACTGAGTTTAGAGCACAAGCTAAGGCGTCAGACGGCCCTGGATTTGTATCCCAGCTTTTCTACTTATCAGCTGTGTGATTTGACATAAATCTCGAATCCCTCTAAGCCTCAGTTTCCTCATCTATAAAATGGGGATAATGACAAAGCCTTTCCAATACTGGTTTGTGAGAATTAAATGAGATAATACATGGAAAACCCTTACCCTAGTGCTTACCACATGTAAGCACACAATAAATGTTAGTGGGGGTTCTTCGATGTTCTGGCCATCATCATTAGAGACAAAACATAAATTCAACTGGATGGAAACTATGTGCTTAATAAATGTTAGATAGTATTGTTATGGATGATGTCATTGTTATTTGTGGCAAAAAGTACCAGCGCTCTTCTGAGCACATGTGTTCCTTGAAGTTAGGTGGGTCCATGTCTGTTTTGGTCACTACTCTGACCCAATATCCAGCATAGTGCTTAACACATGGTACACACATGCAATAGACACTTTCTGAATGAGTAATTGAATCAAAGGTCTAAACCAATGTGATAATACAGATACTCTTGTAAGAAAATAGAAAGAGAAAGGCAGGGTTCATCAGAGGAGGAGATAGGAAAGAAGAATAGGATTTTTTTTTTTTTAATAATAAAAGCTTTTAAGCAATAAGATTAGAAGTTCAACTGTAATGGCACAAAATAGAGAACTCGTTGAGAATTTTGTGCTATTACATTCAAAGCAGAAGCCGATAATGAAGGCAGCAGCATTCAGAACCATCACATCTATGACCAGTTTTCAGACCCTGAAAAGTCGATTAGAACATTCCAGGAAACTACTGCAGTTTTATTCTAAAGGAAGATTCTGAACTCTGATCACACCTCTTACCCACTCGTATTGCTTTGTCTACCAGTGTGGCCTTTCTGAAGTGAGGGCTTCTGTCCATGTTGCTCCATGACAATAAAACTTCTCAGACCATGGAAAGTCGATTAGAACATTCCAGGAAACTGCTGCAGTTTTATTCTAAAAGAAGACTCTGAACTCTGTTCACATCTCTTACCCACTCACATTGCTTTGTCTACCAGTGTGGCCTTTCTGAAGTGAGGGCTTCTGTTCTCTTTTCCTTCTTCCTCCGTGACAATAAAACCCAAAGTACCTTCCACCCCTAAGAGGAAGAGTGTCTTAATATAACTATTACATGTGACACAAAGCTCGCCACTAATGTGAGCCGGACAAGAATAAATTATCTAAATGAGACAGAAATAGCCATTCACTTCAAGGAAGCCCCACGTTCTTGAAACTCTGCAGCACTGAAACCATTTAGAGTTCGCTATCAAGATTCCTAGCAGTGCTCATTACCTCGGCCAGCAGTCCCTCTGGACTACTGAAGACTTATATGAAATATATATAATCATGGGCTGCAATGCCTAAGGGCAACAGGATGATTTAAAAGCACTATGATAGGGGACTTCCCTGGTGGCACAGTGGTTAAGAATCTGCCTGCCGATGCAGGGGACACAGGTTCGATCCCTGGCCTGGGAAGATTCCGCATGCCGCGGAGCAACTAAGCCCGTGTGCCACAACTACTGAGCCTGCATGCTAGAGCCCATGAGCCACAGCTACTGAGCCTGCGTGCCACAACTACTGAAGCCTGCACGCCTAGAGCCTGTGCTCCACAACAAGAGAAGCCACGGCAATGAGACGCCCACACACCGCAACGAAGAGAAGCCCCCGCTTCCCGCAACTAGAGAAAGCCCGTGAGCAGCAACAAGGATCCAACGCAGCCAAAAATAAATAGATAAAATAAATAATAATTGAAAAATAAAACTAAATAAATAAATAAAAGTGCTACAATAGCCTTCACCCATGATATTCATCTCTTCTTGTCTACTCTTTTATGATCCAGACAAAAACCTGGAATGCAACCTATATATTGATATTTCCTGAAAAGGATTTCAGCAGCTCTTTAGGAAAGACTGTTTAAGCAGTTTTAATTTTAAGTGTAAGCCTCGAACATTTTGCCTCTATGGTACTTATGGGTTTAGTTTCTATTTCATAAAAATTAAGCCCCAGTAAGAGCAGTATTCAATTCTTGCTCTAACTAGAGTATCGAGTAGTGGTTAAGCGCACGTACTTTGGAATGGGAGAGACTTGGGTTCACCTCTGGGCTCCGCATAGACCTTTGCATGAATCAGACAAGGTATTTAACCTTTCTGAGCCTGAGTTACACCATCTGATAAATTATATTACACATGTCTGGCATGGAAGAACTTAAAAAATATTAGATGTTACTGGAATTAATGTTGTTATTGTTGCCATTGTTATTGTCATTTTCTGGTAGAAACTACTAGTAGCCACCCAGGCACACAGCTAGACCACATTTACCAACTCTGATACAGTTGGGTAGATCCAAGTGACTGAGTTCTAATCAGTGTAATATGAAAGAAATGATGTACACCCCTTCCTGGATGGATCCACAGAAATCTTTCAGGCTCTATCCTTAACTCTTTCTTTTTCTCAACAACTCTGAAGGCTACTTATTGAAGAAGTAAGAGCTACAAGATGTAAGGAAACTGGATCCTAGGCGAACCTTGGAGGAAAGTCACCCTCCAGAAACGTTTGTAACAGATTCTGAATCAGTTAGAAATAAACTTTTTTCTGTTGAGTTATTGATATTTGATATTGTTCATTAAGGCAATTAGCCTACCTAATTGTTTCTTAACCTGGACACTACTGATATTTTATACTATATAATTATTTGTTATGGAGGGGGCTGTCCTGTGCCTTGTAGGATACTTAGCAGCATCCCTGGTCTCTACCAACTTGATGCCAGTAGTATCTTCTCCCTTAACTGTAACAACCAAAAATGTCTCTAGACATTGTCAAGTGTCACCTAGCGGGGCAAAACTATCTTTGGTTGAAAAGCACTGGCCTACCCTGACCAAAACATCATCATTACCACTGTCATCCCAATCACCATTACTGACAGTCTAGTCCCTCATGACCCCCTTATAATCACAACCCCAAAGTTCCAAATATAGGCCCAGCATATTTTTTTTATGAGAAAAAATCAAATGGCACCAAAACATAAAAGAAGATAAGGGTTCGAGTGGTAAACCCAGGGTTACAAGGGACCAAAGAATAAAGTCAAAACCAAAACAAATATAATTTTTTTTCAAAAGCTTGTTTGATCATTTTGGTAACCCAGAACAAAATTATTTTTTTAAAAAAAGAAGACTAGGGATTTCCCTGGTGGTCCAGTGGTTAAGACTTCACCTTCCAATGCAGGGGGTGCAGGTTTGATCCCTGGTCAGGGAGCTAAGATCCCACATGCCTCCGGGCCAAAAAACCAAAACATAAAATGAAGCAATATTGTAACAAATTCAGTAAAGACTTTAAAAATGGTCCACATCAAAAAAAAAAAAAAAAAAGAAGAAGAAGAAGACTGAATACACAAGTAGATGAAGTTCAATATTTAACAAATACTTGTAGAATACCTACTATGAGATAGGCACTGTGCTGAACATACACTGGTGAATAAAACAGATATAATCCCTGCTCTCACTGAAATGAAAGGTAAATAAAAATATGGTAAATTTTTCTAACAGTTTAAACACAGTCATTAATTGACCACTGTGACAGGCAGAATTCTAAAGATGTCCCTGCAAGATTCCTGCCCCTAGTCATTCAATCAAACTTTAATCTAGGTGCTTCTGTGAATGGATTTTTCAGATGCAATTAAGGTTACTAGTCATATGACTTTGACATTGGGAAATTATCCTGGATTATCTGAGTTTGTCCAATGTAGTCACATGAGGCCTTAAAAGCGTTAAGTGCAAAGTGGAAAACAGTCAGAGAGAAGTGACAGAAGCAGATGCAGAAGCGATGCAGCAGATGGGGAGTCAGAGAGATTCCAAGTATGGGAAAGATTAGATGTGCCATTAATGGTTCTGAGATGTAAGGGCTAAAGGTGAGGATTGGAGAGGGGCTTGTAGGAACTAAGGGTGGTCCCCAGCTAACAGCCAGCAAGGCCACAAGGACCTCAGTCCTACAACCACAGGATGTACTTGAATGTACTTGAAAGTGATTCTTCCCTAGAGCCTCCAGAAAGGAACGTGGTACAGCTGACACCTTGATTTTAGCCCTGTGCCCCTGTGTTGGGCTTCTGACCTACAGAAACTGTGAGATAATGACTGTATGTTGTTTTAAGCCACTAAATTCATGAAATTTGTTATGCCTCAGTAAAAAACTAATCAACCATTGTGTCTCAAATATTTTAGAAGAGAGTGGGTCAAAGAAAATAGATATTAAAATATGCCTTATCCTTCATCAATCTCAAGTTTGCTAAGTACTTGACAGGTGCTCATTTGTGGAACAAAAGAATTCATTCATATTTTCATTCATTTGTTTAATAATATGTATTGAGTACCTCTTCTCTGATGGTCCCTGGAAGAGGTGCTGAGGATACAGTAGTGAAAAAGATATTGTCTTTTACTTCTAATTGCTCATAATGGAAGTGGAGGATGGAAACATGTACACCCAACAATAATGCAGAGAATGTATAACTCAACCTTAATATAAATATGAAAAAAAGTATGAACAAAATACAAGGGAGCATGGAATAAAAATCACAGCTAACATCTATCAAGTACTTGTCTCATTCATATTTACAACAAGGCTATGAGGTAGAACCTGACCCTTCCCATTTTGCAGATGAGGAAGCTGAGGCACGAGCAGGTGAAGAAACCAGCCCAAAATCATAGTCAGTAAGTGGCGAAGCTGGGATTTTAACACAGGTAGTCTAACTCCAGAGCCTATGCTTTTATACACTTCATTGTGTGCTCTCTCAATGCAGAAGAGTGGGCACACTCATGAGAAGGGCTGAGATTTGGAATGGGTACCTTTATCAAGGCGAGAAGAAGGGGTGAGAAGAAAGAAACAGCATCAGTAAAGACAGAGATTCAGGAAGAAGGTGCATGGTGTGGCATATCCAGGGAACAAAGGAGCAACCTGTATCAGGATGAAGGAGAGCTGGTGGCAGATGAAGTTGAAGCGTAAGTTGTCCTGACTTGACAGTCTTAGACCAATTAGTTGTTCAATTTCATTCTGAAGCTTTCAAAAGGACCTATTAAAGAGCACGATAAGGCAAACAATTTCCATCAAATTGTGTATGATTTTTAACATCGTTATTAGTGGATACCATCAGGCATCCAACATATAGCCCTCAAGTGTAATAATATTTATCCATACAACTTGGAAAAACCTTTGAAAACATAGTGAAACCCTAAATGACTCTTTTGAGTTCAAGGAAACTGGGATAAAGTACAGATGCATGTAAGAATCCAGCTCTGTCTTCCATCTAGAAAGCTCTTCGTGTCTAAATCCACAAAGATACTGCTCAGCTTCTGAATCATCTGAGTTCGTTCGCAAAAAAATAGGTGGAAAATCTACATATTGGCATTGAGAACATTTCTCGATAGAAACAGACCAACTGTTCAAATCAGTACCACCCGAAATAAATACATAAATACAGCATATAGAAGCAAAGGCATTTGTGGATCAAAACCCTCAAAAATCCTTCCATTTTTTGCCTGATGTAGAGTCATCATGAGCATTTGGCATTCTAGCTTGTTCTGTTTAATACAGTAGCCACTAATCATATGTGACTGTTTAAATTTTAAAAAGTAAAATTAAATAAAATTCCATCCTCAGTCTCATTAGCTGCATTTCAAGTGCTCAATAGCTATATGAGGCTATGGTCAGCATACATATAAAACATTTACATCACTGTAGAAATTCCCATTGGAAAAAAATAAGGCACTTATTTAGATAAAAGCAGTGATTTGTTAGGCACACCTAGTATGACTTAGTTTATTTTAAATTCATATAATTAAATTCACCTATTGCGAGGTCTTATGAGGTTCTGAATTTTTGTTTTAATCATTCATATGTATTTCATCCCTCTAAGTACGGAGAGATTCTATAACAAGAGACTCTCTATGGAGACAAGACAAAGCATTTATTAGGCATCAGCTGTTTCAAGCTCTGTACTGTGTTCACATCTTTTATGTCACTTAAGTCTCATAACTCCCTGGAAGATGGCATGGTTGTCGCCATTATACGGATGAGAAGGTTGAGGCCAAGAGAAGGCACCACATCTTTTCACTTACAAAACCTAAGAAATACTTATTTCTTCCCAACTAGCTCCACTGCTCCTAGGAGGAATACAGTACATAGACTGAACAGTTAATTTTCCATAAATGAGGTTTACTTAGAGGGAAATCAGAGTTCTCTTTCATGCAGTTGAAGATTTTTTTTTAATTATCAAAATCATCCTGTTCTGGCAGTGGCTAAGAAGTGACTCAGGGAAGTACAAGGCAAGGAGGAGAGAGGAAGTCTGTGCAGCTGGAAACACTGAGTCAGATACTTACGTCATCAGCCCCCAAAGGCTCCATACCTCTGCCACAAATATACCCAAAGTTACTTTTTTATGACTTCTCCTCTCCAGTCTCTGGAAGGAATGTGCTTGATATTTATTTTTAATCTGCTTCTCCCCCAAAAATGTGGAGGGGGTGATATCTAGCCTATAAGATGGTCCCCAATGATTTTTGCCTTCACATAGTCATCTTTGATACGGAATAGGGCTGACCTGTGTAACTAAAAGGATATTGCAAAATTGATGATGTGCTACTTCTGAGGCTAGGTGATGAGACATTAAAGGTTTCACCTTGTTCTACCTCTGGAGGAAGCCAGTCACCACATGATGAAGATATTCAAGCAGCCTGTGGAGAGGCCCCCATGGAGAGGAACTGAGGCCTCCCACCAACAACCACCACCAACCTGCCAAGCATGTGAGTAAGACAACTTGGAAGCACATCCTCCAGACCCAGTGAAGCCTTCAGATGACTGTCAAACCAGCCAACATATGAAACCTAGAAACAAAACGACCCAGCTAAGCCTGTCCCAAATTCCTGACCCACAGAAATAGAATGGAATAATATATGTTTACTGCAGTTTTAAACCATGCCATTTCAGCATAATTTGTTAGGCAGCAATAGATCACTAACACAGAGGGTTTCTCAAGCTTTATCTAGTAGCAACCCTGCAGATGGAACATCTCACGTGCTGCTTTATACATCTAGCTCTTTCTCCATAATTATGTCTCATCTTAGCACCCAGGCTGCAGACAAGTACCAAGTCTTATACTTTGTTGTGTTCTCTCTTCTCGTGCCTGTTGATTAATTGGGTTCCAGTGATTTTCCTCCTTCCCCTTTGACTTCTGACAGCATTTTCCTCAACTCTTAGGTCCTTTCTCTTCAGATTTTCTTCCCCTTTTTTTTTCTTCTTAGCTGATCAAAAGCCAGAAAAATCAAAGTGTTCTATCACAAAGTGTTCATGGCCCTCAGCAACAGGAGCCCACGGTACTCTTTTCAATGACCAGAGAAAGATTATACAGACTCTCAATTAATTTGACATTAACTCCTCCTCCCATTAGGAAGCTGCTATACATGGTGAAATAAATGAAATAAAATTAACAAATTTGCTTATCATCTATTTCCTGTCATTTGAACACTTGCTTCACCCATAAACTATATTTGTTCCACACTTACTGGACATGCAAAGCACTATGGGTGATGCTAAAACTATACATTGTCTATTTTCAAGGAACTTATAATCAAATATAGGAGACTTGTCATAAAGATAAAAATATTTATTCATATTCACTAGTACATTTACACATCAAAGAGAGTGAAAGCTATGGGCCAGATGAATGGTATACTCAAGTGTTAACAGATCTTCAAAGGAAGAGGTTACTGCTGTGAGCTGAATTTATGGAGGAAAAAAGCCTTAAGAAAGTTTAACTGTGGTAAAGATTATTATAGATTCTACCAATTTCATCCAGTTCTCCTTCGGCCCTGGGCATAGACATGCCTGCACATCTCAGTCTCTTGTGGTTGGCAGGGCCATGTGACCAGCTCTACCCAATGGGGTGTGAGAAAAAGTAACATACTTCATTTCAGGGTTAAGTCAGGGAAAAACCCATGTTTTTTATTTATTATTATTATTTTTTTTTAATCATGGCCACACAGCTTGCGGGATTTCAGTTCCCTGACCAGGGATTGAACCCTGACCACAGCAGTGAAAGCGCCGAATCCTAATCACTAGACCACCAGGGAACTCCCAAAAATCCATGTTTAATTCTCCAGTTTCTCTGCCCTAAGAAGGTCACATATTCTAGCCAGGGCACCACAGGATGGTGGTAGCTCTATCAGCTTGGGTACCTGAGTGACTAGAAACAGCAGAAGCCCCCGACTACCTGTGTTGGACATGTACCTTGAACAGGAGATAAGAGATAAGCCTTCCTTCATGTTATGCCACTGGGATTTGGGGATGAATTTGTTATTGCAGCATAACCTAGCCTGTCCTCACTAAAACAGAAAGATTCCAAAAGGCGGAGAAATGAAGTAAATGGTACAGGTAATTTATAAGTCATGTGTTACATGACCTTTCTCAATGACAAATCTATGCGCATACCAGGACATAGCTTGTTAGGATATATCTTAATAGAATCAAAGGTTTTTAAATAACAACATGAAGAGGTGGGAAAGGCAGCAGGAGAATGAGCTACTGCCCTTGGGTGATCACTACAGATCTCAGAGTAACAGGATTATGGACGCCTTGGCCAAGAGCATTCCTCTCTCTTTGCTTTCTTTTCCTTTGAGATTACAAGCCATATATTTCCATTTGGAAAACAGTATTTCATAACCTCTAAACCCAACATGAGTCTTGTGAAACCCTAGTCGACAGCTGAATGGCCAAAAATAAAGACTTGGAATTCCTTCAAAGCTATCCCATTTTACATAGCAATGCTTTCTTTCTCTACCAAGAAAGTGTTCTGGCGTCATGGATTCCCCCTCTCGCTGTATATTACACTTACTGCTCTATGCCTGTCACTCCCTATTCTCTTCCTAGTTGCTTGTGCCTTATTAAATTCAACACTTTAAAACAACCAATAAGAAGCAGAGAGCCTCAAGAAGCCCTTTCTCTCACAACCAGAGTTCCCTTTTTTCTAGAAATAAATGACATTTTCCAATCAATCCGTGGGTGGGATTCACTGACAATTTATTTTCTTTGTAACGTTTCTCAATGAGTAGCAAATGGTCTTTGATGAGGATATGGTGATAAATTTTAGCTAAACTTTTTCATACAGACATTATCTCCCATGTTACCTCCTCAAATCAAACCTCTTTGAAATTGATTTGCAAATAGAATTTGAGAGTCTAAAGACACAATCAAATAGTCATTCCTGACTATTATTCTCAAAGCAAAGCTGCAGGCCAAGTCATTTCAGGATATGCAATACAACATCAAGTAGAAATTCAAAGGCCCATCTCAGTCTCGAATGTCTTTGAATATTTGTGTGTTTGGGGGCAGGCAGGGGAGCAAAGGAGGAGAAGAGAAACTTAATTTAATTATGCACATTTTAGAGTGTCTCAGTCTTTGGCCTTTAAACATTGTAGTAAAGTCCGGTTTTTGTCATTTTGAAGGGATTTCCCAAGTTAACCAATTCCCATGGAACTGACTTCAGATTGGTCCCTTATCTAAGGAAAGGTTCTGACAACTCAACAGGAAGGACTTGCAAAGTTTTACCAGAGATTAAAAAATACCCCTAAAACACCAAATTTGAAGAAAATACCTATTTCACCTAAATCCTATACGACCATGTGTAATATCAATTCTTCTGATTTTTGAGGAATATTATTCTTGTACCATTGGTTTGCAGTGGGAATGTATTACTAAGTCTCTTTGGTTCTAAGTAACAGAAACTAGGATAAAATGGAAGGAAAGAGATTATCAGGAGGACTCAAAAGTATTCCAGAGGCAGAGATGCAGCCAGTTCCCCTAATGCCAGAGAACAGAAGGTAGGCAGGAACCTAGGAAATACAGTCGCCTTCTTTCTCTACTACTCAATCCTCAAAGCGAAATATGGCCACCCATAGATCTCAGGTTTACCTGTCACAGTTCCAGCCACACACAGAAAATAACTGCCTATCTATGCATCTCAAATTCCAGGAAGAGAGACTTTGGCGGGCCAAGCTTGGATTAAATATCCAACTCTAACTGAAATAATTTTTGCCAGGGAACCATGTGGTGAGCAAAGATGATTGCTAAGGCTCAACTGAGCACTCTTACAGAGAAGGAAGAGAGTTCTCTGAATAGAAGAGATGGTCTGAAGACTCCACAGCCACCCCAGAAGTGCCAGTATAGATAAATGGGAGCCAGAGTTCAAGCAAAGGCTACTGTTATTACAAGTTGTCCCATCCCTTTTCTCCTATTACAGGAGTTGATACAACTTCAAATACTCATATCTGACACCAACAAAGAGGAACCGTCCTTTCTTGATATCTTTTCCAAAGGTCCCAAGGGGCTACGATTACCTTACCCTACTATTCAGCATGGGTTCCGACAAAAGAAGAAATGAAGCAACTTTGACTTTACTCTTTATATTTGCCAGTTCTTCTGGCAAGACCACTGAAGGGTAGCAGAACATGCCACCTCAAAATGTGCCACTTTGGTATATTGACTATTTTGAGCTGTAGGCACTTGAAAAACAGCAAGTGCAGGGAGAGACTTTCTCTGAACTCCCCTTACCTGCCTAAAGACAAATCCCCCTAAAGAAACTCAATTGTCATAAATTCCCTCTGCGGCAGTTTCATCAACCAGGGAAGACTGACTTGCCACAGGTGAGGAGACAAAAAGTCGACACCACAGCCAGACAAACTTTGTCACAAATGATCATACCTCTTATCAACTCTTCTAAGGGCCCGTTCATCTTTCCTAAAAATCATTTATTCTCCCCAAGAGGTCTACATCTCTGCCCTCCATCCTCTCCCTATTAAGATGGTATTTAAATCTGAATTTTAAGCTGCCTCGGGAGTCACTCAATTTTCCCTGGGTATCTCCCATGTAAATATGAGGTATACATGTTAATAAACTTCTGTTTGTTTTTCTCTTGTGTCAATTTGTCTTTTATTACAAGCATCTTGGCTAAGAACTCAGTAAGGTAGAAGGAAAATTATTTTTCCACTCCTACACCATCCTCATTGTGAGACTCTGGTATCAGGCTATCTAAAGCCTGACAGTCCTGTCGTATGAACATATAGCCACGTCACTCAACTCCTTTTGCTCTCTTCTCATGCAAAACAGGCCATTTTCTGATGCTTTGGCTCCCCACATTGCTCAGGCCTTCACAGAGGACAGAATGAACTGGTTGTACTGACCCAATATTCTGTGCAGTGATTCAACTGCTCATTGTAAATCACAATGGGGCACTCTGGGCTAGTATTCAGTCACACAAGCTTGGGTAATGTGAATACATCTTGAAAAGAAGAATCTTCCACGGGTTAGACCGTGGACCATAGTAAATGACTGCCCCCCAAGAGAGCTGCCAGAGGTAGAGTCACTTAGCCTGTTCTCATGGGGATGCCTTGGACAGTGTCAACATGGCCCCATTGGAGTATTTTCTTATTAATCTATACGTGTGTTAGCTTACTGTCATATACAGTTGTTCTTGGGTATCCTTGGGAGATTGGTTTTGCAATCCCCCACAAATACCAAAATCCACAGGTGCTCAAGTCCCTTATACAAAATGGTGGAGTATTTGCATATAACCTATGCACATCCTCTTGTATACTTTAAATTATCTCTAGATTACTTATAAAACCTAATACAATGTAAATGCTATGTAAATAGTTGCAAATACAATGTAAACGATGCCAATACAACAAATTCAAGTTCTGCTTTTTGGAACTTTCTGGAATTTTTTTCAAGTATTTTTGATCCACAATTACTTGAATTTGCAAATGCGGAATCCATGAATAGGAAAAACCAACTGTAATTTTCTAAAAAGATAACACAACAGTAACATTAATAATATGGTTTTTAAAAGAAATAAAATCCCTTGTAAACCTGTTTACATTTTCCATTTGTGATTCTTGTCTTCCTGTCCTTATTCACATACCTGCGTATTCTTGCATATCTGAGAATCTTGCGTACCTTCCTTTTTGTATTTTCTTTCTTCACATTATATCAGAACTATTTTAATAAATTGTATCAGAACCATTTTTGCATATTTTTATCATTGGCTTCACAATGAAATTATAGATAGCATTATGATGCCACTATAATGAATATTCTGTTCCGCTTCTGTTACATTACTACATTAGGAAACTCCCCTAGAGTTCTTATCTCAGAGGATCATCTCTTTTGATCAGACTCAAAATTCTGTCAAACTGTTCAGCAAAAGGAATTCACCTACCCATAATGTCACCAGTAGTCTAAACAGCTGTCTCACCACAATGTTCTCAGCGCTACTAAATCTTACCATTTTTTGAAATAGTGAATATTTTAGATCACAATGAAACTTTCAAAATGCCATCCTGTTTTGAAAGGGCTCTATATAAATTAGGAAGGTGTCCAGGAACAGTTACACATTTAACGTGTAATTCAGGACTCTAAATATCCTACTGTGTTTTTTAAAAGGATTATGCTGAGGCAAATACCAGTGGGGTTGAAAAGATTAGAGAAAATCTCTTTTGCAGTATAAGCAGGTGAACACATTTTACAAAATCATGCTGAAAGGGACTGTACGTTTTACCTGCTGTGTGTCCCTAAGGGTCACACACTCCTGAAAGGGGCTTTAATTTGCCATAACTGCCTGCTTTGTTTTGTTTGTTGTATGAATTCCCTGCTATAAGGAAATGCTTTCAGTTGTTTCTCTATCTCATGAGCACCTGTTGTAAAAAATATTCGTAGGCAGTAAATAACTTGACACATATGAAAAACTTGCAACAGGAAGGTAGGAAGCTGATTTTCTAACATTAATTCTCCACTTCAGGGGTCTATAAAACTGTAACTCAGTGTAATACCACTTCACTTTGACTCCAATAAATACATACTTTCTGGGCAACACCTTGGGGAAAGGGCAATCAAATATTTTACATCAGTGGACTATCTTTCTCCCTTTGCCTCCTAGTTTCTTTCCTTCTCTACTTTTGCCTTTAATTCTTCTACTTAGAAAAATTCTCAAGGAGTAAAAACATGTCCCTCTCTGCATTTTTATAAGCTGGTCAGTTTTGCTTCCAGGTTTCTGAGGTTTTTGAACTCAGAAAATTACACCTCAAACATAATCCCATGTTATTCTCAAAAATCGTTTTCCACAGTCATTAGCCCATAACGCCAATTTTCCTTTTGAAAACATAACAAAAAATTATGATCATTTTTGGAGACAAACCCTCACTCAGAATGATTCAAAGAGAATACAAATTTAATTACCACCCTGAGAGCCCAAGTAATACATCCCAGGAAATAATAATAAAATTTATGGTGGCCTTAAAAATGTTTAACTCCTTTCAAGAATCTCTACGTTATAGGGTAGTAATATAACCAAGGACTGGCAACAACTCACAAAAGTCCAGAAGAGTTTTTCCTTTGAGTTTGTAGGCAAAGATGCTTAAATTGTTCCCCTTCGAAAAATAAAGATTATTTATTATTTACCTTCCTGCGCATCAGACACTCCTGCAACATGCCTGTAACTCTTGTGTTCTCAGGTTTGAGCTTCAAAGTCTCCAAATGCATGAGAAACTAGTAGAGTAGCAAGCCAACAAACTTGGGGTTTTTTGTTTGTGTGGTTGTTTGTTGTTTGGTTTCATTTTGGAGGGAGAGAACAAGTGGGGGAGGGGTGGGAGAGAGAGAGAGAAAAACACACCCCAACAGCTTCATAAAGAAATCCGCAGGACAGAACTGAAGTAGGTAAACCAGAACACACAAGGATACAGTTTTTCCCTCTAGATGATTATACTAGTAGGAAGAAAGATTTGAAAGCATTGAATGTTTTTTCTGATAACCACCTATGGCTTTCTCCAAAGAGACACATGTAAAATTGGGCAGGTTGTTTTCTGTTCTGTCAGGAAAATATTTAGTAACAGCCTTGTAAAAGTAAGTACTCACAGCTGCCCCAGGGAGCTGTGGATTTGCTTTCTAGTCTTGTGTCTTTCAACAAGTTCCTCTGTTGCTTTGTGTGTTCTCCCACAAAGGCCCTGCCTTCTTCTACAGAGGGATTTACTATTCTCTCTGCATGAATGCTGTCCAAGCTGGCTCTCTATCTGATGGTCCTGGCATATGCAGGTTCCTAACAGTGACCCACAGGATGGGAATGGTGAAATTCATAATGACTGACCCCATAAGGATGTGGTAAAGCTTGATTGGCTAGTAGCTTTAAAGTCCTTTCAAGGTAAAAGCACTACTTAAAATGCTCTGTATTCATTGTATAATTTGCTAACAGAAAGAAATGTTACCTGGTTAATGAGTGCTTCCCATTTCATAAAGTATTTGTCACTGGCAAATCCCTTTTCAAAATTTAGATAAACTTCTATGATGCATAAAAAATGATGCATAAGAAACAGAAAGCTAAGCAGCAGAGCTTGCTGCTACGGAATTTTAAAGTGTGGCAGGTGCCGTTTGTCACCCCAAGCAAGTGTCTGCAATAAAAACCTGATATCTCAGTTTATTTACATGGTATGTGTTAAACATTGTCCCCACTTCCCAGCTATGCCAGATCAAAAACTCACAAATATTTTTTTAAGATAGGACATTACTGAACAATATTATTGAGCACATCTCCACTTAATAGCTCTGTAACCTTGAGCATATTATTGAACTTTTCTGAGTCATTTCCTCATCTATATAAAAAGGCTAATGATAATACCTACCTTGTAGAATTGTGGTGAGGCTTTAAAAAGAATTAAGTAAAACAAAGGCTGGTATTTATTAAACTCTAAATAAATGTTTGTTGCCAGAAGCAGCAGAAACATCATCTTGCAATAATACCAGCTCTCCTTTAAGTAAACACTTCTGAAAAGGCTCTGCGTCATTGGTCTAAAGATTTTCTTAGTCTATAGATTCTCCTGGACTGGTGACCAAATCCTTGACTAGTTTTAAGGGCTCTTTGAACCTTCTGAGACTGAATGTGGAATAGTATGACTGTGAGGTTAAATACATTTTTTCTAGGAAACCTCATATCTTTTCATCACATTCAGAGGTTAAGAATCACTGCCATAAGTCATCTAGTTTAACTTTTCTCCCTTCTACTTGCAGTGGAGAACCAGAGTCCCATTAAGGGCAGAGTGACCAGGCCAAAGACACAGCAAGGAGCCCATACTCGGGTTGTTGCTGAGGCTCTACCCTATCCCAGCTTCTTCAGGCTTCCTCTCCCAATATTTGTGGTCCTAGACCTAGCTCCTTTCTGCAGTCTCCACCCATCCTTATCTCAGGACTAACCATGACACATGGCAGGAGAGATTTAAGACTATCTAGGCCAACACTCTGGGCAATATCAAGTCACCTCTGTAGCAGTGTGCTTTCACGGAAAGGTCATGACCTTTGTGTTTTTTTGTTTTTTTTTTTAAAGGATACCTTTTTTTTTTTAATGTGGACCATTTTCAAAGTCTTTATTGAATTTGTTACAATATTGCTTCTTTTTTATGTTTTGGGACACGAGGCATGTGGGATTTTAGCTCCCCAACCAGGCATTGAACCCGCACCCCCTGCACAGGAAGGCAAAGTCTTAACCACTGGACCGCCAGGGAAGTCCCAGGTCGTGACCTTTGAAATAAGAAGGATTGTGTTTAATTCTTTTCCACCATTTACTGGATGTATAACCTTGGAAATGTTTACTTAGTCATTCCTCCCATCATCTATAAAATACAAGCAATAAGATTTACTTTTTGAGTCTATCAGGAGAAAAATGAGATAATGCAGAGAATACAGAAAAACAGGAATGTATGTCAGGCAACAGTGGACGCTCAATAATATTCTCTTCTCATTTCTGGGTTTCAACCTGACTCCTCTGGTCACCTGCCTAGGACCTAAATCCCTCTAGGAATGAGCTCTGGCCCTCACTGGCTTCTTTATCCTTCCTCCCACATACACACTCAAACCCACTCAGAGCCACAGACCTTATTACCTTGGGACTCTTTTCTGATGCTTACTACTTGCCTAACACTTATCTTTTTGCATCACATTTGTGGCCTCTAAATTCCCTACCATAGAATTCTATCCACCCCTAGGGCCACCCTTCTACACTGTGTGAGACTGACTAACCTACTCCCGCCTCCCACACTGATCACTTATTTGAACTGCTACCCACCTACAAACTCTTGAAATACCATGTTAGGTTTGCAGACTCAATCCCCAGATCCCCCTCTTCTTCAGTCCCTCTAATAACAATGCTAACCAGTTCACTGTGCCTGTTAAGCATAAAGGGATCTTTGATTTAATGGGCCTCTGGCATTTTTCACATATCATGAAATTTTTAAAATCCAGGTAATTAAGTCTAAACAGCCCATGGTTATTTGAGGGTAACAATGGTAGATATAACCTTTTTGAGCTCTTAGTGTATGCCAGACACTGTCCTGAACACTTTATGTATATTTTTGCATAGGATCCTCATAACGATTGTATGCAGTGGATGTGATTGTTATCTCTATTTTATAGATGAGGAAACTGAGACTTAGAAAAGTTGAGCAAAAGTTACACAATAGTAAGTGACAAAGACATGGGACTGACAAGAGAGTCCTCATTGTAAACATGTATAAAGAATGTTTCAGGGTATCAATCTCCAGTTAAGGAAGTCATTACATATATATGCCCCAGTGCTCATTCCAATCAGAGCTCTCTGAAGAAGTGACCATACTGTGGCCATATACAGTTGACTCTGCAACTTTACATGAAAATATAATCTCACGTTACTAGGAAACCTAACCTCAACCCACTTGAGAGGATATCACTGTTCCGTTAGTAGGTAGGGGATTTTTCAATCCTGGGACAGATGAAAATTAAACAGAGAGATCATAAAGTTAATGAAACCCATGGTATTCATACTTTTGGGTTAAGTTAGGCACTGGGCAACTTGAATGTTTGGTGACAAGCATCTGTAATGTTTAAGAGAATTTATTATATTTAAGAATCT
The DNA here is from genome assembly GCF_028021215.1 of Eschrichtius robustus. Lineage (NCBI taxonomy): Eukaryota > Metazoa > Chordata > Mammalia > Artiodactyla > Eschrichtiidae > Eschrichtius > Eschrichtius robustus. Next base: position 28,896,643 of record NC_090835.1, on the reverse strand, counting down.
GACAGATTAGCCCTGTGATTCCAGTTTTAAATGTGTAATTGATTATTAACTTCTGATTTTAAGTAAAAAGTTGAAGATAATTTAACTGTTTTTAAGTGGAACTGCAATGTTTAAGATAATTGGATTTACTATATTTCTGAGGTTAGCATATTTGAGTCAAAATATGGTTGAAAAGTTTGGAAAGGTTTTGCAAAGTGTCTGAAGTATTTACAAAGAAAGTAAAAGTGTTAAACTTGTAAATGTATTTTAAAATATCAATGGAGAAATTTAACTAAGTAAATGCAAAGGATAATTTAAGTAGAATTTATTCTTTATGACATTCATAAATTGCACAAGATTTCTGAATTAATCTAAATATTTTAAAAACAAATTTAAAATATATAGATTTAATAAATTAAACATTAACTAAAAACCCAAGTTATAGTAAAGAGGCCCTTCTGCATAAAAAAGTGCTCCCTTAGCCACTAAAAAACTCACATTGACAAACTCATAACCAAAAGTAAGTGTTCTAACATAAACCTGGTCATGTCAGGCCTATACCTAAAGTCCCCCCTTGGAGATTATCTCGGTGCTTTGTGACCACCTACAGCGGTGGGATAGGGAGGGTGGGAGGGAGACGCAAGAGGGAGGAGATATGGGGATATATGTATATGTATAGCTGATTCACTTTGTTATAAAGCAGAAACTAACACACCATTGTAAAGCAATTATACTCCAATAAAGATGTTTAAAAAATAAATAAATAAAAATAAAAAATAAAGCTACCTGAAAGAAAATAAAAGGTTAAGATGGTAAGCTTTATGTTATATTTTACCACAATTAAAAATTTTTAAAATATAATAACAAAGTCCCCCTTTGGTCACTCACTACACTGAGGAGAAATTCCAAACTCCTAAGCAAGGCCTATGAGGCCCTGCAAAATTGACCTCTGCTCACTTCTCCTACCTCATCTTCAGCTATCCTTCCCCTTCCCCAATGCATCTACCATCTCCAGTCACACTGGCCTTTTTTCTCTCCATGGTGCATCACAAGTTCATTATCGCAGCAAGGTCTTCATACTCACTGTTCTCTCTACCTAGAATACTTTTCCCAAAATCTTTTGCATGGCTAGCTCCTACTTAACATTTAATTCTCTGCTGAAATGTCACCCCCTCCAAAGGCCACGCCTAATTATCTCTTCCTCCAACAACCTTTGACACATTAAAGTCTTAGAATCATCCTTGATGTCTGAATTACCTTGTTCACTTTTTGGTTTGCATATTTATTTTCCTTCTCTCTCAAATAAAATAAAAGCTCAGTAAGAGTAAAACCCTATTTGTCTTTCCTAAGACATTGCCTGACACATATTAGGTGTTCAATAAATAAATATCCGTTACATAAATGAATAAATTAAAATAAATAAAACCCATCTTTGCCTTAATAAGAGTAGTTTTAAAAACATATCCCTACATAAACTCTGCTCGATATTCTGTAATAACCTAAATGGGTAAAGAATTTGAAAAAGAATATATTCATGTATGTGTATAACTGAATCACTTTGCTGTACACCTGAAACTAACACAACATTGTTAATCAACTATACTCCAATATAAAATAAAAATTAAAAAATAAATAAATAAAAACATAACCCTACATAATACTGAGTGCGTAAGACCCAATTATCTAGTGTTTATTTGACAAATTCGATTATATTATTTTGGGGTTAATGCCCATGAATTGCTGAAGATAGGCCAAACGCCAAGCAGAGCATACAAGCAAATATGATCCCTCCCCAGGATACTTGCCATCCAAATTATAAGCATTCAAAAGTCTTGGCAAGATGCCTATGCTAATAAGAAAGTGATCCAATATTCATGAGAATTTGAAAAGTCATTTTTACCTGAAATTGTCTTGGCTTTTCCATAATTAATATGTCATTATCATCAGAAGACTAAGACATCAAGGATGGTAAAAGCACTGTTTCATATAACAACACTTATAGGGACAATGGTATTTAGCAAGTATCACAGTGACTTGTGATAAAATAATCCAAATCTGAGGCTAACAAATGCTAGAAACCTACTAAACAGAAAGAAGATAGGAGAAGTTGACATCAAGACAGAAAGGTAGGATGTTCAACCTAATCTGTAAATGGAAAACGTATTCTGCAGATGCCTGGGAAGAGACAAACTCCAAGTATTCATGGGCCATAGAAAATAACATGTCTTACAGATGTAGAGAACAAACGTATGGACACCAAGGGGCGAAAGTGGCGGGGGGTGTGTGTGTGATGAATTGGGAGATTGGGATTGACATATATACACTAATATGTATAAAATGGATAACTAATAAGAACCTGCTGTGTAAAAAAATAAATAAAATAAAATTCAAAAATTCAAAAAAAAAAAAAAGAAAATAACATGTATAGCGTCTTTAGTGTACCTTCCTTAATAGTTCTTTCTTGACTAGGTCAGGAAGAAACTGGTCTTAAATGCCTGCTAATCTATTCCTCCATTTTCTCAACCTTCTATCCCTATATCAAATTCGTTTACAAGAAAGGCAGATATCATCCACACTACAATATGTCAGCAATGTGTAGAAATGTCTTTTCAAAATTCCAGTTTACAGCATGTCTTGGTCTGTTATCCAGCATGAATCTAAGAAACAATTAGATCAATAATCTTACACCATCTTTTGTTAGACTACATTTGCAAACATTATCAATTACGTATTTTTTATATAAGAATGATTAGGAAAGTGTTTCTCACAGCTAGGAAACAGTTTGTCCCTCCCTTGATCTTGATCCACAGATCTGCCTACATTATTTTTTGGTTTTTTGCACATGTCTTTTTTTACGAGATGGTTAAAATTTGCTACAGAAGTGTTTGTGATAAAAACAATGACTAATTTAGTAAAATTTTACAACTCCCTTTTACCAAAAAAGGTATGTACTGGGTTCTCACCAGGTTGCAGTAAATGTCCAGAAATTGCTCAGAGCCAAGGTATCATCAGAGAATTGGGGGAGGGAAGGGCAAAGAATATTTAACCTCCTAATAGGTATTGTTTTCTATGAAAACATAAAAGGAAAATGTTCACATAAAGGTAGGCTGGGGAATTCCCTGGTGGTCCAGTGGTAAAGAATCTGCCTTCCAATGGAGGGGATGCGGATTTGATCCCTGGTCGGGGAACTAAGATCCTGCATGCCATGGGGCAACTAAGCCCATGTGCGCAACTACTGAGCTCGCGCACCTCAACAAAAGAGCCCGCGTGCTGCAAACTACAGATCCCCCATGCCCCAGAGGCCGTGCACCACAACTAGAGAGAGAAAAAACCCGCACGCCACAACTAGAGAGAGAAAACCCGCATGCCACAACTAGAAAGAAGCCCACACGTTGCAATGAAGACCCCACGCCACAAGGAAAGATCCCGCATGCCTCAACTAAGACCCGATGCGGCCAAAAAAAATAAAGAAAATTTAAAAATTAAATTAAATTTAAAAAAAAAAGTAGGCTGATATAAGTGGATGTCTATATGGAACATAACTGAATATCTGAGATAAAAGGAATCTTAGAGACCTCTAATCCAATCTCCTTGATTTGGACTAGGGAAAGTATAAATCCATAAAATCCATTTAATCCATAGAGATTAAATGACTTCCAAAGAAACAGGAAGCTAGTAACTAAATCATGCCTGGAATCTGGATCTCTTTCTTTCCAGATCATGAGTTTGTTAATACTTGAGGAAATGTGAGCATTGGAGGGAAGATTTTAGTCTGACTTTCAATTCCTGAGGACATGTTCTGTGCTCTATAGAGATCAGGAAGATTTAGATTGCACATTAACAGTTAAAACATGTTAAGTACATTATTTTTCTCCAATTCCATTCAATGTATGAATTTTACTGTCTGTTTGTTTTCATTAAACTAGATTTCCTGGGATTTCCCTGGTGGTGCAGTGGTTAAGAATCCGCCTGCCAATGAAGGGGACACGGGTTCGATCCCTGGTCTGGGAAGATCCCACATGCCGCGGAGCAATTAAGCCCGTGTGCCACAACTACTGAGCCTGCACTCTAGAGCCCGCGAGCCAAAACTACTGAGCCCATGCCCCAACTACTGAAGCCCGCGTGCCTAGAGCCCGTGCTCCACAACAAGAGAAGCCACCACAATGAGAAGCCCACGCACCACAACAAAGAGTAGCCCCTGCTCGCTGCAATTAGAGAAAAGCCCGTGTGCAGCAACAAAGACCCAATGCAGCCAAAAATAAAGCCAAAAATAAATTTTAAAAAATAAATAAATAAAAATAAATAAACTAGATTTCCTGAATGTTTCAAATGGAAGCCAGGAGGTAAAGGTACAAGGGAAAGCTGCTTCACATTCAGTGTACGAATACTAAGACTATAATCAAATTTGCACAGATCAAATTCTAATCCTACTGAATTTCTTCTGGGATCAGCATCAGCATCTCCCAGGTCTTCCTGAAGACATCCTGAGCTTCAGATCCCTTTTTAATATTTTTCCAAGAAAAAAATGTATAGGTTTAGTGATGTCCTTTAAATGTTAGCTTTACAGTTAACATGTTAAGCTATTTTTATGTCTTGACTTATTCTTAACAGGGAAAACAAAGCCATTGGTATTTGTATAAAAGAAAATTTTCATAGCTGGCAACCAACTGGTTGATACATAAAAAACACATTTAAGATAATACTCAATTGCATTCAGTAATCTTATAAGTAGGTACATAAAGAACAATGATTTACTTTGGATAGTATAGAAGCAATAGTCCTGGAACATTTTTTTTAACCTTTTATTTTGAGATAATCATAGATTCTCATTCAGTTGTAAGAAATAATACAGAGAGATCTTCTGTACCCTTTACCTAGTTTCTCCCCATGATAATATCATGCCTAAGTATAGTAAGATATCACACCCAGGATTATGACATTGATGATCTATCAACCTTACTTACTCAGATTTCAACAGTTTTACATCATGCACTCATTTGTGTAGAGATCTGTTTTTAATAGCTACAATTTACTGGGCATGTCTATGATCCAGTTCTTCCTTACAAAAACCAACTTACAGATGGGGAAAGTGAGACAAAGAGGAAATAATGAAGATTTGAACCTCTACCATTTAACTCTGAAGGCAGAGCTCTTTATACTACACTATAGATGTGAGAAGTCATATGTGTTTGGTTCATTTCAAAAATTTTGTATATAGCTATTCCACAAAAGATTCAAAAGAAATATTGACACTAACAGTAAGTAAAACAAAGGAGAATATCCAACACATGAATCAAAAGCAGAGGCAAACTGGGTTAATATGATTCAATTTAGCTCTGAGCTTCTTGGTAGGCAGAGTAAAAAGGTAAGGAGGATGAGATATGAAATCCTGGTTGTCAAAGAAATCATTGATTCCTCAAGATACAGAAATTTTAAAATGTATATATGTATATGCATATGCCTATGTTTGCTTCATCTCATTTTTAAAATTCAGTCAGAGTTCATATATAACCAAAATAAAACTCTGCCAAGGCATACTTAATACATCAGTAAAAACAGTTTTTAAACAGTATACCCCACTAAGCTTTAAAACTGTGGTAGTTTCCAAAGACGGCTATAATCAATGTTCTCCCTGTATGCTCATTCCATTCCTTTTCCCCTTGAATATGGGCTGGACTGACCTATCAACTCCCTCTGGCCAAAAGAATGCACAAATGTAACAGTGTTCTAATTCCATATGTAGTACTTAAGAAGTCAGGCAGGTTCCACTTTGGAGCTTTCTGGGGAAGTTAGTTGCCTTGAAGTAAAGAAGCTCAGGCTAGACTACCAAATGATAACACACTTTGTGGAGAGATTGAGGTTGGTCTGACACATCAGATATGTGAAAAAATCCTTCTTTGACCATCCTTCCTGGCCAGCACAGCCACAAGCTGAATACAACCCAGCGAATGAACCAGCCTAAACCAAATGGAGCAGAAAAACCACCCAGCTGAGCCATGCTCTGATTCCTGACTTACAGCACCTTGAGAAATAATGAATCGTTGGTTTAAGCCACAAAGTTCTAGGTTATTTTGTTAAAAGCAATCAATAACTGAAATAGTAACCAAAACTGATAGTCTGAAAATTCATTCTGTAAGCTTGCAAGTTTAGATGCACACATCTAGAGACTGTACACGATACCCACCTGGAGCCCTCAGGAGCCACTGGGCACTTTCCCCACCTTCTCCCCGCAGCTCACTCCAACAATAAAATAAGGTCTTCAGCATCCAAAGATTTTGTGGCTGCCACCTGAGGAACAGGCACCCAAATCACCTATCTCTGATAGCCAGTAGGACCTACATTCATAAGTCCACAGGAGTATAGCAAAAATAAAGCAGTTTTTAAACAGGCACAGGAACACCACCCCATCGTTGTAAACTTGGGCTCAATGTAGATACAGCAGGCAAAAATGCCCATCTCCCAGTTTCTCCCTAGAAAGGATTTAATTGCATACTTTCCCAGTCGCTGTCTGAGGGCTTGGCTTCTAATCAACCTTTATCTAAGTGCTCACTGCAATCCTTCCCTTTGGGACACTGATGGGTCTTGGCATACTCTCAAGCATCAGGAGTCACTGAGAACAAAGATAAAAGGCTTAGACAACCACAAAGGTTTGAGAGGCAACCAGGAGGTTGGGGCAGGCTGACTGATGAGGTTCATTTCCTACATGAGACAGGTCTGTCAAGACTGGGAAAGGTGGCTGTTTTATCCAATGCACAGAAATCAACACAAACAGCCAAGTAAAATGAAGAAAGAGAGGAATATGTTCCAAACAAAAGAAGAAGATAAATCTCTAAAAGCTAATCTTAATGAAACAGAGATAAGTGATTTATGCAATAGAGAGTTCAAAATAATAGTCATAAGATTCTACCTGTGGTCAAGAGAGCAATGCATGAACAAACTGAAAATTTCTACAAAGATACAGAAAATATAAGGAAGTACCAAAAAGAAACCGTAGAACTGAAGAATACAATAACTGAAGAATACAATAACTGAATTGAAATATTCAATATAGGGGGCCAATAGCAGACTAGATCAAACAGCAAAAAGGATCTATGAACTTGAATACAGGAAAGTAGAATTCATCCAAACAGAGGAGCAAAAAGAAAAAAGAATGCAGATAGCTTAAGGGACTTATGAGATACATCAAGTAGATCAATATACATACTATAAGGTTATAGGAGTCTGAGAAGCAGAAGAAAGAGGGACAGAAAGCTTATTCAAAGAAATAATGGCTGAAAACTTCCCTAAGCTGAGGAGAGAAACAGACATCTAGGTCCAGGAAGCCATAAGAATTCCAAGAAAGATGACTCAAAAGAGATCCACACCATGCATATATGGTCAATTAACTTTTAACAAAGGAGCCAAGAATATACAATGGGGAAAGGAATAGTCTCTCCAATAAAAGTTGTTTGGAAAACTGGATATTCATATGCAAAACAATGAAAATGGGTCCCAACCTTACATCATACAAAAGAAATTAACTGAAAATGGATTAAAGACTTAAACATAAGAGTCAAAACTTTTAAAAAATCCTACAAGGAAACATGGGGAGTAAGCTCTTTGACATTGGTATTGGCAATAATTTTTTGGATTTGACACCAAAAGTAAAGGCAACAAAAGCAAAAGTAAAGAAGTGGAACCACACTACACTTAAGAGCTTCTGCACAACAAAGGAAACCATCAACAAAATGAAAAGGCAACTTACTGAACTGGAGAAAATATTTGCAAATCATATATCTGATAAGGGGTTAATATCCAAAATACAAAAGGAACTCATACAACTCAATAGCAAAAAAAACCAAATAACCCAATTTAAAAATGGATAAAGGACCTGAATAGACATCTTCTAAGGAATATATACAAATGACCAACAGGTACATGAAAAAGTACTCAACAACACTGATCATCAGGGAAATGCAAATCAAAACCACAGTGAGATGTCACCTCCTACCTGTTAGGATGTATATAATCAAAAAGACAGTTGAAAATAATAAATCCAGGCAAGGATGTGGCGAAAAGAAAACCCTTGTACACTGTTGATGGGAATGTAAAGTGGTACAACCATCAAGAAAAATAATGTGAAGGTTTCTCAAGGAATTAAAAATAGAACTACCATATAACCCAGCAATTCCACTTCTAAGTATATATTCAAGAAAAACAAAATCACTATCTTGAAAAGATATCTGCAGTCTCATGTTCATTGCAGCATCTAAAAAAATTCAAATTCACAGAAACAGAGAATAGGACAGTGAATGCCAGGGGCTGGTGGGGGGCGGGGGGGGGGGGGGCGGGATGGGTGGAAGAAATAGGGAGACGCTGGTAAAAGCATACAAACTTTCAGTTATAAAATGAATAGGTCTGAGGATCCAATGTATAACATTCAATGTGACTATAGGTGATAATGCTGTATTGTATAATTAAAACTAGCTAACTAGCTCAGAGAACAGAACTTAAGTATTCTCATCAAAAAAAGAAAAAAAATAGATAAACATGTGAGGTGTGATGGATGTGTTAATTCTTGATGGTAAGAATCTTTTCACAACATATACGTAGAGCTAATCATCACACTGTATGCTTTAAATCTATTACAATTTTATTTGTTAATTATACCTCAATAAAGCTGGAAAAATTTTTTAAAAACTTGTTGATACAATAATTAAACATTTTCCGGGACTTCCCCAGTGGCACAGTGGTTAAGAATCCGCCTGCCAATGCAGGGGACACAGGTTCGATTCCTCGTCCGGGAAGATTCCACATGCCGTGGAGCAACTAAGCCTGTGCGCCACAACTACTGAGCCTGTGTTCTAGAGCCCGCATGCCACAACTACTGAAGCCCGCACGCCTAGAGCCCGTGCTCCGCAACAAGAGAAGCCACCACGATGAGAAGCCCGCGCACCGCAACGAAGAGTAGCCCCCGCTCCCCGCAACTAGAGAGCCCGTGTGCAGCAACAAAGACCCAATGCAGCCATAAATAAATAAATAAATGATGAATGAGTGAATGAATGTTAAAAAAATAAACAAAATATATATATATATAATTAAACATTTTCCAAACAAGTAGTCCTTCTTACATGACTAGAATGTGTTCAGTGCCTAGAAACAGACTTTCCAAATGAATTCATCAATAAACATAAAACAAAATGAATTGCTCTAGTTTTCCCAGAGACCCTGTCTAGGCCAGACTACCCTAGGACAGATGGTTAAGTTAGTGTGGGTCCAATTCAGGACAACATAACATGGAGTTACACCTTAGGTGATGTCCCCTCAGGCAACTTGGAGCTTTCCAGGGTCAATGAAGCCCTGCCAAAACCAATAGGGCCATTTAAATGATGACATCCCCAGTGGGTAAAGATATTTGATTCTACACATCAGTGGCATGAGCTACTGTCCTGCGCATTCATTGATAGGTCCAACATCCCATTAAAGCTCTTTAATTTCTGCTTAGTGGTATTAGGATTTAATTGATGGCAAAGACACTGCCTGCCACTAAACAATGATGTTGTGGCAGTAAGTAGAAAATGTCTTACACAAAGGCCTTCCCAGATTATGCCAGGCAATTCTACTGGCTGCATTTACTGGCTTGGAAGGCTACTTCAACTCTACAGTAGGTCTTTCTTGTTCTGCCTGACCATCATCCATACCCCATCTTCTTTTACCAGAAATCCAATTTTTCTCTGAGAAACTACTCCACCCCTATTGTTAGTGTATGTTGTTTAGGAGGGATTGAATCTACTTACAGCTTCAAGAATAGGCTCCTAGATCTGGTCAATCACCTTGGGACAGTGCCAATAAGACTGAAACTTTGAACTTTCACTAGAACTACTAGAAATACAAAACTTTATCGTTTCCTACTGAAATTACTGAACTGGTAGGATGGAATGGGTATATATTCCTGGGAGCCCTCCTGCCATTAGGTGAGACACTGCCTTAGAGAAAACAATGGATAGATCATTTGATCTCCTAGATCCAGCAGTTCTAGATGTCACGTGTCAGTGTTTTTTCAGTAGATAAGCCAATAAAATACCTTTCCCATTTTTAGTTGTATTTCTTATCTCTTGAAATCATTCTCAGAAACTGCAAAAAACGGGTTATTGCACAAACTATGGGTTAATGAAATGTCACTTATTTCCTGGGACTGTACAATTTATCACACTCCTTTTCTGAGCCTCATATCCAAGTACCAAGGCATTTAGACAACAGCACTTCTACAAATGATATCTTACTTGATCTTCATAAGTTGGCCAAACAGAAAACTGAGATATTCATGGGATGTATGGCTCAAAAATCATCCATCAGGTCAAGACCGGAACCCAACTCTTCACTAAATGCAAGCTTCTTCAGCGTGCATCGATGGACCTTACAGATCATTTGATTGTATGGCTCCCCAACATCAGTCCATGGACTGGGGGGGTGTAGCCACATCATCAACAGTCCACAGAGTAATGAGAAAAATACATACTTTCTAATAGGTTTTAATGGAGCTATTTCATTTCACTTTTACACTTTGAGATGTCATCCTTTCAGGTTTTCTGGGGCTAACATGTTCTCTTTTGTGAAATGATAACAATACATGTAAATACTCTTTTTGGTGAAATATAAAACAGGCAGCCCCCCCACCCTCCCCCACCACCAGGCACGTAAGTCATCCAAGTTTTCTCCCAATGCTCTCAGCTTTAGTAGTGACAGACACACTTGCTTTCTTCCTTATAATTCTCCCCCTCTTTCTCAGGCCACCTCAACAGAGTGCTCTCCACTCTCCACTGGGTAATTCCTTTGTTTTTTATAATATAGATTAGAGTGGCCTTTTTTTCCTGGCTTCCCCAAATCTGCATCTCCTATTGCTCAGCACCTTTTTAGGCCAGATGCAAGAAGAAGCTGTCTTTCCTCTTGAGAACATGGGAAAGGGGGAAATTATAAATACTATAGGGGTTCAGAATGAGCCTCCCCAAAATGTGCCAATTTTGATTAAGGATTATTGTGAGCTAAAGTCAGTCGAGATCCTGCGGGTTCAAGAGAAACTACTGTCCCCCCCTTAACTACCTAGAAGAATTTAAGTTGGAGATCTTCCCCAAAAAAGAGTTATTACCAAGGATAAATTTTATCTAAGTGGTCCCATCCATATGGCAGGGTAAACCTCTAATTACCAAACATCTGCTTTTCTTCTTTTTATTTTTATTTTTTCAGTCTCTTTCTCCATCTCTTTCCTCACCTCAGTCGTTCCCCTCCCCCACAGCCCTTGTTCTCTCTGCTCCACCTGTGTTGGGAGTCCCCAGGACCACCCTTGGTTGTGATGATTTGCTAGAGGGACTCACAGAAAAGCTGGTATCCTCTCCATTATGGTTTATTGCAGTGAAAGGATACAAATTACTGTCAGCAAAGGAGAAAGGCACATGGGGCAGAGTCCAGGAGAAACCAGGTGGGAGCTTCCAGTTACGCTCTCTGAGTGGAGTAGCATGGACGGTGCTTAATTCTCCCAGCACCTGCTTTTCTTCTTATTGTCCTGTGAATGACCCTCCTGTCCTTGGAAGCCCCAGTCCCCTATTCCATTCCTTAGCTCAGGACAGTGTATTTACCTCATTTTACCTTTCTGCTTTTGAACCTCTCGTGTATATGGGATATCTGACCCTTACTTGTATGTGGGACTCTCATACGTAAGCAATTAAATTTGATTTCCTCCAGTTAATTTGCTTCATGTCAATTTAATTCTTAGATCAGCCAGAAGAACCTAGAAGAATAAACTTTTCTACATCCACAACAATACTTACAAATAAACGCTTGTTAGTCTCAAACAAGCAAATTTATAAATATTAATACCAACATTACCTAAAGCAACAAAGCATCAAAAAGTTGAAACCAAGCAAGACCCTGTGGGACCCTTCCAGGTACCAAAGTCTTTCCATGTCCCTGTTTCTCATTTGTAAGGAAAAGACTTCAGCCTCCTAGACCTTCCCTGAGTTCCAAAGGGCAGATTCAAACAGTTACTAATTAAGGAAGGGAGGGAATTCGGAAATAAAGGAGGAGCAGTCAAGAAACAATAGTGCAGAGATAAAGCAGGGTTCTGGTTCCTTCTCAAGGGATATACATAACAATGTATCTTTGAGTTCTTCTGTGGGAACCAAGGCCCCCATCCACTTGGAGGATGGTAACTTCAGGCTGAGGACAAGATTCCTGGAGCACCACACAGTTACCTCACCACCAACGAATCAGAAGAAAGTCACACACCCTGCAGCCCTCACCACAAATTTTACCTTTAAAAACTCTTCCCCGAAAACCATAGGGGAGTTCAGTGGGTTTCTTTTTTTTGAGCACAAGCCAGCTGTTCTCCTCGCTTGGCCCTGCAATAAACCTTTCTCTGCTTCAAACTCAGACTTTTTGGTTTGTTTGGCCACACTGTGTGCAGGGCACAAGAAATTGCAGACAGCAACATTAAGTGCCCCCATGATAACGGAATGACTGAAGAAATTCTCCTATGTGGAAGGATAACATAGTCATTAAAATTATGGTTATGAAGACTTTGTAATAATATGGGGAAATGCTTATAATTAGATATAATAAAAAGATACATAATTATGAAAATACAATTGTGTTAAAATATCCAGGCATAGATAAACTATAACATTGTCCACAAAGATTTAATTGCACAGTGGGTTATGGGTAATATCTATTTTTGTTTTTAGAGAAGTCTCTGTCATCCAGATTTTCCACAATGGGAACATATTATTTTTAAATGTAGAAAAAATACATTCATTAAATTTAGCTCCATTTATGTATGCGGCCAGTATTTACTGAGTGCTCATTATGTGGAGGCCAAAGGTCTTCCTTTGCGAGACAAGATTTGTCAGAGATTTAGGTAATACTGGCATTATTTTTTTCTTGCCAGCAAGAATAACTTGTACTAAGCCAGGCAGCCACCTCTCTCAAAGCCATCCTTAATGTCTGATGGCCACCACTGCACCTGAATAGCTCCAGGGCTGACTCTCCCCTGTTTGGCCCAAGGGCATGTCCATCTAAGGAGCCATATTGGGCAGGTACCTTCCAACTAAAGTGAGGTCAAGGATCCCATCCACAATCACTAGACTAGCACAAACCAAGAAAGAGAAATCAAAGAGCTTCATAGGAGTTAGCACAAGAAATCAAATTCAGGTAGAAATCCCAGCAGGGTAGTATACAATTTATATTTCCCTAGCAAGGCCCATTCTAGAATAACGGAAAAGCTTCACTGTTTTCAGAATGTCAAAATCGAATTCTCCTGAATGCTGGGCTGCCCTGAAATCAACACTTAGGTTCTGACAACTTCCCAGTTCACCCTCAACAACCGCATCAAACCTCCAATATGCTTTTTTGGAAGTTGATTTTTGTTTGATTTGATTTATCTGCCATCTGAAACTCAAGATGACAAAGGATGAAATCTCTTCTTAACCCGTGTGTAATTAACCACATCAAAGAAGGCTACAGTTAGATACAATGAAACATTAATATACATTAGTTCCAAATGGTTATATTTCAGATAGATATTAGCAGGTACTTTCTCCCCTGTGCCAAAACTGCACACACTGCTTATTTCAGCAGAGACCCCATCCTTTCCAAAGCAAAGGTACTCAATGCTGCCTCAGGGACACAATTGTGGTATCTACAGAAGGGAAGGAGCATATAAATTCTGTCACTTGTTGACCAACAGGACCCAATTTCACAAGAATGGGTAAAATAATTTTGTTAGTCAAGAGATAATGTGGGATGCACAGATACCTCTGAGAGCCATTTGGGTGAGAGAGTTAAAGTGAATGTAATGAGCACTTTCTGAGGTAACTTGAATTGGAGATGAAATGCGTTCACTGCATCTGGAAAGTTAGGATCCCTAATAACACAAAGCTCTGTGGCCTGGCAAAAATTTCAAAGACTAATAAAGGCTTTGGGGATTTTAGTATTTTTTTAAACTTTTTATTTTGAAAAAAAAAATTCAAAACTATAGAAAACTTGCAATAATCATACCATTAACTTCCATATACCATTCACTAGAGTCATCAATTGTTACGATTTTGCAATATTTATTTTATCTCTTCCTCCCTATATACTATACTCCCTCTCCCTCAAATGAAAAGGGGGAAAAAAAAAAAAAAAGATTTTTCCTAAACCATTTGAGTATAAGTGCTGGATGGATACCAGAATATGGTCCTAGAATACCACTCCAAAATAGTATATTCAACACCCACTTTGACAGAAGGATTATTTTGAGCTGAAGGCAATTGAGAACATGCAGACTCTTTACCTCCTTCTGTCTAAAAATTTATAAAGAAAATTTGCATTTGTAAAGATGTCTTCCTACCAGGAAGAGAACAACTCTTGGAGACAACTTTATCACCTGGAGAGACTCTTATCTTATCTGCATAACAAGATAACTTTCATTTACCATACATTTCCTTCCCCACCTTACCATAACCTGCCCCCAGTCCCCTGTCCAGAAGTCCCAACCCCATTTTTCTTTGTTTAGACTAGAATGATATATAAGCCTCAATCATCTGGCCACCTCCTGGAGCCACATTTTTTCTTTGTGAACTCCAGTGCCACTGCATGCATACGTAAGGGAGAAAAGTTTGCCACCTCAAAATATGCCTATTTGGCACAAGGATTATTTTAACCTGCTTATCTTTATAGCAGACACAGGAGAAGCTCTGAAAACCAAGCAGGAGTTACTGTAAGACAAATTTACATTTGTTATACAAGGGAAATCTCTATTTGTAAAGGGTCTCCCTTGCTGTACCAGGCCAATTCTTATCAATGGAGAGGGCAATGACTTAAATCTGCATAACATCCTTACCCTTGTTTACTGTGCTTTTCCTGGTAATCTTCCATAACTGACTCTCCCCACCCTCAATATCCTCTTTGTCTTCAGCGGAAGATGGTATTTAAGTTGAGGGCTTCTACCATTTTGGTTTGTTACTCAGTTCTCCTGACTCTCTCCCATGTATACGTTATTAAATTTTTGTTTTATTTTCTCCAGTTAATCTGCCTCAGGTCTACTTAATTCTTAGACCACTCAGATGAACTAAGAAGGGAAGAGGACAACTTCCTCCTCCCTGACACATACATAAGTAATTAAAACTATTTTTTCTTTTGTTAATCTGTCTTGTCAGTTTGACTCGTGGGCCCCAGCCACTGAACCTAGAAGGGTAGAGGGAAATAAGCTTTTCGTCTCCTGTAGTGAGATTTCAAAATCTTTTAAGAATTAGGATAGTCACATAACCATAGTACAATGATCAAATTCAGGAAACACTGATAAAATACTATCTTACATATAGTCCATATTTACATTTCTCAATCCCAAGAATATCCTGTATGGCCATTTTCCCCCAAGCCAGAGTCACAATGCTTTTAGTTGCAATGTCTCTTTAGTCTTCTTGAATCTAGAGTAGTTCCTCGGTCTTTCTTTGCCTATAATGTCATTAACATTTTTGAAGAGGACAGATCTGTGGCTAAGATATTTATGCTAGTCTGATTGTTTCCTCAGGGTTAGATTCACATTACATATTTTAAAAGGCATACTACTTAAGTGATTTTATGTCTTTCTTATTGCATTATATCAGGAGGCACCTGATGGAAGTTGTTCCCATTGTTGGTGATGTTAACTTTGATCCTTTGGATAAGGTGATATCTGCCAGATTACTCCTTGCATGTGTGTGTGTGTGTGTGTGTGTGTGTCTGTCTGTCTGTCTGTGTCTTTGTCTATGTGTCTGTGCCTGTTGTGTGTATTGATGGGATTTAGTTCATGCTAACCCAAAATATGGCACCTTGGTATACTGCATATTTTAAAGTGAAGGAGTTTGAGAAAATGGCAGTAGGAAAGTCTCAAAGCTGCCCCTGGCATTCTCCCCTGAAACAGAGCATAACACCCTCATGTGAGAGGTGTCCTCCTTCTGGAGGAAAGGATCATTCCTATCTCTGAAGACAAAGGGACACTGAGAAGAATCCTTACAAACAGGCCTTGCTAAGTTGCTCCCAGTTAACTACACTTACCTCATATTCTCTGACCTATCATATTTTCTACATGACTGCCCACTCGTCATCAAAGCTAGAATAAAAATACGCAGGTCTGTTTCTTTGGGTCTTCATTTCCTTATGAAGGCTTCCACATCGTGTAAAACTTACATTAAATAAATTTGTATGCTTTTCTCCTGTTAATCTGTCTTTATCAGTTTAATTTTCAGACCCAGCCAGGGACTCCAAGAGGGTCGAGGAAAACTTTTTCTTCCCCTACAGTATAAATGCGTATAATAAATAATGTGTGGCGAGAATTTTTGAAACTATGCAAATATCCTGTTCCCAAAAAGTTTCTGCTCAATGATTTTAGCATTTACTGATAATTCTAGTCTGAATTAATTATTACTAGAGAAGCTGTAAAATAGTGATTTTCTAATTCCATCATTTCTTCCACATTTATTAGTTGGTATTCTATATAAGAAGAGCTTGCCTTCCTCCCTTCTTTATTTATTTATTTGTGGCTTAAGTATACCTTATTAATTTGACCTTTAAGTATCCTGTTTGAAGCTGGCTTCTGTGTCATTCAGACATGTCCTCATCCATTTTTTTTCTAGCAGTTTCTTATTTGCTGGCACAACAAAATGTTCCAGGTTTTCCTTTACTTTCCCGCTTGGGACCTGGAATGAGAATTTCTCCAAGTTCCTTTTCATGGGAAATGGTATTTAGAAACAAAGAGCTAGGAACTAGGTGTGCTCATTGGTGCTGGGCTTGTCACTGCTTGGAGACCCTTTCAGAAGACAGAACTATGAATTATAAATATATATTTATATTTATATGTATGTTTAATCATACATATATATGTATGTTTAATCTATATGTGTGTTTAATCTATATGTATGTTTAATCATGTGTTCATATTGACACTTCTAATCTCAGTCCAATAGTACACTGTTCTACCATCCCTTCCCTCACTCCATATTTATTTGTATTACTATTCTTCTACAGTGATATTCAGGCTAACCCCCCCAAAATATATATACTCAGTCCTACAACACATAAAAATAATTTCAGAATGTTCCATCACTGCCACTATCAACAGCAATTGTTAATGTAAAAAGTTCAAGATTTCTTTCTAGTTATCTTTAAACTGAACCAAAAGTACAGTCAAGATACTGTGTTCAAAATAACTTGAATTATTATTTCTTTCCCTTATGTGTGATCATATCATTCACTTGATATATAGTTAGATTCATTTACCTCTGTTTTTATTCCATTTTTATTCCCAATCTTGTAGTTTAATTTTATTTTATGAAAACATTAACATGGTTTCAAAGTCAAAACTATAAAGAAAGGTATCTTCAGGGTGGTATCACTCCCTTCCCTAACTCTTCTAATCCCATTCCCACACTACAGATTACCAATTTCACTTTTTCCACTTTATCCTTTCTATGTTTCCTTTTGCAAAAATAATCAGATAGACAGACAGATAGATATTCTTATTTCTCCTTCTTTCCTACATAAAATGTAGCATGCTATCTATATCCTTCCATACTTTGCTTTTTGCATTAACAATATCTCTGAGAAGCACTCCATGTTAATTCATAAGGATCCTTCTGATTCTATTTTACAGCACACCACTGTGTGAGTTATACCATGACTCATTCAAATAATCTATACACAGGCATTTAGGATGTTTTCAATATTTCGTAAGTACAGATGATAACTGCATAGCTCTTCTTATGAGTGAAGTTAAACATACTTTCATATGCTGAAAGACCATTTTTATATCAATTTTTGTGAACTGTCTAGGTCTTTTACCACTTTTCTATTGGTTTTCTGGGGTTTTTTTCTCCTCAATTTGTACTTTATAATAACTCCTCAAATCACATATGAAGAATGTTAGCTCTTTATCATAACATATCTTGCAAATGTTTTCTCCCAGCTTATCACTTGTGGTTTGACTTTATGTTTTTTGCCATGCAAAAGGATTTTTTTTTAAATTTTTAATTACACAGAGTCAAGTTTTATTGTATCTGAATTTGAATTACAGAAAGCCTCTCCTTGTGCTCACTTTATAAAGGAATTCCCTTTATTGAATACATTTAAGTGTCCCTCACTATGGTATAAAAGGGTGAAACTGAGCAGGACCCTGCGGGGCACCTGGGCACGGAAGCCTTTCTGTCCCCGTTTCTTGACTCCAGCTTCCATGACCTTCCCTGAGTTCCAAAGGGCAGATCTGAACAGTTGCTAATCTGGGAAGGGAAGGGATACAAAGACAAGGGAGGGGCAGCCAGGAAACAATAGCGCAGCCTTGGGGCAGGGTCCTGGTTCCACCTCAAGGGATACACATAACAATGTCTTTAAGCTCTTTAAGATGTCAGCATTCTTCATACCAGAGAAAGACCACCTGAGGCTACATTAAAGGAATCAGAGAAGTTTATCAAGATTAGCTGAGACCAGATTAGAGGAGTGGAGGCCCTGCACACACCCTAATCTCATCAGCAACCCCACCCTTGAACCACTGCTATAAAACTCCTCATCCCAATCCTCCCTGGTTGGGACACATAGTTTTTCCGGGCAGGAGCCCACTGTGTCCCCCTTTGCCTGGCAAAGCAATAAAACTATTCTTTTCTACTTCACCCAAAACTCTGTCTCTGAGATTTGATTCCGCACCGATGCACAGAGGCTGAGCTTTTGGCATAAAGGGCATGCTATAGGAATTAAATACTATTTGCCTATTGACCTCAGGGAAAATTCAAAGATGCATAAACTTTGTTTCTGCAGGCCTTTCATCTCCTAACGGTGTAGCTTTCATTTTCCCTAACCCCAGGTTTCCTCAGCAGGCCAGCTTCACTAGAGAGCTGCAAACTAAACCTGAATTACTAAAGAAGATACTACTCACTCATCATAACCACAGGAATCTTTCTCTAGAGCAAATAATAATTTGTAGTGCAAATCTGTTTTATAATCACCTACTTTTATAAAGCAAGGATCACCTGTATTATATTTTATTATCTTTCATTGATGGTGCATTTTCTCTTATTATTTTTATCATCAAGTAATCCATGTTTATTACAGAAAAAAAACTATAGTTAAGTTAAAAGAAAAATTTTGGAACAGTTAACATTTTAGGACATATTACTGTATCAATGTATACCTATTTTAAAACTCTATTCAATAAGACTATATTTACTATACTTCCTATTTTGTAATTTATTTTTATTTTCACTTAATATAAAAATCTTTCCATGTTTAGTCATCAACAATAGCATTTTTCGGGACTTGCCTGGTGGTCCAGTGGTTAAGAATCGCCTTCCAGTACAGGAGACATGGTTTCAATCCCTGGTCGGGGAACTAACATCCCACATGCCACAGGGCAACTAAGCCCGCACACTGCAACAAAGAGCCTGTGCTGCAACGAAAGAGCCTGCGTGCCACAACTAAGACCCAATGAAGCCAAAAATAAATAAATAAATAAATTTTTAAAAATAAAAATTATATTAAAATTTTTAAAAATAGCATTTTTAAAGGCTACATGGTATTCCACTGTATAAAGTGTAGGGGAGAGAAGGGGAGCAAAATTCACCACCCCAAAATGTTTCTCTGGCATGAGGATTATTTCAAGCTGAAAACAATCAAGTCCCAAAAGATTTAGGAAGAAACTGTGACCTTCCCCCTAACCGCTAAAAGAATGTAAATAGAGGACCTATTCCCAGAATAGAGCTATCTCCAGAGCTATCCGCAAAGAATGCAGGCTAGGCATGGTGGGGGTAGGGTCTAGAGATCAGTCCACTCTGTGTCCCATTGTCACTGCCTGGCCCAGCAAACATTTACTTACCAACCTTTTGCTTTTCCAAATCCATGTCAATGGCCTTCCTTCCCTTTGAAGTCCCAAACCACTACCCTCAACATCCTCTTTTGTCTTCAGCTGAAGATGCTACTTAAGGTGAGGGTTTCAGTCATCCTAATGAATTACTCAATTTTCCTGGGTCTCTCCCATGTAAACATGTTATTAAACTTTTCTTTGACTTTCTCCTCTTAATCTTTCTCACTTCGATTTAATTCTTAGAACAGCCTGAAGGACCTAGAAGGGTAGAGGAAAATTTCTTCCTCCCCAACAAAAGACAGAAAATATTTAACCATGTATTTTGCACTTAGGATGTTTGGTTTTTCTTCTTAGTATCATGAACAGCTCTACAACAAAATTACTTAAAGACACATGCCTTTGTGAATTTGTCAAGATATTTCTTTAAGATAAATATATAGACACAGAATTGTTGGATCAAACAGTATACAAGATTTTTTTATATACACAGCTGAGTTGCCACCAGCAGTATTTGAAAATAACTGTTTCCTTCATTCACACCTCACCCACTTAGTGTAAGCATTCTCCCTAATGCTTTTTTATCTCAATTTCTTAACACAAGACTGAACAGCAATGTAAAGCTCCACGAAAGTACAAGACGAGCAAATTCAGAACAAAATATTACTGATGCGTGTCTAAAACATTGTAAAACTCCTCCGAGTCTCTGAACAATCTATTGAAACATCTGAGAAACCACTTCATTCAAAGATGAAGACTTTTTTTTTTTTTTACTCTGCCTATACAGCTTGGTCTTTAAGACTTTAAAATCCGGTGCAACTTCCTAACAGCCCTTTCCATTTAGTAGGAGCTCAATCTTGGTTCTGATTATAAATAAACAGGAAGGTTTCTAGCCAAGAAGCATAGACCCAAGGAAGTTGTGAGAAGAAACTTACATGAAAGCTTCTCCCATTAGAGCTGAACTAATTAAAATTCCATGATAATTCTCCCTCATCAGTTACTGGCTAAACACATTTGCCTTAGAAATTTTTACTTCAGGTTCTAGTCTAATGACCCACACTTCCAAATTACACTTTTAATTGAAAAGCAACAACATGGAATTTTTTTTCCCACAACCATTTGTGCTTTCCCAAGAACATGTGACTGCTACTGATAAATCTACTACTTTGCACACCCCAATCTTTATGTCTAGGGTTCCAAAAACAGGAAAATAATGCTGTTCCATAAAAACAGTATGTGATCAGAAACACCTGCTTTAAAATTCAATGTTTGGTATGTGATGCTTCTTAACAAGTGTTTATTAAACTGCATAATTTCAAAGCCTGAAGTGGTATACTGCAATGTTTTCCTGGGAGTTGATCACATTTACATATCCTTTTACACTTCCTGTGAAATTAATATTGCCTTTTGTATCTTGAACTTAGCTAATGTTAACTTGACATTTTTACTTTTCATTGCTATGAGTAATATAGAGTGGACCCCCAAAGGGACCCCTGCAATGCCTACATAAGCTTTATTCTCTCGCTGTTACATTTTTTCATATGAATACATTAAATCAAGATTAATAAACCTTTGCAGAATTCAATGGTCTTGCAAAAAGGCAAGATTCATAATGGTAAAGGCTGCCCAGTGAATAAAGGAAAACTGCTCTTAAAACTGGAGCCAAGGGCTTCCCTGGTGGCGCAGTGGTTGAGAATCTGCCTGCCAATGCAGGGGACATGGGTTCGAGCCCTGGTCTGGGAAGATCCCACATGCCGCGGAGCAACTAGGCCTGTGAGCCACAACTACTGAGCCTGCGCGTCTGGAGCCTGTGCTCCCAACACGAGAGGCCACGATCGTGAGAGGCCCGTGCACCGCGATGAAGAGTGGCCCCCACTTGCCGCAACTAGAGAAAGCCCTCGCACAGAAACGAAGACCCAACACAGCCAAAAATAAATTAATTAATTTAAAAAACCAAAACAAAGCTGGAGCCAAAGGCCAGGGTTCACAGAGCCCTTGTCACATCCAACAGCTTGCCAGAGACCCTTCACAAGAAAGAAACATTTCCACAATTGCTCAACGTCTAAGCAAGAGTGGCTTCATCACCAAGATACCATAACCCAGCTGGTGATAATTAGACCTCTTTCTCTCAAGGGTACATCTCTATCAAACATTAAAACCTGATCATGATTTCAGGATTCTTAAAATTCCACCTGAGGCACATGGTGATGGAAATGGGATGATAATCAAAGAAAGTGGATGGTAGAGGCTGAGTAAAGAGGAACATCAGGAGTAGCTAAGAAGCTCCACAAAGCAAATCAAAGGCAGAAAATGGAAATCTCTGGAAATACCACATACCACACTAGACAAAGGTCACTGGAGGCCCCAAAGGATCATCCCCCACTCATCTGCCCTGTAGTGGAGGAAAAATAATTTTCTCTCTACCCTTCTGAGTTCTTGGCTGAGACCCCTAGAAAATGAGATTTAAAGGAGAAAAAAAAATTTAATTACATACGTATGTACAGGAGTCCACAAAGATGAGACTCAAAAGGCAGCCAGAGGATTGAAGCCAATGCACCATCCTGAGCTAAGGAAAGGGAGAGGGGTCTGATGCTTCAAAAACAGGAAGGCAATTCACAGGAAGGTGAGAGGACGAGATATTTCGAAAACAAAGGTCATCTTGCCAGGCAGGTAAGTCTCACTGGTGAAAAAGTTCTCTGGCAATAGCTATCTTGCATTCTAATGTAAATTTCCTTTAAAAATGTAGATTTCCCTTATAAAATGTAGATTTCCCTTACAATGTAGTTTTTCCCTACAAAAATGTAGACCTACAAATGTAAAATTCCCTAACTTCTACTCTGTTTTCAGAGCTTCTCCTGTGTTGCAGTTTCTTAAATATAATCAGCTTAAAATAATCCTTATGTCAAAGAGGCATATTTTGGGGTTACCGATTCTGCTCCCCTTTACCACCCCCCCAGCAGCTGCTCTGTCTAGTTGACAATTTAGTCAAGGCCAGGAAACCTAAATGGCAATCTGAAGGAAAAGTTGGGGGCAACTTCAAGATACCTGACCACTGGGATAAATACCCCAAACCCTGTCAGAAAGCACTTTCTACCATGCCTTGTACAGCTCTCATTCATTCTTCTACTTGAAGTTCATCTCCAGTTTGGTCAAGAGGCAGAGTAATGGGATTCAGGGCCAGGATTAGGGTGAGGCAAGTGAGACAATCACCTCAAGTACAAAACTTAAGGAGCGCTAAAAAAACAAAAAACAAAACCCCTCAGTAATCAAGATGATATTTCAGATGAGATTGGGCACATTCAGGGTGGTATGGCCATAGACCAAGATGAAACCTCAATGCAATATTTTTAAAAATCAAAATTGATGTGAAAAAAATAATGGTGAACAAAATATCAAAATTTTAAATAAAGATTAATGCCATGCTGAATCACATGTGAGCCTGCATATGCACTCCTATTTATATGTTTTCATGTATTTTGTTAATTTTTTTGGAGGACAGTGAAGCCAGAATTTATTACAATTTCAATTTTGTAGCTTTAATGGGTACAAAGTATATAACATTTTCAACATTTATTTCTTTATCTTCTTTTCAATGGGGAGAATTGTCATCTTTGACATTTTCTCATTAGTAGTAATGATCTTAAATGATTTTAAATTAATTTACTTAGATCCATTAATTTAATTAACTTCATTTTTCTTTTGCCTTGGGCTCCAATATGGCTCAGCACAGCACTGGTCTTTATTTAAAATTTTTATATTTTGTTCATCATAGATTTTTTTGGCATTTATTTGATTTTAAAAATAATACTGACCTAAAATATCTTTTTTCTTGATCACTGAGTATTTTGACACTCTTAAATTGTGCATTGGTTGTTCTATCCAAGTCAAAGTTGAAGCTATAGACATTTCAGATATGTAACATAAATAACGAAATGACTCTAAATGTGGACAGGAGCACAAGATGTTGAGAGAAGCATCCTACAGAATAATATGTAAGTATGGGCTCATTTGTGCTTAATTTTTTTAAAAAATAATTCTAAGTCATAATATATCAAATATACATGGATGGTAATGTTACACAACTCAGGGTCGGCTGCTCGCAGCTTGAAAGCCAATACTCAAGAGACAAATGTTGATTGGAAAAGAAAGATTGCTATATTCAGGAGGCCAGCAATCTGGAGACAAGGTGGGCTCATGTCTGAAAACCAACTCCAAAGATTCTGCTCAACCATTAAAGTTTGTAAAGGGAGAAAGGGGAAGTTAATCACAGTTAATCATTTGAGGAGGTGGTCAGAGTCTTCATTATCTTTCACTGTGTACAGACTTTCTTCTGATTGGTTGGTGGTGAGGTAACAGTGTGGTGCTCTGGGAATCTTGTGATCAGCCTGAAGTTACCACCTTCCACCAGGGCAGTGGCCTTAGTTCCAACAGAAGAACTCAAAGATATATTGTTATGGTTCCTTGAGGAGGAACCAGGACCCTGCCCCATGGCTGCACTATAGTTTCTTGACTGCTCCTCGTTTGTTTCTGCGTTCCCTGCCTTTTCTGATTAGCAACTGTCTGAATCTGCCCTTTGGAACTCAGGGAGGGTCAAGGAGGCTAAATGAAGCCTATTTCCTATAAACAAGAAAGAGGGGACACGGAAAAGATGTGTACCTCAGAGGGCCCCACAGGGTCCTGGCTCCATTTCAGTAAAGGATAAAGAATTTAGTCATTGAGGCAAGAGGTTCTCAATCATGTTACTGCAAAATAATACATTAGGTGCTCAAGTAACATGTTACTATCAATAATAACTAAAGCATTATTCTTTGCTAATCTTGATATCTTTGAAATATCCCTACAACAATGTGATTCTCACTCACTTGTAGCTAGGTACATTTTTTTAATTTCAGAGAAAATGCACTGGGAATTATAAGCAACCACTGTAGATTCAAGGGAGTTCATGGGCATCTCAACAATATGTGTCACTGAGCACCATTTTGTATTGTTTTGAGGTTTTTTCAGTACGTGGTCAGTATCCCCTCTTTTCAATAATAGCAAACATTGTTTTGTTTGCTTTTTTAACTAGGCTTATGCAGGTATAATTTAAAAATAGAAAAATTTGCCCCTTTTAGTGTACATTTCTATGAATTTTGATGAACACATATAGTCATATAACTGTCAACTATAAATTGGCACTTGCCATCCACTTCTACAAGGATTAAATCATATGCTGCTGCAGCCGCTGACTTTCAACACCCCCTGAAAGGAGTTCAGGGTGGAGAGCAGAAATCAGGCATTCTGTGCTCTGGGAAAAACTGGCAGAACAGGTCTTCAGATAGTTAGATATTTTTAGGAGCCAATTTTATGAGCCCAATTCTTGTCTCTCCTCATATCTAGAAAAGCACTAAATTGCTTCATGGTGACGTCTGCTCACGACTAGCAGTAACCTTCATGAGACTAGCAGTAACCTTCATGAGACTAGCAGAAACCTTCTGCAAAAAACATGTGCTTGATTGCATGTACTCCCCTTTCACCAAAATCATATATATACTGACATTCCCCCTACCTCTTTGGAGCAGTTTCTCAGAGCTATCTGAAATGCTGTCTCCCAGGCTATAGTCCTCACTTTGCCCCAAATAAAACTTAAGTCACAACTCTCACGTTGTGCTTTTTTTTTTAAATTCAGCATAACCAACATTAAAATGAAGATATAGAACAAGCATTAAAAGCCCATTTTTAGATGAGACTTAGAGAACAAAAACCACTTTTTAAGTTAAAAAAGTAATTGGGAGAAGCAAAATAAAAACCCAGATTTGGGCCACCAAAGCCACTGAACACTTCTAAGTGAGATAAAAGGCATGAAGCAAACACTCTGTAGAGCACAATTCAGTTATTAAAAAAAAAAAAATCATATAATTAATTTAGCAATTCTATTGCTTTACACATAACTGTGCATAATGTATCTAACTCATTAAGACACAAAGTCTAGTCATATAATATTATCACAAGGTAACAAAGTTGCACTATTTTCTAGACATCTGGATTACTAAACCAATTTTACACATTTAATTCAGCTATTTGGTGTCATAAACACATAGCAAAAATTCACAGGGAAAAAAATGATTGTACATCTGGCACGAAGATGGCTCCAAGAATTGGACTTACGATGAGTAAATCATGTTTTTCTATCCTACTTCCTCCAGAGTATAAATACTCCAAATATAACTGTTTCCAAAGTAACCACGATCAAGAAAGGAGACTGCACAAAGGAGACAAGATGAATAAGTTATATCCAGCCCTCTTTAAAGGCTGAGACTTCCCCTCAGGATAAGGAACCTGTAGTTTCTTATCCTTGACAAGTTGGCCTATAAACCAAAAAAGAGTGTCTCTTGTTTGTTCTTCCATTGCTAGTTTTCTAGCTTTGGTGCGCATCAGATTCTCCAGAGAGAGAGCCTAATTTTTAAGCCACTCATCATTCCTGTCTAGAACTTCTTTTACTCATTCATTCTTTTTTATTTTTCTTTTAATTTTTATTTATTTATATTTATTTTTGACTGTGTTGGGTCTTCGTTTCTGTGCGAGGGCTTTCTCTAGTTGCAGCAAGCGGGGGCCACTCTTCATCGCGGTGTGCGGGCCTCTCCTGTCGCAGCCTCTCTTGTTGCAGAGCACAAGCTCCAGACGCGCAGGCTCAGTATACTCATTCATTCTGTTAGTTACTCTATGATGACTTCTATTTGCTGAGCCCTGGACTACGGATCCAAAATCCCAAACACCCCTGCATAGGAGACTAGGAAAGATAAGGAGTCTAGAGTCTCCATCTTCCCCCTTTCCTCCCCAGCCATCAGCTTCTGTTAGCATTAATCCTGTGAGTTGTGGCAGCCCTTGAGATTAAACATGATTAGTCTTAAAATCAAAGGCAACTACTAACATCAATAATAAAACAAGTATTAGAAGAAAACATTAATTTCTTTACAACTTCGATGTGGGGAAAGCCTTTCTAACTATGATTCAAATCCAAATGTTAAAAAAATTAGGAAAAGATTGAAAATTTTGACTATATGAAAATTTTAAAACTCTTTTGCACAGAAAAAAAAAAACCCATAAGCAAAGTCAAAAAACAAATGCATGCTAGGAAAAAGCATATACAATACATATAATAGATTAAGCACCAATCACTTGTTAAAAGTTAAAGGAAAAAAGGTATTCAAAACTCCAGTTTTTTGTATGAGCAAAATAAAGGAACAAGAAGGTCACAGAAAAGGATATAGAAATGGCCTTTAAACATATGAAAATATGCTTACCTTCACTTATAATAAGAGAAAAGCAAATTAAAACTACAGTTAGAATTACGACAATTGTACTACACTGATGTAAGAGGTTAACAATAGGAAACAGTGGGTGTGGAGTACATGAGAACTCATACAATTTGTATTATCTTTACAACTTTTCTATAAATATAAACGTATTCTAAAATAACACATTTATTTAAAAACAACTACACCAAGATACTGTTTCTCACTTACCAGATTAGCAAAAGTTCAAAAGCTTGACAATATACTCTGTTGGCAAGGGTGTAGAGAAACAGTCCCTCTTTTGCACTGCTAGTGAGAATGCAAAAGGGTATAACCTGTAAGAAGGGATATTTGGTATTAGCTAATAAAACTATGTATCTGTTTACTCATATATCCATCTACCTATTTATCTGTATGTTTACTTAACAGCAATGTCAGTTACAGCAATTCGCTCTGAACATACAGCTTCAACCATAAAGGAGAAACAACAGACACGAAGTTATTCACTGTGGCCTTATTTCTAATAACAAAATACTTAACAATCTAAGCCATCCACAGGAACCACCCCAGTATATCATAAGAAGGAATACTAGTCATCTGTAATAAAGAATAAGGAGGATTTTAATAAAGTGATATGGAAAAATTGCCAGGTTGAAAAAAAGCAAAGTGAAAAAGAATATGTGTAGTACACTACCTTCTGCATAAGAAAGTAAGCATTTATATATATGTATGTATTTGCTAGTTTTGTAATAAACACCTGAAGGATAAACTGGAAACTAATGACAACATTTTCTATGGAGGGTAGGTAAGACCTGGGTTGAAAGGGTAGGCATGAAATAGGACTTCCTTGGACAACTTTTTATCTAAGTTTGGCTTTTGAACCATGTAAAGTTTTACATATTCAAATAGAAAAAGATGGAAAAAACAAAACATAAACTTGCATGCAAACAGGAAAAGAAGTAAAAGGTATGCTATATTGATAAAAATAACCACAGATGACAAAAAATGAATTCCAATAAGTTTTGAGTCTAGTACTCTGAATGTACATTCACAGTGGAGCATTAGTACAAAAAGAAGTACAAATTAATCTTGAACTTTACTTAGTAGATTGGTTGTTGGAAGTAGTATTGATGTAGTATTTCTGAAACTATTTTCTGAATGTTATAGGATAGAGCAAATGAATCAATACATTGAAACTCTCACAGTGGAATAAAGGAGATACAAATAAGGAATGAGGGAAGCTGAAGAATTTTGTGATGTTGGATTTGAAACGTAGGTTATTACATATATAGTATATACATGTATATACACATAAATACATACATATATCTTAGAAGTAAGGACACCAAAGTATCAATGATCCCACCTAGTAGCCAAATCTTTGTTTCTAAATTCCATTCCCCACTAAAGGGAGGCAGTGCTCTTTGAAGAAATGACTTATTCTTGATCAGGACTAGGGAAAATACAAAGTAAGCTTAAAAGATCTTATTTTCTTCAAGGGCATACTCAAAACTGACAGAGACATGTCAAAAGGACACAGGAACTAGCTTAGAGGGGATCCTACTGGCTAACCTGGGGACAATTTGAGCATCACTAAAGAATAAGGATCTGTTTATATAGTTATATTTAATTTGTGGAACTTCCTTGAGCTATACACATATGATTTGCACATCTTCTGTAAGCTGACTTTACTTAATACAAAGTTTGAAAAAAAAAAGCTGTGATAAAAGCAGCAAAGAAAACACATATTTTATTTTAGCTGAAAGAAGTACCATACTGTATGAGTAAATTGTTCCAGCTAGGATGATAATTATCCAATCCTACTACGGATATGGGGAGGAGGAGCTCTTTTGTTACCAAAGAATATCAGCTAATAAATATAGAAGAACACCATCAGGCAAGATTCATCCATGAATAATAAAACCAATGGATGAAAAGTTCTTGGGAAACAGAATATTCACCCACTCTCAAAATATCACCTCACAGATTACTTACTAATTACAAAGCAAACAAAAAATCTCAATAAAACACATACCTTCCAAAATTTGAGGTATTTGGAGAATATCACCTTAATCAAGTGATCATACGGCATCACCAAGAATGATACAAACAAATTAGGTGCCTTTGATATGGTACAATGTGAAGTATACAATATCACCCGGGTAGTATTTTAGCCAAAAATGTTTAAACTAAATCTAATCATGAGCAAACAACTGGACAAATCCACATTGCGTGGCATTCCAAGACACTGGCTTGGAAACTTCAAAAATATTAACTCATGAAAGATAAATAAAAGCAGGAGACTATTCTAGATTAAAGAGTCCAAAGCAGTGCAACAACTAAAGAAATGTGTAATCTGAGTGGATTTATAGAAAAGAAAATAGAAATAAGGAAAAAGGGACACTACAAGGTACAAGGGACATTAATGGGGACATTTGACTATATTTGATAACATAGTGTTTAAATTTCTTGGGTGTGATAATAGTACTATGGTTACACATTGATCTTAGGAGATACAAGGTTAAATGTCAGGTGGAAATACAATGTCTACAGCTGAATTGCAATTCGTTTTTCAAAACGAATGAGAAAAAGAAAGCAAATGAACAACAGTGCCAAAATGTTAATGAATAACTGAATTCCTGTGAAAGGTATTTGGGTATCTGTTGTTCTCTCAATTTTTCTTAAATTTTAATATTCTCAAAGTAAAAAGTTGGGAGGAAAATAATTGGGATAGACTAAAAAAAAAAAAATCAAGGACAACTAGCATTTTCTAAATGCTTGCTATGTGTCAGGCCCTATTCATAAGGGGGTTTCAATAATAACTCATTTAATCCTCATAATTCTATGTGATTGATAGTAATACTCATACAGATGAGGAAATTGAATACTATAGAGGGAAAATAACTTGCCCAAGCTAGTAATCAGAATAGTTAGGATTCAAACCTAAGAAATTTAGATTCAGAGTTCATTATCACAGACACAATATTCTTCTGCCCTTCAAATAAATAATAAATCAGATTATTGAAACATACTTATTAAATAATATGAAATAATATGATTAGTAGAACAAACATATTAATCACATCAGCCTAATGATTATACCTATCTGATATTTCCTACATGCCCAACACAGAATTCTGGAGGGTTCAATTGGTTCTGATTAGTTCTCTTTCCTATGCTGGAAAATAAGACCAGCAATAACTGGAGGCCAACGAACATCCTGGGGTGGGATGGAGGGTTGATTTTTATTACCATAGTGTCTTCAGTTATGGGCATTATTTTTAAAACAGAGAATATAGAGAAAGTCAAAGAATCAATATTTATAACTAGTAGGTTTAAAAAATCAAAGAAAAAGGAACAAAAGTACAGGTGCTTTGAGGTTTGGATTATGATAAAGATGCCATTATAAAGCGATCCATTTCCCCAGATGGTAGCAGCTAAAGACCCTAACACAGTAAAAATTACATCATTAGTCAGTTAATCAGTTTTCTCTCACAATGACTCAATGGGGTGCCTTCTTTAACTCAATACAGTAACCAGCTCACCAACAGTATCTAAAAAAGAGAAAAGTTACAAGAATAAAAAAATTGACACAAAAAGCTATGGAGAAGAGAGTCTGAAACAGACAAAAGCGGTTGTACTATAAAAGAAAGTGAGAAATGGAAAGGGAAATGTCAGGAATCAAAGGTTAAAAGAGAAAAGATCAGGATTAAAAAAAAAAAAAAAGATATTCAAGTCTCTTATAAAAGAAAAGGGACAAGTCGGGAGATAAAAATCATGACCAGAGTTGAAGCCTGAAAACACAAGGCAACAGACAAAAAGAAGCGGTATTAGCAGTGCCATTCACTCACTCATTTACTCATTCATTTAACATCTAGAATATAGAAGGTACTTTGTGAACCTTTGAGAGACACAAAAATGATAAGCAGGGACCCCGGCCCTCAAAGAGCCTAGCTGCTCAAAATATTCTCATTTTTGCATGTTCCTATTTTTTAAATGTGATTTTTAATTATTGATGCCACACCTTAGTTAACTGTGGTAGTTAATTTTATATCTCAACTTGACTGGAACACAGGGTGCCCAGATTAAACATTATTTCTAGGTCTGTTTTTGAGGGTGTTTCTAAATAAGATTAGCGTTTGAATCTGTTGACTCAGTAAACGAGATTGCCTTCCCCAATGTGGGTGGGCATCATCCAATCCAGTGAGGGCCTGAACAGAACAAAAAGACAAGAGAAAAGGGGAATGCATCCTCTCTGCCTGACTGATTAAGCTGGGACATCAGTCTTCTCCTGCCATCAACTGTGACTTGCACCATCCGCCTTCTGGTTCTTAAAACTAAACTACCAGCATTCCTGGATCTCCAGCTTATAGATGGCAGATTGTGCAACTTCTCAGCCTCCATAATCATATAAACCAATTCCTATATATAATAAATATATTTATTTATTCCTATATAAATAAACACACACACACAGGTAAGCAGCTTTTGGCAGGAAAGAGCACTTCGCAGGAGGCCCCTTTTGTCTTGTCACTTTAGCAAAGCTATATTGCAGGGGTCCCCAACCCCCGGGCCATGGTCCACGGCCTGTTAGGAAGCAGACCACACAGCAGGAGGTGAGCGGTGGGCGAGTGAACGAAGAAGCTTCATCTGCCACTCCCCATTACTGCCTGAACCATTCCACTTCCCCACCCCGGTCCGTGGAAGAACTGCCTTCCACAAAACCAGTCCCTGGTGCCAAAAAGGTTGGGGACCACTGCTATATTGTAACTAACCTTAAGCCAGGCACTACTCACCTCTGGCCAAGCACACTTTCAAATCTTTTGATCACACAATACCTTGCCTAACCTGTTGGTTCTTTCCTTAGATCAAAGAAATAGAAATGAAGAATAAGTAATTAACAGATAACTAAATCTCTTCCCTAGCTTCCCCTTCGGTAATCTTGTGAACAAACTGTGTGAACAAAATAGCATCTAAAGAAAGATCACAAGAAGTCGACAAACGTGCACATAGTGGAAAATGGCAATGAGTATGATCCCCTACCTCAATGATTAACTGAGATTTTTTCTCCTTTTCTCTTTGAAAACTTTCATGGCTGAGCAGAATCTTCAGAGTTGGTTTTGGGACACAAGTCCACCTTCTCCCCAGATTGCCAGCTTTCTGATTAAAAACAACTTTTTCCATTTCTACCAACACTTGCCTCTTGAGTATTGATTTTCAAGCAGCGAGCAGCTGGACCTGAGTTCAGTAACACACACACACACATAAATACCTCCTATTGGTTCTGTTTTTCAGAAGAACCTTAATACGCTAATATTCTCATACTCAGCACGTACTTCCAAATATTACAGCAGTTACATCATCCATAAAAGAGGGTACTTTTTAATGGCAACTGCTGTACTGAAGGAGTTTATTATGAAAGGAGATGTGTTCACATTTCTGATAGACTGATAGTATCATCATTAATTAAAGCAGCATCATAAAGTGGTGCTATGATGTATAGATACTTTCAACTTTGGAAACATATCATCCATTTTCTTTTCATTATCTTATTCCAGAAAGGTGAACATTGGCAAAGGACAAGGAAATCTAAAGGAAGCAGAAAGACAGATAAGGAGTTTAGGAATCAAGTTTTCATTTTCTTTGTAATTTTCCACAGGACTTCTATGAAAAAAAGCAATACTGACCAATGGAGTATTTTTCATATTGTGTCTGAGAACAAATTCTGGGTAAAGGAAGATACAACAAGGGAGAGGCTCTCAACCAGATATCCTTTCCCAGTATCTCACATGCAGAAAACACCTAAGTGAGGTTTACTTGAAAGAAAATCAGAAATTGACCTCCCAGCCTGTGTATGGTTTCTGCTCTTACTAAGGTCAGCTTAATCCCTGAAAAGAGCTGAAAATTCAAGTTTAAATGGGTGTTTCATACATCCAATTCGGAGGACCAACCTCTACCCCCCAGGTCAACAAAAGAGGGTGAAGAGCATGGAAGTAAACATCCATTATTTAGACTGATCAACATGTGACACCCTTAGGGCACTGCCCCTCCCCAGCTCATTGTTTTCTCCTGGGATCTCAACTGAGTGTCTCAACTCCCTCACCAGAGGTAGGAATGTGACTCAAGCTAACCAATCTGAGTCTTCTGGGGGGATTTATATGAATCAGCTGTAAGAGAAAGGTGCTTCTGAGAACATGGGTAGTATTAAAAAAAAAACAAAGAAGAAGAAAACAGGCCCAGAATGGAGTCACTTGCACTAAGCCCCATGTCAACAAATCAAGAGTTAATACCTAATCTAATTGTAGTTTCAGTCTCTCCTAGAAATGTAATCTTAACCAGTCAGTCTGAAATTTCCTGGCCAGCACTGGTGAGATAATCCATCTGATGGAACTCTGCCATCCCCCAAGAAGGTACTTTGCCTGAAACAATCCTTTCTTTTATTTATGACTTTCTTGTCCCACTCCCTTTCTGCCCTTTCCTTGTCTGAAGCTCTTTGGAGCCCTTTTCTATCTACTAGACGGGATGCTGCCTGATTCATGAATCGCTGAATAAAGCCAGTTAGATCTTCAAATTCACTCAGTTGAATTTTGTTTTTTGTTTTTTTAAATTTTATTGGAAATACATTTCTTTTTTTTAAATTAATTTATTTTTGGCTGCGTTGGGTCTTCGTTGCTGTGCGCGGGCTTTTTTTTTTTTTTTTTTAGTTGCGGTGAGCAGGGGCTACTCTTCATTGCCATGCGCGGGCCTCTCATTGTGGTGGCCTCTCTCGTCTTGGAGCATCAGCTCTAGGTGCGCAGGCTCTAGAGCGCAGGCTCAGTAGTTGTGGCGCACGGGCCTAGCTGCTCTGCAGCATGTGGGATCTTCCTGAACCAGGGCTCGAACCCGTGTCCCCTGCATTAGCAGGCGGATTCCTAACCACTGCGCCAAAAGGGAAGCCCAAATTTTGTTTTTTAATAGTAGTTAAATTCACACCACCACAAGGACTTAGACTGAAGGAAAATTAAGAGCATGTAGAGAAGAAATGGGCTATGAGATGGGGAGGAGCACAGGCAAATTCACCAGGAAGCTATTGCAACTTAAGTTTCCAGGTCCTTTTAGAGCAATGTGGTCATTTATGATCTTTTAATAAAGAAGCTTCTCCAAACTGTGTAAACTTCAGGCTACACAAAACCTAGATTCACCCCTGGAAGAAACAGTTTTGAATATACAATGAAGCACCTATAGCCATCCATGACAAAAGTCAGGTTCATCCCACTGAAAACTGCAATTATGTGAGCCAAAATTCCCATTTTCATTTCTCTTGGAATATCCTGAATTCAGTTTTACCCACTTGCAACTGAAGGGTAGCAGAATATGTCACCCCAAAATATGACTCTTCAGCATAAGGATTATTTTGAGCCAATTATTGTAAGAAACAGCAGACACAGGAGAAGCTCTGAAAATAGAGTAGAACTTGCCCTTTTGTAAGAGACATTTACATTTATAAAGGAAATCTCCATTAGTAAGTGTCTCCCTCTCTGTACCAGGAAGAGAAGGATGACTCTAAATCACAAGAGAATCTTATCAATGGAGAAGGCATTAAATCTATAGAACAAATCTTACCCTTGTTTACCATGCTTTTCCTAGTAAACTCCCGTAACTACCTACCCCAACCCTCCTTATCTTTCTTTTGTCTTTAGCTGAAGATGGTATTTAAGGTAGTAGATGCACCATCTCAGGGAGTTACTCAGTTTTTCTGGGTATCTCCCATGTATACATGAAGTATACAGGTTAACAAATTTCCATTTGTTTTTCTCCTGTTAATCTTTTATTACTGGGAGGTTTGGGGTGGTCTCAGCCAAGAATTCAGAAGGGCAGAGGGGAAATTATTTTTCCTCCTCTACATAACCAAAAGAATTTGGAGAATTTACGAAAACAATAAACTTAACTTCCTCTCAGGAAAATAGTATGAATCAATACTATTTTCAGCTTTCAAAATATATATATTATAAGCTATGACTTTGCTTTTGTCCAAATTTCAGAATGTTGCTAACAGAAAGTTCCCGCATCAGATTTAAGCAATTTTAATAAAACAAACCATAGGACAACCTTTACAGATTTTTCAAAGATATTTTTCCTTTAATTAATTAGCAATAAATGAAAAAAAGAAAGATTAAGCTGACACTACAAAAAGTCTCATTTAATAATAACCTTTTGGGACTTCCCTGGTAGAGCAATGATTAAGAGTCCGCCTGCCAATGCAGGGGACACAGGTTCATGCCCTGGTCTGGGAAGAGCCCACATGCTGCAGAGCTACTAAGCCTGTGCACCACAACTACTGAGCCTGCGCTCCACAGCCCATGCGACACAACTACTGAAGCCCACGCGCCTAGAGTCCGTGCTCCGCAACAAGAGAAGCCACCGCAATGAGAAGCCCATGCACCTCAAAGAAGAGTAGCCCCTGCTCGCCACAACTAGAGAAAGCCCTGCGCAGCAACGAAGACCCAACGCAGCCAAAAATAAATAAATAAATAAATAAATAAATTAAAATAATGATAATAAGTATAACCTTTTTATGTTGTGTGTTTACCAAACGTATTTTTATTTCTGCATTACACAGAGTACTTATTTTCTACCGAGCGTTCCATTTAAATTCTCCTCTCTTGGCCAATCCACATGATTACTAAGGAATCCATTCTTAATACTATATGTGTCAAACCCCTACCAGCAGTGCTTTGTCACCCACAGTCTCCTCGAAACAAATTACATTAGATATCTAAGACTCTTGGAAATCTGCAAGAAAAGCATCTTCAGAAATGTTTCACTTAAGCAAGCCTCTGCCTTCTTGGGATTTTTCTTTGAAGAAGATAATTTAGAAAGTGGTAAAAATTAATGGAGGATATTCCACACTTTTCTGAATAGCAACATGCAAACTAAAAAAGGTCCAGAGAGATCTTCCATGTAGTTCCAAGGAAATAAAATGTGCTTCTTATTAAATATTTCTCAAAAGGTACTCACAATACTACATTTGTTGGAAAAATTAGATATATATCTTAAAAGAAACATGAAATATTTCATGTCCAAAACATCAGGAAATCAATCGAAATGGACCATTTGTCTTGTAAATGATTCATTCAGAATGACAAAGAAAATCACTGTTGTACCAGGAAGTGACCAGCTCATTTTGAAGAACAGCAGGCAGTGGGAGAAACATGGATTTTGTGATTTTGAAGAAAATGACTGTTACTTCTGAGCAATGATTCAAGTCCCAATCAAGTCCTGTCACCACCCCCATACACCTTGCCTCTTCACCTAAAGAAGACAATAAAATTTGTACTGACCCCACCAAAAAGTGTGCAGCCAAATGATCTCACTTTAAAGAACTCTGTATACACACACACATACTAATACACACACACATACACTCACACACACCCCTCCATCACCACCGTCATGTTGGAGAACAGCCACCTCAGCAGTAAAGAGATTTGAGAGCTAAGTAAACCTCCTGGCCAGAGGTCCTGGTGTCCTGGTGTCTTCATCTAATCCCAAGTCACTATGGAGTAGGTCCCTGCAGGGCACTGGCTTTGGTGCCACAGAGCACTGCCATTTCCAGCATTGCCAGTTCTTTTAACCTTCAAGAGAGCAGAGAAGAGGCGTTCAAACCAACGAGTAAAGAGATGTCCTGGCCGTCTAATTTCAAAGTAGATCATATCAGAGTCTCTTATGGTTTTTAGAAGTATTTTATGCTACTCTGATGGAAACCTAAAACAGTAGTAGCTTCTGTCTGATAAATGCCATAGAGGGGTAAACAGTAAGTCTAAAGCAAAGGAAAGGGGGTGAAATTATTTTGCTGCAATAGGCAACACAGTGAAAACAAGAGACTATTGAAGTTTAAACAAATCATCTGTATTTATTCTGGTAAAGACTTTCCTCATATCAGCACTTTAAATACCACTGTAAAATGCTGACAGTAATTATGTGAATGTTGCTACAAAAAATTAAACTTCCCAACTAATGGGTTTCAAAGCTGTTTCCACTCCTGCCTTACACACACACACACACACACACACACACACACAGAGACACACACATGCGCGCACATGTGCAAGAACATTTCAGGTATCTCTGTTAGGATTTCCCAAAGTCAACTATACTGCACGGAAGGAAAATATCTGTACTCCTACTACTACCACCACTACTACCAAGAAACAAGTCCAGAAAGAAAGAATGTGAGCCATAATACACTAACCTGAGGCCTGGGCTAGGCTTCTAGTTGGAAGCAGTGTGGCAGAGCAGTTATCAACCTGAACTTTGGAGTCACATCATACAGAACTGAATCCTATCTTAGTCATTGGGTGACTAGGGCTAGTAACTAAACCTCCCTGAACCCCAGTTTCCTCACCTGCAAAATGGTGACAGTCATGTATGTTATAGGAATTAAATGATGAAATGTATATAAAGCACTTAGTACAGATTCTGGCTCACAACAAAGCACTTGTGAAGTGTAGAGTAATTGCTATTATTATTACCATTATCAACAACTGTCACAGAGCACGCTTCTTGGTTAAACAGACACGAAGCGTAGGGGAATAAAGTCACTCTCAGGAAAGTTAGACTTTAAGAAAATAGAAATTGCCTAGTATTTTGGTTAAAATGCACATTTGTCTGACTTTATATTTTTGGAATTGTCATGTCTATTGGGCAGCTGATACAGCCTGTGCAGGATCTGCAATCTCAACAGAAAGGCAAGTATAACCTTCCTGGTTGTAATAAACAACTTGTTAATCTTTGGATGAATGGACTTCCCTGCTTTGACCTTTTCTACTCAAAATGTGGCACACAGACCAGAACATCAGCATCACTGGGGAACTTCTTAGAAATGCAGAATCTCAGGCCCCACCCCTAATCTACTGAATCAGAATTTTAACAAGAACCCTAGGTGATCTGTATGCACATTAAAGCTCAAAAAGCACTATTGTAGACCAGAAAATTTAATATACAACCTAACCCGTTTTGGATGTGTTTTCTGGAATCTTTGCTATACAATAAACCACTCCAAAACTAGTGACTTAAAACAATAAGAATAACAACCATTTATTTGTCCTACATCTTCAGTTTGGGCAGCGCTTAGTGGGACAACTCATCTCTCTGCTCCACATAATGTTGACTGGGGCAGTCCAGCTGGGACTGCAAGATCCAAGTTGGCTTCCCTTCCCTCCATGCCCCTCGGCTGATATGACTGGGACAGCTGGGGGCTGGCTGGGCCTCTCTCCAT
Source organism: Eschrichtius robustus (assembly GCF_028021215.1). Lineage (NCBI taxonomy): Eukaryota > Metazoa > Chordata > Mammalia > Artiodactyla > Eschrichtiidae > Eschrichtius > Eschrichtius robustus. The sequence goes on along the minus strand of NC_090835.1, from coordinate 28,858,296 downwards.
GTCTTCGTAATCCTCCACGAACTTTCTCTCAATGACCTCTCTCTTGCAGCATAACCAGACTTCTTAAAGCGATGGCACAGGGCTCTAAAGAGTGTTTATCTCCAGCCAACCTAAAGTCTAGCTAGACTCCGAACTGACACAGTGTTATTTCTGCCATTTTCTATTGGCCAAAAAAAGTCAAAAGGTCAACCAAAACTCACAGGGAGGGAAAAAGGACTTTATCTCTTTGCGGGAGAAGAGACGTGCACAGACAGAAATGGAAGAATTTGTTGCAACCATCTTCTCAGACCAGTTACGTACGATAGGGTGTCCGTTCCTTTTTCACTTCCTTTCTCTCCCGGTTCTTGTGATTGGTAAAAACATCCACTTCATTTCGATTACACGATTATATACATGCCCCCGTTGGGAGCATAAGGATTTTAAGGCCTGATATCTCCCCTCAAGGATCTTGTTATAATAAAATTGGTGAAATAAGGCATGTATATCTTAAAATTTTAATAACAATAAAATGCTGTAATAATAAAATATTTAAGTAGCAGTACCAGATAATAATAGAAGTGACGGCCTAAGGCTGTGAACCATTCATTTAATTAATTGTGTACATAGTAGCCACTTTTTGAGTGTTCAGGGAAGAACATGGAAGTGGAGAAAAAGGGACCATGGAAAAGGAGAGATGTATATAGCCTGAGCTGAGGAAGATTTGCAAAGGAAGAGTTAGATGGATTTCCAAAAAAAAAAAATGCCCAATGAAACATACTTGAAGGATAACAGAACCAAGGAGCCAAGGGAATGGGTCATGGGGACACAAAGCCATGAATGAGTGTCTCTGCATGCTCCTTCTTGAGTGATGATTACAAATGCAATGTTCCTGAAAGAATTTCCTGTCTCATAGCTTCCACCTTTATGTTTCCCCTTAGATATGTTCATATGCCATTTATGGAATTGCCAACAGCAATGTAAACTTGTATTAATAATGAAGGGCTTTTACTAAGCTTATAAATTTTACCTTGTTGGGGGGTGGGGAGGGAGGACAAACAAACAGAAATGTGGGGATGTCAAATGGCAATTTGTAAACTTCACTATTCATTGTATAGGAATTAGCACTTCTGGTATTGTTAAGCAGCAACTTGTAAATTTCACTCTTCCTTAAAAAATAAAAATGGAATGAAAGGTACTGCTCAGAAGAAACATAAATTTCAACCTCCACTGCAGGAAAATAAGCTCTGATTACGCTACATAGTTCATACACCACAATGTGCCAAACACTTGTTTTATTATACATTCATGTATAATCAGTTGGTTTTCCAGCAACAGAGAATGAAATTTACAGGTTGTTGTTTAACTTTCTTCTAAATGTATTTTTCTTCCTTCTCCTTTTTCCTCCTCCATACCCCCAAAACATAATATGAGCAATGGGGTTTCTGAATGTTACCACTCATTAATTCCTTTTATAACAATGATTAAAACAATTTTAAACATTGTTCTTGGGCTTATGCTATCACATATAATAGAGAATGACATAGTTTTGGGCCATACATTTCAAACAATAGCTCTTTAACTTGTTGGGGGTAGAGAGAGCTTTTTAAAAGTTAATAATAAGTATCATTAATAGTCTTTAATTTCTATTTGTTGTTGAAAAGGACCAGGCCTCTGCCTCCAGAAGCTCCTCAGCATTTTCACAAATGCACCCATTAGAAATTCAGAACCAGTGCATTTGAATGATTTTACCATTTATTCAAACAAGTTTCTTTTTCTTTTTTCTTTTCTTTTCTTTTTTTTTTCTGACTTTATCTTACAGTTCTAGAGGCCGAGTACAAAAATCAGGGTGTGGGTGGGCAGGGCTGGTTCCTTCTGGTGGCTCCAGGGAGAATCTGTTCCTTGGCTCGCGGCTCCTGCCGGCACCTTCCAATCTCAGATTCTGTGTCTGCCTCCCTCTTATGGGGACCCTGTGTGTGACACCCGGCCCACCGAGATACTCCAGGACCGCCTCAGGATCCCACGTGGACACCTGGGAGGGTTATTCTGCCAACCACACTACCTCTCCCCCACCCCACTTCCCTGCACCCTGTATATGAGGGGGGCCTCCACCACACTAGTCAGAGGCCCTCAAGCCCAGCAGCTGGAGCCCTGACCCTCATGGGGACTTAGGACAGGGAAAGCAAAGTGTGTCGTGTTCCTAAAGGAAGTAAGACACAGGCCCGGCGGCCGGTCTGTGTTGGCACCTGTCCGCCGGGCTCACAGCGCCTCCTCAGCATGGGCAAGGCGGGCCAGCCATGCCAAGACACCTGCCAGGTCGGCGGCCTTGCCCAGATTGACGTAGGTGTCCGTGCGGATGCGGTGTAGGCTGAGCCAGTCGGACAGCAGCTCAGAGAGGAGGTGCACATGCTTCTCCATCTCCCAGGGGCTCGTGGCTGTGCGGTAGCTGCCCACCATCCTGCTGCAGGCCATCTCCATGTTGAGCACTGGCTTGTGCTCTGACCCAAAGACGCTGCGCAGCACGCGGGCCACCTCAGGCAGCCGCTCGAGCCCCTGCAGCCGCTGCTCCTGCCCCGGGCGCCGGGTCATCTGCGCCAGCTGCTTCTGCGCCTCCTGGGCCGGATCCGCTCCAGCAGGGCCGGGGACACCCCCTTCAGGGCGGCAGGCGGCGTGGCCGGCGGGGTGGCTGGCAGTGTCGGGCTGGGGGACCGGGGGCTGCTAGGCTCGGTCGTGAGCTGGGCCACGTCACTCAGAGCCTTCTCCATCCTGGGTGACATCAGGCTGCAGGCACCGGCCAGCACCTCCTGGGCGGTGGCCAGCTTCTCCACTGTGGGCGGCTGGGGCAGCTTGGCCGGCTCCATGTCAGGCACTTCGTCCACATTGAAGCGGGGGTGCCAGTGTGTCAGCTGGTCCTCAGGAACCTCCATGGGCGGGGGTGTTCAGGGAGGCCAGGAAGGCCCTGTGATACTACCGGATGCGGGCTACCAGGTTCTGGCTGAAGATCTGGCACCGCTGCAAAAGGCGCGACGCCGTAATCTGGGGAGCCGCACTGCCAGCCTGCTGGTCCAGCGGCGGCTCGATGGTGAGCTGGTAATCAGACTTCCTGCCAACGTCCTTGAAGGTGGGGGCGTAGCGCTCCTGGCGGAAGCGGTAGGAGCCAGGGTACACGGTTTTGATCCGGCCCACACTGCACTCCTCAAAGCACTTGCGCATCATGTCCTGGACACCCTGCTTGACCTTGGTGAAGGTCACAGTCTCAGAGCGGTTGTACAGCATGCCCACGATGGTGTCCATGCTGCAGAACCTCTCGGCCAGCACCTGGTACTTGTAGGGCAGCACAAGGCCCGGGGGCCCCAGCTGGGCCAGGGCGAGGAAGCGCTGATAGGCAGGCATCTGTTCACCACATAGCCCCGCTGGGTGCCCCTTGTCCTCCGGTGCTCTGGGTTCCCCAGCATTCTTCTGTGCACTTGCCTTCAGCTCCTGGACCCGTGCCCCCAGCTCCTGTGCCCACTGCAGGCAAGACTTGAGCTCAGAAAGGATGACCTATGAGGGACCTTGTCCTCCTGGGCTGCCAGGCAGGGTCGCTGACCAGCTGAGAGGGTGGCCTTTGTCTTCTTGCTTTGGGGAGAAAAGTGCTCTGGGGAGCCAGAGACAGCTGGGGAACTAGGGCCAGAGACCGCGTTGGCCAGCAGCCGCAGCCTCCTGCGCGGGGGCGGAGCAGGCTCGCCGCGCTGGGGTTCGGCGGGTTGGGCGCGCTTGCCGCTGCTGCCCAGCCGGGGCCGGGGCGCGGGGCTCGGGGTGCACCAGACCGGCTTGGTGCGTCTAAGGGGTGGTACGCAGATCTTCGGGAAGACCCTGACGGGCAAGACCATCACGCTGGAGGTGGAGCCCAGTGACACCATCAAGAATGTGAAGGCCAAGATCCAGGATAAGGAAGGCATCCCCCCGACCAGCAGAGGCTCATCTTTGCAGGCAAACAGCTGGAAGACGGCTGCACTATTTCTGATTACAACATCCAGAAAGAGTCTACCCTGCACCTGGTCCTCCGTCTAAGGGGTGGCTGTTAATTATTCGGTCCCGCATTCATAATGCCCAATGATGGCATCACTCTGCACATGGCGCTGCGCCATAGCGGGAGCAGCGAGACCCCAGCGGTGGGACCACAGCAGAAGTGGAGACGCGTTTCCCGCTGATTTTCTCGCCGCGCCCTGGTCCCGCCCCCGCTGTGGGCAGAAACCATTGGCACAAACAAGTTTCTAAATAGTTCTCCTGGATAGGAAGGACTCGAACCTTGGAAGAAAGTGGTAGAGCTATCTACATTCCGTAGAGTCATGGCAAGCAATAAAGGAATAAGGGGAGTTGCCACCTCATTACTAAAAGTGTCAGTGCAATGATATCCTAATAAAAGGTGTTCTAACAGAAATTATAAGAAAACTCTCAAAAGAGAAGTCAGGTGCAATACAGCAGAGAATCAAGCAAGACATCTTTATGTAAGGGGGGAGTAAAAACATACAAATATACCACCCCTATAATTTTCTTAACTTATAATTTTTGAATAGATGATACATACAAGAAGTAATTAATTGAAATAATACCAAAGGAGCAATGTACAGTGAAAAATGTCTTCTGACGCATGCTTTTAAAAATCTCTTATGCAGTCTTCAACATATGCCTCTATAAATATATATACATATACTTTACATTTCTATGACCACAAATAATAGCATATTCTAACCCTTCTTTCACTTAGAGATGGTTCTATATAGATACAGGCTTTATAAAGGCTTAATTATATTACAGTGCATAAACATTCCATAATTTATTCACCAATCTCCTATTTCTTGGACACTTAGACTATTTTAAATCATTTGTTATTAAACAAAATGCCATGATGAATATTTTAGTACAGAGATTTTTGTGCATCTAGTGACTATATTTCTAAAATAAATTACTAGAAATGAAACTGCTAGGTCAAAGGGTTGTGTGCATTTTATTTTGATAGTTATGGCCAAATAGCTTTCCAAAGACAATATACCAATTTATACTTCCATTCATGATACCAATATATCTTGCATTGAAGCAATTCCAAAATATCCAAAAGTTCACCATCATTTTTCTGCCAATTGATCCAGTCCCTCTGAAATGGGGGTTGGGGGTAAATATCATCTACTTTTGCTTATAAGTATAGGCAGGTTATAATTATTATTACCCAAGATTCAAGGCTATATCATTACCTACTGCACCACTCTGTCCTCACTGTGCTATAATTCTAACTGGTCATATAGATCTTTAATTTGCAGATCTCCTCAGAATACAGATTATCTGCATTCTGCAGACATCTGCAAAAAGCCATCCACAAGTGCATATTTCATGGCTGAATATTTTTACATAACATCAGCTGGAGCCCATCATTCCAGTATTCTTGCCAAGTGTCACAACCTGCTCTATTATATCAATAAGCAGCTTCAATTAGTCATTTTCTCCCCATGGTGACGACAGCTATAATAGCGTGCAGTGGTCTGATGAAGTTTGTAATACAAAGTACAGATGGGGATATTAGAAGGAAGAGGATACAAAATTAGAATAGCATAAAAAAATTCCACCTCCCAAATAGTCATTTGGGAAATGACACAGCATTCAAGAACGAATACAAAAATGCAATTACTTTTGAAAAAGAGGGATAAATAAATTCACCACGGGAACACATTCTTGCCCCAGATAGAACTCTGGTTTTTATTGACTAATTAGTCATTAAGTGTTATCCCAAAAGCAAGTATAAATAAAAGAATATTTGGTAAATTGAAAATAACTTGTCTTAAATAGAATTATAAGATGAAAATAAATACCAACGGAGAACACTAGTTTGAAAGCGTTGAACAGTAGTAAATAAATTAGAAGGCATAACACAGTTGGCTCTCCTCTCAGAATTTTTCCTAAACCTTCCAGTTCTCACCTTGCCCACTACTATCACTGGGCTCCAAGCCACCCCTACCATATCTGGCATGGAGCCATGTCTTCCTAACTGCCCACCTTTTCAGCCCCTCTCTTGTCCTTTTCACCTCTTCTATTCAGAGCAGCTGAAACTATTACTTTTTAAAAATATAAATCAGATCATGTTATGTCTTTCCTTTCAGTCCTCCTGTAGTTTCCCTTACAATAAAAATCTAAAAGCTTCACCATGGCTGAAAAGGTCCTATGCAATCCAGTCCTGCCACCTCTTCAATGACATGTCCCACTGCTCCCTTCTCATCCCCACACTGGCCTCCAACAAGCACAGTCCCAACTCAGATCCTCAGGCCTTACTATTGCTTCTAGCTAGGATGCTTGTCCCTCAAATATTCATATGTACCCCCTCCTCTTAACTTTAATCACATTTGTCCTCAAATGTCACCTCATCAGAGAGGTATTCTTTGACTACCCAATCTAAAAGGCAACCCAAAGCTCTAACAATGCATGCTGATTTACGTTCCTTATACCACTTACTCCACTTTACATTACATTATAATATGCATATGTGTATCAATTTATTATCTTTATCTCCTAGAATGTAATTTCTATGAAGGCAAGAAGAAGCAAAAATATAAATTGTGCATCCCAACCAGACACAAAATCATACTGTGATTGTGAATTATATCCATAGTTGTTAAAACATCATTTAACTTACTTTGGGTCAAATTCATTCAACACAGCAAACATTTAATGAACTTCTAATTATATATGGGGCTATTATATATTCTGTTTATAATATGCATTACATTACATAATATGTATTATATATATTATGTATATGTAAATATATATATTACATATTATTTAATAATATGTAAATATAATATAAATATTATATATAAATAATATATATTATATAATGTAATACATATTATAAACAGAATATATATTATATAATGAACATTTAATTAATATGGGGTTCCAGAAGCACAGGTCCCAGTGTCTATTCCTGGAGACAGAACTTTACAGTGTTTAGGAGACAAGACACAAAATATGAGCTATTGAAATACCAGGTCAAAACATTAACAATCAGAAGCCAACATAAGTAGGACAGATAATAAATGTCAGGAAGTTCGGACGAGAGACTTGTGTAGGCTAAGAGGGTGAAGGAAAGTTTCAAAAAGAAAGATGGAGCGGATCAGGAAAAGGAAACTAGAAGGAGGAAAGCATTCCGGTTAAGCTCACAGCATAGGGAAAAACAGATTATACCAGTGATCCTCAGACTCCAGGGCATGGAACCCTGGGGCTAGATGGTCACTGACAGGACAAAACAAAAGACTAATAAAGTTATGTCCCTTTCAGTTCTCTTTCAATCTTTCTAATTCATCCAATGAGAAATATTAATTAGTGCTAACATGTCAAAACACCTTCCTAACACTTGGCTAACATGAATAGCATCATTTTATTTTTGTTATATTCCCCTTTAAAGTTTCATTCCCTTATTTATTGTAACGGATTTTATTTTCCATTTATGGAACACTATGTGAGTTTCTTTATATATAAACTCATTTAAGTAAGTAAAATGACTTATTTTAAAGCCAGACATTAAACCAATCCTGGACCAGGTGGCTGGGAAACTACCTGCCCAGACACAGTAGAGCCCAGCTTTAAAGTAAGCAAAGGGTGCTCAGCGGAGAAAAGCAGAAAGGGAAACTCTTGTCAAAATGCAAGAGGCCTCATGGCAGGCTAAAGATTTTGAAAAATATTCTGTAGGCCTGTTTCCCAACTGGTTACAAATTCCTTGGAAACATGCCCTTTGCACAAGAGTGTGGCATGCCTCTCATTTTTAAGACTGCATGAACTATGACAATCGTCAATTCCATTATACAAAGTTAAAGACAAAGTAGAAAAAAGCTAACATTACTCCATACTGTATGAGAAATATAAAAGCACAACCATAACTACAGTTTTAATTTAAAAAATTTTTGTCTGTATCAATTAGGATCTGGGCAACAACAAAGTATACACAAAACACTCAACTGGGGTAAGCTGCAGAACTTTTTACAAAGGTGTGGTAATGGTGTGGGGAAACCAAGGGTTAATGCAGTATGTGGGGTTAAGGGAGGAGCCCATTTATACAGCCAACAGAGAAGAACCTCCCAGGCACAGAACAGAGTAGAAAGTGGGTATGAAGGGATAAACGGAAGATACCCAGCACAAAAACAAGGCTATTTTCAAATACCTGCTGGGCATTTATTTACTACTGTCTAATCACTAGCTTTAGGTTGGGCTTTGGGCTACAGAGATTGAGTGTAGACAGCCTGGACTTAAACTTCAGCTTGCCACTCATCAGCTATGTGAGTTTCTTATGTCACTGAACTTACTTTTTCTGATAAAATGGGGGACAATAGCAGTATTCACCATAAGGCTGGTGTGAGAGCAAATGAGTAAATGTATATGAAGCACTTAGCATACTTTGCCTACAATAAATGTGTTGTGCACGTCAGGGGGGTGGGAGAGGGTCATGTTAGCCACCAAAATGTTTGAGAGAAACCTACAGGAGGAAAACTTAAAATTGTGGGAAGTCTCAATTTAAATTCCATTAACTTAATACTTCATACGACTTGGCCAAAAAACCCCACATAATTCTAATCTATTGATAAAATATCTGCAAGGCATACAAAGCAGGAAAATTATCTAAACTAGTAGAGGCAGGTAGGGGTGATGGTGGTGGCAGCGGCAGGGAGTGGACAGTAAAGACCTCCTGGAGAAGGCGACATTTAAAACGAGACCAATCTGAAGCCAAAGAGGAGTCAGCTAAGGAAAGAGGTGGGTGAAGAGGGAGCAGAGGGCACCCAAAGTGCCAAGGCCCTGGAGAAGAGGAAACATTACAGGTTTAATGAACCACATGACCTAGACGTGAAAGAGTAAAGGGAGCGTGGGGAAGACTCTAGCTGGAGAGGTAGAACTCTCAGCCATGCTTAAAGAGTTTGAATCATATTTTTTGTGAGGGCAGTGAGAAACCTTTGAAGGGTTTTAATCTGGGAAAAGACATAATCCCATGATCAGACTGTCATAGTTAGAAAACCACTGGTAAAGGGAATGGAGAGCCATTGAAGAGTTTTGAGTCAAGGACTGGACAAGAAAAATGGTGTTTCAAACTTACTTTTTATCATTTTAGTGAACGCCTAAAACTAAAATTGTTGTAAAATGTTATAAAAATGGTTTATAAATGTCACATAATTTTTCCTTGGGTTAACTATACATGTGTGTTCATTCAGTAACTCATGTATTCATTAAGACATTTATCGAGCACCTAATATATACCAGGAATTGTGCTTAGATAGGGACAGGAGAAGAAAATTCACAAATAAGCAGTATAAAAGTGTTTAAGATTTGAGAGGCAAAGGACATTTCTGAGTGGTGGGTAAACTTCCTAAGGTGGGAGCAAGCAGAGTGCATGTGATAAAACATATTCCAGAATGGTTAGAATATACAGTGCATGGGCAGTGTTGAAACACTCATTCAATAAGAATTTAGTGAGTACCTTCTATGTGCTAGCATTGTACAGCCATTGGTGACACAGTGATGAACAAGAAAATGCTTAAAATATGACAAGAATAACTTTTATCATTGCAGACAACACTAGGTTGATTATCAAGAGTGCGTGAGGAAGAAAAACAGAAAAGAGCAGTGCCTTAATTTAAAGACGCTTGGAGTGGCAATAAAACATTTTTAATTAAAACTTCTCTACTGAGAATAGACAATCTTTGAAAGCCTGTGTAAATGAATTACATGCAAATATACTAGTGATATTAGAGTTTTTAAAATGACATTATAACTTTTGAAATGTCAAATAACTTTGAATGTCAAATGTTACCCCCCCAATCAAAAAAATTACAATCATGAATTGTCCAGCTGATCCCAAATCAAAGCAACCTACTTAAAAGGGGAATGCCCATTCTTTACACTGATGAGAAGAAATGCCTCAAATGTGGTTAAATCTTTGCTTTGACTTCACAGACTCTTGATGCTGATACAGACCCAGAAAGTCAGCTAAGGTCCATTTGGGGCAGCTCGAGAAGGGGAGAAAATGTTTTCCCTGCCCAACACGAACTTTTCCAACTCAGTCCCTGATCGTGCCAAGACAACACAGTGTAATAATGGTAATTTAATAATGCCGTCTGCTGGGCTCTGCCCAGATTAGAAAGCTCGGGGAAAATAAATGAGGCTTGCAAACCAAACAGAGGGGAACTTCTCCAGGCAGTGCCTGCAGCAGGGAGATACCTGGTAATGAAATACCCGCAGTCTCCATTCTTCATACAAGAGGTAAACATTAAAAGGGAGTCTGGAAAGGTAAAGCTCTCAAAATGGAAATAAATAAATAAGCTCACCTGCCATGGTGAGATCTCTGAAAATGACTTGAAAGGACTGCCCAGAGATTTTCCCGGGGGATGTGGTAAAGTATCGACAGACATCAAGGGAGGTAATTATGTGCTTGGGCACATTTGCTGGATAAATTGGCCTCCTTACCTTCATCTTCCCGTGTGGGCACCAGATACAGAAACCGTGTTTAAACTCCACAGCGTTCTCTCAGGCTTTTACCATAAAAAGGAAATAAAAGTATACCCTGGGGTATTTCCCTGGTGGCACAGTGGTTAAGAATCCGCCTGCCAATGCAGGGGACACAGGTTCGAGCCCTGGTCCGGGAAGATCCCACATGCCACAGAGCAACTGAGCCCATGCACCACAACTACTGAGCCCGCGTGCCTAGAGCCCGTGCTCCGCAACAAGAGAAGCCACCGCAATGAGAAGCCCATGCACCACAACGAAGAGTAGCCCCCGCTCGCCGCAACTAGAGGAAGCCCGCGCGCAGCAACGAAAACCCAACGCAGCCAAAAATAAATAAATAAACAAACAAATAAATTTATTTAAAAAAATGTGTCCTGGGTTCTTGGCAAATCAGTCCAGTGTTAGATAGGGACCCATTATCTTTGACCTTCACATTTTTGCCTCTTCTGACTCATAGAAAATCCTCAAAAACTCTTTAAGGGAAAGATATGTGATGTCTGAGAAATTCTCACTTTCAGAAAAAAGACACCATTTTTGCAGCATAAAAATTATAGTTGAATTAAGTGATTTCTTTATTTTTTATTTCAACTGGTCTGTTATCTGCTCAAATTTTTAAAATTTACCTAAAATAACAGAAGCTTTGTTTACTGACCATGTTATTAACATGTGAGGATAATAGCCAATCCTCTCCTTTCTCTGTTTTTCCTCTCAATCACCAAGACAACCCTAACATTCCTCCATCTTAGCTTCTTTATAGAAAAATTCTCACAGGTAACTGCCATCCTCTATCACTTCTGAAACTGGTAATGAAATGTCAGAGGAGGAACAGTTAATTAAAATTGTGGAATCCACTTTGCATCCTCTCGCAGTCAATAAAAGTACTACAATTAAGGATACATTTCAACACATGATGAAACTAATATAAGTCACATTTTTAAATAACATTTGGCTATTAAAAATCACAAATCATGAACGTGAACAGAATATTCGGTAAACATCTTGCTACACTGGCCATAAAACTCCTTTCGTTCAACTAGTGCAATAGATTTGATATTGAGATCAATTAAGAAGGTGTTTTCTAGTAATAAACCGAGGAACATGTCTATAATCTGCAAGGAATTTATGGGAATAAAAACTGTACCTGAATATCCCACACAGGCTTACCTGAGCTGTTACCTTCAACAAGATTTCCTCACACTCTCAGCTTACTCCATAAACATTTAAGAAAGAAACAGTACAGAACAGCAGCTGAGAGTTCAGGCTCTGGAATGAAATGCTGTGTGTTTCAACCCTGCCTCTGCTACTTTCTAAACATGAGACTGTAATCACTTGGCTTTATTTCTTGGAGTCTCAGTTTCCTTATCTGCAAAATGGAGAAAACACTCTCTACTCTTAGGGCTGCTGTGAGGATTAAATGAGATAACATGCACGAAGCATTTTGAATAGTGACTAGGACCTTGTAAAGGCTGAATAAATATAAGCTGTCCCTCTTATTGGACACTTTATTCATTTAATAACTATATTCCCTAAGGGTCTGGTAATTTAAGAACATTCATATACCTGAAATATATTCGTTTTATACTATTGCACTACTCATTTTTCTACATAAGAATTAGGCAGATGATACTTCAGGGTCCCTTAGTTCCAAATGCTGCCACTCATATTTAGTACAGATATCTGTTAAGCAAAGGAGAATAAAGGAGTCAAATCACCTCAGAAGCTGCTAGCTTCCACCCTTGCTTGTCAACTAACTCCATGAGTCAAACTACACTCTCCAGGGAGCACCTGTGATAGTCCCCGATTCATAGAAGTGTTTACTTTGGGGTTTGGGGTTTGTTTTCTCAGGTTTATGTCTGGGACAGCTTGCTAAAGCTAACAGTCCAGCAATTTTATTAAACTCTTCTCAATTTCAGCATTTTTTAAAGAGCATGTAGAAATCACACTGGCAGTGGCTATTTAAACTTCCCAGTGGATGCCAAAAAAAAAAAAAAGGACACTTAAATGACCGTTTTTGAGCAGAGCCAACAGCATGTGGCCTAATTACCCAACTACATGAAAAATTCTATGGATTTTTAACCAGAGTATAAGGGTTTGATATGCACAGTTCAGAACGCAAACGGCTACCTCACTGGGGGGGTGTAGAACTTTTCAAGTCTAAATATAAGGTCCAGGTCTAACAGGGTAAGTTTCTTCTCTGTTTTTCCTTCTGATAACTTATAAGAAATGATAAATGAACAAGATGCTTAGAAACTGACATAGCTAAGCCACTAATGAATACAAGTAAAGAAAATACCATTGTGCTAAGTGCTCTCCATTTATTCCTAATACAACTTTCTGAGGTAGGTATAATTATGCACATTTTACAGATGAGGAAACCAAACTCAGAAAGGGTGAGTGCCCTACCCCAGAGGGCAGGTATCAGAGCTGGTGTCCTGGTTATCCTCTATTTGCCCCTGCAGACCCTTTGTCTGCCCTGTGGTGGCCTCTCCTCTGCAGCCCTCTGCAGCTCTCATGCCTGCTGGCTTCTGTTGGGTTAACACAGGAGGCAGACAGCTTTCCCTTATTGTCCCTACCTTAAAATCATTACCCCTTTATTTTGTTTTCTTCATCACTTATGTAAACATTAGCATACACTTAGTCATGAATTCATTCAACGATATTTACTGGGAGTCTACCACGTACCAGACACTCTATTTAGGTGCTGAAATACTGTAGTAAATAAGACTCACGTGGCCCTTGCCCTATTTATTTTCTCTTCCTTTCTTTTCCAACTTAAATATTAAATATAAGGGATTTCCTAAAATCAAATACCATGTCTTCTACAAATCTTTGGGCAGTGCTGGACACATTATGGATGCTCAAGAGTGGATGGATAAAAGAATGATTCATGGATAAGAGAAAATCATCTGAAGTATCTGCAGGTCCAGGATAGAAGCTACCAAGCCTAAGACTTTTTCAATTAGCAGTAATCGTGCCTCGGATAAACTTCGTTGGCTATGATACTACCACTGCACAAAGCTTAACACTAAGATTTTTTCAATAATTTTCTGAGCAAACCCATAACAGTGCTGCTCGTTACAATAAGAATTAAGAACAATGATGATACCTGGTGTTGATAAAGATGAGGTGAAATGAGCATTATTATAAACCACTGGACTGAGTCTGAGTCAGTGCCACCTTTCTATATGGCAATTTGCTTAAACACCACAAGCAAGTGACTCGGCTAATTGGCTTCCAGAAACAAATCCTAGAAGCACAATTAAGGATGAGTCCAAAGATATAGTTATAAGTATGTTATGAATAATTCGAAATTTTTAAAAATGGTAATGACCTAAGTGTTCAGCAACAGTGGATTTGATTAATCTTTTCAGGCACATCATATAATGAAATACTACAAATGATTAAAGATAATACCATATCATATATTTCATGACATGAACATATTCGCATTAACTGAAAAAGGAGAATACAAAGTTTTATGTAGAATAACGCAATTTTTCTTTTAAAAAAATTTTGATATAAGAAAAAGGTCTAAAATTGCACTGTCCAATAGAAATACACGTAATTTTAAAGTAGTTCGTAGTCATATTTTAAAAAGTAAAAGATGAGAAAAAAGTAAAAGATGAAATTCATTTAAAGATATATTTTAATTAATCCAACATACACAAAATAACAATAGCCTAAATTCTCTTTTTGAAATTTGGTGTGTAGTTTATACTTCTAGCACGTGGTGTCAATTCAGTCTTGCCATATTTTAAATATTTACGAGCCACATGTGGCTAGTGGCTACCAGATTGGACAGCTCGGGTAAGCCTTAAAAGCAGGTATGGAGAGTAGGAATTTGTATGATTTTTACTTTCTTCTTTTGTTTCTCCATCCTTTTACAATTACCATGTATAATTTTGCTGTTGACATATACTACTTCTGTGATACAAAAACAAAGTTGTTTTTAAATACTAAGAACAGAGTTTTTTTTCTGTCTCTGGAATCCTTTTTGTCTCATCGTCTCTGCAGTTCACAGACTACCTGCTTCCTAGAATTAGAAAAATGCTCTCCTTTCTTCCCCTCTCTTTATAGAGACTTTGAATAGCTACCTAGCTTCAGCCCTTGGGCAAGTGAGTTAAGGATCAAATAGTGTTGCTCTTCAGAGTCACAGCTAAATCAGCCCCTGCTTTCCAGTGATGTGACCCCGAATCTATCAAGACTCCAAGCACTGTTTTAGAAGCTCTCCTGGGCTTGTGGAAGGGCATGGAATGGGACCGGAAAGCGCTTAATTTGAGGTTAATTAAATAGTGATGACAAGCCTTAATCTCCAACTTGTCATCAGATTGTAAACACTGATCACAGCTGCAGCCATCTGCAATAAACCTATTGAGAGAAATCTTGACCAGAATGAAATGAGTATGTTGATGACCCAGATGAAGCTGAGAGAGATGAGATCAGAGAAATCCAGGCTCTTGTAACACCAGGAGAAATGGAGACCCAAAAGGAGAGAAATCAGAGGAAAATGTGTCAAATCTGATTCCTTTACAGTCCTACCAAAAAAAACAAAAAAATTACTGGACCCCAGGAGCCTGGAGGATGAAAGAAATAAAGGTGAAGATGTAAATCCACTGAACTGAGGACCCGAAAGAAACTGAAATAGCTCTGCCACTATTAACACCTGATGGGTTTCTGTGGAAAATATGTCTGAGCCACGTGCCTGTGCTGGGGCCTCTGGACCAATAGCTATACCAGCGGAAGTGAACTACAGCAGGAGTTTCCCAGGGAGGGAGGTGGGGAATAATAGTTACAGGTCAGGCACTTCACATATAATTTACCTGATAATTCTCTCAATTATTTTATAAGGTATTATTATTTTCTCCATTTTAAAGAAGAAAACTCTAAATCTCAAAGAAGTACCTACCTCACCGAAGGCCATGCAAAATATGGGTTGAACCCGGATTTGAATACAGACTAACTCCCTCACGTAAGCTCTAAACCTCGGGCAGCCCTGCCTCGAGCTTTGCGGTAGTGGTAAGGAAGTGATCAAGGTGAAAGAATAGTGAAGTTCATGAGGAAGACGGAAAGAAAAGAGCAAAAATTCCCCAAAGAGGATATAACTAGGAAGTTAGGCGACCTAATGGAAATCTGCAAGGTGGGTGAACATTCTGGTACCACTGTTCTCAGTGTACCTTAAAAGTGCCCTTTCTGGCCTCATTGACATGGAGAACACTTCCTCATTCTTCAAGACTCAGCACAGGTCAATCTGCACCTAGTCTGTGAAGCCTTTCCCAAACCTCCTGGTGAGACCAGCACTTTTTTTTTTATATTAACAAAGTGGGAGGCATTAGGAAGGAGATGACTTCAGTATAATTGGCTGGACACCATGTCACGTGTAAAGAAAGTTAGGAAGGAGAATCTGAACCTGAGGATGAGAAAAACTGAAGTAAAAGAACCATGACAGTTGTCAAATAGTTAATGGACTAAGATGTATGGTTTAAATCTCTGTACTCTTCCCTGAAGCCTTTTTGGAATAAGATAAAACATTCATTCCTTCATTCATTGCCTAGTGTTATGACAGTGCTAGTGAAAATAGCAGTGAGCAAAACCAGACACAATTCTGTTGTCAGGATACATGCATCTAACAGGGATAACACATTCATAATAAAAAGATCACAGAAATATATGGAAAACTGTGATACATACCCCAAATAATAGGTAAATAGCATGTGATGATTTTGTCCAAGATACAAAACTGGAATCGATAAAGAGATTTTGCAGGGAAATAAGCTTCAGTTCATTATTTGGAAGAACTTTGAAATAATCCACACATTCCAGAAATGACCCCATGAATGAGTACACTTCCCCCTCCTGACATTGGACAGGCCCAGGCTGAGGCCAGAGAACAAAAGGGTCCAGTGCCAGACAACTTCGCAGGTCTCTTTCAGCTCTTAGAAACTATGATTCTATCATTCTAAAGAAAATATTGTCTCAGATGGTAATTAGAATTTGATAGCTTGAATTTCCAGGAGACCCAGGAAATCTGTGCAGAGAAGAATCATTTTCTGTACATAGAGGGGAGTCAAGCAAAACTGAGTCTCCTAAACAGCACTGATATACCTCTGTTTTACGTACTGCCCTGGAAGCTTTGTGAGTACAGGGGCCCATGGGCTTGCTCATCACTGACTCATCACTGCACAGCACATAGCACATACTAAATATTTGTTAAATGAACAAATAAATATAGTACTAAAATGTACCAGCACAAACACACTCACTTATAAAAACTTTCTTCTACTGTTATAGACCTTAAAATTGAACTTTCTTGAACAATTAATGAACATGAACATCAGTCAATCACTTGCTTCCTGATTAATAGCTAGGGTCCCTTGTCCAAGCACTCACTTAGTTCAATTAAAAATTAATAATTTTCCATGGAATAAATACACACTACACATAGTACATCAGGGGTTCCACTTTTAATAAGCAATTAAGTAATGCAGAGAGGCTAAGAATCTATTAACTAAGAGAGAACTCCATGAATTTGCCCTTCAAGTCATCATTCATTTACTACCCATTTCTCTTCTAAATTTTTAAATTAGCCTGGAAAAAAGTAGTTCTGAAAACAGAATAAATAACGCCAATGTGTTGTCATATTTTGGTTAACATTTGCAGGCGACACAATGTGTTTTTGTTAAACAGTGTGTTTTGTTTGTTTTTATTCCTTTCTTTGACATGAAGAATACATTAGGGAAGATCAATACAAAACTGAGGCACTATATGTAAAATGTTAAGGGTCTATTCATCGAAAAATTATGAACCATGCTATAGAACTTAAGCCAGGTCAGAGCTAAATTAAATTATTGATCCATTCATTTTTCCCCTTTCTATGTGACTATCCCCTGATTTTTTATAACATACAAAATTGCCTAAATAGCAAATGAATCATCTTATTCTAGGCCCAGCATGTCTGCTGACTGACAATTTTCTAAAATTAATCGTCATATTGTTAGCATTCAGATTTATAAATTGAGCTCCCCTCACATAAACATCTAAATACCCAACGTAAAATTTATAAGCTTTTGTAGCATGAACTCAAAGGGAAAGAGGGTAATTTTCACTTTTTTCAATACAAAAATACAAAGAAAAAATGAAATGCTGTTTTTCTTAACACCATTTTCACTACTTTATGGTCCTTGGTACATTTCATTGATGAGGCCAAAACGTATTCACTTGACTTTAAAAATGACTTAACTACTACTAAGCAAAATGATGCAATCAACACTTTGTGAATTGAAGTCTTTTAAATTTTCAGACTTAAATCTTCCTCAAGATGTGCAACATCAAATTCTATAAGCAGGTTTACCAATTGCTTTGGGGATTTCTTTGAATACAAAAAAACCCTCATGCCCAATCAGCCTCCAGAGTGACAGAATGTATCTTGAATTAGGATCTTCTCTCACCTTATGAAAAGGGAAAATGGGTAAACAATTTGGAGGAAATGTAAATTGCACAGATCCACATCAATTTATGAAAAAGAAAGCTGACATAAGAGTTCTTGGTAGAAAAGATCTTTGATTTGGGGTTGTATTTAGCCAGTAACTTTTGCCTCCTGGGAAAATATTTTCTCTTTAACAAAGTAGTGTCAGATACAGAGGCCTCTTCATTTCCTCTAATGGAGATAAGATCATTCTGACTGGTGCTCCAAATAAGGCAGAAATTACCCCTAATGTGTAGTTTGAACATTGTATCAAAATACAGTAAAATGCCGTTTCAGAGTCTGATGAGAAAAACATGTGAGCTCACAAAATGTCGGCCTCCCTCACGTGGAGAAATGGTCCATCGCTTTTCTTCACGCTGATTGTCACTGCAAGAAGTTCCCGGCATCAGGGGCATGTCCCACTGTCTCACACAAATGCCAATCCCTGTTGCTGGGACAAGGGGATTCTAGCCTCACAGCAGGCCTGAGGGACTCTATTTCTCTACAGGTCTGCTCCAAAGCTGAGTGCCCTTTGCACTAGAAATCAATGTCATCCAACAAAAACTTCAGGAGAAAGTTAAATACCAGCAGCAAAATGTCTCTTGTGTACCAGTCTCTCCCCACTGTGTTTCTGCCAGGTGACAAGAAACAGTGAGGAAAACGGAGCAAGCAAGGGCTGAAGAGAGAAAAATTGAAGAATTGCAGAACTTGAGCGTTGGAAAGGGGCAAAGTTTCAAATAAGAAAAGACTCAAGCAACTTACTGTGCAGAAATGTAGAATGCCATCTGAGGAAGGGCAGCAGGCTCCCTCCCCAGAGACCCAACTGAAGGTCATCTATACCTTAGGAAGTTCCTTCACTAGGTTTTGGCATCCTGGGCCTTGGGGTTCTCAGCACACAAGACAGAATCCCTCTCTCAGGAGGTGGACTTCATTAAACAAAGCTCACGAGTCCAGCGGCATGAACCCAAAATATCGAAGTAGAAGTCTATAATTTGTAATATAACTGCCGCACAGACGTCAGAATGACCAGAACGTTCCCTTCCTGAAGATGTCTTCCATGCAAAGCCAAATCCTAATCAGACAGCAATCTGATGTGAAAGCAATCTGAACAAGAGGAGTTCATATGATGAATTGAATGTTGAATGGAGTCAACCAATGGGAGAAAATACGCAACGTGCGCTGGCTGCAGCTCCCTGTATCCACTGCCATAACAGGAATGGCCTTGCCAACAAAACAAAGCTCCTAGTTCCTCACAGGAGACACATCTCCTCCAGAGAGGACTACATGCGCATGCCTTCTGCATTTCCATTGCTATGTACCCACAATTTGAATGGCAAAATCCTTCTTTTGTCCTAAAAAACCTGCATCATTTTCTCACTGTGAAGTAAAATATATTCCTTGTAACAAATGAACATATGAAAAAGAGTAGAATAAAAATTATTCTATTTCTTCCACCTAAGAAATTACAGGTGGATAATCTTTCAGTCTCTTTCTTAGGTTGACCATATAAAATTTCCATTTTGCAGATAAAAAACAGCCATTTAACATTAATTTCACATGATCCAACCTAATATATGGGTTTGTACATACATTATATCAAAGTAGGATCACATATTACATTCTGTTTTGCTGCTTTTCTTTTAATTAACCAGGGCCCATAAATAGCTTTCCACGTCATAAAGTAATATCATGACAGATACTCTTGTACATGCTTCTTTGCCAAAGCCTCTGATTATTTCCTTAGGGAACATTGCTAGACATAGAATTGTTGGGTCAAAGAGTATGCACACACCCATTCATTTATATATTACTTATGGCGGCTATCACCCAATAACAGCAGAGTTGAATAGTTGGAATGTGGACCCAACAAGCCTACAATATTTAGTCTCTGGTCCTTTACAAAAAAGTTTGCCAACTGCTGACCTGGAGTCTTCAGTTAGGTAGAGACAGAACACCCACAATGGAACATCCACAGGCCACAGACTCCCCATTTGTAAAATTCACCATGATTACAAGCAGATCTCATCCATTTCAAATGTTTTCTACTCTTTATCATTTTTTAATCAGTCCAAAGGTTCTATACAAGTCCACTTATCATTAGAATAGTGTTAAAGGATACTATTAGAGAAATTTAACTCTATTATTTTTAACCATAGAAATTACTGTAACCTAAGATATAAATGGGAACCAAATCAAACAAGATGTTATAAAAATTCCTTTCTTGTATAATAATCTATAGTAAACATAAACATGTTCTTAAACATTTAATATAAACATTGATTATTAAATAAAAAGACTAAAAGATATTTCATTTCTTCGGCCTTTGATTTCAAACAGCTAAAAATTTGAGGCTGGATTCCCTTTACTCATGAGCAAGACTCAGAAACTTGGCTACGGAAAAAACACATTTAACTTTTCACTGAAAAAGAATCACACAGACCACGTCTGAATATTTACAAATTCCTCGTTAATTAGATTTTAATCTACATGACTATACCATATGCTAGAAAGTCATCCAAATACAAACTCTATGAGACAGTTTTACTGCCATTACTTTAAAGAGCCATTTAAAAGATTTTCTATGGGATGAAGATTCGGTTATTTATCATGGTTTTATGCTCCTTTAATCTGCACCATCTTGCCGTTGTAAAATAAATATTGGTTTTAAAATAAATGGTTCTGCCCAGGTTTTGATGAGAAAAATTGCCCTGTAAATCACAAGCTCACCTGTGCCAATTCCAAGTCCAATGTTAACTAGCCCATTCTGATGAAAAATAAGTCAATTTTATAGAACAAAATCTAAGGAAGACAATTACAGAAGTATATTATCAATGCTGCAATGTAACTAATTTGAGATATGAGCTTCCCCACTCCCTGTTTTTTCAATTCTCAAAAAAAAAAACTAGTTGATGCCAAACTGGTCTTTCAATTGGACTTTTAAAAATGTATTATTTACCACAGTTTTTATTATATTCTCTCCAACTCCAATATACAAGTTATGTAATTGAAAACAAATACAAGCAAATCTGAAGGGTTATATGATAACATCTTTATCAATCCCTTTTTTCATACTCAGAAGGCCACATCAATTTAACAAGTTGCCTCCTTGGACTATTTCACAGACCTCTGAGAAAATGACAATATATGTATCTTCCTATAGTAAGCATAGTGGCTAAACACTTTGGAAGATATGAATGGTTTCAAGCAGCACTTCACTAATTATCTGTGATGAAATACTAGTTGACTGTATTATTCCTTTCCAATATGTTGTGGGCTGATGAGACATACACTTGGATATTGTGGCAATGCCAAATTGCTATAAAAGTTTCTAAACTTGCACTGTCCAACAGAAATAAAATGCCAGCCACATGTGTAATTTTAAACTTTCTAGTAGCCATGCTAAAAACTGTAAAAAGAAACAGGCGAGATTAATTTTAATAATATGTTAATGTAGCCCAATATATCCACAATCTTATCATTTCATATAATATAATCAATATAAAAATATTGTTGATGACAAATACTATATGTTACCACTTCTACATGGAATCTAAAAAATACTGGGTTGGCCAAAAAGTTCGTTCGGATTTTTCCACACACTCTTGTGGAGAGACCTAAATGAACTTATGGCCAACCCAGTAAAACAACCAAATGAATAAGACAAAACAGAAACAGACTCACAGACATAGAGAACAAACTAGTGGTTACCAGAGCAGGGAGGGGCATAAAAGGGGTAGTGTATTAAGAGGTAAAAACTACTATGTATAAAATAAATAAGCTATAATGATATATTGCACAGCACAGGGAATATAGCCAATATTTTATAATAATTTTAAGTGAAGTAAACTCTATAAAAATATTGAATTACTATGTTGTACACTTGAAACTAATATTGTAAATCACCTATACTTCAATAAAAAATATTATTGAAATATTTTACATTCTTTTTTAATACTGTCCTCAAAATCCAATGTGTATTGTACACTTACAGTATGCCAATTCAGACTGGCCACATTTCAAGTACTCAATAGCCACATGTAGCTAGTGGCTACTGTGCTGGACAAGGCAGTCCTAAATCCTTACTCTCAGTGTCTGACCTCCCTCTTCACATTTTGAGTAGTACTGTCTAAACCACTGCTCCCTTCAGAATAGCATCTCTAAGTTTCTCTTCTGTGATTTTCTGCCTGACGTTTTATAATTGAGGTCTCCATTTCAGATAAGGCCAACACTTAAAGAAATTAGCACACTCATGATTGTGGCTTACTTTATCCTTCCTTTCAGGAAGGGAATCACCATTAACAAGGGATGGATGCAGAAGCCTCCTCTGCTCTCCTTTCTCTAGAAGCAACCACTACTCTGAATGAAGCTGGTTTATTTCCTTCCCATCCTTGTTTCAATACTTTCTTTACAGATTACATTCTTAAGCATCTACATAAAGCTATTAAGAAGGGGAAATATGTTTGTGCTCTACTTAGACGTGTGAATTTAATGTATTTGGCTTGTATAAATGCTTACCATATTCCAAAGGCGACTGCTGAAACTGATTTTCACACCTTTCTAACCATCCACTCTATGATCTATGTCTTTGGACCCTGTAACGCCTTCTAGCTTGGGTAACTCCTACCCATTATTTAAGTCCCAGCTTAAATGCCACTTCTTCAGGAAACCTTTGTTAATCTGCCCTTTGTCCAAATAAGATTAAGTTCCCTGTTAAATGCTCTGACCCTTCCTATACTGCACTTACCTCAACTGTAAATATCTGCTTTTGTAATGATTTGTTTAATGTCCATCCCCCTCATGAAAATATAAGGTAGCACCAGCACAATTCCCAGTACATACCAGATGTCCATAAATACGTTTCATATGATTGAATGATTTTCTCTTCCATTCATTTATTCAAACTCAGTTAGAAATCATGTTTCTCAGTCTCCTGTTGTGACATGAGCTTAGAATGTGTGTATCATAAATGTATTGGGCACCCCTATTTATTAAAATGTATGTTTCAAATATATTACTATGAAGTTACTCATAGTGCATTCTTTTGACCTTTTATTCTCTATTATACATGTATTAGGTCCCTTTTTTCATTTCTAATACTATTTGTGTTCTCTCTGTCACTCTTACTCTTTCTTTCCTTCTTTCTGTCTTTGTCTCTGTAGCTGATCAAGTTTGCCAGATGTATTTAGTTAGTCTTTCAAGGAATCATCCTTTGCTTTGTCGATCTTCTCTGCTATTCCTTTGTATTCTATTTCATTTCTTTTTGCAGTACTTTGTGTTATCTTCTCCCTTTGCTTTATTTTGGTTTACTCTGCTATCTTATTTATAACTTTTTGGTTGAATGCTTAACTCACTAATAATCAGTCCTCCTTCATTTCAAATATATGCATTTGAATCTATAAATTTTCCTTTATGTACCTCTTTAATTGTAACCCACAAGATTTAAAATAAAGTATCAACTAATTTCTATCATCACTTTTCTTTGACAAGATTTAGAAGTATGATCTTGTCTCCAAATGTATAAAGTTTTTGATGTCTATTTGGTTTTGGTCTCCTAATATTTTTTCTTCCGAGATAAGAGGAAATATAATTTTTAGCAATCAGTGGTAAGGCTTTCAATGTGTGTATATTCTCTGGTAGTGGAGTTCAGGAGTTCAGAGTTCTATGTATGTCTATTCAATCAAGCTAATCAGTTATGTTATTTAAATCTTCTTTATCCTTTCTAATTGTTTTAGTTTATTTGATTTTTCAGTGTTTTAGAGAAAATGTTTAAAACTCCCAATTATGGGGACTTCCCTGGTGGCACAGTGGTTCAGACTCTGCTCTCCCAATGCAGGCCAGGTTTGAACCCTGGTCAGGGAACTAGGTCCCACACGCATACCGCAACTAAAAGTTCATATGCCACAACTAAGGAGCCCACCTGCTGCAACTAAGGAGCCCGCCTGCTGCAACTAAGGAACCCACGTGCCGCAACTAAGGAGCCCACCTGACACAACTAAGGAGCCCACGTGCTGCAACTAAGGAACCGGCAAGCCGCAACTAAGGAGCCAGTGAGCCGCAACGAAGGAGCCCGCGAGACACAACTAAGGAGCCCACCTGCTGCAACTGAGACCCGGCAAAACCAAATAAATTAATTAAATAAATATTTTAAAAAATCCTCCCAATTATGATTACCTATGTTCTCAACATCTCGTGGTGATACGGTCAATTTTTACTTTATATATTTTTGAAATGATGTGACTAGGTAATGCAGGTTCAGGATTAATATATCTTTCTGGTGAATTGTTCTTTTATCAAATAATGACTTTCTTTATCTGTAATAACATTTTTTAAAGTACATTTTGCCTGATATTAATACAGTGTCATCAGCCTTCTTTTGAAAGGTATTTGCATGGTATATTATATCAATTTCCATCTATCTTCTTTCAATCTTCCCATGCCATTATTCTTAATAGGGGTATTCCTTATAAACAGTGTGTAAAGAGAGTGTTACTGTTTCTTCTTCCCCATGCAACTTAAAAATCTTTGTCTATTGACACAGAGAATGAATCATCTTTATGTTTGTTGTGATTCCTGGTGTATTTGGCTTTATTTCAACCATGAGCTTGATTTACACTTTACCAAAAGTCAGGGATTATCCAAATGTACCAAGTCGACACACCACAGAAGGCATGACTATATCTAGCTTAGGCTCATAATTTAGCTATTCTCAATAAGTCACTTAGACACATTAGCAAACCATACTCTCTTAAAGCTATAAGGTAATTAATTAATCCTTACACAAGTAACACACAAAAATTTCCAAATTAAGGTGGCCAATCCACTATTCTATGTCTTTACCTGTAACATGAATATAAAAGAATCTATTTTTCATCTACTGCCGATGTTGCTGTACTTCACTCTCCCCCATTTTTTTTTTACTTCCATATTACGCAGCTTTCATCTTGTCTCCTCCTTTCCAACATCTCTTCTTCCCAACCCCATCTCTTAGCATCTCTTCCTTAGATAATTACGTAGCATCCTTGGTCTCCCTGCCTTCGTCTTACTATCTTCCACTCCAATTCACATTCCAGTTAAATGAGGACCTTGCATTATAAATTAAGAAGTTTGAATGTTACCCTGCATGTCAATCTCTCTTGAACCGAAACCCGAAGACACAGTCTTATAGCTCCAAACATTTTATTTTTTCATTTGTGATTTTATCCAATTAACATTCTAAAGAATCTAAATGACAATCTGATAATTGAGCTGTGCCTTCCAATAGCAGTGCCTGAGTTTGTCTTTTTTTACCCCATCGACTGTCCTGTTTGCAGTGTCGCTGGCACCAAACAATCACCTAAAGTGACAGTTTTTAACTTTCATTGTGTCAATAAGCACATCTGGCTGTTAGGTTGGCATGTCCTAATGCTAAAATTGTCCCACGTCTGCCATTGTGCTCTTTAGTGGAGATGATTCACAATTGAAAGATATTGTCATCGAATAAGGCTTTAATTTATTAACTTATTTAATTAATGGCGACTTTGATATGACATCATAAAAACCCATAGTGTGGCAGAGTAATAGTCTCTTTTAATTGTTATGGGCTAATGAGAAAACAACAAAGGCAGAATTAATATGTAAGTGATGTGTTTATATCAAACAAAAGCCCAATGATATTATGGGACACTGCACAAAAGGTTTCCCAATCTTTCAAATAGAGAAAAGTGGTGAGAGAACTGAGTCGTCCTATGCCTCAGAATAGTAACTGCGTGACAAATAAAAAGAGCCTTTGCCACAATAGTCACTATACTTTATTCAATATTCATTTATCAAAAATGTGTTAAATACTTAATCAATAGATATTGAGTGCTAAATACTGTTCTAGGCCCTGAAGATACAGAAGCAAAAAAGACAGGCAAAATCCCTACCCTCATAAAGTTATATTCAGATAATAAACAAATTAACACAAATTTATAATATTATGTCAGGTAGTGATAAGTCCTGTGGAAAAAAATTAAGCAGGGTAAGGAGTTAGAGAATGATGGGGGAGAAGGACAACTATTGTGGGCAGAGTGGTCAAGGAAGGACTCTCTGAGGAGATGACACTTGAGCAGAAGCCTGAGTGTAACGAAGAAGAAGCAAGGCATAGAAATATCTAGGGGAAAAGACTTCCAGACAGAAGCAACAGCAAACACAAAGATGGTGAGGTGAGAATAAGCTTGACATACATGAAGCACAGCAAGAAAACCAGTGTGACCAGAACTCGGGGACAAAAAAAGAGAGTAATAGTAGACATGGTGAGAAAGACAAGCATGAGCCCAATCTTGAAGGGCCTTGAGGCTATGGCAAAGAGATTGGATTTATTCTGAGGACGATAGGGAGCTACTACAGGGTTCCATATAGTTCATGTAGAGTACCAGAAGCTGGACCTAGACAGCGGGTGCAGAAACAGAATCAGTGCAGATTTGCTGGAGGAGATGAGGTCATTTACTCTCATTGTTTCTATTTCACCAATGAAAAACGAAGTGAAGGAATCAGCTGAGGGGAGAATCGGGGATGGGAGTTGGAGGTCTGAGGTACAGGTGAAGGTGTAAAACCGTTGCCTCATAGAGTAGAAGTATTAAGCAAATGATGAAAGATTGCTAAATAGAGCAGAGGATATACTTGAAATTTGTGGACATAAACTCAAAGTAATGCCGTTCAGCATAGTTTTGTGTTCTTCTCCATTCAACTGCACTCAGGTCCAAAGTGGACATAGGGTCAGAGTCATGCCAGTAAACAGGACACAGAGAGACAAGCAAAGGAGAGACTGACCACAGCACCTAAGCTGGGTAAGGAGGGAAGTGAGGGCATGAGAGGAGAAATGAATACAGGCATGCCTCATTTTATTGCACTTTGCTTTATTGTGCTTAGAAGATACTGTGCTTTTTATAAATTGAAGGTTTGTGGCAATCCTGCAACAAGCAAGTCTATTGGTGCCATTTTTCCAATAGCATTTGCTCACTTCATGTCTCTGTGTCACATTTTGGTAATTCTCATAACATCTTCAACTTTTTCACTATTATCACTGTGATCAGTGATCTCTGATGTTACTATTGTAATTGTTTTGGGGCACCACAAACTGCACCCATATAAGACAGTGTACTTAATCAACAAATGTGTGTTCCGATTGCTCCACTGACCAGCAGTTCCCCTGTCCCTCTCCCTCTCCTCGGGCATCCCTATTCCCCTGAGACACAACAATGTTGAAATTAGGCCAACTAATAACCCTACAATGACCTCTAAGGGTCTAACTGAAAGGAAGAGTCGCACATCTCTCACTTTAAAGCAAAAGCCCGAAATTATTAAGCTTATTGAGGAAGGCATGTCGAAAGCTGAGAGAGGCCAAAAGCTAGGCCTCTTGCACCAAACAGTTAGCCAAGTTGTGAATGCAAAGGAAAAGTTCTTGAAGGAAATTAAATGTGCTACTTCATGAACACATAAATGCTAAAAAAGCAAAGTACCCCTACTGCTGATATGGAGTAAGTTTTAGCGGTCTGGATAGAAGATCAAACCAGCCAAAACATTCCCTTAAGCCAAAGCCTAATCCAGATCAAGGCCTTAACTCTCAATTCTATGAAGGCTGAGAGAGGTGAGGAAGCTGCAGAAGAAAAGTTTGAAGCTAGCAGAGGTTCATGAGGTCTAAGGAAAGAAGCCTTCTCCATATATAAAAGTACAAGGTGAAGCAGCAAGTGCTGATATAGAAGCTGCAGCAAGTTATACAGAAGATCTAGCTAGGATAATTCATGAAGGTGGGTACACTAAAAACCAGATTTTCAATGCAGATGAAATAGCCTTATATTGAAAGAAGATGCCACCTAAGACTTTCATAGCTAGAGAGGAAAAGTCAGTGCCTGGCTTCAAAGCTTCAAAAGATAGGCTGAAGACTTCCCTGGTGGTATACTGGTAAAGAATCCACCTTACAATGCAGGGGACGGGGGTTCAATCTCTGGTCAGGGAACTAAGATCCCACATGCTGTGGGGCAACTAAGCCCACGTGCTGCAACTACTGAGCTCACGCGTATCAACTAGAGCCCGTGTGCTGCAAACTACAGAGCCCACGTGCTCTGGAGCCCGTGCACCACAACTACAGAGCCCACGTGCCCTGGAGCCTGTGTGCCACAACTAGAGAGAGAAAACCCACACGCCACCACTAGAGAGAAGCCTGCATGCCACACCTAGAGAGAGAAAAACCTGCACGCCACAACTAGAGAAAAGCCCGCGCACCACAATGAAGAGCCCGCATGCCTCAACTAAGACCTGACGCAGCCAAAAATAAATAAAATAAATAATAAATAAATCTTAAAAAAAAAAAAAAAGACAGGCTGACTCTCTTGCTGGGGCTAATGCAGTCACTGACTTCAAATTGAAGCCAATGCTCATTTACCATTCCAAAAATCCTAGGGCCCTTAAAAATTATGCTGGATCTACTCTGCCTGTGCTCTATAAATGGAACAACAAAGCCTGGATGACAGCACACCGGTTTACAACATGGTTTACTAAATATTTGAAGCCCGCTGTTGAGACCTACTGCACAAAAAAGAGATTCCTTTCAAAATATTACTGCTCATTGACAATACACCTGGTCACCCAAGAGCTCTGATGGAGATGTACAATGAGATTAGTGTTGTTTTCATGCCTGCTAACACAACATCCATTCTGCAGCCCATGGATCAAGGAGTCATTTTGACTTTCAACTCATTATTTAAGAAATATGTTTTTGTTAAGACTACAGTTGCCGCAGATAGTGGTTCTTCTGACGGATCTAGGCAAAGTAAACTGGAAACCTTTTGGAAAGGATTCACCATTCTAGATGCCAGTAAGAAGATTTGTGATTCATGGGAAGAGGTCAAAATATCAACATTAACAGGAGTTTGAAAGAAATTGATTCCAACCCTCATGGACGACTTCAAAGGGATCAAGACTTCAGTGGAGCAACTAACTGCAGATGTGGTAGAAATAGCAAGAGAACTAGAATTAGAAGTGGAGCCTGAGGATGTGACTGAATCGTTGCAACCTCATGCTAAAACTTTAACAAATGAGGAGTTGCTTCTTTATGTATGAGCAAAGAAAATGGTTTCTGGAAATGGAAAAGATCTCCTGGTAAAGATGCTGTAAAGACTGTTGAAATGACAAGAAAGGATTTAGAATATTACAAAACTTGGTTGATAAAGCAGTGGCAGGGTTTGAGAGGATTGAGCCCAGCTTGGAAATAAAATGCTATCAAACAGCACTGCATAGTACAGAGAAATTGTTCATGAAAGGAAGAGGGAATCGATGTGGCAAACTTCATTGTTGACTTATTTTAAGAAACCACCACTGCCGCCCCAACCTCCAGCAACCACCACCCTGATCAGTCAGCAGCCATCAAGATGGAGGCAAGACCCCTCCATCAGCAAGAAGATTACAACTCACTGAAGGCTCAGATGATGGTTAGCATTTTTTAGCAATAAAGTGTTTTTAATTAAGGTATGTACATTGTTTTTAGAAGGTTAGCACAGTGTTTCCTAACAAGAGCACTATGGCATTTGGGGTGAAATAATTCTTCATTGCCTAGACTGTCTCATGCACTGAATGACATTTAGCATCCTTAGCTCCTGCCCTCTAAAGGCCAGTAGGACTGCTCACATTTACAAATGCTCCCAAGGAGAGAAGTACTTCCTAGATTGAGAGCCACTGGCCACTGACCATGAGGTAGAGAAAGTGACATTTGCAAGTGAGAATTTCAAGGAACTGAGAGGCCAGATATGAGTAATCTATGTCGACATTCTTACCTAGAATGATGGCAGGAGAGTGATGGGCACAAAGACAGTGAGCTAGGGAATAAAATCATCAATAAATACAGAGGAGCAGTAGGCAGTAGGATAGGCTGATCCCACATGCTTTAAAAGTACTTCTGTGGATGAAGAAAAAAGAAGCTGTCTAGAAGTGACAATGAGGATGAAAAGAAGACACCAACTCCACTCCAGACACTGAAAAAAAAAACACCCACCACCTGAGAGGGTGACAGAGAAGCAATATCCTTAGTGGGTAGCCAAGAGTATCAGAGCAGCACTGTCCAGCAGAACTTCCTGTGATGATGGAAATGTTGTATAGTGACACTGTCCAGTAAGATAACCAATAGCCACATGTGCCTATCAAGCCCTTGATATGAGGCCATTGTGACTGAGGAACTGAATTCTTCACTTTGTTTAATTTAAATTAATTTGAACATAAATAGCCACATGTAGCTAGTGACTACCGTATTCTACGGTGGAGAAGAGTAAAAGGTGAAGGGAGCATTTAGAAATGAATTTGAATCTGAAGACACAGGAAATTCTTCTTAATGTTCAAGTCTTGAGAAAGGGGGCAAAGGTAGGTGTGAGTCTAGGTAAGCTGGTGTTTCTGGAGAAGGAAGATGAGAGAAGTAACACTCAACAGCATCAGCATTTTCAATAAGCAGGATTCCAAAAATTCATCTTAAGTCATTCTGCCTCCTCCTGAAACTAACTTCTGTACCATATTGCTATGGAAGACACTTGAGAAAATCTCCTTCAAAGTCTCAAATGTCACCGCCATGTAAGAATTATTCCTTCTCCTGAGAAGCCCCTGTTATTAATAGACTGTGGCTATTGCCTATTTTTCTGGGACCTAAGTGTCCCTTCCCCAAAGACTGGCTTTCTATCTCTAACAAACGGAAAAAAAAAGTTACTTCCGAAAATTCCCCATTAAAAGATGCTGTTGTTTAGACACCATGTTTCTTTCTTTTCTATAAAAGAATATAAGAACATGTTCTTTGTTATCCAAAATGAGGCAGAAGTATTCTGATTGGCCTCAGCCATAAGCCTATGATTTGTGCCTTCACAAAATAATAAAAAAGGGTCATACACCACCATGGCCACCCTAACACACACACACACACACACACACACACACACACACACACACACACACACACACGCTTCCAGAATGGCCTCATGGCCATACCCTTAGAGGCTTGGCTGCAAACCTACCAACAACAACTCTGTCAATATATCTTCATCAACCAAATGAGCAACGCCAGCGTGGGACCCAGGACCACTCACTCGGTGGAAGAATCCCAGGTTCAGGCAGGGGACAGGCAGAGTGCAAGTAATATCTAGATATTGCTTGACAGTGCATTTGATTGGGAATAAAGGAACAGTAAAACACTTCTGATTAGTTTCTGTCTGTTAGTGTTCTCAATTTCCACTTAATTGCAATCAAAATATCAAAATATTCTCTGTCCCCAGAGAGGGGACACAGTCCCTATTTTAATAAACCCTAAAATACATAATTAAGAAACAACCTCTGCAGGGCTAATCAGCATAGCACTATAACTGGTCAGATTCCTTAGTGGACAAAGGTTAATTTCTCTTGGTCCTAAGGCAGAGTCTTTCCCTTAAGTGTCCTCACCAGATGCCAGTACATGTCCACTCTGTATCTTGTAGGCTGAGGGCCTTATACATTAACCATGCTTCTGAACTCTAAGGATGGGCCAGAGTCAGGCAAAAGGATCAAAAAACAAAGAGCAATAGATGTCCACAATGTTGGCGAGATGTATTCTATCAGATGCTTATTAGCCTTGGATCACTTTGGGTCCAGGATACAGATTTAAGCTTCCACTGTAATGAATTCCATAGTTCCCAGGATTTGATCCATTAAACTAAGAAGCTATTCTTGCTTTTCCCTTTTGGTTTCCCCTGATGGGACTTTGATCAACACGGAAGCCAAAAAGCATCCTGGCGCTAGGCACCCCAGTTAACTATTCTATTCTCTGGCCACTGCCAAAGACAGTCATCTTGCAACTTAATTTTACTGGGACCAATAAGATTCAAAGGAGAGTAGGTGAATGGAATGCTTAAAGTCCATCTCAGCTACTGAGAAGAAAACTTGCAAGTCACAATGAAGAGCAGCACAAAGAAACTGAATTATTAATTCCCATTGCCTCTCTGTCCACAAGCTCCCTCTGGTGGAGGAACTACTAGGCAATAAAATAGTTATAATAACAATAACCAAAATTAAAAAAAAAAAAAAAGGAAAGAAAGGAAGACAAGAAAAGGCAAACCACAGCAAGACAATCAATCCCTGTAAAACTGAGAGTCAAATGTAGTGATTAGCAAATATGAGCTACAGCTAGAAAACCACTTACAGATGAAGCAGTGTGATGAATGATTTACCAAAAAGGTCAACACTGCTCTTTTATCTTCACCACCCATCAGTTTCCATTGCCCTCAATTTGTCTGGCACATAACAAAAAGCAGGCCATAAAATATTCACCATAAAAATTAACCATATTTTGCAACATCAAAAATAGAAGCATATAGTTGGATGTAGTCTAAGCATACGAGCCAGCTTCTCAGTTAGAATTCCTCATATACATTGTAAAAAGCATTGACATTTAAAACCCTGTTATAAGAGGTAATGTACTCAGCAAGTACCAGAACTCTCTGCCCTATGCTCAGCTTTGCTAATCCACTGTTAGTACTCAAACAAGGGAAGGTACCATTAATCCTCTCCCAAAGACCACAGCAATAACGGCAGGAGAGGGGCTAGTGTCAGCACTTCCCCTACTACTCCCTTGGAAGCCAGACTTCTCTGTAGCTTCTGCTTCTAGCTGGCGTGGATGCCAGGCTTTCCATCTCAACATGCCTACTATACATTCTGACAAATGAGCTGGGGGATGAACTACCTTTACACTCCCATTTGACAATCTTTATACAAAAAGGAACACAATACCAGATGAAAATACATTTTCAAGCAGGAGGGATTCTAAATGTTAACATATCTGCAAACTGCCAGATCCCCTTAACCAGAGCTGCAAAAGTCATTTTAACTGAACTGATTAAATTGATTCCATCAAAAAATAGATCACTTCCCTCCTCCCTATCCTGTCTCTGAATTTACTAGCTGCTTCTCTGATTTCGTAAAATCAATAGGATATTTGGCATCTG
This sequence comes from Eschrichtius robustus, assembly GCF_028021215.1. Lineage (NCBI taxonomy): Eukaryota > Metazoa > Chordata > Mammalia > Artiodactyla > Eschrichtiidae > Eschrichtius > Eschrichtius robustus. The sequence continues at coordinate 28,825,371 of NC_090835.1, read as the reverse complement.
GTAGATATAATCTAGCTTATCTGATTTATTGAAGAATTCTTCTCCCCAGACTGTTTAAAGAGATTACTTAAAGATCTGGTTATTTACTTATATCATTGTTATTTGAAGATTTGAAAAAAGGTGGGGGGATCAATATCATTGTTACTTGAGGATCTGAAAAAAAAAAGAGAATCAAAATGAAAGAAAAATGGTCAAAACAGTTCTGAAAAAGAATAGCTATGAGGATGTTCATCACCACATTATTTATTTTATAAAAGTAAAACTTGAAAATCCTACATTTCAAACAAAAGAAGACTGTTCAAATTAACTATGGTATAGTCATCAAGTGGAATATTACGTAGACATTGAAAGTTATGTAGCAGAATATTTAATAAAATGAAAAAATATTCATGGTATTATTAAAGGGGAAAAACACATTGAAAAAACAATAGGGTATAGTATTATCAGATTTATTGACAATGGCTTTATTTGGATAAGATTGAGTTTGGCAATTGATTGGCTAACTCATTTTCTGTTCACAGCCCCCTTACTCCAGCACCCACTTAAAGCTAGGGGTGATTCTATAAAATGAGATATAAACAGAAGTCTGCTTGCTGGCACTTTTTTTGTCCTGATTAAAAGGAGGGCAGATGGGGCTCCTTCTTCTGTTGTCTATACCAGACTGAATCAGCTGATCGATCCATAACCAGACTGTCCTCTCAGCCAACAAACAGTGGGGGAAAGAAGACAAATCCTTGCAATCAACTATTAGATACCACCAAAAACAGTTGCAACTTGATCTGTTTATTCATCTTTTAACCATTTGTTTTATTGTCCATGTAGATATAATCAAAGAATAGCCCCTAGGAATCTACGGAGTTTTACTGAAATGAAGTTAAGGCTTTGGGTCGTGTGAAGAATTGTAAGTACCATTCCAAGAGCAGGGAAGCCACACTTCCTCTCAATTTCAAAATACAAGCTAGTCATCTTGAAAGCTGGAAAATTCACTCTCAATATACCTTGATAATAGGAATAAATATAGGCATGTATCTCAGCCATTTATGGCCCAAATAAACAAGGGATAAAATAATATCAGTAAGTGACAGAAATATCAATACTGCTTAGATTTACACATATCTCTTACTAGAGCAGCTATCATTTTACACTGTGGCAATCTGTTTGCATGTCCATCTTCCCACTAGACTATAACCTCCCTTTAAGCAAGAACCAGTTTCTTTCATCTTTGCTAAGGATGCCCAAGTCTTCTTCCTTCCAAGCTCTCAGAACCAAACTTAGTCTCCAACTATAAACGCCTATAAAACATGGCAGCAATTTTGACTCTTTCTTCATTCTAAGTCATCCTACTTTAAAAAAAAGTCAACAACTTTTTAACACTTCCAAAATATACTGAAGGAAGGGGAAAATCACACATTAAATTCTTGTCAAGTAACATTTACCTCTTCAAGCCCTGACTAATCAGAAATGACTGGACTTGGCAGCTTCTTTCACCACTTGGTCTATAAGCTAAATTCAGCTCCTATTGTGCCAACTGGAAAATGACAACATCCCTTGCCACCTCACACAACATCACATCCCGCCAGTCACTCTAGAGTCTGGCAATCTGGTGTGACCATTCCGCATCAGATCAAGCAGAAATTATAAACCAAATTTAAAGGGTCCTAGTAGCCCCATTCCAGAAGAGCAATGGTGAAGTTAGAAGAGATTAGAAGGGTGCCAGATTTATTACTATTGATTCCCTGCTGGCAATTTCATGAAAGGATATCCATCGCAGGAATAAAAAGAGCATCTGGATCGTTTCCAACTCTTTTGTCTTCAAGTTCTTTAAAAAAAAAAATCAACCAAGAAGGATAAGAAACTAGGAATTGGCAGATGGGGCCCAAGTTTCTCTACACAGTAAGAAGCCTTCATCACTACACCCTAATTATGCATATTTGCTCCTGCAGAGTCCAATACATTTATTTATTGAGCCTTACCACTGCCATCCTGGTAACCCAGAGAAGAAGCCAATCTATAATGACTCAAGCCACATTTCACAATAGACTACAAAGGACACATGATGTCATTTGCTAAAATGACTCAATCCAGATAGAAAGCATTCTGACCTATACATAATTGATTGACCTTTGCTATGCTTTCCTGGTTATTTATATACTATCATATGCATGAATGTATATCAGTGGTATTTACACTTGGCAGCTACTTTGGAGAACGCATTATTCAATTGGGATTTGAAGCTTTTTATGACCATTTCCTGACCAAATATTCATAAATGAAGGACAAGAAAAGATGTTACCTTAAAAATAACATTTAATAGCCTCTGGAAAGTCTAAGGAAGCTTTGTTACTCTAAGTGTTTTAAAATACAGTGGATAAGATCTATGTAAAGCTGAATTCAAAACACTAAGACCAAGGATATTAAAGGGCGCTTTATCTATTTTCCATTTAGGGCTCAATGATGATAGTAAAATATGCTTTACTGAAGGACTGGAGTATTTTGGATACTTGTGAGAAAAGCATCCTGTGGAGAAGGTAATTAGAGACCATAATAAACGACCAGAGAAAAGAGCACAACTATATGATGCTCTTTGACTTTTTAATTATGAATTTTGTTTTCCAGAAGGGGTAAGCTACAAATTAAATATTAATCAGATGATCAAGATGGTTTCAAGATAATCATAGAAACAGAGGCAGATGGACACACTAGATTAGGGAAGGAAAATGTGTAGCAGGTATGTCCTTATTCCCACTTTGCATACTCAGGGCAGACATCAATAACTGATCACTGAATTCTGAACCAAGAGCTCTGACATAGACTAAACACTTTCCCAGTACTACTCCAGGGAAACACTACCAAAAAGATGGACTTGGAACATGAAGTGAAATATATTTGCCATTGCCTAACTAAATCATACAGTTCATTTCAGATCCCAATACATATTAAATATCAAAAACAGTGGTGCCATTATGAAATACTCATAATTCAGTACTCCTTCGTTTGCTTGTCTAAACTAAATTTCCAGTGATCTGAAGGTGGATTCACTGGCACACATTGCTATTGTGCCTTAATAATATAATTAAATAATTCTCAAATTGATTCTATCTCTTGTTGTCATAGACTCCAAAACCCAATATAAAACTAGACAGATTTTTAAAACCAAAATTTAAAAGCAACATTTTGAATCCTGGGAAAACATGAAATCAAATTCAGCAGGTTTCTCTGAGTCATAGTAGGTTGGTATGATCCCTAGGGTAAATAAAAAGCAAAGAAGGGGTCTAACCAGAATAAAATGGAAATGCTTATATGTTCACAGAAAAATATTATAGAGTGTTAAAAAGGGATGGCCTACAGTCATAAGTATCTACAGGGATAAATCTTAGAAACAAAGAATCAAGTGGAAAGAGCATATGCTGAAGACTGTATACAGCAGTGCTTTCCAACTTATGTACCTCAGTGACTAGGTTACAAAGGTCTTAACATATTGATCCCCTTAGTTCTGGGGGTGAATAGTAGCTGAAGTGGCCAGAGTCTTTCAGTGGGACATGAATAGCATTTATCCCAAGGCACTGTACAATATTTTCAAGTTCAGTGTATGCCAAGACGTGAAGAAGTTGGGAAGCACTGACATATGGTATAAAGCCATTTTTATAATGCTCAAAAACTAAAATATATCTTGTTTAGAGATATATACACATGTGGCAAAATTATTTTACAGGAGAAAAGCAAAGCAAAGGAAGGATGAGTGGAAAATGCATCCCGTACATCCATTCCTTCAGGATAATGGCTACTATCGAAATGGAAACACAGGAGATGAGATATAGGGAAGGTACACATGAGTAGTTTATAGTTCTTAAATTGGATGGTAGGTTCATGGATGTTTATTGTGCTCCAAATATACTGTTTTATAAATATAAAATATTACATAATGCTCATTTTAAAATATCAAAGTTAAAAAGCCAGGCAACTTTCTAGCTTATTCAGGATCAGTTTTTCACAGTGGAATCTCAATCATCTCAAGCACAGATACAACTTCTCAGGGAAGGCTTTAACCCAGAGGTTTCTAATGGTCAAAACCCTATCAAGGGGCTTCCCTGGTGGCGCAGCAGTTAAGAATCTGCCTGACAATGCAGGGGACACGGGTTCGAGCCCTGGTCTGGGAGGATCCCACATGCAGCAGAGCAGTTGGGCCCACGCATCACAACTACTGAGCCTGCACTCTAGAGCCCACGAGCCACAACTACTGAAGCCTGCGTGCCTGGAGCCTGTGCTCCGCAACAAGAGAAGCCACGGGAACAAGAAGCCTGTGCACTACAGCGAACAGTAGCCCCTGCTCGCCACAACTAAAGAAAGCCCACGCGCAGCAACGAAGACCCAACGCAGCGAAAAATAAATAAATTAATTAATTAATACATGTATTTTTTTTTTTAAAAAAAACCCTACTTGATGATGACAAGATTTTGTTCTAATCTAACTAAGAATTTTCATAACAATTAGCTGGACACCTAAAGTTCCATTTCCACACTCAAACAAAAATACCATAAAAACCATGCGCAAGCCTCTTAATTAGGATTCATTTAGTTACAAAAAACAAAAATCCACTGCGGAGCTCAAGAAAAATGGGGGTCAGAATCAGAAATTAGAGGTATCCCATAGCACACAGGACAGGAAGTACAGCCAGGTGTCATGAGGAACCAGAGCCAGAAAGAGGGGGACCATTCAGATCCAATATTGATACATTCTGGGGCTATAGGATCTTGTTATCTCTATTTCTTTCTGGAACATTTACGCTATTGCTTCTACCTTAAGATGTGCTTTCTCTGCTTTGGCATTGACATGACCAAATATTTGTATCTCTTCCCAGCTTAAGTGGAAACCAAGTGCACACCACTTCAAAATGACCAGAGGAAAAGAATCTGATTAACCCAACCAAGGTCAAGATCAGTCCACACCTGGTCTAATCAGCCACAACTATCTGCAAGGAGTTACCAATTCAAATACCTACAGGGGCCAGGCAGGTAATTAAAGATGTGAAGCTGACCAGGTGTGAAACAAGGAGCTGGGAGTAAAGGGCCGACAACAAACAGAGCTCCTGCTGCTTCTCAGCTTTGGCTGTGTAATAGCAGAAATCCAGGTTTTCACTGAAATTTCCTGATTTACAAAACTTATCGGCAGGCCATATTAGGCCACGGGTCTCTGCTGTCAGTGTCCTACAAAGAATGAACTGTGGATATGCCAGATTCAGAGGGTCACACTGGACAGACACGACCGTTAAGTGCCAGCCCTTTGGGTGAAAGGCCAGTTCTCGCAGAAGGGGTCATAGATCAGGCAGTCCCTCCAACAAAGCTGGGATTACGCACTACTCTTACATACACACGCTCGCACACAAAACACATAGCTAAACCTCTAAAACTATCTTGTTCAAGATCAGATACTAAACTGGGTGGAGATAGTTTTCATGTGGCTCTGTATGGGTTCACAGAAAAAAGCAGTAAAGTACACAAAGAAATGAGACAAAGCAAACTAGAGCCAGAAAAAGACAGCATCATCACCTTCTTCTTTTCTATCCATAGATAGCCAAAAATGCTGCCATAAAAAGACTACTCACTACAAAGCAATTATAGATTCTTTTTTCAGTTAACTAAGGGTGACACAGGTGCTCTTATCTCAATTTCTTCATCATACCAGAATTGTTAGACGCATAAGTCTTAACTTAGATGTGACTTTCTCTAGGAAGCCGGGCCTGAATCCCTGATCTTGGGTTAGGCAAGTGCCCCCTTGGGTGTTCCCACAGCATCTTGCCCTCGCTCGCCTACATGCCCACCCCCCTGCCCGCCATGGCACCTAACGGGTAATATCCGGGCATAGCTATTTATCTCTGCATGTAGGTGAGCTTCCTTTTATTTTTTTTAAATTGAAGTGTAATTGACCTTCAACAAAATGTTAGCTCCAGATGTACAACATAGTGATTCGATAGTTCTATACATTACAAAATGATCACCACAATAAATCAAGTTACCATCTGTCACCATACAAAGTTATTACAATATCACTGACTATATTCCCCATGCTGTACATTTCATCCCCATGACTCATTTATTTGGTAACTGGAACTTTGTACCTCTTAATCTCCCTTACCTATTTCACTCATCCCCTCACTCCCCTCCCCTCTGGAAACCACTTGTTCTCTGTATCTATGAGTCTGTTTCTGTTTTGTTATATTTCTTCATTTGCTTTGCTTTTTAGATTCCACAGATAAGTAAAATCATGTGGTATTTGTCTTTCTCTGACTTATTTCACTTAGCATAATACTCTCTAGGTCCACCCATGTTGTTGCAAATGGCAAGATTTCATTCCTTTTTATGGTTAAGAGTTTGTGTGTGTGTGTGTGCGTGTGTGTGTGTACCACATCTTCTTTATCCATTCATCCATCAGTGACGCCTAGGCTGCTTCCATATCTCGGCTATTGTAAATAATGCTTAAATGAATATAGGGGTGCACATATCTTTTCAAATTAGCATTTGCTTTTATTTTCAGCAGAAGAATACCCAGAAGTGGAATTGCTGGAAATCCAGCAGAATCCACCCAGAAGTGAATTTTGTGGTAGTTCTATTTTTAATTTTTTGAGGAACCTCCATAGTGTTTTCCACAGTAGCTGTACACATTTACATTCCCCTAGGTGAGCTTCTTCAAAGCAAGGATAATGTCTAGTCCTCCTTTATGCCCCAGTGCCTATTCACTGAGTAAATTCATAGAGTCAGGCATATTGAAAATTTTATTCCTATTTTTTAGCCATCAATTCAGGGAAGAAAAGTTGAATTTAGGCTTGATTCCTCCCTATTCTTTTGTATGAACTTAAAATTTTTCAATAAAAACACTTTGACTCAAACTAGAAGTACATATATCATGTTGAGTTATTACAAACTCAAAATCACATAGTTGTGGGGCTTTTTGTAATATGTAGTCATATTTAGGCTAACAATCCTCAAAGGCACCCTCTGTCAGCTTGTAGATATGCATAGATTCTTCCCAATATACCTATATTGATGTACATATAAATATAGAAGAATAAGACATGGTAAAATTCTCTACCTAAGGACATGAAATCCATATACTTAAACTTAGGAGAAATTTGGAGAAGTATATGCATGTCCTGAAAGACTTATGTTCATTCTAAAGAAACGAGTCTTGGCAAACTTCCCTAGTGCCAAGAACTGTTTAGCAGGAGTTAATTTTTAAATGAAATAAGCTAAAAATGAAATAAACGTAGTATTATTTATAGATAAGTCTTATTCTTCGGTAATTATTGAAGGTGACACTGGTATGTTTTATCATTGGTAGTTGGACAAGGTTTGATCAAATGTCTCCCTTTTCTCATGAAATATAGATGCAATGTTCTGATTCTCACTGCTAGCCCAGGTCTGGTGGTGCTTCATCATGTTCAGTTTGGTAACCTAAATAATGTGGGGGAAAAAGAGCGTAATTTCAAACCAATAAGTATATCTGCGATGGAAAGAAGTGAGGTTCATGTCTCCAGACACTTGCGCCTAAGTTAAGACAAACTAAATTTTAAAAGACTTAATGTTTTATCTTGAACAGGGGGGAGTCTTGTCTTCTCATTCTAGCTAGATGGAAGTATTTGGCAAATGTCTTCTTTGAAAAGCATTATTTAGCAATGGAATTACAGTCAATGTCATACGGAAAGATAAAGCAAACTGAAGGACAAAAGGATAAATGAAGAAATGTATAGCAGCACTTGCCAAGGCAAGTTCCATTCATGAGTATCACCAAATGAAAGGGATACTGGATTATATCAAGTTCAACAACTTTCCTTACTCCAGGAATTGTCAGTCTTTAATATTCATAATGGCCCTCCTGAATTTTCAGAAGGGGATAGAGTATGCAGAATTTGCCATGCTTACTGTCTATATAAAGGCTTTACCACTCTTGGGAATACCAGTGCTATCGGTCAAAATTCTAGCTCTATCACTTAGTAGCTGTGTTCCCATCCATGTGCAAATTTCTTAACCCCTCTGAGCATCAGTTACCTCATTTGAAAATTTAGTCCTTTAATTTACATTTCATCAGAACTTCTGTCGTTCACTTTCCTTTGAAGTTACTTCCTATAATTAGTAACAGATAATAATATCTTCAGGGACATCCCTGGTGGCACAGTGGTTAAGAATCTGCCTGCCAACGCAGGGGACACGGGTTCGAGCCCTGGTCTGGGAAGATCCCACATGACGCAGAGCAACTAAGCTCGTGCACCACAACCACTGAGCCTGCGCTCTAGAGCCCAACGAGCCACAACTATTGAGCTTGCATGCCACAACTACTGAAGCCTGCGTGCCTAGAGCCTGTGCTCCTCAACAAGAGGAGCCACCACAATGAGAAGCCTGCGTGCTGCAACTAGAGAAAGCCCATGTGCTGCAACCAAGACCCACGCAGCCAAAAATAAATAAATAAATACATTTATTAAAAACAAAATATCTTCAGCTGCAGTAATTCATCTCCTATTCAATTTACAAAATTTATATACATTCTTTTATGCACTCAACAAACAATTATTAAGCATTTGGCATATGCCAGGCTAAGCTAGTAACAGGATATGAATATACACAGAGCTGATAGTCTTGCTGGGGAGACACTGATGAAATCTTAACACAGGTTAGCAGCAGGTACCAAAAAGAGAGACTATAACAAGAGGCCTAAACTGTAGGGGAGAAATATTGGAGTTGAAATCTGAGGAGATGAAATTAAGTCAGTGCAGATAAACGAAACAGAATTCTAGAGGCCAAGGGAACAAGAATGCGCAAAGACCATGTGGCAGAAGGGAGGAGAGTGATTTTAAGGAGGAGAAAGGGTAGTGTAGTTGGAGTTCAGAGAGCTAAGGGAGATAATATGAAAAGAATCAAGAGAGCAAGACAGGAGGCTGTGTTAGGCTTTGGAATGGTGGAAATGGTTTCCACCTGGGGAGTGGCATAATCAAACTAGCATTTTGAAAATCTCCCTCAGGCTATATTTGGAAAATGGATTGGATGGGGACAAAAGTGGATGCAAGAGAATCAGTCAAGAGGCTATTGCAGTAATAATGATAACTTAGACTATGATGGGAACAGTAGATACAGTAGAATTACAACAAATCTGAGAGATATTTAACAATTGGTAATGACTGGGTAAAGGAGTTGGGTTCATTTTACACAATAAAGTCTTAAGCTTCAGTATTCGATCTGGTATATAAAATGTACTTCCAAATCAGCTGATGGTTTTTCTTTACTATATTATGGCAGATTTATCTCAATTACTATAATACTTCTCCTCTTTCAAAAACTGTCATGATTCTTAATCACATTCCACAACAGTCATTGTTGGATGTTTTTGCCTTATGGAATAGTGGAACCAAAAACTTTAAAATATATTTATGTTAAATATATCATGTGTCTTTTTGTACATTATCATTACTCTTAACTTAATACATTGTGAACTGCAGTGCTCACCTCCGCACCCATTTTCCATCAGCACTGGTAATGTGGACTGCCTACGATTCACTCAAGATGAGAGCAAATTTATTTGTGGGAATATGTATGAGGTTTGCTCTGGGAACAAAGGAACAGTACTGTACACCATACTGGCGGTTATCATTCCTTCCCCAAACTGCTGCTTAATCTCGTCAACAAACAAACAGAACAGGGTAAAATAACAAGGATTACAGATACTTAAGAGTTTAGTGGACTGACTGCCCATATGTTGAATTTGACAGGAAGGATAAACCTGTTCCCAATGTATACATTTGAATTTTAAAAGATTTAGACAGAAAGTTGATGACTCTTTGAAAACAATATTTTAAAAGTGTATTTAATACATAAATAAAAAGGAGAGAATACAAATATTTACAGTGGTTACTTCTGAGGAAAGGGTTTGGGGTGCAAGTATAGGGGACTTTGCCTATTATTTTATATGTTTGAATTTTAAGAGCAGGCATTATTTGGTAACCAAAATAAAAGAAAAAACAGCAGATATGAAAAACAAGATCAATAAAATAATCGCACTGTTTCGTAATGCCAGGAGAGTGAAGGCAGCATTTATCACAGAAATGAAATGTATTACATTAGACTTTCATTACATACAACTATTTTTCAAGGTCCATGATCTGACTAACTCATGGCATTTATCTATACACTAAGTCTCCACAATCAACTTGATGTACCCTGTATCTCTGGAATACCTGACTAGACAACAAATTATCCCAAAATTGAGGCGGTAGACTTTGGGAGCAACTGTAGATTTGGGGTTTGCTTTCTGCATCTGATTTGTTTCTGGTTTTATGTTTATCTTAGTTTAGTATTTAGGGTTTATTACCATTGGGAGATTTGTTTATTGATTTGCTTGCTCTCTTCCTTTTTTTAAAATATATATATATATATATATATATATTTGTTCCTTTTACTCTTTTTGTGAGTGTGTCTGTGTATGCTTCTTTGTGCGATTTTGTCTGTATACCTTTGCTTTTACCATTTGTCCTAGGGTTCTGTCTGTCCGATTTTTTTTAAATTACTTTTTAATTTTTTTAACTTTTAATAATTTTTTCTATTTTAATAACTTTATTTCATTTTTTTCTTTCTTTCTTTCTTTTTCTCTCCCTTTTTTTCTGAGCCGTGTGACTGACAGGGTCTTCATGCTCTGGCCATGGGTCAGGCCTGTGCCTCTGAGGTGGCAGAGCCGAGTTCAGGACATTGGTCCACCAGAGACCTCCTGGCTCCACTTGATATCAAACAGCGAAGGCTCTCCCAGAGATCTCCACCTCAACGCTAACACCCAGCTCCACTCAACAACCAGCAAGGTACAGTGCTGGACACCTTATGCCAAACAACTAGCAAGACAGAAACACAACCCCACCCATTAGCAGAGAGGCTGCCTAAATTCATAATAAGGTCACAGGCAGCCCCAAACACAGCACCAAACACGGTCCTGCCCACCAGAAAGACAATATCCAGCCTTATCCACCTGAACACAGGCACCAGTCCCGTCCAACAAGAAGCACACAACCCACTGAACCAACCTTAGGCACTGGGGGCAGACACCAAAAACAAAGGGAAGTGTGAACGTGCAGCCTGCGAAAAGCAGACCCAAACACAGTAAGTTAAGGAAAATGAGAAGACAGAGAAACACACAGCAGATAAAAGAGCAGGGTAAAAAACGACCAGACCAAACAAATGAAGAGGAAATAGGCAGTCTACCTGAAAAAGAATTGAGAGTAATGATAGTAAAGATGATCCAAAATCTTGGAAATAGAATGGAGAAAATAAAAGACATGTTTAACAAGGACCTAGAAAAACTAAAGAGCAAACAAACAATGATGAACAACACAATAAATGAAATTAAAAATTCTCTAGAAAGAATCAATAGCAGAATAACCGAGGCAGAAGAACGGATAAGTGACCTGGAAGATAAAATAGTGGAAATAACTACCGCAGAGCAGAATAAAGAAAAAAGAATGAAAAGAATTGAAGACAGTCTCAGAGACCTCTAGGAAAACATTAAACGCACCAACATTCGAATTATAGGGGTTCCAGAACAAGAAGAGAAAAAGAAAGTGACTGAGAAAATACTTGAAGAAATTATAGTTGAAAACTTCCCTAATATGGGAAAGGAAATAGTTAATCAAGTCCTGGAAGCACAGAGAGTCCCATACAGGATAAATCCAAGGAGAAACACGCCAAGACACATATTAATCAAACTATCAAAAATTAAATATAAAGAAAACATATTAAAAGAAGCAAGGGAAAAACAACAAATAACACACAAGGGAATCCCCATAAGGTTAACAGCTGATCTTTCAGCAGAAACTCTGCAAGCCAGAAGGGAGTGGCAGGACATATTTAAAGTGATGAAAGGGAAAAACCTACAACCAAGATTACTCTACCTAGCAAGGATCTCATTCAGATTCGACGGAGAAATTAAAACCTTTATAAACAAGCAAAAGCTAAGAGAATTGAGCACCACCAAACCAGCTTTAAAAAAAATGCCAGGACATGGAAGCAACCTAAGTGTCCATCAACAGATGAATGGATAAAGCAGATGTGGCACATACATACAATGGAATATTACTCAGCCATAAAAAAAAAGAAATTGAGTTATTTGTAGTGAGGTGGATGGACCTAGAGTGTGTCATACAGAGTGAAGTAAGTCAGAAAGAGAAAAACAAATACTGTATGCTAACACATATATATGGAATCTAAGAAAAAAAACCAAAAAATGGTTCTGAGGACCCTATGGACAGGACAGGAATAAAGACACAGACGTAGAGAATGTACTTGAGGACACGGGGAGGGGGAAGGGTAAGCTGGGACGAAGTGAGAAAGTGGCATGGACATATATACACTACTAAATGTAAAACAGATAGCTAGTGGGAAGCAGCCTCATAGCACAAGGAGATCAGCTCGGTGCTTTATGACCACCTAGAGGGGTGGGATAGGGAGGGCGTGAGGGAGACGCAAGAGGGAGGAGATATGGGGATATATGTATATGTATAGCTGATTCACTTTGTATAAAGCAGAAACACACCATTCTAAAGCAATTATACTCCAATAAAGATGTTTTTAAAAAAGTACAGGGCTTCCCTGGTGGCACAGTGGTTAGGAATCTGCCTGCCAATGCAGGGGACACGGGTTCGTGCCCCGGTCCGGGAAGATCCCACATGCCACGGAGCGGCTAGGCCCGTGAGCCACAACTACGGAACCTGCACGTCTGGAGCCTGTGCTCCGCAACGGGAGAGGCCGCGACAGTGTGAGCCACAACTACTGAGCCTGCGCGTCTGGAGCCTGTGCTCCGCAACGGGAGAGGCCACGACAGTGAGAGGCCCGCGCACCACGATGAAGAGTGGCCCCCGCTCGCCGCAACTGGAGAAAGCCCTCGCACAGAAAGGAAGACCCAACACAGCCAAAAAAAGATAAATAAATAAATAAATAAATAAATTTATTTTTAAAAAAAAAAGTGCAGATTCTTTCCTATCCCAAGATTATGAAGACATTCTATTTTTCTTACCTTATTGAACTTGCAAGAATCTCTAATACAACGATGAACAAAAGTGGAAATAAAAGATATATTTATCTTATTCACAATCTCAACAAAAAAGCTGTCAGTATTTCAACATTAAGTAGTAGAGGTTTTCTGTAGCTTTTTTGTAGATATCATTTATCTAATTAAGAAAGTACTGCTCTATTCCCATTTTGCTAATGTTTATCACAAATGAGTGGTAAACTTTATCAAAAGGTTTTTTTCCTCTCACCTACAGAGATGATTGTATGGTTTTTCACTTTTACTCTATTAATGTGGTAAACTGCATTGACTGATTTTCCAATAATTAACTTGCATTCTTAGAATTAACCCAACATTTTAGTAATATATTATCCATTTTATATGTCACTGAATTTGATTTACTAATTTTTGCTAATGTTTTAGTTAGGATTTTTGCATCTATCTTCAGAAGAAAAATCGGACTATGAATTTCTTTTCTTTTAGTATCCTTCTTGGCTTTGGCGTCAAGGTTATGCTGTCCTAGTGTGAATTTATATTTGACTGTTTCCTCCTTAAATGTTTGGAAGAATTTGCTGGAGAACTGAAGTGGTAATTTCTTTACCAGAAGATCTTTAATTATGAAGCAAATTTCTTTAATAGATAGATACAGGATAATTCAGATTTTCTAAAATGTGTTATATCAATTTTAGTGTGTTTTTAAGGAACTTAAACATTTCATTTAAATTTTCAAATTTATTAGCATAAAATCTTGGTAATATCTAATTATATCATCCTCTTAATATCTATATTCTAGTGTTATTCTTTTTGCATTTGTGATTTTAGCAATTTGCAACTTATTTTTTTCCTTAATTATTCTTACCACAGTTTTATAAATTTTGTTAGCCTTTTCAAAGAACTGATTTTTGGCTCTATTTATTTTTTTACTGCTTGTTTTCTCTATCAATGACTTCTGTTCTTATCTTTATGTTCTTATAATTTCTTTAAGTTTACTTTGCTTGTTTAGATCCTTGAGACTGACATTTAGATCACTGGCTCTCAGCCTTTCTTTTTTTCTAATATAAGAATTTAAGGGTATAAATTTCCCTATAAGTACTGTTTTAGCTGTAACCCACAAGGTTTGATATGTTGAATTTTCATTATCACTTGAATATATTTCTAATTTTCATTATGATTAGTTACTTTGACACATGGGGGAAAGAGCGTTAGTTAATTTCCAAATATTAGAATTTTCTCATTTTCATTTTGTTGCTGACTTCCACTTTAATACTATTGTGATCAGAAAATAAACTCCGTGTCTCCCATCTTCTGAGATTTGTTGAAAAATGCCTCTGTCTAGGCATACATACTAATGGCCAAATGTTTCTTGTGCACTTAAAAAATGAATATTCTTCAGTTGGTAGGTGTAGGTATATATATTTCTATACATTACAATTAGATCAAGTTTGTTAAATGTGGTATCTGAATCTTCTATATGTTTACTGACTTTTTTTCTGCATGTTCTATTAATTATTAAAGAGGTATGGTGAAATCCCAAATAAGTTTGAGGATCTGTATATGTCTTGTTTTAGTACTATTAGTTGCTTAGTTTTTAATATTTTAAGGTATTTCTATTTGTATGCACACATAAAACTGCACTGCATCCTTCGGTTAATGTTTGCATGGTATTTCTTTTTTTACTTTTAACTTTTTATGGCTTTATATTTAGAGTGTGCTGGGTATAGTCAGCAAATAGTTGTCCTTTTGTATGATCCAGTCCAATAATCTTTGTTTTTAAATTGAAGTTTTTAGTCTTTCACATTGGTGTTAAATCTCCACCTTAATACGTTCTTTATTTGTCTCATGGTTCTTTATTCCTTAACTGTCCTTTTATCTGCAACTAAACAAAATTTTTTTTTTATTATTCTACTTTGTTCCTCTTTCAGCTCGCTAGTTATACATTCTTTAAGTGGTTACCCTAGAAGCTAAAATATGTTCCCTTGACTTATTACAAGCTACCATAATCAATATTTTACCATTTCCTGAATAAGGACTTTACTTTTTTTAACTTCATTTACCCCGCACCCCACGGTCACCTTAGTTATTATTATTGGTTTTTATTGTAATGCTACATATATTTTATCTTTCAAGTTTTTTGTTATGGAGAATTCCAACATATAAAAAAATGAATTAACAATGCAATGAAACCCCGATATCCCCGATATCCAACAGTTTAATGATCATGACCAGTCTTGTTCCATCTCTATTCCCACCCACGTCTCCCTCAACCATATTATTTTAAAGAAAATTCCAAACATCATATCATATCTCTTGTAACTATTTTTTGTCACTTACTATTTAGGATGTATCTCTAAAAGATAAGCAGTTTTTAAAAACATAACCATAATATTATCAAACATTAAAAAATTTAACAATAATGCCAGAATGCCATCAAATATTCTGTAACTATTCAAATATCCAAATGTCATAGCTATTTTTACAAGTATTCTAAAATCAAGATCCAAATAAGTTCTGTACACTGTAATTGGTTGATATGTCTTTTAATGTTTATTTTACCTACAAATCTCCCTAAATCTTTTTTTCCCTTGCTACTTATTCATTAGAGAAACTGGATTCTTTGAACTAAGGTTTTCCATTATCTGATTTTTTGGTATGGTATTATATTAAACAAAATGTCCCCTATCTGTAAATTCTATTTGTTGGTAGTTAGATCTAGAGGCCTAGTCAGACTCAGGTTCATTTTTTGTTGTTTTGTTTGTGGCAGGACTACCTCATGGCTGATGGTGTGTATTTCTCTTCAGCAGGCACACCATGTCTGGCTGTATTCTGTAATATTCCTAGTCATTAATATTCAATGCCTGGATCCATTAATTCATTAGAATTTAAAAATAAGAATATTCTAATTATCATTTTTTCATTTATTAGCTGGAATACTATTATCAAGAGAAAATTCTCCCCATCTATGTTAACTTACTCAGTAGTATGAGAAATGCAGAATAAATGTTCAATTCTTTAAATTTTTATACTATATTTTAAAATAATAAATAAACCACCCTTCTATGGTAACCAATTGTTATTATTAAGATTATGAACCTATGGATTTAAAATATTTAATTCCAATCATTGCAGTTCCTATTCCAATGGAGGCTTAAATTGTCCCATCTTTGGTTACAGGGAGTTAATCTCTGCTAGACATTGTTTGGATTGTTTCAAACAGTCTATATGCATTTATACTTACTTGTATATTTATCCTTTTTGGTGCTTTATGTGCCTTCCTGCACTTCCATGATTTCACCTGAGACCATTTCTCTTCTGGTTGCAGAGTTCCCTTTGACAGTTTCATTGTAGAGAAGCTGGTAATTAATTCTCATTTTAATTTTTCTAAAAATATCTTTTTGAAGGATATGCTCACTGCATATAGAATTCTAGATTGACAATTACTTTCTTTGGGTCTTTAAATATGTCATACTATTTTTCTTTAGCTTCCATTGTTTCTGTTTAAAAATTAGTTACAAGTCTAACTGGTATTCCTTTGAAACCGTATCTTTTTTTCCTTTAGATATTTTTAAGATTTTCTTTTTGCCTTTGGTTTTTCAGTAGTTGTACTACAATATCTGTATATTTTTTATTTGATTTTCTTTGCTTATAGAGTTTCTTAAATTTCTGGCCTGATATTGTTCATCAATTTTGCAAAATTCTTGATCAGTATCTCTTCAAATACTGCTTCTGCTGCTATTTTCTCTCTAATCTCCTTCTGGTGTCCAATGACCAGGCCCAAACCTTTGCACTATCCAATACGTCTCTTATGGAATTTTCTTTATGTTTGCATTCTTTTTTCCACTCTGTGTTTTAATCTGGGTATTTTCTACTGACCTATCTTTTAAGTCACTAATCCTCTCTTCTGATGTATCTAATATGTTTTTAAAACCATCTACTGGGTTCTTAATTTCAGTTACTATAATTTTAAGTTTGAAGTTGTCCATTTGATTCCTTTTATAGATTCCAGATCTCTAGTGAAACTCTGTCTCTTCTTGAACATATTAATCAGTTATTTGGAAGTCTGTGTCTGATAACTCCAATATCTGAATCACTTCTGAATCTATCACTTTTGGCTATTTTTTCTTTCTTGATTTTTGTTCATTTGTTCTTATTTCCTGGCATGCCTACTAATTTTTTAGTAAATGACAGATACATCGTTTATGGAAAATTATACAAGTTTGAACAATGTTACCTTCCTCCAAAGATGATTTGAGCTTCTTCTGGCAGGCAGATCATCTTGATTCAACTGAGGGTGGTATATTTCCAGTTTGCTTTTATCCTAGGATGTAGCTATTCAGGAGACCCAATTAAAAGCCTTGAGTGTTTATCATGGTCCTAACCTCCTCAGAAGCTCTATGAGACTGCTAAAATCTCTGCATATTTACCTTTTAATCTCTTATCAGGTATTTTCAACAATTTTTTTTTTTTTTGTCTCACCCTAGAAGTACACAACAAGGCCTCAAGGGAAAATTCCATGCAGCATTTTGACTTCACTTCTCTGTGCTTCCTTTCCTCTGAGATTTTGGTTCCTTAAGCCTTGAACTCCATTGATCAGGAAAAAAATTAAATTATTTCCCTTTAAGAAAAAATTTTAAGTTCTATTCCTTATTGATATCTTTATGCTTTTACTTTCCCTGATTTTTAATATTTTTAAAAGCCTATCACATTCTCATTATTCCAATATAAACACAAAGAAACATGTAGAAATAGAAAGCAATAAAGTATTGACCTTCACTAGGCAATCAAACCTGAGCTAATGTCAGGAAATCTGGAGGTTTCTCAAGTAGGAATATGGAAGAGAAGAGAAGCGAGATGTGCTATTTATCACAGACAATACTCAGCACAATTTTATTGCTCCTTGGGGAATCCAAAGCTTTTAAAGGTGCTATTATTATTTGGAAGCCCTCCAGAGGGCACTAAGTATTAAAAATAGCACCTGTACTCTGCTAAGTCAAATCACCTGTTTATTACCCAGAGTGATGAAAATCATCTAATAAAATATTACAGACACTTTGTCAAAATCATGCACACAATTCACATGCTCAGAGAAGTTGAAGGAAATGTCTATGCCTGGCTCAATACATATTTTTTCAATGGATAAGTTACTTAATGAGGAGATAAGGATAATATCACTGTTTTGTTTTTTTAATTAAAGACGTTTAAGCTTTTTAAACAGTCAATATAAGACCTCTGTAGTAGCATCTTCTGATTTTCTTGCCCAGCATCTACATAAAACCTTGCCTTTGTAATAGTGGCCCATTTTTTTTTCCCTTTGGAGAGCCTGCTCCCCCTCCAATCCTTGGAATACAGATATAGGAATGTGACCCAGGCCTGGCCAATCACTGTTCTGTTCCATTGACCACAGTTATTGGTACAGCAATAAGCATGTGATCCAAGTTATTCTGATGAGACACAGTACTTGGATTTATAAAAACTACTGGAAAGAGTAATTCTGCTGGGATAGCTAAACTGGTAGAATGGAAGGTCCAGTGTGGTGATCACCACATAAAGAAGGCCTGCTTACGAGTGCAGCCAAAACTACCTAGGACTTCTCAGTTACATGAGTCAGTAAATGCCCCTTATTGCTTAAGCTAGGTTAGTTAAGACTGGGTTTCAGACCAGCAACCAGGAGTCCTTACTAACACAGCTACAACCAAAAAGTACATAGCAGCAACCAAGTCTGTTGACACGAGTGATTAACCCTCAGGTTTAAGACAAAACTCTAGCTGCTAAATGAAATGATGTAGCAGCATTAGGAACACTTCTCAGGTATGAGGTAAAATGTATTCCAGTCCACTGATAATGTTTTCATTTCCCATCTCCATTTACATTATACCCAAGACATGAGATGCGAACATTTATCAATAATATCAAATAATGTAGCTCAGTTCTTCAGACTCCAAGAATGGATTACTGTTGGCATTTTATCCTGTTCCTCATAGATGCTAGTTATTTGGGGATTGGAACAAGTTATAAAAAGTTCTAATTAGGGGAAACATTCATGTGTTTTATGTTTTTAAAATGATATCTTCAGCTCTGACTTTATACAATGGGTTGGTGGTAGCCATAAATAATATTCCTAGGAGAAAGCCTACAAATAAAATAAGAATTGCTCCAGTAATCTTATTGTCCTTTAAGTGGACACAGATTCAAGCATGTGCACATACTGGAGATCACACATTTGTACTCATGGCATTTAATTACAAATATAATAAAATCTGCAAAACCAGGATTTTAAATATTAATTTAATAACCTTTATGCACCTAGTTTCTGAATGAGTCTCTTCCTCTCTAGGGAGGCATCTAATGTCAAACTGTGATATTAAGGTGACATTAAGGTGAGTCATGGTAACTGAAAAGGCATGAGGAAGGCACATGTCAGAATTATTAATTTAAAAAAAAGATGAAATACTCCCTTCCTTAAAATTATGCATTGCTAATCTATGCTGAACTTCAAAGTGCGGTTTTATTTCCCTCATTTGTAACCAATCGCTGTCTCCAGAAGGAAGAGGCTAAAAAGAGAAAGATTGTAAGAGAAGCATAACCATTTGAAAACCCCAAAATAAATGAGAAGTCAAAAGAAAAATGACAAGTTTGTTCGTTATTTAAAGAAGAATTTTCAGTGGGCCAACCATGGATGATACCATTATAACCATGCCCAAATTCACCAAGGCAGTTGTTTTTAAACTTTTTTTGAGTTTTTAAATAGATCGATCGATAGGTGGCATGTATACATATATCAATACATAAAAATAAAGAACTCTTATACCCTGACCACATTAAATAAAATCTCAAATATTCTATTCTATTCCATTCTGTTTCACTTCACTAAAAATAAATGCTGATCACAAATCACTAAATTGTTTCCACAACATACCAGTAACTCAAAACTAGATACAAAGCATATGATTTGGCACAAATGGAAGAAATTATACATCTTAGGCTAAAAAAATCAGACATTATTATTATTATTATATTATTACCAACACTAATTTCAGATTAAGACTTTTCCGAAATGAAATCAAATCAGCTCTACACAGTGGAATCTCTTGTACTGTTCATTAACTTCACCAAATATTTTCATAAAGCACTTGAAGTGAGATGTTTCATTCAGAATGATCTCCCTCTGATCATATTTTGAAAAAACTCAACGCAAGCTCACCGTCTCAAAGTGAATCCAAAGACACTAAACTTCTCCTTTAAAAAAAAAAACAAAAAACCGCATATCTCTACAAAAGTCAGTGAAACAGAATGTCATGGGGTAATATTCTAATGTTAACAAGGAGGTAGTCCCATTATTTGTTCTGTTTTACCTTTCGGTATCAACTACTGTTTGATCACTCTTTCTGCAAAGAAAATGTATTCTTAATGAACC
This sequence comes from Eschrichtius robustus, assembly GCF_028021215.1. Classification (NCBI taxonomy): domain Eukaryota; kingdom Metazoa; phylum Chordata; class Mammalia; order Artiodactyla; family Eschrichtiidae; genus Eschrichtius; species Eschrichtius robustus. Next base: position 28,804,928 of record NC_090835.1, on the reverse strand, counting down.
TAAAGGAAGACAATGATTTGCTGAATGAAAAATGTGACATGTGAAACAAAACACTCCTCATTCTACACCAGTGTATATAATATCATTTGGCTACCCAGACTTTCTTAAAGCTCTAACCTCATGATGACCCCCCTCCCCGATATTTCCTTTTACCTTGGAGGCAGGAAGTGGGAAGGAATGTTTCCTTTCCAGACCCATTATTAACTGAAAATTCCAGTGCCCTGAATGTCTCTTTCTTTTCCATTAAAAAAAAAAAGTAATCGGGACTCCTATTAAAATGATTTCCTTTATTAACTCCTGCCTAAGAATTTACATGTTGGCATGTTTGAAAGTACACCCTGCAGAAACTAGGCATGGTGCTCATCGTCAACATGACAGACTGATGATGGGTGATGGGTTTCCTGTCGACTCCCACGTCACACTGACTAAATTTCTATTGAGACCACAGGGTAGACCCAGCTTATGAATTTTTTTGTCTTTTTTCTGCTTCACAGATCACTCATAATCACACACAGAAAAAAAATGGGAGAGAAAAAAATCATGGAAGCCGTTTCCCACTGATGCTGAAAGCAGAAGCAAATGCCATAATCCTCAGCACGGAGAGTAAAACCGTGTGGCAAAAAGCAGCCAGTGTTGTAGTATGGCTGGTTCAGCATTATGACCAAAATGGGCCACTCTAAGCTCTGGGGTTCAGTCAATGGTGGTTTTCTCAAATTTGTCCTTAAAGGTTGAAATTTATCATACTTAGGCTCAGCCACCCTTAAGATGCTTGAGTGTATGGCTGTGTGCGAAATAGAAATAAAACCTGTAGAGCTGTTTTCTGGATTGAGTAAGACACCAAAAGTTCACAACCTCCAAATAACTGAAGGTGCTGTAATAATTCCAAAAGGGTGTGCTGAACAGTTGGGACGCTGGTATCCTCCATTAAGGGAGACATGGTTAGCCACGTGGCTTAGCACAATTTGGGAAGGAAGCATAAAGCTTGCACAGGAAAACTTGGTCAGAAATTCCTATTCCTTAATCTTATCTCTTTCTTTCATTCTCTCCTTACTTCACTGACATATGGGCAAGTAAAAAAGACTAGAAAGAGAACAGGGGATGTTAAGGAAGAGGAAACAAAAGTGTGACCCCCAAAGTTTGTAATTTGTCCTGGCAGTTGATACCAGGGGCAGTAACCAGCCATGTTCCTTCCCTGAGTCAGGTCCTTCAAGGACCTGAGGTGGAGCAAGTACAGAGAAGCAGCTTTGGGATGGCTAGGGCAGTGCTTCTTGAACTTTAATATGCCTGCAAATCACCTGGGGGTTTCTTTTTTTTTTTTTTTAACATCTTTATTGGAGTATAATTGCTTTACAATGGTGTGCTAGTTTCTGCTGTATCACAAAGTCAATCAGCCATACCTATACATTTATCCCCATATCTCCTCCCTCTTGCATCTCCCTCCCACCCTCCCTATCCCACCCCTCTAGGTGGTCACAAAGCACCGAGCTGATCTCCCTGTGTTATGCGGCTGCTTCCCACTAGCTATCTATTTTACATTTTCACCTGGGGAGTTTTAAAAATGTTGATTCTGATTCTGGGATGGAGCCTTAGATTCTGCACTCCATGAGGATCTTGTTAATATGCTGATTCTGAGAGTGGAGTGGGGCCTCAGATTCTGCAATTTTGCTCTTAGAAGAAACCCAAGCTGGCATCCCATGTCATGCCCCACTGCTGCTCTTCGGGTCTGGTACACTGGCATACTCTTAGCCTTTTTCTTAGAGAAATTTCACCTGACTCCATTTCCTTTTTAAAAGACACCTCCAGTAGAGAGGCAAAAAGCATGGCATAGCAGAAAAAGTACTGGCTCTGGAGTCAGACAAATTTGGGTTGAAATTCCATCTCTGCAACACTGATTTGCACTGTGTGTGTTGTACGTGAGTTTTTTTTTAACCCCCCTGAGGTTCGTTTTCTCCATCTATAAATGGGGCATGCTATCTTTCTAACTCTCAGGGCTGCTACAAAGAACAAATGATATCATGTGCACACTCTGGAAAGTTCATTCATGGAATAAATGAATAAAGAGTTTAAAGCACCGTAATTCTATCCACATGCAATAACAAGGGGCTGGGGGTGTGTTACAATGTTTGAATACACCTTAACTTTTGCTAATATTATGGCTTTGTCTCTTTCTTAGATACACAACTATAGGTTGTACAGAGTTCTAAGCACATTAAGTCAAGCATTTCTCCCCATTTCCAATACTTTTCTGACTCTAAAAAGCTACTCTCTGGTCATGCTTTTAGTAATGACGGAATCCAGGGCAGACTTGGTTCTAAATATTTCTTGCTCTGTCTACTGGTAAAAATACACTTGATAATTTTCTTTCCCTCAATTAATTCAGTTCCTAGACTTGTTCTTCTGGACTTTGGCTCCTATTTCCAATGACAGATCCTCCTTGTTCTCAAGCTGCCCCTTTGCTCCCACAGTAAATAACGCAAAGGCGCCCCTCCTACCCATGTTGTCCAGTGGTGAATCTGAGTTCCTCTAGGTGAATCTAAAAGATTCCTCTCAGTTAACCAGAGGAATTAAGGGGAAACAGCTAATGTAAACCTTCCCTAACCCTCCCACATCCGCAGATTGATCCCAGCACTCAAAACTCAGGGTTTAATAAAGAGAGGAAAGGAGATGGGGCTATTCTAATGAATATACTAGAAACAAGGAAGGAAATAGAAGAAAACTGTGAAACTGTGATATCAGCTGCCACATCCTGCCTCCCCTGACTACCTCTGGCATCTCCAAGGAGGATGGGGCTGGCAGTCGATGGGTGTTTATAACTCCTACGTATATCTCCTTGACCATTCTGGGCCCCGTCATGACTTCTGTTTAGGTGACACTAAAGGGTCCTGGGCACCATTAGAACAGGAAGCACATGTCAACTACAGAAGTCCCAATTCATGAGAAAAATCAATGATCGTTCAGGGATGCCCCTGACATCACTTCCTCTGCCCCAGTGGCCTCTCTCCCCCAAGCTGTTACGGCAGAAGTGGGGCCTGCTTCCCATTAGCTCATTTCCATCTCAGACTGAATCAGAGGAATGAATTATTACTGGCTCATCTGTCTTATTAGATTGATCTGTATGATACTGCCATATTTGTAGCTCGAATACTGGCAATTTCATATGACTCCACCTTATACCCTATTTACAGAAACAGAGTTTCACTGCTACAAAAAATTAAACCATTTCTATGGTTGGGCTATGCTGGCCAGAACAAAGTTATCTCAAATTCATTTACTAAAAGGCTGCACATTTTAAACTAAAACATATTTAGTATGGTGCTTACCCTTACTGTCTACTTTTCTGAGACAAGATAAATTCAGCAAACTTCTTTAGGAAACATCCCATCTGGAGCAGCAACTATCAGTCAAACACCATGCAATCACTGTGCATTTACTCTGTGGAAGGCGTGAGAAGGCCAGAACAATAAGCAAAACCCCATTTCTGTCTCTAAGGAGTAACTGATCTAGCTGAAGAAAGCAGAAAGAACAACGTAAAAAAGGTAAAGAATGAAGCAACGATATAAGAAATGTCACAAGACAGACCATAATCATTTGCTAAATGAGTAGAATCGAAAATAAGTGCAGTGAGTCGAGAGGCAGGAGCAATCACCTAGAATCTGATTTGAGCCACTTTCCATCTAATTTAGCTCATCAATCACTGTACCCTCCCACCTACTTACTGTGGGAAGTTATTGCAGAAAATGAAAATCGCCTCTCTGCCTACTCATAATTCCCGGATGACAGTCCCAGAGATATCCCCAGTAGGTCTCAGACCACGCCCTCTCATTTGTTGGATCCATCCCAGGAAAAGATGGAAGAACAGGGACATTTATGCTGGACACTTCTCTCTCCTCTAGATGAATTCAGTATGATGGGGTGGGGGCGGGTGATTGAGGGTATGTACCTCAATATAAACTGCAGCATCCTGGCAGCCTAGCATTTAAACTAACTTTATGATGTCTCTTAATTCTGAATTTCAACCTTTCTGAGCAGTTGCCAATAGCCAAAAGTGGCCATAGCTGTAAGTATATTATAAATACTGATTTAGCGACAAATGAGGCCATGTTAGCATCACACATTCACTGGCCATTTCAGCAATTCCCTGCGAGCTCTCACAGACCCCCCCGTGGTACCCTGCTCTGCCTCTCTACTGAGGTCTCCGCTTGAGGATGGTACCTAGCCAGGAACCCTGTCTCCAGCATCCTCCAGGAAAAGGTTGCTTCCTTACCCCAGGAGCCAAGACCAAGTGCTCTGCAAGTGGCAAACTCTCAAGGCAGCAGCAGCCGTGGCTGCTTCGGTGCTCCCCGCACTAAAGCCACATTAAGATATTCCATGGAGAAATGCAGATAATGCCCTTTGGGAGAAGGACAATGCTGTCACCCTCTATCACCAGGCCTAATAAAGGTTTGCTCACACCCCAAGGAAACATCTCCGATTAGGCCCTTTCTCTTACCCCTCATCTCTAATCCATAGAAAAGACCTTTTCCCTACAAAATATCTCTTGAGCTCCCCCCCCCCCGCTTTTTTCTCCATCTCAGCAGACATTCTGAATATTAACCACATTTCCACAGCCTTCTAATATCCTGCTTCCATCCTTGTTATTTTCATCCATTCTGAACACAGGGGCAAGAGAGACTTTCTAAATCAATTAAATGGACTATATCTTCCTGGGCTTAAAACCCTTCAGTGCTTTCCTGTTACACTCACTATCAAATCTAAGCTCTCCGCCCTGGCCAACAAGGCCTTGTGGGACCCGGTCCTCTCTCTTCCTGAAGCTCAGACCAACTCTCTGGTGCTAGGCTACAGAACAGACACCATCACTGGTCTCTTCATGACCCAGCCTACCCCACTACCCTTAATATACATAGAAATTTCTTCAAGGCCTCCCTTTCCCTAAGGCAGATGCTTAGCAAACCCAATTCTAAATGCTCCTTTTGGCTCAACCCAATTCACCTTCTCTCTCCATCTCTGTATACATAGGTGTGTGTGTGTCTGTGTGTATGGCTATTTGTATATACAGTATACACACTGTTGTGTATATTTAGATGTCACGTTATCCCAAATTCCACAGAAAAGCACTGCCTGAGCCAAATGCTATGTGCGCCTAATTTATTAGAGCGTGCCATCCCATGGAAGCAAGAGGGAAATGAGGCAGGGAAAGAGGAAAAGCAGATCCAAGGGTACCTTTCTGAGTCTTGTTCTCAAGCACAACTGATTGTGGGATCTTCTCAGAACAACTGATCAGGCAGAAGAAGGGAGACAAATGTTTTCCACCCCATGGCCATAGGAGGGGGGTGTGCCAGTCTAGTGCAACTCAGGCCGCGGCAATAGCGGCGTGGGTGGGGGGGTGCAGGTGAAGGGGGGTGAGTGCTGATGGGAGGGGTTGGGAGAAGTCACTGCAATAGCCTTCAGCCACTAGAGGCAGCAGTAGTGACCCGGCTCAATAACCACGAGAGCAGCACATAGCAAGCGTACAGATCTGGAGTACGGCCTAACCTAAGGCTAGCACAGATGGATTAGAAGGTGATGCCATCTAAATGTATTGCCCAAGAATGGCAAGCACGTGACCCATAGGCTCACCACTCCCAAAGCTTGCACTCATGGCAAACATCTCCAAATGTTCAATAGTACTTTTTCTAGTTGAGCCCAGCCAGCCTCAGAATCTTTCTCAACACAGGGCTGTAAACAGTGACTCTATCCAGTAAGACTTGACACATCTCCAGGAGAGAACATTGCAATAAAAAAGTTCTTTCCTATACATTAACTAATTTGATCTCTACAAATTTGCAACATTCAGTAGGGAAGGTAAAATTCACCTCTATTCTGCAGCTGGGCAGCAGAGACTTAAAGAAAGTACCTGGTATGGATGCAGTCACACACCGTCAGAGCAGGGATGAGAACCTAGATTTTCTGACTCCTGGCTATGTATAAAAACCTAATATACATATACTGCAACCCAATGGCTGAGAATCAAAGGATTATTTTATTAATTTAACTGTAAGAAGATAAATACTCTGGTTCTTAAGGACTATTCTCTATTTTATTTTTTTAACATACATTGGCAGACAGAAAGCAGACGCTAAAAAGAACATGACAGTAATGCAAATAAGGATAATACAATGTATTTTTTTAAATTCAGACCTGGACAAAAAATACTATCAACCTAATGAAAATGATACATTTCAGTAAGTGGAAAATGCCACAAAAGGGAAGTTTTTCCACAGCATCTTCCATCTCACCCAGCCTTATAGCTCAGAAGTCAGTGTATGTGGCTCTCCTTGATATTTTGGGAAAAGAGAATACCATTCGAGAAATCAAACTCTGTGTACACCCTTGCATAGTAGCTCTCATCATTCTGCATCGGACACCAGTTTTACAGATTTGGCATCACATAGTGATCCATACCTTATTTATGGAGCGGAGTTCATTTCATATAAAGCAGTTCTGATCTTCATTGTGGTGTAATTACAAGTTGATCTGCCAATGCTGTTGTTCTTAAGCTTTGACATTTATTATAGGAAAGATGTGTCATTATTTCTACTGACCCTTCATTCCTCTCCCATCCACCAAATATACCTACCCAAATGTTCAGAGCTTTGTATGTACACCTTAATAATCTGTTGTCCAATACTTGGCAAGGAAAATATATTATCATATGGCATCAAGAATGTCTGAAGCTCTAGAGCTAAAACTTCATGGATCTGACATTTAAGCCTTACTGGGGCTCTATTCTATGCAGAGAAGTGTGCTAAGAACTAATAGTTACCCAAATGCATTTCTGGTCCCCTTTTCTCCCTCCCAAACCCATCGTCATCCAGGCCCTTTAAAGCTTTAGTTCCGCACTTTTCTTCAGCAAAGTTCCTCCCTCAACCCCGTGTTATCCGTCCCACACTAAAAGCAACCACACTGTCCTTCTCTTCAGTGGTTGTTTCTGCTTTGAGGAGCCCAGCTGGACCCCTGGCCTGCACAGCTTAGCCCTGACCTCCCCAGCACTGCTCTGAAGACTGGTATTGGCCTGGTATTCAGGCCCTGCTCCCCAACATGGTCCCTGCCTGATCCCCGGTAAAGCTTTAATCACACAAAAGTAAATAAATAAATAAGATATCAAAAAGGATAAGATACTGCCTCTTTCCTTTAAAGTAGTATGCTCCAAACTGCATGATATAACGCAATAGTGGTCAAGAAATAAATTTAGGGAATTGTGACCAGAATTTTTTTAAAAACTAAAATAGAATTGAATAGAAAATAGTATAAAATATCTCACATAGAGTGGGTATACTTTCATGAAGCTGTGTGTACGTGTGTGTGTGTGTGTGTGTGTGTGTGTGTGTGTGTAAATGTATTCCTTACTGTGGGTGATCTAAGAGTTTGAAAGACAAAGTTTCCCACAGTGGGAAAACCATCTCTGAACAAAATCTATGCGTGGAGAATCCCTAGAGTGACACATAATCAGCATTCAACATGCACATATGATGGTAAAAACTAGTACTACTGAGAAGTAGACCTGATGTTCAAGCAATGGTGAGAACCCAAACTTTGCTTTCTAAAGCCCATATTCATCATTTTACCCCCTGCTCAGAAAACACCTATGTGGCCCCCATCACCACAGAATATAATCCAAGCTCACTAGTATGGCAGGTGAGGGCCTCCAAGCTCATCTCCCACCACGTGTCACCCCCACTCCCACCCTCTCGTGCCACACTGGGGCTATAATCCTCTTCTGCCATTTCCTGAATATATTCTGTATTTTGCTACCTCTGGGCCCTGGCACAAATTCCTCCTTCATATAAGAATGCCTTTCCTTCTCTAAGTGACCAGTAAAGTCATAAACTCATAGCAGATAGTTTTGTTTTGTCCCTCCAGCAAACGATATCATCTTCCTTCTGGTAATATTATTCTCTTTGCATTGAGGAACTCCCCAAAGTTTCCTGTGTTCCTGGTGGTGTTGTCAATCATAATGCTCCATTGCCTGTGGTCACAAGGTTTCGAAACCATGTGACAAATACGACTGGTAAGACAATTGTCATCCTTAATCACACCTGAAAGCCACTCCAGGAATTAGGATGTGCACATGTTGGGCCATTACTTTGCTACCCCACCAGGTGATACTGATCCTGACAGTCCATGGCCCACATTTTAAGAATCACTATATGACCACCATGATAAAAGCCAGCCTTGTATTTTAGTTCTTCTTTAGCCTGTCTGCCCCTGCTCTATCCCACTAGATTCAGGGTGTTCTGAAGGCCGGTATGAATCGTGGCCTTTTTAAAAAAAATTAATATAATTTTATTTACATCCTCCTTTCTGAATACTGGCATATACATCTTTCAGTTAAATTTGAGGAATAGGCAAGCAGACTGAAATATTAACAGAAAAAAATTGTGTACCTAATGCCCTGAAATGGAAAGAGACTGGCTGATAAAATCATCTGGATTCCTTACTATTCAACACAGATCTTTCTACCTAATTATGCTCCTGAATCTCACATTCCTCAATTGCTGACTGCTGGATATTGCCAGTCTGATGTCCCAAATATTTTGAATTTTTCTCTAACCAAAACTGTGTATCCAGACCCATCCTGAGCTCCACCTCATGGGCTCTGGTTCTCAAAGATGGCTTTACCACACACTCAAATATTAAAGCCAGATATCTCATCAGAATCACAGGAATAGCAGCCGACATTTATTCCACAAGTGCTATGAACCTGGAAATGTTCTATATTCCCTATAGACACTTACTCATTAGTTCTTAGAGGTCTTGTTCATTTTTATATCTCTGATAGTGCTTTGCATATAGCATATATTCAATAAGCCTACATTACCTGGTTCACTCAGCAGACCATAAGCTCCTTGAGAGTAGGGACTGGGTCTTCTCATTTTGTTTCCAGCATGAAACTAAGTGACATACCTCACATTGCATTTAGAATACAACGACAGAGAGGCCAGACCATATGTGAGTAGTAGGGAATAAGTTAGCCAAGTTGGGATAGGGCCTGAGGTCAAATTGCCCTGAGAAGTAGGCAGAGCTTAAACATAATATAGCAGGCAGCTCATAGCTACTACACAATCCTAAACAAGGACATAAAGTTAAAATCATTTTATAGAGCCATAGCAATATGTCCACAGTTTAGCTTAGAAACAATTAGACAAGGACCAAAGGTTTTCCAGGAGGTCTGATTCTTCAATGAGACAAGAGGATTGAAATGGGGTCCTTCAAGTTCTCTTTAAGCCTCCTGATTCTAGGTATTGAGTTATCTGTCCTTTGTTCTCGGTGATTTACTATACCTGATTGTAACTCAGATTCAAACATTAGGCTCTGCCTTCTTTTCCATCAGGATTTTAAAATCAATATCTTTACCATTTATGAAATTGTGTGATGTGCTTTGAAGACTTAAGGCATCTTAGAGAGACAGGGAATGTCACCTTGTACTATCGTACCAATGTATTAAAATAGTGACTTCTTTAAAAATCAAAAGCTGCTGCTTGAAATGCTATTAAATTGTAACCTATAAAAGCAGCACACAATCATCTCAATGGTACAAAAAGCAAACTTTAAATATAGTGGATGAAGCGGGTGAGACTCCACACTCCCAATGCAGGGGGTGGGGGTTCGATCCCTGGTCGGGGAACTAGACCCCCGCATGCTGCAACAAAGAGTCCGCATGCTGAAACTAAGACCCAGCACAGCCTAAATAAATAAATAAATAAATATTAAAATATATATATATACATATACTTTTAAAATTTTTCAAATAAATAAAAGAGTAGATATATGTATATGTATAACTGAGTCACTTTGCTGTACACCTGAAACTAACGCAACATTGTAAATCAACTATACTCCAATAAAAAATCAAAAAATAAATAAATAAATAAAATAAAAAATAAATATAGTGGATGAGAACTGTTACAATATAAGAGAAGAATGTAATCTAGTTTGTTAACCATTTATGTGCAACATGAAAGAAAAAATTCTCATAAAGAGTAAGTTTTACTCACCATACTTGTCAGATAGAGCACCTAACGTGTGCCAAGGACTGTGTAATACAGTGTTAAACAGAAGAATCCCTATCCAGATGGAGCTAACAATCTAGTGGGGAGGACAGACATTAAAGAAATAATCATGAATAATTAAGTAGGACAAAATAAAATGAAGGCATTCCAGGGCAATTCAAGCATAGACCCAAGCATGGAACAGATGTGGGAGACCAAGAGGCTCTCCAGGAGAAATGATATTCCATTTGAGATCCTAAGGATGAGTGTTAGCTGACTGGCAACAAAGAGGGGAAAGAATCTTCCAGCAAGCGATCAACATACAAGGAGGAGGAATAGTGGGGATGGGCTGGGAGCATCAAGGGCTGTTCAATAATGTTCAGCCTGGACAAGGTGGATGGGGAGAGTTGACACATTTGTTTGAGCCCAATCCCTCAGAATTTTGCATTTTAAGTCTCCTCGTTCAAGACGACTTTCTAGAAAGGAGGGGCTCTTTATGAAACTGAGTATACTGAGAACCTCAAGAATCTTAAATCAATGCATTGCTTAGTATATAATCCTGATTCTAAAAGATACCTGATGAAGTTTCTTTCAAATGCACATGACTTTTTAAAAAAGGATTTAAGATAATCTGGTGATAAGGTAGAGACATGACGTAGGTTTTTCTACTGAAGTCCTTGGTTTATATACCGTCCCCCCAAACCCCCACCCAGCAATGTTGGAAGGCTGCATCTGTATTTTAAGGTGTCTCTACTGGGTTTGTTGCATAGTGCACGGATAGCATGCCACATGTAGATGACAACACAGTTCTTACTAAGAGATCTTATTCTGATGACCTTTAATCAAGCTCTTACTACATATGAGACAAGTGTCTCATATGCTGAGGGTTCTACATATATTTCTCATTTAACCTTTGTGACAACTCTAGAAGGTAGGTACAATTATTATTCTCAGTTTATAGATGTGTCACCTGAAGCTTAGAGAAGTTAAATAATTCTTCATAGATCACACAGCATGTCAGCAATGGAGACTCTTAACCCCTCCCCACTGTTATGCAGGGAAGTTCTGCTTTTGTTCAATTGTGGCCATTTTTGCTAAGGGGGAAAAGGGTGTTTTTGCACCCTTTTTAGTTTCCCTTCGAATTACTATCTAATGGTTATTGCTACAGTGTTTAATAAGCAATGCATTATCGCTGGGCATTGGAATTAATATCATCACTCAGAGACAGTAAACAGAAGTTTGCATTTGTGCACTGCCTAGAGGTGGAAGCTTCAATAAAAGCCTAAGGTGGGATGAAGAGATGAACGTGCAGACTTGAATCAGAAGTAAGGGATGCAATTAGATGTGAGGGAATAAGACATTCTGCCTCGGCTAGCAGAGACACCCAATCTTTAACCCCTTCTAGCCCAACCACGTGGATGCAATTCTCCTAACATGGCTTTTCTTTCCTCCACAGGGCATGAAAATCCCAGCCCTGTCCATCACACACACACACACAACTCTTGTGCATGCCCTAGGGTGCCCGGCATACAATATTTTAGGAGCAATGGGCTGCAAGTCCCTTTGACAAAGTTTGCTTGGGGCCTAGGAATTTTAATCTATAGCCACAAACTGAAGACGTTTAAATTAAAAACTTCCTACCAATTCAGCAATAGCTAGGAGAATAGCGACTGTAATTTACAGGAACTGGCCTGCAGCCTTCTAAATGGCAAAGCAGCAGCAGAAGATAAGGAGCAGCTTGTTACTAAAGGTCTTCACATTGACCCCATGCATTAAGCAGAACAAAGGATCATTAATGATTCCAAGGTATGTCATATTAGAATGAGGTGGTGGTGATGAGAGAGCATCTACTTTTGCTATTCTTGTAACATTTCTTATTTTTAAACTCCAGTATAAAAGTATGATTTGTTTCACATGCTATGCTATGCTCCAGGCTGGACATATGAGATGGTTTCCCCATTCTAGTATTTCACAGAGAGCAATAAAAAAAAGAAAACAAAACAATAAACAATGACAACAAGAAAAGAACCACTTTCCAGGACCGTCTGGTTAGTTTTGACATTTGGAAAATTGCTTTATTGCCAGAAGTCAATTTCTGCAATTGTGATCATGTTTCCACACATAAAATTAATAATGTGCATAGCTCCCCTCCCCTCACCATTTTATCTCAGGCAGATTGGACCCCTCAGCCAATAAAGTCACATTTTTCAATTAAGATTTTCTTCCTTTATAAAATACACAAGGAAATATCTCATAGAGCTCCAGGAATCTTGGAAATGCACACTTACTCATTCCTTCACTCGTTCAGTCAGTATTTGTGGAAAACAAAGTGTCAAGACACTTTTCTAGGACCTGAGGACCGAGGTTAGATAAAACAGACACGTACATAATCCATTAAAATAAGTTTGGGTGTAGTAAGTGTTAGGAAGGAAATCAAGTAAGGCAATGTGACAGAGAGACAGGTCCTTCGTAATGGGTGGTCAGGAAAAGACTCTCCAGGAAGGTGACATTTGAGCTGAGAGCTGACTGACAAGAAGGAGCCAGAAGAGTGTTATGGGCAGAGAGAATGGCAAAACACGAGAGCCAATGACTGGAACGAGCCTGGCCGTTCCAGAGCAGATGAAGTTCAGTGTGGCCAGAGGGCACTGAGCGAGGGCTGGGGGAGGGGAGATAAGGTCCAGGTGGGAGGTGGAAGTAGACCGGGGTTGTGGGGTGCCCTGGGGGCCATGGTGCAGACTTCGGGTTCTGCATCAACAGCGAGCAGTGCCACTGAAGTCCTAAAGCTGGGGCATGATGGATTCCAACATTTTAAAATCTACAGCTGCTTTTTTTGGTCATGGAGGAAGAAAATGGACAAAATTGTGTTCCACTCAAAGGTGTCAGTTCCTTATAGATCCTAAGGATCCTGTCTTTGTCAGTATGTACAGTGATTAAGAACACAGTGTGGGTCAGGAAACCTAGGTTTGAATCCTTGCTCTGCCATTAATGTGCCGTGTAGTCTTAGGGAATCCATTTAACTTACTAAAGGCTTCATTTCTCCATGTAAAACCTGTGATAATAATTCCTCCCAGGGTCTTGGTGAGAATTAAATGAGACATTACTCATAACAGAGTAGCACTAGTGCCTGGCACATGGTACGTGTTCAGGGAATAACAGCTGTTAGTAGTAGTAGTAGTATTACTATTAGGAAGAAGAGAGGGAAGGATGAGGTGAAGGACTAAGCAATTACCCAGATCCTTTAGGGTAGAATACAAACCTATTGGAGATAGGATGGAGGTTTCCATCAGCATAGAGCATCTCTGTGCTCCAGGGTCCCTGCATGAGTACTGAGCATGGTAGAATCTGAACCAAAATAGAACTTTTTAAAAACTGGAAACAATCCAAATGCTCACAAACAGGAACACGGATCAATAAAACGTGGTCTATTAATGCAATGAAATACTCCACGGAAACAAAAAGAATGAACTGGCACTCCCAATAACATGGGTGAATCTTACAAATATGTTCATTGAAAGAAGCTAGAAAGGAGAGGCTACATGCTGTGTGATTCCATTTATATGAAGTTCAAGAACAGGTGAAACTAATTATTGTTGATATCAAAATAGTATAGTTACCTCTTGAGGGAGTGTATTTGGAAAACATTTGGAAGGAGAACAAAAGAGCCTGCTGGGGAGCTTTAAAAGGTTCTCTACCTTGATCTAGACGGTGGTTACACAGAGATATATATGTATTTAAAAATAACATCAGGCTGTAAACTTAAGATCAGCATACTTTATAAACTTTTACGGTGTGTGTGTTTTACCTTAATAATTTTAAAATATATATATAACTTCAGGGGATCAGAGTTAGCTAAATAAACAAATGCTGACTGCTCTATTTTTTTTTTAATTAATTAATTAATTTATTTTTGGCTGCGTTGGGTCTTCGTTGCTGCACGTGGGCTTTCTCTAGTAGCGGCTAGGGGGACTACTCTTCATTGCGGTGCATGGGCTTCTCATTGTGGTGGCTTCTCTTGCTGCGGAGCACGGGCTCTAGGCACACAGGCTTCAGTAGTTGTGGCTCACAGGCTTAGCTGTTCCATGGCATGTGGGTCTTCCCAGACCAGGGATTGAGTCCATGTCCCCTGCACTGGCAGGCGGATTCTTAACCACTGCGCCACCAGGGAAGTCCCTGACTGCTCTATTTGAGAGAACTCTAACCTCAGAACCATTTGGGAGCCTGTTAATTCCCAAAGCTGCTTCCCCGTTTCTGTATTAAACAGCTCTACCCATACTGTCAGCCACAGGGAAGGCGACTAACCACAGGGAACAGATGAAGAAAAGTTCAGCTTAGTCGCAGGACAAACAGAAAGCATGTCAAACTATGGCCATGACCAGCTTCTCAAAACCACTCCAGTGATTGCCAATGCCTTCTTCGTGCCTTATCTTTCATTTGTGCTGAATTAGTCTACATAACATGAAAGCTCAAGGGGGCAGGGTCCCTTCTTTTCTATATGAGAAATATACCTCAGGTACCCGGGTGCTCTATAAAGAATAAAAATAATAACAGGAGACTATGGAACAATTGAAGTGCAGACCATATGTTTAAACAGCACTTTCTGGCATTTTAATAAGGGAAACTCAGAGGGCTTCCAGCATAGAAAAAGAATCCAAATGGAATTATTTCATTTTCCTGACAGAGCACCCCAACCTGCAATACAAGAGTCATTAAATCTCATCATGCAGCGTTAAAAAATGCTTTTCAGCTAAGATCAGCCAAAAATGTGCCCAGGGCACATTTTTATGACCATATCATCACAACCTGAAATTCAGATAGGTAGACTAGCTAGAAATATATGCTCACTAGAACAGTTCTGAGTTTTTCTGCATCTACCTCAGTGAAAAATGGGAGCAAAAGAAAGCTTATTTTTCCTGGAAAAACACTATCAAATAATAAAACAATCCAGGACCAGTTTTCACAAAGTAATAACAGGTCATACATAATTGATTGCCTTTAGTCTGCATCTCCGGGTATTACAAATCATAGTTACTAGAGCTTCAACCAAAGTTACTTTCATTCCACATTCAGGCTGTCCATTCTGGCACTGCCTGAAACTACTTTAGCGACTTTATTGCACACTTTACTGCGTTGTTCTTTAGTTTCTTCTTCAGTGAAGTTTTCACATTCCCAACAATGTTACACATCCTTCTCTCCGTATGTTCATCCGCTCTCTCTGATGGTAGGCAAAAGGTAAATTCCTCTAGAAGTGAACTGATTTGGACTTACGATCTCACCTCAGGCTGGCAAGGGACTATGAACTACCCCAAGAGATAAAACACTTTCCTGTGAAATCATATCCTAACTCCCTCCATTAAAACCCTAGAATTGCACTGAGAGCAGGAGAGAAACAGTAAAATTATCCCAACTCCTTGGTTTCCCAAACACTGAGCAGCTGTAGCCATAAAAAAAGAATAAATAATTCATTCCAAAACTCTCTTTCTTTGCACATCCCAGGGCTCACAGCATTGGTTGCAGGAGGAGGTATGAATCGGGGCTTAGAAAGTTTGAGTTGTGCCTTGGCCACCACAGGAACCATACCCCTCTGCCTGACTTTCCCTCTGTACATAAGGCTAATGACCTAGACCTGGGCTGCCCATTACGGTAGCCATGAGCCACATGTGTCTATTCAGCAACTGAAATGTGACTAGTTTGAACTGAGAAATGCTGGGAGTATATAATATACGCAGGATTTTGAAGACTTACTACCAAAAAAAGAATACAAAATATGTCTCAATAATTTAAAAATATTGATTACATGTTGAAATGATAATATTTTGGATATATTAAGTTAAATAACATATATATTGAAATTAATTCTACCTCCTTCCTTTTACTTTTTTAATGTGGCCATCAGTTTTTTTTTCATTATATATGTGGCTCACATTGTATTTCATTTGTATAGCACTGATCTAGATCATTCTGAATTGCTATCAGGACTAAGAGTCTCGCCTTGTGGAAATGGTGAATTGCAATCCTAACAGTGTATATAGACATGTTTTGTATGTCTTGAAAGATGGAGAATAAAGAAGAGGCAGTAATATAATCACCAAGTGTATTACATGTTTCATTATACTTACACGTTCCTAAGCACATTGCAAAAAGATTTTAAAAAGACAGAGAAAAAGCATGGCATAGTCCCTTATCCTCCTGAAACAGTAATGACACTGAAAATGAACTTTGAAATCAAACCATCTTAAATCTGAATTCTGCCTCTATACCCTCAGTTTCCCCATTTGTGAAAAGAAAAATACATATACCTACTTTTTAGAAAATTAAATGAGATAATATAGATCAATGCTTAAAATATCATTGAGCACTGAGGGAATGGAAAAAAATTTGGCATTGGACATGTCGAGCCAGGAGGTGGAGGGACACTGAGATAGAAATGCTCATTAAGCAACTGGGAATCTGAGCCTGGAAATCAATAGACAAATGAATAGATAAAATCACTTCAACCAGTCTGCACAACAGGAATTGCAAACTCAGGAGTACTCCGGAGCCAGACAGGTGAGAAAATAAGTGAAACCAGTTGTGTGGGTAAGTGTATGTGTATGGTCATGTGGGGAGCACATACCCCATCTAAACCACACAGCTCCAGCTCAGATCCAGCCAATTTAGACCATGAGGGTATAATAATGGTACAGTGTGGTCAGATTTTCCAATTTTTAAAGAGATTCTAGAAATTCAGATTTTTTAATGTTTAGAAAAAATTTTAAAGGCACTCATTCCAGACAGATTTCATGGGAAAATAGTTTAATACATCTGCTGCCTAGAAGGTCAAAGAGATAACTTGTTAGACTCCTACCATATGAAAGTTAGTGGAGATCTCAAATGGAATTCCCCCTAGCCCCAATACATTTAAGCTGCCAAAGCTGGAGAGGGAGATTTACCTCTCTCTCCTCTTAGCTCCTCATGCAGCAAGAACCCAGCTGCCGCGGCTACAGCTGTCCCAGGGGTCTCTCTCTCTCTCTCTCCCAGACCCTGACCTGGATGTTATGTAGAATGTTTCAAAGAGAGCTGCAAAATCACTTGGACTCTGCAGGAGACACCTGACATAATCCAAGGCGCTACTCTGGCTATTATTCACTGCCTACTTTAGATCTCTCTGGAATATTGTCTGTTTCAGTTTCAGACTCTCTCTGCTACCCAGTTGGGTAAATAAATTACCACACTGTATAAATGTGTACAATCTGTAAACCTGGAAGAACTGCCTTGCAGAACAATTTTTTAAATATCATACTTTAAAAAAATACTAGTGGCCTCTCCATATCTATTGTTAGAAAGTAAAAGGACTTATACCCGAAAAATTAAAATTACAGTAGCTACTCTCTCCTCAAGTAAATGATTCTTAGGAAATGCATTTGAAAGAGGATGACTTCCCAGTGAACACTTTAATTTTAATTTAACCTTCCCAGAAAATGAAGTGCTTTGTGTAGATTCTTTTGGTTTTATTTAAGGCATAAAAATTAGTTCTGAGCTGTGATAACTGTGAGCTTAGGAATGTAATCATTCTAAGCACCACTTCTGACTTGCTTATAAACCCTACAGATCCTGAGTTGCTGTTTATTGCTAATTTGAAGTTGGCAAGTTATTTAACTGTGAAGCTGAACTTCAAGTCGGACTGTGGTGGGATGGTTGGAGGTCGATTGTTTGGTTTTGCTTTCAACAGGTTACCCAAAGGCTGGATGCATGGCGTGGTGCAAGCAGGTTTCTGGGTATGTGCTTCTCTAACTATTAATCTTCTTAATTAAAATGGGAACAATGACATGTTCTGAGGGTGGAGTAAAATATTACATTAAACTATATCTCTACCTTTTGAAACCAATCACAGATAGGACAAACAATCACAGTTCCTATCATTCAGGTTTCTGATTTTCGTCTTAATTGTGGCTTTTGGTTGTTGCTATGAGGACCCAACCTAAATATCATTGCTTATATTTTATCATTTAAAGAAAAATAAGGGAGCCAAGGTTTTGCCCATGAAAAATCTTGATGTCCATAATATAGTAGGTAAAGTATTTCTAAACTTTTTAGAATTATGTGTTTGAATCCATGACAACACACCTACATATATATATAATCAACATCAACCAAAGTGACATATGGCATTTTTTTCTTCCTTTATAATAAACAGAGGTCCCTGGAAATGTTTTAAGAAAAATTAATTCATATCTATACTTAAGTATGGGCACATTTGAATTGAGATTCCCTTGAAGAAAGTTATAATTTTCAAACACCACCATGCCTAAAAGATATAAGTATTCAGATACTGAAATCATTGAAAATTAAGTTATTAAGACGTTTGGCATATACCTGTACTTCGTGTAATTAATATCTTTCAGTAATTCAAGAAACAGATAAAAAAAATTCACCCTAACTTTGACTTTCTATAATTTCCATTTGAGAAACAATCTAGAAATTATCACCTGCCTGAATATTTTTGGAGTAGAAAGGATGACACAGTGCTGACCTGTGGGCTGACTCAGGTCCCAAGACGCATGTTGTAGGAACCCTTTGGCTGTTGTTGTGGTTCTTTATTCCAGGGTCCCCAACCCCCGGGCCAAGGACCATTACATGTCTGCAGCCTCTTAGGAACTAGCCCACATAGCAGGAGGTGAGTGGCGGGCTAGCGAGGGACGCTTCATCTGCCACTCCCCATCGCTCCCCATCGCTCACATTACCGCCTGAACCATCCCTCCCCCACCTCACGTCCGTGGAAAAATTGTCTTCCAGAAAACCGGTCCCTGGTGCCAAAAAGGTTGGGGACTGCTTCTTTATTCATCCATTCAAGAGCCTGTACTAGCACGTTGTGTAATAGCAGGCACCTTGCTAGATTTTGGGACCCAACAATAATCCCTGCCCTCAGGCACCTTACAATCTTCTTCACTCAGCATCTAATGGATCCAAAGCCAGGGAAGAGAAGCACCTCACAGCCACAGACTGCAACAAGGAAAAATAAAATGCTACTACCACCTGGTGTTTGTGTGTCTGTCTCTTTGCTTCTTTTAGGAGGTGGTGATATTTTTACATAAAAATCTGAATTTCTGGCTTCTCTCTTTAAAAAACAAAAAATCAGATCTTAGCATACTAGACCAGAAATCCCCCTTGGCAACAGCTAGCTAGAGCCAGGTGGCAGCGTTGTACTTCCCAGATCATTGCAGGTGCTTTCTCTAGTTCACCAATGTTCCCATCACTCCCATTAGGTTCACACATCACTCAGTTCTGTTATCCACTTGGTCCTCATATTACAGTATTGAGTGTTGCCCCTCCTAGAAATGACTAGCAGTCAGAAAGCCTGGCTATAGCCCTGGGTCTGATGTTTATTAAATATGTGACCTAGGATGAATGACTTAACCCACTGACCCTCAGCTTTCAGTTTCCTCTTCTGAAAAAAAAAAAAAGACAAAAATTAAAGATAGTAAGGCAAAACAAACCAACTTTGCTTTCTGAGCATGGCAATCGTGAATCTCCAAAGAGAAATCTATATAGAAGGGTTTCAAAATCTGGGAAGCAGTGACCAAAGAGTTAGCCTTGTCGTAATTACATTTTCAGAAAAAAAAATCTAGAAAGTCAGAAATAACAGCCTGTGTCTGATTATTACTGTAAAGACTACTCTCAACTGAATCGAATCTCATATGACCTCTATGTGACAAATATTACTTTACCCATATTGTAGATGAAGAACACCCAGGCTGAAAAGGATCAAGGGACATGTTCCATCATAAAATGTTCACATTTTTATCTAGTCCACTTTCAAGATTGTTACCATAATTTTAATACCCATGAAGAGACCATGAACAACTGATACCACAGAATGGAAGACTAACCAGTAAGCTGAGCCATCTTTTTCCAAGGACAAACTCCAGAGAAGGAGTACAGACAGTTTTTGAAGAGGAACACTTTTTAGAGGGTATTATATGTTGTAATATCAGGGAAATATCTTGAATAAATATTTGTAATAGACACTCATATGGACTTTTAATAAACTGGAAGGGTTAACGATTTTGAGGATGTACTCTCTCATTAAATGTTTCTCAACATTATATCATTTTCTTGGAGACTGTTATTAGTAAGTAGGTATTCAGTAACCTCTATGAGGAACAAATGCCCTTAATTTTTTTAAAATCTACTTTTATTAACCCCTTCCTTACCTTCTATTTTAGCCCATTTGAACCATACTGCAGTTCAGAAAGAAATATGAGAATGGACCTGGATTACTTTCACCTTCCCAAGAAGACCTTGATATAGTAAAAAGTCTGATTTAAACATGAAGTAAAGATTTATCACTTACCTTTCAGAAAAGACTCACCATAGGAACAGTAGGCTTTTCTAATGCATTTACATTTTTATTAGGCTTACAAAAATTCAATTTAATGGTGTCTTTAGGTACACATTTACTGAATAAAATCAAATATATATTATCTTCATAATAACTTTTTTAAAAAATGCAATGGACTTATTTAAGTTTCTTCCATGGTTCACCGTAATTTAGGTAGAGAAAATTCTAAATGAACAAGCACAGGAGTGACTTTAAAGTACGTAGGAAATCACCACGTAGTTAATTTAGAAGCACTGTGGGAAATAAATCAGGAGATATGTGAAAGAGTAACCAGTTCTTGGTGGGAGGTAAACATGGGTGAGTAATGTGCAACCTACTGTTTACACACTGCAATCAGCTGGTGGCTAAGAAAAAAGCTTAAAGATAATGGCACTGCCACTACCATGGTTTTGTTCTAAACTTCTGAATTAAGCAGAGAAACTCAGACTAGAATGCCACATGGAGAACACAGTGCCAGGGACCATACACTTAGCATGCTAGAACTAAATGTTAACAGCAACTGCAGAAGATGTGACTGCAGACTCAAATAAACTTTCTGAAACACTCATCTACAAAATTGGCTGTGTTTGGTGATGGCACTTCATGAAAAGAGATAGTCCCAAGAAATCTATAAGAATTTTAAGCCACAGTTTACAAATTTCAAAAACGGGGGAGAAATGTTTAGCATCCCAGCTTTTTATTCTTCCAAGTGAAGATTTTGAAAACAAATAGCATTTCCATCTAGTGTGGCCATCGCTTCATTATAAGAATAAATAAATAAAAACATCCTAGTTCTAGGAGAACTAGATTTCTTTCCATGGACAATTTCATTTAGGAAAAGATAGCAGAAAACCTACAGAAAAGAAGACTTTTAAGGCAGGTTGGATTCCCCAAGCAACAGACTCTTCACACATTTATCTTGAAGGAGGTTTTTAAGGGAGTGCTTTGGGGAGCAACATCTATAGAAAAAAAGGGAGGGAGAGAAAGGAAGCAGAATTGGCAGAAGTTCCAATGGTAACTTGTGGGGAATAATGAACACGGGTTGTCTTGTTTTGGGTGAGAGGGCAGGGTCCTTTATACCCTCCAGTGTTGAGTTACTGGAGATAGACCACCTCATGAAAGAGATGTGCCTTTGGAAGAAGGTTGTCTGTGGGCAGCATCCCCAGCAGGGGGGGTAATGAGTCCTTAGCTCCTGAAGGAGGAACCAGGCAATGCATCAGAGTCCATACAACACTTTTGTCCCAAACTAGTGAAAATATTTTCAAGCACTGGCATTAAAGACAGTCACCTTTAAGCCTTTAATCTTAAGAGGTCACCATAATGCAAAGGCCACTTAGGATACAATGGTAAAAACTAAAAGCTTACAATGCTCTCACATTGTCAGATAACATCTGCAGGAAAATCACTCCTGTTGCTGTTTGATACAAAATGACTTCTTAAGTATCATATCTACAAGGTGGTTCTAGAAAAAGATGGTGTGAATTCATTTTTCTCTGCTCTACTCATTTTTCCCTCTAAATACAACTAAATACCCTGGAAATTATTCATCAGAAAATGATAAAAGAACTCTGAAACCTGGAAAAAAGGTCACTGGCTAGGGACCTCAGAACTTGGAGGACAACAATGTGGTGAGTCCCCTGGTTTTCTGTTTATTTCCCATATACCCTGGACTGGGCACCAGAGCAGGAAGAGCCTGCTCCCTCTAACCAAAGGACCAGAAAAGGGGAAAGGCTAATAGAGACCCAGTGAGGAGCCCCAGTCTCTGAGGCACCAATGGGCAGTCTGATCTGGAGGCAGCAGCAGTGAAGTCCTAGGCTGACCTCATTACATATCTGACAAAAGACTAGTATCTAGAATATATAAAGAATTCTCAAAACTCAATAGCAAAAATCCAAAACAGCAACAACAAAAATCCAATTAGAAAATGGGGAAAAGACAAGAAGAGATATTTCACCAAAGAGCATAGGCAGGTGGCAAGCACATGAAAAGATGTACAACATCATTAGCCATTAGAGAAATGCAATTTAAAACCATGATAAGATACCACTATATACCTTACAGAATGGCAAAAATTAAAAGAGTGATAACATCAAACGCTGGTAAGGATGCAGAGAAACTGAATGACTCATACGTAGCTGGTGGGAATGTAAAATGGTACAGTGATTCCGGAAAAAAAGTTTGGTGGTTCCTTTTAAAATTAAAAATGGACTTATCATATGACCCAGCAATTGTACTCTCAGGCGTTTATCCCAGAGCAATGAAAACTTATTTTCATGCAGAAGTTTGTACACGAATGTTCACAGCAGCTTATTTGTAATAGCCAAAAAGTAGAAAGTATCCAAACATACTTCAATAGGTGAATGTTTAAACAAACTGCAGTATATCCGTAACATGGAACAATATTTAGCAATTTTTAAAAAGCCAATCTCAAAAGGATACATACTGCACAGTTAGTTTTATATAACATTCATGAAATATGAAAATTATCGAGATCAAGAACAGATTAGCGGTTGCTAGTGGTTGGGGATGATGTGAGGGGATGGGTGTGGCTATAAAGGAGTAGAAGGAAGGAGTCTTGTGATGATGGTACAGGTAAGTATCTTGATTGTGTTGGTGATTGCATGAAACTACACGTGATAAAATTGTATAGAACTACACTTACACACGTAATATACATACACACACAAAATGCCTGTATAACTGGTAAAATCTGAATAAGCTCTACAGATTATACCAGTGTCAATTTCCTGGTTTTTGTATTGTACTATAGTTAGGCAAGATATTATCATTGGGGGAAGCTGGGTAAAGGGTCCACAGGACCTCCTTGTGTATTTCTTTACTACTTCCTATGAATCTATAATTATTTCCAAATTTAATTTTTTAAAAATCAGACCTACTGATTACTCAGAGTAAAAATTCCAAATCTAGGTATTGTTTCCTCTGCAGTTTACCCAGCATCTGCACCGATCATTGGAAGCAGATCATAAGCACATCTCAGATGCCCATACTTCCACAATAACCTCTCCAATCCCCAGGCTCAATTCCCTCCTCTAGGACCCTTCTTATAGTTTAAAGAAGGGAACTAGCAGGGTGGGAACCCCCTCAATGGCTTAGCAAAACTCTATGCCAGTTCTCAGGTTGTCCTTCAACTCTGTTACGGCTCTATTCCACTTCTGTTGTCATCATTTTCTCCATGTCTGATGCATCAGGGTTGCTGCTGAAAAAGGTTTGGTTGCAGCCTTTCCTCATCAAAAAGAGGACAATTTTGGGCTTCCTTGGTGGCACAGTGGTTAAGAATCCACCTGCCAACGCAGGGGACATGGGTTTGAGCCCTGGTCCGGGAAGATCTCACATGCCGTGGAGCAGCTAAGCCCATGCGCCACAACTACTGAGCCTGCACTCTAGAGCCCACGAGCCACAACTACTGAGCCCACGTGCCACAACTACTGAAGCCCGAGTGCCTAGGGCCCATGCTCCACAACAAGAGAAGCCACCGCAATGAGAAGCCCACGCACAGCAACGAAGACCCAACGCAGTCAAAAAAATAATTAATTAATTAATTAAAAAAAATAGACCAATTGTGATTGCTTGTGGCATTTTACAGTGATATGTACAAAACAAACAAACAAACCCTAAAGCATGGCAGAAGGTCCTTAGGCTTTTATATAAATAATTCACTCTATATAAATTCCCCTAAGAGAAATTCGTGTCAGTCTACAGAAAGTGTCTCTTTCAGGGGACTCATACCAGTTGTCTGTATTTCAGCACACTGATAGCCATTTGCAATTTGCAAAGAAAAAAATATATCTTTTATATCTGAAGGGGAACACCACACTGTTATTCCTTTGTAAGATTAAGAAATTTATTCTAATTTAAAAGTTAGCTGAATTCTTACTCTTACAAACTAGACTTTAAAACACAGCCAGTAAATCGACCAAGCACTACCGCTTTTATCCTTCTGATGTGTAAGCCTATCAAAACATTAGTGATGAAAACCTTCATTTAAAAAATCCTGTTATTCAATTATAATATGCATTTCACTACCACACTGTATTTATGACCCTTAAAAGCCAAAGCTGGAACTGCTCTAATACTGATTTCTTCAGTGCTTATCATTAATTAAAAAGTAAAAAACTATTACCAGGGTATCTGCAATCAGGCTTTCAAAGTAAGAAACATCAATATCCGGTAATTGAGAACATTTGGGAACAAATTTTAATAAGCAAAAACTCAGTAGAGGAAAAAAAAATGTTCTGTATTATTTCAAATTGTAACCAGATCAGTATATGCTACTGAAATGTTAAAACTGCCCATGCCTTCAAGGCATCTATCCAATTTTTCTCCTCTAGCAGATGCCAAAAAAAAAATATAGTCAGACTCGTCCATTTATATAATGTTTACATATATAACACATCAACAATATATTGTTTGAGGTTTTATGGAAGCCAACGTCAAGAAGCAAAATGTGTTCTGCCAATGTACTTCAGTTCCTGCTCATCCTTAGAGGTAGGCAGATGGATCATTAAATTATGGCTGTGCTAAGTACCTACTAAAGCATAGTGATGTACTTGTGTCAAGGGCACATAGATGAATAAAATAGTTCCCACCCTAAAGGAGTGCAAAATCTAGTATTGGAGCCACATGGAGAGTCTGCAAATGAAAGAACTCAAGCACAGAGTGTGTCCATGGTGAAAGGGAAGTCCTTAACATCAGTTGAGACTGATAAAAATAGAATAGGATAGTGGTAATAGCAAGAATGGTTTGAGTGTCTTTGGCTCCCTAATCTACTCTACCAGCATCCACCAAGTCACCTCAAATAAACAAATTTATTTGTTATGTACCTGTTAGGTACCTGCAGTTTCAAAAAATGTCCCCTAGCTTCCCCTTATCTATCACTCAGAGTCCCAGCAGGACACAGATGGCCCACTCTAATTAAAATAAATTGAGGAGGGTTTAATAAAAGAGACCATTTACAAAACTTTGGGTAGTATACAGGGAAACCATAAGGAATAGCCAACACTCTGGAGTTATTATCATCCTTAGCTGTAAATGGAGAAGGGAAAGGAGCAGTGCCCAGAACCTGGAAGGAGAAGGTCTGGTTGGGAAGTTAATATTAAGAAGAGATTTAGATAGAGGGACACAGCTAGACCGAGTAAGAGCCATTGGGAGGGATCCAAGGCAACTAATACCCTGACCTCACTCTCCTCCCTTCCTCTGATCTCTTGTTTGGGTTTCCAACTGGCCAGAAGGCAAAAAATCCACTGATGAAGTCCATATAGATGAGCAGATGGAAGAGAATAGAGTTCCTGATTCCCACTGCTGAGAAAATGAGGAGCTACCAACTGCCTAGAGCAGAGAGTTGCTCTGAAAATTAAATGATATAAGGCATATTATGCATACAACCACAACCTCAAACATAGCACATGAATGAGAAACGGAAGTTATTAAATATATAATAAGGATTTTCTTCATTATACAATTCAATTTAGCAATTATCTATGCCTCCTATCATTTTCTCTCCACACGAAAGGTACACAGGAAGGGGAGAGAAACCAACATTTCTGGAGTGACCACTACATTTGCAGCACAGTGCTAAGCATTTGGGATATGCCATCTCATCTAATTTTCCCTAGGAACTACAAGATAGGAATTATTTAGCCTATGGGATAGGTGAAGAAACTGAAGCTCAGATACATTACCCACCTTGCTTACAATCATAATTAGGAACTCAGATCTGTCAAACTCCTAAGCCCATGATTTCTCCATTATTATATGTGATGAGTTGTAGATGGGCTACCTGCCCACATGAGAAATATTTTTCATCAAATTGAGGGAAATCAGAGGACAAGCTTGCTAAAGGTAAAACATCCATCTTAGGATTGCCATTAAGAAATAGTCAATAACTGACAGATATGAGGAAGAAGAGGAGGAGAATGGTGATGATGATGATGGTGATGACAGTGATGGTGATGGTGATGACTGATGGTGGTGCTGGTAATGATGATAAACACCTCATCTTAACAAAGGGCTAAAGAGCTTCTATAACTGACACCAAGAATTCCTTAAATAAAGTAAAGGACCTAGAAGTAGAAGTCAACCTCAAGCAACATTTTTAGGGAAATTGTTTTTCTTTTGTCATTTCAACAAACAGCTGAACCAGAGTGTTTTAAAGATTATTCTACCATGAAAACAGCACTGTCAATGACCACAATAAATGCTAAACAAAATTCTTCATGAAATTAAACATTTTTCATGAACCCAAGGCTATAAATATTTTAGGGGTAACTCATGACACTTTGTATTTATGCTATGTGCCATTACCAATTTTTTGTGTCCAAATATCCTTTCTGATGTAAGAAATTGTATGAAAAATCAAAAGAAGGCACCAAAGAAACACCAACTTATTGGAGAAAAAAAATTCCTAATTTCCTAATTTTTTTCTACAACTGATTGCATTCAAAGAAACGCATGCATTTTTAAATAAAATATATACCACAAATTTCCCCTTTAGATGGAATCTTTCAGGAGTAACTTAGCAAACTTGAAGCTTTAGTAAAAAAATACATGAAATACAGAGCGAATAAAGTCTTTATTTCACCCTCCAGAAAATATCTACTTATAAAATATACACATGGCTAAATTCAGAAACCTACATAGTGGAAAGTTTCATAATTTGATTTGTTATAGTAAGCTATTGATATTTTTGATAGGAAAGAAGAGAGGAAGGGAGACATGAACCTCGGAATATATCCTCCGCAGTTTAAGATATAAAAGTTTTATTATTTCCATTAAGGTACTTAATATTTAACATCAAATGTTGCTTCTTTCATCTTGCTGTCGTATTAAAAAAGCCTATCATCAAAAAATTAAGTCTCTATATGAAATGGTTCATCCATAGTGATAAAAGTTTGAATTATAACTTAGTCAATGAAAGGTTGTTTGTCTATATTTTATTGCTTTTGCTATTTCTTTAGTAATCATCTTTGCAGTCTGTGCACTGACATTTGCAATAATGTGTTTACATCAGAAAGTTAGGCCCTGTCGTTTGATGTAACAAGAGGCTGTATACTGTAGCACACAGGCACTTAGCATACCCCACTTCCTCTTTTTTCATCTGTCATCTTTAATTACCTTTAGAGGCATTAACAACATATTAGTAAAAATCTGTGGAGGGATATGAGATTAATTAGGTTCAGTGGGGTTAAGAAGTGTCATATTCTTTTTCTGAGGTGAAAGTCTACTTGATAACTACAACTTCATTTCCCATAAAGCTAAAAAGAAAGTACTATGTGATTTTCATCCTTCTATAAGTTCTTGGTCTCTTATTAAAGACTGAATCAGAGAATAAAATTACAATGCACTCTGACTCTGCCACAGAATTTTGTAACTTGAAGGGAATTGTATTCCCGTGTGCATGCAAATACCCTATCCCACTACAGAATGTGTTCTCTACACTTAACAGAAGTCGCTGATGCTTCACCCAGATCCTGTTTGGGTTTTGGGATCCACTTTACCAGTTTGGTAGCCCATTCCTTCTTACAGGTGTTGCTGCCAATCTTCTCCAAAGGACTGCCCTTGAGCGAAAGAGCCCCTTCACCCAGAGGTGCCTGGGAGACGTACCACCATAGCCACCCCCTACCCAGGGCCCATAGCTAATGACTGACTAGTAGAAAGGGGTGTGCTCTGTCTCAAGGCAGGACTGCCCCTGTGGTACGATTCATGCTCCAGAGCTCCTTATGCGATCAGGCTAATTTTATTGGAAACCACATCCTTGGTAGCTTCTTCCCCTGCCCTATCCTAATACTCTCACTCCCCTCCTGGTTTCTCCCAAGAGCCCTCCCTTAATAAATCACCTGCACACCAATCCCTGTCTGAAGACCAAGAATCCAACCTAAGACTCCACAGAAGCAAACACTGATGAAAAGACAGGCACATAATTGGTCTTCCAGTTTGGGCAGGTAAGCAACAACATCTCAGCCATTTTTAAAGTCCCTGTCTACAGAGCTTTACAAGCCCAAGTTGGTGGTGGCAGGAGAATGTCACATGCCATTATGTAACTGTGAGAAGGGAAGTTCCTAAGATCTACAAACTCACCGCACTGACAGGAGTCACTCACTAACTGATTCCTACTCTGGGGAACGCAGCAGTTGGCAAGGGCTGCCCTTCTTGGCAGATGTCAGGTGGTGTCCTGCACTGCAATTCCCCACTCATTCTGAGAACAAAAGGAGTCTGGGGCTAGTGGAGGGAAAAAATACGACAAGCTGAGCATCGAACTACAAACAGCTCTTTGAAACCTCCCTGATAGAGATGATGGTGTTTGTGCCATAGCTATTGAGTTGAATCTAATAATAGAAGGATGGATCACCACTTACTCTGTGCTGTCAGTAATGAAAGCTATCAAAACTAAGCCTGAATGCACCTCACTGTTGCCGTGTAAATCTAACATGGACAGCTTAATGAGGGAGGGACATTACCTTTTCTCACACTCCAATTTTACTCATGAAAGAAATGTGGCCCATATTGGCAATTAACTTGAGAGATTAATTAAATCCAACAGCAAGTTCAGTTCCTTCCACAGTGCATTCTGGTATCATAGGAAGGGGCCAACATGCTGTGGGCACTTAGCACATGTTAAATAATAATTACTAAAATAATCTAATTTGGACTATTTTTTGCAGAAAACTGGCAGCCAACCTCACCAGTAAACAAATGCCACAATCTGATACAGCTACTCAATATTTCACATGGTCTTACTCTAAACTCTATTATTCCTGAAACTCCCAACAAATACTGCACAATAAGTGTGTTTCCTCCCTCAGCAATTTCACTCACCAATAGTATTTACTATATCTTATTGGGCCCCCTGAAGAGTGAGGAGGCAGCCAATCAGACAAAACACAAACTCTGACCCAGCTTAAGAAGTAATAGACAGGATCCCATTGTGTCTTCTTCAAAACAAAGACTGACACTGACATGGGAAGGAAAGAGCAACAGGGGTAGAGGCATGACCTTTATTCCGTGTCAGAAAGCCACATGGTGGCGGGCAGAGACTGCGAGTGGCAGAGGGGGGAAGCTTCGGAGCCACGGAGGAGAGCGCAGCCACAGGGGTGCGGAGGGCAAAGCGGAGAGGCTCCCGCACGGAGGAGCGGTGCCGACCAGCACTCACCAGCCCGAGAGGCTTGTCTGCTCCCCCGCCGGGGCGGGCGGGGGCTGGGAGCTGAGGCTCGGGCTTCAGTCGGATCGCAGGGAGAGGACTGGAATTGGCGGCGTGAACACAGCCTGAAGGGGTTAGCGCACCACAGCTAGCCGGGAGGGAGTCCGAGAAAAAGTCTGCAGCTGCCGAAGAGGCAAGAGACTTTTTCTTCCCTCTTTGTTTCCTGGTGCGCGAGGAGAGGGGATTCAGAGCGCCGCCTAAACGAACTTCAGAGACGGGCGCGAGCCGCAGCTAACAGCGCGGATCCCACAGAAACAGGGGCGCAGAGGAAAAAGCGGAGAGACTCCCGCACAGAGGCTCGGCGCCGAGCAGCGCTCACCAGCCCGAGAGGCTTGTCTGCTCCCCCGCCGGGGCGGGCGGGGGCTGGGAGCTGAGGCTCGGGCTTCGGTCGGATCGCAGGGAGAGGACTGGGGTTGGCGGCGTGAACACAGCCTGAAGGGTTTAGCGCACCACAGCTGGCTGGGAGGGAGACCGGGAAAAAGTCTGCAGCTGCCGAAGAGGCAAGAGGCTTTTTCTTGCCTCTTTGTTTCGCTGCGCGCAAGGAGAGGGGATTCAGAGCGCCGCCTAAACGAACTCCAGAGAAAGGCGCGAGCCGCGGCGATCAGCGCGGACCCCAGAGACAGGCGTGAGACGCTGGGGCTGCTGCTGCCGCCTCCAAAAAGCCTGTGTGTGAGCACAGGTCACTCTCCACACCGCCCCTCCCGGGAGCCGGTGCAGCCCGCCACTGCCAGGGTCCCGTGATCCCCGGACAAATTCCCCGGGAGAACGCACTGCGCGCCTCAGGCTGGTGCAACGTCACGCCGGCCTCTGACGCCGCAGGCTCGCCCCGCCTCCTCCGTACCCCTCCCTCCCCGCGGCCTGAGTGAGCCAGCGCCCCCGAAGCAGCTGCTCCTTTAACCCCGTTCTGTCTGGGCGGGGAATAGACGCCCTCAGGTGACCTACACGCAGAGGCGGGTCCAAATCCAAAGCTGAACCCCAGGAGCTGTGTGAACAGGGAAGAGAAGGGGAAATCTCTCCCAGCAGCCTCAGAAGTAGCGGATTAAAACTCCACAAACAACTTGATGTGCCTGCATCTGCTGAATACCTGAATAGACAACGAATCATCCCAAATTCAGGAGGTGGACTTTGGGAGCAGGATATATTAATTTTTCCCCTGTTCCTTTTTTTTTGTGTGTGAGTGTATATGTATATGCTTCTGGGTGAGATTTTGTCTGTATAGCTTTGCTTTACAATAGCTTTATTTTGCTTCACTATATTATAGCCTCTTTCTTTCTTTTTCTTTCTTTCTTTCTTTCTTTCTTTCTTTCCTTCCTTCCTCCCTCCCTCCCTCCCTCCCTCCCTCCTCTCTTTCTTTCTTTCTTTCTTTCTTTCTTTCTTTCTTTCTTTCTTTCTTTTCTTTCTTTCTTTCTTTCTTTCTTTCTTTCTTTCTTTCTTTCTTTCTATTTTTTCTCCCTTTTACTCTGAGCCGTGTGGACGAAAGGCTCTTGGTGCTCCAGCCAGGCATCAGGGCCGTGCCTCTGAGGTGGGAGAGCCAACTTCAGGACACTGGTCCACAAGAGACCTCCCAGCTCCACGTAATACCAAACGGTAAAAATCTCTCAGAGATCTCCATCTCAACATCAAGACCCAGCATCACTCAATGACCAGCAAGCTACAGTGCTGAACACCCTATGCCAAACAACTAGCAAGACAGGAACACAGCCCCATCCATTAGCAGAGAGGCTGCCTAAAATCATAATAAGGCCACAGACACCCCCAAAATACACCACCAGACGTGGATGTGCCCACCAGAAAGACAAGATCCAGCCTCATCCACCAGAGCTCAGGCACTAGTTCCCTACACCAGGAAGCCTACAAAACCCACTGAACCAAACTTAGCCACTGGGGACAGATACCAAAAACAACGGGAACTACAAACCTGCAGTCTGTGAAAAGGAGACCCCAAACACAGTAAGATAAGCAAAATGAGACGACAAAAAAACACACAGCAGATGAAGGAGCAGGGTCAAAGCACACTAGACTTAACAAATGAAGAGGAAATAGGTAGTCTACCTGAAAAAGAATTCAGAATAATGATAGTAAGGATGATCCAAAATCTTGGCAATAGAATAGACAAAATGCAAGAAACATTTAACAAGGACGTAGAAGAACTAAAGAGGAACCAAGCAATGATGAAAAACACAATAAATGAAATTAAAAATACTCTAGATGGGATCAATAGCAGAATAACTGAGGCAGAAGAAAGGATAAGTGACCTGGAAGATAAAATGGTGGAAATAACTACTACAGAGCAGGATAAAGAAAAAAGAATGAAAAGAACTGAGGACAGTCTCAGAGACCTCTGGGACAACATTAAACGCACCAACATTCGAATTATAGGGGTCCCAGAAGAAGAAGAGAAAAAGAAAGGGACTGAGAAAATATTTGAAGAGATTATAGTTGAAAACTTCCCTAGTATGGGAAAGGAAATAGTTAATCAAGTCCTGGAAGCACAGAGAGTCCCATACAGGATAAACCCAAGGAGAAACACGCCAAGACACATATTAATCAAACTGTCAAAAATTAAATATAAGGAAAACATATTAAAGGCAGCAAGGGAAAAAAAACAAATAACACACAAGGGAATCCCCATAAGGTTAACATCTGATCTTTCAGCAGAAACTCTGCAAGCCAGAAGGGAGTGGCAGGATATACTTAAAGTGATGAAGGAGAAAAACCTACAACCAAGATTACTCTACCCAGCAAGGATCTCATTCAGATTCGATGGAGAAATTAAAACCTTTACAGACAAGCAAAAGCTGAGAGAGTTCAGCACCACCAAACCAGCTTTACAACAAATGCTAAAGGAACTTCTCTAGGCAAGAAACACAAGAGAAGGAAAACACCTACAATAACAAACCAAAAACATTTAAGAAAATGGGAATAGGAACATACATATCGATAATTACCTTGAATGTAAATGGATTAAATGCTCCCACCAAAAGACACAGGCTGGCTGAATGGATACAAAAACAAGACCCATATATATGCTGTCTACAAGAGACCCACTTCAGACCTAGAGACACATACAGACTGAAAGTGAGGGGATGGAAAAAGATATTCCATGCAAATGGAAATCAAAAGAAAGCTGGAGT
This sequence comes from Eschrichtius robustus, assembly GCF_028021215.1. NCBI lineage: Eukaryota > Metazoa > Chordata > Mammalia > Artiodactyla > Eschrichtiidae > Eschrichtius > Eschrichtius robustus. The sequence continues at coordinate 28,772,195 of NC_090835.1, read as the reverse complement.
AGCAATTCTCATATCAGACAAAATAGACTTTAAAATAAAGACTATTACAAGAGACAAAGAAGGACACTATATAATGATCAAGGGATTGATCCAAGAGGAAGCTATAACAATTGTAAATATTTATGCACCCAACATAGGAGCACCTCAATACATAAGGCAAATACTAACAGCCATAAAAGGGGAAATCGACAGCAACACAATCATAGTAGGGGACTTTAACACCCCACTTTCACCAATGGACAGATCATCCAAAATGAAAATAAATAAGGAAACACAAGCTTTAAATGATACATTAAACAAGATGGACTTAATTGATATTTATAGGACATTCTACCCAAAAACAACAGAATACACATTTTTCTCAAGTGCTCATGGAACATTCTCCAGGATAGATCATATCTTGGGTCACAAATCAAGCCTTGGTAAATTTAAGAAAATTGAAATTGTATCAAGTATCTTTTCCGACCACAACGCTATGAGACTAGATATCAATTACAGGAAAAGATCTGTAAAAAATACAAACACATGGAGGCTACACAATACACTACTTAATAACGAAGTGATTACTGAAGTAATCAAAGGGGAAATCAAAAAATACCTAGAAACAAATGACAATGGAGATACGACGACCCAAAACCTATGGGACGCAGCAAAAGCAGTGCTAAGAGGGAAGTTTATAGCAATACAAGCCTACCTCAAGAAACAGGAAACATCTCGAATAAACAACCTAACCTTGCACCTGAAGCAATTAGAGAAAGAAGAACAAAAAAACCCCAAAGCCAGCAGAAGGAAAGAAATTATAAAGATCAGGTCAGAAATAAATGAAAAAGAAATGAAGGAAACAATAGCAAAAATCAATGAAACTAAAAGCTGGTTCTTTGAGAAGATAAACAAAATTGATAAACCATTAGCCAGACTCATCAAGAGAAAAAGGGAGAAGACTCAAATCAATAGAATTAGAAATGAAAAAGGAGAAGTAACCACTGACACTGCAGAAATACAAAAGATCATGAGAGATTACTACAAGCAACTCTATGCCAATAAAATGGACAACCTGGAAGAAATGGACAGATTCTTAGAAATGCACAAACTGCCGAGACTGAACCGGGAAGAAATAGAAAATATGAATAGACCAATCACAAGCACTGAAATTGAAACTGTGATTAAAAACCTTCCAACAAACAAAAGCCCAGGACCAGATGGCTTCACAGGTGAATTCTATCAAACATTTAGAGACGAGCTAACACCTATCCTTCTCAAACTCTTCCAAAATATTGCAGAGGGAGGAACACTCCCAAACTCATTCTACGAGGCCACCATCACCCTGATACCAAAACCAGACAAAGATGTCACAAAGAAAGAAAACTACAGGCCAATATCACTGATGAACATAGATGCAAAAATCCTCAACAAAATACTAGCAAACAGAATCCAACAGCACATTAAAAGGATCATACACCATGATCAAGTGGGGTTTATCCCAGGAATGCAAGGATTCTTCAATATACGCAAATCAATCAATGTGATACACCATATTAACAAATTGAAGGAGAAAAACCATATGATCATCTCAATAGATGCAGAGAAAGCTTTCGACAAAATTCAACATCCATTTATGATAAAAGCCCTGCAGAAAGTAGGCATAGAGGGAACTTTCCTCAACATAATAAAGGCCATATATGACAAACCCACAGCCAACATTGTCCTCAATGGTGAAAAACTGAAACCATTTCCACTAAGATCAGGAACAAGACAAGGTTGCCCACTCTCACCACTATTATTCAACATAGTTTTGGAAGTGCTAGCCACAGCAATCAGAGAAGACAAAGAAATAAAAGGAATCCAAATCGGAAAAGAAGAAGTAAAGCTGTCACTATTTGCAGATGACATGATACTATACATAGAGAATCCTAAAGATGCTACCAGAAAACTCCTAGAGCTAATCAATGAATTTGGTAAAGTAGCAGGATACAAAATTAATGCACAGAAATCTCTTGCATTTCTATACACTAATGACGAAAAATCTGAAAGTGAAATTAAGAAAACACTCCCATTTACCATTGCAACAAAAAGAATAAAATATCTAGGAATAAACCTACCTAAGGAGACAAAAGACCTGTATGCAGAAAATTATAAGACACTGATGAAAGAAATTAAAGATGATACAAATAGATGGAGAGATATACCATGTTCCTGGATTGGAAGAATCAACATTGTGAAAATGACTCTACTACCCAAAGCAATCTACAGATTCAATGCAGTCCCTATCAAACTACCACTGGCATTTTTCACAGAACTAGAACAAAAAATTTCACAATTTGTATGGAAACACAAAAGACCCCGAATAGCCAAAGCAATCTTGAGAACGAAAAATGGAGCTGGGGGAATCAGGCTCCCTGACTTCAGACTATATTACAAAGCTTCAGTAATCAAGACAGTTTGGTACTGGCACAAAAACAGAAATATAGATCAATGGAACAGGATAGAAAGCCCAGAGATAAACCCACACACATATGGTCACCTTATCTTTGATAAAGGTGGCAAGAATATACAGTGGAGAAAAGACAGCCTCTTCAATAAGTGGTGCTGGGAAAATTGGACAGGTACATGTAAAAGTATGAAATTAGAACACTCCCTGACACCATGCACAAAAATAAACTCAAAATGGATTAAAGACCTAAGTGTAAGGGCAGACACTATCAAACTCTTAGAGGAAAACATAGGCAGAATACTCTATGACATACATCACAGCAAGATTCTTTTTGACCCAGCTCCCAGAGAAATGGAAATAAGAACACAAATAAACAAATGGGACCTAATGAAACTTAAAAGCTTTTGCACAGCAAAGGAAACCATAAACAAGACCAAAAGACAACCATCAGAATGGGAGAAAATATTTGCAAATGAAGCAACTGACAAAGGATTAATCTCCAAGATTTACAAGCAGCTCATGCAGCTCAATAACAAAAAAACCAACAACCCAATCCAAAAATGGGCAGAAGACCTAAATAGACATTTCTCCAAAGAAGATATACAGATGGCCTACAGACACATGAAAGAATGCTCAACATCATTAATCATTAGAGAAATGCAAATCAAAACTACAATGAGATATCATCTCACACCAGTCAGAATGGCCATCATCAAAAAATCTAGAAACAATAAATGCTGGAGAGGGTGTGGAGGAAAGGGAACACTCTTGCACTGTTGGTGGGAATGTAAATTGATACAGCCACTATGGAGAACAGTATGGAGGTTCCTGAAAAAACTACAAATAGAACTACCATACGACCCAGCAATCCCAATACTGGGCATATACCCTGAGAAAACCATAGGTCAAAAAGAGTCATGTACCAAAATGTTCATTGCAGCTCTGTTTACAATAGCCAGGACATGGAAGCAACCTAAATGTCCATCGACAGATGAATGGATAAAGAAGATGTGGCACATATATACAATGGAATATTACTCAGCCATAAAAAGAAATGAAATGGAGGTATTTGTAATGAGGTGGATGGAGTTAGAGTCTGTCATACAGAGTGAAGTAAGTCAGAAAGAGAAAAACAAATACAGTATGCTAACACATATATACGGAATCTAAGGAAAAAAAAAAAAAAAAAAAAAAAAGGCCATGAAGAACCTAGTGGCAAGACGGGAATAAAGACACAGACCTACTAGAGAATGGACTTGAGGATATGGGGAGGGGGTGGGGTGAGATGTGACAGGGTAAGAGAGTGTCATGGACATATATACACTACCAAATGTAAAATAGATAACTAGTGGGAAGCAGCCGCATAGCACAGGGAGATCAGCTCGGTGCTTTGTGACCACCTAGAGGGGTGGGATGGGGAGGGTGGGAGGGAGGGAGATGCAAAAGGGAAGAGAAATGGGAACATATTGTATATGTATAACTGATTCACTTTGTTATAAAGCAGAAGCTAACACACCATTGTAAGGCAATTATACTTCAATAAAGATGTTTTAAAAAAAAAAAAAAAAAAAAAAAAGAAAGCCACATGGTGTGCTCTGGTTCGCCTTCTTATGTGTTCTCAGAGTCAACTGTCGTTCTATTTTTGTGCTTTCTTCTCTGAAATGCTCAAGTGTTTTCCTCGTCTATCATACAGAAAATCTGGTTTTAAGAGGAGTCTTACAAATTTGACCAATTGGCAGAATGGTAATTAAATTCTTGCTTTGGTGAAAGTCAATAAAATTGTTTTAAAATGTTTGCTATAGAATCATGCACCTATAATATAGATCAAATTAAACAATAGAGTTATTATATAGATACCACGTATGAATTACAGTAGTGCCTATTCCCCCCCAATCCCACACAGCTCTCAAATCCACCTACCCAAAAGGTGATTCCCTACAGTCTCATTATCAAGGACTCCTCTTATTATCATTTGAGAATGGAGTATAAATTTTTAAATATTCTATCTATCCAAGATTAATAATCAACTGATTTCCCTTTTGGTGTTATTAAGAAAGGTATATATTCTGTTGAAACTTCTGATCAACAAATCAACATTAGGACACAGAATTAACATAATCCTTGGCAAAAATAGGAAAAGGTAACATTTGGGTACCTTCTTCACAGTCAGTGTGGTTACTGATACACTTTAGGAAATAATGAAATGAGTGTGAAGATCTCCTTTCTAGACAGGGAACTCTATGACAAGGTGATGTCCTAGACCTACCCTAATAGTCATAAGTGAAGAAAATTTATATTAACAATCTTTTAAACTGCAAGAAGCTTTATCTACCTAAGTGGCACCTTGGAACTAGAAAGAGATGGTAATTAACATCAAGTCCCAATGTTCTAATATAATCATATCACCTGAAACACAGTATCTCCAGCATATCTTCAACTATTACAAAAAATGTCTATGCTATTAATATACTTCTTGACCACCACAGACTGAATGTTTGTGTCCCTCCCTCAATTCCTATGTTGAAATCCTAACTCCACTGCAATGGTATTAGAAGGTGGGGCCTCTGGTAGGTGATTAGGTCACATAATGGGATTAGTGCTCTTATAAAAGAAACCCCAAGAGCTCTCTTGCCCCTTCCATCATGCAAGGACACAGTGACAAGATGGGCTATGAACCAGGAAAAAGGCTCTCACCAGACAATGAATCTGCCAGCGTCTTGATCTTGGAGTTCCCAGCCTCCAGAACTAAAAGAAATAAATTTCTGCTGTTCAAGCCACCCACAGTATTTTTGTTATAACAGCACAGACAGACTAAGACAATGACAGAATGTTCCTACAATTGATGACAAAAAAAGTATATGGAAAACAAACGACTGAATTTATCAGATTTGGAGTGGTCTTAAATTTGCATCAAAATGAAAATATTTAATTCAACTGATCCAACATTAGTCCATAGTTTTCATTCAGGCTATTATTTTAGACCTACTACTAATAATAATGTCTAACATTATTAAGCTCTTACAAAGTGTTTTATGTACATTCAATCATTTATTTGACTCAACAACCCTATGTAAGAAGTACTATTATCATCCCACTTTACAGATGAAGAAACTAAAGTTTACTTAAGTATCATGCATAGCTATACGGCATCTGTGTTTACCTGCTCCTTGGTCAATCCGGACCAAATGACCGGGGTGGAGGAGGGGGTAGGGAGAGGTAGTGGGGGTGTGAAGCTTGATATTTTGTTCTAATCGTCAAGGAAAACACTGTGAAATGTCTGAACAATAACTTGTCCCAAGACCACAAGCTTACCTTCAGTACTGTGAATACTGTAAGAGATATATCTAAAGTTCTTTCTGATATTTCTTACATCACCAGTTTAATTGCATATAATACATATTAATTGGATGTAAGATCTATTTGAATATCTCTCATTGAAATGTCTGAACAATAACTTGTCCCAAGACCACAAGCTTACCTTCAGTACTGTGAATACTGTAAGAGATATATCTAAAGTTCTTTCTGATATTTCTTACATCACCAGTTTAATTGCATATAATACATATTAATTGGATGTAAGATCTATTTGAATATCTCTCATTGTAGCAGAATTATATAAGGAGAGTTAAATAATATAGGGAGCTGATAGTTCTGTTTAACAGAAAGTAAAAGTTGGGAAAAATATAATCTCAATAATTCCACTGAAGTGGGGGTGGAGTCAAGATGGCATACTAGGAGGACGCAGAATTCACGTCTCCGCACAACTAGGACACCTACCAGGCACCAGTGGGAGTCCATGGACACCTAAGGGGATGGGAGGAACCCCCAGCAAGCAGGTAGGACATGGGGCATGGGGGGAGTGAAGGGGGAGGAGAAGTGGAGGCGGGTCAGCGCCCCTGAGGGGCGGCTGAGGGAGGGGAAGGGATCCCATGCCCGAAGGGGGAAATTGGGGAACCACTGGGAGGGCAGAGGATCAAAAGGGAGCGTGGCCAGGTTTCCCCTGCCCACTTGGGCCCCTATGAACCTGATGAGATCCCAGGCCTGATCCTCTGCCCACTGAGGCCCCCTCCAGCCATGCAGGTCCTGAGGGAGGGGGAGGGAGGGAAGGGGGAGCAAAAGTAACAGCCGGACATCTGGGACGGCACCCCTGAGGGGTGGCTGGCGGAGGGAAGGGGTTCCTACACCCAGCAGGATCCACTCACGTTTAGGGGTCCAGTGGAGACGGGGGAAACCCTGGGGGAGATGGTGGGGAGGGGTGCAAAGGAACAGAACGGAACATGGCCAGGGCTTTCCCTGTCCACTTAGGCACTGGGGAGCCTGCTGGACTCCCAGGCCTAACCCCCTGCCCTCGGAGCCTCCTTCCTGCTGGGCATAACCCAAGCCCCGCCCCTACACCCCCACCCAGGGCCCTACCTCTACACTCGGAGACCCCCTCCAACGCGCTGGGCCTAAAACTCACCCACATACACTTCCTCAGGGCCCTAACTCCAAACTCCAGAATCCCACACTCCAGAGGCCCTCCTTTCCCAGTGCGGCCTCTCCCCTTCCACACAGTTCCTAAGCAGAGGCCCCAACCCATGCTTGAAAGTAGCCCTGCCAAGGCCCCACCCACAGGGCCTTTTCTGGCTAGTGGGTCCTGAGCCTAGGTTCCAGCCCATGCTCAAACGTAACCCCCCCCACCCGCCTAGGTCACTCCAGCCTAAACCCCACCCCTGCCTCAGGTCCACTGCCTAAACTCCACCCCCATAGCCAAGGCTTTTATTTCCTTTTTTCCTCTTTTAGATTGGAGTTCTGTTTTACCTTGTTGATTCATTGTTGTTGATTCTTTTATATTTTTATTTTTCCTAGTAAATTTTTTATTTTTTGAATTTTCTTTATTCTTTACACTTCGTTATTGTTCTCTCCTTTTGGCTTGTTCCTCTCCCTCCTTTTTTTTCTCTGTTGTGGTTTTATTTTACCTTGTTGCAGTTGTTTCAATTACAGTTTTATTTCTCCTAATGTATTTTTTATCTTTCTAATTTTATTTTGTTTTTCATTCTTTAATATTACACTGCTTCCTTTTTTCTTTCTTTCTTTCTTTTTTTTACCACGTAATGAAGCTTGCAGGATCTTGGTTCCCAGGCCGGAGATCGGGCCTGAGCTCCTGTGGTGGGAGCTCCAAGTCCAAACTGCTGGACTAACAGAGAACCTCAGACCTCAGGGAATATTAACTGGAGTGAGGCCTCCTGGAGGTCCTCATCTCAGCACCAAGACCCGGTTCTATCCAACTGCCTGCAAACTCCAGTACTGAACGTCTCAGTTCAAACAACCAGTAAGACAGGAATACAGCACCACACATCAAAAAAAAAAAAAAAAAGAAAGAAAGAAACAACAATAAAATATGTTACAGACGAGGGAGCAAGGTAAAAACTACAAGACCAAATAAATGAAGATGAAATAGGCAACCTACATGAAAAAGAATTCAAAGTAATGATAGTAAAGATGATCCAAAATCTCAGAAACAGAATGGAGAAAATTCAAGAAACATTTAACAAGGATCTAGAAGAACTAAACAGCAAACAAACAGTGATGAACAACACAATTACTGAAATTAAAAATACACTACAGGGAATCAATATCAGAATAACTGAGGCAGAAGAACGGGTAAGTGACCTGGAAGATAAAATGGTGGAAAAAACTGCCAGAGAGCAGAATAAAGAAAAAAGAATGAAAAGAATTGAGGACAGTCTCAGAGACCTCTGGGGCAACATTAAACGCACCAACATTCGAATTTTAGGGGTTCCAGAAGAAGGGAAAAAGAAAGGGTCTGAGAAAATATTTGAAGAGGATAGTCAAAAACTTCCCTAACATGGAAAAGGAAATAGTCAATCAAGTCCAGGAAGCAGAGAGAGTACCAGAGAGTACCGTACAGGATAAACCCAAAGAGAAACATACCGAGACACATATTAATCAAACTATCAAAAATTAAATACAAAGAAAAAATATTAAAAGCAGCAAGGGAAATGCAACAAATAACATACAAGGGAATCTGCATAATGATAACAGCTGATCTTTCAGGAGAAACTCTGCAAGCCAGAAGGGAGTAGCAGGACATATTTAAAGTGATGAAATGGAAAAACCTACAACCAAGATTACTCTACCCAGCAAGGATCTCATTCAGATTAGACAGAGAAATTAAAACCTTTACAAAGAAGCAAAAGTTAAGAGAATTCAGCAACACCAAACCAGCTTTACAACAAATGCTAAAGGAAATTCTCTAGGCAGGAAACACAAGAGAAGAACAAGACCTACAAAATCAAACCCAAAACAATTAAGAAAATGGTAATAGGAACATACATATCAATAAATACCTTAAATGTAAATGGATTAAATGCTCCAACCAAAAGACACAGACTGGCTGAATGGATACAAAAACAAGACCCATATATATGCTGTCTACAAGAGACCCACTTCAGATCTAGGGACACATACAGACTGAAAGTGAGGGAATGGAAAAAAATATTCCATGCAAACGGAAATCAAAAAAAAAGCTAGAGTAGCAATTCTCATATCAGACAAAACAGACTTTAAAATAAAGAGACAAAGAAGGACACTACATAATGATCAAGGGATCAAACAAAGAAGATATAACAATTGTAAATATTTATGCACCCAACATAGGAGCACCTGAATACATAAGGCAAATGCTAACTGCCATAAAAGGGGAAATCGACAATAACACAATCATAGTAGGGGACTTTAACACCCCACTTTCACCAATGGACAGATCATCCAAAATGAAAATAAATAAGGAAACACAAGCTTTAAATGACACATTAAACAAGATGGACTTAACTGATATTTATAGGACATTCCAGCCAAAAACAACAGAATACACTTTCTTCTCAAGTGCTCATGGAACATTCTCCAGGATAGACCATATCTTAGGTCACAAATCAAGACCTGGTAAATTTAAGAAAATTGAAATCATACCAAGTATCTTTTCCAACCACAACGCTATGAGACTAGATATCAATTACAGGAAAAAAATGTAAAAAATACAAACACATGGAAGCTAAACAATACACTACTAAATAACCAAGAGATCACTGAAGAAATCAAAGAGGAAATCAAAAAATACCTAGAAACAAATGACAATGAAAATAAGACGTCCCAAAACCTATGGGATGCAGCAAAAGCAGTTCTAAGAGGGAAGTTTCTAACAATACAATCCTACCTCAAGAAACAAGAAACATCTCAAATAAACAACCTAACCTTAAATGTAAAGCAATTAGAGAAAGAAGAACCAAAAAACACCCAAAGTTAGCAGAAGGAAAGAAATCATAAAGATCAGATCAGAAATAAATGGAAAAGAAATGAAGGAAACAACAGCAAAGATCAATAAAACTAAAAGCTGGTTTTTTGAGAAGATACACAAAATTGATAAACCATTAGCCAGACTCATCAAGAAAAAAAGGGAGAAGACTCAAATCAACAGAATTAGAAGTGCAAAAGAAGTAACAACTGACACTGCAGAAATACAAAGGATCATAAGAGATTCCTACAAGCAACTATATGCCAATAAAATGGACAACCTGGAAAAAATGGACAAATTCTTAGAAAATCACAACCTTCCAAGACTGAACCAGGAAGAAATAGAAAATATAAAAAGACCAATCACAAGCACTGAAATTGAGACTGTGATTAAAAGTCTTGCAACAAACAAAAGGCAGGACCAGATGGCTCCACAGGCGAATTCTACCAAACACTTAGAGAAGAGCTAACACCTAACCTTCTCAAACTCTTCCAAAAGCAGAGGAAGGAACACTCCCAAACTCATTCTACGAGGCCACCATCGCCCTGATACCAAAACCCGACAAATGTATCACAAAAAAAGAAAACTACAGGCCCATATCTCTGATGAACATAGATGCAAAACTCCTCAACAAAATACTAGCAAACAGAATCCAACAGCACATTGCAAGGATCATACACAATGATCAAGGGGATCATTACCTCTTGATCATTACCCCAGGAATGCAAGGATTCTTCAATATACGCAAATCAATCAATGTGATACACCATATTAACAAACTGAAGGATAAAAACCATATGATAATCTCAATAGATGCAGAAAAAGCTTTTGACAAAATTCAACGCCCATTTATGATAAAAACTTTCCAGAAAGTAGGCATAGAGGGAATCTACCTCAACATAATAAAGGCCATATATGACAAACCCACAGCCAACATCGTTCTCAACGGTGAAAAACTGAAACCCTTTCCTCTAAGATCAGGAACAAGACAAAGTTGCTCACTCTCACCACTATTATTCAACATAGTTTTGGAAGTTTTAGCCACAGCAATCAAAGAAGAAAAAGAAATAAAAGGAATCCAAAATGGAAAAGAAGAAGTAAAACTGTCACCGTTTGTAGATGATGTGATACTATACATAGAGAATCCTAATGATGCTACCAGAAAACTACTAGGGCTAATCAATGAATTTGGCAGAGTAGCAGGATCCAAATTAATGCACAGAAATCTCTTGCATTCCTATACACTAATGATGAAAAATCGGAAAGAGAAAATAAGGAAACACTCCCATTTACCACTGCACCAAAAAGAATAAAATACCTAGGAATAAACCTATCTAAGGAGACTAAAGACCTGTATGCAGAAAACTATAAGACACTGATGAAAGAAATTAAAGATGATACAGGTGGAGAGATATAACATGTTCTTGGATTGGAATAATCAACATTGTGAAAATGACTGTACTACCGAAAGCAATCTACAGATTAAATGCAATCCCTATCAAAATACCAATGGCATTTTTCACAGAACTAGAACAAAAAATTTCACAATTTGTATGCAAACACAAAAGACCCCGAATAGCCAAAGCAATCTTGAGAAGGAAAAACGGAGCTGGAGGAATCAGGCTCCCAGACTTCAGACTGTACTACAAAGCTATAGTAATCAAGACAGTATGGTACTGGCACAAAAACAGAAATATAGATCAATGGAACAGGATAGAAAGCCCAGGGATAAACCCATGCACTTATGGTCACCTTATCTTTGATAAAGGAGGCAAGAATATAGAATGGAGAAAAGACAGCCTCTTCAATAAGTGGTGCTGGGAGAACTGGACAGCTACATGTAAAAGAATGAAATTAGAACACTTCCTAACACCATACACAAAAATAAACTCAAAATGGATTAAAGACCTAAATGTAAAGCCAGACACTATCAAACTCTTAGAGGAAAACATAGGCAGAACACTCTATGACATAAATCACAGCAATATACTTTTTGACCCACCTCCTAGAGAAATGGAAATAAAAACAAAAATAAACAAATGGGACCTAATGAAACTTCAAAGCTTTTGCACAGCAAAGGATACCATAAACAAGATGAAAAGATAACCCTCAGAATGGGAGAAAATATTTGCAAATGAATCATCAGACAAAGGATTAATCTCCAAAATATACAAGCAGCTCATGCACCTCAATATCAAAAAAACAAACAACCCAATCCAAAAATGGGCAGAAGACCTAAAGAGACATTTCTCCAAAGAAGATATACAGATTGCCAATAAACACATGAAAAGATGCTCAACATCACTAATCATTAGAGAAATGCAAATCAAAACCACAATGAGGTATCACCTCACACTGGTCAGAATGGCCACCATCAAAAAATCTACAAACAATAAATGCTGGAGAGGGTGTGGAGAAAAGGGAACCCTCTTGTACTGTTGGTGGGAATGTAAATTGATGCAGCCACCATGGAGAACAGCATGGAGGTTCCTTAAAAAACTAAAAATAGAGAACTACCATATGACCCAGCAATCCCACTACTGGGCACATACCCTGAGAAAACCATAATTCAAAAAGACACAAGCACCCCAATGTTCATTGCAGCACTATTTACAATAGCCAGGACATGGAAGCAACCTACGTGTCCATCGACAGATGAATGGATAAAGAAGATGTGGCACATATATACAATGGAATATTACTCAGCCATAAAAAGAAACGAAATTGAGTTATTTGTAGTGAGGTGGATGGACCTAGAGTCTGTCATACAGAGTGAAGTAAGTCAGAAAGAGAAAAACAGATAATGTATGCTAACACATATATATGAAATCTAAAAAAAAAAAAAAAAAAGAAATTGTTCTGATGAACCTAGGGGCAGGACAGAAATAAAGGCACAAAAGCAGAGAATGGACTTGAGGACACAGGGAGGGAGAAGGGTAAGCTGGGACAAAGTGAGAGAGTAACATTGATATATACACACTACCAAATGTAAAGTAGATAGCTAGTGGGAATCAGCTGCATAGCACAGGGAGATGAGCTCGGTGCTTTGCGACCACCTAGAGGGGTGGGATAAGGCGGGTGGGAGGGAGATGCAAGAGGGAGGGCACATCGGGATATGCGCATGCATATAGCTGATTCACTTTGTTATACAGCAGAAACTAACACAACATTGTAAAGCAATTATATTCCAATAAAGATGTTAAAAAATAATAATTCCACTGAACTCTTAGTACATGTAGGAGTAATGGTATAATAATACATTACTGGAAAAATAAAATAATTTAAATTCACATTCTCCAATATGAAGAATTTCTGTTTTCTTTAGGTAAGCTTCTGAAACTTCCTTTCTCTCCGCAAGGTAGAAATTTTGAAGTTAAAGGCTATGAGCAATTACATACACTAGATTATAGAAAGTTTCTTGTGTTAGCTAAAGAATCGTCTAAATTCTTCACAAACATGGGTATAGAATCCCAGAAAACTGATCCTGAAGAAATTCCTGTTTGTGACAATTCATAAAATATTTCACCATGAGATCTAGGTGCAAAAGACATGAATTCCAAGGATTTACCACTTTTGATATTAAAGGGTTTCCCATTTACTTTTAGCTTACCCATGTTGCATGGAAATTGATCTGAAATGCCATTTTAGGCAGAAATTTGTCCTCATCATTAAACTTTTCCTGATGAATCCAGATCATCAATATGAATTATTTAATTATTGAAATCCTCAGAACATATGAAGGGAGTTAAAACTAATCATCAATATACCAAATAGCCCTAGGCTGTTAGGTATCTTCATTCCTCTGATTTTTTACAGACTCTGTAATAGTGGTCTTCTAGCTAAAGTTCACAGAATCAGATATTTTTACCAGACTCAATTACCAGCAGCTCAACTTCTTTCCTAAAATTGATCTGTCTGAGAATGCACTTCTCAGACAAGGAATCATGGGGATGACAATTTCTGTTTAAAAACCTTGTCTTTTCCTCTGCAAGCCACTGTCAAAGAAGACACTGTTCCTGAGAAAAAGTCCCATAAGAGGCCAGCAAAAAGGGACTCAATAAGAAATACAACAGAGGGGGGGTGCCTTATTTCACCAGAGGCAGAATCATTTCAGGCCTCCTCCTTACTGTGTCTAGAAATTCATTCTGGACTGAGAATTCAGAACTGAAAAGATAAGTCATTCAGAGGTTCATGAGAAAATTTATGTGACTACAAAATTCAACCTTAAAGAAAGAAAACCTGACCTATCTGATTGAGTCAACAAATAAGTTTCTCAAAATAGTTTAGATAGGTAGACATTTTTCATAAGCTTGATGAGCTAAATCAGCAGCTTCAAGGTTTCGATGAAATATATTTAAAGCATGTGACCAGATAAAAGCATTTTGTCCAAAAAAAAATCATTTCTGCTAAGCTGTATTGAATTTTGGAATATTTTTATCTTCCCCAAGTCTGAGTGTATCAAGCTGAACATGGTGCCTCTAAGAGAAAGAGCAACAAGTATAATCAATGGGTATTTGAGAGGCTTTGTTAAGTCTTTGGTGTACTTCCCAGAAACACAGAAAGTGAACGTCTCAAATGACTGATTAACAAATTCTTTTGCAAGTCAGTGTTTCCTTTCAACAAAATTGAAGGACAACTAATTGAGGTGTCAGAGGATGAATCACAAACAACAATTTGATGAGAAATCATTGTGTGATTTTGGGCATAAAACTGGTAAGGAGTTTTTTTAAAAAATTCGACGATAAAAAAAATCTCTCCAATCTCATCTCCTTATTTGTGTGAGAAAGATTTCTCAATGCTTACATCTAGAAAAATGAAAAATTGGCATTGTGCTAAATCCTATCTTGTTCCAGAAATAAATATTTGACTTCATACAAAACTAGCTTAAAAAAAAAAAAAGTGTCCATCTCATTAACAGATGAAGTTCTAATAAATTTAACTTTTATATTTAGTGATTATCAATATTTAATATTATTTGTGGCTTTGGTCAATCTGTGCTAATAACAACAGCAATAAAAACTCAATCCAGATGTCATTTTTGAAATTTAGAGGATTATGGACTCAGGAAGTTATATTTATTTTAAGGTTCTGAGACTATACAATGATCAATAAAAACGTTTAAGCATATTTCATTGATAAATTCTGTAAGGTAAGTAAATAAAAACATGAATTAAAAGAGAAAAAGGATCGGTGTACAGTTTTCAGAAAGAACTTGCTTTTATATTTTTAAATAGATGATGGTGAGAATCAAATTATAATAGTATTATAGTATTATAGAATCTAAATGGGTATATTTTAAAATGATTTACACTTTTAATTTTAAAATTCCAACATTTACAATACACCAGAAATTATGTTCTTGGTAATTCTTTAAACTTATGATGAAAAATTTGAGGTCTATAATTATTCCAAAAATCTTTCAAGGTGTAGGGAACAACGAAATTGGAGCTTTCTGCTTTATTTCTTCTGCCTTCTTATTTCTGGAATTAGAAAGTGTGCTTTCCTGGCCCTACTCTAACATTTGCTCTTTGATCCACTGTTCCCTTAGAAATTGAGGTCTCCAAATCACAGAACTGTGGACATGATGAATTGCCCAAACAAATATGATACTAATTATTTGCTTTACCATAAGACTCATTACAAGCTTCTTTTAAATAACAATCTCCTCTAGCACTTCTGAAATGTGGCTCCATGATTATAAAAATGCATCACTGAATTCTATTTACAGGCTCTTCACTTTTTAAGTCCAAAATACAAATGTGATGCTTTGATCCTATAGCAGATTTTCAAGAATAATCCCTTTTTAAGTGTCTGCACAAATATGTTATCGAGTTCAGCATGGTGACAAAAAGAAAACAGAAGAGAAGGGAGAAAGAAAAAAGAGGAGATGAAAATGGTACGATGATATCACAGAAGAAGGTGGGCAACTTTAAGCAATCAGGCCTTTTCAAACATGGCATCGCCAAATTTTATCACTAATTCATAATAGGATTAAAACACAAATCATTTTTTGTCTGAGAACAAAGATAAGTATTGGTTTCATATAGTTCTTGTCCCTATAACCAGATTTCTTTCCTGGTTTTCTCTCTGAGACAAGAAACTCCTAATGAAACAGGGGATAAGTATTTCTTGAGGTCTGATGATCCTTACAAGCCCCTTGACCTCTCTATGGAACTTCATTTTCTTATCTATAAAATGAGAAGGTAGCTCTCAACCAATAATTTGAGGAGGGGAAGGAAAGGGGGCAAGGAGGGCAGAAGAGAAGGTCCATGTTTCAAGGGACGAATTTTTTCGGCAGAATACCTACACCTAGCCCGACCAGATTCTGACTCAAGCTGCATCACTACCCTACACCCCTGTCAACATCGAGAATTCCTGCTATGGGGATTTGTGTTCTTTCCTTCAAAATGAACAAAAGGCTGCCATCACAGTGTATAATTTTAAGGTCCCTGCAGTAATGAGATTCCATATTCTTCAGCTATGAATAGAAAACAATGATATTCATTTGTTTCTCTTCTCCTATGTCCTTTGTTTCTGACAAGGATCACTATTTACTCCTTGTAGCCTAGAAGAGGATGAAGTGTGTGCCCAGGAGGAGGAGGGGGATAAAAGATGTAGGTGGGGACATGTTTTCAGCCGCCATGAGGCTCAAGAGCTACATTAGTCTGTAGTTCTATGCTTTCATGACTTCACAACTCTCCCAGCTTAAAAAAAAAAAAAAATTATTAGGAGTTTTAAAAGATCCCCTTTTCTCTCATCTTGAAGCCTGTTAAAAGATATTTGTAAAAAGGAGGTACAAAAGAAGAGGTTGCCAGATAAGGTACTTTTTCTAAATCAAAGGAGCTCCCAGACAAAATGGGGTCTGACTTGGTGGTCAGCTGTCAGAGTGAAATTTACTTTAGCAGTAACAACAGACAAAGTATGTCAGACTAAGTGCTTGATCAAGAAACTGAAAATTTTTCAATAAAACGGCGCTGATGTCAGTTAAAGCAGAAACCCCAGGTAAAGAATGACTATGCTGAAAATAAATTAAGAAAACATCCTACAGACTTGAGAAAAAAAATTCTTTTTTATCCTCCCAACTCACCTTACTCTATGTAAATTTCAGAGGTTCTTGATTTCAGGAGGTTTTCCAGCCATAATGATGGGCTGGTGAAGACGTCTGTGTCCCTGGATCTAGTGATTCTTGTCATGGCTCTGAAGCCCAGAGTCACTCCTATTTAGAAAATCTCTTATATCCTTTTAGATTATGCTTGATCTCTTTTTTTTTTTTTAATAAATGTATTTATTTATTTGTTTATTTTTGGCTGTGTTGGGTCTTCTCATTGCGGTGGTTCTCTTGTTGCGAGCACAGGCTCTAGGCACACGGGCTTCAGTAGTTGTGGCACACGGGCTTAGTTGCTCTGCAGCGTGTGGGATCTTCCCGGACCAGGGCTCGAACCCATGTCCCCTGCATTGGCAGGCAGACTCTTAACCACTGCGCCACCAGGGAAGGCTTATGCTTGATCTCTTTTCATCTAATTAATTACATCTCAGGAACCAAGAAGTAATTACATTAAGAACTTGGAGGCATGCCTTCAGAAATGTCACTACGGCTTTCTGTTTGTTTGCTTTAAAGCAAACCAGCACTCTGGAACTTAGTTCAGATTAGCAATTTTGTGCTTTCAGTTAGATACAGTGCAATGGTTCTACTCCTGGTTGCTAGAATAAGAAAGCAGGTGAAAGACATTCAGTAATGTGGTTCAATCTCCCCTTCTCTCTCTCTGTCTCTCTCTCCTTTGTATTCTACTTCAGGATAGTGATTTGAGGCCTCTGGGTTTGAGTTGGGAGCATAGAAACTATTGGCAAACGTTTACCTGTTTACCTGAGGGTCAAGTGGGATGAAAAGCAGAACAAGAAGACAGAACTTTCCAAGGACTGGCACTGGTCAAAGCACAGAGAAACAATACGGATCTTCAAAGGGACATTTTTTTTCTTTTTCTTTCTTTTTAAAAAATGTTGTCAGTCTAATAAGTGTTGAAGACTATTTGCTAAGCTGTCCAAAGACATAACTATGCTGAGACTGCTCCTTCACCTGTCTACACTCAAAGGCCTCTGTGAACATCTGCATCACGCATGCAGGCCTCTTCCAAACAAAAGGAAAGAGGTCCAAAGAGAATGTGCTCTCAAAAAAGTTGTAAATGCATTTTAAAAATTCTGTGAAAGCTCATCAGCCACCTGATTTCCTAGGCAGAGCCTCTTATTACCTTAACCATGATTTAAGACAGGAGCATGTGGGTAGAATAAAGACAGAGGGATGAGAAGTGGAGGAAAAGGAAAGGTGATGAATGATTAATGAAAATCTAGTGATTAATGGAACAAAGATTTTAAAAAGTAATAAAGCATTCATCCCTAGGGTGGAAAACAGGACAAACAAAAATGAGTACTAAATTGCCAAAACAGTAAAATAAGAGAGTAGAACAAACAGAGTAGGACAAAGAAATGCCCATTTCAGTATAAGCATTGTTGAAAAGACACAGGGGATTTGGGAAGTTAGCATTTATGAGTTATTTGCTTAAACAAAAATAAATTTATGTTGCCTGATTTCCTGAAAGTTACTTACTGATAATGGGCCATTTATGGATAAGCGCCTGCAGCCATAGAGGTATATAGGGAAGCCAGACTTTGTGTCTGTTCAACTTTTCTTTCTCTGCTAAATCTGATTCACAGCATTAGAGTGCAGGAGAACCCTCACTTGCATGGCTCCATCACTAATGAAATGAGCTCCTGGCTTTTCAGAGCAACCATAGAGTATACACTGGGCTCCCAGAGGAGCACTCTGTGTATGAATTACCTATGTGTGTGCACAACCTAAGGGAAAACTCATATGAGGCACAGAGGAAATTTATAAACACAAGCTGCACATTGATAGGAATACAGAAACATACCACAAAGGGGTGTAGACACCCAGGTTTTTCCCAAAAGCTGACCTGTACACATGCAAGGGCAAGATACCACAAAACAAGCCCTATGGCAAGACAAGCAATGAGAACAACTGAAAATAATAATGTGTGTGTGATTCACTTATTTTGAATGTTAGCTGAAGGAAAACAAGTTTAATTGGAAGATGAGCTGAGCTCATAAAAACAGGTATGGAGATTATCCAGGGAACTTCTGGGCACATGCAAGAACCACGAAGGATGGCAACACATGTTTTGAAAAAATTAGGCCTTATTTCGCATGACAGTTTTGTTTTCTACTTTTCTCTGAATCAGGTGTATCACTCGTACAACTTGCACTCCCATCTCCCATGATTAGGGACACATCTGGGCTCACATAAGATTCCCTGAAGACAAGGTTCCAAGATTCATTTGTCACTTTGGTATCTAATATGTTCCACAGCTTTCTATGAACTGATCAAATGAATGATTAAATGAACAAATGAATGATTTGCTGAAATAATATTGTGAAGAATTTTGTAACACAGGTGCATCATCTTCTACAAAGGCATTGATTTCTTCTATAATATCTCTCAGAATCACAAGGCTAATCAGCAGATACTGAAAAGGAACACCTACCTGCCTCAGGCAGAAGTGACTTAAAAAAAAAAAGACCTGCCACAAAACATTGAGAACGATGGTAACAAAGCATATTTCAAAGTTGGGCAGTCGACCAAAAAGGGAAAAAGAAGATACGGGAGGAGGTAAAGACTTAGGCCTGGCGTAATCAAGATAGCATACTAGGAGGACGTGGAATTCACGTCTCCTCACAATTAGGGCACCAACCATGCACCCGTGAGGGACCACAGACACCTAAGGGGACAGGAGGAAAACCCAGTGACCGGCTTGCGGGATCTTGGTTCCCAGGCTGGAGGTCAGGCCCGAGCTCCTGTGGTGGGAGCTCCAACTCCAAACCGCTGGACAACAGAGAACCTCAGACCCCAGGGAATATCAATCAGAGTGAGGCCTCCTGGAGGTCCTCATCTCAGCACCAAGACCCAGCTCTATCCAACCGCCCGCAAGCTCCAGTGCTGGACGTCTCAGGCTAAACAACCAGTAAGACAGGAATACAGAACCACACATCAAAAAAAAAAAAAAAATAAATGAAATGACAAAAAAAAAATGTTACAGACAAAGGAGCAAGGTAAAAACCTACAAGACCAAATAAATGAAGACGAAATAGGCAACCTACCTGAAAAAGAATTCAGAGTAATGATAGTAAAGATGATCCAAAATCTCGGAAACAGAATGGAGAAAATGCAAGAAACATTTAACAAGGATCTAATAGAACTAAACAGCAAAAAACAGTGATGAACAACACAATTACTGAAATTTAAAAAACTCTAGAAGGAATCAATACCAGAATAACTGAGGCAGAAGAAAGGATAAGTGAGCTGGAAGATAAAATGGTGGAAATAACTGCCAGGGAGCAGAATAAAGAAAAAAGAATGAAAGGAATTTAGGACAGTCTCAGAGACCTCTGGGACAACATTAAACGCACCAACATTCGAATTACAGGGGTCCCAGAAGAAGAAGAGAAAAAGAAAGGGTCTGAGAAAATATTTGAAGAGATTATAGTTGAAAACTTCCCTAACGTGGGAAAGGAAATAGTCAATCTAGCTCAGGAAGCACAGAGAGTACCATACAGGATAAACCCAAAGAGAAGCATGCCGAGACACATATTATTCAAACTATCAAAAATTAAATACAAAGAAAAAATATTAAAAGCAGCAAGGGAAAAGCAACAAATAACATAAGAGGGAATCCTCATAAGGTTACCAGCTGATCTTACAGCAGAAACTCTGCAAGCCAGAAGGGAGTGGCAGGACATATTTAAAGTGATGAAAGGGAAAAACCTACAACCAAGATTACTCTACCCAGCAAGGATCTCACTCAGATTCGAAGGAGAAATTAAAACCTTTAAAGATAAGCAAAAGTTAAGAGAATTCAGCAACACCACACTAGCTTTACAAAAAATACTAAAGGAATGTCTCTAGGCAGGAAACACGAGAGAAGGAAAACACCTACAAAAACAAACCCAAAACAATTAAGAAAATGGTAATAGGAACATACATATTGATAATTACCTTAAATGTAAATGGATCAAATGCTCCAACCAAAAGACACAGACTGGCTGAATGGATACAAAAACAAGACCCATATAAATGCGGTCTACAAGAGACCCACTTCAGATCTGGGACACATACAGACTGAAAGTGAGGGGATGGAAAGACATATTCCATGCAAATGGAAATCAAAAGAAAGCTGGAATAGCAATTCTCATATCAGACGAAATAGACTTTAAATTAAAGACTATTACAAGAGACAAAGAAGGACACGACATAATGATCAAGGGATCAAACAAAGAAGATATAACAGTTGTAAATATTTATGCACCCAACATAGGAGCACCTGAATACATAAGGCAAATGCTAACAGCCATAAAAGGGGAAATCGACAGTAACACAATCATAGTAGGGGACTTTAACACCTCATTTTAACCAATGGACAGATCATCCAAAATGAAAATAAATAAGGAAACACAAGCTTTAAATGACACATTAAACAAGATGGACTTAATTGATATTTATAGGACATTCCAGCCAAAAACAACAGAATACACTTTCTTCTCAAGTGCTCATGGAACATTCTCCAGGATAGACCATATCATGGGTCACAAAACAAGCCTTGGTAAATTTAAGAAAACTGAAATAGTATCAAGTATCTTTTCCGACCACAATGCTATGAGACTAGATATCAATTAAAGGAAAAAAAACTAAAAAATACAAACACATGGAGGCTAAACAGTACACTACTAAATAACCAAGAGATCACTGAAGAAATCAAAGAGGAAATCAAAAAACCTAGAAACAAATGACAATGAACACCCGATGACCCAAAACCTATGGGATACAGCAAAAGCAGTTCTAAGAGGGAAGTTTATAGCAATACAATCCTACCTCAAGAAACAAGAAACATCTCAAATACAGAACCTAACGTTAAACCTAAAGCAATTAGAGAAAGATGATCAACCACAAAAAAAACCAAAGTTAGCAGAAGGAAAGAAATCATAAAGATCAGATCAGAAATAAATGCAAAAGAAAGGAAGGAAACAATAGCAAAGATCAATACATCTAAAAGCTGGTTGGTTGAAAAGATAAACAAAATTGTTAAACCATTAGCCAAGTCATAAAGAAAACAAGGGAGAAGACTCAAATCAACAGAATTAGAAATGAAAAAGGAGAAGTAACAACTGACACTGGAGAAATACAAAGGATCATGAGAGATTACTATAAGCAACTATATGCCAATAAAATGGACAACCTGGAAGAAATGGACAAATTCTTAAAAAAGCACAACCTTCCAAGACTGAACCAGGAAGAAATAGAAAATATGAACAGACAGATCACAAGCACTGAAGTTGAAACTGTGAGTAAAAATCTTCGGACAAACAAAAGCCCAGGACCAAATGGCTTCACAGGCAAATTCTATCAAACATTTAGAGAAGAGCTAACACCTATCCTTCTCAAACTCTTCTAAAATAGAGCAGAGGGAGGAACACTCCCAAACTCATTCTCCGAGGCCACCATCACCCTGATACCAAAAGCACACAAAGATGTCACAAAAAAATGAAACTACAGGCCAATATCTCTGATGAACAGAGATGCAAAAATCCTCAACTAAATACCAAGAAACAGAATCCAGGAGCACATTAAAAGGATCACACCATGATCAACTGGGGTTGATCCCAGGAATGCACAGACTCTTTAATATACATAAATCAAACATTGTGATACACCATATTAACAAATTGAAGGATAAAAACCATATGATAAACTCAAAAGATGCAGAAAAGGCTTTGAACAAAATTCAACACCCATTTATGATAAAAACTCCCCAGAAAGTAGGCAGAGAGGGAACCTACCTCAACATAATAAAGGCCATATATGACAAACCCACAGCCAACATCGTTCTCAATGGTGAAAAACTGAAACCATTTCCTCTAAGATCAGGAACAAGACAAGGTTGCCCACTGTCACCACTATTATTCAACATAGTATTGGAAGTTTTAGCCACAGCAGTCAGAGAAGAAAAACAAATAAAAGGAATCCAAATCAGAAAAGAAGAAGTAAAACTGTCCCTGTTTGCAGATGACGTGATACTATACATAGAAAATCCCAAAGATGCTACCAGAAAACTATTAGAGCTAACCAATGAACTTGGTAAAGCAGCAGGATACAAAATTAATGCACAGAAATCTCTTGCATTCCTATACACTAATGATGAAAAATTTGAAAGAGAAG
The DNA here is from genome assembly GCF_028021215.1 of Eschrichtius robustus. Classification (NCBI taxonomy): domain Eukaryota; kingdom Metazoa; phylum Chordata; class Mammalia; order Artiodactyla; family Eschrichtiidae; genus Eschrichtius; species Eschrichtius robustus. Next base: position 28,749,188 of record NC_090835.1, on the reverse strand, counting down.
TTAAGGAAACACTCCCATTTACCATCGCAACGAAAAGAATAAAATACCTAGGAATAAACCTACCTAAGGAGACAAAAGACCTATATGCAGAAAACTATAAGACACTGATGAAGGAAATAAAAGATGATACAAACAGATGCAGAGATATACCACGTTCTTGGATTGGAAGAATCAACATTGTGAAAATGACTATACTACCCAAAGCACTCTACAGATTCAGTGCAATCCCTCTCAAACTACCAATGTCATTTTTCACAGAACTAGAACAAAAAATTTCACAATTTGTATGCAAACACAAAAGACCCCGAATAGCCAAAGCAACCTTGAGAAGGAAAAACGGAGCTGGAGGAAGCAGGCTTCTGGACTTCAGACTATACTACACAGCTACAGTAATCCAGACAGTATGGTACTGGCACAAAAATGGAAATCAATGGAACAGCATAGAAAGCCCAGAGATAAACCCACGCACATATGGTCACCTTATCTTTGATAAAGGAGGCAAGAGTATACAATGGAGAAAGACAGCCTCTTCAATAAGTGGTGCTGGGAAAACTGGAGAGCTACGTGTAAAAGAATGAAATTAGAACACTTCCTAACACCATACACAAAAATAAACTCAAAATGGATTAAAGAACTAAATGTAAGGCCAGACACTATGAAACTCTTAGAGGAAAACATAGGCAGAACACTCTGTGACATAAATCACAGCAAGATCCTTTTTGACCCACCTGCTAGAGAAATGGAAATAAAAACAGAAATAAACAAATGGGACCTAATGAAACTTCAAAGCTTTTGCACAGCAAAGGAAACCATAAACAAGACGAAAAGACAACCCTTAGAATGGGAGAAAATATTTGCAAATGAAGCAACTGACAAAGGATTAATCTCCAAAATATACAAGCAGTTCATACAGCTCAATATCAAAATAACAAACAACCCAATCCAAAAATGGGCAGAAGACCTAAAGAGACATTTCTGCAAAGAAGATATACAGATTGCCAACAAACACATGAAAGGATGCTCAACATCACTAATCATCAGAGAAATGCAAATTAAAACCACAATGAGGTGTCACCTCACACTGGCCAGAATGGCCATCATCAAAAAATCTACAAACAGAAAATGCTGGAGAGGGTGTGGAGAAAAGGCAACCCTCTTGTACTGTTGGTGGGAATGTAAATTGATACAGCCACTATGGAGAACAGTATGGAGGTTCCTTAAAAAACTAAAAATAGAACTGCCATATGACCCAGCAATCCCACTACTGGGCATATACCCTGAGAAAACCATAATTCAAAAAGAGTCATGTACCACAATGTTCATTGCAGCACTATTTACAATAGCCAGGATATGGTAGCAACCTACGTGTCCATCAACAGATGAATGGATAAAGAAGATGTGGCACATATATACAATAGAATATTACTCAGCCATAAAAAGAAACGAAATTGAGTTATTTGTAGTGAGGTGGATGGACCTAGAGTGTGTCACACAGAGTGAAGTAAGTCAGAAAGAGAAAAACAAATACCGTATGCTAACACATATATATGGAATCAAAAAAAAAAATGGTTCTGATGAACCTAGGGGCCCAACAGGAATAAAGACACAGACGTAGAGAATGGACTTGAGGACACGAGGAGGAGGGAGGGTAAGCTGAGAGGAAGTGAGAGAGTAGCATTGACATATATACACTACCAAATGTAAAACAGATAGCTCTTAAATAATTTAAACGCCATGTACATTTATCACCTACCTTAGTTTAAAGAAGTAAATGTCCAATTTTTAGTTTCTCTAAAGAGTTATTTAATTCTGGGTTTCCTACGTTTAACCACAAAGGGGATTTGACTGTGAAACAAATCTTTCCTAAGGCCCATAAGATTGTTGGTCAGTCAGATAGCCATAAGAGACAGTCTATCAACCTGATATATCATTCCAGCAATGGAAGTTCAAAGCAAAGATTTTTAAGGCTACTGAGATAAGGTAAAATGAATCTTTCCAATATTCTTTCCTTTGCTACAGAACCAAGTTAGCAAAAACTAAAAATAAATTATAAATCACAGTGGGTCTAATTTAATCACATATTTACCTTTTTTTTTTTTTTTTTTGGTCCTTCTCTCATGCACAGAACAAATATGTATTCTCATTTAAACCTCTGTTGTAACATTTCCATTGTCCCAGGCTCCTCACTCTCTTTCAATGTGTCTATCTTCAGTAAAACACAAATAGTTCAGCTTGATTGCACAGCTGATAAACCTTAAAGATAATAAACTGGACAGAGTAGCACTGAGATTCTAACTTAGACCAGCAGTCATCCTCACAGTAATGGAATAAATAAAGCATGAACAATCAAATTAAATGACAATTTCTGATTTGAAGTCTGGTTTTCCTGTTTTTACTCAGTAGAAAAATTAGGCTGTACTGGCCTTCCTTAGGAGGAACCTTCCTTAGAAGGGATCTGTGTGCTTATTTTTTACATATAAAATATCTGATGTATCAGCTACAATGCACCCTTACCTACCTCATAATTAACTTTAAGTATGTATTGCCTTTATATTGTATCCAACACAATATATTTTAGATCAGTTTGAACAGTTAAGATTGGTTATAAAGAATTTTTCTTCATTAGTTGGATTTAAAACTATTTTGGCAAGTCCCCAACATAAAACAGTTCAGTCACGTTATTTTCTTTTTTATTCCTTCAAATGTTATAAGGTACTATTCTATGTCTGGTAGGGGCATGCAGGAGGCGGGAGGGAGGAAGGAATGAATAGACCAATAGTATATTTTGAATATAAGACCAATCAATAAGTATATTTTGAGTCTCTTCAACATATTGCCTAGGAGGTCTAATAGATTACCATGTATGGGAACAGAAACAGAATCTCATCTAATGACATTCCAAAAATTTAGTGACTTGTAGGTTCTTTCACACTTATACTCTGCATAGTGTGATACTATGTAGCACATTTAACGCTCTTCATGCCTTGGCGTTTTAATGTAAAAGGAAATTCTTTGCTCTATAGCTTTAAACATTATACGGGAGCTGGCTCCCATGGACGCCTCTCACATTCCTACTCAGAACTCTCAGAGAAAAGCTGTCATTTCTTGTTCTATTCAAGTCAGACTACCTCATCTCCAGACACCACAGTAAAAGGAATGTCTAAGATAACATCTTCATTTATTCACATGATTTTCATCTTGGACAGTATTATAAAAGCCAATCATAAATTGGGAAAATAATGGGATAATATGACATATATTATAAAATGAAATTTATGATCCAAACAGAATAGAAGAGATACTGCTGCACACGAGGGTTATATTCCTGTCATCGACAAGTGTCTTTGCACATGACCTACACAGAGTAAGTCATAAATCTCTTTCTAAGGAAGAAAAAGGAGGGAGAAGGCTAAACTCTAAAGGGCTCACTTTTACAAAAATATATAATACTTAGCATTTTCATATGAAATTCAACCCTGTTCTGCCTAAAAGAAAACCTAATCAAACAACAGAGAAGCAAACTCTAAATACTAATTTTATTCCATTTAGCACTTGAAAATGAATACACTAGGTCTTGAAAGAGGCCCAGCTAAGACTTCTACTAAGCTTTAAATTATCTGGTAAAACTGAGTTTTATTTCTGGAGGGAAGAGTTTCTGTCTGGTTTTTCTTTTTCTTTTTAAGGAAAAGAAATCTGTATAGTTATACGTCTATGTTTACATGTGTGGAACAAAGTATGGATAAAGAAAGAAAAATGGACCATCAAGAAGCTAGTTATCACTAAGTATGTAAAGGTGTAATAGTCTAACAATGCCAACGAAATACATACTGTAACAAAACTGTAATTTAAACCAAGCTATCAAAATATTTCAAAAGAGAACAAATTTTATGATTTTTAAAATGAAATACGATCATTGTTATTAACAATATGCTATAAAATAAATACACTAGACACAGCTTCTGTTAATAACTACTACAGTTTCTCAGGAAACAATCTTTACAGAGCAAGTCTGATTAATGTACAAGAGACAGCTTTTCTTCTTTGAGCCCTAACCATATGCCATTGTTTCCAAGACAGTGTTTATAAAAGCTATAAAGATGATAATGTTTTAAACGTTACCTTGCCTATATTTAGCAATTGTCAATACAAAATATCCCTTATTTTACTTTCTCTCCACCCTCTATTGCCCAGTTAGACATTATTTTTCCATCTCTATATAGGTTGGTCTTCCTAAACAGGAAAATAACCAACATAATCTTACACACAAAATTTGACAACATTTCTTTCAGAGTAATATGACCTGTTCGACATCTGAAGATCAAGACAGGGATAATGATTTATTAGGTCAAACCACACAGGACTTATATATAATAAGCTGTAAGACAAAGCTTATTAAATGATTCCACTAGTCACATAACTGAATATAAAAGGGGAAATGTTTCACTGACCTTGGTCAAACATGATTGTTGCCGCAGTAGATTAAAGGCCCCAGAAGTACTCTTAGTTAGGTTGGTGACCAAATGTCACTCCATATGATTTTGCTCTTCATGGGCAATGTCTCCAAAGGGCTAGATTTGTAAAAATCTAGCCTGAACCCAGGTATGAATTCTGGTTTGCTTTTCCCTTTTGAGTGGATAAGCACTGTGTGCATGAAAATATCACCTTTCTTTCTTATCAACAAAAGCACTAACAAACAGAATTCAGAAGAATTCAGATTTACAGATCAAGAAATACGGCAGCTGTTCTCAGTGTTAGATCAAATATGAAATTATCCAGGAAGTAAATAATAAATTTCTGGAACATCCAAATTTTGGCTCTCCTACCTGCCATCTACCAAAGCATGGAGAAAAGTAAGAAACAGAAATTACAGAAGCTCAAATTACTCATGTGGTGCTTCTTAATATATCTGTTGACTATCTTCTGTGGGAAAAGATTGCAATAAATAGGAAAAGATGTGGTGATTATACGTAGCTTCTGTTTCTGCAGTTCCAGCCCCTAAGTTTTATTTTCCAAATAGCCAAGGACTGCAGTTATCAAAAAGATAACCCTTTCCAAATTCAGGAAATAATAATGGAAAGAAATAATTGTTAAATAAATAAAAGTAAACATATATTTTGCCATATTATATATTATTTACATTTTATATGTTATGTGCATAAAATTTTATTGATATATACTCCTAAAAGTTAAAATCTTGGTTGCCACTGGGTAATAAAATCAGAAGTCATTTTTATTTTTACCTCTATACTTTTATGCATTTTCTGTTGCTCTACAACAAAGATGGAATGATTTTATACTCAGGGGAAGAAGGGGACATTCTTCTCCTACCACCACACCCACATCAAGAAGAAGAAGAATGAGTAAGAAGAGGGAACAGAAATATGATAAAAGAGCCTGCTTTATCCTCTTCATCTGCCATTTTTCCTCTTCCTCTCTTCTCTGCTTTCCTCGGCAGAAGCCATGAGTTTTTCTGGGGTATGGGCTGACTCCCTCCTCCAGCAATGACCAGTGTGCCTCTGATTCTCACCAAGCCTTGGTTTTCCCTTCTACAGAATGAAGATAATAATAGTACTTATCTCCTAAGAAGTCCAGGCAAGATAATGCAAGTACAGTTCTTAGCACAGGGCCCGGCTCAAAGGGAGGACTCAACAATGTTAAATGCACATTTCTTCACCAGTCTTGCCTGATCTGGGAAATCTTAAGACTTACAAAATACTTTAGGACATACAATATGCTTAAACAAATAGTAAGTAAATTAATCTATAAACTGAAAGTAAAATTCAGGGCTGAAATTCAAGCCTTATCCTCCCCACACCTGAGTCTGATAACCAAACAGCACTTTTGAGCTGGACTGACCCAGTGGTGTGCTGAAGCCACCTCTAGACTTATAAGAGCCCATTGTTAAATTTCAAGAATTTTGCAAGCCAGTTGTTAAACACAGCCATTATTTTATTTATTTATTTTTTTAATTTCTGACCAGTAGCTTTTTTTTTTTTTAACATCTTTATTGGAGTCTAATTGCTTTACAATGGTGTGTTAGCTTCTCCTTTATAACAAAGTGAATCAGCTATACATATACATATATCCCCATATCTCCTCCCTCTTGCGTCTCCCTGCTACCCTCCCTATCCCACCCCCTCTAGGTGGTCACCCAGCACTGAGCTCATCTCCATGTGCTATGCGCTGCTTCCCACTAGCTATCTATTTTACATTTGGTAGTGTACATATGTCCATGCCACTCTCTCACTTCATCCCAGCTTACCCTTCCCCGTCCCCGTGTCCTCAAGTCCATTCTCTATGTCTGCGTCTTTATTCTTGTCCTGCCCCTACGTTCTTCAGAACCATTTTTTTTAGATTCCATATACATAACACAGCCATTATTAAAAATTAAGTTATATAATTTTATAAACTATAATATGTAATTTACAATTAAGTAAAAATATTTTAAAAGGGTAATAAATACACAAAACTCATCACTTTCCAATTCTTTTAGTATCATCTTTACTCTTAAGGTTACTTGCATCTGTTATAGCTGTATGGTGGAAATGCTGTATAACGGAGTGCTACTCTGCATCTCTGCCCAAGTCCACTTTCAGTCAAGTCACATCGGTAGTTTAAAAATGGCCAAATTGGCAAATGCTACAAATCAAGACTTGATATTGTTTTGTTCATTTGAGAGAGATGGAGAACATGCATATCAGACTTAAAGTGTGCCACATCTGTAGTTGTTATACTCTGAGTAGAACAAAAAAAAATTACTGACATATTCTTGCAGCATTTAAAACTATTATACAATATTTTTCACAGAACTATACTTGTTCATCAATTGCAAACACAGACTGGCTATGGATTCAAGAGTTTGACAAAATCAACAATAGTGTTATATGAGAATCTATTGGCTTCTGGAACTTACAATAAAGAGTAGTGATTATTTCATTATTATTTATAAATTATAGCTACATATCCTTTACATCAGTAAAATTTATAATAAATGCACACATGCACACACACACATTCTTTTCCTGGAGAGCCAGTGGTTAAACACTTACCAGCACACCACTACACTAACCATTGTTTTAACCTACAAGGAACCTATAAGCTCTCAGCAGAGCCCCAGGCCCATCTTCAAAGCACTAAAGGTGGGGTTTAAAAGGTTTTAGCTTCAGTTGAGTCTACCCAACTGGATTATTATATTTAAATACAGTACCACTGAGTATTCCCCTCCTGCATGATGATACAGCAAGCATATAGCTTCAAGTTCTACCATAATTATGGAAAATTTACTATCTAGAAACCCAAATTTGGTAAAGTCAGGATAGCTTTCTACAACTCATGAAAGCACTAAAAGGTAAGTAAAATATGCCCCTCTCTGCCTCCAAGACAGTTGAGCAGGGAGAAAAACCACATTATCCTATAACACAGGAGAAATGGTATGGGTAGATACAAAATGCTAGGAGAAGACTGGGGAGAGAGCCATGAGTTTGGACCCCAGGTCCCGGTCAATGGCAACTATGTCGTCTGCCTCAAAGCAAACAAGAGAAAGGAGGAACGTCCCAGGGAGAACGAAAAATCTGAGCAGTATAGTTGAACAGTTAGGAGGAAGGATTCTAGAATCAGACAGCCTGGGTTCAAACCCAGGCTCCCCTACTCACTATGTAAATTTGGGCAAGTTACACGGCCTCGCTAAACCTCTGTTTCTATCTGCAAAAGGAGGATGGTAACTTCTTGCTCAGACCACTGTAGCGAGAATCAAATGAGATAACATACGTAAAGTGCTTGGAACAGTGCCTGGTACACACAATTGGCCAATAAATGTAACTACTACCGTGGTTATTGTTGTCAGACTCAAGTGTTGAAAAGGTTATCTTTAGGCATTGGGGGGAGGCTGCGGGAATTGGGTAGAACATTGCAAGCAGAGGAAAGAGAATAAGCAAAAAACACAGAAGACATGCTGGGGACCAGTTAGTTAGCCCTGAGGTACGAGAACATTCATGCGGGCCAAGGCCATGCACCGCCACTGCAGATAAGGCTGGAAGACTAGACCAGCACTCAGCCAGAAGATGTCAGATACACAGCCAATCCTCACCCTCTTCTGAGAAAAAACAAAGCTGAGTGTTTAAGATGGTCTTATCCTTTTTCTCTTGACAGGTACTGTAAATTGTGCCTCTGATATATTTCTGAAGAGCCTATAGGGGGATGATAAATCAGGTGATGCTACATATATTCATCAGTACATTAACTGTTGTTAAATACTAACAACACCTAAAATTGATCTGCACCAAGATTTACTGCTCTGACGGAAATCCACCTGGAAAAGAATACATGATAATTAAGACGAAGGACCACAGATTTGCAGCAATGTAAGGACTATGAACAAGATTTAAACTCCTCCCTGAGGGAATAACTAGGTGATGTTTATTCTGTAGATGAACAATGTGATTGTAACAATGGAAAAGATTGATGAGATTTTTATTTTCCCCTGTGGGAGTTTGATTTAGCCAGCTATCTCAGGTAATAGAAGGATGCAGGACTGAGTAGTCCAGCACCACTTGAAAATTCTTTGTAAAGGGTAAATAGCACATATCCTCAGTGACCTGGAAAAACAGATTATAAGTCAAGTGGGCACAAACTGGCATAGAAGCTGCAAACTGGCATAAAAGCAACCAGAATTGAAGAAAAAAATTTTTTTCTAAATTAACCACGACTGAATTCAACCAAATTAGAGAGAAAAGGGACAAGGAGAATCATCTTATCATGGAGAAGGGAATAAGTCATTCTCTTTTTGTAGGCTTTTGGCCTGTAGGCTGCTATATGGGTCTAACAGGTAATTTTTAGTAATCTCTCCTGTCCAGGAAATGAAGAATCACCTGGCCTCAGTAAACACACAAACTAAAAGCAAGGCAACATTAGTCTTCCAGATTCTAGCTACTTAAAGTATAAGAAGATATCAGCTGGGACCTTGTTAGAAACACAAAATCTTGGGCCCCACCCTAGATCTCCTGAATCAGAATCTGCACTTTTAACAATAATCCCCAGGAATCTAGGTGATGTCTTTGCACACTGAAGTTTAAGAAGCACTGATCTAGGACTTCCCTGGTGGCGCAGTGGTTAAGAAGCCACCTGCCAATGCAGGGGACATGGGTTCAATCCCTGGTCTGGGAAGATCCCACATGCCGTGGAGCAACTAAGCCTGTGCACCACATCTACTGAGCCTGCGCTCTAGAGCCTGTGAGCCACAACTACTGGGGCCCATGAACCACAACTACTGAAGCCTGCACACCTAGAGCTCATGCTCCGCAACAAGACACTGCAATGAGAAGCCCGCGCACCGCAACAAAGAGTAGCCCCCGCTCGTCACAACTAGAGAAAGCCTGCGCGCAGCAACAAAGACCCAATGCAGCCAAAAATAAATTTAAAAATTAAAAGAAAAAAGCACTGATCTAGAGAGCTAAACGTTCATTCATTCATTAAATAAACTTTCAAGATCTGTACTAATATGATAGGTAGCCACTAGCCACACGTGGCTATTTAAATTTCAATTAATTAAAATTAAATCAAATTAAAATTTAATTTAATTTCAGGGGTTCATTGGAACTAACCACAATTTAAGTGTTCAATTAGCACAGGTAGCTAGTGTCTACCAGATATGTTTTCATCATCACAGAAACTTCTATTGGATAGAGCTGATTTAGACACTTGGGACACACCACTGAAGAAAGGAGAAAGATCCTTACACTCGTGAAGCTTAGATTCTAGCGGCAGGGAAGCAGATAATAAACAGTAAACAACTTAAGTGACTAAATTAAAGGTGTGTTGGATGGTTAAATGCTAAAGACAAATATTAAAAATAGAGCAGCCTTGGGAGTTTCCTGGTGGCCTAGTGGTTAGGATTCCAGGCTTTCACTGCCGTGGCCCGGGATCAATCCCTGGTCAGGGAACTGAGATCCCACAAGTATGCAGTGCGGCCAAAAAAAAACCAAAACAAAACCCTAGAGCAGCCTTAGAAGGATCAGGAAGATGGAGGGACAGTTAGAATTTTAAATATGGCAGGTCTAGTGGGTTTCAACAAAGAGGTCACATTAAAGGAGAGGCAGGTTGCTAGCCAGAAGGGGGAGTGTTCCAGACAAAGGGAAAATCTGTCCAAAGGCCCTATGGCAGGTGTTTGAGGAACAGCAAGGGAGCCCACGTGGGTTGGAGGAGAGTGAGAAGTAAGGTTGAGTAAAAGGGTAGGAGATCAGAGGGATAAGGATCCCTGGTAGGGAGAAGGGCCTCCCTGCCCATTGTAAAGGACTTGGCTTTTACTTGGAGTGAAATGAGGAGACTTACAAGGTTCTGAGCCAAGGAGTGACATGCTTCAACACCATCTCAAAGTTACTCTAGTTCAGCAGCAAAGGACTATAAACAAAAGTTACTTGTTTGTTTTAATTCAAGGTCATACTCAGGGGTAAAAAGACACTATCTGCACTGGCAAAATGACTTTGTTTACAAGTTTTGGTAACCACCAGAAACTTGTTAATGATACACAAACAGAAGTCATTAAAATTTATCACTGTGGAATTCAGACACTTTTTCAGAGGCTCAATTAATATGCAGTCACAAGGTCTTACAGGTTCCCACCCAGAATCTGGAGCCACACTTGTTATAAACAGTTTGAGCAAATCCTAAGGAATGCAAATCAGACTCACCCAACTGCCTAAAAGGTGGAACTCTGCCTAAGTATATCATCCTCAAAATTTCTTGGTTACTTTATTACTAATTTACATATATTTCTTGAAGATAGAGAAATCCATTCAGTGATTCCAATCTTTTTTTTTCCCCCACCCTGACCCCATCCCAGTTAAATGCCAAAGCTCTGGAAATCAAGGTATGGGGTTTTCTTTAGGTTGTCTTTTCCAGAGTTCCCAGAAACAACGGCACATTCTACCCACAGTTGAGAATGCTGTTGTCTTGCAGGTAAATCCAACGACAGTTCTAAGAACTAGAAGTCACTGTAGCCTGTCTACAAAATGCCATCATCAGCCTCAAGGCCTAGGTTCACTACACGGAAGTTATACTGAAGAGGCAGGCCTAATATGACTAAAAGTCATCACTTATGATTTATTCCCTGGGGATCACCAACAACCGTGATCCAGCCTGAGTTCTGGCAGAAAAATAGAGTAAGGTCACCTTCAGTAAATTAAATCAAATGAACAATAAATCAAAGCATGCCAGGTCATTGGGAACTAACTGTTCAGATGCTCATGACAAGTGAGTGGATCAAGGAGCATCATTTTTATGCATCTGGGCATAACATTTTTGAGCAACAGAACATAAGAGGAGATTTTAGCAACTAAATCATTACCAGTTTGAGTTATGGGAGTCCAGAAGTGGAGCTGTTTTATTATTTCATTCATTAAATAACTACCTGTTAGGACCCACTATGGGCAAGGACTATTCCAACCGTTGGAAATGCAGCAGTTTACATGCTACAGTACCTTGTCCACATGAAGTTACAGTTTCCATTCTGACCTCCTTATGGCTCCCTTTTGGAGCCAGGAACCTTTCAACCTGAAGAGAAAACCTGAAGAGGTCTTCTGTGGATGAGAAGGATTCAGAGATCATTTTGGAGAAAAAAGGAAAGGAGAGACATACTAGCAGAAGGTGGCTCCTCACACGGTAACTTTTATATACTCCACCCTGAAGCCAGAGCACCTGAGCTTCTTTTGCTTCCCTCATCCAACCACAGGAGTCACCCCCGAGATGTGAAGCACCACTCCTCACCTCACCCCCTTTCTGGTACAGAAAAACCAGAAACAGCAGAGAAAAGCTATTTCCAGAGACTGGACACATTAAGACACTAAGGTGAACAAAGGGGCAAATTGGCCCCTCAATACAATTTTTCAAACAATGTATTTTTTGCATTCTATCCATGATAACTGTGATTTTAAAATTTAAAATACACTTTTCCTCACTTAACCATTTCTATCCCTTAACTCCTCACCACAAAAAAATTACAGTAAAATTGACATTAGATTTTGTAAGCCACCCCAAATCTACCCTATATAAATTATACTTCTGCTCAAGTTAGTCAGAATCAGTTTCTGTTGTTTGCAATTAAATACTTTAGTTGAAATAGTACCTTAGTGTGTCAGTCAGGAAAGCTGAGGAAACCTCTAATTTTGGGTCTGCAACTAATTATCTGTTAATCTCAGGAGAAATTATTTAAAGTAGCTGGACTTCAGTTTTCTCACATGCAAATTGAAAAGATTAGGCTAAATTATTCCTAAAAGTTTATAAAATAACATGAATGACATAAAATAACAAACATGTTTCTATCTTATTTCTCAACATTAACCAAAAAGAGATCACTGTCAGACAGTGGTGGTTTGATATTTTCCCAGGAAGAATTAAATTTGCAAGGTAGGTTCTGCGTTTGCTCTAGCTATTCCTCCACCTCACTCCTTTGGCTCCTTGATAATGTTTAACATGTATGTTCCAACAGACAAAATCCCTCCAAGGTCTTCAGTGTGACTTTTTTAGTCTCACTGCTTATGAAAAAGCACATCAAAAGAAATGGTCAGAGACAAGGCTCAAAATTTTTGCATTTAAGCTTCACAACTAAATATTTGGATTGTGGTATAGGGACTCCACAAGGGCACTTCAAAAGTTCCTCTTGTGATTCAAAGGTCTGGGCAATAATTTGCCTGAAGAAAACTTAGCCTTCTGCTTTGACTAGACTGGTTTGTGCAACAGCCTTTCCTTTCTAAGAAACAACAATCGTGGTTTCCATTTGTTGTCTTACAGAGATATGTTTTAAGTTATTAAGAATAATAATGAAAAGACAAAAAAAATTTTTAAGTATTTCATCCAAAAGCTACAAAAGCATTATGTTGGGGAAGTTTGAGAAGTTTATTAGGTCAATCTAGGCTCTAATACACTCAGATTATTGATTTAAACCTGTAGGTGCAATAAATCACACCGGTCATGGAGGCGGCACCAGATGAAAGTGAGAACACAGATCAATTAATTATCTGAGAGTTTTGGGCTTTCTCACTGGCTTGCTATTATAAAATCATTTTCTTGGTTCCATCTCAAACATCAGGGTGCCTTTTTTATATACAACACATTGGCCACCAAGAATAGTGCTATGACAGCAGAGTGGTTATAGCTTGGCTCTAATGTCAGAGCACAGGGTTCTAGCCCAAGATCCACCCAGGGAATGTTGCTTGGCCTCACAATGCCTTGGTTTCCTCATCTGTAAAGCAGGGGAAATAATAGTGTTTTGCAAAATCTAACACATGTACCACTGGGAGCATAACAGACAATATTAGATGGTATATGAGTGACTTTTTATTTTATTAATTATGTGTTTGATTCTAAGCATATTAAAAGTATATATAACTAGTACATCAAGCTAACTAACATAATTTCTTAGGACAAAACTAAGTTAAGGAAAAGAAAAACTGGGCTCCAAATAGTCGTAGTTTATGAGGGAAAGTACTTCACTGAAAAAGTCTAGTTAATAAATATAAAGAAATAACAGAATTAGAAAATCATGATTTTTTGTAATCATGTAATGAAATAATTGCTTCAGATAACATCCATCAATAGAAGTGATCACTGTATGAAAAATTAATGGGGAACTTTACTATGGAATGGTAAGGCTGTCACCTGCCAAACCCATTTATGAATCTTAGCATCACTAAAAGTGGTTGCAAACTATGGATGCCTCCTGATGAAGCAGTAGGAAGCACAATCACCATTGATGAAGCATTCTTGCCAAGGACACTTACATTAAATCAAGTCTAGAGATAACTTCAGTGTAAGAAATATGAGGGATAGAGGAACAAGTTAGAAAACATCATAAGAAACCAAAATGTGAGACCTTCTGTAGGACAAGGGACCCTGTTTCTGTAACAAGGCTCTGGCAGGAACGGAGGCAGGACTTCTCTACATTAGGGGAGACTTAAGGGACATATGTCATGTAATATACAGACTTTGGATTTGATAAAAAGAAAAAAGTGAATAGAAAAGCAGTAAATGACATTTTCAAGTCAGCTGAGGATGTCTGTGAAGCGGGATTATGTAATACCAATCGCTGTTTATTTTGCTAGATGTGATAATAGCATTGTAGTTAAGTACAAAAATGTCCATATTTTTTAGAGCTGCACTCTGAAGTACATCAGAGTAAAGTGAACTGTTGTTTGGGATTTGCTTTAAAATACTTCAGAAAAAAGAGAGCAAGAGAGATAAAGAAAGGGGTGGGGGAGGAAAAATGACAGGAGAATAGATGAAGAAAATGGAGCAGAAATCTTGATAATTACTGAGTTTAGGTATAGGACGACTGCATAATTAGCAGAGCTCAATGCAAAATAAAAATGCAAGGCTCCTTACTCATAAATTGTTGAGAATTCAAAACAGTGACAGTAGAGTTTTAAACCAAACATGGGGCCCTAATAAACTATGGGTGCTGAATGACGCCACAGGTTGGATGCCCATGAAACCTGTCTTGTCCATGTGCTGGGTACATGGAAATTCATTGTACTATTCTCTCTACTTCTGTGTACTTTCAAATTGTTCATAATAACTTTAAAGGGGTTCAGTTAAATAAAAAATTAAACAAGTTATAGTAAAGATACAAGAAAATGACAAAAATCATAAAGGCTGTAGATATGGGGCTGCAATTCTAAAACACGGAGGTAATCATGAAATGCAGTCAGAGCGGTATCTAGCACAAATCAAATGCCCAGCTTTGCTCCTGCTAGCACTACTACTTTACAAAGTCTATACTTGTAGCTGGTAAGAAACACCACAATTTCCAACATTTTAGGGAAAGATTATTTTAGACACTTGAAGTCCTTACTGGGAGACCTACCTAAACATGGAAACCAATCAAGTCTTAAACTTGTCTTACAGTTGTTCTAATTATATTTTGCTCCCCTGTACCCTAGCCTCTCTAAAATTTGTTGTGAGGGATTTTGGACTGTGGGCTACTGCAGCACTTAGAAGAGAATATTGTTACCAAATTGAAGGTTCTTTGGAAAGCCAGGCTCATCTTCACAAGCCAAGTAGCATTACTTATGGTAGAGAGGAAGGAACATCAGAGTGAAATAAGTTCTTGTAGGTTGGAGTCTTTGTGAATAATACTTTAGGTTTTTATGGATGAGAAAGTCGTTTGCAAACTTCAAAGGAGTATACTGGAACCTCATGTTCCCCTTGAAATGTCCAAATTAAGCCCTTTTTTGATGACAGTATTTCATCCAGGTTTATAGTATAAAGAATCAGTGCAAGAAGGTCTATAAAGTGTGATGTTATGGGAAAGGTAGTTTCCTACTTTAGATTAAAATCACCTCAAAAGAAATAAAATGTAAAAGTTAGATTATTGTGTATGATATTGTGTATGTAAAATGTTTGCTGAATTACAATAAAAGCATTCATCCCCTCACAAAACTGAGAGGCACAGTGATTTTACCAGCGTCTACAGTAATCCATTACCTAACAAGTTTCATGGACCCAGAGAATTCCTTAGTCTTTTTTGTTTTTTAAATGTTGGACTGGAAGTACTCTGGAGGATCAACAGGATCACTGAAAACCTTATTTTGCACAAAGAGAAATTTAGTTAAAATGTTTAAATTTATGGATCACCAATTTACTTGTCCACCCAAAATGATACTAGTTTTATAGAGTCCCATAGGGAAAGCTATATTCTTAACAAGTTAGACTATCTACTTTGTTTAAAAAAAGTACATCAATGAGAAAATTGTCGCTGTTTTTTTTTTTTTAACACCATAATGCTAATACCTTGGCATGTTTGAGATGAAGCAACACAGAGGCAATTTTCTAACTGTTAATCTTGAATTAGATTAAGGGGTGTACCTGGAATTATGGCCCAGTGGCCAAGGGTGGTATTTGTTCCATCTAGTAAATATTTACACATGAAATATGGGTATCTGCTATCTGTTCCATAATAGTCATCCCTATTCAGAAGGAAAAGCTTGGCTTCTCCAGAGAGCCCATAACCAGCTGTGGCACGGCCCAGTCTGGTGACCCAGTGGGAAGGGAGTGAGCACTTAAACCACTGACATAATTCAGAGACAGGGCTTCCTCTCCTTGGCGGCCTGTCCCTGCTTTCCCTTCTCCCCTTGGGCTTCCTCTCTCTGGCTTGGTGTGCATCCTGGGCATTGGATGTCACAAGTCAGTTTAGAATTTACTAAAATAAGGCTCAATACCTTCATATTAAAATTAGCAGGACTATCCGAAATTTTCACCTTCTAAGAGGTGGACATCAAGTCTGTGCAGTCACCATTGCTCTTGGGTCTCTTGACTTATCTGTCAATTATCAATACTGTTGGCCCTTCTTCTACCAATGTATAAGCATGGATATTAATCAGCCCTTCTTGTTCTTGATATAAGTCCTTGTTTTCCAGAAATCAGACAAACTCACAATTGCTGGTATCCACTCTTCCCTCCTAACAAAGATGGAAATACCCATCTTTAATTTACAGAAAGGTATGATCCTATTTAAAAAAAGAAAGAAAACAAAAAGCAACTACTCAGTTCAAGAGTTAGTCATCACTGATTTCCTTCATTGCCCTTGTTTGGAAAGCATCAGTTCTTTTAAGCCAGTAAAATGCATGTAATGAACCAGAATGAAACCTTAAAGGCATAATACAGGTAAACTATGAAGATGATGACAAAAGTGAGAATTTCAGATCTGTGGATTTCTTCAATGTATAGTGTAATATGGGAGAAACTAAAAGCTATTCATCAAAAATTCATATATTCTTCTTTCCAGACATTCATTCTCATTGATGAGACCTGCCTGTGAGGCTACGTGACTGAGTTCTAGCCAGTGGAATATGTGCCAATTCTGGATTCAGACTTTTAAGAAACGGGTGGTTACTTCTTTTTCTTTCTTCCCTTTCCACTGGCTAGATGCAGATAGCATCGTGGACCTAGGGGGAGACAGAAACACTAGATAGGAGAAGCCTAGATTCCTGAATTATCCCAAGAGAAAAACTCCTTCACCAGGAGCACCAATACCAGACTATGATGTGAGCGAAAAACTTCCATTTCGTTTAAGCCATATTACATTTTCAAGTTTATCTGCCAAAGCAGCTGGTGTCACCCTAATTAATCAATGCGGTAAGTTAAGCCGTTAAAAGCATATTTCTACCTGGGACATCTTGTTGTGGTAGAAAGGTGGAAGTTAAAAGCTAATGGATTAAACGGAAATATTTAAGAATGAAGCCATAAGAAATATGGGAGGAGAGAGGTGAGTTGGAGCATACAAGAAATAAAACGGGCCATGAATTGGTTACTTTTGAAACAGGATATGGGTACATGGGGATTAATTCCAGTATTTTGTCTAGTTTTACATACATTTAATATTTCATACAATAAACATTTAAACAATTAAAAAAAAAAACAATACAAAGGACACTTGAAATCAACAGAAACGATACTTGAAGGAGTCCCTACAGACCTAAGATGAGTAAATTTGAGCACCGAAAAGATTAATAACTGACATGAACTGAAACATATGAAATATTTTTTAAAGTTCATAAGATACTTCAAAAACCTAGTTGGTTACTAATTGGAGGTTACTAGGTATTCATTCATTAATCTGAAAATTGAAATATTTTCCTGTCTATATGAACTGTATTTCAGTGTAGTCAAATGACTGATGATAAAAAGTTCTTTACAGAAGAATTTCATGTAATAAATGCAGGAAGAATGACAGAATTAGAAAACTGCCATTTTGCAACCCCAGTGAAATAAGGCCTAAATCCAGATTCGGTCAGCTATCATCAGCGGACATTAAAGCCATTTTAGTAACAGAAGAACAGGCTGACAACCTGAACCTACTGATTAATCTTGGCTTCACTAAGAGAAGGATAATCCATCACTATGTGCTTCATGCTGTAGTGCAACAGGACATAACAGAGCACCACCTAGGAAGTATTCTTGCCCAAAAAAACTTACAAAATCTAATAAAAACTCTAGACTAAATGCCAAGCTATTGAGGGATAAGTTAAACACAACCACAAGGACACAAACAACCAAGTTCATACTACAGAGCAAACAATCCAGTTTTTCCCACAAATCAAGGACATCGAGAGGAGAGGGTAAAAGAACTGTTGTGGAGTAAAGGAAACCTAAAAAAAATAACAACTCAATACAGTGTGTGGGCCTCATTTGGATTCTCTAAGAAATCCAACTACAAAAGGACATATTAAAGAATTACTGTTAATTTCATTAAGTGTGATGATGGCATGGTATTTAAGTAAAGGAAGAATGTCCTTATCAATTAGAGATACACATTGAAGAATTTTCAGGTGAAATGATGTGCTATCCAGAATGTGCTTTAAAATAACTCAAGCAATCATACAACTCAATAACAAAAAACAAACACCTCAATCAAACACCAATAGGCACATGAAAAGATGCTCAACATCACTAATTATCAGAGAAATGTAAATCAAAACTACAGTGAGGTATCACCTCACACCAATCAGAATGGCCATCATTAAAAAGTCTACGAATAATAAATGCTGGAGATGGTTTGGAGAAAAGGGAACCCTTCTACGGAATGTAAATTGGTGCAGCCGCTATGGAAAACAGTATGGAGGTTCCTTAGAAAACTAAAAATAGAGTTACCATATGATCCAGCAATCCCACTCCTGGGCATATATCTGGAGAAAACTCTAATTCGAAAAGATACATGAACCCAATGTTCACTGCAGCACTATTTACAATAGCCAAGAGATGGAAGCAACCTAAATGTCCATCAACAGATGAATGGATAAAGAAGATGTGGTGTATATATACAATGGAATATTACTCCGCCATCAAAAGGAATAAAATAATGCCATTTGCAGCAACATGGATGGCCCTAGAGATTATCATACTAACTGAAGTAAGACAGACAGACAAAGACAAAGATCATATGATAACACTTATATGTGGAATCTAAAATATGATACAAATGGACTTATTTACAAAACAGAAACAGACTCACAGACATAGAAAACAAACTTATGGTTACCAAAGGGGAAAAGGGGGGGAAGAGATAAATTAGGAGTTTGGGACCAGCAGATACACACTACTATATATAAAACAGATAAAAAACAAGGTCCTACTGTATAGCACAGGAACCTATATTCAATATCTTGTAATAACCTATAATGAAAAAGAATACAAAAAAGAATATATACATATATGTATAACTGAATCACTCTGCTATACACCAGAAACAATGCAACATTGTAAAACAACTACACTTCAATAAAAAAATAAAATAACATACTCAAGCAAAAAAAAGAAAAAGAAAATGGGGATAGATGAAATAATATTGGCAAAATGTTAATAATTATTGAAGCTGGTAATACATACATAGGTGTTTATGCTATTAGTTCTACTTTTGTGTATATTTGAAATTTTCCATAATAAAATTTTTTAAAGGCGCAAGCTTGTAGTCTGGCTGTGGTTGACTATCAAACTGGAGAGATCATTACAGCCTGCACATTGCCACCCTCTGTGTCATCAAGTGAACAGGTGTTTCTTCTAAGAGTGTGCCAATATTGTTTCTGGGATTTTCTTCCACACCACCAATATCCATTCTGTGGGTTTTGATGCTGACCCTTTCAAAGTTCGCACATGTGCAGGCCAAAAGAACTATGTCCCAAATGCTACCTACCTAGAGTGAATATAAGTGACCATCAATTACGAGATACATCCCAACTTAAGAGTTTAAAATTGTGAAAAAATATACATTTAAGAGTCTATGAAAAAAGGGACAGAGAGAGGCTATGATTAAAATGTAGAAGACAATGAGATCATCTAAATACCTACAAGGCATCTCCTACTTTAGCTCAACAAGTATCTTTATCTCCTATAATTCCTGGGTCATTTTTAGCTTATACATACCATCATTTTTGCCACTGGGTTGGCAAATGACAGGGTATCAAAAGGTTTTTGATGGATATTCGTTGCATGAATAACGAATATGCAAATTTTAAGCCAGAAAATAAATATACACATGCAAAAAGGTGGGGGAGCCTAGCACCCTTCTGTACAAAGTTCTGGAAGCTAATTTGAGAACACCTATCAAGGAGTCCTGTGTGACCATTTTACCCAAGTAGAGTCAAAATTCATGCGGCAGAATCAAAGTTACACTGCCTATAATGATGACTAACAATACACATCTGCTCTTTGAAGATGCTCTCTGTATACAAGTTCTAGTGATTTCCATACACATCAGAACACATAAGATTGAGAAAACCAGTAAGAATATAATCTTTGAGAAGAGTCTAGTAGAGGAGATAAAAATGAAGAAAAAATATCAGAGGTAAAACCCAGGAGTAACATACAAGTGGTCTCAACAAAGACTCTGGTGTTCCAATGAGGAGCAGAGGGGATGTAGAAGGGACTAAATATAACGTTTTCCTTCAAGTCCATGTCCTGAGAGAACTTTATATATGTGTAACCTAAATGAGGATATTATCATATTCTGTTTCCTAATATCCCTGAGATAGGATATATGGCATATATAAATTCTACTTAATAACAAATCATAATAAACATATATTGAGTTTTATCACGTACCAAGCATCTCACTGAAGTTCTTTCCAGGGCTGCAAAATTTGGCTGAATAGTGCCCTGTAGCTTTACCTACAACACCATAATTAATCCTAGTAAAAACCCTGCAAGGTAAATATAGTATCATCTTTTCCACATTTTCGAGATAAAGAGTATGAGGCTTAGAGAAACTTGGTAACTGGCTCAGGCAAACAGCCAGTAAATAGCATATCTAGGACTCATACCCAAGGGCAAAGAAAGATCAATGCTTGGGCTTGTGTTTTTAACCTAAACACGTCAGTGTTTTTCCAGTAAACTGTAATGAATGATGGAGGCGGCAGAAAGGTGTCCCAATTCACCACAGCTAAACACTTTTACAAAACACAATAAAAATTAATTACTACCAAAGTGAAAAAAGATAAAGGCTTTCAAATTAAAATTTGTTGTTATTAGATTCAACAAATTTATGCTTAGTTGCACACGAGTTTCTAAATTCTTACTCAAGTTCTGTGATTATTTTGTCACACACTGTCACCAGAGCAAGGACCACCCTTTGAGTACTGCACTACACTACAGGCATACCTTGCTTTACTGTGCTTCACAGATACTGTGGTTTTTTACAAATGGAAGGTTTATGACAACCCTGCATAGAGCTAGTCTGTCGACACCATTTTTCCAACAGCATTTGCTCACTTCGTGTCTCTGTCACATTTTGGTAATTCTCGCAATATTCAAACTTCTTCACTATTATTATATTTGTTATGGTGATCTGTGATCAGTGATCTTTGATGTTACTATTGCAAAAAGATTACAACTTGATGAAGCCTCAGATAATGGTTAGAATTTTTTAGCAATAAGGAATTTTCTAATTAAGGCATATACATTTTTAGACATAATGCTATTATTGTACACTTAATAGACAATTATTGCACACTTTACATAGACTATAGTATAGTGTAAACATAACTTTTGTATGCAGTGGGAGACCAAAAAAATTGTGTGACTTGCTTAACTGTGATATTTTTGTTCACTTTATGTGGTGGTCCAGAACTGAGCCTGCAATATCTCTGAGATATGCCGGTATACTATTCTACGCATGCTTAGAATGAACGCTGCTTATAATAAGGTACCAAAGTTCCTCCATCTACTGATGCTAATTAGTTTATTTTTTTTTAAGTAAGATGATTGTTAGCTTTTTCTTCTATCATAAAAATATTTTTCCACATACTCGATATCAGTTGCAGAGTAAACAAAAATAAAGAACTTTCTGAATTTTGTGCTGCTTTATGATACAACTGCTATGGTATTTTGAAAAATGTTAAGAGGAAAATAGGAAAACATGAAATACATTACCTTACCAACAGAATACTGAGTAAGAGTGAAGGCAGACAGAGAAAAGAGGATCAGGACAGCAAGGGCCCCCTACCTACCCTCCGCAGGGAAAAATTCTTTCTGAGAAGTGAGTGGCTGTTGGGAAACTAAAAAACAAGTACTTAAGAGATCTCAAATACATGGTGACATATGGAATCCATCAACCTGCCACGCCCCTTGAGAAGTTCTCGGTTAAATAACTGTAATCACGTCCACAATACCTTCCCACACAAATAGATGTTCTGGGAGGGAGAGGTGGGTGGAGGAAGAAGCCAGAACCTCTCGGAATACTTTTCTTTTTTTTTTTTTATGTGCCCTAAAGTTCCAAGGTAATAAGAAAAAAATGTCACCATTGTTCTTGTGGCCCTGATATGAGTTGATGGGTCAAACCTATGACATCTGAGGCTACTCAAAAAATTAGTGAGGGAGGACATGGAAGGGGACAATATGGAGAAGAAAAATTACTAGATAGGAGTCAGCAACCTGGAACAAACTCAATGTGAAGGAAACAATTAGACACTGGCACAGGTCCCAAATCAATAAGCGGAGGTGGCTGTGGGCAGTGAGCATACTGGCTGGGTACGGAAAACTCAAATGCAGGTAGCTCAGCGCTGGGAACAGAACAGCTCTTCAATGTCTCTCTGGCTGAGGAGAGGGTCATCTATCCAGAGGCTGGAAAAGACACATCACAACAGGCTTTCACAGCCCAGCTGCTCCCTGATGTCACAGCCCATGTGAACAAACAGTACTGGTGTGATTTTCCCAAATCCTGTAAGAAATAAAGACCTCACAGCTCACCTTGTCAAGCCTGGAGTGCAGTCCCAACAGGAAAAGCACTTCTTTTTTTTTTTTTTTTTAATTTTATTTTTATTTTATTTTATTTTATTTTATTTTATTTTAATTTATGGCTGTGTTGGGTCTTCGTTTCTGTGCGAGGGCTTTCTCTAGTTGCGGCAAGTGGGGGCCACTCTTCATCGCGGTGCGCAGGCCTCTCACTATCGCGGCCTCTCTTATTGCGGAGCACAGGCTCCAGACGCGCAGGCTCAGTAATTGTGGCTCACGGGCCCAGCCGCTCCGCGGCATGTGGGATCCTCCCAGACCAGGGCTCGAACCCGTGTCCCCTGCATTGGCAGGCAGACCCTCAACCACTGCGCCACCAGGGAAGCCCGGAAAAGCACTTCTTACAGAATATGCAATAGGTTCAAAGAGCTTTGGAACTATATTTCCCATTAGCTCTAGAGGAGGCTGTACTAATAAATTCCCCAGCATTGGGCTGAACAGGTGTAATTCAGTAATGTAGCTGTAATTGAGTGGTCAACTCAATAAAATTTGTAATGTTTTTCTAACAAATTATCTCATTTTTTTTCTGAAAAGAGGTATCTGTGATTCCATGTGATAAGTTGCTTTAGAAGACTGACATACAGGGCTAATGATAAAGATCTTTAATTTATGGAAATATTAATAGTAGCTTCGGCTAAGTATGATCTTAGCTGATTCTTTATACACTATTAACCTTTTAAGCATAACAAGCTTTACTTTTCTACCAGCAAATGTTTTGAATTTGTGACTCATGGTCCACAGATATATCTGTATTTCCTCATCCTGATTATTCTACTGGAGAGGTTCTTCATAAACCCTGCAACAGTTCTCAAGCCAGATCTACAAGGTGCCACAGTTCTCTGCACAGTTCTCAAGCCAGTTCTACAAGGTGCCACCTGTGAGCTTATGATAAGGCTGCTCTTCTTGTCTTGACCACCTTCTCCTCCTCTTCCATGTACCTGTTAATGACCTGTGTCTCTTAAGTCCCAGTCAAAACCCTCCTTCCTGATGAAGCTCTCCAGACCTATAGTCAGAATTACTTTCTCTTTCGCCCCATATTCTTATCACCATGTTACAATTCAGATCCCCATGCACATACTATTCCCCTACTGCTGCCTTTGGTTAAGGCCCACTCATCCTTGGGGTTTCAGTTCAATGTACTGCCTGAAGGAAAACCTTCCCTACCTCAGATTAGGGAATATTACACATGCATTTTCATACCACTGCATTCCTTTCCTTTCTTGCACTAACCAAAGTTGGCATTAGTATCATTTTGTCTCTCTCTTCCATTAGGATTAGGTTATAACCCAGGTCTGTTGGGTTTTTCTTACACTTAGTAGCAAGCACACAACACTCCATATCTGATGAAAGAATGAAAAAGTGAGTGGATGAATGAACAAACAAATATTATCTCTCTTTCTTTCTCTCTCCCCCGCTATTGGTCTTCTCCATCAGATTGTGAACTCAAAAGCAACACACTCCTCATCGTAGCCACCATAACATCTAACTAGGGCTTTGCACATCACGGGAGATGAACAAAACCCAGGTGAATTAAATTGAAGTTCTTCTATTGTAGTAGTAGCATCAGGTTGGCCATAGAGAATTTAACCCCTACAACTTACCGTGTTTTATACCACCTGCTAACCATTGATTCTCATCAAGCTCCTAGCATTGCCAATCACTCTGTAGGACACTGTAGAATAGAAGTGAATGATATTTAGTACTCTGCAGTTTCAGATTCCCATTTATGACATTTCTGCATTCATGCCAGATACTGGGGGAATTTTAGAGGTTAATCAAACACAGACGCTGTCCTTGAGGAGCTCAGAGTCTAGTAGAAGAGAAAAAAATGAAGAAAAGAGATCAGGAGGTAAACCTCAGGAGTAACATAAAAGGGGTCTCAATAAAGACTCTTGATGTTCCAATGAGGAACAGAGGGGATACAGGCTCAAGTGGGGATGGTTTTTAAAATGAGTCTTACCCAGATGGAGAGTGGGATTGGGGATGCAGCAAAAAGGTACAGAGATGGAGAGTAAGGCCACT
Source organism: Eschrichtius robustus (assembly GCF_028021215.1). Lineage (NCBI taxonomy): Eukaryota > Metazoa > Chordata > Mammalia > Artiodactyla > Eschrichtiidae > Eschrichtius > Eschrichtius robustus. The sequence continues at coordinate 28,724,396 of NC_090835.1, read as the reverse complement.
CATTCCTTGGTTCAACAGATCTTTATCACCTCCTATGTGAGGCTTGGAGAATACAGTGGTAAGTAAACCTAACTCTGTTCTCAGTGGGGCTTGCATTCTAATGCGAGAGACAGATAAAAGCAAACAAGCAAAAGTGCCAGGTGGGCACGAGTGCTCTGAAGTAAAACAGGACAGTTAAGGGGCCAAGATGATGTTGAGTGCTACCCTAGACAAGGGGGGCAGGGGCGGGTTTCCCATGGCAATGACACTGAACAATGGCCTAAATGAAGTGAGAGAGTGGGCCATGCAACACTCCATGGGAAGAGCATTCCCAGCAAAGAAAACAGCAGTCTTCTCCACAGATGAAAAACTGCTGATAACTTCTTTTTCAAACTGGGGTCTTGGGGCATGTTCTTGGGGGTCTAGAAATTCTTGATGAGATTTTTCTAACTTTTGTTTTTGTTTAGATAACACTCATTTAAAATGTTCCAGATGTATTCTGGATCAGCTACATGGCACCTAAAATATGGGAACCAGCACAAAATTTCTGTGCCTGGATTTGCATTTACAATTGCAGTGATGTCAGGTAGTGCTATGTTAATTGTCACAAGCCAAAGACAAAAGAGGCAGAATTACTATTTCAATAATGTGTTTGTGCCCCAAGACCTCAGAGTAGGGCTAGGGTACAAATGAATTGTCCCAGTAGATACAGCTCAAAGTGTTGGGGGAAACAGAGTCACCACACAGTCCAGAATAATACAGGTTTGACAAGCTGTATAGTACCTTTGACATAACAGACATCCCATATTGATATTTCCAGAGATGATTCTGTTTAAACAACATCATCCATCATGTTAAATTAATGTTGCTAACTTGAATTTGGTTTTGTCATTCTGATTGCATTTAATTTGTAAATGTGTTTTGGTTTCATATTTGTTTAAGAACTACACATGTAGAAGCTTATAGCTAGTTTTATATTTTTACATGTTTACTAACCAAATAAAAAAAATTAAGTCAACATTGGGAGTTCGTAAGAATTTTTCCCTTTAAATGGCATCCATATGTTACTCAAGTTTGGCCACAGTGAAAGAGAGGGAACAGTTTGTTTTCCAGAACCACCACCAGGTAATAGGGTGGTTTTCAACAAACTGCACAGTAAGTACAGAAAAGAAAGGAGGTGAGTATCTTTGGTAGGAAAAATATCACAAATCAGAAACTGTAATCTTTCTTCTCTGTACACAAAGGCCATAATTTATGTAACATATAGGTTAAACCTCCTTCAGAACAACCAGCCCATTGGAACCTTAAACAGTGGAAAAGCACACAGAGGGAAGAGAGAGGGTGAAGAAGCTATAATTAAAGGTTCACTGCACTCCCGTGGCAGATTAATCACAGAGCCAGGTGAAGAGTCAAGCGTCACTAAAAATGCAAAATAAATTCCACTAAACATATTTCACCTGCAAGGAAAAGTCTTTCTCACAACACAAGGCTTTCTTTGTCAAGAAAAGTGAACAAGAGCCAAGACAATTGTCTGGAAAGCTCAGGCAGTTGGTGGAGAAGGCTCCTTGGGTCATAGGACCTTACAACTGTAGTAGGTGAGAACTGGCATCTGGACTCAAACTGACTGGAGTTTAAGAATCACCTCCAACAGAGATCAGCTCTGAGACCTGAGCAAGCTCTTTAATATCACAGAAAAAATAAAGATAAAATAGTACCTTTGTTATAAGGTTGTTGAAAGGGTTCAGTGAGATAATCCACATAGACCTTTTAGAACACTGCCTGTCATGCAGTAAGGGGTCCATAAATATGCACGATGATTTTTATGATGCTACAGCTTTATCATTATATAAGCACAAATCTCCACAGATGACTCAACAAAATGCTTTAATTCAACTCTACAGCCCCAGAACAACGTCTCCGTATTTTACATACTCCACGATGATTCCAGATGATTAATCATGCATACACAAGTAAAGCACATTTAAGATTATCCTTAAAATAACATCATTCTCATTCACATAACTCAACAACCTTATAGGGTAGCTACCATTATTATTCCTATTTTACAGATAAGCAAGGTCCAGAGAAGAGGATGGACTTGCTCAAGGACATAAACAATGCAGCCATGATTTGAATCCAAGTCTGGGTCCAGAATCTGCCTTCTGAATCACCACACAACACTGTTCCTCTAGGTATATGTCCTTCCTCTGAGTCCAGAAAGGAGAAACACTGGGAACTGTTGGTCAAACACACATAACTGTTTATTCCTATAGATCCTCCAGCTTCTAGGCACAGAAAACTAGGGCGCGTCATTCCCTAACTACACTTTTCACTAAATTACAATTTATTGTTATGCTGTCAGCTAATACAGAGTCAATAACATAAAAAATCTACTTGAACTGTGTTAAAGTGACTTTCATGAATGAAACTTAATTTGAAAACACTGTCCAACATTTTACATAACATCCCAATGACCACAGCTAACTTAATTAATTCACCCTTGAATTTAGTTAAGATAAAAAAAGGCGAGGGGGGTTGCTTTGTTTTTGTCAGATAATGAAAACTATTTAATTCAATGTGGGGTTTGTTTTGTTTTTGTTTTTTGGCCAGAAAGCACCAAAACTGAATACCCACAAACTGAAGAAAATCAGTTAATTTGGGGTGCCTCATTACACCTATTCCTGTGCTGAGTCCTGAGACCCTGTATCATAATGTATCCTTTTCTCATCATTACCCTATCCAAATAATATTTTCATTTGTAAACACATTCTCTTCAAAGTAAGAGGAAACAGGCTTTAAATGTTTCAAGGAACCGTTGGATCCCACAAACCTGCTTCAAATGAAACAGCTGATGACTGTCCCTTTGAAGCATCGAGACAATGACCATCAGGGCATTGAAGGCAAGGAGCAACTGTGCAGCTCTGTCCCTTACCATAGCTGGACAGACAGGCTGCAGCCCAACCCCTAAATGAGCTCCAGCAGAGACAGTCAATCAGGAGCCAAATCTATGGCTCAGGAGAGAAAGCCAGCAGCAGAGGGGAAGCTCCCTTAAGCTGGAGCTGTTTGCTCGCAGTGCCTCACTGCTGCAATCCAATCCCATCATCTCTGTGTACTCCTCATTATGAGCCACATTATGGAACATCGTATCGTCTCCAGCTGCAAGCAAAGGAATTGCCCCGTGGCCCGGATGTGTGACTAATGACTAGAACTCTGGCTTCTTGCTTGATGCCTGGCCTTCAGAATTATGTGAACCTGTTGTGAAAGACAGACCAGTGTCACAGACGTTTGGAGACAGATTAAGCTCCAGATGGAAGACTGTCAATGTCAGTCGGTCACAGTTCCTACAGCCCGGCTGGCTTTTCAACTAAGGAACAACAGAGAATGATTTTGACACTCACTTTCTAAGCTCAATTAAGTCTGAGGATTGGAAGTAAAGTTTTCCCTGTTTCCTAAGCATTCTCCACCAAATACTTGCTTTTTGCCTGCTGCTGCCCACTCATTTATAGTAGCTTCTTTAGATAGCATTCAACCTTGAGCGTGTTTTTCCGAGTGACTGTTTCACTATTCTGCAGACTATTCTAGCTCTTCAATGAACTATACATTACTGTCATATCAGCTGTCCCATAAAGAGATAAAATGTGGATCAAATACAGGACTTGTTGTCAGAGGAGAAAAGATAAGGTGAAGAATTAGTAAAAGATCGGAAGACGAGAGAGATGATTGAAGTTTATGAAACGTTTAGGAGGCTATTGAACACCTTCCCTTTCCCCCCCCCTCCTCTGATTCTCTGGATCTGCCAGTTTCAGCCAGTTTGTTTTATGTTCCCATTGCGATAGATGTTTAGTTCAAAGCTGTTGACTTTGCTCCTCGGTTATAGGGAAGGGCCTCTGCATTTCCAGGCCTAATCCATCCAGTCACTTTTCTCCTCTCTAGCCTCAATTTTTAAAAATACATATATGTGATTTCATATCAAAGGAATTTCTTTGCATTTCATAAATTCATAGGCATTCCTCCAGATGCCTATGGTGACTTTTTAATTCATTTCAGCTATTTCTGCATTTTTGGTATAAACTTGCAATCAGAATAACAATCATAGCTATGTTTTTCTAAATGCTGTACTCACTTAATATTCACGACAGCCTTATAGGGGAGGTAGCACTACCCTCTTTCACAGATGAACCAAGGCCTAGAGAAATCCATAGACTTGCTTGAGGACATTTAGTTCACCAATGATACAGCCAAGATTCCAGTTCAGGCAGCCTGGGTCCAGAACTCATGTGCTTAACCTCTATGTGACACTGTTCCTCAGAAGGAGCATTACAACTCCCTGGATTTCCACTCCAAACCCTCAAGTGTAAAATACTAATTATAAATAGAGCACATGACTTTGCAAAACATGTATGAAAGTACATAAATTAAGAATTAAACTTGGCCTCCTCTTCTTCCTCTCCTCCCTCTACCTTCACATCCTAATAAATTCATTCCCCGAGGGAGTCAATATTAACAACTTGGCATGTATTTCTGTTTTTGAATACAGACATATACTTTTACACATGTTTATATAATACATACTGTTCTGCCTCATGCTTGGCATCTTTTTATGTCAATTCATAGGGATCTACTCCATGCTTTTTAATGGCTGCAGAGTAATTTCAATGTACAGACACATAACACCTTATTTAGAGAGTCCCCCTTGATGAATTTTTATCCACTTTCAATTTCTCACTACTACCATCAACGCTGCAATGAACTTCTTTGTATACTTGATCAAGAATATCTATAGAATATGTTGTTAGAAATTTCAAATAATTTCTAGGTCAAAACATTTCAAACTATAGTTGATAGTTGCAAACTATCCATTCCAAAGTTTACTATATTGATTTTTACTCAGTGATGATTATCCCAACCAAATAATCTTTTAATTTAATTACGAAAATTGGGTTATAATGAGTTTCCTAAGTTTCCCTTCCTAATTTACCAGGACCTACTCAACCAGCCTTAAGAATGAAATAAAGCAACTACCCAATCTCAAAATATCATGCCTGCCTTTCCCAAATAACAACTCTAATCTGACCTCATTTACATGGCGACCTCCAACTTTTTCCAGACTGAGTTACAGTTGGATGAATCTCATGGAACCTAGACCAAAATTTAACAATAAAATAAAGATATTTTGGTAAGGGAAGTGACTCTTAAAGGTCATTAGAGGCATCCAGAATTGTCTCCCATGTCCCCAGGCATAAACTAAAATAGCCACTGCTTTTTGACGGTATAAACGTAGAATGTGTCCCAGTTTGAATAGAAATGAGCAAATCTTGAGTGCAGAACTAAATTTCTGGGAGCTCTGAAGGTTACCTGGAGGCATGAATTAGGTGGCTCTGATTCTATCTTGAAAGGAATAGAAAAAATTATTCCAGGTGGTCAGTGCCCCTCAAGCATGGTCACTCAAAGTATCCTCTTCTAGCTCCACAAGATACATAGTTGCCATTCATCAGCTCCACTCACTGAAGATGCTGTGTTTTGCATTCCCAAATGGCACCTCAAAGGACTAACTGATATAATAAAGACAGGCTTATAGAGACATCATCATCTTCATCACCTTCTTCATCAAGATTAGCATTATGTGAACCATGCACTGTGCTAATTCTCTAATCAACCCTGTGAGGTTGGTATCATTATTATACAATTTTACAGATGTGAATACGAAGTCACAAGTTAATAAGTGCTACTGCCAGGACTTAAACCACTTCTGTATTATGTCAAAAGCCAATCTCTTGACCATTACACTATACTCCCTTCCACAGTCATAAAATAAAGAAACGTATAGCAGAAGAGCAAAAGAATCCCAAACATAGCAAGACTGAAAGAGAATAGTGGCAGTTAGTCTCTTAAGCAAAATGGACCAGTGTGACTGTAAGTCTCGTTTCAAAATGTCTACATGTAACTAAAAAAGCATGCAGATTAACGTTCACAGGCACAAATGTCCGTAGGGGCCAGAAAAGTAACATGCATGAGTAAAGAGGGCCAACTGTATGACAAAGGGAATGGTAAAGAGTGTGGTGCACATACCCCATCTGAAGACAGCAATGTTGCCAGATCACCGAATTATTTCAAGAGAAGGGAAAAATCCAATTTTTAATGCAAAGTGTTTCTATTTCTAAATTCTAATTTGAACATTTTAAAAACATTTTAAGGGTGAGTTTGCAGCCTATGACCTCCACACATAAGCAATAACATGGAAGGAGTTGTAGCAGCACCATGAGACACTTTCCTAGCAACCATCTGGCCTTCATCCTTGCTAACATAACAAATTCTGATCTTTCTCAAGAATCTGAAAGGTGGTAATGTGCTCAGTGAAGACAGGCCCTGCCCCCAGCCCAAAAGGCTGAATCATGATTAGCCTAAGCCAGTGAAGGTAACTGAATTCTCCTTTGCCAATGAGTAGTCTAGGAGGGGATACACATGTGACTCAGCTCTGGGTAAAGAGAAATGAAAAGATACCTGCTAAGAGCCTTTAAGAAAAAATTTCCTCCTCTGAAAATAAATTAATAAATAAGAGACACCCACCACAAGAAGGCCCTTTTTGCCTCTTCCTCTCCTATCCTGATTTGGATGCTAATCTGGGACACTGTAGTGTTGAAAGCTCTGGCAGCCTTCTTGTGAGCATGAGGCAACAATCCTGAGGATGAAAGCTAGCACACCAATGATGGTGTAATGGAAGCGTGGAAGGGGCTCGGGTCCTTGTTGAGCAGCTAAAACAAGGCTTCTTATTCAGAAAACATTAAACGTCCTTGTATTTTTGGACACTGTTAGTTGGGTTTTCTGTTGTTAGTTGGTACTGAATACGTTCTAATGAAGGATGTCTCAATCTCAATTCAGAGTTCTACCCTTTTGTTTACAACATCCCTAATGCAGAAAAACTTCAGCAACATCAAGTTTATGCAGTTAGAGTCTGCAACTAGATGTGAGATAAGGCTCTGCTACTTGAGAACACCCACACTCTGCTTCAAAATTTAAATTATGCTGTTAGCTTTTCAAGATGGATGAATACATACAGCATCATACAGCAAGAACTTAACTGCTCTCATGGTTGCCAGGCAACTGCATATATGCTGCCTAGAAACAAAATTCATGACCCTTGACTCCCCAAAGGAGGGTCTTTTTCCACAACTAATATGCATGTGCCCGAGTCTGACACTTTACATCCAGCAAAGGTCATGGTGTACATCTGGGCTATCCAACAATCCCAAGCTCATTATACTGCCAACTTATATCATTCTTGATCACATCATAAATTGTGGTTTCTGCATGCAAAGCCAAACGACAGAGTGAAGGCTGTCCTGTGGCATAATTCTCTGTCCTTTGGCCTGTCTCATTATATAGACTGATTGGGTACCATCCAGGCAAAGGAAAAGAACATGTGAAGGTTCTCATCAGCCTGAAGAATCACTGTCAGGCGAACAGAGTTTTGTAAACATCTTCCAACATTCAAGGAAAAGTTTGAGTTTTCACAGTGAATGATATGATGAACTTTAATAATGCCTCAAGGGCCTTCTAACTTATGAGCCGTTTAAAAAAAACCACATGCACGCTCAGGCTCAGATGTGCTTATCATTCTATTAGTAAGGAAATTTCAAAATGCAAATACAGATGATGCCCCATATTTACATTTCATAATGATCCAAGTGCTTTGCTTTTGCAAGTGAATTTTTGAATACTTTAAATTCATAGGATCATAGTATATAAAAATCAAGAGAAACCCTGAGATCAAGCAGTCCAATCCAAGAGAATGTAAGATGAACATACATCTTCTTAGGAGTCAACACAGAGCCCAAGTTGCCTGACTCCTGGTCTCATGCTCTTTCCCAAAAATAATGTGCTTGTCCCTCATGCAATCAACCCTTAATCATGGTGGTGATAATGGTCAGGGACAGTTCAATTTCAACCTGATGACAAACCAAAGTCTCCATTTATCCATTAGTTGCTATGTTGGTCAGAATGAGGTTAAGTTGTATGTAAGCCACCCCTTTACCCACCCTCCTGCCCCTAAATTAACAGTGGCATAAACACAGAAGCTTTTAATCTCTCATCTAATAAGTTTGGAGGTCAGCAGTCCAGGGCTGGTATGGCAGTTCTACAGATAAATTACAGACCCAGATGCCTTCTAACTTACCACTTCTCCATTCCTGGAGAATGGCCTACCTTAACATCGTCAAAAGCAGCAGATGAGCCATTATTTCTACATCCCAGTCAGCAGCAAAAAGGAAGCTCTGACACTGTCTCTTTAAGGATGCTCCTAGTTTGGGTTCCCCCTGAAAGCAGAGCCTAACACAAGGACCAACGGCTTATGTTCAGGTAACTTATTTGGAAAGTGATTCTAGGAAACTGAAATGAGAGAGAAGTAAACTGGAAAGGAAGGGGAACAGTAATAAAGCTTGTGTTATCAAGTTGGTTTTGTCTATAGGCAACTGAAGTTACATCTGTGGGCTTCTGGGGACCACATGAGAAACTGTGTAAAACCTATCTCACAACTGTTCATCTAACCGACAGAGGCTGGGGTGGTTATCTACCAACTTCTCCAGGCCCTCCAGAGGTCAAACTGACACAGCATGACCCAAGGCCTCAGGTGAACAAAAACAGGCATTCACCATAAATCACATTAGTTGTATAAACTATTTGGTGTGAACCAAGATCTAAGGTACACAAAGACACTCTAATCCTGCAGGATATTTCAAGGGCTCAGAGGTTATCTCCCAGAATCCATTAAAGCTAGTTTTTAATTTGGAATGTGCAGAGTTTTAACACTGCAAGGTAAATTAGTTAACCCTTTACTGCACAACTTGTTTGGTGAGAACTTAGTTCAATGACCATACCTACCTGCAATGAAGTAGGATGTGCAGTCTTTATTCTAGGCATCCATGTGTCTACTTAACACTTGGGATTTCTATTACTGTATAACAGTAGTTCTCAAACTTTAGCATGTCAGAATCACATGGAGAACTTGTTAAAACAGACTGCACCTGCACTCCCTACCTCACCCCCAGCTTCTTTCTATTCCAGCAAGTTCAGTAGGTCAGTGGTGAGCATTGAGAATTTGCATTTTAACAAGTTTTCAGATGTATTCGTTTTCTCTTGCTGGCAGAACAAATTAGCACAACCTTAGGGCTTAAAACAACACAAATTCACTATCTTACTGTTCAGATCAGGTCAGAAGTCTGACACAGGTCTCACCAGGCTAAAATCAAGTTGTGGGCAGGCTCTGTTCCTTTCCTCCGTTCCTTTCTGGAGCCTCTAGGGGGGACTCTTGTTTTCTTGTTCACTCAGGTTGTTGACAGAATTCAATTCTGATGTTCCTATCTCCTTATTGGCTGTGAGCTGATGGACATCCTCAACATCAGAGGCCACCCACATTTCTTGGCATGTGGACCTTCACCTCCATCATCAAGTCAGCAATGAGGATTTGGGTTCTTCTCATGCTTTGAATCTCTCATGCCTTTTCTTCTATCATCAACCCTCTCTGACTGCAACCCGGAAAGGTCCTCCAGCTTTAAGAGCTCATGTGATTAGAATGGGCCCAGGATGATCCCCCATCTCATAGTCTATAATCTTAATTATGTATGCAAAGTCTCTTTTGCTGTGTAAGATAACATACTCAAGGGATCTGGAGATGAGGGTGTAGACATCGTTGAGGTGGTGATAGCTCTGCCTTCTACACTAGTTCATTCTGATACTGCCAATTCTGGGACCACACTTTGAGAACCATCACTATAAGAAAGGGGAGAACTACCAGTCTCTTCCACAGCACAGCTTATTTTACTTTGTTTGAAAGCATGAATAAAAGCTTTTAACAAATGGATTGACTGCAGTTTTACCTCTTCACTGGGCCTCATGCCTACTCAAAAAGTAATGAGAAAAAGGGCACAAAGGGGACCCAAGAACAGAGAAACAAGGAACCAAAATCATCCACAGACTAGATAATCAGCTCTTACGTAATCTAGCCATTTCTCAAAATTCAGTGAAATTCTTAATTAAGAGAAAGAGAGAGGATGTAAGCAAGCTAATCCTGGATCAAAAACAATAGTCAATTCCACTAAAATTTAATAGGCTTCTTTATGACAAGACTTCTCATGGCCCTTAAAGCACCAGTATATTCTGTAATCATCCAAGGAGGAGGACAGAGTTTCTCAAAACTATCTGGCATGGACCATTCTCTTCATGGCACATATCATGGAATTGGGCTCTCTAGAAAACGCAGTGGTAAAGGTTGCTCTGGGGTGAAAGGTTGGTAACTCAATACACCTTCACTTTCTAGGTTGGTGCTTCTCAACTTCGGCTGCATACTGCAATCATCTCAGGACCTTTAAAAAAAAAAACCTAGGCACCTAGGTCACACACCATAAAGATCCTGATATAATTGGTCTGGAGCATGGCATGGACATCATGACTGTCTTCCAGGTGATTCCAGTGGGCAGCCATAATTAAGAACCAAGATGGTAGGTGATAACCCTGTTCTCCTGAGTCCCTAAGAGTGCTCAGTTTCTAACCACAGTGAGAAAACCTGCTATTGCTCTGTATTTTAATTCCCGCCCAACCAAATTAAAGGAGTGATTTTGAGGATTAAAAGAAAAGGCCAGACATAGAGGGGAGTACAACTCCACACTCAATACTATCATCCTTTTCTACCATCATTACCGACCCAGATGACTTTAATCTCACTGTATCCCCAGAATTTAGCACAATGTCCCACACATGGTAGATGTTCAGTAAGTGATGTGGTAAATGTTGAAGAAGTATGAACAAAGTCCTCTTCAAAATGCAGATGCTGGAAGAACCAAGCTTCGGTCAAACCTAAGTGCACACACTACTCTAGACAGATAAGCAGTTCAGGTAAGTAAGATGGGGTATCAGCACGGTACCCGCACACAGATCATAATCGATAAATATTTAATGTGTGAATGAATGAAAGTTGGCATAAAATGTTAGGCTTAAGTATGTCAAAGCATTTGGTAATTGGGTGAAGACTAGAGGATGCAGCCCAGAGCAGGAAGTTAAGTTCAGAGAAGAGGTAGATATTCAACGCTGTTTCTCCTCCTCCAGATTTGTGTAGGTCACTGAAAACAGCTGGCATGCCAGTGAAAATCACTCAGAAGATCCCTGCTGAAATGAAAAACTTATTTGGAAATCTGCAAATCTCAGCTGTCTCTAATTCAACTCTGTCTTCCTAACCTATTATGATCCAATGCAATCTCTCCAGCTCTATCCAGGATGATGAGAGAAGAAATTGAGCACATGAGCCTCCTCTCTCCTCCTGCTCTTTCTCTCTGCTGCCAACATGGTGCTGCACAGCAACTGCCAATTGCCTTTTCCCAGGGCGCCTTTGAGAGCATCTCCCTTGGACCACCCAGGGTAGAGAGCACCAATTTTTTTGGTCATGATACAATTCTTATGGATACATGCATCCCTAACAAGTGCACAGTTCTATGATGCAGCAGGTCATCCAATGTTCTGTCATTTAATTAATTCATGATGCTGTTTATCTTGGCTTCAAGAGAATGAATTATTTGTATATTCAGAAAGTCTCATACCAACTTTCCTCCTCTCCATTATCATAAAAGTTAAAATTATTTATTTATGAACCAAATAATTTATTTGAACTTGTTAACAATGCACTGCACTTATGGAGGTTTTTATTTCAATTTTGTTAGAGAGACAGTGTCAAATATCACTTCAGTACAAGTTGTTCTGGTTTCTCTCAATATCTAATAATATATGGGCTTCCATTTTGGCTTTGTACAATTAATACAAAAATCATAATGGACCCTCAGCAATCCTTGAGAAAATGACAGATGGGTATCAGCAATAATTTATCTGTGGAATGCAAGGCCTTGATCAGGACTTCCAAAACTACTCCAAAAGAAAAAGGAAAGAGAAGGAAAAAAGAAACAGAGGCAAGAGCCATCACGAAAGAGACAAACAGTCTCACAGATTGTTGTGGGAATATAGAATGTGCAACATTTCTGGATTGCAACCTGGCAATATGCATCAAATGTTCACAGCTCTAAAATGTTCACTTCTTGATCCATTATTTCAAAGACTGTTTCCCAAAGAAATAATAAAAGCTGTGCCCAATGATATACCATGTATGAATGTTCATTTACAGTGTTATTTCCCATGAAGAGAAATTGAGAGAAACATACAGGTCAACAAACACGGGGCTTGTTTAATACATTTTGTTATCTACAAAATGGATTGCTATACCATCATTAAAAATGATGTTCCTGAAGAACTGTACTTTATAGGAAAATGCACAAAAACATACATGCTATAAAGTTATGTGGAACAGTAAAATGTAAAACAATCTTTGCAGTCTATATACAACATGTTAATCATCTATATTTGCACATATATTTATGTTTTTGCACATTATTCTACATAGAAAGCAATCAATAAATATTTTTGAATGTATAAGTAGTGTGATGTGTGGAAAGACAAAAATGAAATACTCCAAAATGTTAATAGTGGTACTGGTTAGATAGTGGAATTCTGGGGGATGCTTATTTTCTTCCTTGTACTCTTATATTTTCCTAATTGCCTTAATGCACATATTATTTCTATATACCAAAAATATTATATAATTACTGATTTGTAGGCTAAAGAAACTTACTGCCGTTCTCCCTGGAATATCCCAATGATTCAAGCTCTCTGCCGTTGTGGCTTTTTACCCCCTTGTTTGGTTTCTTTCAAGATCCATGGCTTTCGAGCCAGAGTCATTTGGATTCAAATCCCAGCGCTCTACTTTACAGCTCTATGATGTTGGGTAAGATGATTCACCTCTTTGTGTGTTCTGTGCCTCTAGTATATAGTCGTTGGGAGAAGTAACTGAGAAGTGCTGAGTACCCATCCAACAGTGATTTATCCCTCCCCTTCCTGTCTAATAGAACCTGACTCTGGTTTTGTTCAGTTATTGGCAGCCCACACCCCCATACCCAGGGACGAAAGGCTGGGCCCTACCCAGCCCTAGGCTTGAAGCTTCAATGGACTAGGACAATCATTCTCCTTGAATGGTGGCTTCATTCTCCTTGAAATTGTTTTAGAGTACAGTTTAAAATTCTGGCCAATCAACTAGGAGGGAGAATTGTTGGGAACCTTCTCAGAAAGTTCTCCTCACTCTTAAGAAAACAAAGAATACATGGAAGGAGTATTCCTCTCCATTTCTGGCCTCCAGACATTGCTCTGTGAAGATGTCTGGAAACACCCTAGCTAACTGGGGCCTTAAAGGGATGTAGGGGAGCAAAATTTGGCACTGGAAAATGTCTCTTTGGCATGCGGATTATTTCGAGCTGAAAACAATCAAGGCCCAAAAGACTCAAGAAGAAACATGATCTTCTTCCTAACTGCCTAAAAGAATTTAGATTGAGAGCCAGTTCTGGACTAGCTCTATCACTAGAGCTAGGCAAAGAATATGGGCTGGGTATGGTGGGGGCAGGGCCTAGAGAGCAGAGTCCACTTGGTGTTCCATTGTCTCTGCCTGGCCCAGCAAACATCTGTTTACCAAACATTGCTCTTCCCTCTCTATGTCAGTTGCTTTCTTCCCCTTGTGAAGTCCCAAACCACTACCCCCAACACCCTCTTTTGTCTTTAGCCGAAGATGCTATTTAAGGTGAAGGGTTTGGCCATTTGGGCAAGTTACTCAGTGTTCCTGAGTCTCTTCCATGTATACAGGTTATTAAACTTTTGTTTGATCTCCTCCTGTTACTCTGTCTCATGTCCATTTAATTTTTAGACCAGCCAGAAGAACCTAAAAGGGTAAAGGAAAATTTCTTCTTCCCCAACAAAGACAAGCCTGTGAAAAAAAGTAATACCTGAAAGAGGGCAGAAATAAGAGATGGAAATATCTTTGGTTCTCAATAATGTTGTTGCTGAATTCTAGAAAGAGATTTTTCTAGATTTTTCATCTGCATTTTAACATTTTTGTTAAGTCAGTTGAACTGGGATTTTTATTACTTCCACCTGAAAGAATCCTAAGTGATACTGAAAGCAAAACTGCCAAGCCGAAGACAGAGAGCTGAGTTCAACACAGGTCTTCCCTCTTTCTCCCATCCTCCAAATATACATACAATATGCACAACAGATATCTGTTTATAGTTTGTGCATGCAATTTATAGGGAAGGTGACAAGAAAGAAAGGAGTAAATAGACCTTTCCCTGCCTCTCAAAACATGCACACAGGACCCAATTTCTCTAATTTTAATATAAAGCCCCTAATAAATGATAAAGTGTTCCACGGAAAGATTTGTGCTGCAACAGATTTTATCCTACTAAAAAGGAATTCTAGGTCCTTTCAAAAAATCTTGAATAACAAAGAACTCCTCTAATCCCTCCCTCCCTGTAGGTCTTGAACAATTGGCCAGAGGCCATGCTTTTGTAAGAGGTTCCCTAGATAGATCCAGATGGATGGAGTAGATGCTATTAGATCAAAAGAAAGCACTTCCTACTTGAATATGCAGGGGCTACCTTAACTGTGAGTCTTAATCAAGTACTGAAGTCTGACAGGTTCCTTGGTCTATGGGGCTCTACAATAACAAAATATGCACTTTTCTAAAAATGACATTGCTAAGAGTCAAGCGACTGGACATTACGCTATTTAGTTCCATATCCCAAACAGAACAACCTCCTTTTCCCATATCCTTTTGCATCTGATCCTCATGAGGAAGAATAAACCAGCCTGAGATATGTTTAGATATTTTCTATTGTAGTGAAAAATAAAATATTAATCTTTTTAAAGTCTGGAACATTATCTGTGATTTGGATCTAATGTCCAAAAAGTATGTACAACTAGGAACTCAAAATCACCCTACCAGCAATGCAAAGAATTCATGAGTGTTCAAGCCTTGAAGGTTGATGGTTGAAGGAGGTTGGTGTGTGTGCTTCCTTTTTAGGACTATTGCTACCCAGCCCAGAATATGGCACTCAACAAGAAGGGCTGGCTAACAGTGTCTTGCTGGCCCTTTTCTCATGTGTCATCTTGCTGCATTTCCAGTTAATGGCATGACTGTAATGACTAGCGATTTAAATAATGGAGGCTGAAGCAGAGGCACCTCTAAGGACACAATGCAGAAATTACCACAGTTCATCAACACCACTGGCACCCAGCTCTTCATTCCCTCCTCGAATAGGGTCAAAGTAGTTAAAGCGATGCTGTAAATAGCGACTAAAACAAAGCAGCTGTTTATTCTTGATTTGGCATTGGGTATTTATAACAAATAAGTTGCATTTCCCAGGCATGGGTTATTAGACATGAGAATCTAATTGATATTAACCAACTTTCAGGCTCCAGTAACTTTTTCTCACTGCTTGTCAATTTAATTTTTTTTAAGCGTAAGTAGTGCATACCAAATGGAAAACAAGAGGAAGAATACACAAAACCCCTTAAGCCTTCAAAACTAAGTGAAAAACAACTAACCCATTTATCCTATAGAATCCTTTAGACATTTGCTATAAACATAGAAGAGCATACCACAGAGTCTTCTATTTTCGAAAGGGTATTCTAGTGATTTTTGGAAACGAGACAGCTCTAACTGTAATCTTGTTTTTGTTCAGAACTGGAACAGCACGAAAGAGTGTCTGAAATCACTAATTGTGCATCTACCATATTACAGCAGAGGCGAACACTGGTGACGCACAAGCCAAATACAGTCCATTGCTCTGTTTCATTTAAACCATACAGTAATGGCTGACAGTGTATTAACATTTTAAAATTCTTTTCAACATTTGTAAAATCTAGAGACTTTACAAATCTCTAGGGAAAAAAAAAGGCTGGAAGCTCTGACCCCCCAGGCGTCACACTCCTAACATGACGATAAACCTCTGGGGCTGTGTTGAGGCTGCTCTACTGGAGTGGGGAATGCACTCTGCAGTTTGTCTCAATGGCATCATCCGCTGTAGTCTCCTGTCACTGAGGCCAAATGTCAATTACCTCCCTTCTTCTTATTTGTAGTGTTATTTTTCTTATGGTAAAGATCTAAACAAATATTTCATGCTGGTGTGTCTTGATCACAAGTGGGAAAACAAAAGATGGGTTAAGAGGACTGAGTGTTTCTAGAAAAATGAAGAGACTATATAGTTCATTACAGAAGTACAGAATTCCTTACCTAACCTCCTTTCCTTAATAACAGAATCTCCCCAGCTGGCCTCTAAGGGCATTTGAATGCTTTTCATCCCTTGTGAAAAGCATCAAGCTTCAAGTTCTGTGGAAAGGATGCCAGACACATGGAAAAGCCAGGCTAAGTTCAGTCTCAGACAAAAGTTGTCAAACCAAGAAGGGAAAAGCAAGTGCTCCACTTGTAAGAAAAACTGAGCAAATAGCAAGCGTGGTATTGAGGACGAGGAAGGATAAAGCAGGGCCCAATGTTCTACCAAAAATGTCTTAGCCAGTGACCAAGGTCCTTTCAGAGTAAGTTAGGCACGACAAGAAGCTGCCTTCACTCTCTGAAGTCATCTAGACATTCTTGGTGTGAGCTGCTGCATCATTTCCTGTCTGGTCTAGAACTATTAACCCTCACTGCCCATGTGGTTTTATAATCTCTCTCTCCTCCTGCAAGGAGCAGGGTAGGGCTATAAGGGATGTTTGTTTTTAATAAAAAAATAAACAAACATGCACACACATACTCAGAAAATAATATTTGATGGCATCCCACACCCATTGGGGATTTCACAGAGAAATAGTTTTCTGGTATCTAAAAGAACTAAAAGTGTTAGGACCCCACAAATCCGAAATGATGTAAGGTTAGGAAGACCACTGCATAGAAACAAACTAAAAAAGATAAAACTCTTCAGAGTGCCAGAAGAAATGAGTAGAACACACAGTCTTTTTCACCAAATCCCATAGCAAAAAACCCAAGGAAATCTGTTCAATATAACTGGAAAAGTTAAACAAAGAGTAGAGTAAGGAACAACTGTATATGAATTTCCTACTATGTACCAAGCACTGTAGAAACATTTTAACACATTTTGATAATAAATAATACTTTTTGTTCTTCATACATTCATTAAGTAAGTATTTATTCACTTCCTTCTATGTGTCAGGCATCTCTAGGGATATAGAAAATTAAAGACATGGTTTTCCTGTTGTTAAGTTTGAATTTAACAGGGAGATAGACTCTGATGAAAATAATAATTGTTATAAATATGATAGCAAGACACAAGGAGTTAATAATAGCTGTCTTTCATTATGTGCTCAGTATGTGATAGGAAGTGTACTGAACAATTTACATTACTTTTCATTTAATCCCTCATAAGTGTCCTATGACTGAGGTACTAATATCATCTTCATTTTACAGAGAAGAAAAGTGAGCCATGGAGAGACTAAGTAACTTGCCTAAGGTTATACAGCTAACAAGTGGAAAATATGAGACTTGAACACTGCCTGCTTTTCACACTAGATCAACAGATTATCTGTCACACCAACCCAATACCAGCAACAATAGAGATATGCCAAGGATAGGAGAAGCACAGTGGAAGGCCCTTATATGCTTCTTAATTTACAAAGCACTTTCCCATACAGAGAGTAAGCTTCCAGAATTCATCAGCCCCAAGAGGCAAAAAATATAATTGGCTTTCAAAACGGCTTAGTTCAAGGTATGAATGTCAGACATACAAACGGCTGGTAAAGGAACCTCGGATGAACCAATAGGCACCTTTCACCATGTGAAAGAACCCTATGGAAAAGAACACTGAGCTTAGAGAGGTCAAGTGATTTATCCACAGCCACAAAGGTCGTAAAGAGTAGAGGCATGATTTGAACTTGGAACAATGCAACTCCAAAAATCAAAACTTTCTCCCTTATACCAAAGCGCAAAGTATCAGGCCAAGTCTCTCTGCAAATATTCAACATGATTGTTTTAATTCTTTATTCATTCAAAACCAATTTATTCTGCACATACAAGGAATATAGTACTTATCCTCATCATCTGACAAGTAAATCAAGGAAACAGATGTGTAAACACCTAAACACACTTCTGGGCAGGACAAAGGAGGCTAAATGTGTTTATTATCTAAATAAACTCCATGAAGGCAGGCACTTTGGTTTGTGTTCACTGTCACACACCTGGAACACAGTCTAAAACTAACAAACATTTGTTTAATGGAAGAATAAATGAAGACAGCCACACTTAACAAAGTACAAAATTAAGGCAGGATTAACTCTGAGTGGGGTAAAGCAAAGAAAGCCTCCCAGAGAGATGACACTGAATTGGGCCTGGAAGAATGATGAGGTATGGACAGGTGAGAAATGAGATGACAGGAGCTAAAGGCTGATGGCTCAGGGTGAATACAGGTACAGAAGCATAGATGTCCATGGAACATTTGGGTAATGGAGTTCAAACATGCCTAGAGCACAGGGAAGATGAGGAACAAGAATGAGGACTAAGGTCAGAAGGGGTCATACGGCACCACTTCGCACAGAGCCTATAAGCCCATGGTAAGAAACACGGGCAGCCACCTTAGGCGGAAAAGTAGTAATATGTCAACTTTGGGCAATAGTAGGAAGATATCTCCCCCACTTAAATCGTTCAGTGGCTCCCCACTGCCCTTAGACTAATCCTAACTGTTTAACCCAGTTTGCAAGGCCTTGTGAAACTCTCGAGCCTCATCACTTTGAGCAACTGTCACCGTTACAACTCTAGAGTGGACCTTAATCGTTATCCTCCTGGCCTTTGCATGGGCTGTTCCTTTGACCTGGAAGACTGTCCATCAGTCCTCACCTCCTTCAGGTTGGCTAACTCCCACTACTTAGCTCAGAAGTCTCAACTCAGAAGTACTGGCCTCTGGGAATCCTTCCTCAATGCCCCTAAATCTGGGTACCTTATATCTTACACTTTGTCCATCTCAAAATGTATTGTGAGTTTTCTTATCTCCCTCCTCCATCACTGCCCTCTGTGAGGGCAGGCACTATCTTTGTTAGATTCCCAGTGCCTTGCAGACAGCCCAGCACATGACAGGTACTCAATAAATACCTTGGAAGTAATTGTTAGGTTGGTTAATTGAGTAATGATGGACTGATTGATTACTGCTGAGAATATTGAGTCAAGGAGAGCCATAGGAGGTTGCTGCTGTAGTCCAGGGGGAAACATCTCCTCTTTATAAAGGCCCAGAAGCATTTATTAAAATAGGCACTTTGCTAAGTAGGGAGAGTGGAATCACTAGTTGGTCAAGGGAGACAGCAAATCAGAGAAAAGCAGAGCCACCGGGCAGCTGCTGGGGAGACCACACTTCCACAGGATGATGAGCCATTAGCATGCAAGACTGCGTAATCTGATTTTCATGACAGACAGATTTATTATGACTTCTAAATATATAAACCCCAGGTTATGCTTTACAGCTAACCTAACAACTTGATATATGTGTCTGACATCCCATCTTAAAATCAGATTCCAGCTTCTAATTAATTTTTATACACCCATCACTGTAACTAGAGAGGCAGAAAATCTCAGTGGGATAAACAATAGACAGGGTATTAGTCGTCTGTATTTTGTGGTGCATTTTCCATCAAAACACTGAGTTTCCTTTTTCTTTGCTACAAGAAAGGGGCCGCACCCTCTTCTCCCTATGAGGAATTAGTGGAGAACGTGCTACAGGAACCTGATAGTCACTATTTCTATTAAGTAATCAACCCCCACCTCTACTCCTACTCCTCACCTTCCACTCCCATCCCCCACACACAAATAAGAACGATATCATTCTAGTGAATTTAAAGACTGATCATTGCTTAGGTGATAACATACATCTCACTTCTCCAGTAATATTTTTTTTTACAGTCAAATGATAATTTATTATATCACTATAAGAGTGTCTGTAGACATTTATTAAATGCTAGATAGATGAGACAGAAATAATAAAACACTCCTAACATTCTAGTAGTTTTAGAATAAGGTGCGAGAGAAGACAAATACACACACACACACATACCCAAAGTACTCAAATATAGAATTGCAAGTGCTTAGATGTGTGAACTAAGTGTTAAAAAACATAGACCAGATAACTTCTCTTGCTGCCTGGCAAAGAATGGTTTGGGGGCTAGGGTGTCAGGACAGGCTTTATATTTGAGATGGCAGCTGAGGTATGGAAACAGTTCAGTGTGTTGGTAACATGCTCAGGTTTTAGTTACCCAGGCTTGGTTCTGAATTCAATTTTGTGATCTTTGGTAAAATGCAATAAATATCTGGTGCACAGTTTACTCTTCTGTAAATTGGGGTTAATAATACCTTTCCTGTAATGCTGTGAGGATTGAATAAGATAATGGATGTATGTAACCTGAAGTAAATGTTTAATAAATGGTAGCTCTTACTAGTAGTGTTATTTAAATGTGACTGTTAGTTCCTTTCATAGAGAAGTAGAAAATGACACAAAATTGTGACATATATAGTGTGCTAGAGAAAAGGATGTTTTCTGTGTAGTCAGCAGGCTTGTCAGGAGATTAAGGCTGCAAAGTTTTGCCCTCAGATTCTGTGGAACTGTATGCTAACCAAAGAAGAGAGGATGTAATCTTTAAAAACAGATTTTTGGAAAGGAGAAGTGTTAGGATAAGATCTGTGTTTTACTAAAATCAATCTGGGGTCAGTGTAAGTGATGTGTTTGCTGGATCTTTTTTTTTTTTAAATCAATCATCAATTTTATACACATCACTTTATACATGTCAATCCCAATGCCCAATTCAGAACACCACCATCCCCACCCCACCGCAGTTTTCCCTCCTTGGTGTCCATACGTTTGTTCTCTACATCTGTGTCTCAACTTCTACCCTGCAACCCGGTTCATCTGTACCATTTTTCTAGGTTCCACATACATGCGTTAATATATGATATTTGTTTTTCTCTTTCTGACTTACTTCACTCTGTATGACAGTCTCTAGATCCAACCACGTCTCAACAAATGACTCAATTTCGTTCCTTTTTATGGCTGAGTAACATTCCATTGTATATATGTACCACATCTTCTTTATCCATTCATCTGTCAGTGGGCATTTAGGTTGCTTCCATGACCTGGCTATTGTAAATAGTGCTGCAATGAACATTCGGGTGCATGTGTCTTTTTGAATTATGGTTTTCTCTGGGTATATGCCCAGTAGTGGGATTGCTGGGTCATATGGTAATTCTATTTTTAGTTTTTTAAGGAACCTCCATGCTGTTCTCCATAGTGGCCGTATCAATTTACATTCCCACCAACAGTGCAAGAGGGTTCTCTTTTCTCCACACCCTCTCCAGCATTTGTTGTTTGTAGATTTTCTGATGATGCCCATTCTAACTGGTGTGAGGTGATACCTCATTATAGTTTTGATTTTCATTTCTCTAATAATTAGTGATGTTGAGCAGCTTTTCATGTGCTTCGTGGCCGTCTGTATGTCTTCTTTGGAGAAATGTCTATTTAGGTCTTCTGCCCATTTTTGGATTGGGGTGTTTGTTTCTTTAATATTGAGCTGAATGAGCTGTTTATATATTTTGGAGATTAATCCTTTGTCCGTTGATTCGTTTGCAAATATTTTCTCCCATTCTGAGGGTTGTCTTTTCGTATGGTTTAGGGTTTCCTTTGCTGTGCAAAAGCTTTGAAGTTTCATTAGGTCACATTTGTTTATTTTTGTTTTTATTTCCATTACTCTAGGAGGTGGATCAAAAAAGATCTTGCTGTGATTTATGTCAAAGAGTGTTCTTCCTATGTTTTCCTCTAAGAGTTTTATAGTGTCCAGTCTTATATTTAGGTCTCTAATCCATTTTGAGTTTATTTTTGTGTATGGTGTTAGGGAGTATTCTAATTTCATTCTTTTACATGTAGCTGTCCAGTTTTCCCAGCACCACTTATTGAAGAGGCTGTCTTTTCTCCATTGTATATCCTTGCATCCTTTGTCATACATTAGTTGACCATAGGTGCGTGGGATTATCTCTGGGCTTTCTATCTTGTTCCATTGATCTATGTTTCTGTTTTTGTGCCAGTACCATATTGTCTTGATTACTGTAGCTTTGTAGTATACTCTGAAGTCAGGGAGTCTGATTCCTCCAGCTCCGTTTTTTTCCCTCAAGACTGCTTTGGCTATTCGGGGTCTTTTGTGTCTCCATACAAATTTTAAGATGATTTGTTCTAGTTCCATAAAAAATGCCATTGGTAATTTGATAGGGATTGCATTGACTCTGTAGATTGCTCTGGGTAGCATAGTCATTTTCACAATATTGATTCTTCCAATCCAAGAACATGGTATATCTCTCCATCTGTTGGTATCATCTTTAATTTCTTTCATCAGTGTCTTATAGTTTTCTGCATACAGGTCTTTTGTCTCCCTAGGTAGGTTTATTCCTAGGTATTTTATTCTTTTTGTGGCAATGGTAAATGGGAGTGTTTCCATAATTTCTCTTTCAGATTTTTCATCATTAGTGTATAGGAATGCAAGAGATTTCTGTGCATTAATTTTGTATCCTGCAACTTTACCAAATTCATTAATTAGCTCTAGCAGTTTTAGGATTCTCTATGTATAGTATCATGTCATCTGCAAACAGTGACAGTTTTACTTCTTCTTTTCCAATTTGTATTCCTTTTATTTCTTTTTCTTCTTGATTGCCATGGCTAGAACTTCCAGAACTATGTTGAATAATAGTGGTGAGAGTGGACATGCTTGTCTCATTCCTGATCTTAGAGGAAATGCTTTCAGTTTTTCACCATTGAGAATGATGTTTGCTGTGGGTTTGTCATATATGGCCTTTATTATGTTGAGGTAGGTTCCCTCTATGCCCACTTTCTGGAGAGTTTTTATCATAAATGGGTGTTGAATTTTGTCAAAAGCTTTTTCTGCATCTATTGAGATGATCATATGGTTTTTAATCTTCAATTTGTTAATATGGTGTATCACATTGATTGATTTGCGTATACTGAAGAATCCTTGCACCCCTGGGATAAATCCCACTTAATCGTGGTGTATGATTCCTTTTAATGTGTTGTTGGATTCTGTTTGCTAGTATTTGGTTGAGGATTTTTGCATCTATATTCATCAGTGATATTGGTCTGTAATTTTCTTTTTTTGTAGTGTCTTTGTCTGGTTTTGGTATCACGGTGATGGTGGCCTCATAGAATGAGTTTGGGAGTGTTCCTTCCTCTGCAATTTTTTGGAAGAGTTTGAGAAGGATGGGTGTTAGCTCTTCTCTAAATGTTTGATAGAATTCACCTGTGAAGACATCTGGTCCTGGACTTTTGTTTGTTGGAAGATTTTTAATCACAGTTTCAATTTCATTACTTGTGATTGGTCTGTTCATATTTTCTGTTTCTTCCTGGTTCAGTCTTGGAAGGTTATACCTTTCTAAGAATTTGTCCATTTCTTCCAGGTTGTCCATTTTATTGGCATAGAGTTGCTTGTAGTAGTCTCTTAGGATGCTTTGTATTTCTGTGGTGTCTGTTGTAACTTCTCCTTTTTCATTTCTGATTTTATTGATTTGAGTCCTCCCCCTCTTTTTCTTGATGAGTCTGGCTAATGGCTTATCAATTTTGTTTATCTTCTCAAAGAACCAGTTTTTAGTTTTATTGATCTTTGCTATTGTTTTCTTTGTTTCTATTGCATTTATTTCCGCTCTGATCTTTATGATTTCTTTCCTTCTGCTAACTTTGGGTTTCGTTTGTTCTTCTTTCTCTAGTTTCTTTAGGTGTAAGGTTAGATTGTTTACTTGAGATTTTTCTTGTTTCTTTAGGTAGGCTTGTATTGCTATAAACTTCCCTCTTAGAACTGCTTTTGCTGCATCCCATAGGTTTTGGGTCGTCGTGTTTTTATTGTCATTGGTCTCTAGGTATTTTTTGATTTCCTCTTTGAATTTCTTCAGTGATCTCTTGGTTATTTAGTAATGTATTGTTTAGCCTCCATGTGTTTGTGTTTTTTACGTTTTTTTCCCTGTAATTCATTTCTAATCTCATAGCGTTGTAGTCAGAAAAGATGCTTGATATGATTTCAATTTTCTTAAATTTACTGAGGCTTGATTTGTGACCCAAGATGTGATCTATCCTGGAGAATGTTCCGTGCGCACTTGAGAAGAACGTGTAATCTGCTGTTTTTGGATGGAATGTCCTATAAATATCAATTAAATCTATCTGGTCTATTGTGTCATTTAACGCTTCTGTTTCCTTATTAACTTACTGTTTGGATGATCTGTCCATTGATGTAAGTGAGGTGTTAAAGTCCCCCACTATTATTGTGTTACTGTCAATTTCCTCTTTTATAGCTGTTAGCAGTTGCCTTAGGTATTGAGGTGCTCCTATGTTGGGTGCATATATATTTATAATTGTTATATCTTCTTCTTGGATTGATCCCTTGATCATTATGTAGTGTCCTTCCTTGTCTCTTGTAACATTCTTTATTTTAAAGTCTATTTTATGTGATATGAGTATAGCTACTCCAGCTTTCTTTTGATTTCCATTTGCATGGAATATCTTTTTCCATCCCCTCACTTTCAGTCTGTATGTGTCCCTAGGTCTGAAGTGGGTCTCTTGTAGACAGCATATATATGGGTCTTGTTTTTGTATCCATTCAGCAAGCCTGTGTCTTTTGGTTGGAGCATTTAATCCATTCACGTTTAAGGTAATTATCGATATGTATGTTCCTATGACCATTTTCTTAATTGTTTTGGGTTTGTTTTTGTAGGTCCTTTTCTTCTCTTGTGTTTCCCACTTAGAGAAGTTCCTTTAGCATTTGTTGTAGAGCTGGTTTGGTGGTGCTGAATTCTCTTAGCTTTTGCTTTTGTAAAGCAAAATCTGTAAAGCTTTTGATTTCTCCATCAAATCTAAATGAGATCCTTGCCGGGTAGAGTAATCTTGGTTGTAGGTTCTTCCCTTTCATCACTTTAAGTATATCATGCCACTCCCTTCTGGCTTGTAGAGTTTCTGCTGAGAAATCAGCTGTTAACCTTATGGGAGTTCCCTTGTATGTTATCTGTCATTTTTCCCTTGCTGCTTTCAATAATTTTTCTGTCTTTAATTTTTGCCTCTTTGATTACTATGTGTCTCGGCGTGTTTCTCCTTGGGTTTATCCTGTATGGGACTCTCTGCGCTTCCTGGACTTGGGTGGCTATTTCCTTTCCCATGTTAGGGAAGTTTTCGACTATAATCTCTTCAAATATTTTCTCGGGTCCTTTCTCTCTCTCTGCTCCTTCTGGGACCCCTATAATGCGAATGTTGTTGCGTTTAATGTTGTCCCAGAGGTCTCTTAGGCTGTCTTCATTTCTTTTCATTCTTTTTTCTTTAGTCTGTTCCGCAGCAGTGAATTCCACCATTCTGTCTTCCAGGTCACTTATCCGTTCTTCTGCCTCAGTTATTCTGCTATTGATTCCTTCTAGTGTAGTTTTCATTTCAGTTATTGTATTGGTCATCTCTGTTTGTTTGTTCTTTAATTCTTCTAGGTCTTTGGTAATCATTTCTTGCATCTTCTCAATCTTTGTCTCCATTCTTATTCCAAGGTCCTGGATCATCTTCACTATCATTATTCTGAATTCTTTTTCTGGAAGGTTGCCTATCTCCACTTCATTTAGTTGTTTTTCTGGGGTTTTTTCTTGTTCCTTCATCTGGTATATAGCCCTCTGCCTTTTCATCTTGTCTATCTTTCTGTAACTGTGGTTTTTGGTCCACAGGCTGCAGGATTGTAGTTTTTCTTGCTTCTGCTGTCTGCCCTCGGGTGGTTGAGGCTATCTAAGAGGCTTGATGGGAGGCTCTGGTGGTGGGTAGAGCTGACTGTTGCTGTGGTGGTCAGAGCTCCGTAAAACTTTAATCCACTTGACTGTTGATGGGTGGGGCTGGGTTCCCTCCCTGTTGGTTGTTTTGCCTGAGGCAACCCAACACTGGAGCTTACCTGGGCTCATTGGTGGGGCTAATGGCAGACTCTGGGAGGGCTCACGCCAAGGAGTACTTCCCAGAACCTCCGCTGTCAGTGTCCTTGTCCCCAAGGTGAAACAGAGCCAGCCCCCGCCTCTGCAGGAGACCCTCCAACACTAGCAGGTAGGTCTAGTTCAGTCTCCCTTGGGGTCACTGCTCCTTCTCCTGGGTCCCGATGCACACACTATTCCGTGTGCACCCTCCAAGAGTGGGGTCTCTGTTTCCCCCAGTCCTGTCGAAGTCCTGCAATCAATTCCCACTAGGCTTCAAAGTCTGATTCTCTAGGAATTCCTCCTCCCGTTGCCGGACCCCCAGGTTGGGAAGCCTGACGTGGGGATCAGAACCTTCACTCCAGTGGGTGGACTTCTGTGGTATAAGTGTTCGCCAGTCTGTGAGTCACCCACCCAGCAGTTATGGGATTTGATTTTACTCTGATTGCGCCCCTCCTACCGTCTCACTGTGGCTTTTCCTCTGTCCTTGGACGTGGGGTATCCTTCTTGGTGAAGTCCAGTGTCTTCCTGTCGATGACTGTCCAGCAGCCAGTTGTGATTCTGGTGCTCTCGCAAGAGGGAGTGAGAGCACGTCCTTCTACTCCGCCATCTTGGTTAATCTCCTCCAGTAATATTTTTATTACCTAAGTCTTGAAGCCAAGTTGCAAGCTCCATGAAGAGCTGACTTTAAACAAATAATAATGTTCATAAAAGCTGAAAATAATGTTCATAAAAGCTGAAAATGTTCTCAACAGCTTTTCACATAATCTCAACAACATTCATAGTTCACTCACACCCAGATACTTTGTTAAAAGCCCAAAGTGGTACAGCAGTAGTTGGGAAAAGTTTTGTAATCGGATTTCTTTAAAATGAGCCTCTGTAAGTCTGTATTTTTTAGTGTAATATTACTATATGCATATCATTTTTAAAACATTTTCTTCCATCTCCTTTCCCCCAAATATGAACGTCAACTCAGGCACTACAAACCAGGTGAGATTTTTTTAAAAAGCTGGTCACATTCAATTTTTTTAATTGTTTAATAATTGAATTCTCACTATGTGTCAGGCACTGTTCTCAATACTAAATGCATTAAACCCTCCTCCAAATTCTATATGGTATCAAAATTTTCTCCCTGTGATATATGAGGAAACTAAGGCACACAGGTTTAAAAGGTTGCTTGCAGTTACAAAAGCTGGTGAGCTGAGATTTCAATTGAGGCTGATAGCTGAGGTTCTGCCACCTTGATCTTAACCAACATACTGCCTCAGGGACTGAAGAGAGAGCTTACTGAATAAATAATAGTATAAACAGCCAAATGTGTTTGCCAAAGCCATAAATCCAAACTACACCATCAACCTCACATTGAGAACACTACTATGTTTCTGGCTTTTTGTAAGCAACTTTAAATAAATTTAGATACCAGCCTGTTTACCTGCCACAGAATGGAATATGGACTAGCAGGAGGAAGACACTCAACAAAGAACTTTGCCTGATGGACATCATGAATCACAAAGGCTGCCAATTTGAGGTTCACAGTAAACAGTGAAAATAGGATAATGCAAAAATATCTAAAACCTCCTCATTTTGTTACAGTATATGATTTCTAAATCTCCTGTGCCTATCTGATTTATTTGATGGTATGAAAGAGGCATTATTAAAGATACACACATGCACACACTCACAAAACCCGCACTATCAGAATTACTTTGTACTCAATTTGTCTTCAGCTGAGCCCTGAAAACATTTAAAAACTGGATTCACATAACTGCAGAAAGAAATTCATTCACTTCCCCTTCAGGATACATAATAATGTATTTACATTAACAAAACTGTACAGTCACCCTGCAAAATCAAATTTAAATGTACAAAGTATTTTTATCTCTTTCCCCCAAAAAAGTTTACTTCTGAAGATGGAACATGTTCTATACACCAGTAAAAATAATAATTACTTGAAATAAATAAAATGTTTAATTAAAATTATCATCAAAATCTTGAAAATATTTTTTTTCGCAAAACGAACTTACACCAGAGTTGAAACCAAACATTTGTAAGAACACATGGAGCATTCATATTACAAATAACTTATATGGCTGATTTGTAAGTTTTAAAGCCTTTTAATAATAGAGCCTTTGACCCTAGCACTATTTAGTTGGGGCTTTATCAAAACATTTAATTATAAAATAAGATCTATGATGTTCAAATGAAACAATAGACAATATAATCAAATCCTTGGCATGAAGCCATTCAATGTGTCATTCCAAGGTCTGTTTTCTGGGCCCACTCCAGTTTAAAATAGCTTCTCCAATAACATCACACTGCCCTTTCTCCCCTTTGCCCTCAGAATTATTAGAGCATAATGTAATTCTTTTACAAGCCTTAGGAAAATATTATTGGAACGCATGGCAAAAATGCAGAAATGAAATGGAGCTGGAGAAAAAAAACCCCAAGTTTTTAAAAAATGGAAAATCAATTACTGTTTTTAATAACAGTAGTGATAGCTTTTGTGGTAAGAAAAGAAAAATTGCCCAGAGAGAAAATAGATGTTCAACATTACAGTACACTAATGAGTACATTTACATATAATTTTCTGAAATTTATGTCCAAGACTAACTGCAAGTAGAATTTAGTATCAATACAAGTTTACAGAATCCATTCATTTTCTTCTAATCATACTGAATATTTAAGGTGCTTGATTAGACTCAATTATTTCTCTTCTGGAGCCAACAGAAAGCCCTGACAGCTTTGAAAGTGATGGATTAGTGGGGCATTTCCCACCAATGAGCAAACATTCCCAGCTGTCACAGCAGGAGGAAAAACAGTGAGAAAGTTTGTTCGAATTCACATGCAGGCCACTGGATAAAATCTGCAGAAAACAGGGAGAAGGCCAGCCTTGTCAAAGGGCTACTGTAAAAAGAAAGAGCAGAGACCTAAACTTAGTTCCACTTTGCTACCTCTTCATTTCATGGCGGCCTGGAGAGAAGCCTCTGACAGAGAGCCATCTCCCACTGCCCCTGAGAAGATTAAAAGAATCCAGGCCCTAGCAAATCTCCTGTACTCAGAATTGAGAAGCAGAAAGGGAAATGCAGCTAATTTGCAGTAACCCTGCTTCCCCGTTCAGATTTCCAAAGCATGATGAAACAGAGAAGCTGTGTCTCCAGGGTGTCACTTCCAGCTGTGCTCCACAAGTTGGAAAAAACAAGAAAGGACGTATTAACTACTCACACCAACCTGCCCCTCCTGGTGCCATTCTTCCAAATAATTCTACAGGAGGTTGTGAGCCCTTCTCCAAAATGCCTTAAGAAGAAGATATATTCCTGACTGGCAAGATTTAGGTGAACTCTCGGCTGAATGCAGAATGAGGAACAAAATGTTTTCTTGAGGTGCACAACCCTTGATGCATTATGTTCTACTGTCTGCTAAAAGCATCATCATACCCATAATTAAATGATCAAATTCTGCTTTGATGGTCCATGTAAAGTTTGATTTGGTCAGCTCAGTGCACCATCCTCCCAGATGTTGAAAACAGGTAGTCATCCTTACGCATGTCCTTTCCATCCTCCCTATATCAGTTTCCTAGGGCTGCTATAACAAAATACCACAAACTGGGTGGCTTAAAGGAAAGACATGTAATATCTCACAGTTCTACAGGTGAGAAGTCCTCAACTGAGGTGTCAATAAGGCCACCCTCCCTCTGAGACTCTGTAAATTTATTTATTTTATCATTTTACTTATTTATTGTTTCTGGTTGCCTTGGGTCTTCATTGCTGCGCGTGGGCTTTTCTGTGGTTGCGGCGAGGGGGGTCTACACTTCATTGCGGTGCGCGGGCTTCCCATCGTGGTGGCTTCTCTTGTTGTAGAGCATGGGCTCTCGGCGCACGGGCTTCAGTAGCTGTGGCATGTGGGCTCAGTAGTTGTGGCTCGTGGGCTCTAGAGTGCAGGCTCAGTACTTGTGGCCCACGGGCTTAGCTGCTCCGCGGCACGTGGGATCTTCCCGGACTAGGGATTGAAGCCATGTCCCCTGCACTGGCAGGCAGATTCTCAACCACTGCGCCACCAGGGAAGCCCTCTCTGAGACTCAGGGTAGAATCCTTCCTGCCTCTTCCTACCTTCTGGTACTGGCCATCAATCCTTGGCATTTCTTGGCTTGTAACTGCATCACTCCAACCTTGGCCTCTGTCATCACATTCTCCTCTAACATGTCTGTGTCGCTGTGTCTCTTCTCTCTTATAAAAACACCAGTTATACTCCAATAAGGGCCCATCCTATTCTAGTAGAATATCTTAACTAATTACATCTGCAATGATCATGTTTCCATTAAGGTCATATTCTGAGGCAATGGGGTTAGGATTTCAAATATCTTTTAGGGGGACACCATTCAACCCATACACTCCTACCACCAAGTCATGTCCAGACTACCTCCGAACTGCCTCTCAAATCTGTCCACTTCTTTCTCTCCCTACGACTACCCTGAATCCCAGACCATTATTTCATCTGGAACTTCCTAAATCCTGCCCTCATTTTTGCACTGCTCCAATCCATTCTCCAAAAAACTTATTTAATGGAATGTAACATACACACAAAAATGTGCATAAATTATAATAAATTTTCACAGAGTACATATACCTATGTAACCACCACCCAAATCAAGAAATAGAGTATTACAAGCACCCTAGAAACACACTTCATACCCTCACCCAATTTATTGCCCTCTGCTCCATCCCAAAGGTAACCATTATCCTGACCTCTATGGATTAGTTATACATGGTTGGGATTATAGTGAATGGTATCTTACAGTACATACAACTTTTTTTTTCTGGCTCCTTCTAATATTAATGAGACTTAGCCTTGCTGCAAGTTGAAATAATCGATTCATTTTCCATGCTTAATAAATATTTCTTTGTATGAATATACCATTCCATACATATATTCATTCTACTATTGAAGACCACTCAGACTGAGTTCCACTTTGAGAGCTATTCAAAATAATGGAGCCAAAAACATTCCCACAGTTTTGGCATATATCCAGTAGCATTGCAAAGTCATAGGGCATATAATTGTTGATCTTGAGTAAACATTGCCAGTTTTCTAAAGTGATTGTATTCATTTTCAACAGCACAGCACTGTATGAGCATACCAGTTGCTTCATATCCTTACCAACACTTGGTATAGTCAGTCTTTTTCATTTTAGCCATTCTGGTGTGTGTGCAGTGGTATTTCACTGTCCCTTTATTTTGCATTTCCATGATGACTAATTATGGTAAGAAATTTTTCATATGCTGAATAGCCATGTGTATATCCTCTTCTGTGAAGAACTTTTTAAATCCACTGTCCATTTTTCTATTGGGTTATCTCTTTCTCTCATTGATTTGTAGAGGATATTTATATAGTCTGGATACTAATCCTTTGTCAGATAAATATACTGCAGTTATCATTTTGTATTCTGTGGATTTCCTTTTCTCTCCCTTAATGGTGTCTTTGGTACAAAGACTGTTAATTTTAATGTAGTCTAATACATTTATCTTTTAATTTTTGCTACTGTTTTTTAAATTAGTTTTATTGAGATATAATTCACATACCAACCAATTCACTCATTTAAAGTGTACAATTAAAAGTTTTTTAGTATATTCACAGGGTTGTGCAACAATCACCATAATGTAATTTTAGAATATTCTAATCACCCCCAAAAGAAACTCCATACCCTCTAGCTGCCACTCCCCATTCCTCCCAACAACCTCACCAAGCTCTAAGCAAACATTAATTTACTTCTGTCTCAATGGATTTGCCTATTCTGGACATTTCACATGAATGAAATCATACAATCTATGGTCTTTCATGACTTAGCATGTTTTCAAGGTTCATCCATGTTGTAGTGCATATCAGTACTTCATTTCTTTTTCTTGCTGAATAATATTCCACTGTATGAATATATTGCATTTTATCCATTCATTAGCTGATGGGCATTTGGGTTGTTTCCACTTTGGAGCTATTATAAATAATGCTGCTTGCTTAGTATTTCTTGTGTCCTATCTAAGCAATATTTGGCTATCCCAAAATTATGAAGATATTCTACCATGTTATCTTCTAGATTCTTTATTGTTTTGTTTGTTTTTTATTCAAGTATAGCTGATTTACAATGCTGTGTTAGTTTCAAGTGTATAGCAAAGTTAAATATATATATATATTTTTTTCAGATTCTTTTCCCTTATAGGTTTTTACAAAATATTGAGTATAGTTCCCTGTGCTATACAGTAGATCCTTGTTAGTTATCTATTTTATATACAGTAGTGTGTATATGTTATAGATTCTTTATTGTTTTACCTCTCACTTTCAGATCAACAATCCAATTGAAATTTATTTTTCCTTATGATGTGAGGAAGAGGTCTAGGTTCATTTTTTGCCTACATGAATACCTAATTGTCTTAGTGAAAAGATCATCCTTTCTTTACTGCTCTGCAGTGTCACCTTTCTCAAAAATCAAGTATCCCTTTATGAATGGCTCTATTTCTGTATTCTCCTTTCTGTTCCATTGATCTATTTGTTTATCCTTGTGCAATACCACACTATCCTAATTATTGTAGCTTTATAATATATGGGTATCTAATAGTTTTTTAAAAGTCCTCTAACTTTGTTCTGATTCTTCTCCAATTATCTTGCCTTTTCTTGGCCCCTTGCATTCTGGTATTTTAGTTGGGATGGCATTGAATTTAGAGATCAGTTTGGAGAGAACTGACCTCTTTACCATGCTGAGCTACCCAATCCATAAATACATTATGCCTTTCCATTTATTTAGGCCATCTTTAATTTCTCTCAATAATATTCTCTACTTTTCTCTGTAAAGGTCTAACACATCTTTTGTTAGATTTATTCTGTTTTTTTTTTTTTTTTTTTTTTTTGGCCATGCCACACGGCTTAAAGGATCTTAGTTCCCTGACCAAGGACTGAACCTGTGGCCCCTGCAGTAGTAGCACAGAAACCTAACCACTGGTCCACCAGGGTTCCCTTGTTAGATTTATTCCTGTTTTTAATATTTTAGCCTATTTTAAATGGTAACTTTTAAACAGTTTTGAGGTAAAATTTACACACCATGAAATTTACCCAATTTCAGTGTACAATTTGATCAGTTTTAGTAAACTATACAGTTGTCCACCCATAATCACAATCTAGTTTTAGAGCACTTCTGTCAACCCGAAATGTTACCTCACGCTCATTTGCAGTTAATTCCCAACCCCTCACCAGCAACAACTGGTTTGCCTTCTACTTGTATAGTTTTGACTTTTCTAGAAACTTCATAAAATTTGAATCACACAGTATAGAATTTTTTGCATCTGTATTCTTTTACTTAGCATATTGTTTTTGAAGTATATCCAGGTTGTTTCATGTATCAGTTTATGTTGTAGAGTAGTACTCTTCTGTATGAATACGTCTTTTTTTTTTTTTAATCCACTTACCAGTTGATAGATAACTGGATTGTTTCTAGCTTGGAGCCATAATTAATAGCATTGCTATGAACGTTCACTCACAAGTTTTGGTGTAGGTATACATTTCATTTCTCCATGAGTTTTCACTTCAGTACTTGTAACTGGAATTGCTGGGTCATACGGTCAGTACAGCATATGTTGAACTTTTTAAAAAACTGCCAAACTGTTTTCCAAAGTCAATGTACCATTTACATTCCCACCAGCAATGTATAAAGTTTCCAATTTCCCCATATCCTCACCAGCACTTCTTATTATCTGTCTTTTTTATCTTAGCCATTCTAGTGGGTGTGAATTGATAGCTCCTTGTGGTTTTAATTGGCACTTCCCTAGTGATGATGAGCATCTTCCCATGTGGTTATTTGCCATTAATATAGATACTGTGGTTTGTCTTATTATTATTGACTTATAAGAGTTCTCTGCATGTCTGGATAAGTGCTTTATTAGGTATTATTTGCAAATATTTCATCCCATTCTGTTGCTTATCTTTTCATTGTTTTAATAGTATATTTTAAAGCATTCAAGTTTCAAATTTTATGATGCCCAATTTATCTTTTTTTTTCTTTTAGGGATCTTGGTTTTAGTGTTATATTTAAGAAATCTCTGACTATCCTGATTTCATAAAAACTTTCTTCTACGTTTTCTTCTAGATTTTTTATAGTTTTAGTGCTTATGTTTTTATCTGTAATGCATTTCAAGTTAATTCTGTATATAGCATAGGGTAATTTTTGGATACAGATATATAATTGTTCTACTTCATTAATTGGGAAATACAATTTGGTCATAGTTTATAATCCTTTTTAAGTTTATAATCCTTTTTATATGTTGCTGGATTCATTTTAAATGGTACCCTTTTAAAATTTTTTAAAAATATTTATCTATTTATTTTTATTTTTGGCTGCATTGGGTCTTAGTTGAGGCATGTGGGATCTTTTGTTGCGGCGTGCAGGCTTCTCTCTAGTTGTGGCGCATGGGCTCCAGAGCGGGTGGGCTCTGTAGTTGTGGCACACCACCTCTCTAGTTGTGGCATGTGGGCTTAGTTGCCCCACGCATGTGGGATCTTAGTTCCCTGACCAGGGATTGAATACACGTCCCCTGCATTGGAAGGCGGATGCCTCATCACTGGACCATCAGGGAAGTCCCCTAAATGGTATCTTCTTAATATTTCATTTTGTAATTCTTTTTTGCTGATATATAGAAATACAATAGTTTTCTTTTATATTGACTTTGTATCCAGCAAACTTACTACATTCATTTGTTAAATTTACATAATTATATTTTCTGCAAATAATATAATTTTATTGCTTTGTCTCCCATCCTTACATATTTTATTTCTTTTCCTAGCCTCACTGCATTCACTAGGACCTCCAGTAGAAGGCTGAACAGAAGTGGTGATGTCATCCTGAACTCATACATTAATTACAGGGTAAGGCTCTCAATATTTCACTTAAGCCTGATGATATCTGCTGTGGGTTTTCTAAATATTCTTTCTTAAGGATGTTTACTTATATTCCTAGTTTGCTAAAAATTTTTGTCTAGATTAGATGTTGAATTTTATCACATACTTTTCTGTATCTATTAAGATGATCATATGGTTTCTCTTTATTAACATTATTTGATTTTTTAATGTTACCCAACCTCTCATTCCTGTAATAAATACAACTTGGTCATACCATAATACCTATTTTATATACTGCTCAGTTTTCTACTACGTTGTTTAGGATTTTTGCATCCTTAGGACTGCCAAAATCTCTGCTCAACTTCCCTACTTCTCAGCAGGGACTTTTTATTGGGTGCTTTAGCCTCTCAGAGTTTTATCATTTACGAACCACAAATGCTTCAAAAACAAAAAAAGGGACTTCCTTGCTGGCACAGTGGTTAAGAATCCGCCTGCCAATGCAGGGGACACGGGATCGAGCCCTGGTCTGGGAAGATCCCATGTGCTGCGGAGCAACTAAGCCCATGCACCACAACTACTGAGCCAGCGCTCTAGAGGCCGCGAGCCACAACTACTGAGCCTGCGTGCCACAACTACTGAAGCCTGTGCACCTAGAGCCCATGCTCCACAACAAAGACAAGCCACCACAATGAGAAGCCCTTGCACCTCAACAAAGGGTAGCCCCCACTCACCGCAACGAGAGAAAGCTTGCATGCAGCAACGAAGACCCAAAGCAGACAAAAATAAATAAATAAGTTCATTTTTTTAAAAAAAGGGAGACAGAAAAAGAGTGACACTGTTGAAGTCACTTCAGTATACTTCCTTTCTCCAGTATTTTGGCTCCTGAAGTCCTGGCTGCCTTGGTAGCTGTTCAATGCCTTTAAATAAATATTTTCTCTCTTTTTTTTTTTTTATAAATTTATTTATTTATTTATTTATTTTTGGCTGTGTTGGGTCTTCGTTTCTGTGCGAGGGCTTTCTCTAGTTGTGGAGAGCGGGGGCCACTCTTCATCGCGGTGCGTGGTCCTCTCACTATCTCAGCCTCTCTTGTTGCGGAGCACAGGCTCCAGACGCGCAGGCTCAGTAGTTGTGGCTCACAGGCCCAGTTGCTCTGTGGTATGTGGGATCTTCCCAAACCAGGGCTCGAACCCGCGTCCCCTGCATTGGCAGGCGGATTCTCAACCACTGCGCCACCAGGGAAGCCCCTCTTTATTTTGTCTAGCTTTTCTATATGTTCTATAGGAGGGCTGTTGGCTCCTCTACCATTCCCAGAAGGAGAAATCCACGTTTATATTATAAATTAAATCATATTATTCCTCTCCTCTGAATTTCCTACTGACTACCTCATTGTGCTTATAACAAAATCCAGGGCTTCCCTGGTGGCGCAGTGGTTGAGAGTCTGCCTGCTAATGCACGGGACGCGGGTTCGAGCCCTGGTCTGGGAAGATCCCACATGCGGTCTGGGAGGATCCCACATGCCGCGGAGCAGCTGGGCCCGTGAGCCACGACTACTGAGCCTGCGCGTCTGGAGCCTGTGCTCCGCAACAAGAGAGGCCGCGACAGTGAGAGACCCGCGCACCGCGATGAAGAGTGGCCCCCGCTTGCCACAACTGGAGAGAGCCCTCGCACAGAGGCGGGGACCCAACACAGCCAAAAATAAATAAATGAATTTAAAAAAAATAAAAAAATAAAAATAAAATCCATATTCCTTACTATGGCCCAGAAGACCCTAAATGATCCAGCTCTAGCCTTCCCCGCCATCATCTCTTATCACTGACTCCCTTGTTCACTCCTCTCCAGCCATGTGAATCTATTTTCTGTTCCTCTAACCTCACCAAGTTCATTCCCAAATCAATACTTTTGTACTTGTTCTTCTCTTTTCCTGGAACACCCTGTCTCTGATCTTTGCATAGCTGCCTCATTTTTATCATTCTGTCACAGTTCCAGTGTCACCTCCTCAAAGAGGCTTTCTCAGGACAAGTGATCTAATTTGGTACCCTGACTGCCTAACCCCTACCCTCCTCAAACAATATAACCTACATAAATGAAGGGATAATATAATTAAGCCAACTAAAATAGAATATTAAATTTCCAAAAATATAACATCATCCCCTTCCCATTTCCATATTCAACATAAAGAAAACAATAAAGCAGGGAATACAATATCTCTGGGGCAGAATCACATCTCTGTACTACAAAGCAGAAAGTAAGAGTATCATCTTTCTTCAAAGTGTGACAAATCTAGATTCAAATCATTTCTACATCACTTTCCAGAAGTATGACTCCAAGCAAGGCTCTCTGCCTCAGCTTCCCAAACTATAAAACAGGTAGAATGACAGTATCCATTTGATGGTATTGTTGTAATCAAATAATAAATGTTATTTTGTGCACAAAGTGCTTAATACAGTGGTTGGGTCATAGAAAGTTCTGTATAAACAAGAGCTGTTATGATGACAATGATACTTATGATGATAATGATGATGAAAACAGTAAGACTCTATAGTATCTGGTAAAATACTAATTTTCCATCAAACACACACACAGTTAAATATTATAATAATTTCCACCAAGTAGATGCAGACCTTATCACCTGCATTAACAAATGTGGTAAAGAGTTAGTTTCTCTAATTTCTGTATTGCCATTAACTTCGGTGGCAAGAAAAATAGACCAGCCCTAAAGTCTACTCAAACACAAGAAGAACTTCTTGGAAAAATACTGCAGTAGCTCAAAAAATTGAAGGAAGAATCAAATAACCAAGAGTTGAAAAGAACAGGAATCAAGGTAGCTCAAGAGAAATAGGAGGCAGGAACTTAAAGACCTCCCTCTAAGATCCCATCCCACTCCCATTTAAGTGACTGAAATAGCTTTAAAACCTATCTTTTGCTCTCAGTTCAAAATTCCAAATTCTTAGAAGAAAGAATCTGATTGGTATAACCAGGTCAGATGCCTACTCCGAGACCAATCATCTCTTTCCCAAGTATCAAAGTCAAACATCATGCTAAGAGAAAACTACTAGAGCTAATCAATGAATTTGGTAAAGTAGCAGGATACAAAATTAATGCACAGAAATCTCTTGCATTCCTATACACTGATGATGAAAAATCTGAAAGAGAAATTAAGGAAACACTCCCATTTACCATTGCAACAAAAAGAATAAAATACCTAGGAATAAACCTACCTGGGAAGACAAAAGACCTGTATGCAGAAAACTATAAGACCCTGATGAAAGAAATTAAAGATGATACAAACAGAGGAGAGATATACCATGTTCTTGGATTGGAAGAATCAACACTGTGAAAATGACTATACTACCCAAAGCAATCTACAGATTCAATGCAATCCCTATCAAACTACCAGTGGCATTTTTCACAGAACTAGAACAAAAAATTGCACAATTTGTATGGAAACACAAAGGACCCTGAACAGCCAAAGCAATCTTGAGAAAGAAAAACGGAGCTGGAGAAATCAGGCTCCCGGATTCCAGACTATACTACAAAGCTACAGTAATCGAGACAGTATGGTACTGGCACAAAAACAGAAATATAGATCAATGGAACAGGATAGAAAGCCCAGAGATAAACCCACGCACATATGGTCACCTTATTTTTGATAAAGGAGGCAAGACTATACAATGGAGAAAAGACAGCCTCTTCAATAAGTGGTGCTGGGAAAACTGGACAGCTACATGGAAAAGAATGAAATTAGAACACTCCCTAACACCATACACAAAAATAAACTCAAAGTGGATTAGAGACCTAAATGTAAGACCGGACACTATAAAACTCTTAGAGGAAAATATAGGCAGAACACTCTATGACATAAATCACAGCAAGATCCTTTTTGACCCAGCTCCTAGAGAAATGGAAATAAAAACAAAAATAAACAAGTGGGACCTAATGAAACGTCAAAGCTTTTGCACAGCAAAGGAAACCATAAACAAGACGAAAAGACAACCCTCAGAATGGGAGAAAATATTTGCAAACGAATCAACGTACAAAGGATTAATCTCCAAAATATACAAGCAGCTCATGCAGCTCAATATCAAAAAAACAAACAACCCAATCCAAAAATGGGCAGAAGACCTAAATAGACATTTCTCCAAAGAAGATATACAGATTGCCAACAAACACCTGCAAGGATGCTCAACATCACTAATCATTAGAGAAATGCAAATCAAAACTACAATGAGGTATCACCTCACACGGGTCATAATGGCCATCATCAAAAAATCTACAAACAATAAATGCTGGAGAGGGTGTGGAGAAAAGGGAACCCTCTTACCCTGTTGGTAGGAATGTAAATTGATACAGCCGCTATGGAAAATAGTATGGATGTTACTTAAAAAACTAAAAATAGAACTATCATATGACCCATCAATCCCACTACTGGGCATATACCCTGAGAAAACCATAATTCAAGAAGATATATATAAAACAATGTTCAATCCAGCACTATTTACAATAGCCAGGACATGGAAGCAACCTAAATGTCCATCAACAGATGGCACATACATACAATGGAATATTACTCAGCCATATAAAGGAACGAAATTGAGTTATCTGTAATGAGGTGGATGGACCTAGAGTCTGTCATACAGAGTGAAGTAAGTCAGAAAGAGAAAAACAAATACCATATGCTAACGCACATATATGGAATCTAAAAAAAACAGTACTGATGAACCTAGTGGTAGGGCAGGAATAAAGACACAGATGTAGAGAACAGAGCCAACAACCGTAAAAGGCTTCTCGTGGTTTCTGCCACATAGTAAGCACTTTATGAATATTTATTGCTCTTCCCCTTCTTTCATTCTTTAATAGATATTTGCCAGGCTCATTATTTTTAGAGTTTTGTCTTTAACACTCCAGAAAAACTACATTAAAAACACATACAGCAGTCTGAGTCACCAGATTTTTATTCGACCAATCATGGTATAAAAAAAAAACTATCATTATCTGCATCATTTTAAAGGAAGAAAAGGCCACTTGAATGCCCTCCCCCCACAAAATGAGAAGAAGCACATAATCTCAGAAGAAAAGACAATTCATTGTGCTACAGACAGAGAAGATAACAGAGGTCCCATGAACTGGCAACGGGTCACTGCCATGTAAACACCCTATGTGACAGCCTAATGTCAATAAATAAGGCAACAGTGAGGAACACTTTCATACTCTGCTCTTTGGCTCATGCTACTTCCTCCATCAGGAATACCTTCCCTACTTTTTTTTTTTTTTTGGCCGTGCCGTGTGGCTTGCGGGATCTCAGTTACCCAACCAGGGATTGAATCCAGGCCCTAACCACTTCAGTGAAAGCACAGAATTCTAACCACTAGGCCACCAGGGAACTCCCTACTTTATACATGTTTTAATGCTTCTCTTTTTCTGAGCCCCAGAGCCAGAACTTCCCTGAAAGCTACCTGATCCTCTCAAATGGAAGCATTCAGCGTTTCCTCTCAATTCTGGCATCAAGTCCATCTCTAGTTCTCTGATGGCACTGTCCACTGTCTACTTTGTAATTTAGAAATGTGGATATCTTATCTATCCACTACACTTAAGGATTAAGCCAAGGACTAGATCCAGAGCTGACTCATTTCAGTAGGGCTCATAGTACCTAATGGGGTTATTCACATAATATGCAATAGACACAGGCCTGTAGAATGATTCAGATATTAAGATTTGCTACCTTGAGTCAGCAACCACTTTTGAAACAGTGTGGATAGCTCTAAGCCCAGCAGTGTGAAATGGATTTTGATAAGTAGGAATGTGCATATTGAAAAGCCCATAATCAGGCAACCCAACATCCATTCATTAATTGATCAACAGATGAATAGGTAAATAAAATGTGGTATATACATACTGTGGAATATTATTCAACCTTAAAAAGGAAGGAGGGGCTTCCCTGGTGGCACAGTGGTTAAGAATCCACCTGCCAATGTAGGGGACATAGGTTCGAGCCCTGGTCCGGGAAGATCCCACATGCCACGGAGCAGCTAAGCCCATGTGCCACAACTACTGAGCCTGCGCTCTACAGCCCGCGAGCCACAGCTACTGAGCCCATGTGCCACAACTACTGAAGCCCGCGCACCTAGAGCCCGTGCTCCGCAACAAGAGAAGCCACCGCAATGAGAAGCCCGCGCACCGCAATGAAGAGTAGCCCCCGTTCGCCACAACTAGAGAAAGCCCGCACACAGCAACGAAGACCCAACGCAGCCAAAAGTAAATAAATTAATTATTTATTTTTTAAAAAAAAAAAAAAAGGAAGGAAATTCTGACACATGCAACAACATGGATGAACCATGGAGACACTGTGCTAAGCGAAATAACCCAGTCACAAAAGGACAAATATTGTATGTTTCCACTTACATGAGGTTCCTAGAGTAGTAAAATTTACAGAGGCAGAAAGCAGAATGGTGGTTGAAAGGGCTGCAG
Organism: Eschrichtius robustus; assembly: GCF_028021215.1. Lineage (NCBI taxonomy): Eukaryota > Metazoa > Chordata > Mammalia > Artiodactyla > Eschrichtiidae > Eschrichtius > Eschrichtius robustus. The sequence continues at coordinate 28,683,202 of NC_090835.1, read as the reverse complement.
GGAGGGGGTAATGGGAAGTTATTGCTTAATGGATACAGAGTTTCAGATGAGGAAGATAAAGTTCTAGAGATGGGTGGTGGTGAGAGCTGCACAACAATGTGAATGTACTTAATGCCACAGAACTATACACTTAAAAATGGTTAAAATGGTTAAGTTTATATTATATATATTTTACCACAATAAAACTTTTTAATAATTTTTTAAACTTTAAAGCAAATAATCAGAAGAACAGAAAGAACAGTTCCACTTAGACCATTTTAGCTCTGGGGCAAGGAAAGATGAGAAGATGACTATGACAGCAATTGTCAACTCAAAGAGACATTGTGCATTGAGAGGCCCAGTCTTGTTCTATTCAGCCCCAAATCATGCCCATGTAACAATTGAGCAAAAGAAGCTACAAGTAGAGTGATTTCAATTTGACATAGAAAAGAACTTTCAACAGTGCTGTCCAAAGATAGAATGGATTGTTTTTATAAATAATGAGTTCCACCTCACTGGAAGTATTTAGGTATAAACGGAATAGTCCTTTGCCAAAAATCTTCGGAGGAGCAAACATCAGGTGAGGGTAGGACTAAAAGAGTTGCTCCTAAAAGCTGGCTAAAACTTTGATGACAATCCACAACAAAGTATTCATGCATTGGTGGCAAAATGACAAAAACAAAGACAGAATTGTGACTTTTTATACAGCTCAATATATTTGATCATTTTAATTCTCACATTATGCCTTTGACTCTTTTAGTATTAAAATAACTAGTCTCTTCTAAAAGAATAGTGAAGGATAATTTTTTCGTTCATGTTCTTTTATTAGGCAAAATTAGCAGCTGACAAAGTGATCACGACAGAGAATGCTATTGGCCTCTCAATGGATAAGTGCATTTTACTGTGCAGGTATGCTCAGGAGAGAACGTATATGTATGTTTGGCTATGAGTGTGTGTTACACAGAGATAAAGCGGGAGGGAATACGAATGAATGGATACAGGCACCAAAAATCATATGAGGGAAGAGGATAACATATATTTATAATTACATGTAAGAACCATTTAATGATAAACAATAAGATATGGAGTCCATTACTATTGGTATCTGCCACCAGCAACCACTGGTGGTATTTCTTTTTTTCCCGTTTATTTGGTCACTCATTTTTAAATCAGCAGGCAAAAAACAATGTAAAGGTCCCAAGTTATTTTATTGTCAGGAACCAAAAGAGTAAAAATATATTGATGACATCACTCCATACCAAACCCCCAGAGCTTTTTGTTTCTGCTATTTATGCTTTCTCCTGCAACATCTCCATTTGGATCCTGCTGAAAACACTTCTCTTTCTGTCACTCACAATCTGTCAAGAGAGCATTATCTTCTGTGGTTTAAAACAGAAACTCCATTTAACTTGCTGCCTGATAAACACATTTCATTCACATCCCTTAAACAACAATAATTATTCTAATTTGCCACATGAAGGCAAGAAAAAAGCATTCATATTTTGCAGCTTGCTTTGCATCACGGAACACACAGACGAGAAGTAGTCCCCTCTTGAGATTAAAAAATAACTTATTAAGTCAAAAATGGACCTAAAATGAATGTATGCTTTCAGTATACTCTCTCTAGATTTCAATTAGTATAGTGGTTAGGAGTTCGAATTCTCAGATCACACTTGGGTTCAAATCCCGGCTTTACATAAGGCCACTTATGTAACCTTTGGCAAGACAATGTAACCTTTCTAAATCTCATTTTCCTCATCTGTAAAATGGAGGCATGTGTCAATATCTACCTCATAAGATTAAATAAGATAGCCAATAAACGTTAGCTGCTGTTATACTACTACTCCCCTCCTCCTCCGGTGACTCAGAGTCCTCACCATCACAATCATTATCAAATCAATGTACTAGTTAAGATTCTTTGTTGACAAGCAACACAAATTACCCTGCCTAACTTCAGCAAAATGGAAAAGAAATTTACTCCATGTGTACCAAATTGCTCCTAAAATTCTAAGTAAAACTAAATTAAAGTTAGAAGCAACAGGAACCAGGACCCCAGGAACTAATAGGCAGTTAGTTCTTCAGGCTACTGCCATCAGGTAGCATCAGCTGCAACCACTTTACATCCTGGGATCGATGCTCTCAAGATTCAGAATCCCTGGAGAGTAAGCCAGAGACCTGCCTTGGTCACATGACCACCCCTTGGCCAGAGGAGAGCAAGGTGTTTGACTGACAAAATAATACTGCATACCATGGGGGAAGGCTATTTCCCAAGGGAAAATCCACATGCTGTAGTCCAAAGAAGGAGGGTACGGATACTCAGCAGCTAACATATACCAAATGCCTACCTCATCCCAAGAGCCTACTACATTAAGCTCAATTAAGGCTGCACCCTCTTCTCTCTTTACCTGCCTCTTTTAATATGTTATTAATTTTTAAAGTTGTTGTTGAAACTCATTTTGAGAAAAATAAAAATGCCCCAGAGCACTAAAGTACATATACCCCTTTAAAATATATATATACATACATATATATGCATATATATACACATACATATACATATATATGTATGTGTGTGTGTGTGTGTGTATATATATATGTATATATGTATATATATATACATATATATATATATATACAGACATATATATATATGTATACTGTTTGTCAGAAAAAGATTATTTTGTTGAAAACTTTCCTATTCAAACTTCCAGAAAATTCATTGCCTTTATTATGGTCAAGTTATTTAGCAATGATTTGCCCTGCTAAGAGGCACATAAAGCACCCACTGAAAAACGTTTTCTGAAGATGACTTAGAGAAGTAGTTGTTCGCCTACAAAGAAATTATTTTATTTTTTATGTTCAGTAAGATGAGATTTATGATAAGAAATTAGGCTCAGAAGCAAGATTTTGTTTTGATAATTTTTTGTTGATGATGATATTTTAGTGAGAAAGGATTAACAATAAAAAGCAGTGATGTAAAAATAATAATAAATAATAAAGAAATATATGATCTACAATTCCATTAAAATTTTCTTCCAGCTTGCTAGCTGAACAAATCCCAAACAAGAAAAATATTCAGTCTGATTAATTTGGAGCTCCAAACAACTAAGTAGTTTAGTGAAAACATTTCTCATAAAGCCCAGGGCTCTGGAGACACACAGAGCTGAGACTAATCCCAGCTCCACCCTTAGCAGCTGTGCGACTCTGGGCAATTTACTAATCTACCCAAGCATCTAGGCCTCGCTCACCTATAAAACAAAATTTAAAAGATGATGGGATGTTTTGAGGACTTACTGAGATACTGCATGGAAGGTACTTGACACTTTACCTGGCACACCGTAAGCTCTCAAGGATAAATGTTAATATTTGTATGTACAGGGTACAGGGAGAAGAGAGAGAGAAACAGTTCTCAATAGACAGTGATTTTGTTCCCCAGAGGACAGTTGGCAATGTCTGGATACATCTATGGCTGTCACAACCTGGGGGTGAGGGGTTGGGGGGTTCTTCTGGCACCCAATGTGTAGAGTCCAGGGATACAGCTAAGAATTCTACAATGCACAAGACAGGCCCCCACAACAGAATTATCCAAAACAAGATGTCAATAATGCTGAGGCTGAGAAACAAGAGAGAGAAAGAAAGTGAGAAGCAATGTGATATAATGCAGAACACGGAAAGGATTTGCAAAGGGAGGTACATTCAGTGCCAGGACAGGAGAGTGGATCAGAGCAGCAGATTTAAAATTAGATTAACTGAGTTTCTGCCACACATAAACTCTGAAGTGCTCAGAACCTCGGGATTCTCATTTGTAAAACAGGCATAATACCACCTACCTCAAAAGGTTGTGAGCAGTTATGATATTCACCCTTGACCAAATCGTAATGGATGTCCACTGTATAACCAGTAGGACTGCACCAGTGTATGTTTCCACTGACTAGCAACCCTCATTGTTAGGTACTTAACAAGAAATGGTTACTATTCTTGTTACATGGTAGAAGAACAGCCAGATTGGAAGTCTGACTCAGCTATGTTGGAAATATCTGGAAGGCTTTGTTAACCTCTGCAAGACTTAGTTTCCTCTTACACGGAAGATATCAACAACCAGACTCGACTGGGATCCTCAAAACTTCTGAAATTTTTTAAAAGCATTATATATGTGTGTGTATTTTTCTCTGAAGAGGATCTAAAACTGTTTAAAGACCACTGGGTTAGAGGATATACATTTTTCGATAGAGTAATAACTAGGACGCAGTAGAATTTCTGAAGAGATTATAATGTGAAAGAGTACCTTGGAGTGTTTAAGAACTCAGATGTGGGAGTTTGAATTCTGCCTCTGTCACTTACTGGCTGTACAGTCTTGGAGGCTGACTGAACTATAACAATTCTCACCTGTTAAGTTAGAATGCTCTTAGTATCTGCCTAAAAGGGGTCTTGTGAAGAATAAAATGAGACAATCCCAGTAAATTTGGCACGTAGTACATGCTTACTAAGAATCAGCTTCATGATGATGGGTTTTGCATAAACTGTTATATGCCCAGATGGTAGTAGATGGCTTGAGCCTTCTTTGACTCCATATAACATACACTATCAGAAAAACTGCAGGAATTCTCTAATTATACCATCCATCTACTGGAGCTCAGCCAGAGGATTCACTGATTCGGATGCATCCTCTCTATAACAATATCTATACTACATCAGAAAGTGAACAGGAGAAGTAGCTATCCGACCACAAAACATCTTTTTACAACTGAAAGCCTCATTCAAACATCCCCCCTCTGTTAAGTGTCCATGGAAGTCCCCTGGGATTTCCATAAACACAATGATCTGCTTGGTTTTTCCTTACTCTGGGACAATTCTAAACCTATCTCACATACATATAGGATACATACTCCACAAGGACTTTTGTCTATATCCTTCATTCCTCCTGGTACCTATGCATACAAGACTTTATGCCCAGCTAACCTGAATCCACCCAGGCTGCCTTGAAGCCTGCCTCTGCCCAACAATATATCCGTGAAGAATGATTCTAGGGATTTGCCAGTGCATTACACAGAAAAACAGCCTAAAATTCCTTCCTTATCCATCTATTTCCCCTTCCTTCAAGCAGCTGCTTAAAAAAAAAACAAAAAAAACTCATCTCTCTCATTCCTTCATTCTACCCCACCTCACCCCAGCTCCCTTCAGTGCCATACTGCTTCCTCCCTGCCACTACATTTATTGTGTTTATGACACCCATGTCCTCTCTTCAGTGTATAACTCCTGCAAGGCAGAGACTGGTCTGAATGTCTTTCTCTCTTTTGAAGCAGCCCCCTGGAATTCTGGTTAATAAGCTTTCCATCTCATTCCACAAGGAAGCCCACCACAAGAAAGTCCTCCATCCTTGGCTCAGTACCACTTAACCTTCTTCCAGGAGCTGCAAGTAGATGACCCTCTAACCTCTTCTTACCCCAGAACAGTACTGAAGAAACAAAGGCCTCATCTGCTCTCTACCTGGCTTACAGGGCAAAGTCAGTATTAATCAGAGGTGCGCTTTTTGCTACTGACAGACAAAGTAGATGCACTCATAACCAAGAGCTTCTTGCCAAATCCTTAGGGCTTTAAATCTTTTCCGAATAAACTGCAATTTGTAAAGAAACCCTCTAAGTGATGTTGTGCAAGGAAGTTAAAGCAGGCACAGAAGGATGGAGTAACATTTCACCATCTGCCTGTGATAATAATAATGCCTCTGTCTTGCAAAATCTCTAATTGCTTGTGAGAGAGAAGCACAAAGATCCTGCCATAATCTAACCAAGATTACTCCTAAATTATATCTTTGCAGAGGACGAGCACTAAGGTCGGTGCTCCTAAGAACCAATTTTGAGCATATGAACTTTCTGGTGGCAGAATGACAGGAGCCCCAGGACACAGTTGGGCAAGATCGAACCAATTCACTTTACTATAGTTGCTTGAAGCAGTGTCAAGCTGGAGCCCCATAGAGAGCTGAGGGGTAGGGAATGTGTTTGGGACAGTGTTTCCCACTGATGGGACAGAAATGCCTTAAAGCAGTGTGGATACACATCTGTCTGGGTTTCCTGTGGAGGAAGCCCGGGCTGCTCTACTCTCCACAGTGTTGAGCTAGGAGGCTTTATTCCAGAGGAGTCATAATTTTCTACAATGGCAGAGCTCAGGCCTGAACTGGAGGGCTTGGGAAGAGCGAGCTGGAAAAAGCAACTTTGATTTCACAAGTTTCTTAAACTACCTTTCCACAGGAAGGGCCCAGCCAGACACTCTTGGCCTGAGACAAATGGAAATTAATGACTTAGCTTACTGCCTCTTACACAGGTCCCCATAATCAAAGGACCACTGATTATTATAAAGTTAAATTACAACCTGGTTTTCATAAACTACTACATATATTTTTTCTTTATGTACAATATATCTTAAATAAACACAATATATTTATATACATATATCGTCCATATGTATTTTTATATGCCATATATGTTAGGATTCTTGGTACAGATTAACATTAAAGCTGGGGGAAAAAAAACATCTTTTCTTTTTTTTTTTTAACATCTTTATTGGAGTATAATTGCTTTACAATGTTGTGTTAGTTTCTGCTGTACAACAAAGTGAATCAGCCGTATGCATACGTATATCCCCATATCTCCTCCCTCTTGCGTCTCCCTCCCACTCTCCCTATCCCACCCCTCTAGGTCATCACAAAGCACCGAGCTGATCTCCCTGTGCTACGCAGCTGCTTCCCACTAGCTACGTGTTTCACATTTGGTAGTGTGCATATGTCAATGCTACTCTCTCACTTCGTCCTGGCTTCCCCTTCCCCCTCCCCGTGTTCTCAAGTCCGTTCTCTACATCTGCGTCTTTATTCCTGTCCTGCCCCTAGGTTCATCAGTACCGTTTTTTTAGATTCCATATACGCGCATTAGCATCCGAAAACCATCTTTTCAGCTTTTTCTTTAAAATAAGGGAAAAGGAGCTAAATATCCCTGTATTGGTAACTAATCATAAACAGTTTCACTCTGCTCACAGGGAAAACTATTTTCTGGTATGTTCATTAGATTTATATTTCATTATTTTTATTCTTTAATTTTAAAACATGAAATAACATTGCCTTATTTTCATTATATATTACTTTCTATTTTATTATCATTACTATATATATATATATCTTCTTACCATATGCAGTATTGATATATTGTTACTCTACGGCAAACGATGCTGGTTTTCCATCCATGCTGGGGGTTCAGAGATTCTGTTTTAACTACATTAAGTAAACAGAATTGAGTCAATTTAAAGGAAAATATTACAATAACAACCATCACAGTGGTCTACAGCCTGGATGCAAAGCAACAAAGTGTGGGATCTGCTTTCCTTAAAGCCAGCTCTTCCCACTCCACCAACCACCCGTTTTTCCTCAAAAGCATGAGTTTATGTGTAAAGGTTATGAGACTCTCCTTTCCTCTCTAACTTGACACTCACTTGGGATCCTCACAACCAGCTTGTCAACACATTTGGGAAAAGTTGTCTGAACTGAGAAGGTCAGATTCTTTCTTACCAGAAATTAGCAGAAAAAAACAAAACAATGAACCAATCCAAAGGCCCTTCCAGACTCCCACAACTTTGGGGTTTTAATGGTAAAAAGCAGCCATTTATTATCAAATAGAAACCACAACTTATCAGCTAGAAAGCAAGATTTCCTACACAGAGAAATCTTTGTGTCTTCTTTTTAGCTTTGGAACCTCCCGTTTATTAGCATTATATCCTTGGGCAAGACACCCTAAGTCTGAATTTCTTCACCTAACAAATGAGGACCTACTTTCCAAGGGAAATAATGAGCATCAGGCACTTAACCTAGGATCAGGCACACAGACATGCTCAAGAAGAGCTATTATTACTGCTATGATTATCAACAATGTTCATTAAACGACATAGCTATAGTGATGTTTATTCTAATAGGAGCTTTCCACTTTCAAAAAAGTGTGGCTACCTTAGTAATCATTTACCTAAATTCTGGGCTACAATACAACTTCAGGCTTCTTCAGGCATTTCATTCAACATTCATTCAACACATACTTCCTAGAGCCACTGTTCTGTGCACTGGGGAAACAGTACTGAACAATCCACAGTAAAGTCCTTGCCCTGTGGCTCACATTCTGGAGGGGAGAGAAACAGTACACATAATAAGGGAATGTAATTACAGTAGATCTATCAGTGAGGAATGCTAGAGAAAAAAAAAAGTGGATTTTGACCTGGCAAAGGCCTTGCCCATTAAGGCAAAGGCCCTATCTCTTCTGGAGCACTTGGGTTTTATATCATGTAACTCAAGACCTTTAGATATTAAAATCTGATCTTTGGGCCAGTGGTCTTCTTGGTGTGATTTCAGAGGCAAGTGCTCAAACAGTGAAAAGGAAAAATACTTCCTCTGCCTACTTGCTGATATCTAAATGCAAGGGGAGAGATGGGACAAAAAAGGTACTTTCTGTGGCAGTGAAAGCTTGGCTATCAAATACTAGGCATGTATGGAATGCCACTCCTAGTCCCTGTAGTGGAAGATATTATCAAGTTTTCCTCTTCCCTGCTGAGCCTGGTACCAGCTTCACAAATTTTCTCAGCACAGTTCTCTAGGCAACCACTGTCAGTGATTCAAGTTAGCATAAGAGATGAAATCTGTGTGTCATCACAGAGTTTGAAGTAAGGTTTAAATGTAAATACATCTAGGAAAGGTATCATACTGACTTAAAAATCACACGAGGCACCAAATGACTGGTTCTCTCCCAAGAGTACATCTTATCAGTGGTGGGAAGTTGCTAAGAAGAAATGCTGTAAGTGTATGGGGGTTGCGGGGGACATGCACCAGGGAGGAGAGGACACATTTTATAATCCCACCTACATTCATGTCTGAACGCATGTCATAAGGCATTTCCACACACCCTGTGATTTGAAGGAACCACCTCCATTAGTGTACCTATGTCTTTCAAACAGACACCTAGCTGAGCCCACAAATTATAGTGCTCCCAAATGGCAGCTCTATTCTTCCAGGTGTAAGGCCAAACACCCTGGAGCTCATCAGCACACCCCTTCAGGCCGACTTTCAAAAGATTAACAAAACCCAACCATTTCTCTCCAAGTCCACCTCTACCTCCCAAATCAAGCCACCGCCATGTTTTGGCTGGACGGCTGCAATAATTCCCTGACGGTCTCAGCTTCTGCCTGTGCTTCTGCACTGTCTCTTTCCACTCAGAAGCCTCCTAAAACCTAAGTCAGGTCACATCCCAACTCTGGTCAAAAACCACCTGTACCTTCTCATCTCACCCAGAGTAAAATCCTACGAGCCCCTTCCTGCTATGGTCCCCAGCTATCTCTCGGGGCTCTTCTCCATCGCTCCCCCTTGCATTCTTCCCTCCAGCCTGGCCTGCCTCCTTGCTTTCCTCCAACAGGCCTGGTGCGTTTCTGCCTCAAGAGCTTTGCACTTGCTGCTCCGTCTGCCAAGGACACTTTTCCTCCAGGGAGTCATATGGCTGCTCCTTTGTGACAGGTGCATCTTTGCTATGGCCCTGAGAGGCCCTCCTGGATCTCCCCACCTAACACAGCACACAGACCAGCCCCCACCTCCACCCTGTCACTCCACCCTGTTGAATAATTCTTCATGGCACCATCACTACCTGACATCATCTCATCACTTTCCTTTCTTCCTTCCCTCTCTCCCTCCTTCCTTCCCTCAATCACTATCTGTCCCCCAATAGAATATAAGCTACATCAGAATAAGGGCATGGTCTATTCTGGTCATTTCTGTGCCTAGAATAGGGTCAGGCCCAGAGCGGGCACTCCAACTGCTTTGATTAAAACTCAGTCACCACAGAGAAGCGGCCACACACTGCAGAAGGAAGAAGCCACTGCACCTACAAAATACAACTGCTTTGCTTGAGTGGCTTGAGCTCGATCTTCTGTAACAGTGGGTGATCGAAGTCTAAACACATAATGATAGTGCTGGGGTGACAGGAAGTGAAAGTCTTTTACTCTTGAAGGAAAGCCAGATTTGATCATATGGTAGATTTGCTCAGTGGCATTTAGGTTTTATGGCTATAAAGCAATATTCTTATTTCTTACATTCTTTTCTAAGAAAAAAAACCAAAACCCAAAACTTTTGATCTGCTGTTCTGAAGTTGCACTCCCGAAACAAACATGTTACACTCAATTTTTGATAACACAAAGTTTATTAAAAGGTAGCTATTATATTACTGCAGAATAAGCTGTATACATGTAAAGATTTAGCATGCTGTCAAAAGGTGTCCTCACTGGAATGATAACTACTCCTAAAGCAGGGATGGTTTTGAGCATCTCATTTACCCAATTTAAACATCAGCACCTTTAATCTGTAAAATGAATGGCTACACCAGGCTAGCTCTGGCATTTGTTCCAACTTATATATTCTATAAGACAGGCAGTAGGATCCAATGGAAAGGACTTGGGATTTGGAGGTTGAGATCTGACTCTGTCACTCACCAGCCTGACTGAATCTTAATTTTTTTTCATCTATAAAACATTAATCACTGGAAATACCTACCTTGCACATTTCACCTTTCAATAACTTAAAATGTACACTTGGAGGATCACCTAAGATAGGACTGTGGGGACAGGGACCCCATGCATTTTGTTTACCAGGAATAAGCAGAGCACCTGACACCTTACAGGCACCTACATGCACTGGTGGGATGAAGGAAAGAATATATGAACAAACAGACCAAAAAACACTTCCCTACCTCCTGATTCTCAGGACTATTGTATGGCCTAAATACAGTCATATACGTTGTAAGGACTTACTAAAGCAATGTATGTTGAAAGAGCTTTTTTAAATTGTAAAGTTAATACAAATGTTAATAATTACCATCATAGATCTACCACATTTGCCCAGTTCAGCCTTGGATATCTTATTAATTTAATGCTAACACAACCTGAAAGAAACTAGTATTTACTGAGGCCTTCTGATCTCCTAGGGATATATACACATAATTTGAGTCTTGTACCTTTTGAACCAACCCTACTATCTCAGTCTAGTCACAAATTCTAGCCAGTAGAAGTCAGAAACTGCATCAAAACTGAACTCACAAATCAGTCAACAATCATTTAGTACTTAGTACATGCCAGCTTCTATACATGGTGTTTTGCAGGCATAAGCTCTAATATATATATATATATATATATATATATATATATATATATATATATATATATATATATTTTTTTTTTTTTTTTTTTTTTAGTGTTTGGCCACAACCCCATGGCATGTGGGATCTTAGTTCCCCAACCAGGGATCGAACCCATGCCTCCTGCATTGGAAGGCAGAGTCTTAACCACTGGACCGCCAGAGAAGTCCCTCATTTAATTTTTTAAGGTAGATTTTTTTGAGGTAGCTACAGCTATATTCCTCATTTTACAGATGTGGAAACAGAGAGTCAGTAGTTAGGTAACTTGCTCCAAATCCACAGTTAGCAAGAGGCAGAGTCAGGATCTGACTGTCTGACTCCAAGTCCATGCTCTTCACCAGTATGTATTATGCAGTACATTCACGTAAATTTATCACTGAATGTGTGCTGAGTCATTTTGGTGCTTCTCTTTTTGTTCAAGAAGAGCTGCTTTAGCACTCCATCAGTCTTAATTTTTCCCCCCCCCCAAAGTGAAAATCTATGTCTGGGAATAAGGGGAAATTCTAACAATGAGACAAGAGGGCATCCCAGCTAAGTAGGCAGGCCTCGTTTCAAGTTCTAATTTCTCATACTGGCCCTTCCTGCAGTGAGTGTCCCAACAGTGCTGTTATAACCTGGAAGGCAGTTCTGCCATCAGGAAGGCCAGTGAGAATACCCTGACAACTCACTGGTCCCTTTCTCAGTAACCCAAGGACTACTGAAATTTCTTTTCAACTCTCTGCCTTTTCAGGGCAAACATGTCCACTTCAGTAGTTATGACCATCAGTTGGCATGATTCACAAGCAGTTCCTAATTAAGTAGGACTGCTGAACACTGTGAGATATGAAATCTCTTGCTGCTAAATTGCATACAGGCTGAAAGCAATGAGAATCTGTTTAGATATTCACACTGCTTTATATTCGGGGACCAGCGGTTATCAGACACTGAAACCAATCATCATTAGGATATCCCTGTCTTGGCTGCCAGAGAATAAAGGTCCCCACACAGCTACCTGCCCAGACTAATGGTCAGAAGGCTGATGAGGCATTCATGAGACTATGAATCAAAATTTACCAAACAAACAATGCCCCCAAAGGCCTTGGCTTCTAGATATTTCTGTTTGACTTTATCTTGGAACTAACTATGGAACAAGATGACTGTGTTTAGATGTCTTCATTAGTGGCCTATCCTTGGACAATTCTTCCAAGCAACCATCCCAACCTCATTTCCTTCTCAGAAAAATAAAGAGGTTCAAAGGATTATATTATAAAATATAAAATCCAGATACTGACAAAAGTCAACCATATTAGTTGCTTTGCACTAAATATATTTGTTTCTATGCTTTTTTCCCTGGAAAAATTAAGTGTACATTATCAAGAGCTACCAACTATTCGGCCCTCATTATGTACTAGGCACCATGCTGAGAACTTTGCATACATCCACTGACAGAGTTACATAGCCTGAGGTAGCCTGAGAAAGCCTTCTGGGCCTGGTCATTTCCCTGTTGTGTGTTCTCACAGCACCAAGTACCTCTCTGTCACTAAGCTTAACATAAACTCATTTGTGTGATTATTTGACATCTCTCTCTTGAACTGAACTATAAGCTCACCAGCGCTGTGTCTATTTTTGTTCCCCACTGTAACCCCAGTTTCAAATACAGGACTCGGCATACAGCTGGTGCTCAATAAACATTTGACAAACAAGTGATGGCAGCACGTGGAGGTTACGACACCTCCCAGGTTGATATATAGCCAGTAGGTATGAGTCGGGATTTGAACTCAGTCTCCAGAGACCAGCACGTGGTCCCTCTCTGGGCTGGGAGGCTTTTGCATCAAAATACGTCAAGCGAGGAACAAATAAGAGCAACTATTACTATTACCACAGTCTTGGACAGATATGAGAAGGCAAAAGGGGGTTTCTCTATGGCTATTGAGATATATTAAAGACTCACTACAGGGCTTCCCTGGTGGCACAGTGGTTAAGAATCCGCCTGCCAGTGCAGGGGACACCGGTTCCAGCCCTGGTCCGGGAAGATCCCACATGCCATGGAGCAACTAAGACCAGGCCCCACAACTACAGAGCTCACGAAAACCACAACTACTGAAGCCTGCGCGCCTAGAGCCCGTGCTCCGCAACAAGAGAAGCCACCGCAATGAGAAGCCCGCGCACTGCATCGAAGAGTAGGCTCCCTCGCCACAACTAGAGAAAGCCCACACACAGCAATGAAGACCCAACGCACCCAAAAAATAAATAAATTAAAAAAAAAAAAAGACTCACTACAGAATAAACACTAGTGGGCACAAAAGTATATTAGAGAGGGGGCTGGGCAAGATGGCAGAAGAGTAAGACGCGGAGATCACCTTCCTTCCCACAGATACAGCAGAAATACATCTACACGTGGAACTGCTCCTACAGAACACCCACTGAACGCTGGCAGAAGACGTCAGACCTCCCAAAAGGCAAGAAAATCCCCACGTACTTGGGTAGGGCAAAAGAAAAAAGAAATAACAGAGACAAAAGAATAGGGACGGGGCCTGCACCAGTGGGAGGGAGCCGTGAAGGAGGAAAGGTTTCCACACACTAGGAAGCCCCTTCGTGGGCGGAGACTGCGGGTGGCAGAGGGGGGAAGCTTCGGAGCCACAGAGGAGAGCGCAGCCACAGGGGTGCAGAGGGCAAAGCGGAGAGATTCCCGCACGGAGGATCGGTGCCGAGTAGCATTCACCAACCAGAGAGGCTTGTCTGCTCACCCGCCGGGGCGGGCGGGGGCTGGGAGCTGAGGCTCGGGCTTCCGTCGGATTCCAGGGAGAGGACTGGGGTTGGCGACATGAACACAGCCTGAAGGGGCTAGCGTGCCACAGCTAGCCGGGAGGGAGTCCGGGAAAAAGTCTGCAGCTGCCGAAGAGGCAAGAGACTTTTTCTTGCCTCTTTGTTTCGCGGCGCGCAAGGAGAGGGGATTCAGAGCGCCGCCTAAACGAACTCCAGAGACGGGCGCGAGCCGCGGCTATCAGCGCGGGCCCCAGAGACGGGCGCGAGCCACGGTTATCAGCGCGGACCCCAGAGACGGGCATGAGACGCTAAGGCTGCTGCTGCCGCCACCAAGAAGCCTGTGTGCGAGCACAGGTCACTCTCCACACCGCCCCTCCCGGGAGCCGGTGCAGCCCGCCACGGCCAGGCTCCCGTGATCCGGGGACAACTTCCCCAGGAGAACGCACGGCACGCCTCAGGCTGCTGCAACGTCATGCTGGCCTCTGCCGCCGCAGGCTCGCCCCGCATCCGTACCCCTCCCTCCCCCCGGCCTGAGTGAGCCAGAGCCCCCTAGTCAGCTGCTCCTTTAACCCCGTTCTGTCTGGGCGGGGAACAGACGCCCTCAGGCGACCTACATGCAGAGGCGGGTCCAAATCCAAAGCTGAACCCCGGGAGCTGTGCGAACAAAGAAGAGAAAGGGAAATATCTCCCAGCAGCCTCAGAAGCAGCGGATTAAAGCTCCACAAACAACTTGATGTGCCTGCATCTGTTGAATACCTGAACAGACAACGAATCAGCCCAAATTCAGGAGGTGGATTTTGGGAGCAGGATATATTAATTTTTCCCCTTTTCCTTTTTTCATGACTGTGTATGTGTATGCTTCTGGGCGAGATTTTGTCTGTATAGCTTTGCTTTCACCATTAGTCTTAGGGTTAGGTCCGTCCTTTTTTTTTTTTTTTTTTTAACTTAAAAAAATTTTTTTTCCTAATAAATGTTTTCTTAATAATTTTTTCCTTATTTTCCATTTTTAAAGATTAAAAAAAATTTTTTAGTAAGTTTTTTCATATTTTTCATTTTAAAAAATTTATAATTTTTTTAATAAATTTTTTTCTTAATTTTTTTTTATTTTTTATTATAAAAAATTAATAAATCTATTTTTAAAAATTAAAAAAAAATTTATTAATAAATTTATTCTTAATAATTTTTTTCTTATTTTTCATTATAATAGCTTTATTTTATTTTATTTTATTTTATCCTCTTTCTTTCTTTCTCTTTTTTCTCCCTTTTATTCTGAGCCGTGTGGATGAACGGTTCTTGGTGCTCCAGCCAGGCATCAGGGCTGTGCCTCTGAGGTGGGAGAGCCAACTCCAGGACACTGGTCCACAAGAGACCTCCCAGCTCCATGTAATACCAAACGGCGAAAATCTCTCAGAGATCTCCATCTCAACATCAAGACCAGCTTCACTCAACGACCAGCAAGCTACAGTGCTGGACACCCTATGCCAAACAACTAGCAAGACAGGAACACAGCCCCATCCATTAGCAGACAGGCTGCCTAAAATCATAATAAGGCCACAGACACCCCAAAACACACCACCAGACGTGGACATGCCCACCAGAAAGACAAGATCCAACCTCATCCACCAGAACACAGGCACTAGTCCCCTCCACCAGGAAGCCTACACAACCCACTGAACCAACCTTAGCCACTGGGGACAGATACCAAAAACAACGGGAACTACGAACCTGCAGCCTGTGAAAAGGAGACCCCAAACACAGTAAGATAAGCAAAATGAGA